>NC_134098.1:103415377-104903710 GCF_000715075.1 Nicotiana tabacum | reverse complement strand
TATCCTCGTTATTTTCACTCTGGAATAGGTAAGGGTATTTAGACTTCATCTCCTCTTCTGCTTCCCATGTCATTTCTTCTATATTCTTGTTCCTCCATAATACTTTGACGGAAGCTACATCCTTTGTTCTCAGCTTGCGGACTTGTCGATCTAATATAGCCACTGGCACTTCATCATATGATAGATCCTTTGTAACTTGTACATCTTTGATAGGGACGACCCGAGAAGGGTCTCCAATACATTTCCTCAACATAGATACATGGAATACCGGGTGGACAAATTCCAATTCAGATGGCAATTCTAACTCGTAAGCAACCTGTCCAATTCGTCGAAGAATTTTGTACGGCCCAATATACCGCAGACTCAACTTACCCTTCTTCCCAAAACGCATAACACCCTTCATCGGCGAGATCTTTAGGAAAACCCAATCATCAACCTCAAATTCCAGATCACGACGCCGGACATCGAAATAAGACTTTTGCCTGCTTTGTGCCGTCCTCAGTCGCTCTTGTATCACTTTCACCTTCTCAATGGCTTGGTGAATCAAATCTGGCCCATATAATTCTGTCTCACCGACTTCGAACCATCCAACTGGTGATCTACATCTCCTCCCGTACAGTGCCTCATACGGGGCCATTTTAATACTGGAATGGTAGCTATTATTGTAGGCAAATTCTATAAGTGCAAGATGGTCATCCCAATTCCCCTTGAAATCTAGAACACATGCTCGTAGCATATCTTCAAGCGTCTGAATGGTACGTTCAGATTGTCCGTCAGTCTGCGGATGGAATACAGTGCTGAGATTTACTTGTGTGCCTAAACCCTTCTGAAAAGACCTCCAAAAGTTAGCCGTAAATTGAGCTCCTCGGTCTGATATAATAGATACCGGCACACCATGAAGCCTAACAATCTCCTTGATGTACAACTTCGCATAATCTTCAGCCATGTAAGTTGTCTTAACTGGCAGAAAATGGGCAGATTTTGTAAGTCGATCAACTATCACCCAGATGGAGTCAAACTTATGATAAGAGCGAGGTAATCCAATAATGAAGTCCATATTAATCGCCTCCCATTTCCAGGTCGGAATCTCTATATTCTGAATCAATCCACTAGGTTTCTGATGCTCGATCTTTACTTATTGACAATTAGGACACTGGGCTACAAATTCTGCAGTAGACTTCTTCATGTTATCCCACCAATACTGCTCCTTAACGTCATGATACATCTTTGTCGAGCCAGGATGGATAGAATATCGGGACTGATGAATCTCAATCATAATCTTCTCTCGCAACCCTGCCACACTAGGCACACATAATCGGCCCTGGTATCTCAGTGTCCCATCTCCTCCGATCTTGAAAGCTATAATCTTACACTGCTGAATTCCCTCTCTCAATATTACTAAGGTAGGATCTTCATATTGCCGTGCTTTTACCTCGGCTACCAAAGATGATTCTGCTGTATTCTGTACAGTAACACCTCCGTCATCAGAGTCCAACAATCTGATTCTCATATTGGCCAACTGGTGAAGCTCTTTGGTCAACCCTTGTCTAACTGCCTCAATATGTATTAAGCTTCCCATTGACTTACGGCTGAGAGCGTCTGCCACAACATTGGCTTTACCGGGATGGTACAATATCTCGACATCGTAGTCTTTAAGTAATTCAAGCCACCTACGCTGCCTCAAATTCAACTCCTTCTGCTTGAAGATGTATTGTAAACTCTTGTGATCTGTGTAGATGTCAACATGGATGCCGTATAAGTAGTGCCGCCATATCTTCAAAGCATATATTACTGCAGCCAATTCTAAATCATGAGTCGGGTAATTCTTTTCATGCTTCTTCAATTGTCTTGATGCATAAGCAATCACCTTCCCACGTTGCATTAATACGCACCCCAAACCTATACCTGAGGCATCACAATATACCACATAACCTTCTATTCCTTTTGGGAGAGTGAGCACTGGCGCGAATGTCAATCGATTCTTTAGCTCCTAAAAACTATGTTCACAAGCATCAGACTTCTGGAACTTGGTAGCTTTCTGTGTTAACTTAGTCAATGGTGCTGATATAGAGGAAAACCCTTCTACAAACCGCCTATAATATCCTGCTAGCCCGAGTTAATCCTAATAACATGTACGAAGGATACCGACCTTACGTCACTCCGAAAGGTTCAAAATGTGATTCCAATGAGTCCAGCATGCATCATATATATATGTATCTATTTTACTCTACCGAGCCGCGCTATAGTCGGCCAGGTATGGCACCTATTGTGCAACCACTAATCAGTTGGGTTTTACCGAGCTCCACGTGGCCGGGTACGATTCTACCGAGCCCTATGATGGCCGGGTACGTTTTACCGAGCCTATTACGGCCGGGTACGATATGATGATGATGATGCCCATAAAGGCGTATGTTTTAAAAGTTTATGTATATATATATATGTATGTATCATGTATTTCATGTCAGTAGCCCTCAGAGGTTCATGTCAGTAGCCCTCAGAGGTACTCAGATGTCACAGGTTGTATATTCCCTATCACTGTTTACATTATTGTTCTTACTTATGCTTTCCTGCCTTATATACTCAGTACTTTATTCGTACTGACGTCCTTTTTATTTGTGGACGCTGCATGTCGTACTGCAGGTACTGATAGATGGGTAGACGCAGCTCCCCCACCACAGTAGGCTGTCCAGTTCAGCGGTTATTTGCGAGATCCCTTCTCCGGACTTGCCGTGGTCTTGGTATGCATTTTTGTTATAGACATTATGGGTATGTCGGGGCCCTGTTCCGGCAATGTTGTAGCACTTATGTTCCTTTAGAGGTTCATAGACAGGTGTCGACTTATGTATGGTTTAGAATGCCTTGTCGGCTAATTTTTGTTGTATAGTCTTTCATGGCAGCATGGTAGCTCGTACCTTATATATAGTTTCTTGACAGTCTTGTCGTCCCATGTTATGTATGTTCATGACATTATCTTTCATTGTTGGATGTTCATGATCCACGTCTACTATTTATATTGATCTTGTCGGCCCTTAAAGATAATAAGGAAGGTTAGATAAAATGTACGTTGGTGCTCGGCAAGTATGGCCCGGGTGCTAGTCATGACCCTCCAGTTGGGTCGTGACAGAGTTATTATCAAAGTTTGGTAATTTCTCTTCATTCTCATCTTTCGCTACTGCTTCCGTGCACTTGTGTGGGTTTTCGTCGAAATTTCACTAATTTTTGCTCGATTGTATTTAGTGTGGGTGATTTTGTCTCGGTGAAATTATTGTCTGATTGTTTGTGTGATAATCATAATCCGAATTTGCTTTAGTATAGTTGAAATATGGGATCTGTTAGGGATTCTACTAATTTCAACTCTTTCGGCACCTCTTCTACTGTCGAACCGTCTCATCCCTTATATATGTACCCTTCTGACTCCTCTGGCAAAATATTGGTGACTGAATCCTTTAATGGCATGGGTTATGGAGGTTGGAGGAGGAGTATATTATTAGGTTTATCCTGCAAAAATAAATTAGGAATTATTAATGGGACGGTCGTTAAACCAAATGAAAACTCTCCTCTGTTTGAACCATGGTGTCAATGTAATGATATGGTGACTGCTTGGATATTAAACAGTTTAGAGACGGAAATTAGGGAAAGTGTTATGTACACCGAGTCTGCCCAAAAACTTTGGAAGTAAATTGAGCAACGTTATAGAAAACTGAATGGTACTAAACTCTTTCAGATCAGAAAAGACCTTGCTTCTATCTCCCAAGGTTCTTCAAGCATTACTTATTATTTTAATCGCATTAAGAAGCTTTGGGATGAGCTAGCATATTCCATCTCATACCCAGAATGCACATGTGGATGTAAGGAGGCATTTCAGAAGTTGGAGGATGAACAAAAGGTGCATCAATTTCTTATGGGTTTGAATGAGGCTTATTCTGGTGTTCGGAGGAATATCTTAATCATGAAGCCGATGCCTGACATTGATAGTGTCTATGCTATGTTAATTGAGGATGAGAGTCAGGTAGAGGTTCAGCCTGCTACTCCAAGTTTCAGTTCTGACTCATCCTCCTTCTCCACCGGGGTTCAAAAACCCTATACTTCCCGGGTGAATTTTGATGCTTCTAATAAGGTGAATTTTGATGCTTCCGGAAAAGGGAATTCTAATATGGTGTGCAGCTATTGTAAGAAGCTCGTGCATTTGATTGATAAATATTACAAATTACATGGATATCCCCCTAGTTCTAGCTCTAAATTCAAAAGAACAACAGCTTATGCTCATGTCTCAGATCCATCTCGAGCAAATGCGCCTGACAATCATGTTACTGAAGGATCTAAGGTTGTTCCACTCGATATTGGGGGAAATATTTTGTCAAAAGAGCAATATGAACAAATGGTTTCTTTGCTTCAACTAACCAAGCAATCTTCCACTCTTCAGGACCTTAGTGCCGCCTCTGTCAATTTTGCAGGTTTGATAAGTAGTGTTGATTTTAGTAATTATATATCTCATGCTTGCAATTTCTCTAAAGTATATGATAGTTTGTGGATCATTGACTCTGGTGCTACTAATCATAAGATACCTCATAAATCTTTACTTACTAATATCACACCTCTACCTTTGCCTTACCTTGTAACTCTCCCAAATGGGTATAAGGTTAAGGTTACCTGTACTAGATCACTTTCTCTTTCTGTCACTATTTCTCTTCCTCATGTGTTACCGGTCCCTTCCTTTCACCATAATCTGATATTTTTGCATCAATTACTTCTTCATCTCAAGTGTAATGCTTTCTTTACTCCTACTCTTTGTGCTTTGTTGCAGGGCCCTTTTATGAAGAAGACTCTGGTTCTTGGTAAACTTCAGAAGGGGCTATACATTCTTCAATTTAATGCTTTCTGTGATTCTGGTTCTTCTACTCTTTTCTCTGTAAATACTATAACTGCCAGTGTAAATAATTTGAATAAGAGCAGTTTTACTTCTTGTTCTTCTGTGTCTGCTCCTTCTGATATTGTTTTACCTGGTTTTGATGTTTCTGTTGTTTCTACATTGTCTGTTGACCATATGTGGCACTTGAGATTAGGCCATGTTCCTTTCACTAAAATGAAACATATTCCCTGTCTTTCTAGTAAATTGCCTCAAAAGCAAACTTTTCTTTGCCCTATTTGTCTTATGGCTAGGCAGTAAAGACTTCCTTTTCCTGAAAGTTCCATTCATTCTACTTGTCTTTTTCAATTAATACATGCAGATTTATGGGGTCCCTATCATACTCAAACATACAATGGCTTTAGATATCTTCTGACTATTGTGGATGACGTTACCAGGGCTACATGGTCTCACCTTTTGTCTTCTAAGGCTAATGCCTTCACTATTTTGAAATCTTTCATTCATATAGTTCATACTAAGTTTGGTTCCCCTGTTAAAACTGTAAGATCAGATAATGCATTTGAGTTGGGTAGTAGTTCTGAAGCTGTTTCTTTTTTTTTCTGCTCAAGGCATTATCCATCAAACTTCTTGTCCACACACACCTCAACAGAATGATGTAGTAGAAAGGAAGCACAAATATCTTCTTGAGACTGCTAGGACACTCCCTTTTCAATCCAAATTGCCTGTTAAGTATTGGGGTAAGTGTATTTTAACAGCAACATATCTCATCAATAGGTTCCCCGCTTCTTTACTTTAACATAAATCACCTTTTGAACTTCTGCATGGACATTCTCCTTCCTTCACACATTTAAATACTTTTGGTTGTTTATGTTTTGATATTGTGCCTAAGCCCTATAGGGACAAGTTCAAGTCTAGGACAGTTCCAGTTGTTTTTATTGGTTATAGTACTAGCAAGAAAGCTTATAAATTTCTGAACTTGTCCACTTCTGCTATTTTTCATTTAAGGGATGTAGTGTTTTATGAACATATTTTTCCTTACTCTAACTCCTCTGCTACTCAATTGTTCCCTCCTTCAGCTCCCTCCTCCCCTACTACTTCTCCTTTTTCTGTCTCTTCTTCTTCATCTTCTCCTCCTTCTTCAGCTCCCATTAGTTATGTTCCATCTTTTATTCCTCCTAGCAGCCCTACTACTTCTGCTCCGCCTATCAGAAGATCTGGTAGACCAACTCAAACTCCGGCTTATCTAAGTAATTATGTATGCACCAATGTTTCTGATTCTAAGGCTATTCCTTATTCTTCCTCTGAGAGTTGCCGGCTTGAGCCTCAATTCTATCATCAGGCTGCTTCAAATCCTGCTTGGCAGGAGGCTATGATGAAGGAATTTCAAGCTTTAGAGGCAAATAATACTTGGTCTATTGTGCCTCTTCCTTCAGGAAAAAAAGCTATTCCTTGTAAATAGGTGTATAAGATTAAAAAAAAAGGCAGATAGTTCTATTGAAAGATACAAAGGTAGACTAGACATTAGGGGTGATAATTAATAAGAGGGGGTGAATTTCACTGAGACTTTTTCTCCTATGGTCAAGTTGACTACAATTAGATGTTTGTTGACTGTGGTTATTAAAAGAAATTAGGTTATTTTTCAATTAGTTGTAAATAATGCTTTTTTGCATGGTGATTTGGACGAAGAGGTGTACATGAAGATACCCCCTGGTTTGTCTGTCCAGTCCACTGATAATTTTACTCTTGCTTTTAAACTTCATAAGTCTCTTAATGGCCTTAGACAAGTTTCTAGGCAATGGTATGCTAAGTTATCCGCTGCTCTTCAATCTAAGGGGTTCCAGCCTAGTTTAAATGATTACTCTTTGTTTACTAAGCTTTATGATGGTTATTTGACTGTGGTGATTGTTTATGTTGATGATATGCTTGTGTCTGAGGACAATCTCTCTAAGATATATTCTCTCAAAAGATTTTTGGATGCCCAATTCAAGATCAAAGATCTTGGTGAGATACATTATTTTCTTGGGCTTGAGGTTGTCAAGCAGTCCTCTGGTTTCTTGATCAACCAACACAAGTTTCTCTAAGACCTTCTATTAGAGTTCCATTGTTCAGATGTTACCCCCGTGGTGTCTCCCCTTGATCCTCATATTAAGTTGTCCTCTGAGGTTGGGGACTTTTTATCTGATCCTTCATTGTATAGACGGCTTGTGGGCAAACTGAATTTCCTATAACACACTAGGCCAGACATTTCTTTTACGGTTCAACACCTAAGTCAGTTCATGTCAGCCCTTAAATTGCCCCATTTGGCTGCTGCATACCATGTTCTCAGGTTCTTGGCTGGCACTCCAACTTTGGGTATTTCTTTCTCTAATTCTTCTGATTTTGATCTCAAAGGTTATTGTGACTTTGACTGGGCCGGTTGTGCTGATTTCAGATGGTCAGTCAGTGGTCTTATTTTGTTTCTTAGTGGTTGTCCCATTTCATGAAAATCTAAAAAGCAACCAACTATTGCTCTCTCTTCTGCTGAAGCAGAATATAGAGCCTTTAGGTTGCTGGTTGCCGGGCTTGTTTGGGTTGTTCGACTGTTGAGTGAGTTTGGTCTTGCAATTTGGTTCTTGTTGAGGTTTATTGTGATAGTCAGTCAGCTATCCACATTGCCAAGAATCCTATCTTCCATGAACGAACTAAACACATAGAGGTCGATTACCATTTTGTTAGGGATGCTTTAAAGTCTCAGCTTATCAGTTTACATTCTACTTCAACTTCTTCTCAGATTGCTGATGTTTTTACCAAGTCTTTGCTAGGTGTTCAACAACAGAGCTTCATTTCCAAGCTTGGAATGGGCTCCCCTTCCAGTTTGAGGGGGCTGTTGGAGTTCCAGATTTGTCTCAGCCCACTACAGAGTTCAACAGACCCAATAAGGGTGACCAGGCCCAATTGAAGCCCCTTCGACCCATTAGACTTAGTTTAATTATTCAATATGTCCATTCTTTTATTGTAAAAATATAAAGAGATCTATTTTTTTACCTTGTACAGATCTTATCAATCACTCAATAATATCATTTTATTTCTCCACACACTCATCTATGTTCTCTCTAAAACCTAGTGTTTGCATCACACATTTCATCAAATCTAGCTCGAATTCGGAATGTTATTATGTTGTCAGGTTGTCTTCCAATAAATCCAACTCTTTTTGTCTAAATTTTGTACTTTTCTTTGCCCAAGTTATACTTTGAAGCAAAGAATATAGACAAGCATGCATTTACATGTCCGAGGACTAAATTTTTCCTAATAATTTGATTCCAATAAAATTACTTACAGTTAATCTTGTTCTGGAAACATTCCCTCATTAAAGATTGAAACGGCCAAGGCTGTTTTCGAATACGAAAAAAGTCAATATTATTTCTCTAAACCTATCTTACTTGTTAAATCTGATTTTAATTTTTCTGCTATCCGAAGATAATTTTTGTGGCAACGATAAAGATTTTTTGATTGATTTTAAAATAGTGAGTAGTGACAACTGAATGCATACATTATACATTTGAATAATATTTTCTTAATATTTCATTCTAACAAAATCACCGATTCGTTTTTTTTTTTGGTTTTCTCGAAGCCAATATTATAGTTTCTGGAAAAGAAATAATCCAGACAATTTGAAGATATTTTCATATAGCACGAACGTCCAAATTTGTTTTCCCTAAATTATATTAAATCTTTTAAATGCTTTCTTAAATTCTAAGGCATCAGAATATTTTGAAATTTTACTATCCTTGCCCCATACTTTAGACCAATAAAATAAAGACGCGCATGCATTATATATGTGACAAATAGAGTTCCCTAACAATATATTTCTCATAAGATTACGGAATTTTCTTTTCGTGTCAATGTCGTAAATTCCTCATCTTAATCTAAAACAGTCAAGACCTTTCTTTCGGGTAATGGAGTTAGTAGTCATGGAAGATCGAGTTTAAATATTTGAGTGTATCGTGATATTGACTGCACATTGTAATTACACTCTATCATGCCTTGTGGTCCGTTAATATCCCTATCGTTATTTTTATTGTTAAAGTCTCACCTTTATTTAACGGCAGAATCTTTGGCCCAACTTTAAATGTGTTAGCAGGTTTTATTGGGCCACGTGGCTAACCCACCTAGCTCAGCTGAACCGCCCCATTTATCTTATAAGAAAATGGGGTTTTGCATGGTCCAGATGGAAGGATGCTCTCTAGCAAGCTGAGAAGAGTTTTCTTCATGTATCCATAATTCATTATATTTCTATACAGGGCGGAACTAATTTTTATTTTATACATATATTAGGCGTTCTTTCGCGTGTTTATCTGTTTTATTTTTTGAATATTTTTAGTAAAACTCCTGCTTCCGTCACTGCCTCTATATAAAACTGCTTTTTGGGGATCTTGGTTCTTGAATTGGTATGCAAGATGAGTACACGGACACAAGGATTGAGAATAAGTTGGATTTATGGATCAATCACTAATCAAAGAGCGATGTTTGATGAGTCTATCGGTCTGTTCTTAATAAGGGTAACTCAGTACGGTAAGTTTCTTTCAAAGAGTGACGACTTTCTGTCTTACCATTTTGCTTTGGTGCTTAAATAGTGATATCAACAATATAATGTTAATCTGGTGCATATTCATTAGGGAAGCCGTTAATATTGTTAAAACTTAAAAGAGTTGTATCACTTATCATATCAGCAGAGTGGAGACCTAATTTTATGTGTTTGTTTGGTTTGAACCTGTTACTACTTAATAAGATAAATTTTAAACTTTTAAAATTAAGTCATGTAGCAGTGATGATGCAACTACCCTTCTTGTCACATCAATTGTGTAATGTAGAAAATTATTTATTCATTAAACATGAGGAATAATATTAACTTAATAACTGTCAAGTTTTTAGGTTTGCATATCCATCAAGTGACTCATTAAGCTGCCATTCCATGTCATGAAGAGCCCCTTTTTCTCCTCTTGTTATGACGTTTTGGTTAGACACTATATTTGTTTTTTTTTGTTTTTTGTTTTTGTAATCAGTAATAATTTTTTAAAAGTGCATAATCTTTAAAGAGAGATAAATCTTCAAAATGGTGCGTAATTCAACGACAAAGTTATCGAACATATACTGTCAAGTTTCATAAACAAATTAAAGATGAAGGTTTCAAATGGGACGATTTTAAAAGCATTCACTATAACTATAACGAATATATGTTCTTAATTGAGACTAATTATTAGACGTAAAAATTACTAAATTACGAGAAAAATGTATAATTCTAAAACTTTCTACAATATGAAATATAAGAAAAGGGTTGGAATTAATAACATAGGGTTCAAAATCATATAAGCTAATTAATTCTCAATTGGTGCATTGATTTCGCTTTTAATTCTTTCAGTGTCTACTGTAAATATTTTGTTCCCCTTAAAAAATGTAAGGAAATGTTTCTTTTAGTATATATGTAGGACTCTAGCAAAGGTTGTGATTCAAAAAATTTCTTTCATTCCCTTATTTAAGATTTTTTTTTATATTTTCAAAAGACAAAAACTAGCTTGATAATCGATAAGTTTAACTAATATCAATTCCACAAAAGAGTGAAAATCATGACGCTAGATTGTCTTGATTATTGACAAAAAAGAAAGGAAAAACATGATGCAAGAGTTGTGGATGATGCGCAGCTGTTTTCTTTAATAAAAATACAAAAAACTTTTGAGGTGTTAGTTGAGTCCCTTCCGAATACAATGCATCGACATAGGACAACATAGTACGTAATCTTTTAGAATACTATTTATTTCGTCATTTATCCAAAGAAAAGAAAGATGGCCTGTTTATTGCGGTGTCATAGACTCATAGTGGAATAGACATCCACGTAATTTAGAATTTAGAGTTAGTATTTTCATAATGAATGTAATCTATTCATTGTACATATTTGGAATTTTTACTTTTGTATATGCATATATATTCAAGCCAAAAATAATGAGCTCAAACAAATCTAAAAAAACTAGCCTTAGGTCCACCTCTGATTATAAAAGAAGAAAAGGTATAATTGAGTGTGTGTATATATAGAGAGAGAGTGGTAGTCTGATGCCAACACGTACTTAGCTTAGCGTCCCAAATTCATGTGGCAATTTAGCAATCGAACTATATATCTCTTTGGAGTATTTTGATGAATTGGCTAAGTTGGCAATGACCTGACAAAATTGCTTTTTTTAATCAAAGGAAATAACAAGGACAAAAGAAAGAAGCATGTCCATGTACTTTTGCAGATGGACCAGCCTAGATAGGCAAGTGAAATTGAGATATGCCACAAATTCACTTCATATGTAATTTGATTGGAGAATCCACAATATAAAGAAGCTAAGGATTGCATATTTTTTCCCTAAAGTTTGAAAATCATATGTGCAACTTAGCAAAATTTCAAATAATTGTATTTCGAATTTATTATTTGGTCCGACCAATTTATTCCTTTGCATGTTGCCGTACCACTGCTTCTGCCTTTAACAACATTGATTCACTTCAAAGGTTTTGTTTATTTTTCCTTCTTTTATGCATTTGCTAAAATCTTCTGTTTTCATTTGGGTGGTCGAAAAACAAAATCCTCTTTATTATGTAAATGTATTATTGTAGGAATCGAGAATTCATGTTAAGATAATTGAGTTTGAGTATAGTAAATGTTAGTATATAAATTTTCTATTTATCTTTAATTATCTCTCTATATCCAAAATTGTGTATAATGTAACTGCAGCTATTTCACATGATTTTTTCAGAAAAATAAAACAAATCTTACACACTCTTGTAGTCCATTAAACATGCTATTATATGACCCTTTCACAGGAGTACAATAAAAAATTGCACATGAGATCTTTATAAAATTAATTCTTTATATTTAAATTGTAAGTGGGCATAGTAGATTATTTTATATGTACGCGTACCCGAGTCCGTATAACATATATAGATATCCACTCGTTTTTTCCGAGGAAATAAATCGTCTGCACGGTGTATTATTTGATACCATAGGCCATATGCATACGACGTACTATACAAGGATAGATCATATGTGATATTAGAAATTTCGTAGTCTTTACATCCTTCAATAATCAAAACAAACACATTTCTCTGAGTCCCATTTGGCTTTGTCCAGAAATGCCGCCCAAAACATTCTGCTGACACACAATTACAGCAATCATTGATCATTCTAACACATGGGCAGCCAGAGCAAAGAAGTAAAGACTAGAATGACTATTAGTACGTACTTTTGTGCTCGCAATATAGTTTACTTTAATATCTTATTTATTCCCATAATTTTGTGGATATACTATAGAAGTAAAAGTAAGGGTGTTCAAGTAGATTGAGGTGTCGACTTGATTAATTCTAATTCCCGCTTAATAGGACTAACAAAGGATAAAGGGTTTCTTATTAAGAGGTTTGAATTCTGAGTATATAGGATCTCAATAGTTTCAACCAATTGTCAGCATGTTGACTATTGTTCAGTTATCTCAAAGAATTTCAATAAATTCGAAACTTCCAACACCCAGGACTACAAAATGAGGCGAAATAAATAAATAGATAAATAAATAGCTATACAAGTGAAAGAATCAATTATTAAAAGCTTAGAAAAGTTAAAAAGCCGATCAATGCATTTACGTGACCACTTCAAAAGATAAAAAAGTAAGTAGTACAAACATTGTACAAGACTGACTTTAACAAAGTAGAGTAAATTGTATAATGGTTAGCATATCATAATATCATATCCTTTAATTTATTTTATTAAATGTTAGTTATTTTTTGAAAAATGTGAAGAGTATCTTCACGCAACAATAATTAATTCAATGTGACCAGCTTTTGCAAAAAGGCTTTGCGGATAAGATCAGACTCAGAGAAATAGTCTACTTCAAGGCTGCAGGGAGGACTACGCTCTGCAGTAGGCATCACTATTTATCATGTCAAGACGTTATTCCGGTTTGTTTTTGAATGTGATCAAAAAGATTCGACGAAAATCGGGTATACATTCGGAGAGAAGGATTAGTTCGTGTCTGGTTTAATGGCATAGTGCGATAAGTAAAATAGTAAATCATACATCCAGGTAGCGATCTTGTTGCACCATATACTTCAGCTAGGGAAATCCATAATCTGCACCTAAAAAGGAAAGATTTTTAGAAAATAGTGTTTGCGGCTAGGATTAAATTAGGATGTGGAACACTAAAAGTGTCAAGTTACAATGTTACATCACACAAACAATCAGTAATCCTTCTCGCATCTTTCGTCTCAATGGCTAACTCTTTGTTCTAAAGTCATATCCTAATGGTGGGGGACCTGCTTAAAGTAAGATTGGAAAATCCAGAATAATGAAAAGTAAGTATACACTTTGAATCTGGACCTCTATTTATTTATGGTTCAAACTTTTAGATGGCTAATTTAGTACTCCACTTTCATAGAAGCCTGCGGTCAAAGATTTTTCTATAGTTCACAGTCTTCAACAAAATTAAATTACACTATAAAAGTTTGGTACTATTTCATCTTAAACAAAACTGCTAATAAGAAAAAAGAGAATCCCCATCATTGACTAATTGACAAAAGTATGGCACAAAGTACACCATAATGAAGTATATTCTTTTTGTAAATCACATGTTTGTAGAATAAAAATCTAAGAAAACAAATCAATGGCTTAGTTTTCATGTGGAATGAACTATGAAGCATGGTTAGCACCAATTTTTGTTTCTCTGAAAAAAGTGAAGAAATGCCAGAGCATGCTCCTTTGAAATTTGGCTCACCATCTTGTACTTTAACAATAATATTAAGTAGGAACATGGGATAAGGGAGATGGAAAATAACATGCATATATAAAGCAAATAGCCAGCAAATTATTCAACCTTTTAGCTACTTCCCTACCCCAAAGTATAAGATCTTTGTACTAATCTATTAGTTTCCTAGTTAGTCCAAGAACATAGGGAACACAATGAGCACATGAGATCAAGCTGAATTTCTCTGTAAGAATAAGCAAAAAGGGGTAGCAAAACTCTTATTCAATTCTCTATACACAATTCTTGAACCTGAAAAGACAAATATGGCATCATTGTGTATTCACAATAGATTTCCTCTTCTCTCAGAATATTAGTCTCGGTTTCATGCTAATAGAATAACCCAAGACTAACTAAAAACAAGAAGAACGGCGAGCTATGTGTATATATATAATATATGATTCCATTCTCTGTAACCAATTTAACAGATAACACATGCATTAGGATTCTCTTCCATGCTGTGGTGAACCTGGTAATATGTTTGCGCGGGAGGAGGATAATATGGCCTGTAGGGCATGGCCTGCATATGAGGAGGAGGATAATATGGTCGATAAGGCGGTACCATTCCAACCACAGCTGGATGATATTGTTGTTGTGGGAATGGAATTGGCATTGGCATTGGCTGTGGTTGTGCTTCTGCCTTCTTCTCTTCTTCCTTTTTGGGCTCGTCTTTCTTATTTTCGTCCTTCTTACCTTCTTCTTCCTTTTTAGGCTCCTCTTTCTTTCCTTCCTCCGTTGGAGCGCCTTCTTTCTTGCCCTCGCCCTCCTTCTTAGCCTCTTCTTTCTTCCCTTCTTCTTTCTTTGGTTCCTCTTTCTTCTCTGGCTCTTTTGCTGGTCCTACTGAGATTATGTGTGCTGGCCAAAACTTCCTCAATTTGCTTACTACACTCACTGGATCAACTGTCCCAATAATGGTTAATTTCTTACCTTTCATATCTATTGAGATCTCATCAATTCCTGCAATATCTCATCATAACATCCACTGGTTAATTTCATTTTGCAGTTTTTACATGTCACACAAAATAGCTCAATCAAACTCCACTGCCCTTCACTAAGGTGCAGTTTGAAAAAGAGAAAAGAAGGGCTTTAGGGACTTTTAACTAATTGAATTTTGTCTATATTGAAAACAAACTTTTGTAACAATTTTGTCACCAGATTTCAACTGTTATTGCACAACCATCATTTTTTCTTCATGTTTTGGTTACTTCTATAGCAAATTATTTTCTCCAAAGAGCATTAGGCCATTATACCAAATTAAAAATTGACTACTACTGAAAACAGTGCAGCAATGAAGTTGATAGAACAACTAAAGGCAAAATCTCTTAGGACGATATTAGGTAATGCTTTCGTAATCATCACTAAACTACATATATTTCTTTCTCTTTTTAAGTCCCATCACTGAAATCAACAATGTGGGCACTAGAATCCCAACCTACAATAAGCACTCGTTCATCACATATTCCCAAAGAAAGAAAATGGAGGCTGAAATGGAAAACAGCTTACAAACATGGTGGACCCACTTGACGTGGCGCCGCATCAGAATCGTCCTATTAAAAAATTGACTTCTCTTTTATTTATTTTATAACTTTTTCAAATTAGTAGAAAGTAGAATCCATTGTGAATGGCCTAGTACCTAATCCAAGTTGCAGAAACTAGCATGTTCAATATTGGATCCTCCTAATTCTTCAATAGTGAGACACCACCAACTCAAATGGTTTCCAAAAACTAAATTCTTTCCTTATTGCTAAAGACACACATGCTTTGATGCTCGTATCAAAAGCATTACTTGGAGTCGTTCAACTTGGTCTATTATGCATATACATATTGGTGAAAATTGGAAGATCAATAGTTTTTCTACTCCATTTATTGGTGAAAAATGTAAAAAATTTACTCCTAATATATCAATACCTGGAAGAGCAGAGACCGTCTTCAAGGCCTTGCGTTTGTCTCTGACATCGTGCACCTCCAAATTCAAGATAAATTTCTGCATAAAAAAATAAAAATAAAAAATAAAATCTTTGCAAAATAAAAGGTGAAAAACAGAACCAACAACCATAGAATAAGGGGGAAAAGAGGGAAGCAAAACTGAGAAATTATGGATCCAAGTAAAGATTAGCAGTGTTAGACTCAACAAAACAGAGTAAACAAATCACTACACAAAAGGATCCACCACCGACAAAAATTAATGAAGAAAAAGAATATTCAGGAATCAAGGAAAACTAAAAACTCCAACATCCAAAAGCAAGTATAGCATTTTTTTGTGAAATATTCCAAAAGTGGAATAGCAAAAAGGCAAAGTCTTGAGAAAAAGAAAGAAGAGAATCAAAAGGGGAATAAATAAAGAAATAAATGATCAAAGATACCTTCATCTTGCAGGCAGGATCAGAACTCAAATCGGAAGAAAAAACTCTAGAAATAGAAGGATAGAAATGGTGAAAGAGTAGTGCTTAGAAAGAGACAGAAACTGAGTATATGCTATAGCTCAAAAGAAATGGTGAGAGAGGATTTGACGGTAGAAACAAACCCATAAAAAGGAAAAGATTTCCGAATCAGAACAAAAAATGCAGAATAAGAGAGAGAAAGTAAAAGGGAGTTATGGGCAATGGTGGTATTATATTTGGAGCTACAGAGAGTAAAAAGAAAAGGTGATACTATAACAGTAGCATAAATTTGTTAAATTTATTCTGAAATGTTTGGATCCAAGTGGACTCTCTGCATGCTTGCTGATATTGCCTCGTGCCTCTTGGCTATGCAATTAGGTTCAGCAGTTCAATTAGAGTACTTAGTATTTTAAGATCCATCGTTTTTCGGTTTTTGGTACAACCAAAATTTGATTTTTAAATATTTGTTAAAGAATATCAAAACATCAATTTCGATGTTTGGTTAATGAGTCAAAATAAATGTTAACTTTGTCAAAAAATTGATAATAATGTTGAGAAATGAAATAATGTTTTGCTATTTTTGAGTATTAAAACTGATTATAAAGTCTAAGTGGTAAAACCGTAAAAGTATATTCATGAAGTAGTTATTATACAAATAGATATTGAAATAGTATTACTTATATGATCCTGATGTTTGCTTGAAGTTAATATTTGTTCCATAATCCAAATATGCATTTTCCCCAGGTAGAATGTGTACCAAAGTCAAAACATCTATGTTAAATTAGATTTTGGTATTAAACATTCTTAGTTTATTTTAGCTAAAATTACATATGGTAAAAAAACTGCATAAAGATACTATGGGTTTGAACTTAAAGGATTAATTTGTTTATTAGCTAAAAATATATACATTGAATAAACCTGCATCAAAGATAATGCGCCAAATATTTTGACGGTTAAAATATATTTAAATATTTTTTTAAAAATCCAAGCAAAAGTAAATTAAATATTTTTTTAAGCTATAACGATATTATTATTTTTTGTGGTCTATTATAGCAGTCTTATTTGAGTGGTCTCTAGATCAAAGTCCAAAACACAACCTCATATCAAAAACAACAGTTTTTTTTTTTTTTTGAAGTTGTAGCTGCAACAAAGATAATGTTAGTAAAAAAGAACGTCACTGCACCACCAACTGTTGTTGTCGTTCACCCTCTTCGTGTTCACTTGCATACATTTGCATTTCTCTAGCCGAATGCTATCTGATCTTATTCATATATTACCTTTTATTATTTACAAAAAAAATAGGAGCGAATTTACCTTAAGCCAAACGATATCACGCTGCAACGCTTCGTGGGAAAATTTCATTAAATACACATATAAATAATATGCAAAAAAAATACAAATTTCTCTATAAATAATATAGAATGACATTGCTCGGTAAATCTAGATTGCTTAGTCCACTTGGTAAGGCGCTGCATTTCTTGAATTTGCATCAGGGTTCGAGCCCAAACTAACATTTTTTTGTTCTTTTAAGTTTTAGAGTCTCTTGGTATCTTTAAAAATGATTGATATGATCCAAAATATTTATTTTTAATGCAATGTTTTTTAAAATTTATATATTTAATTTTTAAATGTGACACCTCTGATAAAAAGCCTGCATACGCCACCGTTTGCACCAAGGTTTGGGGTTGCTTAAAAAAGAAAAAAAAAAAGAAAAATAAGTTGGCTTTAGATTTGTTTTGAGTTGGTGAGGTGGTCTCACATCCCACTGGCTAGTAGATCGAAAATTTGTGTTACGTAGAGAGTAAGCGAAAAATACATAATTCACCCTGATACTAATCTAATTTTGCTGTATCCATTGACAGTGTCATCTGCTATATGGTTAATTTTTTAAATCAGTTGGAAGTGGCGGAGCCACATTGAACCAAGGGATGTTACACTATATTGAATCAACCGACATTGCCGGAAAATTACACTATATTATTCGATAATTTTTTTTATTTTATATTTATTTACTATATGTTGATTCTCTTTGACTTTTCGATATATCTAATTATTTATATTTTGACATCCCTTGATGAAAATTCTGACTCCGCCACTGTCGGTTGGGAGGGGAAAAAATATGTCAAGGGAAAAATGCAGTGGTTTCCAACAATATTAATCCAAGATAAGGTGGTATGCAATAACTACGGCTGTAAAAATAAAGAGACAAAGGGGATCGATCTTTCTCATCCTTAGCTGCTAAATTCCTACTTGTCATTCTGGTCATAAAAGACAAGCGCCTGAACTATAAAGTCTTAACCACAGCTCTTAAGTTGAATTGGAAGAAGAAGAAAAAAAAAGTAAATAAAAGTTGAATTGTATTTGACATGAATATTAGCATTAACAAGAAGTTAAAAATTTGTGAATTAAAAAGTTATTTCACTTGAAAACTTCTGAAAAAGTTTTTTAATATTCTATCACTATTTCATAAATTGAAGTTTAGTAGGGAATTTACCACCTGGTATTCAATTTGATCTCGGACCCGTACAAGTACACCTAACGTTCATGTCTTAAATTTGCGACTATTTAGCGAAGCATTTTCCCAAATACAAAATTCCGAACCAGAAAAATGACAAACATTTGTTTATTTTAAACTATATGGTACAAATAAAACTTGAATCGGTATAAGCAAAGTGTACTCTGCTTACAGCATCCAATTAAAGAATAGAATTTCAGCCTCACCAATGTTACTCCTTCCTTCACTTTACTGTTTTCACTTTTCAACATTTTTTCCGATAAAATAAAAAACATTGAGCATGATATTAAAAAAACAGCTGAATAACCAATGAGGAGTGATAAATATGATAAAAACCAATCCCATCTGTCATATCTTTCATTCACATAAGATTTTCATGTTCATATATGATTAGAGTTTTGAAGTTAGGGTTTTATTTCCTTATAGGACTTGGGACAGAACCTATAACCGGCCTATATATTCATATATGGGGGCACATATGCTCTACTTGCTATTAGCTTTAAAGTTGAATTGTATGGTAGGAAATGGATGTTGGTCCATGTGTCATGAGAATAAAGAATCAACATCACTTGGTTAATATTACAATCTCCTAATTAATGATGTATTATTCCATCTCACCGATTTACCTGTCACCTCTTTTTATACATCTCCAAATTTTTGCATTACTTTTTATATAATATTTATTTCATTTCGTAAACATTATGCAGTTACTCTTTGAAAAGTCAGAAAATTTTGTTATTACGACTTTTTCCAAATATTAAATTTTTTTATCCAAAATAACTAATATAACCTTTTTTTAATGTATGTTTTAATATGAATTTTTTTATTTAAAATTTTTTAAGAAAATTGATCTCCTGATTACAAGAAAATTAAATGTTTATTATCTCCTCTTTGAATTCTGCAATTCTTAATTTTTCAGTCTGGAGTCAGTTTATTTTATATAACTTTCACGTCGAGAATTTAAATTCATTTAACTATTTAAAATTTAAACTTTTGATGACATTTTGTTTTATAAAACTAACAATTTAAAAAATAATTTAATATATTATTATCGTAAATATTGATTAATAAGTTGAATTAATGTTTAAAATCTGTATCCGGTCAAAAAGATGGAAAAAGGAATACATGCAAACTACTAGCCTGTTTGGCCAAGCTTCTCAAGAGGCCAAAATTATTATTATTATTTTTTCTCAAAAGCACTTTTTTTTCCTAACTTGAGGTTTTTGGGGGAAAAAATTGTTTTTGGTAAGAAGCAAAAACAGTTTCTGAGAAGCAAAAATAAGTAGCTTCTTCCCAAAAACAGAAGCAGAAGCAGTTTTGACTTTTCTTATTACCAAAAATACCCTTAACAAAATATAGTATATACCAAAATAATTGTTAAACCTAATACTTAGGATATTAGTGTATAAATATCTTTTATTATTTTTAGGATAGCTTTCTAATATATAGTGACTTTAGGGGTGAATGCTTTTATATTTGTTGAATGATTTTTAATATATTTAACTTATATTAAACGAATTAAGTATTTTTAAATTTTATTTTCATATTTTACTTAAATAAAATAAAAAGATTTAATTATTGCTTATAATAACAAATTTTTAAGATTATTTATTTACTTATAATATTAACTATTAAGCAAATCTATTCATGTCCTTATTCGTAATTAGATACTTAAAAGCACTTTCTGAAAAGTTTGGCCAAACATAAATTATTGTTCAAAGGTATTTTTCAGAATGATTAGTCAAACACAAACTGCTTCTCTACAAAATTACTTTTTTCAAAAGCATTTCTTAAAATAATTTGATTTCTCTAGCTTGGCCAAACAGGTTATACGATCTAATGACCTTGAATTGCCAATGTTAGGACTTTTGTCTATTATGTTGAATGAGAGAAGCAAACAAATCCAATATGTCTTCTCCTTTCTGTTTTTGGAATGTTTCCCTTTTCCTTCAATGGGTTTTCTTCCTTTACACCAGCCATTTATTTCTTTTCATTATTTCTGCTTTCTTACTTTGAGTGATGGAGATTAGAAATTTGTGGTTGCCATAAAAGTACAACTACTAAAGCACGACTTAAAAGAAACTCTTGTTGGTATATATAATAGAAGTAGTATTATTTTGGAACCATGATCCCTAATTGTGTTTGCTTTACACTTGTGTGATCAAATTGGGATGCATGGAGTATTATTTGGGCTTTTAACAAATTTGGCCAGTTGGCTGAAAATAATTGCAACTCCTAGTCTAATACATAAAATATATATACGTATTTTGTATATATATATATAAAAAATATACATTTACCAACTATTATTTTGGAGGGCGGGTATACAATATATATTTGCCATATTATTTAGCAATTCAATTTCATATGTGCTTTCTGATTCAAAATGACTATTTTCTAGAGACTTTTTCATATATATATATATATATACGAGATTTTAAACTTATTTATCGGTTTCTCTAAGTTTTCCTATTTACAGAACGTAACTAAAGTTTTTTACAAAATATATAAAAATCTAATCAAAATATACAACTTATCAATAGCTTAAATAAATTTTTTGTACATATTTCAATCAAAAACTACAATTTGTATACAATCATGTTAGTTGTATATATTCTGTATGCTATTTCTACACCCGACATACAAAATATATACAATTTGTTTATATCTTCTTATTCGAGTTTCAATATGAAATTTCAACCAAAACCACCTTGAATCTTCGCCAAATTCTCTCAAAATTGTGATATAAACTCCAAATGATATTCCCAATCATTTGTGATAACACCTAATCCAAACAAGTAACAATTTCACAAAATTCGATTTTCAAATTCAACGTGTCTAAGCGTTTTAATAGTTGTCAATAAGTTTAAGCTCATGTATACATGATTTAATTCGATTTAAATTTAATTATACCATCAATTAGTTTCAGTTTAGTTCCAAGCGCTACTCTTGTAGACACATAACAAAAAGCTTTTGATAACCCATTTTGGTGCTTCACGTACACATTCTATGGCTTTGAACCAGTTGAATAATTTTTCTTCACCATTCTTCAAAGCTCTGAGCATGTTCATCTGCAAAAGCCGAATCGAAGAGGAACTGAGAGAAAAATATCTATTTGGCAAACATCACAAGCAGATACATGGTCTATCACTATCTGTTTCATACCAGACCAATAGAACAATTGCGAAAGCCTTTTGAGAGTGACAAGTTGGCCTCAATGCCCTCTAATTGGTGAGTCATGAAAGGTTGCCAATAGTTGTTGCATGAGTGAACCATGATCCCCTATGTAAATTTTGCCCTTATTTCTCAAAACTCCAGCTATGTAATGATATATATGAGGCCCTTGAGTAGTCATTGTTACCTTAGGGATTAAGGCAGTTGCATGTGTATCCCCTTCATAGCTATTACTGTCTTCTTGCATCCAAGTAGGAATTGTTACACTAATGGCCATGAACTCAGCTACATTAGGCAAGGTTTCACCTTCTTGACCTTCAAACTGCCTTGAGAGTGCATCAGCAACTCTGTTCTCTGCCTCTTTTTTATACTGAACTTCATAATCAAGCCTCTATGGTATAGTTAACCCCTTATGTTGAATGGCAGTGGTTACTCTTTGTTCTAAAAGGAATTTAAGGTGTGATGATCAGTTCTTACTATAAAATATTTATAATACAAGTAGTGCCTCAATTTCTCTACTGCATTTAAAAGAGCCATGTATTCTTTCTCATAAATAGATATCCCTCTGTGTCTAGGAGCAAGTACCTTACTCGGGTAAGTAATGGGTTTCTCTTTCTGTAAAACACAATGCCTATGCCATTATTGCTAGCATCAGTCTCAACTATAAAATCTTGAGAATAATCAGGTAAAGCCAAGACTAGTGTGTTAGTCATGGCTTGTTTCAGAGCTTCAAAGGCAGTTGTAGCTTCCTCATTCCACCTGAAGGCTTCCTTCTAAAGTAAATCAGTCAATGGTTTAGCAATGACTACATAATTGAGCACATATTTTCTGTAATAGCCTGTTAACCTCAAAAATCCTCTCAACCCTCTCAAGGTAGTAGGGGTAGGCCAGTCTAACATAGCTTTGACCTTCTCAGGATCAGTAGAAACTGCCTCATTTGAAGTCACATGCCCCAAGTATTCCATCTTTGATTGCCCAAAGGAACACTTAGACTTATTTGCATACAAGGTCTGAGCTCTCAGGATTTGGAGCAGTGTTTCTAAATATGTTAGGTGTTCAGGTCGGTATTTACTATATATGAGGATGTCATCAAATAATACCAACACAAATTTTCTGAGTATAGGCTGAAAAACTTTGTTCATCAGTGCTTGAAATGTAGCTTGAGCATTGGTTAGCCCAAATGACATAACCTTGAATTCATAATGTTCTAAGTGAGTTCTAAATGCAGTTTTGTAAATGTATTCACTCCTCATTCTAATTTGGTGATAACCAGTCCTTAGGTAAATTTTAGAGAAAATTACTTACCCATACAACTCATCTAGCAAGTCATTAATTATTGAAATTGGGTACTTATCTTTGATGGTTATCTCATTAAGCCCTTTGTAATCCATACAAAATCTCCAAGTCACATCTTTCTTCTTTACTAGTAAAGCTGGTGAAGAAAAATGTGACTGACTATCTCTAATGATCCCATTAAGCATCATTTCCCTCACTTGTTTCTCTAGCTCTTATTTTAAAAAAAAATTATACCAGTAGGGCCTCAAGCCGACAGGTGCAGATCCTGGCTTGAGTGGAATTCTATGATCTATGGCCCTGGTAGGAGGTAGGGATTTAGGCTCAGCAAAAACATCTTGATAGGTGATCAACACCGACTCAATTGAGGAATCAATAGACTCTTCCTCTTTTGTTGCTGCTGCTCATACCAAGAACAAGTGTGCCATGAGAGTTTGCCCTTTATTTATCAATTTTTCCATAGTACTTTCACTAGTTAATCCTTATTGCCCTTGCTGGTTGATGCCTTGTAACATCACCTTATTGATCTTTTTTCCCAATGGTAGCACATTTCTTTTCATGATCAAACTTAGTTTGATTGAACTTCTTCATCCAATCATTGGCAAGGACTATGTCACAACCTCCTAACTATAATATCCTCAAGTTTTCTTCAAAGAATTTTCCACCCAGCTTCCAACTAAACTTAGGACAAACAAAGTTGGTATACATATAATTACCATCAACCACTATTACTCTTAGTGTATTAGCAAACACTGGTGTGTAGCCAGTCTCCTTGACAATAATCTCGTTAATGAAGCTATGTGTACTCCCCGAATCCACCAATATAGTTAGCTCATTTTTTTAACCACTCCTCTCACTAGTATAGTATTGACTCCCATATTAGTACTAGACAAAGCATTAAAGCAAACAGCCTCCAGTATTTCCAGTCTTATGTCTAGTTCAATCTTTACCTCACGTAGTGGTTCTTCCTGTATAGTAGTCACTCCATCCACTTCTCCAGTCAAGAATTGCAGTTGTTTGAATTGACACCTGTGACCAGGACCAAACTTTTCCCCACATCTGAAGCATAGTTAATTGGCCATTCTATACTCACACACCTCTAGAATCAGTCTTAAGGGACTATGTTTGGATAAAGTAGTGATCTTGCCCAAGTCACACCTCAAACTGGGGTTGTAAAGCGGTCGATTACAATAATAATACCTAACTAGGAGTCGGGATCGAATCCACATGGAGCGTAGATGGGATTAGTGGTATGTAATTGGTCTAAGCACGTAAATTGTCTAAGTTGCACTTCCACAAACTTTATTTTGATTTTACTTCTAAAATTATACTAAGGATTGCAATTGAAAAATATGAACTAGAGAAGAATGTTTTTGTTGTTGTTTTTCAAATATGTAAACGATCTAGGGCTGTGACTTTCACCTACGTGTTTGCCTAATGGGTTATGCGCTTTAGAGTGAGTTTTGTTGGTCGGGGTGTATTATAGCAATCAACACTCAAATACCCACTCAATACCTCTCGGTAAGAGAGTGGTTTTGCCTTATTTGGCTTTCTCAAGTCCAAATGGGTATTGAAATAAAAGTTGACAAATTGCTCAAGTCGGGTTTTAATATCTCTAGGTTCAACCCTTTAATTGGGACTATCAATCTCTTGATTTCATCCCAAACTCTTGTTAGCCAAGTTTTTCTAGACTAAGTCTTTCTTTCTCATGTAGAGACTAAGTCAAATATGCTTGAATTAATGTTTGCAAACATTAATTCTACAATTATAGCAAGAACGAGGCTAAATAATACACACCCAACCATAAACAAGCCCTAAATCAAACACCCATTAGGTTCCCATACTAGGGTTGGGTCACAACCCCAACTAGAAATTTAGCTACTCATAGTGGGTAATGAAGAAAATAAAGAAGAAAAGATGATAAAACTCATATTGAATGATTAATACATGAAAATCCAATGTAAAATCAACAATATAAGCTAAATTTTCCTAAAAGAGTAAAGAAAAATGGCTATAGACTTTCTGGTATTCAAAAATTAACCTAATTTATACACAACTAAAATTTTCGGACAAAATTGCCCTTTCGGAGGTTCTGCGGCCGCACAATTCTATATGCGATCCGCACTTTGCTTCAGCTCTTGACAGGAGTTGGATCTGCGGCTGCACAGTTCTGCACTGTAGCCGCGTCTCTTGAGTTATGCGGACCACAGAATTCTGGGTGCGGCCGCACATTGCTGAGTGACCCACACTAGGGTTAGGTCACTCAGCAATTCTTGCTGGGCTTGGAGTTGGAACTCTCTGAACCATGACTTCTGCGGCCGCACAATTATTGTGCGGTCCGCACCTTATATTGCAGCTTTGTTAATTCTTCTTCATGTTCTGCGGCTGCACACAGAATTCTGCGGTCCGCACTTTAGCTTTTTGTGCTTGATTTTTATCCTTGTTCAAAAGCACTCCTCTTGAATTTGATTTCATCGTAATGACTCATTTTCCAATACTCCTGCAATTAAGCATATATCATCAGTTTTCAGGAATACCTTTAAATATTTTTGAACTAAAACAAAAGTCAAAAGGTATAAATAAGTAGTCCAAATCTCCACTTATCAACTCCCCCAAACTTAAGCTTTTGCTTGTCCTCAAGCAAATAAGGTAATCCCCAACTCCACAAGAAAAGATCTATTCCAGCTAATCTAAGGTGAAGCAAACACACATCAATTGTGACCAACAATTACCCATAACACTTGTGAATTATCAACAAGGCAATGATTTGAAGTTTTAAGCACTAATAGTTCTAATGTGCCACTTGAGTATCAAGAGTTGACTTACTCATCAGGGAAGTTCGCTCTTTCATGTAGGTCACCGTGGATCCCAAACTCTTCCTCCTTTACTCTTCGTTAGCTTATCTCACTTAAGAATGAAGCACTCAATTCAAGGATTTATGAAAAGTTAGCTCATCTCTCTCAAAATAATGTCACTAGTACGGCTCTAAGTACCATATGCTTGCCCCTCATGTAAATCACCACTAATGTAACCTCACTCGATTTGAAATCACGTAGGGCTTTTTCGGGATGTAATGAAGTATTTTGGACTAAGGTAGGAAATGTTAGAGTAGAACGGGTGCATCTTTCCTTAAGCACTCTATTTTCTCTTTTTGGCTCATGCTTTGCCGACTCTTTGAGTCATTTTCTTTTTCCTTAGGGAAACTAGAGAGACTTGACATCACTCTTTTTTAGTCATGATATTCATTTTTTCCTTCTTTATTTCCTCCATGCTTTGCACTTTTGCTTTTCTTTGAATCCTTTCAACTCTTCAACTTATTCACCTTCTTTTTGCATATTTCTTTCTTTTTCTTTGCCTTTCCTTTTCTTCATTTCTTTTCTCTTTTGCTACCTTGATAGCACTTTCAAATTTCTCGTCTCTCCCCCAAACTTATGTTTTAGCCAATTGTTTCTCAATAGTGTTAAGGAAAGCTCTGGTGCCAAGAGAGGATCACTACAAAACGGATAAAGGCTTGTAACATAGTTATCAAATAAGAAAGGTTTTAGGCTCAAAAGGGTTGACTAGGGATAACAACATTGGTGGGTCATGGAAAATTTCAAAACAAGTCAAGGAGAGTCTACAATCACTTCTCAAGCCAAGCATAACTTAGAATTTCGCCTAGAAATACATTCGGGGCAAGTTCTAAACCATTTACACGGGTACTTGGACTTGCAACAAAACATATCACCTCTTACACAGCTGGATTGTTCTAGAGGATAGAGTCGAGGGCCCACAACAACTATATTCGAGATTGAAAATCACTAATGGTTCAACTAAACCACTCGATGATTGCTTAAGTCAACACAAGAGTCAAAAGGTCACTAACTGACAACCACCGATATGTTGGCCGACATGATGGCACCCACATTAATTGGGTACCCGGCCATGATAAACGCAACTAAGACTGCCCGGGGGATTAGAAGATTGTTCTCATTTTGACTCGGATATATGCGGTTGCACATAAATGTTTGACACTCGTTTGCCTCAAAGTTGAGGGTGGCCCTCTGAATGGGCACCCCTGCTGTGATCCATGATGGTGGTGGTCTTGGAGCTGCCAAGATCCCTGCTAACCAAGGGCGAGCCGCATCACCCATTGCAAATTTTCCAAGTATTGAACCGGCTCTACCTCCTCGAACCCCAAATAAGTGTTCAGGGTATTCTGATCAAATCGGACCTTCAGGTTCCTCACCTTGGTCACCTTAGTCCCCTTTTTTATGTGGGCCGCATTGGCATAAAACTCCCGGACTAAATGCTCCTTGGCATCCATCACACTCTGAGTGAACCATGTCCACCATTTTCTCTCCCTAAATTGCTTAGCCACATTCGGATTGAATCTATCCAAATCCTTCAACAGGAACTGACGCTCAAGTGTGAATGATCTCTGGAGCCACCACTCTCGGAACCTGGTAAAGGCTGTCAGGCTCACAAATCTATCTTCCCAGGTCTCCTTCTTTTTCGACCTCTCTATGCCAATAACTCTAGTATTACACTCTCGACCGTCATCTGGAATATCATCGTGATCTTCAACTGTGACTGGTGCGGCGGGGGTGTGAGTATAAGAGGGTTCTGAGCCCTGGCTGCCATCTTCCGAACTCTCAGAAGAGCTTGCTGAGGTAGAAGGCTCATTGCGGAGCTGGTATCTCCCAGGGAATTGTTGTGGCTGAAATTGGGCCTCCGATTGTGCCTCCACCGAGTGGCCCTCAGAAGCTTCCCTATACGGGATATAAGAACTTGATTTAGAGGGCTCTGTGGCCCTACCTCTCCTTGTGGTTGGCTTCTTTGCTATCCCTTTTTAGACTGAGAGTGGTTGGGTACCCCTATCTCGGCCTCGGGAGGGTTCACCCCTCTCTTTGGAAGTATCACCACGTCCTCTTAATCTAATCATTTTCTATAATACATAGCAGCATGAGTCAGTTAAAGTTCAAACACAAACTATAAAACAGTTGCAGACAAAATAGTGAGCAAGAGGGGGAAGTGCGGTCCGCATAATTCTGAGGGCGGCTGCAGAATGGCTTGTGCGGACCCCATAATTTTGGAAGCGTGGCCGCACAATTGAAGTGCAGTCCGCACAATTCTGAGTGCAGCAGCATAATTCAAGGCCCAGAAATACCAGTTCTCTGAAGTTTTGATCTGCGGCCGCACACATTTTTCTGCAGCCGTAGTTCAGTTTCTGCGGACCGCACAATCAATGCACAGACTTTGCCCTCGCCTAAGGATCTGCGAATCGCACAATTTCTTGTGCGACCACACAATTCAAAATTAGATGGCACTGAACTTAGTTTTTTTTCAATTTTTGCATAATTTAGACATGGTATTGGAAAATTAAACATGATGCACAGTTTACCCATCCCCCAATTAACAAGTATGAAGTTATCCACACTATTTTAAGCACACATGATGATTAATTTTGACATTTAGGACTAAAAATAACTAAACTAATGAAGAACAAAAATTAAGAAATTTGAAAGAATCTAAACATAAATTGAACATACCAGTAATGAATGATGCAAGGAAGAATCTAGGGTGATGAAGTGAATGCGAGATGATTGAATCAATTTGAGTGCACTATGCTTGCTTTGTTGTCAACTAGTCAGAGTGTGTAAAGTTTTGAACAGTGGTAGAGGGTCACTATTTATAGTTGGTCGATTTTAGGGCAAGGATTAGCAGTTGAGTGTGGCCGCACAATTTTGTGTGTGGTCCGCACTCTATACCTGTCACTTGCTTCCCTCTTTGTCGATCTGCGGTCCGCACAATTCTGAGTATGGCCGCAGATTTTTGTGCGGACCGCATAATTCCTTGTGCGGCCACACTTTGGCCATTTCTCTGACATGCAAACTTCACAGAGTTTGCAATTTCTGATCTCCAATTGTGCGGCTGCACAAAGAATTGTGCGGCCGTAGAATCATTTTTTCTGTGGCCTTCAAAATTGTGCGGTCCGCACAATAAACGTGTGGTCCGCATATTTTTTTCACACTTAGCCATTTTTACTGAGCACAGTTCCTGCAAAGCACACTCATTCCTGCAACACACTTCAAAACCAGTTAGCACAAAATAAGACCTATCTAAAAAAGAAGAAAAATAAAAATAAAAAGAAACATGGGTTGCCTCCCAAGAAGCACCTGATTTAACGTCGCGGCACGACGCAGATTACCATCAATCACTTAAAATGAATCAATGCCACGATGTGGCCATCATCAACCTTTCCCAAATAATGTTTCACCCGGTGACCATTGACTCTAAACACTTCATCATTTTTATTCTTCAAGTCTAATGCACCAAAGGGTGTTACACTCACAACCTCAAACGGGCCACTCCATTTAAACTTTAACTTTCCCGGAAACATCCGTAACCGAGAATTGAACAATAACACAAGATCACCTTCTTTGAACTCCTTGTTCTGAATGTACTTGTCATGGAGGTACTTTATCTTCTCCTTGTATAAGGAAGAACTTGCATATGCATGGTACCGGAATTCATCAAGCTCATTCAATTGTTCCACCCTTAAGTTGACGGCGACATCCCACTCAAGATTTAACTTATTTAATGCCCACATAGCCTTGTGCTCAAGTTCCACCGGAAGGTGACAAGCTTTCCCAAATACCAACCGGTATGGAGACATCTCCATCGGTGTTTTGTAAGCTGTCCTATAGGCCCATAGAGCATCATCAAGTTTCTTTGACCAATCCGTCCGGTTGGCATTCACTGTCTTTGACAAAATACTCTTGATATCCCCGTTGGAGAATTCCACTTGTCCGCTTGCTTGAGGGTGATAGGGGGTCGTGACTTTGTGAGTGACACCATATTTAGTGAGTAAGGTATAAAAAGCTTTATTGCAAAAGTGCGATTCCCCATAACTTATAATGGCCCTTGGAGTACCAAATCTTGTAAAGATGTTCTTTTTCAAAAATGCCACCACATTTCGAGCTTCGTTGTTGGGTAGAGCAACGACCTCAACCCACTTTGACACATAGTCCACAGCTACCAAAATGTAGGTGTTCCCACAAGAGCTTACGAACGGTCCCATAAAATCAATGCCCCACACATAAAAAATGTCAACTTCCAAGATGGTGGTGAGGGGCATCTCATTTTTCTTTGAAATCCCACCGGCCCCTTGACATTCATCACAAAGCTTGACTAGATCATTTGCATCCTTGTAGAGAATAGGCCAATAGAATCCACAACTCAACACTTGGCCGTCGTTCTTGCTCCCCCATAGTGACCGTCGTAGGGTGAAGAATGACAAGCCCCAAGAATTTTAACTTGTTCCTCCTCCGGCATACATCTTCTAATCATGCCATCGGTACAAATCCGGAAGAGGCACGGTTCATCCCAATAATAGTCTAGGCAATCCCGTTTGAGCTTCTTCCTTTGGTTTGAAGAAAACTCATCCGTTACAATACCACTCACAAGATAATTTGATAAATCAACGAACCATGACATCTCGGTCATTGAAATGGCTAGAAGTTGCTCGTCAGGGAAGGAGTCATTGATTTCAAGGCCGTCATGTGGCCTCCCCTCCTCTTCCAAGAGAGACAAATGGTCCGCCACTTGGTTTTCACTGCCTTTGCGGTCTTGGATATCTAGATCGAACTCTTACAATAAAAGCACCCATCTCACTAACCGAGCCTTTGAATCTTTTTTGCTCATAAGGTACCGAAGTGCTGCATGATCCGTGTGGACAATCACTTTTGTACCCATCAAGTACGAGCGAAACTTCTCCATAGCAAAAACAATAGCAATGAGCCCTTTTTCGGTCACAGTGTAATTGACTTGGGCATCATTCATGGTCTTACTAGCATAGTAGATCGGATGGAAGATTTTGTTGATATGTTGCCCCAAAACTGCTCTGACCGCCACATCACTTGCATAACACATGAGCTCAAAAGGCAAGTTCCAATCTGGTGCGGTGATAATAGAAGTAGTTATCAATTTGGACTTGAGCAATTCAAATACCTTCATGCAATCCTCGTTGAAATGGATTTTGGCATCTTTCTCCAATAGCTTACACAAAGGGTTCACCACTTTGAAAAAATCCTTGATGAAACGGCGGTAGAACCCCGCATGACCCAAGAAACTCCTCACTCCCTTCACGGATGTTGGGGTGAAAGTTTAGAAATCACCTCTATTTTGGCCTTCTCGACCTCAATACCATTCTTTGAAATTTTGTAGCCAAGGACAATGCCTTCCTCGACCATGAAGTGATATTTCTCCCAATTAAGTACCAAGTTCGTCTCTTCACATCTTCACAAGACCTTATCCAAATCTTTCAAGCAATCATCAAAAGAATTCCCGACCACTGAAAAGTCATCCATGAAGACCTCAAGAAAATCCTCCACCATGTCCGTGCCGATAGCCATCATACACCGTTGAAAAGTTGCATGTGCATTGCATAAACCAAATGGCATCCACGAGAATGCGAAAGTATCATATGGACATGTGAAAGTAGTCTTCTATTGATCCTCCGGAGCAATAAAAATTTGAATGTAGCCGGAATACCCATCAAGGAAACAATAGAAAGCACGACCGGCCAACCTATTAAGCATTTGATCAAGGAAGGGAAGTGAGAAATGATCCTTCCTTGTGACTTTGTTGATCTTGCGATAGTCCATACACACTCTCCACCCGATCAACGTTCTTGTAGGAATCAACTTGTTCTTGTCATTGGTGACTACCATCATGCCCCCTTTCTTTGGGACACATTGCACAAGAGAGGTCCACGAACTATCGGAAATGGGGTAAACAACCTCGGCATCCAACCACTTTATAATCTCCTTTTTAACCACCTCTTGCATTGCTTCATTTAGTCTTCTTTGATGTTCAACGGAAGGTTTGGCATCCTTCTCCAAAATAATCTTATGCATGCAAAAGGTGGGGCTTATACCCCAAATATCCGCCAATGTCCATCCAATAGCTTTCTTACTCTTTTGTAGCACCGCCAATGTAGAGTCTACCTGCACGTTAGTCAAACAAGAGGAAAGAATAACCGGTAAAGTAGAACAAGGGCCAAGGAATTCATACCTGAGATGTGGAGGCAATGGCTTTAACTCCAAAGTGGAAGTCTCCAACCGAGGAGCTAAAAACGGATTTAGCTATATATTAGGTTTTGTGTGTGACTTGTCTTCTTTTCCTTCCGTGTTACTAATCTTTTTGTGAAACAATTATAGGTGCAACAATGGCTCTCAATAATAATGATCCACTCGGAAACATGCCATTGGTGGATGACGTGGAGGATGACCAAGTTGAAGAGGTTCCTCTTGAACCTCAAGCAAATAGACAAGGTCGCCTGCCTCAAGACAACGTTCCCGTTCCCCCCCCCCATCTCCATCAAGAGCGGCTCCACACCGGGTGTTGCCAAATGAGAGTTGTTGCCAAAAATTGATCTCGCCCAAGTCACACCTCAAATTGGGGTTGTGAAGCGATCGATTACAATAATAATACCCAACTAGGAGTTGAGATCAAATCCACAGGGAGCGTAGATGGGATTAGTGGTATGTATTTGGTCTAAGCACGTGAATTGTCTAAGTTGCACTTCCACAAACTTTATTTTGATTTTACTTCTAAAATTATACTAAAGATTGCAATTGAAAAATATGAACTAGAGAAGAATGTTTTTCTTGTTGTTTTTCAAATATGTAAAAGGTCTAGGGCTGTGACTTTTACCTAGGTGTTTGCCTAACAGGTTGTGGGCTTTAGAGCGAGTTTCGTTGGTCGGGGTATATTATAGAAATCAACACTCAAATACCCACTCAATACCTCTTGGTAAGAGAGTGGTTTTGCCCAATTTAGCTTTCTCAAGTTCAAATGGGTATTGAACTAAACAGTTGACAAATTGCTCAAGTCGGGTTTTACTATCTCTAGGATCAACCCTTTAATTGAGACTATCAATATCTTGATTTCATCCCAAACTCTTGTTAGCCAAATTTTCCTAGACTAAGTCTTTCTTTCTCAAGCAGAGACCAAGTCAAATAGGCTTGAACAAATATTTGGAACCATTAATTCTATAATTATAGCAAGAACTAGGCTAAATAATACACACCCAATCATAAACAAGCCCTAAATCAAACACCCATTAGGTTCCCACACTAGGGTTGAGTCACAACCCTAGCTAGAAATTTAGCTACTCATAGTGGGTAATGAAGAAAATAAAGAAGAAAATATGATAAAACTTATACTGAATGATTAATAAATGAAAATCCAATGTAAAATCAACAATATAAATTAAAGTTGCCTAAAAGAGTAAAGAAAAACGGCTACAGACTTTCTCGTATTCAAAACTTATCCTAATTTCGTCAAAAAAGTCTATTTATACACAGCTGAAATTTTCAAACAAAACTTCCCTTTCGGAGGTTCTGCGGCCGTACAATTTTGTGTGCGGTCCGCAGTTTGCTTCAGCTCTTGACATGAGTTGGATCTACGGCCGCATAATTCTGTACTGCGATCGCGTCTTTTAAGTTCTGCGGACTGTACAATTCTGGGTGTGGCCACACAATTATAGTGCGGTCCGGAGTTCTTGCTGGGCTTGGAGTTGGAACTCTTTGAACCATGACTTCTGCGGCCGCACAATTATTGTGCGGTCCGCACCTTACATTGCAGCTCTGTTAATTCTTCTTCATGTTCTGCGGCCGCACACAGAATTCTGCGGTCGCACTTTAACTTTTTGTGCTTGATTTTAGTCCTTGTTCAAAAGCACTCCTCTTGAGTTTGATTTCATCGTAATGACTCATTTTTTAATACTCCTGCAAGTAATCATATTTCATCAGTTTTCAGGAATACTTTTAAATATTTTTGAACTAAAATAAAAGTCAAAAGGAGCAAATAAGTAGTCAAAATCCCCACTTATCAAGTAGCTGCAGTTGGCCTTTGCACCACTACTAGAACCGAAGCCTTAGCAGCAGTGGTCACCCTTTGCTACTAGCTGGTTCTTCTTTAAGGCAGATTCAATTGCCTCCTCCTGCATTCTTGACAGCTCAAAGTTTTAGGTTTAAACAGCTTCACTGAATATTTGATTTCATCTTTCAAGCCCCCTACAAAACTAGAAAGAAAATATGCCTCATTTAGTGCATGGTTCCTACTACCATCTGAGCCTTAAGGTCATCAAACTTCACTACATAATCTTCGACGCTGCTTGTTTGTTGCAGTCGGTTAAATTCCTCCACTACATCTTCCATTAACATTTCCCCAAACCTATTGCATACCTCTTCCTTTGAGCTCTTCCCAGGTAATCACTCCTCTGCTTAGTATTAGAGAATTGTACCATAACTCAGCATTGCCATTCATATATAAAGTAGCCCCTTCTACTTTAAGATCCTCAACTACCTTATATAAATTGAAGAATCTATCATTTTTTCTAATCCATACCTTAGTGTTAGTACCATCGAAACTTGTTAATTCCCATTTTGGATTAGGAACATGTCCTTGTTGTGGCCTAACTGCTCTATCTTCAGCAGGTAATGGTAGTAATCCAATTTCAACTCCGGGAATTTGCTCGGGTGGCCTACGATCCATGTTATTCAATCTCTCTAATAACTATTCTAAGGTACCTCGAATACCAGCTTGTTGCCCATCCTTCAGCTTAGCCAACATCTCGTTATGGATTGGTGGGTTAATTTCTCATCCATCACTTTCATGCGAGTTCCTTCAACCATTAATACCTCTATTTTGGTGTGAAATCGACAAGGCTCTGATACCAATTGTCAAGATCTGAGCTCAATTCAAGCTCAAATCCATAATTACAGCTAATTAAGACAACACGTAATTTTTGGGACAATTTTCGATTTTATTGACTGAATGAAAATATTACAAACTAAAATGAGAAAATGAAATAAGAAGCAACAGTTAAATGATAATCGCCATTGTTGACAGCTCGATTCTGCAAACAGAAGAGAAGAAATAGATTTAGATGAGAGAAGAACTTGGATTGGAGGGAGAAGAATTAGATGAGAGAGGAGAAATCTAATACCACAAGTTCGCTGGATTCTCTCGTGTGTGTGTGTGTGTGTGTGTGTGTGTGTGTGTGTGTGTGTGTGTGTGTGTGTGTGTCGTTATTTGATACTGCTGAAGATAATTTGGGCCGTTGATCTACACCGGCTAATCTAATCTCGACCCTTCAACTTTTTCGTGTTTTGCCACGAGGCCCTTCCGCCTTTTTATAATTTAACTCTGCCAAAATCTAAACGAACGACTCCCAAAGACCATGACAAAACGCTAGCTTAATTACTTTGGAATGAAGTAATGTATCTTTTTTAGAAACAAATATCTACTCCTACTCGATTAAATTACTTATATCAAGTCAAACTCCTCAATATGCTCAACTTTTAAAGTTTTTAAAGGAATTTTAGGTATATATAGAAGTAGCATTAGTACCGAGTACTTCAAGTGAGTCTACAAAAAGTTGCAAGAATTTGAATTTGTGATAAATAAAATGGATGCATATCTAGAACTATTTACACATTTTATATTTGTACCAATGAACAAAAACTTCTCTCCGCATCTCCATCTAGTAACCAATTTTTTTTCGTCATCAAAGAGTAATTAATTATTTATTGCATTTATTACTTAGTAAATAAATATATGGGTTTTTGTAAAGAGTAATTAGCTTCCATCACAAACTATTGGAAATTTTGAATTTACAATAGGAATAACTAAAATTAAGGATTTGTAAACTATTTTCTATTAAGATACATTTGAAAAAATTAAAAAATATAACAATAGCATATCCAATATATTCCAACATGGTAGAAAATAGAAAATACTTTTTAAAAGCTATTGTACTAAATCTCATGGTGAGATGCATAAAAAATAAATTAGGAGTGAAACAACTTGTGAACTTGAAATGAACATAGGCATTGATGACAGAATTAAAACGATAGAACTTGCAATTAACACTCATAATTATAGACGAAGAGCAGATTTTTACTTTTAAAAAAACAATATGTAAACACAACAACAAAAAAAAATAATATTCAGAACACATTTTGTTTATCAGATAAAATTTTCCATTTTTTAAAACCGTTTCCAAAAATCTGTACAAACGGCAATATTTTCAAATTTCAACTAAACAAAAAAAGAGAAAGGAAACAAATGAAAAACAAAAAGGATATCCAAAATAAAATCCAGGCAATGATTCCATCACGTTGCCCAAGTATACTCCTGCAGATAAGGGACTTGATTGGGAAATAAGGTAATTAATAAAGGCCTTTTTGAAACAAAAGAGAAAGTCACGGGGCCAGTGTGACACAAAAAAAGTGACAGAGAAGACTAGGGTCTCTCACAACTCTTTAGGCACAAACTGACACCTCATTGCTTTCTAAATTCGCCGGAGAAAAAGACGGAAATGTTCACCGCCGTTCTCCGGCGTTCCTAATAGTTTCCGACAACAACGTCATCATCCAGATCTCCTCTCATCCGGACAGCAACAATGGCGCACCACAACAAAACGACGTCGTCGTCGGTTACTCAACAAGTTCCTCTAGTCATTACTCTCAATTGCATCGAAGACACAGCGTTAGAACAAGAATGCCTCTCCGGCATCGCAGTCATCGAGCACGTGCCTCTCAGCCGCTTAGCGGAAGCGCGGATCGAGTCAGCTACAGCCGTACTTCTTCACTCACTCGCGTTCCTCCCACGCGCGGCGCAACGTCGGCTCCGTTCGTGGCAGCTCATTCTCTGCCTCGGATCCTCCGACCGAGCCGTCGATTCCGCGTTGGCTTCCGACCTCGGACTCTCTCGACTTGTTCATGTCGACGTTAGCCGCGCTGAAGAGGTGGCGGATACTGTTATGGCGCTTATCCTCGGTTTGCTCCGCCGTACTCATCTCCTCTCTCGCCACACCTTATCGGCTTCCGGCTGGCTTGGCTCCGTTCAGCCGCTGTGTCGTGGAATGCGCCGGTGTCGTGGCCTTGTACTGGGAATTATTGGTAGATCTGCTTCGGCAAGGTCTTTGGCTACTCGGAGTTTAGCATTCAACATGAGCGTGCTCTATTTTGATGTCGAGGTAGCGAAATTGAGAGTATTTCCGTTAAAATTCCAACTTTACTGGCTAAATTTTCGTAGCTTAAGTGAAATATAATTAATTAATCAACATGATCCTGCTCTATTTTGATGAGGTAGGAAAGTTGATTGATTTCGGTTTAATTGAGTAGATTTTTCATGGCTTATCACAGTAGTGTGAAGGATTGTTGAGATAAGTATTAGTGTTTAATATCTATGCATGCTAACAAAGGTTTCATTTCTTAAATGATTACAGGGAAATGGAAAAGTGAGCAGACACTCCATTAGATTTCCATCTGCTGCCAGGAGAATGGATACCCTTCATGACTTACTTGCTGCAAGCGACCTTATATCGTTACACTGTGCTCTAACAAATGAAACAGTTCAAATTATCAATGCAGATTGCTTGCAGCATTTAAAGCCTGGTAATTTTTGCTCTGGATATGTATCTGAAGTAGTTCCCTGTTGCCCCAATCACCCATTTCCACTATCCATGGGGATGACTTGTTGAGCATTTCATGCAGGGGCATTTCTTGTTAATACCGGTAGCAGCCAACTGTTAGATGATTGTGCTGTCAAACAACTTCTAATTGAGGGAGGCCTTGCCGGCTGTGCTTTGGATGGTGCTGAAGGGCCACAATGGATGGAAGCATGGGTATGATGAATAGTCTTAGGGTATGATTGAATGATAGGATTATATTTGGATAAGCAGTTTTTTATTTGTTGAATTTCTCTCATGTGCTTGCTAGTAAATGATGGTGGGACTGAGTTTTCCATCTTTGGAGTTTGAACGATGCTGTTTCGTCAAAATGTCGTTTCTTTTGTGCAAGAAAGAGTGAGAGGCCAGGTAATAATTGGTGTTGTTGTGAGATTCATACACCTATAGGAATGGGTACTCATTTAGGAAATTATGAAGAAGGTGGGTAATTGCTTCACCGTGAAATCTTGCTTGTTTGATAGATATTGCTCTGCAATTGTGAGAGTGAAATTGGGTTGCATATATAAAATGAATTAATTTTGAAGCTCCGAGGATGAGTTCTAATCTAAGTGTTATAGCCATAAGTCCAATAAATTTAATTAATTTTGAAGCACCGAGGATGAGTTCTAATGTAAGTGTTATAGCCCTGAGTCCAATACTCCAATGCTTGCTGGTGAATAGTGATTCTCATTCGTAGCTAGTAGACCGGACCCCACCTAGTGTATATACAATGAGGCAACCAGAACATGTCTGGTGTGGTCTAGCAGTCATCCTTACCTTGTCAAGGAAGTTGCCTTCCAGAACACTTGTTTTGGTGAGAGATTAATGGTGAGGCCTGAGGGGAAGGGATTCTGGACGCTTTTGAGTTGGTTAGTTGTTCTGAAGTTTCCCTCAACTCCTTTCTCTTGTTATGCTCCATATGTTGGAGTTGGGTGAGAGAGCTGACATTTCATCTTCTCTTCAGGATGACAAGGTTATGACCCAAGTCAGCAACCTGAATGTTGTTGCCTTTTATCTTCTTTTCTTCTTTTGTTATTTCTTTTTCCTTGTAATATTTTCTATTATTGCATTTGAAAGGCCTTTAAAGTAGTTAGGGTTGGGCCTTACTTGTGACTTTTTGGCAATGTTCTACTTTCTAGAGATATACTTGTTTAAGAGTAAATAGCTTTTTGACTATTATTCACTATCAAATTTGGGGGTCCTTCCTAAACATTGATTTTGATAATTCACTAGACTCTTGTGAAAATCTATTTTATTTTCTATAACGTTTTGCCTTTTACTAATTTAAGCTACTAGAAGAAAGGGGAACGAAAAACTCTGGAAAATTCATGATTGTAATATGTGTAAGCTACCTAACATTTGATAGGGCTACGTTGATAGTATTAGATCTTTTCCCAAGTATTACTAGCCAAAAGTAGCTTCTTCAAAATTTAGAATTTTCACGTTATATTTACTATATGGTATTAAGTGAAGTTGTTTGTAAGAAGCTTTATCGACTATGTGACACCAGGGGCGGATTTAGGGGGACGGAAGGGGGTTCGCCCGAACCCCCTTCGCCGAAAAATTACACTGTATATATAAGGAAAAATCTGTTTTTTACCTCTATATATTAAGTTTTGAACCCCCTTGACACAGCCCAACAGTGTAGCTTAGTGGTCAAGGGGGTTCAAAATCTTTGAAAGGTCATAGGTTCAATTCCCACTAGCTACGATTTTTTTTTTCTTGAACCCCCTTCATGGAGATCCTGCCTCCGCCACTGTGTGACGCTATGAGCTCATTTAACTAAGACTTTGTAGTTTTCTGATATTTGTGTGTACCTGGTTTGGCGTCTGTGGAGCTCTTGGTAGATTTACTTTGTTGAATTCAAGTTTTGGTTACCCTTGGACTTCAAGAAGTGTTCAGTCCTTTTTTCTTTTTTCACCACTTTGTTTTCAGTAGAGGCAGGATTGATGATTATTAGCAGGAGATTTAAAATGTTGGTGGTATCTATTTGTCACATTGGATTCTTGGATTTATATTAATTTGATATCAGGAATATGCGATGTGAAATTTAGTCTTTATTAGATTTTTTTAATTGACGGAAGTCGATGTATCTTTGGATTAGGTAAGGGAGATGCCCAATGTTCTGATACTGCCACGCAGCGCAGATTATAGTGAAGAAGTGTGGATGGAAATAAGGGAGAAAGCTATTTCTATGCTGCAATCATTCTTCTTGGATGGTGTTGCTCCAAAGGATTCTGTATCTGACGATGAAGAAGAAAGCGAGATAGGGTATGAAAACGAACGACACCAAATACAAGATGTTGAAAGCACGTTGCAGGTTTCTGTTAGTCATCAACCCATTGAAGATGTTGCAGAGAACTCTCAGAAAAGATTAGTGAATGACTCGAGGGAATCACCTAGTCAGCTTCAAGGCTCCATAGTATCTCAAAATAGTTCTGGTAGATCTGAAGTAAAGCGAAGCCGATCAGGTAAAAAGGCTAAAAAGCGGCATGGGCGCCATAAATCACAGCACAAAGTAGATGATTCTTTGGCATTTGAAAAGGAGAGTACGTCACACCATGAAGATGGTGCTACGATGAGCGGAACAGATCAAGGTGTGAGTTCCAGTTCACGATTTGCTTCTCCAGAAGATTTAAGAGGTAGGAAGATTGAATCAATACAGGATTCATCAGGGGTGCAGCTCCCGAAAAAAGGCATGGATCTCAGCAGAAAATCTGCGGAACTGCTGAAGGATGGTTATATTATAGCTTTACATGCAAGACATCACCCTGCTTTGCATGTCTCCAGACAAAGAGTTAAAGGGGGTGGTTGGTTCCTCGACACAATGTCAGATGTTACAAAAAGAGACCCAGCAGCACAGTTCCTTGTGGTTTTTAGAAGCAAGGTATGCTGATAAGAAATGTGGTTTTCCATTTACGGCAGCGCTGCCCTCTACTTTCAGATAGTGCCAAACTATCTGCATAGTGCTTTGGGTGCCATTTGGACGACTTCTGGAAAATGTTTTGAAAAAAAAAAAGATATTATGTTTGGATGGTTATAGTTTATTTCTTTAAATGTGAGTGTTCGTGAGTAGAAGAACTTTTCTTTGACAGCACCATTAAGCCATTTTTACCGAAAAAACAATAGTTAAAAGCAAAACTATTTGCAGAAACTTCTTGAAAAAATTTAAACACGTTTTGTTGGAAAGATTTTGTGCGAGATTTCAAAAATATTTCCTTAAATGAATGCCTTGCAAACACATTTAATAACTGAGGCTCTATTTCAGGATACAATTGGGTTGAGATCATTTACTGCTGGTGGGAAGTTATTACAGGTATGTTTATCACTGTACTTGTCATAAAACATCCTTGAGCTATGCTACCTCTGGGTGCAGTATTTTGGGTTTCTATTGTGCTTAACCATTAAGAAACTGCAAAAGCTTATAACGTTAAGTTGTTGCTCTTGCTTCTACACATGCTAGAAACTGGAAGTTTGAGATCATTTACGTGTTATTTCACTTGGATAAATAATTGAGTATAAAAGTGTGGATGAGTAATTCTTTTTCTTAATGATCTGTGTCCGGGCCAAGTGTGGATTAGTAATTGTTATATTTATTTCATCAAAATAATTCCTATTTTTATATGTAGAAATGTGTTTTTTTACCCCTCACCGCAAAGATGCCGTAGCTTTCAAAGTGCTCTTGTTCTATGTCCTTAATTTTGGTAGTATGTTGAATACTTTCTCCATGTTGAAGTTAGATCAATAGTTGGGTATGATAGAATCATAGAAATTCATTTCCTATGGCAAGTTGCCAACACTTGCGGCTAAGAATTTATTCTTTCCAAAAGTTGTGGGAAGTTTTATGCTGGAAAAGTTCTAAATTTGTCAATGTTAGAGGTCGACGTATTCAGGTATTCAATTGGAATTAGATGCACATTTGTTGCTCCGTTCTTTTGTGGATTACCACCTTGCTTGATTTTATTGTATCACATAAAAGCTGTGGTGTCACCCTGACCCTGATATTGCAGATAAATAGGAGGATGGAATTTGTATTTGCGAGTCACAGTTTTGATGTTTGGGAAAGCTGGACATTTGAAGGTACTATGGAAGAATGTCGACTAGTGAACTGTAGGAATCCTCTGGTAAGTTCTTGTTCTGCTTCAGACATTCAGAACTAGGTTCCTGCCCCATCATATGGTAGTCACATATTGTAACTATTTTGGTAATAACAATGTCCCAGAACATCGCTTTTTCATTTTTCTAAAACTCTCTCCAAAACATCTCTACCTGACCCCTTTCCTTTTTGAACTTCGGTTCTAATCAAGTGAAATACTACTTCTGTTGTAAGAATCAGTTATTTAATAAGGCTTATTCTCTATCGTCCACTATAGAAATACCTATATTTTGATGTTGTCATCGCTGCAACCTGCAGGCCGTTTTGGATGTACGCGTTGAAGTACTAGCAGCGGTTGGAGAAGATGGTATCACTAGATGGCTTGACTAGGCAGTGTCTTTGAGCCATTGCGCATGATTTTTAAAATATGCTATGCTGATATTTTTGGAATATTTACCACAAGTAGTTTTGTAAGGCATTGAGTCAAGAGTTGAAGCAAGAGTTGTATGTTTTTAATGTAGCTTTCATTATTGCCTCCTATCAGGGATCTTTTCCCCCCCATGAAAATGGCTGATTTATCTTGTTTTTTGTTTAGACTGTTGCGTTCTAATGAAATTTGCATGCTTTGTGAGTAAAGAGTGATGAATATAGTGATACTTTATAACTGCTTATTTAAAATCTTGAATCCCTTTAGCACCAAAAGCTTTGACCAAAGGTCAATGAAACGGAATGAATACTATGTGAGACTAAGGTTTACGTCCTAGCATAAGCAAAAACATATTGCTAGGTGATTTCTTTTCATCTCCTTAAACCTTAAGGAGCAGAGTTATCAGAAGTTGTACTGTTGCGTCCAGGTCCGCCCAGACATTTTGAATCCGCTTTTATCTGACAACATCTACACATATTAGATGGTTTGTTTTTGACAGTGAAACGGGGGATGCTAGAAAATTCAGCAAAGATGTTTTCCGATGGGTTCGTTCTAAATTATCCTTGTTTTGCCTCCTAATAGGGTGGCAATCCTATCCTAAACCAGGTGGAACTTTAACTGATCCAAAAACGTGGAGACAATATACACGTGAGTTCTTAATATAGTATGGGATTGGACACTTGAGCGCCCAACTTTTCTAAACTGATTACCAGAAACAGCAATAGCTGTACTGTTTATAAGCTGAAGTCCTGAGGAGCCAATGGGCGGGGAAAAAGAAAAAGTAAAACAATGGCGTCTTCTTAGAGTTAACAAAAGATGAATTAGCAAACTCTAGGTCTCAGTTCTTGATTTTTTGAAATAAAAAGTATTTAAGATTAAAATAATTCCTTTATTATTATGTTCAACCCAAATTCGGATTGATATGGTTTACTATTTGAATTTGAATAATAGATGATTAAATCGAGAAAAAAAAAGAAACTAGTAAATGAAAGTTGGAAAATGAAATCTTTTTAACGACCTAGGACAATTCTAGAACCTGCCATTTGTCAAGAGATGCGAAACCCATCTCCACCTTCCAGTTTACTACACGTGAACGTCCTCGATCACAAATTTCCCTCCATTACAATAATGTCGGTTACGTCATTTCTTTATCAGACACTCCATATATAAATGACCTTTCTCTCTCATGTTTCTATTTCACGACCAGAAATAAATCAGAAACACACACAAACCTCTAAAGTTGCTGTAGCGTTTCAGAAATTTTGGTTGATAGAGCTACATACACATATGGTGTCTGTATATCCAACACCACCAGCGGGTCAAGATTTCTACTACATGGGGGATCCGATGAAAATGGGTCTTCCGGGTTTGCATTCGATACAATCTGGTTCTAATGGAGCGAGTAGTCATGGGAATTCGAATTCGGGTTTGGTGGTACCCGATGACCATAACAAGAAGACCCGAAAGCCCTATACAATTACCAAGTCTAGAGAGAGCTGGACTGAGCAGGAACATGACAAGTTTCTTGAAGCTCTTCAGCTGTGAGTCTCTCTCTCTCTCTCTCTCTCTCTCTCTTTTGCTAGCAATACTTGTTTGTGTTTGCTGATGTTTCTTCCTTATCGGTTTGTTTTGCGTGTGTGTGTTTAAATATTACTTGATGTTCTTGGGAAAGTTGAGCAGGAATGAGGTAAAAATGGAAGCTTTGCACTTTTTGGGTTATACTATGTTGATGAAATGCGTAATTATTATAACATTGGTTCTAGTGGTGTAGTTTCTTTTTTGTCTTTTCAAATGGAGAAAATGAGTTTCTTCAAAGAGAAGTAAAATTAATAGAATGGAGACAGGCAGGTGAGTTAAATTAGAGCAGAACAATGGAACCGCAGTTGCATATCACATATGGATGACTTAGGACTCCTAACATTTGCAAATGGAATTAAGTGACCTATTAAAAATTAGGTAGTCTTAATGATATACCAGATGGGCGCCATCTCCTGACCAGCTTCAGTGGATGGAAAGTGGGAATCAGGAAGAAGAACTCATTATCCCATTTTGAATATAGCTCACTGTCCCCAATTGTCATTGACGGTACATGCTTATTATAATGAAAGCTAGATACCAGAGGTAAGGAGCAATATTGCAACTATGATGGTCATAAATTTAGAATTAGGGGGATACGACTCTAACATATGCAACATCATAAATCCAAAGTCTGTCTTGGTGGCACTGATTTTAAGTAGGCTGTCAAAGCTACCTACTATTAAAAAGCAAAAAAATTAGTCTACTGTGGATAGGAACGATCTATTGGTCAAGCTTTAACGGAGGGAGAAGTGGGAGCCGAGAAGAAAAGCTCATCATTCCATATGTGATGTTATGCACTTACTAAAACCAAACCTTAATGTCATATTGTCATAAGCAAGAAGTCTTTCAAGTGATTATTCTGTCGTAGATTATATTAAAATTTGCAGATCTTCCTGTGCTAGGCTATGTTTTAACACTCACAACCTCTAGTTGAACAAGATTAATGAGAAAACAAGGCTGGGATAGTTTTCAAGGTCTAGCTTAGGATCATAGGGTAGTTTCTATTCTGAAATCTCAATTTAAGAGTTGCAGTGAATGCATATCCTAATAGTTTGTGCCTATTGTTCTGTCAGCTTCGATCGTGATTGGAAAAAGATTGAAGCATTTGTTGGGTCGAAGACTGTTATCCAGGTAATTTGTTAAGCAGATGGTTTTTATTTGTTTATTTATTCTTTGTTTTTGTGGATTGAAAGAATATCTGACATCTGATGTTTCTGTAGAGAAGAAAGAACCGTATCTAATTATCTGGCTAAAATTTACCTTCAGATTGAGAGAATATTTTGATTCCTAAGAGAAGTTAGATCCTAGTTGTGCAATTTTTGCTTTTATAAAATCGTAAAAGGGCCAAAAATGCCCCTAATGTATTGAAAATGCCTCAAAAATACCCTCCATTAACCTTTTGGGCTACAAATGCCCCTAATGTTTTCTTTGGGCTCAAACTTACCCCTATCTTCCTGCTGCCATTTGGTGGACAGGTGGTTAGAAAGGAACTTTAGAATTTTTAAGGCAAAAAGGAAAATGTACTTAGCCTTAAACATCGGTCTATTATTCTTCTATCCTTTTGGTGCAACCAGGCTTTTGTAAATGATGTAAATTTTCTGTTAGACATGCTTTGCACTACTTTTAGACTTCTATTGCACTTCCTTAGTGCTTTTTGTTTATCAATAATATCTTACCTTTATCAAAAGAGAAAGTTATTGCGAACATGCAATAACTTTCTTATATATATATATAAGAAAGTAATTGTTCGATAAAAGATATTCTCAATATTGTTATTTCTTTCTTGCCCATCTGCATTTCACATGATACTTGTGTTCGAGTCCGTTCTAGTTAAGAGAATCATCGGAGTCTTTGTTCCTTATTTTTTGTTTATCTTATGCTGGCCCAGGGCAATCTGCTTAAACAGTGTGCTTAGTTAAAAGCTTGCCATTACAATAACTTCTCACACGTTTACAAGAGCCCTTAATAGTATACACATCATTGTAGTTGATGAGGAGCAATCTTCACATAGTTTCCCGAATGTGTTGTCTTTTAGCTAGAGTCTACAAGAATTATTGGAAGAGAAACAGCTGTTGTATGTCAGGACAAGCTAGCATCGGCTTAATGTCTGGGGGCAAACATTGTGCCAGTTGCTTCACATATTTGGGCACACTTCACGAAATATGCTTTACATTTTGATATATGTCAATATATGCTAAAAAGCAAGCTATGCAGATCCGTAGCCATGCACAGAAATACTTTCTGAAGGTCCAGAAGAGTGGGACAAGTGAACATGTACCTCCCCCACGCCCAAAGAGAAAAGCAGCTCATCCTTATCCACAAAAAGCTCCAAAAAAGGGTAGGGACAATATCCGTCATCTGTTTTGTTTGTTACAAGATACTGGGCTGAAACTAATTTTTGCTTGCATTGTTGTATCTGCCTGCAACAGTTGTGTCCCAAGTTGGCAGCATCCAATTTCAACCTCCAGGAGCTTTGCCTGAACCAGGATTTGGTATCGGGCCTGATTCTCTAGCAGTGCCTGGAAATACAATTAATTTCTCTCCCTGGACTTACGACAATGTGCCTGCTATCAGCACAACACACATGAGAAAAGGTATTTGACTGCTGATTAAGGAGATCTATGTAATTTGAACAGACTTGTTCAAGAAAAACTACAGGTTGAATTTTGTTATTCTCAGATGACGCACAATTATCCAGTGGAGGAGTCGTGCAAAATTGCAGCAGCAGCAGTAACGAGAGCATGCCTAGGATTTGTACGACTAAAGAGAGCAATGCCCAAAAGGAGAGCAAGAAGCAAATGAAAGGTGTGTATTCTCTTTGGGTTAAAAGGTGTAATTTTATGAAAGATTCCCCATTCTCAGGATGTGCCGGTGATCTGGCCCAGTGTAAGCTGATGAATTATTCATTTTAAAATAACGTACTACTTAGGTCAGATCTTTTTCCATCATGCTTTTGGTTATAATAATTGGAACAAGTTTCATATATCTCTAAGGAACATGCATAGGCTTGTTAAAGAAAGTGTCAGTTCATGTTAGCGCCCACTAACCCGATGTGATACACTCATAAGAACTGTATGATATACCAAAAGCAATCTCTTCTGCCCTGTTGGGCTTGATAATGACTTCCCCCCCTCTAACCTAAGTAGTATGCGACAGTTAGACCTAAACTGAGTGTTAACCATTGGTGGGCTTTGGATGGATTGTGGAATGCTTGTAGAAATTTCGCAGTCGAAGTAGTTGTCTTTTGGAGTTTGATGCGTGTTTCAGTCATTATTTAGAGCTATATACTGGTGGAAAAAGACTTATCTTTGGGTGGAAGTCAGGCGCTGCATTGGAGAAAAAAACTGTTATTTGGGAAACAGTACAACAACAACAACAAATCCAGTATAATCGCACAAGTGTGGTTTGGGGAGGGTAGTGTGTACGGAGACCTTACCCCTACTTTGTGAAGGTAGAGAGGTTATTCCGAGAGAACCTCGACTCAAAAATAGCATAGTAACAATATAAATGAAAAGAAATACATCAATGGAGAAGCCATCTAAAAAAGAAGCAGTCACAATAACATGATAATAAGACAACCAAACCAAAAAGACAACCGGTAGTAATAGAGATCTACGTATAAGAATCTACGAGAGTAATGATGATACTAAAGGTATGAAAAGAGAATTTGCTTAATGTCCTGCTAACCTTCTACACTAATTTTCAACCTCCACACCCTCCTATCAAGGGCGTCTTCGGTAAGCTGCAGATGTGCCATGTCCTGTCTAATCACCTCTCCCCAGTACTTCTTTGGCTTGCCTCTACCTCTCATTAGGCCCCCATGGACAACCTCTCACACCTCCTCACCGGGGCATCTGGGCACATCCTCTTCGCGTGTCCGAACCATCTCAGCCTCGCTTTCCGCATCTTGTCCAATACGGAGGCCACTCCCACTTTTTCCCAAATATTTTCATTCCTAATCTTATCTCTTCTAGTATGCCCACACATCCATCTCAGCATCCTCATCTTCGCTACTTTCAACTTCTGGACATGGAGGGAACTGAAAATGCAACCTGAAATAATGAGTTAAACAAAAAATAATACTCCAATTTGTGATACCATTGGAACGTTAGTGCAGTCAGTAGTTATTGAAGCAAATATACTGTGTTGGAAATGTCACACGGGGATTGATTATTGTATTCTAAATGTCTCTTAGAAGTTGTCCAAAGATTGATCCTTGAATGTCAAACACAGTCGACTATTCTCCACACATCCATCTCAGCATCCTCATCTTCGCTACTTTCAACTTCTGGACATGGAGGGAACTGAAAATGCAACCTGAAATAATGAGTTAAACAAAAAATAATACTCCAATTTGTGATAACATTGGAACGTTAGTGCAGTCAGTAGTTATTGAAGCAAATATGCTGTGTTGGAAATGTCACACGAGGATTGATTATTGTATTCTAAATGTCGCTTAGAAGTTGTCCAAAGATTGATCCTTGAATGTCAAACACACAGTCGACTATTCTGCTTGACAAATGCAATTGACAAAAAAAAGATACCAAGACAAGCAAGCTGATGATTTGCTGTTTGTACCAAAAAATTCAAGATATCATCAGTGTGTAAGCTATGCGTTTTGTCATCTGTTAAGCACAGATATTGATCTCCATTTTTTCTGTATTAGCTTCTATATGGGGTCTGTTTCATTATATGCAGTACCAGAGGTATCATAATCATGGTATCTTAATATCTTTCTAGTTCCTTTTCTTTTCTTTCCCTACTCTTTCAAATGCAAGATACCAGCTTTTCATAGTTAACAGAGAGACAAAGGTGACTTCTATATGGAGTCTGTTTAATTATATGCTGTATTAAAGGTATCATAATTGTGCTATCTTTTTATGTTACTTTTCTCATCTCTCCCTGTGTTCAAATTTGAAATGCCACCTTTTCATTGTTAAAAGAAACAAAAAGTTGCTATGCCTCTCTCTTCCTCAACTCAGGGCTCCCCCTACTTGGGAAGTTTTTCATGTCCTACCTCTCTCATGCTCTGCCTTGTGGATAACTCTAGGACTCCACTTGATTTAGTTCTTATGATCTTAGCTTGAATCTACTTGATCACATAGCAAAATTAAAGCTGGTGACATCATGAAACCCTTTGGTCGCAATCCGTACTGATTTTAGTGGTTGTTTAGAGACAGCCCAATGAGAATCTTCAGTGAACTTATTGGAGTAATCAGACATATTATGTTGTATCAACATCCAACAAGAATCTTTTGTAGTGTTGTCATTAACCTTTCTTTTACGTAACGTGGTATTTATGCTAAGGTTCATGGGTTAAAAATCAGGCACAAGCAGGAAAAGAGAGAAGAAAGTGAAAAGTACTGGGAATTCTTGGGGGATCCAGGGAGATACTCCTGGGAAAAGAGGGTTGTTAGGATGAGATTGAGAAAATGTTTGTCTCATATCATGTGGATCTTACCACACATGATCAATGTGCTTGTTTACAGCTGTAGGTACATTTACAAACTCTAAGAGTAGTTGGGCCCATTCAGTCCGTTAGAGCAAAGGGGAGCAAATTTGAGAGTATTTGATGCTTTTCTTTTCCCTGTATGACTTGTAATCAGATGGGGGAAAAGGCTACTTCTGTCTCCCTATAACCTTTATTTTATCTTCATTTAGTTCGTGCCAATAAAAGGATATGTTGCAGTACCAAGACAGAGATTACAGAGATTACTGCTACTTCTTTCTTTGCAGTTATTTTTTTGTGCAGAATACTTTATCAATTCAATATATTTGATTTGTTCTCCTTTCCTTTTTCAATTGCAGTTATGCCAAACTTTGCACAAGTTTACAGGTTCATTGGCAGTGTCTTTGATCCAAGTACGAGGGACCACATACAGAGGCTAAAAAAGATGGACCCCATAGATGTTCAGACGGTATGTGGGAATTAAATTAGCAGACACACGTATAATGTTAGATAGCTTCAGTTTGCATCTCACATATGTAAAGTTGTGAACAATGAGAGGGAGCAGAGACATTTATGGTGCATACTGTAACTCTGTACACAAGGTGTATATCCTAGCTTGGATTGAGGTGTAGTTGTTTTTGTTGTGGATGATGCGTAAATCCAATTTGCAGACAGGGGTCTTAGATAATGCTCTTCTGATCCCAAATGGAATGACTTACTTTGTCTACCATGGTGGAAGAACTTGAATGGTTAATTTTATAGGTCACAGTTGAAATGTCTGTCGTTGGGCAAAGCAAAGATGAAATACTTTTCAAAGTTTTGAAGATGGAGAATTTTTTTTATACCAGGAAATGACTGAGTTAGATGTGTGCATTAGATATTACAATTGGCCAACAATGAATCTCTATTATTTCCAATTAGTATTAGATCATCAGCCCCTATACACTCCATATTAGTGGGAGCCTCTGAAACCTATCAATATTCTTTTGTTCAATATTGCACAAAACTGAAGGGAAAAAGGAACTTTCCTGATCTATTGTACACTTTGAAATGCATGTCGTAGAACAATAAAAAGTCAAATTTTTGAAAGGCAACAATACATGCTTTTTAGGATACTGAAATTCAGTGTTTTGTGCTTGTGTATACAACTTAGCACACTCCCTTTCTTGAGTACCTGACCGCCTCTCTTAGTAGAGGTGGGGCTAGTATCAGAGGTGTCAGAATCATCCCCTTTACAGCATCGTTAGGTACATTTGACATTTAGACAGTTACACTGCGATCGACAGACATGATCATCACAAAATTCTTTTTTCCTATCTATTTGTCTTTTTAAGATAGCAGAGTCTTATCCTGTTTTATCCTTTCTCTCTCTCTCTCTCTCTCTCTCTCTCTCTCTCTCTCTCTCTCTCTCTCTCTCTCTCTCTCTCTCTCTCTCTCTCTCTCACACACACACACACACACACACACACACACACACACACACACACACACACACACACACACACACACACACACACACACACACAAAGTAAGGTCTTGGTTCCTGGAGTGTTAGATTCTTCAGATTATGGTGGACGTTAACTTCTTTTTTATCAGACCTCAGATGCACTACTGCATGCTGCCATGTTGACATGTTAGTCTATGAATTGCTTCATCTGTCACTTGACTGAAACGTACTGTTTTGTTGGTTTACAGGCACTGATGTTGATGAAGAATCTGTCCTTCAATTTATTAAGCCCTGAATTTGAGGATCATGTAAGTTTCAATCAATCAGTTACATCTTTCTTAATCAATAAAGTCTTACGTGATCTAATAAGAAATCTCAAAATGGTGATAGAGCTGGAGGAATTGCACTTTGGTCCTTTTAAGGGAGGGATTATTCTTCTGTTTTATTATGGTTTCTGATAGTACTGGTTAAGTCTTATTTTCTTAGTAGTATCTTCTTGTACCTGTGGTTGCAATACTTTTTAGTATTGAGACACCAAGTCCAACTCTACAAAATAAAAGCCAAGCTGAGCTGAGCGGGCGTTGTTTTTTGAGGTTCTATTAATGGAGGTTTGAGTTTGACATGGCTCGGGCTCAGCGCATATGCAATCTTTTTTTATTTCTCTTTTCGTGAAGAAAGTAACAAGAACAAATGGATATTGAGAGAGAGAATTCAAAACGAACTAAGAAATGGAGTTTCGCTGCTGTGCTGAATTTTAACGACCTTCGTCCATTGGTCTATTTTTGAGGAGCTAGCTTTCCAGTACTTGAGATGAAGCAACAATGAGATCTGTTTGGTCCCTAGTTCATCCGTTGGCCCAGCTATATCACCATACTGTAATTTTAACTAGGATAAAATGTTGCATAGCATGAAAGCTAGGTGAGTTATTCAATTATCCATTGTTTATCTTAATTCGCTTTCTTATGCTTTGTGCAGAGGAGGTTTCTCTCATCGTATGGCTTGGGCGCTGAAAAAGATAAAATGGACCATCCTATAAAAACTGATTTTAGAGAGAATGCAATCCGAGCTGTCTAGGAATCTGGAGGAAGTTTTAGAAGATGCGTGGTCATTGCATATCTGGTGGAGACAGCGTTAGGAAGAGAGGGCAGCGTGATGCAAACACATGCGGCTTGTGTATCTAGTCTGTTTATATGCTTCAAACTTGCAAGTTGCTCCCAATGTTTCCAGCTCCATTCTGTATATACTTTTAGGGAAGACAATGCGTGAGTAGAGGTACGCTTTGAGGGCTTGGATATGTACTTGTGGAGAGTAGTATATGTTTGTGCTGTATTATAGGTAGATGGCGTAGGGCTTGTGTTGTATATTGTTGAGGGGTGTGACCTCATGGGTTTTGTCCTAAAAATGTGTAATAGGTTAGACACGTATGTAGCAGTGTGTTTGGCATGTTGAGAAGAACGGAAATCGAAACTTTGTGGTTTTGAGTAATGGATCAGTGACCTTATCACCTAAATGATAAAAACTGTGTAAGGTGGAAAGAAAGCAAGGAGCATAAATAGTGTTAAAGGCGGAGAATGCTTCAGTTACAGAGAAAAACAAACTCCAGTGAGTATTGTAAGATATCAATGCATTTTAGTTTTACGACTATTTATTCCCTTTAGCTTGTAAGAATGAGAATATCATATTGTCATAATTGGGAATAAGTAATTTTTTAAGCAGTAAACTTGATAAATCATTGTATTTTAACGAGGAATGGCATGAGCTAGAAGGATTGATCTGAGAGTATCTACTACTATGATGTAGTGTTTATTATAGAACATACTCGTATGTAACGTAATGTTACTGCTTGACGAATGTCAGTCAATAGGCAGATAAAAGGTTGGAGTCTTGTATCTTCAAAGAAAACTGTCTTCAGACGTCAATAAAACAGCTTAAGCCGATACATTAATACGAAAAACATTGAGTAAAAGAAAAAAGAAGAAGAGGGTTAATGTTTGTCAGCTTAAAGATTGAGATCTCGTTATACGCGGACTTGCCAATCCGGTAGTCTATCTGAGGCACGAAAAAGGAAAACAATCAGTTTAGGTCATTTGTTTGAAGCTAATGTGACCAAGTGGATGCCTCTACACATAAATCTGGGTCCAAAACTTAAAGTTCAGCCAAAAAATGAAGGAACTAACCAGTATATTTTTTAACAATATATCGGATAAAACTGGAGAATCAGCCGACGAATTTCGTGTTGAAAACATTTCGCTGAATAGTGTTAAAGATCGCATTTTCGTAAGAGGATACATCGAAAACATTTGATCGCTTCACGATTCACCTGAATGCATTAGATCGACTTTTCCTTTATCACTTTCCTCTGTTTCTTTTGTTTTCCTTTTGCATCAGTACACCAGCAATAACAGTAAGAAGTCTAATACTAAGCACAAACCAAATGATACCACAATGACTCAGGAACTTTACTTTGTAATTGCATCTTTCACTATTAAGAACATGTATTAATAGGGGAACTAATCAAAATCTACCTTGACCCCTTTAAAGAGAAAAATTAAAATCAAATCCTAGCTTGCATGCAAATCACATCTATATAATACTGAAGCTAAAGAATCCACTAACTAATGTCTCTAAATTCTTGATCTGTATAGAGCTACGTACGTATATTCAGTTCAACGTTAAACCTGTATATATGGCAATCCAAGATCCTCCTCCTTTGAGCTTGAAATTATCCCATTTATTCTATCAACAACCTTCTTCTTCATCTCCACCATTGCAACCTCAAACTCCTCCAATTCCTCCATACCCATATCTCCAACTGGCAACTCAAACGACGTCGTCTCTTCATCTTCCTGATCCACATTATTCTCAATCACTACATCTTTATCCTTCTTTTCAGTCTCTTTATGAACCGGAATTTCATCGCCTTCAGGAGCTGACGTGGCGACAATATAACGGTTTACGATGTCGTCAACAGAAGGATGGCCGAAGGCAAAGACGTTGCCGGCCAAAGAAAACGTGATAACAGCGGCTTGAGCGTCGCATCTTTTGACCAACTCCTTGGCTTTCTTAAAAAGACCTTGTCGACGTTTCGTGAAAGTGGTATGCCTTTTAGCTTTATCCTCTATTCTCTTTATCTCTACTTTTGTACGCACCATGTTTGCTTGGTAATCGTACTAGTAGTACAACTTAACCTGCAATTTCGAAAGGGGTTTAAATCTAGGGTTTTTCCTGACTTCTTTAACGATGTAAGATACAAGAAATTCAAACCCTAGTTTTTCTGAATGTAGTACTGCGCTAAGTCAATAGGTAGTTCGAATTCAAACATGATTCTGCTTTATTCTTTTTGAAAATACAGATTAGTAGTTAATGAAAACTAGTACTACAAGCCAACGGATACACAAATTAATGAGTAACTTACCATGTGAGATGATCAGTAATTAAATTATTTTCTTGACGAAAGGAGGATTGGGAAGTAAAATCGAGAGAGAGAGAGGGGATTACCAATGAGAGAGAATGTCCCTTTCTCTTCAATACTGAGTACTGCGCTTTGCCGCCAAAGTAACAGACAGACGCGCCCTTTTTGTTGATGCGACAGATGGGAATGGGAGACGTAATTCACGAGGCCACAAGACCGGGCTACTGTGTGTATAACTGTATATAGGTTTAAATTTTGATATTCGCAAAAGTAAAAGATTTAAATATAGAAACTATCCAAAAAAATAAATTGCAATTTTTTTGTATTTAAATAATGTTTGAAAAAGTCACAATTAAAAAAAAAAAACTAACTCCTCAAATAGTAACATTGTAATTTCCATTTAGGCAAGGAAGTATATTTATATTAAATTCACATTCAAGTATTACTAGAAGAAAAGCAATAATAATGGTAATTTCCACCTTTGATGAAAGCAAAATGTTATTATGGAGTAACAAATCTTGGTGGGAGCGCTTTATATCGAAAACGGCCATATTACTGAATATTAATTCACCTCGTTGAATTGTGATTATTCATTATTGCACTAGATATTAGACTCTTGGATAATTAATTGCCTTTGGGGAAACCTTACAGTTATTCGTTAAAGAAAATAATTTAATGAAGAAATATCTTACTAAAGAAGAGGGGTAACCGGGTAAGGACGTAGAGAATGTGGCAATCTGCCAAATTTTTCTTTCTTACTTGATAATACTATGTTTTAACTAATAAAACTTAAAACGGGGACGTTCGTTGATCAATCATAGGGGAGATAATTCGTCAATTATTCAGTTGAAATAAATATTTTACTTATTCTTAACTAGAACATTTTTTTACTTCAATAGCATTGTTTAGAAATCAAATCAAACTATTAGTAGTACTTTTAAGATGTATTGGGAAAACAAAATGTACAAGAATTGAAATCGTAAACGACTCTTCGATAGAATGAAATTCTTCAAGAACGAAGTCCAACTACTTTGAAACTGGTTAAGCCAATAAAAAAGAAGTCCAAGAAAAGGGAAGAGAGCAGGCAACAACCAAATTAGGAACACAGGGAAGATCAATATGAACTGACAATTTGCACAACCATGTTTGCACAATATAGTAAGAGTTGTCGATACAGAGGCCCTTTCCAGCCACTCCTCAATGGCGTATGTAGATGACACTAACCCCCCCTCCCAAAGTACCCAGAAAGTAGAATCTAACACTTATGTCATTTCCCCTGATATGTTTACCAAATACTTGCACATAGGTGATGGTAAATGAGTACCACATGAAAAATGTTAACCTTACATGGCCAACTATCTATATCGCAATCCCATGTCAAGCTCGTGGCCGTACATCCCCTGTCCACGCCCAGCAGGAAAAGTGTGATTCTGCTTTGAAGCCTTAAGCTCCATCTCAATAATCCTTTGCAGGGCCTCAGGATGATTGTTTCTGCTGTTGATATCTGGCCCCGAGAACGAAAAGAATATGATGTAAACTCAAAAACAGAGTGGAACATCGATAGAGTATTCATCCTCAATCAGAAAAGTAGCACGAATTAAAGGACTAAGTGCAAACCCTCTTTAAGAATGCATGATATGTGCACAATATATTCTAATATGTTCTAGATTTTTAGCGTCCATTGATATTCAGCAGGGTATAAATCATGAGACATAGCATCCAGAAAAGAAGTGGCCATGGGGATAGCATTTTACTTGTTCAAGCCTCAAAAGCAAACAGAGTAATTTGTAGCAATAGGGGAAAAAAAAGGCATAGTAGTAACACCAGTATACCACGAAAACTACTCTGCAGAAAGGAAAGGAAAAAGAATAAGCAGATACCTACTTCCTTTGAGGAGAAATGATTTACTAACCTACAGGTTTTCCAAGGAAAGCTAAGGCTACTGATAGAAAGCATTAATCATAATTTCGACTTGATAACAACTCAAAGCCTAACAGGAAAGAGAGCCTCTGAAAAATGAGTAAGTTGTGGAAATACATTTAACAGTTAGGTGTATGGAGGCAGTAACTAACGGAGTAACTCCTAACAAGCTGCAATTCAGGCTTATGTCTTTGTCAGTAAACCATGTTAGTGCGATGGTGCAGACAGAGGATAGCAGGAAAGAAAGCAATATCAACATTGCGATAATAGAACTAAGAAATAAGCAGAAGCTGTTGCAAAGATCAAGAAACTCTTTGCTTTAACTTGAGCAAGATTAGAGAAGAGCAACATAATATTGAGGTGTAAGCCAAAGAAGAACAAGACACACACATGGAGCAGTAGAGACGGCACATCAAGGCTTTACCTGGAACTTGCATCCCAAGTCCATTAATGTTGACTTGGTGAGACGTAAAAGGGAACCCTTGCATCGGGTTAGCTTCATGCACAAAGCCAGCAGCCTGATTACTGGAATGTGAAGGAACTGGACCACTGTTTAGACGGTCATGTAGCAGATGAGGGGGGTGAGTTCCAGACATTTGCATCTGCTGCAACATAGGATGATGAGCAGGAAGATCAAATCCTGTCACCCTAGCATTCGGATGGTGAAATGGAGGTCTCATCATACTTCCGGCAAACTGATGACCGGGAAGAGCATCGTGCTGAATCATGCCCTCTGGACCAGAGAAAATCTGAGAGTTCAAATGTGCAGGACGAGAATCCAATTGATGAAGTAATGGTTTCCCTTGACTCATTTGCAAAGGATGAAACTGAGAAGATGATGGTTGAGCACGAAGATGGTGAAAAAGCATCTGAGACTCAATCTGGTCATGAGAAACTCTTGGAAAGGGTAGTGCCCCTGGACCCACCAAAGACCTTTGATCACTGCCAACTGAATTAACAGTCACCAGGTCACCTTTACTCATATTTCCTGCTGGCATTGGGACCTGGGATACCAAAGGATCACCAACACTAAATAAGCTCTCTCCTTCAGGTAGACGAAATTCACCAGCCCGATAATCACCATTTCTGGACACCGCTTCAGTTTGGCGCTTTAAGGAGTTGACTTCAAACGAAGAATCATTGAATCCCAACCAGTTTTCTGCCTTATCCAGCTTTGAGTGATCTCTGCACTTTGAAGGTAAGACATTATTCTCCTTCGTTGCTCCTCTCAGTCCAATATCATCAATTATCGAAGAAGAAAGGGTATCGTCAGAACTAGGCAATGACGACTTTTGAGATTCCTGAGAATCATTTAGCCCAGAACCAACTGAAATCCTCTGAACTGAAACTGGAGCTTGTGCAGATTGTAATTCCGTCATAAAAGCAGTTCCAAAAAGTGATTCAAGAGTAAGTGTATTCCCTGAAGCATGACTATTGTTATCTTCCTTCTTAGATCTGTCTTGCACGGTAGTCTCACCATGTGCCTCCAATGATTCAATGCCAGCATTGGACCTCTGTGTCACATTTCCAAGATTTGGCCCCTTCTGTAATAATGAAAGGAGGTGCTGAGATGCCTGGCTATCCACATTTACAGGTTTTTCAGTCTTTGTGCGATTAGTACTCCAGCCTTGTGGCTGTGAACTAGACTTTTTTTCGCTGAACTCTGACAACATTGTATGCTCAAGGTCTTCACAAGTAAGGATCATCGGTGCTGCCTCCCTTTTACTGGACTTATACACAAGCTCAGGCCCGGCAAGCAGTGAAGAAGGTAAATTCGAGACAAACTTACTTGTAGGCTCAAGACTTTGATAGGAGAATTCTGATGGTAATTGTTCCGAAGTATTACCCTCAAAGGGTTGCTTTCTGTTTTTATCACCACCAACAATTAATGCAAGCAAATCACTAGGCCTACTTGATGAAGAATCATCTTCCAGCTTCCTTTCTGTAACGACATAAATGAGATGAGACCATCTACATAAGATTTCAAGAGATTTTGATAGGAATCAGTAGGAAAACCAGGGGGAAAAACAAAAAAGAAATGGATATACCTTCTTCGAAAAACCAATGAGCAAATTTTGATGACTGAACAGCTTTGGGGTCTAATTTGTCATTAGGCTTACTATCTTCATTCTGGACAACATGGTCGAGCCAAAAAATAACTAGTTAGAACGGATGCCAGAAAGTGAGAAGTTTTGACGTCTAAATAAGTCCGAATAAAAGAGGAAAACAAATAGACAAGCTGATCTCTAGCATTTCTGCAGATCACATTAAAAATAAAAGAAAACATCCATCCTATTGATTGTATATGTTCCTGCACCAATCCAGTCATAATAGGGCGTCTTTAAAATTGTTTTCCTATGTTAAGGATACTGTCATAATCTTTGGTGTGGATGAAATGACATGTTACCACCCAGGATTCATGAAAACAATTGCAAGTCCAGTAATGAATTACTCATGAATCTATGTACAACATTACGATCATCCCAAATAATAACCCATTTCAACCTACGTGGTTTGGAAAACATGAAGAAATTTGAGGTGAACTGCAAAAGGACGAGGGTCATGGGGCTTCACAGGATTGCATTAGGAATAACAAACCGAGATTCAAATAGCACACCGAGTCATAAAGCATGAACAAAATTTACCATAACTGGAGCATCAGAGTCGGTGAGATTTGCAATGGCACTTCCAAAAATCTTATCCAGGATAGATGTTGAATGGTTGATATTGGACTCCGCAACAAATTTGCCCCCTGAATTCTGGGCACTGAGTTCCAAAATTGCAGGCTCGTTTAAATCTAGACTTGAAGTCCGGCGTGAATGATCTTCCATGCTATATTTCCTGTCAGAATCATCTGAGTTCACTGATAAGTTCACAATTTGGTCATTCTTCTTCAGAATTGAAGCATGCAAACTCTTGCGTTCAAGTTGATCACTCGAACTAATTTCTCGGGAACTTTGTCTTTCTAAGCTCTGATAGATACCATTTTGGGCGTCGGACTTGGCTTCCAATAGAATTTCTTCAGTTTCATGCTTTCCTATCTGTTGAAGTGATATGAAGAGCAGGCAGTTAAAGAAAATATCATTTAGATTCATGAAGATCTAATTGACACACACACACATAATATATATATATATATATATATATATATATATATATATATATATATATATATATATATATATATATATATATATATATGTATGTGTGTGTGTGTGTGTGTGTGTAGAGAGAGAGAGAGAGAGAGAGAGAGAGAGAGAGAGAGAGAGAGAGAGAGAGAGAGAGAGAGATGGGACTAAACTAAGCTATTAAACATTATTAAGGATTAGGATGCCTAACAGCAGTCTATCACCTACTGCTGAAGACAGGCCCAAAAGGTAGAAGAAAATTGCAACTCACAGAGATCTGTATATATTTCACAGTCTCTAGTTCGTCTTGAAAAGATGAACAATGAACGAAAAAGTACATTAAACCTATCTCTCCCTGAATAGAGGAAGACAAGAGAAGCATAGACAATATCACTTACTTTGAGGGCTCCAGAATCTAGAGCTAGTTTAGATGGACGGCCCCTTAGTGCCATTCAAACAAAATTCAAGGGATTTCTTCATTATAAAAAAAGGGCTTTGGGGATGGGGTCTTATATAATGTAAATTAAATAAGAAAATAGCAAAGATGGAAAAAGAATCATCAATTCCCAGTTTCCCACAGCTGCCCCCTTGGATCCTTTTCCTAAAGCCCATCATTAGGATAGGGAGGGAGGAAAATATCACTAAAAGTCAGGCCAATAAAATGCACAATGCTGAGTGGATTCACCAGGCTAATTAATGCACAATGCAGAGTGGATTACTCCCTCTCCAATAATGATGCACCTGAGTTGAGGCTCATGCGCAACTATATTCTACAGAAGACAAACTATGGAAGTACAAGTAAATACCTCTGTCAAACATGAATGGTTCAAAGTTGCTGAGCCAGAATTCTTATCTGAAACAGTGGTTTTGAAGCCTGGGGGCACAAGTGGTCTAGATGGGAGATTCTGTGAAGAGGAAGATGATTTTCCAGATTCATTGTTTGCAAAAGGCTGGCTGGTCGTTATATCAACTTCAGCATTCTTGTCCAGAAGCCTCCTATCCTTTTTATTATCTTCCAGCAGTACTGAAATGTCCGAGTCATACTCAGCTGTATGCTTCTCTGCATTTGATTTCTGCTTCTCTTGAAGAGTCTTCTGCTGTTCCTTCCTCATCAACTCAAAAGAAGCTGAGAGAAAGTCAATCAAAACTCAATCGTCCACAAACTCATCAAAGTTGCATACATATATATAGCACCGTAAGAGCCATGCATGATATTACTGAAAGAGGTAATACCTCTTCTCCTCCTTTCCTCTTCCACTCTGTCCTCACTTGCACTCTCAATTGAACCAAAGGTCTCATCATTGCATGCATCAGTGTTTCTACGAGAATGAGGCATTGCCTGAAGGTATTGCAAAAATAAAATTGATATAAGTTAAATTCCTTTCAAAGATCTTTAAACCATAATCTGAAATGATGGGACAAATCATGCAGCAGATCAAGCAAGTGCGCATCATGTTGGACAGCAATGATAAAGTGAAAATTCACCTTATAAGGGCGAGGAGGATGGTATGGCTCATTGCTCCTATTAAGCTGATAGTTATCACTTGCTCGGACCTTAGCTGCAGATATTCCAGATGCATACGCAGATGGCTTGGGAAATGAACCACTTCCAAGAAGCCCATCATGCTCAGAACTCTGCCAAGTGCGGCGTGCTTGATTCCCATAGCGTCTACCAGGATCTGTCGCTAAATAAATTTCTTAAGGGAAAATTACCATTTAGTACCCACATGCACATGCGCATAAAATGAACAAATTGCCCAAGACCATACTGTATAAGGAGACAATAGTTCATTCCTTCAACTACTGTGGACCATTCTAACACTACATGCGCAATGCTGGACATTTGGAGCGTGGATAGGGGCCCTACATTGGGTAAACTAAGCAAAAGGATAGGTTTGGCTCTGATTCCAAGTTAAGAAAATGGACATTTGACCTAACTCAACGCAAAAAACCTAGCTCATGAGGTGAGAATTGCCAAATAAAATATAAGGAGACAACAGTTCATTCCTCAACCAATATGGGACATTCCAGCACTTGTTAACCTTAGCATTTGTCTTGGAAAAGTCGATTCCAGCATTATTTTTCATGATATTACTCTTAAGTCTTACACGGTCTCATTTCCCTTTCTACTTTGCATACACCAGTTTAATTGTTCATAACGGTCAATAGATCTTGATCTTCACAACTAAATCTGTTTCTCAAATAACAAATATAAAAGAAAAATCTTGATAGTATATATAACATAATCCTCTTTTGTTTTAAAAGAAATCGTACATATAATATAATCCTCATATGATCAGCACTTTTTCTGCGTTGTACTACTTGTGCGGTTAGTATGCTTGCATTATGTTTAGATCGCATCAATACTCCTGGATTGTTACCCGAGCGATAACTCATTTGACGGTGGTACCCTGAATCACCAAGCTTGGCAGATGAGACACCTACAACATGATGTTCCTAACAAAATGACCTCTCTAGTTATTCAGACTCACACTTTAGTCCTAAATCACAATTTTCCTATAGCAAATCCATGTAACATGAGCATGTGATATTTGCTATTTAGTAAAGAAAACCTCTAGGAAAACCTTAGATTATTAAATACCCCTTAACATTCCATATGATTCTTAGCCCGAGCTTTCTACATTAGTTGGTTGCGAAGATTAATCCCAGTTATTCACATTAATGGCCTTTGTTATTTCAATATTACTCAGGGACAGCCACTTACATCAGCTTCACATTATGAGATCACAAATAGGAAGGACCCATCAATCGGGGGCAAAGGCCTCATTAGTAGTTACAGCAACTCCACCTCGAATTTTTCAAATCAAAAGGCCTGAACTTTTGGTCATCTTCTTCCAACTAAACACAAAATTTGACCTTTTCCAAATGTTTGGCTCCAATTAACCAATTAGTATATCTTCCAGCCATTGAATACCTATTTTATAGCCAAAGGTGTTGAATACATGTCCTCCTCAACACTTCTGGCTAATCGATTCTGCAGTTCGATCTTTGTTCGTGCAGGTAATGAAAGCATATATGATTTGTTAAATTTCAACTTGCTTCAGGATACACCAAAGAAGAGACGGAGTAGTCTTCTGGAAGCAGCAGTTTTTTCTCAAGGTATTCTCCAACATAATTGTATCTCATGAATAAGCTACATTTTATGTTATGGTTAGGCACAAAGCGTACTTGACCCCAGGTAAGTGTTATGCTGGCCGGCCTAGGATCAAGCAAAGGACCAATTCTGCACTGGAAAAATCAACTCTACTACAAAGTAGACAAGGGATATGTGAATCCCTAGTCTGTGGTCTCAGGGCGGTAAATTTTAAAATCATGGATTGAAATGCTATACAACCACCACAGTAATCTTACAACCCATTAATAACCATAGAATGCAAATATGTATTCGGAATCGAAACAATCAAGTATAACATAGAGAACAGCTATATATGAAAGAATATCAGTTGTACCTGAATCTTTATCTGATTGTGAATCACTATCTCGATCACTACGCCCAGAGGAACGGCTTTCCCATCTTCCATAAATGCCTCTTGAATTGCCATCAGAATCCCCACGAGTAGGTGGAGATGAACTATAATCATTACGTCTGAAACCTTGAGAGGGCAAGCTTCCAGGTATTCTTTGGCGGTCTTGTATGCCACGTGAGGTGTCCTCAAGCTCACTATTTAAATTGTAAAATGCACATTACTAATCCTTTCCATGCCAACCAAAACAAAACTACCTAATAGAGCAATACCAATAAAATATGGGAGAGTAAAACAATAATTGCTCCTAGATTTCAAGCAAATGGCATGTTATGCAAACACTCTTACCTCAGGATCGACTGATCAAATCCAGTTGGTATCTTCTTGCAAATCTCCAGTTGACTGAGTGACAAAAGAAACTCTCTTGTATATGATACTTTCGAATGCCTGAGTCATTGCAAAGAACATTCACATTTCAAAAAGTTAATAAACAAAAATGATAACAGACCAACGCCTCCAAGAAAATAGAATAAGCTGCAACTGGCCCTGTTATTAATTGAACAAGAATGTTATATCATTACTTCCGGACTTCACCAATTTCAGAAACGTGATTGGTGGCGCTTCGATCCTCATTCTCCAAGCTCATTCTGCAATACAACGTAAAACAACTTGTGCACCAGCTATGCTTCACCCACAAAAAAAACTTGATACAAGAAATCAATCAACAATAATAACCGAGATTCAAGTCCATCTTCTACAAAACTTCTTTCAAATCAACCCCCAGAAGAAAAGCGATTCCAATAATCCAAAATTGCAATAAAGGACCAGTATTTATAACATGATCAAACCAACACCAAAATCGTAAAACATCAACCCAATGTCAGCACCTATCAAAATTCCAGAAACTTTCATTCAAATTAAGCCGGAAACGAATTATTCACAGCTACCCAACAGTAATTCAAGCTTCGATCCAGTAAAATATGCGACAAAATCAGCTCAGCTATTTTCAATTCAACTTCCACCTCCTGATATAAACAATGCAAAAACCTAATATTGCCTACAACCTCTCTCTTTTCCTTTCTCCCAGGATTATATACAAGCAGGTAATGCTCAATACGATTCGCACAATCTAGGGTTTTCCTTCGTAAACTGATGTTAAAATTGATCTTTTTTTTTTGCAAAGCTAGGGTTGATAATTCTACCTGGATCAAGAGAGAGGGGTTTGGGGTGCAAATTCAAAATCGTTCAATTGATTGCGATAGATACATAAATCTATACGTATATGTTTGCATAGGTAGACATGTGTATATATATGTGTGTATATAGTCGTATATATGGAGAAGAGGAGGAGGAGATGAGAGAGACAAGGCTGGGGGTTCTCTGTTCTTCTAGCAAAAACGTGACCAAGGAGATGACTTTGCCTACTTAAATTTATTTTTTAAAATAAATTTATTTGCTCTACCGTAACAAATGTTATCTAGAAAATTTATTTTAAAATTTTGATAGTTTTAAAAAATACGCTTGTGATAACTATACAAGAGTAAGTTAATATTACTAGTTACTAGTAGAAAATAAAAGAAACGAAACTTTCAAGAAAGACAATTTTATCATTAGGCAGAAATTATTTTCAACAAATTAGAAAAATATTTTTTAAGGTACATTTTTAACTATAGCAACATTAATTTGGAAAGCTTAATACACAAGTTGACATTTTAACTTGAACAAGTTTATAAAACTAGCTCTCTTACTTAGACTTGTGCCAACTAAACACATTTTTTTCGTATTTAAAAATAAAAATACCGTGATAAACATATTTCACAGTTGATTGTACATATTGATTATTGACTTATTTAATCACAGTTTGTGCAAATGAAGAGCACAAACATGGTAAAAAAAGGTTCATTTTCATTTTTTTTTTGTTCTCATATTTATTCGTATTTCCTAGTAAATAATAAAAATACTGTGATAAATTCGCATGAAAAAGCACTTGAATAGAAGCCACTGTTCCAAGATGTATACCTCTAATTCTAGCAAAACAGAACAATTTATAAGTTTTGGCGAATTTAAAGTGCCTCTGAAGAGATACACGGTAATAATTAATACGATAAATTAATTATTTAGTAATTAATAATGTGTATGTTACAATCCCTAGATTGCTAATCCTGCATAAGGCACTTGGTTTAATGACAAGAAATCCAAAAGAGATCCCATCTAATAACCTTTTAATCATTAATTCTACGGCAAAGGGCCAAATACACCTCTCTTCTTTCGAAAATGGTTTTAAAATACCCCTCGTTATACTATTGGGTTATCTATACCCCTGCAGTCATACTTTGAGTTCAAATATACTCCCTTATTTAAACGGAGGGACACGTGTCATCGTCCTGTTGGTCAATTCTAAACATCTCCTAATTAATTAAAAAGACTCATTACCCATACCCGAAAAATAATATTTTTTTTTGTAAAAACTAGAAAAAACAAAAAGAAATTTTACTAAAAACTGAAAAAAACGAAAATATTTTTTTCCCCAGTATTTACAAAAAAAATGCTTTAAAAAAACTGAAAAGTATTTTCTAAAATAATTTTTTTATAAAAACTGGAAAAAAAACTGAAAATTAATTTTCTAAAGCAATTTTATTTGTAAAAACTGCAAAAAACTGATTTTTTTTTTACTAAAAACTGGAAAAAAATACTTTTTTTTTCTAGTTTTTACAAAAAAACTGCTTTAAAAAAAAAAGCTGAAAAATATTTTCTAAAATAATATTTTTGTAAAAGCTAAAAAAAAAAACTAAAAAGTAATTTTCTAAAGCAATGTTTTTGTAAAAACTGAAAAAACAAATATTTTTTTTTTCCAGTTTTTACTTAAAAATATTTCAGATTTTTTCAGTTTTTAATTGCTTTAGAAAATTAATTTTAAGTATCTTTTTTTCAGTTTTTTTAAAGCAGTTTTTTTTATAAAAAAAACTGAAAAAAAAATATTTTCGTTTTTTCAGTTTTTAGTAATTTTTTTAAAAAATTCGGGTATGGGTAATGAGTCATTTTAATTAATTAGAAGATATTTAGAATTTGCCAATACGACGATGACATGTGTCCCTCCGTTTAAATGAGATTTATATTCGAATCCAAAGTATGAGCTTAGAGGTAATAGATAATCGAATAGTATAACGAGAGTTATTTTAGACCATTTTCGAAACTATAGCCACTATATTTGGCCTTTTGCCATTAATTCTAACATTTTGGCGTTAAGTGACTTTTCGTTGTATGAAAGGGAAAACAAAAGAGACGAGCAAACGGATTTAAACAACAAAAGGACACAACAAAGGATTGGAATTCAAAAACAGAAGCCTATTAGTCCAAAAATTACTCAGTAATTACACAACTAAGCAAACCCCATTTCATTTTTTCAACTCTCAACACTCCCATTGATCATCATTTGAAAAGCTTTTAATCACTCTCTGTATCCTCATCAAAAACCTCCCAACCCCACATAGAAAGGTGTGCCCTTTTACCATAATTATTAGAGTATATATAAAAATTTATTGCTACAAAGAATGATTATATATCAAGGTATAGTAGCAGTTGCAATGGCGAGAAATCCTTCTTTAATCAGAGCAGAACAGCCTATGGCTTCAGATCTCTCTTCAACCGACTGCACGGCTCTCCGCGGCGGCGCTTCCCTTCGCCGCCGCCGTGACCTCGTCTTCGTCGTTAATCCCCGAGGTTTTGTTTCTTTCATAAATTTTGTCTTTGTTGTTTTTTCGAATTAAGGTGTTGAATAACGTGTTTTTTTATTTTTATATTGGAATGCAATGAACTGAATTAATATAAAGGAATTAAATAGCAGCATTTGGGGATTGAGGTTTATATGATTGATTACTGTTTTGATTTTATTGGAGCAGGAGCTAATGGAACAACGGTTCAGCAATGGAAGAAGCTACTTCCTTTCCTTAGGTCTCGCTTTGGTGATGACTGTAATGTGAGTTTTTCCAACTTATGTTTTTTCCTTGCTTTTTTTTTTTTTCCGATGTTTAAGTTTCTAACTTTGGTAGAAAGTAGAACGTGTAATGTTTATTTTCTTGTTTTTATGAAAGTATTGTGTTTTCATATGAATTTGATGTTTTGTTTCAATATGTTAAGGCAATTTCTTTCAGAAGGTACAACTTTGTAATTGCTCACAAAAGCATATCTTTTCTTTATTTTCTACCCCTTTTTGAAAGTGATCCCCCCCCCCCTCCCAACACACACACACACACACACACACCAGTTTCCTGCAATCTATGGCTGTTTTTGGCGGATACCATTGTTATGACACTGAAAGATGCCTTCCGTTAGTAGACTTGTGAGAATGTTCATATAAAGTCAAGAACTATAACATACGGTAGTGGTCAATGCTCAGAACCACTTTCAAAATTCTCAAATACCAGGGTTGTTAGACTTCTCATGAACTAGATTGTATATGTTGAGTTAAATTTTGATTCCAGTACTTCTGGAAATTCAGGGTTTTGGTCAATGTAAGTTTTTACAACACGTCAAGGCTTTAAAAATGAATGAGGTGATGAAGCACATATTGGTAACATCTCTCTTTTTCATGCACGAGTATCCAAGAGATCCTCACAATCTCATTTTATGTTCTCCCAGTAAATACTAGAGAACCTAACATTTTTAAGCCTGCTCTTATTCTCAATTCTAAATTAAATATGGTGGGAGTATCATATAAGTTGATTTTCATAAGAATTTTCAACTGGTAGGATATACCCGTCCTACATGTAACTGATCGACGTGCTGTAACTTAAATGGAAATAAATGTCAAATGCAATGGCGCTGCTCCGATAGACTATAGTTCTTTATTAATGATTGTTTAGGTGAAAAAGTTCTCTCTATTTTGACCAGATATGCGAATCTTTAACTTCAGGTCCTTCTCATGCCATTGATATAACAAGAGAGGTAAACACCTAAACATCTGTGCTTTAAGCTAGTATCAGGTAGAATGCAGAAACTTTCATCTCAATTGTGCTGTCAGGCTATCCGTGAAGGAGCTGATGCTGTAATTGCAGTGGGCGGTGATGGGACTCTTCATGAGGTGCATCCTGCTTCTTTCTTGAAATCTAAAATCTCCTCTTTCTGCTTTCACACATCTGCTCACGTACATGTAGTTAGCACAAAAGAAGGAAACTGAAAGGAGTGGTGTGGCTTGTGTTTGGCTATCACTTAAATTCTATATTTGTTTTTCCGCATTTGCCTCTGAACCTCTCTTGGGTTAAGATTTTCAGTTGTCTTTTCTTCTAAGGTTCATCCAACCTTAAGACACTTAGATAGTATTCTGGCACAGATAAGAAGAAAATTAATAACTCCCATTGCTTCTAGTAGCCCAGAACTGCTATCCAGTTAAAAACTGTCAAGTAACAAATAAACAGCAGGTGGAATAGTGTTCATGTAAGTTTCTCTCACCTGCCATTATGGGTAGCTGGTGGTAGTATATCATCATTTTGGCTTAGTCATAAAATTCCCTTATCACTTTTTCCTTGAAATTGTCTTATTGCTCGCTTTTCTTTGCTGCAACTTCTATGACAGCCAGCAGATATTATAGCTCAAACAGGGTTTCATGTTTTTTTTTCCTGTTGGCACATGATGTCTGTGCTCATTATTAACTTTTTGCTCAATTGTTTCAGGTTGTTAATGGCTTCTTCTGCAGTGGAAAACCTGTTTGTAATCATGATATGAACTCCAGCCATTCAACTGCTCTTGGCGTAAGTCACCATTGGCTGATTGGCGTTGTTTACATCAAATTGAAAAGCTTGTCTTGAGATTTTGTGAAGTTCATTTTGTGTGTTAGTTGCATCATAAACTGCTTGGTATCAATTATCATGTGAAGATACCTAAATGGTCTCCTTTCTTAACAGATAATCCCTTTAGGTACTGGATCTGACTTTGCCAGGACGCTTGGCTGGTAACTGGAACTTCTGCTGTTTTTGTAGCTTAATTTTTTGTCATTTCCTTGCATAGCGTATTGGTATTTATAGATGGTCTTGCTTCTCATCAGGAAAAATGATCCTCATGACGCCATAGAACGCATTGCTAAAGGTACTTGGCAGAAAGACTCCATCTCTTGCTGTAGAAACTTCTGATCTGAAATATTATTTTGTCTTCTAATAAAAAGGAGAGAAAAAGAGATGTCCTACTCTATAGTAACAGCTTCAGTATTTCTATCCTTCGCCTTCTCCTTCCTTTTGCTGAAGAAAGTCTGATTTAGGTCTTTTGTAGGGCTGAAATCCAAAATTGATGTTGGATGCATAACTGGAGAAATTGGAGAATCCCATTACTTCATCAATGTTGCCGATATTCATCTGTAAGGACAGTTTCTAAAGATTCCTAAGTCTAAGGTTATGTTTGACACTTGGTGAGGGGAGGGGAGGGGAATCTGCAATCCTGGATCCATTCCCACTCTGCTATTAATTGGATTGGTAATTCCTGTATTACTGCTGATTTCATTGCTCCGGAACCCCCGTAAAATTGTGATTCTTGTTAAGGTGTGAGTGAGGTTAATTCTTAGGAAGATTAGACAGGCTAGCCGTGTCCTTACATTCACCATAATCTACTCTATTCTATTTCCCTTTTATTTACCCCTTCAAGGCATTGAGTCTTCACCAAAATTTGGCATTGAATAAAACGATTAGACAGGCTAGGCGTGTCCTCTACATTCTCTGGATTTACTCCATTCTGTTCTCCTTGTATTTGCCCCTTCAAGGAATTGAGTCTTCACCAAAGTTAGGCATTGCATGGAAAAGGGGATCTGATTCTAGCATATAGCAAATTGTGGGAAAGGAACTAAAATTCCTGGCTTTGTCGCCTTCATTCCATTCTTAGTGAGTAGTCGTATTCTTGTGTGCCAATGCAGTTCTAGCATCTGATCAGCAAATACATCTGATTGAACCTTGTAACTTCTAATGTTTTGCAGAAGTGCAAAAGCAGGTTATTATGCCTCAAGGTACAAGAAATTTGGAAACTTATGTTATGTTATTGGTGCTTTGCAAGCTTTCTTTCGGCACCACAACCAAGATTTAAGGATCAAGGTCAGTTTGGTTTACCTGCTGGAGTTGGGTATTTCTTAATTATTTGTAGCGAGGGTGGTGGTTCATTTTGCAATGCTCTGCATAGTCAATATATATTAGTCAGTCTTTCTGCTTTGCTTGTCCTTACTTATCAGTAGAAAAACAACATGATGATCTAGGTTGATGAGGGGGACTGGGAAGTATGTTCCCAAGTAACTGCTCTTTGTATTGGGAATGCAAAATATTTTGGTGGCGGAATGAAGATTACACCAAATGCCAACCCCTCAAGCGGGGATTATGAGGTGGAATGATTTCTCTTTGCCTGTCCTTGGTCATTATTTTCAACATCTCTGTTTTCCAAGAACTGTTTAGATGTGACTTACTGTGACTAATTACTTAATGTGCAGGTGGTCATCCTGCAGGACTTCAAGTGGTATGATTTCATTTTCAAAATGCATAAGCTGTACAATGGGACACACTTATCAGTGAAAAATGTATCTTCAAGAAGGTGTAGCGCCACTGCTTCAGAAAGAAAAAAGCATTTCTCATCTCTTCTTCAAATTTTATTGTGAATTCCAGATTGCCCATTGTTTACAGTAGTGCAACAGTGCATGTTGCATCACTACAGAGTTTATACATACAGGGGCGTATCTAGGGGGTTCCATGGGGCACGTGAACCCATGCTCCCCGCCCTAAATCATGTATAGTAATGTTATATTTTTTCAAAAAATATTTAAATGTATGTGTGTGCACTCATGCTCAAAGTATTATATGATGTTATGGTTATTGAGTGTACCTCTCTAGGTGAGGTTGTGAGTTCAAATCTTATGTCAATCTTGTTGTTTTTTCCTTTTTTTTTCTATAAGTAGACGCCCATGGGAGATGGGCGTGTCTGGTATTTTTTTTGGGTATTAATTAAGTACTTTTTCTTTTTATTTCTTTTTTTGTTTGGTTAATTCTTTCAAAATTTACACATTGAAATTCTTATTCTTCTTTTGTCGCTGTAAAATTTTATATGATTAAACAAAATGTGCATATTAAAACTAGTAGCAGTGTATGATGTAGCATATAGTCAATAGGTTCAAATGATCTCAATATTTTCAACATGGAAAATAGATATAGATGTAAGAAAATTACTATTTAAAAAAACAAAAATTTGAACTTATAATTCCAAAAGTGCAATGGGTACTAAGAACTAAATGTTGAACCCGTAAAATTTATATTCTGGATCCACCTCTTCTTAATAGTGCACCCATCCTGCCGAAATCCTGGATCCGCCTCTGTATACATAGCTACTGGTTTTTGTTTCAGCTTTTGAGAAAGTATGTCTTTATGATTCTGTGTTTTAACACCTAGTCTTGGGGGTTTCCCAGGTCATATACTACAATATCCATAAGAACCTCCAATAGTCACTTTAAGGGGTCTTTGTGTATTCATATTTGAATCACGACTCTCATCTGTGACTGGGATGCTTTTCCTTCTCTTCGTCTGCGTTTCCTTATTAAGCACTTTAATGCAAAAGGTTCTTTGTCAAAGTATGAAAGTCGAGGAGTAAAATTTCTCCAGCAATTTTTTATTTGTGCATGATTCATTTAACATACGAGACACTAGAAATGAACTGTTTATAATCTACTTAGCTTGGTTTTTGTTTATGAGATTCTTCAACAGTTTTATTTGTCTTTGCAGGGCACGTTCAATTGAAGTCGAAGAGATTGGAAGCAATGGCTCGATATATGTTCAGTCTGATGGAGAATTCTTAGGATTCCTTCCTAGGAAGTTTTCTATACTACCTGGTGTTATTGAACTAATTTGCTAATCTTAGTATTACTCTTTTTAGATAAAAGCTTAATGAAAGGACATGATTTTGGAAATAATTTATTAAGCAGTTTCTGTACTCCAATTTGGAGGCAAGGTGGTAGATTTCATGTGTCTAAGCCCATAGTTGCAGAAGATTGAACCCACTGTAAATGCTAGATATTTGAACTGGTCATGTTAACATTTCATTGTCTGCATTTCACAGGTTCACAGTTAATTGCTGCAGTAATTTGTTGAAGTTCAAATTAGTTTATCTTTTTGAAATGTCTTAAACAATTTTGGGCATAAAATTGTGCGTCGACAACATGAAGCAACATCCTGTGGACTCTTCTAACATGCACCTAGGGGTGGTTTGGTTACCTGAATTGTCACAAATTGTTTTGATATTAAATTTCGCACCAGTGGTGATGTATTTGGCTGGCTATGGGTTTTCGTATTACTAATATCCAAATTTGTCACACGAATTTCTGTACTATTTTATTAAAGGAGCATGTACATGATAAAAATGTCATTTATATTATCACTTTTTTAGTTAGATATTTTCTCTCGTATATTTCAAGAAAAGTTTGTGGTGTTGATTTAGAAGTTACTATAAAGTGTTTGAAATAAAATTATCATATTTAGTGCAATATTTCTTTATTTATCTCATACTTAAGCATGTCTCATTTTAAATTGCTTAAAATAGTTTTTTGTATGAGATAACTGAAAATTGATATTATATAGTAGTATTTATTTTGATTATTAATTGTAGTATGCTACTCATTTCAATAACAGAAGAAAACAAAAATAATATTTAAATTGGTAAGTTAATGAAAGTAGCTAAGTTTATCATTGGAACAAATACTCATCTAACTTAATACTTAAACACATGATTTAGATGCTAATACGATTGAACTAATATGTGATAACAAATGAGAATATTATAATGACTAATTACCATTTATCGAATTACGATTCATGTATAATTTGAGTAAGAATCTAATGCTCGGTGAGTGCCTTAATCAGTACATTTGTATCTTCAAACAGAGAATTTGAAATGTTAGTCTTGCAATATAGCCAAGTTTATATTTGTTCTGAGTATTACTAATTCTTTTTGGAATAAGATTGCATTGTAAAAATAACAAATGGAGTATTCCATTAATGGAAAAAGAGAAAAACAAAATTTCCGTGGTCAGTATTTAGTGAGGACAGATATTTTATAAGGCAAACCACGGGTCAAATAGTTCAATTTCAGCTTCCAACTGCCTAGCTTCTTTGTGTCTTGCTATGGCAACTTTTACTTCTTTTGCTTCTATTAGAATTCCAAATCTTCAGTCCAGCGACCGACGTTCTATTTTCAAGCCAAATGGTAGTCAGAAAATACATAAGCTGTTGCGATGCAATGCTGAAAACTCAACAAGTAACTCATCCGACAGTACTAGCACTAGTAGCCAAGCTTCTGAGTCCGACAATTTGCTGCTAAAGATGGCTTGGTATGGTTCTGAGTTTCTTGGCATTGCTGCATCTTTTTTCCGTTCTCCGACGGATGCTGAAGCTGATTCTGAGGGGAATTTGGAACTTGAAATTGATGAGTCTGGACTTGTTGATCGTGCCCTTGTGGCTGATACTATTAAAGATGACTTCCAACGATCCTACTTCGTTACAGGTATTTTTGTTGAAGACAATTAACTAACATTTTCAATCAATCGATAAGTCAGAATTAATTCGAAATTAGTTGGGATTGGCTATATTAATCTTTTTTATATATATCTACAAAATTCTCATTTCTTGTTGTGTCATACTATTTGGATCAAGTTGGTTTGTTGAGTATTACTAAGGAATAATAGCTTTTTGGAGATTTCGGCAAGAAAATCTTGAAATAAGTTCCGCACTCTATCCTCTGATAAGAATAAATTAGTTGTATAATTTATTAAGTTAATGATAGGATCGGGAACCCGGGTAGTGCGGAATATAGCCAAACAACGATATAATGGCAATAACAAAGACAATAGAAGTTGATAACAACGACAATTAAAGTAGATAAAGAAGATACAAATTTAACGTGGTTCGGTCAAAGTGACCTACGTCCACAAGCGGAGAGGAGCAATTTACTATAACAATAAGAGTACAAAAGAGAGTACAAAATTAGAGTAAACACTCTAATTAATCCCAAATACCCTAAGAGAATAACCTCACAAGATCACTCCAAAGAAAGGGTTCACACAAGTGCTTCCCAACACTAACTCTTATACAAAACACTCTTAATAAAGGAAGAAAGGAAGAAACAAGAAATGAAGACTCAAGTCTTATTGGTGTGTTTCCAAATGAGTAGAGAGTCCTCGTTATATAGGAAAAGAAGAAAGAAATGCTTGGCCTAACAATTGGCCACATCCTCTCAAAATACAAGGCCATTTATTTGGCCAACAAGGCCTTAAATAAAAGGCTCCAAATGTGCCAACAAGGCTAACAAATAAAAAGCCTAAAAATAAGGCCACCTTTTACGGTTACAATAATTAAGTTGTATCAGAACTTGACAATTTGCTGTTTATGAGATCAACGATTAAGTATTGACACTTGCAAATCCAATTAGCTTAAAAGTCTTTTGCTTCAGGAAACCTGACCCTTAATGCATATGAAGAGAATTGTGAATTTGCGGATCCAGCAGGTTCCTTCAAAGGGCTTACTCGGTTTAAAAGGAATTGCACTAATTTTGGTTACCTTGTTGAGAGATCAAATATGAAACTCGTGAAGTGGGAGGACTTTGAGGTAAGATCACAATTGATTGTGTAGCAATTTTTCTTGCTTAGTTTTGATGTTTACCAAATGCGCTGTCTGTAAATACAGGAGAAGGCGATTGGTCACTGGCGTTTCAGTTGCATACTGTCATTTCCATGGAAGCCCATTCTTTCAGGTTTGTGAAATCACTGCTTTTACATATAGAAAGCGTTTCTTATTTTTATGGGACATTCTACTGACTCTGATGCTTGTCGTTGCCCTTAACTCAACGTTACATTCTATTGCAGCAACTGGTTATACAGAATACTATTTCAATGAGAAATCTGGAAAGGTATGCAGGCATATAGAGCATTGGAATGTCCCAAAGATGGCTCTTCTGAAGCAAATCATAAGGCCTAGTAAGGGAATATGGCAGAAAAAAGCCAGTGGTTGAAGTAGTAATAGCTAATGATCCCTGTGAATTACAAGCCTCAAACTGGCTCAAAAACACCACATGAACAAGAATATAAACAGCATCAATACACCAGATCGATACTTTTAAGAGGAGGAAGGGCTGTTATGTGAATGGCGTCGAAAAAGAATGAAGGATGAGAAGAAAAAACACCTGAACATGGGCTCTAGCGCATTAAGCTCAACACAAGTGTTGCAGAAGTAGGGGATAAATTTTTCTTGCAGCATTTCACGACCAATTTAAGCTTTGGCCTTTACATGAGAAGTCTCCCTTTGAGTGTTAAGTCTTGCAGTTGGTCATATATGTCATCACATATGTTGAATGAACTAGGCTTTAGGTAAATAAATATTAAATACAGAGTGTGTGCAAGTATCTGAAACAAATTTGTAGAGTTTTTTATCAAGTGTATTTATATTGTTGTTTAGGCCGGTTCAACAGATTCACACATAGAATTATGCTGCTTTCATGAGCAAAATACAGAGAATTTGACGCATTCTTCCTTATATTCTAGATGTTGTTATTCTTCTTAGAATAGAAGAGTTACTACTATTATATTGTTCAAGTGATAGTACATTGATATTCTTCATTTCACAAAATTTCCTCACTATAAGTTTATACTATGAAATATAAGATTTTGAATTCTTTCTTGTATATTCCTCTTTCAAAGTATATGAAGATTAGGAGCTCACAGCCTCACATGAAGCAGTGTCTTAGCTTTTCCTATACATGGCAATATATGTAATCTGGAGCTCCTTTCGATTTCAGACCTAAAACAGAAAAAGGAAAAGAAAAGAAAAACTCAAGTGGGGTGGGGGGTACTACAAATAATGACATGAATAGTACTACAAATCCTCTTTAGTTTCTATCACTACAATTAGATGGTTTCACCTTCTCTGCATTCACCCACATCTACTAAAAGAGTGTCATTCTTGCTTGTTGGCAACACTCTGCAACAATTTCTTCTAGGAGACTGCTTGAAAACATTAAAAAAAAAAAAACATATTCATCAGCACATACCATAGTGACAAATACCTATTCAACAAAGATCACAAAACTAAAATTAATTACCTTATCCCATAAATTTGGATCAGGCTTCTTGTACACTTCCACGTGGCGTATGTCGGATGGATCAGCGCTAAGCCACTTGCACTTCTGTCCACGGACCCCATCATACACATATACGCTTGTTGTGTGATTGGTTGTCACGTATGCATTAGACAACAAATAGAAAACTGGTCTTTGGCAAGCATTTTTATGATATGTTCTTGTGTTGAATGTGAAGGAATTCTCATCACCAGTTGCATACCAATCATTAAATGTTGTAATGGGCTTTTCCATTTCACGGGCCGATGAGATGCCCCTATTTATCTGGACCGAATAGCCCCACGAGACAGAAATGGTCCATCCCCTGGGCCTATCATAACAAATGGACTGTTGCATGAGCCCAGCTGAGTCTAGTTTTATGGGCTTGTTGAGCCGTCTCAGGGCCTCAACTCGGCTTAATTTGGGGAACATGGGCTGGATTTTATCAAGATGATGAAGAGAAACTAGTGGTGCAATTGGATGGGCTGAGAGGAGGCCCATCGCACTGCCATGTAGATCAAACTGTTCCAGGTAAATATTGTCTTATTGTTAAATCATCAAATAATAAACATATACAGTATGCGTTAAAAACCGATATCGGTGCAAAACAATCGGAATTGTTACTCCACATATAAATATAGTTTAAAATTCTAAAAAACATATAATTATACTAAACTTGCTACAATTATAATTAGTTTTACAAATAAATAGAGCATAAATAACACATTAATTTCTAAGCAAAGATAATTATAAACCAAATATATCTTGATACCTAGATGACTAGATTTTAAAAAACAAATATAAGATTTGAAAATTTATTTCCCCAAGGTGTGTGGATCGGTTTAACTATATACACATGTCATATTGCTATTAATTAGTATTGTGATGCTTACCTTTTTGGTCCTATTGGTTTTATTTTTCTTGAGTGACTAATACCTTTGTTTTTCTATTTGTTATTGTTGATCTTATATTGGCTTAGTTCTACTTAAGTATTTTGATTTATATAAGTAGGTTGATGAGAAAGCTATATTGATATGATTTTAATATACTCAGATGGAAAATTGTTTAGTTGAACTACCATTTTCCTAATATAGTACTGGTACTAGTATTTGTGTTGCTATTATTGAAACCGCTGAAATAATTTCAGAAATAGGAAGGGAAAGTAGATAATTGTAGGCAACCAACCCACTTTATCTGGGAAAGTAGTTTAGTATTTGAGGATTGGATGCAACCCAGAACCTACCAATTCTAATTCACTATAACAACACATATTTTGCCCGGAAATATTGCAATTTGAATAATATTGGGCGCAAAAATAAAATAAAAAATTTAAAATCAAATTAATTTCAAACATACATCCATTCTTTCGGATTAGATTAGAAGGTAAAGAGTGCTACAGAGAAGTAGTATATGATTAAATTTCTCTGCCACCCCCCACAACCATTTTTTTTTCTTTCTAAGTACAATTCTCTTGGTGGAAGTTGCAGGTAATTTAAGAACTAATAGTAAGCCAATATATAAATGCTAAAGTTAATTATCCTCTCTGTGGAAGTACGGGTAATTTAAGACCATGATCCCATATATGGTTCTAGTCGATAAGACTTTATGCCACTTCTTTAGTAAACATCAAACCTATCTTACCCAAACCATACCACTAAATAGACTATGATTAAATTTTTACTTCCTCGTTCCTACCTGCATAAAAACAAAGGATATCTGATATACTATATCTGCTAGAACTAGCCAATGGGTGCAATTAAGATGTTGGGCTCACTTTTTTTCCTTAAATAAAATTACTATAACAATATTCGAGACTAATAATTAAAACCACATATTTGGTGATTTATATATGTCTTCTTAAACAATTTTGGTGCTACATGAACTCAAAAGTGGGTCAATTAATTTCGGAGAAAGAAGTTGGAAAATCGCCTTGCAATAAACTACAAAATCTCTCCTACTTTCCTTATCCGATCCCCTTCTTTAATTATTTGTTATTTTAGGGAATAAATATATTGTCCTTTAATTACGGACCTCGTAGTTGGTATGATTCCATTGACTCAATTAAACGAAAGGTCATGGTATTAACTACTAAGTTACCTAAGAAGAAGGACCGTAAATTGAATTCATGAGTTTAACTATCACGTAGAATACTAATAACAACCCGTCTCAATTCCAAACAAGAAGAACAAACCTGGTGAAATCCAACTTCTTTGGTGAGAGGAACTCCAAGTTCAGCCAAACAAGCTTGAATCCTATCATCTGATCCATACAAATGAGGATACTTCCCAATGCACTTATCTTGTATTTTCTCAAGAGCCTTAGCCAATGGATAACTTAAAGCAAAACCTCCACCTCCATATGCCATATTATATGAAAACTCATGATTCTGCCAATGTGTTTCCGATACACTCCCTATGTAATAATACTGATTATGATCATATTTCCTCAATACCCTAACCAAATTTTCAGGCACAAAAAATGTATCATCATCTCCCATCACAAACCATCTCACGTTTTTCAAATCCATCCTTACTGTTTCTGATATGATTCGCGATATACGAATTCCTGATCGATCGCCCTTTTTGTTAGTGTACTTAAATCTTGATGTGTCACTTGAAATCTTGATTTCTGGAAGAGAAGTAACGTTAGAATTACTCGAGCTGCTTTGATTCTTCGACATAGGTTTGTCTAACCATACAAATCCACGCATTTTATTTGGCTTCCACCATAATTTTACGTACTCTTTTCTATAATTCCATGTAGTACGTGACGATCCAATGCCAAAAACAATATGGTGAAGCTGAGTTTTTTCTGGGGTTTGGATAGTGTTTGCCTGGTTTTCTTCGTTAAATCTAATAAAAATACCTAAAGGTTTTTGGGTGGACTTGAATGAAGGGTTTAAGAAAATTAAAGAGTAAAAAACGCATAAAAGACAAAAGAAGAAGATGAAGGTGATCATGATTCTGGGAAGTACTCTTCTAAAAGTGTTTAGCACATTATTTGTTTCAGCAATAATAAAGGAGACCACATCTTGTGGTCTGTTTTTCATTGTTTGGCCTTTCTGGGATGTCAGAAAATCAAATTAACCAAAAAAAAAAAAAAAATGTTCCTAGGAAAGAACAAAGTGACACTTCCTCTGCAAAACCTGAAATTTTCCCCAAATAATAAGGAAGGAGATGGAAGGGGAGAGGTTTAATTTGATGGAAATTGGGGATAATAAGGCTAGCTATTTGAAGTTTCAGTTTGATACAGACTCTAAAGTCTTAACACCTTTTTGAACACTTATAGGAGTAGAAGCTTGATACAAGTAAACAACCTTTCTTTTCTGGTTTAATTAATGATTGATTCGAGCATTCATTAAAAATAAAGTTTTTATTTTAAAGATAATTCTCTTGCAAAATAAGGTAAACTAATTGTGGTAGATATCCGTGTTTATTTGATTGGAAGTTCGAAAACAAACTATATATGCTAACTAATACTATATCATTGTATATTTGATATAATGCTACAAAGCAGCTGGCTTTTATAGTTCATGGACGGTTTACCATAAAAACAAGATTAGTTGATATAGAAGGAAAAAGAATATACTGGTATTATTAAACCTTATCCCTAAAAAGACTTGTTTAATATAAAAAATATCAACAAATTAATTAACATTAGTAAGTAGTAGCAAAGAGGATTTACCTGTTAATTTATTGGAGTTACTTCTTTGGGTAGTGAATTTGGTTTGTTAATTTGGAAATTCTTTCAAGTTTATTGTATAATAATATTTTTTTCCCCCGTGAATGGTAAGTGCGAGCTTAAGACGTTAAAATGAGTGATTAATGGAATCTTGAAAGCATTTTCGGAATAAAATATACACTTGCCCAAAAACATCATAGCTCGTTACTTAATTGGTCAAAAGATGGAATCTTGCTGTAAAATAAAGTAATTTCAACTACGTATTAGCTTTCTGGAATCTTCTTTTTACAAATATTTTGCTCATTGAATTATCTACCAAATGACTAAAACTCTAATAATTGTTTATCTAGTTGAGCCGAGGGTCTTTCGGAAACAGCCTCTCTACTTCTTCGGGGTAGGGGTAAGATCTGCGTACACACTACCCTTCCCAGACCCCATTAGTAAGATTTTACTGGATCGTTGTTGTTATTGTTGTTGTAGCTAAATAGTAATCATAAATGGAAAGTCATACTTTGGGCTTTTAGTTACGTGTTAGTGAAATTTTCTGTGCTAATCCTTTTTTGTATTAATGGCCCTCTTTATTGATATTTCAGATCACACTCTAAATTTTTATTTTTTTTTAGCAAACTCAATATCTTATGATAAAACATTAAACTAATCTAATATTATTACAAATATTGGACCACAATCTAATGTTTTGTAAGTAATTATTAGATCCAAGTCTAATATTATCTAAAAATGTAATATTCAAAGATTACATTTACACAACTTTTTAAAATAAGGACAAAATCTAAATAGTAATCTAAAAAAGGCACATTTACATAAATCTACCTCTATGCTATTAGTTAGTCAATTGGCTCTGGGTCATTGAGCCCAATAGGTGAACAGAAGCATAGAGTTTCTCAAATTTCAAAGGGCTTTTGCATCTATACCCGGTTTTGGTGTCACAATTGAATCTATATCCACTTTGCAAATTTTTTTGCAAGTCTACCCACTTTACGATCAATTTCAGACTTATGGGTCTAAAGTTTAAAAAAAATTAGTCCGAAGTAAAAAGAATTGCACTTCAGATGCACTTAAGGCCAAATAGGTCTGAAGTGCAACCAATGGTTACATGCACTTAAGGCCAATAAGGCTGAAGTGAAAAATTACACTTCAGATACACTTAAGGCCGAAAGGTCTGAAGTGTAACAAACGTTTTCCTACACTTAAGGCCAATAAGTTTGAAGTGAAAAATTACACTTCAGATGCACTTAAGGCCAAATAGGTCTGAAATGCAACCAATGGTTAAGGCCAATAAGTCTGAAATGAAAAATTACACTTTAGATGCACTTAAGGCCAAAAGGTCTGAAGTGCAACAAACGTTTTCCTACAACTTAAGGCCAACAAGTCTGAAATAAAAAATTGCACTTTAACTTAAGGCCAAAAGGTCTGAAGTGTAACCAAAGTTTTCGTGTACTTAGGGGTCGCTTGGTTTGCGGACAAAATTATCCTGGGATTATAATCCGAGGATTAATAATCATGGGATTATTTAGTACTATATGGTTCGTTTGGTACATTGGATTAAAAGTGGGATATGCAATGTATAGTACAAAATATGTGTTTTGTTTAAAGTTGGTTTAATTTTTATTTTCAATTTTAACCTTTGATGTTCAACTGGCTTAGAAAAACTGCCATAGCAACAAGAAAATATTGTTAGTAATTTCACCATTCCGTTCTCAGCATTATCGGCAGAGCCGACATAATCAATATTGTTCATCTGCTTTTATGCTACTCTATTAGTTGGTAAATGAGACAATTAGCATGCATCTATGCTAATTTACAGAGAGTATCATAAAGGAGATTTTTCACTAGATTCTTTGAAAATAAAGAACATTGTCCTAATTAAGGAGGCAAAGCTCCAACCTTAAACTAAAAATAATATGTACAAGAAATTTACAGAAGCAACAATATCTGCGAAATCCAAGTAAGGAACGTAATAGCCAACAAAATAGCAGTTGCCATTAGAATCCCAACCGATGGTGTGTTGAACGTTTTGATCTTTTTCGCGAAAAAGCTAATTAGGCAAAAATCGTAATTCAGCCATGCCAAAAATTTGAAAAGTTGCGCTACTCAACTGAGCTTCAAATAGTCCAAATGACGGATAAAACAACACCAATTTGGTCATTTCATAATTTTTTCCCATTATAAGTTATCATGGTATAAGTTATTCCACCTAAGAGATGGGATAATTTAATCCCAAATTGTGGTAATATATTATACTGGATTTAATTAATACCTCAAATCAAACATGGGATAAATTTTATCCCAAATTCTATACCACCTTATCCCATGAACCAAACGACCCCTTAAGGCCAAATAGGCCTGAAGTGCAAATTGCTCAGAAATATAAATTTGTTCTTCGAATTTTAACAATCCAATATATGATTTAATATCTAAATCTACTCCAAATGAGCTCAAATTTGAAACATAACATCCAAATATGTCCAAGAACAAACTTCAATCATCAATTTGTCAAAACAACAATAAATCTAGCAAACCCATTTTGCAATTAAAGAAAAAAAAAATCCTAAGAAATAGTAAAAAATAAAGCGCCACAACAGCTCACCATTGTAAAATATCATAAACTACCTTAAAATATGTTTACAAATACCATATAAAATCACTGTTACCCGAAGAAGAAGAAGAAGGAAGAGGAGGAGGAGGAGAAGAAGAAGAAGGAGAAAAAGGCGTGAAGTTGTTTAAACAATGGGTACAAGTTAAAAAAATTAAAAAGTGAGTACATGTTAAATGGGGGCGACCAAATAGGGCGCCACGTGTAATTTTTACAATTTCAAAAAAAAAAAACTACCTAATTATTATGTTCGAGTAATAGAAGGTAACCTTTCTCTTATACTAGTTTTAGTATACGTGTGTTGCACGTATGTATAGTGTCTATCAATTAAAAATATATACATTGGCGTTAAAATAAAATACAATATTTAGTTAAATGATAAAAATAATTTTTCTCATAGTAATTGTATTAAATATCTTCTGAATATGCATAGATGATGAATTTGTTAAATTAATTGTATATTATTTTGTAATTATACATATCTTATAATATGATTAACAAATATGTTAAATTGTATCTCACCTAACATATCATTATGAGTACATTTTGACTTCTACTATTTCATCCTTATTTCTTTAAGTTGGCATTGAACCAATTTAATTCTTAATACGATAATTAAATTCTATTTTATATTCTTATTTCTTTTATCGCCGATAGTCTTTTTCTAAAAAATATTTTATGTACTTTAAGATTTGTGTAAACTTAAAAAATAATTTTACCTATATGATGAATTTGGAAAGGAATAAAATTAGATTATTTTTCTAGTTAGTTAATTCAAATTCGGGGAAAAGAGGTTAATTCAAATACTTAATTAATTTTTTTAATCACTAATAGAATTAATTTATGTTTCGAGAATTTAAATTATTAATATTAGCTCATTGCATAAAATAAATATTTAATTATAACTATATGTTTATCCACAATTTTGTTTTTGTCAAATGATAAATAATCGAACTTTTGCGCTTTATGTTTCTCGTGGCGTTAGTGTCACACCTCATTTTTCTCGAGGGGATAGGGGATAGGGAGTTTTTTCAATTTAAGTGACATTATTCAAAATGGGATTATTTATTTATTCAGAGTCGCCACTTGGAATAATTTATGGTGTCCCAAGTCACCGATTTATTTTAGAATCCCAAATCGAGGAAATTTGACTCTTATTTTTGGTTCGCGAACACAGAAGACCGGGTAAAAAATTCTGTTAACCTGGAAGAAGGTGTGAGGCACTCCCGAGTTCCGTGATTTTAGCACGGTCGCTTAACAATTAATACTTGGCGTAATTATCTGATTTATTACATGTTTTAAACCCATTGTGCATTTTTGTCTTTTACCGCTTTTTAATATTTATGGAATTTATTTGAACAATTCGTGATGTCACACACTTGTCGTTTTGGTACACATTGCGAACCGCGCCACGTGAAATGCACCCGCAATTTACAACATGTTTATTTTTATTATTATTTGAAGTTATGGTCAAGTTGCGTGAAACACGCACTTGAATTGGGGTTTACGTATCATGACTATGCCACAAGAACCGTACCCATAGTCACGATGATTTATTATTAATCGCGCCTAAATCAAGCTACGGTATTCGAATATTATTCAATTACTAATTTTGACATTATTGTAAGGTCATGAGGTATGTATATTGTTATGAAGGAAATGAAGTAAATTAATTATGGATAAAGTTGGCTAGCTTGTGAATGTTTATTTGTTTTTGGTCATGTGCAACAATTAACCCATAAATACGTTAGGGAAATCCAATTAAACTCTTACACCAATCATGGCCCAACCTAATCTCTTATAATTTTACTGCTAACCAATATTTGAAACTAGACTAAATTTATGGCAGGAATAGATAGATACAGGCAGGACCAATTTAGTCACTAAGATAGGAGATCAAAATGAAACTAAAGCATGCTAAAATGGAAAGACATCACTTCATTGAATAAACAAGAAAAGTAACAAATTAATACATATTCATCAAAAAAAAAATAACCATATGAACTACTAAAAAGGACAATAAATTAATCTTAACAAATACTCAACATGAGAACAAATTAATCTTAGCACACTCAGATGCGAGCTCGATCTTATCATACTCAAAGTTAAATTAAAACAGAGTGACCCAAAACATTAATGAGAAAAACAAACAAAATAGAAAGAGAAGTGAACCTTTGTATTGATGATTGTGGATTTAAATTACAGCCACTCAATGATCGGATAGCTCTCAACTGGACCCTTCGGACCACAGAAAACTCGAGCGGTAAATCTCAACTTGCAACCTCAATCGACCTTGCAAAACTGACGATTTAGTGGCTATTTTTGGAGCTTTTTTTGGGGGGGAGGGGGGTTAATGGGGGATTAATGATGGCTCAAAAGTGGTCAAGAGCTAGTAGTTTTGGGATGGTGAAGCTGCTGGATTTTTCGAAAGAAAACCGAAGAAAGAATGACACGAGTAGAAATTTCCTTATCCCAGAAGAAGAAAATAATTTTTTCTCAATTCCTTCCTCCCTTTTTTTTTGCTTTCTCTCCTCTTTTTTCATCACATTTCTCTTCTATTTATAGAAAAAAAAATCGAAATTTTCAGATTTTTTTATTTTTTATTTTTATTTTTAATTAAAAAATATTCCACTTCCCATTTTTCTTTTTTTTAAAAAACATAATTCCCCACTTTCCTTTACTTTTATTTTTTAATTTCTCACTTTATTTACTTTTAATATATTTAAAATCCCACTTTTTTACTTTTCTTTTTTTATTTCCCAATTATTTTACTTTTCTTTTTTTATTTTTCACTTACTTTTACTTTTTTTTTAAAACAAAAATTCAGATACCCTTACTTTTATTTTTTAATTCCAAATTTATTTTACTTTTTATTTTTTAAATTTTCACATTCTTTTACTTTTATTTTTATAATTTTTCACTTTCTTTTACTTTTTTTATTAAATAATTTCTACCTACTTTTACTTTTACTTTTACTTTTTACTTTTATATTTCTACTTTCCTATTTTTTAATTCCCATCCGAAATTTGTTTTAAAAAAAATAATAATAATTAAGTTTTATTTATTTTTGGTTTTTAATTTATTTTATTTAAAAATAAAGATAAAAATAATACTAATAGTAATAATTGACCTTTTAAATTATTAATAATTTCTCTCTCTCTCTCTCTCTCTCTCTCTATATATATATATATATATATATATATATAAGTGTAACAAAGCTAAAAAATATATATTAAATTCTGAAAATATTTACATAGTAGAAGGTGATAAAAATTCAAATATAGTCAAAAATTAGGTGCTCACAGCTGCCCCTCTTTGCTTGGAAACATGAAGAGTTTTCAGGCAAAGACTAGGTGAGCCACATGACTATTTTTTTACCAAACCAGTATTCAAAAGGAAAAGAAATAAAAGATAGGGTGCAACCGAGTCCTGGTTTTGGACAGCCTACATATCCCGAGTTATAGGAGAATCAGGTCGCGTGTAGTTCAAGGAGAATAGTGGAATGATGAGTTGAGGAGTCGAGTGAGGTTCCGTCGAGGCTCCGGTCCGCGGTCCTGCTATTATATCAAAATAAAAAAGAAACTAAACAAGCCTATCAATTATGAGTTACAAGATTCCTATCTATGAGTCTTCAGAAACTTGATCTTGAGACTTGACTGGTTCTTCATGCAGACTCTGATCTAAACCTTGATGCTCGCTAGCTGTAGGTTCTAGTTCATTGTTCTATAGCTTCTTCTAATCAAAACGGGACTCCAATGCTCGTGGCTTCAGTCATGTCTTAGCATTCCATATCTTTTCAATTGCTTTTGCATTTTGGATTCACTTATTTTTTTTTCTTTTATTCTGAATTGAGACTTCTTCTTTTGGTCATCTCGAACCCTGTGCCTCGAGGTAAAACCTACTCAGACACCAAAACAAACAATCGAACGAAATTTTTCTGCCCCAGTTTGCACTAGGAAAATTTTGTGAGTTATTGTAACAAAATTCTAAACTACTTCTTTATTGAAAGCAATAAAAGGTCGGGAGTGGTTTACCCTGAAAATGTCATATTTTTTTATTTTTTATTTTTGGATTGTATTCTTTTATTGTCAAAAGGATGTCTCAACTAAGGATTAGTGTACCTTATGTCGGGAAAATGTGGCCAGGGAATGGGATACCCTATATTGGCAAAGATATCGGGGAATGGTGTACCCTGCATTTAAGATCAAATCAACTAGGGAGTGGAGACCCTATGTTGGAAAAGCGACTAGGTAGTGGAAACTCTATGTCAAAAATAAAATTAACTAGGGAGTGGAGACCCTATGTTGGAAAAGATGACTAGGGAGTGGGGACTTTATGTATACAATAACATCAACTAGGGAGTGGAAACCCTATGTTGCAAAAGCGACTAGGGAGTGGAGACCCTATGTCTAAAAATATCAACTAGGGAGTGGAGACCCTATGTTGAAAAAGAAACTAGGGAGTGGAGACCCTATGTCTAAAAATTATCAACTAGGGAGTGGGGACCCTATGTTGGAAAATCATCAACTAGGGAGTGGAGACCCTATGTTTGAAAAGAGACTAGGGAGTGGAGACCCTATGTCTAAAATATCATCAACTAGGGAGTGGGTACCCTATGTTGGAAAATCATCAACTAGGGAGTGGAGATCCTATGTCTAAAAACATCAACTAGGGAGTGGAGACCCTATGTTGGAAAAGAGACTAGGGAGTGGAGACCCTATGTATAAAATATCAATCAACTAGGGAGTGGATACCATATGTTGGAAAAGCGACTAGGGAGTGGAGACCTTATGTCTAAAATAAAATCAACTAGGGAGTAGAGATCCTATGTTGGAAAAGGCGACTAGGGAGTGGAGACCTTATGTCTAAAAATAAAATCAACTAGGGAGTGGAGACCCTATGTTGGAAAAGAGACTAGGGAGTGGAGACCCTATGTCTAAAAATCATCAACTAGGGAGTGGAGACCCTATGTTGGAAAAACATCAACTAGGGAGTGGAGACCCTATATTGGAAAAAAGACTAGGGAGTGGAGACCCTATGTCTAAAATATCAATCAACAAGGGAGTGGATACCCTATGCTGGAAAAGCGACTAGAGAGTGGAGACCTTATGTCTGAAATAAAATCAACTAGGGAGTGGAGACCCTATGTTGGAAAAGGCAACTAGGGAGTGGAGACCCTATGTCTAAAAATAAAATCAACTATGGAGTAGGGACCCTATGTTGGAAAAGCGACTAGAGAGTGGAGACCCTATGTCTAAAAATCATCAACTAGGGAGTGGATACCCTATATTGGAAAAGCGACTAAGGAGTGGAGACCCTATGTCCAAAATAACTTCAACTAGGGAGTTGAGACCCTATGTTGGAAAAGCGACTAGGGAATGGAGACCCTATGTCTAAAAATATCAACTAGGGAGTGGAGACCCTATGTTGGAAAAGAGACTAGGGAGTGGAGACCCTAAGTCTAAAAATTATCAACTAGGGAGTGGAGACCCTATGTAGGAAAAGAGACTAGGGAGTGGAGACCCTAAGATGTTGGCATCAACTAGGGAGTGGAGACCCTATGTTGAAAAATCATCAACTAGGGAGTGGAGACCCTATGTTGGAAAAGAGACTAGGGATTTAAGACCCTATATCTAAAATCATAAACTAGGGAGTGGAGACCCTATGTTGGAAAATCATCAACTAGGGAGTGGAGACCCTATGTTGGAAAAAAGACTAGGGAGTGGAGACCCTATGTCTAAAATAAAATCAACTAGGGAGTGGAGACCCTATGTTGGAAAACGACTAGGGAGTGGAGACCATATGTCTAAAATAAAATCAACTAGGGAGTGGAGACCCTATGTTGAAAAAGCGACTAGGGAGTGGAGACCCTATGTCTAAAAATCATCAACTAGGGAGTGGAGACCCTATGTTGGAAAACAAAGCTAGGGATTGGAGACCCTATACTACCATGATTTTTTTTCTTTTTAATTTCATATAATTTTTTAAGATAATGAGTAAAATGCGGGAAAGAGTTTGGAGAACACTTCCCTTTTGTAGTAGTTGCTGCAAAACTGTTTCTAGCCTTTGCGTAATTTTGTTTTGGTTGCACCTGCTTCTTGCAAGGTTGCTTTTGGATTGCACCTGTTTCCCTTTTTTTTTTCAAACAAAGAAATAATTTGTCAGTTTGAAATGGTGGTTGGTTTTGTGGCCTTGATTATTTCAGTCACTTGGTCTCGGTCCTTTCAGTTGCAACTGGTTTTTTCCTAAATATCGATTGCATTTCTAACCTCGGAGAACCTCTGGCTTTTCTGGACTTTGCCATGATGGTTAGTCACGTGGGACTTAACCTTTTCAACTTTTATTTTGCTATTGTAGGCATTTGACTTTGAATTTCCTCTTTCAACAGTTTTTGATTTCGAAACATCGGCCAACATGGCCAGTTGGAGTCAACTTGATGCCCTTGCCGAGATTGGGTGCCTTTTCTTTTGCATATTGGCTTGTATCAAGTGAGAACCCTGTAAATCAGTCCTGCCTTCCCTTCTTTGTCTTAGTTTCAAAATAGAGTTAAATCGAAAAGGATTTAAAGAAAAGCAAACAATAGAATGGACAAATGAATTTAGACAAGAGGTATCCCTTTCGGGGAAAAGAAAGAAGGACTTATCTGGAGTGTATACAGACTTCAATGAACATGACATGCCTCTTGGACTAGATGTCTGATCTGTGTAAACCGTCCAACTCTCAGAAATTCATCACAACTCTTGCTTTGAGACTGAGAAACTTTGCCCAGGACTGTGTCGATGCCAGTGACTGTGAGGATCCTCTTTTCGATCAGTGACACCCTTTGTAGGTTTTCACCAGCTGGCCTCTCTCATTTCTCTTCTCACCATCGCCTTATAGTGCTCTTTGTGAGTTTTCACTAACAAGACTCTCTCATTTTCGAATTTCTCTACTTACCATCGCCTTATGGTGCCCGTGAGGTTTTGACCAATAAGACTCTTTCATTTTATTTCTCTTATTTTGTTGTATCAGATCCAAGTAAATGTATACTCCCATTTTGAATTTCTTTGCCAATTGATCGGAAGGACTTGAAAAGGATTTAGGTAAAAAGGATTTGGATTGAATTACAACTTTGGAACCTTTCAGACAAAACCATCGCCAAACTATTATAACATCTGCCCCAGTTTCACTTTTGAGTGAATTTGGGTATTTGTTTTGGTGTGACTGAACCCCAGAGAGAGGCTGCCTACGTATCCTTTCGGAATCAAGTCAAACGTAGTTCAAGGAACTTTTTTTTTATCTTTTTCTTTTTTTCTCCTTTTTTTCGTAGTAACTTCCAGGTTCCAAAGAGGGTGATCAAAGAAACAAAAAAGGGTCAAACATAATACCTCTTGACCGCATCTGTATTGACAGTTGTTTCGGGGTCATTTCCTTCAATGTCTCCCAAGTACAACGCTCCTTTCGGCAATAGTTTTCTTATAATGTACGGACTTTTCCAATTTGGAGCAAATTTTCCTTTTGCTTTCTCATGATGCGGGAGAATACGTCTCAGAACGAGTTGCCCCACTTCGAATTTCCTAGGTCACACTTTTTTGTTGTAGGCACGGGCCATTCTCTGTTGGTACAACTGCCCGTGGCAAACTGCGGCCATTCGTTTTTCATCAATCATAGTTAATTTTTCCAATCGGCCCTTTATCCATTCATCATCCTCAATCTCGGCTTCAACAATGATTCGAAGAGAGGGAATTTCAACTTCTGCAGGTATTACGGCTTCAATGCCATAAACCAATAAGTAAAGCGTAGCCCCAACTGATGTGCGCACGGTTGTGCGATATCCCAATAATGCGAAAGGCAGCTTTTCATGCCACTGTCTAGAACTTTGAATCATTTTCTTGAGGATCTTCTTGATATTCTTGTTTGCAGCTTCAACAATGCCATTAGCTTTGGGCCGATAAGGGGTAGAATTACAATGCGTAATCTTAAATTGTTCGCATACCTCCCTCATCAAGTGGTTGTTCAAATTTGCAGCATTGTCTGTAATGATAGTTTTAGGAATACCAAAATGACAAATAATGTTGGAATGCATGAAGTCCACCACCGCTTTCTTGGTGACGGCTTTGAAAGTGACTGCTTCAACCCACTTTGCGAAATAATCAATGGCAACCAAGATGAATCTGTGCCCATTTGAAGCTTTCAGCTCGATTGGCCCAATGACATCCATGCCCCAAGCAATGAATGGCCAAGGTGCTGACATAGGATGTAACTCTGAAGGCGGTGCATGAATTCGGTCACCGTGTATCTGACACTGATGACACTTCCGGACAAAACTGAAGCAATTCTTTTCCATGGTCATCCAGTAATAACCTACCCGAAGGATTTTCTTTGCAAGGACATATCCGTTCATGTGAGGTCCACATACTCCCGAATGCACTTTGTTCATGATCTTTTCAGAGATTCAGATCTGGAGTTCTTTTGTACAAGATTTCTCCGCTCAAGAAGAAACCGCTGGCAAGCCTTCTAATGGTTCTCTTTTGGTCTCCACTAGCCTGTTCGGGATATTTCTTTATTTTCATAAACCTTTTGATATCATGATACTATGGATTAACATCTGGTTTTATTTCAATTGTATTACAATAACCATGCCTCTCTCGAATTTGGATTTCCAGCGGGTCAATATGGACATTGCCCGGATACGGCAGCATTGAGGCCAAAGTAGCTAATGCATCAGCTAACTCGTTGTGGAATCGAGGAATATACCTGAACTCGACGGACTTGAATCGTTTGCTAAGATCTTCAACATGTTGCCTATATGGGATAAGCTTGATATCTCGAGTTTCCCATTCACCTTGGGCTTGCCGAATGATCAAATCTGAATCTCCCACGATTAACAATTCTTCCACATCCAGATCAATTGCCATATTCATGCCCATAATGCAGGCTTCATACTCAGCGGTGTTGTTGGTATAGAAGAACTGAAGTCGGGCTGTGGCCGGGTAGTGCTGACCAGTGGGTGAAACCAAAATTGCCCCAATCCCGACATCTTTTGCATTTACAGCTCCATCAAAGAACATTTTCCAAGCATTGGTGTCTTCTGGAATTACTTCAACTGAATTTACTTCCTCGTCTGGAAAGTAAGTACTTAGGGGTTGGTATCCATCATCAACCGGGTTCTCAGCTAGATGATCCACCAAGGCTTGAGCTTTCATCGTTGTACGGGTGACATAGACAATGTCGAACTCAGTGAGCAGGATTTGCCATTTTGCCAACCTTCCCGTGGGCATTGGTTTCTGGAATATGTACTTTAGAGGATCCATTCTAGTTATGAGATATGTGGTGTAGGCCAAAAGATAATGTCTAAGCTTCTGGGCGACCCAAGTTAGGGCGCAACAAGTTCTTTCCAACAAAGTATACTTGGCTTCATAAATGGTAAACTTCTTGCTCAAGTAGTATATGGCCTTCTCTCTCTTCCTGGTCATATCATGTTGCCCCAGGACATAGCCAAAGGAATTTTCCAAGACTGTCAGATACAAGAACAAAGGTCTTCCTGGCTCGGGTGGAACCAACACTGGCGGATTTGACAAATATTCTTTGATCTTATCAAAAACCTCTTGACATTCATCTGTCCATTTGATCACTGCATCTTTCTTCAACAACTTAAATATGGGCTCACACGTGGTAGTAAGCTGAGCAATGAACCTGCTGATGTAATTCAATCTCCCTAGCAGACTCATGACCTCTTTCTTGGTTCTCGGAGGCGGAAAATCCCGAATAGACATTATCTTTATCGGATCTAACTCAATACCCCTCCGGCTGACTATAAACCCCAGAAGTTTCCCAGATGGAACTCCGAATGCACATTTGGCTGGATTCAATTTCAAATCATACCTGCGCAGACGCTCAAAGAACTTTCTCAGATCTTGCACATGGCCTTCTTGTGTTCTGGATTTAATGATCACATCATCCACATACACCTCAATTTCCCGGTGCATCATGTCATGGAAGATGGCAGTCATGGCTCTCATGTAAGTTGCCCCGGCATTTTTCAAACCGAATGGCATGACTCTGTAACAATAAGTGCCCCACGGCGTGGTGAAAGTCATCTTTTCTATGTCGTCCTCATCCATCAGAACCTGGTGATACCCAGCATAACAATCCACGAAAGACTGTATCTCATGTTTGGCACAGTTGTCAACAAGAATATGAATGTTTGGCAGTGGAAAGTTGTCCTTGGGACTTGCTTTGTTCAAATCCCGATAATCAATACACACTCGGGTTTTCCCATCTTTCTTCGGCACTGGGACCATATTAGCCAACCACGTGGTGTATCAGACCACCCGAATCACACCAGCTTTTAATGGTTTGGTGACTTCTTCTTTGATCTTATCACTGATTTCCGTTTTAAAATTTCTTTGCTTTTGTTGTACGGGTGGGTAACCGGGATAAGTTGGCAATTTATGTACTACCAAATCAACGCTCAAACCTGGCATATCATCATAGGACCATGCAAACACATCCTTGAATTCAAACAAAAGTTGGATCAATGCATCCCTAGTTCTTTCATCGGCGTGAATGCTTATCATGGTTTCTCGGACCTCTTCTGGACTGCCCAAATTAACTGGCTCGGTTTCATTTAAGTTTGGCTTAGGCTTATTCTCAAATTGTTCCAATTCTCAATTTATTTCCCTAAAAGCCTCATCTTCATCATATTCTGGATCTTGATTCATTATTTCACAGTTAGACAGTGTTTTAAGATCTGGGCATGAAGTCCGCAAGCATGTCATGTTATTTAAGTCCGCATTATTAGAACTGAAAAGGAAAAGATAAGAAAAGTAGCAAAATTAGAATTAAAAAAAAAAAGGAAACATCCATTGATGATGAAATATTGATTACATTTCATTGAATTGAAGATAAGAGGGTTTACATCGAAATCAAAAGACAATAAAATAAAAACATTCGAGTTACACCCTGAAATAACTCGTAATGTAGAAAAGATGGCAAGACTGGACTACCGGGATTCCCGCCTGACAGGGAATGGGGTAGCTTTCCAATTCTGAAGCTTGGCATTTGGCCCCATGTATAACACCTCAGCAGTGCTCGTTCCTTCCCCCGGCTGGACCATGTGGGACTCATACAGCATTCGTTTCATGGCTTCACAAATATCCTCAATCTCTTCAACCGTGAAGGCCTCTTCTTCTTCTTATTCTACATATTTGGGATCAATAAATGACTTGGTGAGATACGAAACGGGCTGATCCAGGACCCACCCATTTTTCTTGCGCTCATCAGCCCATTTTCTATCGGCCTCTGTAGCTCAGAAACCTATGCCAAAGAACTTCTCATTGGCGGTTGACGTAACAGGCTCTATGATGCCTTGTAGATATACCCCGAGCCCCTTTCCGGGCTTGTACCCATGTTTAATCATTTCAGTGGCGACCTTGACTATGGCATTAGATAAGCAAGGTTGAGGGAATGGGGCCCCTTCTTCGCATTGATCAGCGATCATAATTTCGAAGGCTTGGTAGACAATGTGCTCACTTCCTTCTCTAGCTTCGAGACATGGGACTGAAGGGTCCCTGTAAATGGACTGTTCATCCTCCCCGTGGACAACAATTTCTTGGTTTTCATATTCAAATTTAACCATTTGATGAAGAGTGGAGGGCACAGCTCCTGCAGTGTGAATCCGTGGTCTTCCTAGGAGAAAATTATATGAAGTATCCATGTCCAGAACCTGGAAAGTTACTTCAAAATCCACATGGCCAATGGTCAAAATCAAATCAATTTCCCCTATTGTGTCTCGTTTGACACCATCAAAAGCACGCACACATACATTGTTTGATCGGATTCTTTTTGTTCCAATTTTCATCCTCTGGAGCGTTGAGAGAGGGCAAATGTCGATCCTAGACCCACCATCTAGCATGACTCTCTTCATATAATAACCTTTGCATTTGACAGTCAAGTGAAGGGCTTTGTTGTGGGTGGCTCCCTCTTGGGGCAAATCATCACGGCTGAAGGAAATCCTATTAACTTCAAAGAATTGTTCAGCCATTCTTTTCAGTTGTTCAACTGAAGTTTCAACCGGGACATCTGCCTCGTTCAATATTTTCAGGAGTACCTTCTGATGTTCATTTGAGCTAATAAAAAGAGATAAAAATGAAACCTGGGAAGGAGTCTTCCTGAGCTAGTCAATTATTGCATATTCCGAAGTTTTCATTTTTCGGAAAAACTCTTTTGCTTCCTCAGAACTTACAGGCTTCTTAGGCGAAAACCGTTTATCCTTGCTCAGTTTTAACATCTTTTGCTCTTCTGGGTTGTGGTACTTCCTAGGTTGGTTCATTTCGTTCACCTCTCCCATAATTTCTTTCCCCTTGTAAGTAACCACTGTTTTGCTATAATTCCAGGGGACTGCAGTGGGGTCTCTCATAGCGCTCTGTGGTGCGCGGCTAATAACCACGGGCTCATTCAGCCTTGGTGAAATTACCGGTCCCTGCACCACATAAGTTCCTTTTGGCACATACAACTTTGGCATATTTAGCGTGACTTTCCTCTGCTCAAATCTTTTGGGGGTTTTCAACATGAGTTGTTCTTTCCTTGGGGCCCTAGGAACATAGAGAATTGCGTCCTTAGCAGGTGCTGCCCCAATATTTGTTTCTGCAATTTGAGGAGTTAGAGTGATTTTCTTCTCATTTCTGGCTTGTTTCACCGCCGCTTTAGGTCTTGCCTCTGAATCGACAATGGCGATGATAGCTTTCAAAGCTGGATAAAACTCTTTATCATCACAAATCATTCCAATGACCGTCCCGTTGTTGTGAGTCGGTAATGGATTGTTAGTCACATTAGGGACTTCCTCGTCCCTCAGCACCACTCGTTTTTGTTCTATCAAATTCTCAACGGTTCTCTTGAGAGTCCAATAATCCTCCGTATCATGACCCTTTGCCCCTGAATGATAGGCACACCTAGTACCGGGACGGTATGATGGAGATTCCAGATTTTGCCGATTTGGAGGCACAAGTTGCAATAGACCCATCTTGACTAATTTTGGAAACAAGCTAGAGTAGGACTCACCAATATGGGTGAAGTAGTTTCTCCTAGGATGCTCACGAGGGCGTGTATTATGTTGGTAATTATTTTGTGGGGGACGGGGGTTATATGGAGCTTGGTAAGGATGGTTATTTCTGGGAGGTGGAGCTCAGTTTTCGTTGTAGTGTTGTTGTGGCCGTGTATAAGGTTGGGCATTCATCACCGCATAGGGAGGCGGTTCCATGGCATATGCTGCATCTTGATGGGGGTATTAGTGTTGTGGGGTTCTGGAAGGCATGTAAGAATGATCGCGGGATCGATGGGGGCCTCTCAAACCTGAAGTCATCATAGCTCCTTCTTCCCTCTTCTTTCGATTTGCTAAACCTCTCGAGCCGTTATGGATGGCTTGGGAGGTGGCTCTCAAAGCAGATTGACTTATGATTTGGCCAGTATTCAAGCCATTTTCTACTATTTCTCCAATTTTTATGGCCTCTGCAAAAGGTTTGCCCATTGCAGACATCATGTTCTGAAAGTAATCGGCCTCTTGGGCCTGCAAGAAAACATTGACCATTTCTGCCTCATCCATAGGCGGTTTCACTCTGGATGCTTGCTCACGCCACTTGATAGCATATTCACGGAAGCTTTCTGCGGTTTTCTTCTTGAAATTGGTCAGAGGATTCCTATCTGGAGCTATATCAATATTGTATTGAAATTGCCTGACGAAATCTCGGGCCAAGTGATCCCATATATGCCAATGGGAGATGTCCTGATCTATGTACCATTCTGACGCAATTCCCGTCAAGCTCTCCCCGAAATAGGCCATCAAAAGTTCTTCTTTTCCGCCTGCCCCTCTCAGCTGATTGCAATATCTTTTCAAATGAGCGATCGGGTCTCCGTGCCCGTCGTACTTTTCGAATTTTGGCATTTTAAAACCAACGGGCAAATGAACATGAGGAAACATACACAGATCGGAGTAGGAGACACTCTTTTGGCCACTCAGGCCTTGCATGTTCTTCCGACCTTTTTCGAGGCTTTTCATTTTTCGAACCATCTCTTCTTGCTCGGGTTTTCTCATAGCTCTTTCCTGTTCCATAGGAGACTCAAACTGTGGGTGCTGAGGGTAAGAGTTTGGGGGTAACATGAGCGTTGTCTAGCTGAAATTGCGGGACTTGAAAAGTGAAAGCTGAAGGCTCGAAGCATGGCCTGGGAACTGTTGGTTGTGCCGTAGTAGAGACTGGTGGTGCGGTGAATAATGTAGAAGGTACCCCTGAAAACGGTGCCTGGGGGCGAACCTCAGAAGGCATACCGGTGAAATTGGGCGATATAGTAGGGTACCCAAACGGGATGAATGGGTTTGTTACTGGGATGGGAACATTAGAGATTCCACTAGTCCTGGGAAGCAGTTCAGGAAATCCGGGGATTACACTGGGCGGTTCTTTGCCATTAGACCAAGCGTCCCGCATTTCTAACATGCGGATGCGTAACCTCCTATTTTCCTCAGTGGCTGCAGACTCTGACTGTGGAATAGCTAATACAGGACTATCCTCAGGCTCAATAATTGGTAGATGACTTTCAGAGGCCATAGGAACACTGCCTTTAGATCTCGTGAAGTAAGGATGGGAAGCCAGATTACCACAAAACCAACCACCTAAACAGGACCTTTGATATTTGCACACATAACAATCTGGTTAGTTTGAGATATTTAAGAGATAAGGAATCGCATATTGGGGATGCAATGCACTTAAACAATTAAATGTTTCTAAATGTCTTTGCAACGGCTGTATGTTTTATCCTGACTTTACTATCTCTTTTCTCAAATTTCGAATCCTTATTTCTTTTTCCTTTCCTTATTGCTGTTTTTGCACTTTTATTTTTCACTCTTTTTTCTTTCTTGTTCACTCAATTTTCCTTCTTTTTCTCTCTTTTTCTTTATTTTTCACTCATATTGTCTATAGCTACGATTGAATCCGATGGGGATTGCCTACGTATCATGACGCCGCATGAATCAGATCATTACGTAGTTCAGGAAATAAATACAGAATTAAAGAAAAGAAAATTTTGGTTTTGGTTTTTTTTAATATTTCATTAAATAAAATCTTTTTGGGTTTTTCTATTACAAAGATTTTGGAAATACTGATGATTAAACATACGTACTCAAAACAAAAAAACAGACTCGAAAAGGTAAAATACAGACTCAAAGCCAAAAATAATAAATTAAAAAAATCAGGAATACATAAGAGCCTCTAATACTACTCCGGGGCCCCGTGGTACATCAGTTGGTCTCGACGTGGGCCTGCGTGCAATCTCTTCTTGAAGGTACTCTAAATCATCCATCACATGACGGACAAAAGTCATCATAGAAGTAAAGAACATGGACCTGGTCATATCTTCGCATTCATGGCATTTCATTGCAACGTAATCAGCAATTTCTTTAATCCTCATTCTAATGACGCCCTTTTTTTGGAGCAAGCATCCAATTTGCTGAGACCGTGCCTCCAACACTTGTGTGGCCATATGGTTTTGGTCTTGAAATTGTTGTATAACTTCTTCCAATCGGGAAATCAATGTATAGCAATGCTCTCTTTCAGCTTTGAAATCCTTTGTCTGTTGGATCATTTCATTTTCGAGATTAGTCAGCTTTTCCCTTAAGATCGTGACCCCTCTATCATACTTTTGCTTTAAATGCTGAACACACCTTGCCCGTTCTTCTGTATTATTCGCCAATTTTGCCCGAGCTTTTGCCAATTCATCCTCGACCTTTGTCAAATCAAACCCATAATCATGAACTTTCCGCCTCAGATTTCTTATGAGTCTTTCATTTTTTCGCTTTTTACCGGGTTTTCAGCAACTATTTTCATTTTCTGAATCTGAGCTCGGAGGGCTTCATTTTCTCGGGCCAACCTTTTCTTTTCTCCTTCATCCTCGGCAGCCTGCAAACTACTGTTAAATTTGAGGTTTTTGATTTGATCCTCTAGCTTGCTTATGATGGTCCAGTATTCCTTTTCTTTAGCTAACCAAACCCACTATTCTCGCGCTCCATCGGTGAATTGTTGGACATGGGGTCTTTTAGCGGGCTGTTCTGTCTCTTGATTGACTCGAACTCTCTTACCATACCAGGTTATGTAGTTAGATTCTACTTCATCCGAGGAACAATCCCGTACTTGAGTCTGTGGCTCCACAAACCTATATTAGTGCCAAATCTGGCGAACCTTTTCTTCTGGGAATGCGGCTTTTGGGCATAGTTCAATAACCTGTGGACTCAAATCTTCATCATAAGGTACTGTTTGGTATCTTCCCAATTGGCGTAGGACTCGATGCGGAGCATATGGCTGAATACTCCGAAGTCCCATCAATAAAAGAAAGCACACTCCAGCAGACATGTAAATAACCTCGTTGACCGTGAGCCAACTGAAAGTCCACTCAATTCGGTTTGCGGTCAAAAAACCCAAATACGCGAACCAAGCCTCAGTACCCTCCGGTAACTCATGACCGTTTATCTGGTTTCCGTATTCTTCAATGCAATCGAGTCTGGTCAGACCGTAGTTCATGTACCTCGGGCGATGGCAAAGATGTTCCACCATCCACATTTGCAAAAGCAAGTTGTAACCCTCAAAGAACTTTGTCCCAGCTCTACAGGCAGTTAGAGCGCGATAGATTTCTGCAAGAATCATCGGTATAAGAGTGTCGTTGGCCTTTTTGACCATAAAGTCGGCCATTCTTGCAAGTCCTAGCTCTATATGTCTGTCACTCCTTGGGCATATCAGAGTGCCTAAAAAGGCAACTACGAAGGCTAAACATCTGTGTGCTTCCCATTTATTTTTATTTCCCTGATGACTCAAACCATTGTCCGGAGCCTCAAATCCTCGGGGATCCCCATACCGGTTGTATAAGAAGTGGAATGTGCAAAATCCTTTGGCCAAATTTCCATCTTTAACCTGCCGGCTAATGCTCAGAAGGTCCAAAAACTTACTCAGAAGGTCCAAAAACTTATAAGGAGTTACAGGTCTTGGTGCTACTGGATATTGGTGCCTGAGATTCCCGTCAAGACCAACATAACCTGCCATCTCTTCTAACAAATGGGTCAACTCAAAATCAGAGAAGTGGAAAACATTGTGCGTCGGGTCCCAAAACGGTATCAAAGCTTCAATTATATCTACCCTTGGTTTAATTTTCAGAAGCCCGGTGAGCCTACCTAAAGCCTTTGTCACATAAAGCTTGCTGACCTCCCCCAAGTCATTCCACCACATGTGGAGTCCCAGTGGAATCTCATCTACGACCCGAAAAAGTACATTCTCAACGGTGCTCATTCTGCACACAAATTGAGGACAAAAATCAAAACTAACACATTTTTCAAAAACACAAAGTGGTTAATTTTAAAAATCCAAATCAGTAAATTTCGTAACATTTTTTTTTGTTGCAAATACGGCCCTTTCAGCACTTGAGGAAAGTTTTTAGGGTTGTTTCTGCCAACTGAGGTTGGTTATAGGAGAAAAGACTGACTTGGGTTTACATTGTGGCTATTCTTGTGAAAATAACTTTTCGGCGCTCCAGGAGAATGTTTTAAGGCTATTTTGACAAGAACGACCCTGGGTGATGATCATGTTTCAAAAGGTTCTTATTTTGGTTAGTTTTGAAAAAATGTGGTCGGACCTGATAGGGGTTGCCTACGTATCTCACATCCGGTGAGAATCAGACCCGCGTAGTTCGGTAGGTTTTGGAGCAATAGGAAAACATGACTTATTTTGAAAATGACTTTTTTTTTCAGAGTTTCAGTATTTTTCAAATACCTGGATTTTCAAAACCGGGTATTTTTTTTTTACCTCACTCTTTGTTTTTTCTTGGTTCCCTTTCCCTATTCTAGAAGCCGGTCAACATGCAAGCCGAAACAAACATATGCACAAATAGCACGTAAAATGCATCAAGATGGTCCAATATATTGGGTACACCTGTCCTAGACGGACCCAACCCCTATGTTGAGTCCCCAAAGTCAAATGCACGTGATGCAAATAAACGTTCCTACTAGGGATCCGACATAAGGCTATGTTATTCTAGGTTTAGATCATAGGTGTGTTGTTCTAGACCTGGCTTACCCGAGCAGACAACTCGAGCCGGGGGGAGGGGGGCAGCGTACCGGAAATACAGAAGCTTCACCGGCTTTGCAACTTGTCCGAACCTCGTTCTAAAATTAGGGTATGACTCTAACAGAAAAGAAGTCACGCGAAGCGCACGCTTCCCAAAAGATTTAGAAGACTCAGACAGAAGAGGGTTTCGTAACAGTTTATATACAGTTCAAGCAATATCAAAGCGGTAAAAAGCGACATTTAGCACATTAGGCTCAAACACATAAAAATCAGATAATAAATAAAATCCAAGTATAACAGCTATTCTAAGCTCGAATTATGAACCCTGAACCAGAGATTCTTGGTTCTTATTCCCCAGCAGAGTCGCCAGAGCTGTCACACCTCCTTTTTCCCGAGGGGATAAGGGATAGGGAGTTTTTCCAATTTAAGTGACATTATTCGAAATGGAATTATTTATTTATTCAGAGTCGCCACTTGGAATAATTTATGGTGTCCTAAGTCACCGATTTATTTTAGAATCCCAAATCGAGGAAATTTGACTCTTATTTTTGGTCCGCAAACACAGAAGACCGGGTAAGGAATTCTGTTAACCTGGGAGAAGGTGTGAGGCACTCCCGAGTTCCGTGATTTTTTTAGCACGGTCGCTTAACAATTAATACTTGACGTAATTATCTGATTTATTACATGTTTTAAACCCATTGTGCATTTTTGTCTTTTACAGCTTTTTAATATTTATGGAATTTATTTGAACAATTCGTGATGTCGCACACTTGTCGTTTTGGTACACATTACGAACCGCGCCACGTGAAACGCACCCGCGATTTACAACATGTTTATTTTTATTATTATTTGAAGTTATGGTCAAGTTGCGTGAAACGTGCACTTGAATTGGGGTTTACGTATCATGACTATGCCACACACCCATAGTCACGATGATTTATTATTAATCGCGCCTAAATCAAGCTACGGTGTTCGAATATTATTCAATTACTAATTTTGACATTATTATAAAGTCATGAGGTATGTATATTGTTATGAAGGAAATGAAGTAAATTAATTATGGAAAAAGTTGGCTAGCTTGTGAATGTTTATCTGTTTTTGGTCATGTGCAACAATTAGCCCATAAATACGCTAGGGAAGTCCAATTAAAGTCTTACACCAATCATGGCCCAACCTAATCTCTTATAATTTTACTGTTAACCAATATTTAAAACTAGACTAAATTTATGGCAGGAATAGATAGATACAGGCAGGACCAATTTAGTCACTAAGATAGGAGATCAAAATGAAACTAAAGCATGCTAAAATGGAAAGCCATCACTTCATTGAATAAACAAGAAAAGTAACGAATTAATACATATTCATCAAAAATATTAACCATATGAACTACTAAAAAGGACAATAAATTAATCTTAACAAATACTCAACATGAGAACAAATTAATCTTAGCACACTCAAATGCGAACTCGATCTTATCATACTCAAAGTTAAATTAAAACAGAGTGACCCAAAACATTAATGAGAAGAACGAACAAAATAGAAAGAGAAGTGAACCTTTGTATTGATGATTGTGGATTTAAATTACAGCCACTTAATGATCGGATAGCTCTCAACTGGACCCTTCGGACCACAGAAAACTCGAGCGGTAAATCTCAACTTGCAACCTCAATCGACCTTGCAAAACTGACGATTTAGTGACTATTTTTGGAGCTTTTTTTTGGGGGGGGGGGGGATTAATGATGGCTCAAAAGTGGTCAAGGGCTAGTAGTTTTAGGATGGTGAAGCTGCTGGATTTTTCGAAAGAAAGCCGAAGAAAGAATGACACAAGTAGAAATTTCCTTATCCCAGAAGAAGAAAATAATTTTTTCTCAATTCCTTCCTCCCTCTTTTTTCCTTTCTCTCCTCTTTTTTTAATCACATTTCTCTTCTATTTATAGGGGAAAAAAATCGGAATTTTCAGATTTTTATTTTTTATTTTTAATTAAAAAAAATTTCCGCTTCCCATTTTTCTTATTTTAAAAAAAAAAATAATTCCCCACTTTACTTTACTTTTATTTTTTAATTTCTCACTTTTTTTACTTTTAATATATTTAAAATTTCACTTTTTTACTTTTCTTTTTTTATTTCTCACTTATTTTACTTTTTTTTTATTTTCCACTTACTTTTACTTTTTTTAAAAACAAAAATTCAGATACCCTTACTTTTATTTTTTAATTCCAAATTTATTTTACTTTTGTTTTTTTAAATTTCCACATTATTTTACTTTTATTTTTTTAATTTTTCACTTTCTTTTACTTTTTTTATTAAATATTTTCTACCTACTTTTACTTTTACTTTTTAATTTTATATTTCTACTTTCCTATTTTTGAATTCCCATACGAAATTTGTTTTAAAAAAATAATAATTAATTTTTATTTATTTTTGATTTTTAATTCATTTTATTTAAAAATAAAGATAAAAATAATACTAATAGTAATAATTGACCTTTTAAATTATTAATAATTTTTCTCTCTCTCTCTCTCTCTCTCTCTCTCTCTCTATATATATATATATATATATATATATATAAGTGTAACAAAGCTAAAAAATATATATTAAATTCTGAAAATATTTACATAGTAGAAGGTGATAAAAATTCAAATATAGTCAAAAATTAGGTGCTCACAGCTGCCCCTCTTTGCTTGGAAACATGAAGAGTTTTCAGGCAAAGACTAGGTGAGCCACATGACTATTTTTTTACCAAACCAGTATTCAAAAGGAAAAGAAATAAAAGATAGGGTGCAACCGAGTCCTGGTTTTGGACAGCCTACATATCCCGAGTTATAGGAGAATCAGGTCGCGTGTAGTTCAAGGAGAATAGTGGAATGATGAGTTGAGGAGTCGAGTGAGGTTCCGTCGAGGCTCCGGTCCGCGGTCCTGCTATTATATCAAAATAAAAAAGAAACTAAACAAGCCTATCAATTATGAGTTACAAGATTCCTATCTATGAGTCTTCAGAAACTTGATCTTGAGTCTTGACTGGTTCTTCATGCAGACTCTGATCTAAACCTTGATGCTCGCTAGCTGTAGGTTCTAGTTCATTGTTCTATAGCTTCTTCTAATCAAAACGGGACTCCAATGCTCGTGGCTTCAGTCATGTCTTAGCATTCCATATCTTTTCAATTGCTTTTGCATTTTGGATTCACTTATTTTTTTCTTTTCTTTTATTCTGAATTGAGACTTCTTCTTTTGGTCATCTCGAACCCTGTGCCTCGAGGTAAAACCTACTCAGACACCAAAACAAACAATCGAACGAAATTTTTCTGCCCCAGTTTGCACTAGGAAAATTTTGTGAGTTATTGTAACAAAATTCTAAACTACTTCTTTATTGAAAGCAATAAAAGGTCGGGAGTGGTGTACCCTAAAAATGTCATTTATTTTTTATTTTTTATTTTTGGATTGTATTCTTTTATTGTCAAAAGGATGTCTCAACTAAGGATTGGTGTACCTTATGTTGGGAAAATGTGGCCAGGGAATGGGATACCCTATATTGGCAAAGATATCGGGAAATGGCGTACCCTGCATTTAAGATCAAATCAACTAGGGAGTGGAGACCCTATGTTGGAAAAAGCGACTAGGTAGTGAAAACCCTATGTCGAAAATAAAATTAACTAGGGAGTGGAGACCCTATGTTGGAAAAGACGACTAGGGAGTGGGGACCTTATGTATACAATAGCATCAACTAGGGAGTGAAAACCCTATGTTGCAAAAGCGACTAGGGAGTGGAGACCCTATGTCTAAAAATATCAACTAGGGAGTGGAGACCCTATGTTGAAAAAGAAACTAGGGAGTGGAGACCCTATGTCTAAAAATTATCAACTAGGGAGTGGGGATCCTATGTTGGAAAATCATCAACTAGGGAGTGGAGACTCTATGTTTGAAAAGAGACTAGGGAGTGGAGACCCTATGTCTAAAATATCATCAACTAGGGAGTGGATACCCTATGTTGGAAAATCATCAACTAGGGAGTGGAGACCCTATGTTGAAAATATCATCAACTAGGGAGTGGATACCCTATGTTGGAAAATCATCAACTAGGGAGTGGAGACCCTATGTCTAAAATATCAATCAACTAGGGAGTGGATACCCTATGTTGGAAAAGGCGACTAGGGAGTGGAGACCCTATGTCTAAAAATAAAATCAACTAGGGAGTGGAGACCCTATGTTGGAAAAGAGACTAGGGAGTGGAGACCCTATATCTAAAAATCATCAACTAGGGAGTGGAGACCCTATGTTGGAAAAGCATCAACTAGGGAGTGGAGACCCTATGTTGGAAAAGCATCAACTAGGGAGTGGAGACCCTATGTTGGAAAAGAGACTAGGGAGTGGAGACCCTATGTCTAAAATATCAATCAATAAGGGAGTGGATACCCTATGCTGGAAAAGCGACTAGAGAGTGGAGACCCTATGTCTGAAATAAAATCAACTAGGGAGTGGAGACCCTATGTTGGAAAAGGCAACTAGGGAGTGGAGACCCTATGTCTAAAAATAAAACCAACTAGGGAGTGGGGACCCTATGTTGGAAAAGCGACTAGAGAGTGGAGACCCTATGTCTAAAAATCATCAACTAGGGAGTGGATACCCTATGTTGGAAAAGCGACTAGGGAGTGGAGACCCTATGTCCAAAATAACTTCAACTAGGGAGTTGAGACCCTATGTTGGAAAAGCGACTAGGGAATGGAGACCCTATGTCTAAAAACATCAACTAGGGAGTGGAGACCCTATGTTGGAAAAGAGACTAAGGAATGAAGACCCTAAGTCTAAAAATTATCAACTAGGGAGTGGAGACCCTATGTTGGAAAAGAGACTAGGGAGTGGAGACCCTAAGTCTAAAAATTATCAACTAGGGAGTGGAGACCCTATGTTGGAAAATCATCAACTAGGGAATGGAGACCCTATGTTGGAAAAGAGACTAGGGAGTAGAGACCCTATATCTAAAAACATAAACTAGGCAGTGGAGATCCTATGTTGGAAAATCATCAACTAGGAAGTGGAGACCCTATGTCTAAAAATATCAACTAGGGAGTGGAGACCCTATGTTGGAAAAAATACTAGGGAGTGGAGACCCTATGTCTAAAATAAAATCAACTAGGGAGTGGAGACCCTATGTTGGAAAACGACTAGGGAGTGGAGACCCTATGTCTAAAATAAAATCAACAGGGGAGTGGAGACCCTATGTTGAAAAGGCGACAAGGGAGTGGAGAGGGGGGTTAATGATGGCTCAAAAGTGGTCAAGGGCTAGTGGTTTTGGGGTGGTGAAGCTGCTGGATTTTTCGAAAGAAAGCCGAAGAAAGAATGACACGAGTAGAAATTTCCTTATCCCAGAAGAAGAAAATATTTTTTTCTCAATTTCTTCCTCCCTCCTTTTTCCTTTCTCTCCTCTTTTTTCATCACATTTTTCTTCTATTTATAGAAAAATAATTTCGGAATTTTCAGATTTTTTTTATTATTATTTTTAATTAAAAAAAATTTCCACTTCCCATTTTTCTTATTTAAAAAAAAAAAAATAATTCTCCACTTTCCTTTACTTTTATTTTTTTAATTTCTCACTTTTTTACTTTTCTTTTTTTATTTCCCACTTACTTTTACTTTTTTTTAAAAAAAATTCAGATACCCTTACTTTTATTTTTTAATTCCAACTTTATTTTACTTTTCATTTTTTAAATTTCCACATTCTTTTACTTTTATTTTTTTATTAAACAATTTCTACCTACTTTTATTTTTACTTTTTAATGTTATATTTCTACTTTTACTATTTTTTAATTCCCATCCGCAATTTAAAATAAAATAAAATAATAATAATAATAAATTTTTATTTATTTTCGGTTTTTTTAATTTATTTTATTTAAAATAATGATAAAAATAATAATAAAAATAATACTAATAGTAATAATTGACCTTTTAAATTATTTCTCTCTCTCTCTCTCTCTCTCTCTCTCTCTCTCTCTCTTTATATATATATATATATATATATATATATATATATATATATATATATATATATAAAAGTGTAACAAAGCTAAAAAATATATATTAAATTTTAAAAATATTTACATAGTAGAAGGTGATAAAAATTCAAATATAGTCAAAAATTAGGTGCTCACAGTTAGTAAATAAATTTTGTCAATCACTTTTCTCTCTCGCTCTCTTGCTATTATAAAATATTTTCATAATTATTTTTTCTAATTATGTTTTAAAATCAATATTAATATTTATATCTAAGCAAATTATTGATCGAAAAATAAAATTAATAGCCAATGGACCAATCTCACATGGAATACTCATAGCATTTATAGGTTAAATACTAATTTGAATAAAGGACAAAGCCAACTACTTTATCTTTCTTTAATTTTTTTTTCTTTATTTTGTTTTGTTTACATCATAATTGTTTACCTAAAATTTAGCATGATTATATATATATATATATATATATATATATATATATATATATATATATATATATATATATAAAACGTTCAATTCTATAAAATTCATATATAAGGTGAAACATATAAATATTTGGTGTTATTTTATTATACTTTAATTTTAAATTCATATAAGATAAAACTTTAATAATTTTAAAGTCCTAAATATAAGGACCTCTTACTTAATTCAAATAAGGAAAGGTATAATAAGTAATAAATCTTATTAAAATTCAAACTCCTAAATATTAGCTAGAAGAATAATTAAATGACTATTTTGTCTAGTGTGAACTCTATTTTAAAAGGGTAAAAAAGGTGAACGCCGTTTCGCTAAGTTTGGTCGTGCTTTGAATATAGTATATATTATATATAGATGTTAGAGGCCGTTTGGATCAGAACAGAATTATTTTGTGACTATCCCTATATATAATTCTAGAATTACAATCTCAATTCTCAAAATTATAATCTCGCATTCATTATGAGATAATAGTATTGTTATAATTTGACCTATGTTGTTGCCGTTTGTTTCTAGGTTTTTAGGGTGTTATTCAAGGAGTTTTATGAATTTGGTAGTGGAAGGGAAATGGACAGGAAGTGGGTTAGATTAGTATCTTTGTTTTTTAATTACAAGAGAGATTAAATTTAGAGTCTAAAATTAAGGAATATCTATTCACGTAAGTGGTTGTATTTTAGGGGGAATTACACAGTAAAAATTGCATGGGGCGTTTTATTTGGTCGCCCCCATTTAACTTGTACCCACTTTTTAAAAAAGTTTTAACTTGTACCCACTTTTTAAACAATTCCAGGCCTCTTTCTCCTCCTCCTTCGTTTTCTTCTTCTCCTTCTCCTTCTTCTTCTTCTTCTTCTTCTTTTTCGGGTGACAATAATTTTATATGGTAGTTGTGAATATATTTTAAAGTAGTTTATGATGTTTTACAATGGTGAGTTGTTATGACGCTTTATTTTTTAATATTGCTTATGGTTTCTTCTTCTTCTTTTTCTTAATTGCAAAATGAGTTCATTAGATTTATTATTGTTTTGACAAATTGATGATTGGAGTTTGTTCCTGATGATATTTGGAGGTTATATTTGAAATTTGAGCTCATTTGGAGTAGATTTAGGTATTAGATTGTATATTGGAATGTTATAATTCGAAGAACAAATTTCTGTTTCTGGGCAATTTGCACTTCAGGCCTATTTGGCCTTAAGTGCTTAAAAACGTTGGTTGCACTTCAGACCTTTTGGCCTTAAGTACATTTGAAGTGCAATTTTTCACTTCACACTTATTGGCCTTAAGTGTAGCAAAACGTTTGTTGCACTTCAGACTTTTTGGCCTTAAGTGTATCTGAAGTGTAATTTTTCACTTCAGACTTATTGGCCTTAAGTGTAGCAAAACGTTTGTTGCACTTCAGACCTTTTGGTCTTAAGTGCATGAAGCCATTGGTTACACTTCAGACCTATTTGGCCTAAGTGCATCTGAAGTACAAATTTTTACTTCAGACTTATTGGCATTAAGTGAATAAAAACGTTTGTTGCACTTCAAACTTTTTGGCCTTAAGTGCATCTGAAATGCAATTTTTCACTTTAAACTTATTGTCCTTAAGTGCATCTGAAGTGCAATTTTGCACTTCAGACTTATTAGCATTAAGTGCATGAAACCATTGGTTACACTTCAGACCTATCTGGCCGGCCTTAAGTACATTTGAAGTGTAACTTTTTCACTTCAGACTAATTTTTTTAACTTCAGACACGATAAGTTTGAAGTTGATCGTAAAGTGGGTACGCTTGCAAATTTTTTTACAAAGTGGGTATAGGTTCAATTATGACCTCAAAACCGGATATAGGTGCAAAAACTTCAATTACACATTAATACAACTCACACATATACATTACAACTAAGTGGCCCATATTTAACTTTGCAAAGTTGTAGCCCAAAAATAATATGCTAAGATTCAACATTCAACTCCAAATAGGTTCTCCACTTTGCAAAGTTGTATTCCAAAAATAATAGGTTAAGATTCAATATCAACTCCAAATAAGTTCTCGAATTCCTATTTAATTTTTTTAAAAAATACTCAAGCTTTCAATCTAATCTTCGAATTAGTAATTGTGACTTAAACATTAGTTCTACAAACCAAATCCATTTGGGTGGTAAAAATTAGATTTTAAAGATAATCTACCATTGTTGAACAAGCTTAAATAAGTGCGTGTAAGTTTCAAATCTGGCTTTATGAGAAATTTGGAGTGGATGTTGTTTAGACTTATTAGAAATAGTATAAGGAGGTTGTATACAAAATTTGAAGTCATTTAATGAAGATTTGGACTGGTCCACCATTGTTGAACAAGCTTAAATAAATGAGTTTAAATTTCGAATCTGGTCTTGTGAGAAATTTAGAGTTGGGTATTAGTTAGACTTGCTAGAAATAGTATAAGGAGGTTGTATATAAAATTTGAAGTCACTTAATGGAGATTTTGACTGGTTTTGAATAAGAATTGCAACCGAAAATCTTGAAAGAAGTTCGTCTACAAATGCTTGTATGAGCGTGTATAAAAGTGTGTAATATTGTATAAAAGGTGTTTATACATCCATATACAATATTATACAAAAAATGATTTAGTTTTCTTCCTTGAGCCTCTTCTGAAATGTAACTCAAATCTAGCTCAAATCCACTGCAAATCACTTCACATTTAAGTTTTGAACTCCTCTTGATATTTTTAATCAATTGGAGTAACACCCAATCAAAATAACTAACAAAATCTAAAATTCCAAATCTAATATTTAACTCAAAAATTAAAAAACTAAATTGTGAATAGTCTCAAAAGCCACAAGGCTCTAGAACAAAAAATTTCTTAGTTTTTGCAGGAAGTTTTTCTTGTCGTAATATAAAATGAAATGGGTAATTTGATCAACTACATTTAACTCCATAGCTTTTAGAAGCAGTGGTTGTCAGAAAACATATTTTGAAATAGGAGTTGGCAGCTGATGCTTTTGCTAGTGCTTTTAAAATATGTACAATATGGGCTAGGTTGTGTAAAACTTAAAAATATGGGCTATTTTTTGTTAATGTGTGAAGTCACGTGTATTTTCTTGTAATTCTTTCTATATTTAAAAAGTAGTACGATGTAGAGTAAGTAAAAATTTCAACGGTCGCCCCCATTTAACCTATATCCATATTTTTAAAATTACTTAACCTATACCCTAATTTTGACAACTTGAGATCAATCGTTGCCTCTTCTTCTTCCTTCCGCTACCTATGCGCTCCTTTCTTCCTCCTATTCTTCTTTTCTCTCTCAAACACATGAGACTCTTTGTAAGTATTATTAATTGAATATGAAGTACACAGTGTTTTAGTACTAAGGTATGAGTTTTGAATTAAAATCACCATTGAAAAAACTTGAAAACTCAAACCATTAATTGAGATGTTGAAGATATAATCTTGAAATCATCTAGATATTTTAAATATGGAGTTGAATGAACGTACACCAACATTGATTTGAAGATTTGAACTAGAAGTACAAAGCAAGAAACTCCATTAAATCTGTTTGAGGCTCGAGTTCAAATTTTTGAAGATTTTGCTACTTCAATTTAAGGTTTGTTAATTCAAAATTATTTGACTGGAACTCTTGGACCTACATTACTTGTTGGAAATGTGATTGGACATTGTCCGGAAGCGTGAAACTCGAAGAAGCATATGGGACTCAATTATTGAATGTCTTCAAAGATACGAGTCTGAAGTTTGGAATTGCAGGGCCAAACTTCAGACATTACCAGGTTAAACTATGTCTGAAGTTGCAACTATCAGGCGAGACTTCAGAAAAAATTATATGAAATTCAAATATAACAAGCTAATTTTGTTTGAAGTTTGCACTACAAACTGAAGAACTTCAGACTAATTTGTCTGAAGTTTGCACTATGAACTGAAATTTTTCCGATTACCTTTGCAAGTCATGCCAAACTTCAGGCGAAAATATTTGAAATTTTGCTTTAATAAGGCTACACTTCAGGGAAAAAAATTATGAAGTTCAAACTTTAGACATACACAATTGAAGCTTTACAACAGAGTCTGTGCACTAAGGCACTGATGGTTGTTCTGTTGTTTGAACTTTGCCTAATTACCTTTGCAAGTCAGGCCAAATTTCAGGCAAAAATATCTGAAGTTTTGCTTTGATAAAGCCACACTTTAGACAAAAAAATTTTGAAGTTCAAACTTTAGACATAAATTTTTGCTACTTCAGACCCGTATATCTGAAGTTATCCAAAAAGCGAGTAGACTTGTAAGATTTTATGCAAAGCGGGTATAAGTTCAGTGTTGACCCCAAAACTAGATATAGATGCAAATGCCGGTTGAGTAATTAGTAGAAATTATTTACTTAAAGTGTCTTACATAAAAGTATATCGTCATGTGGTGTAAAAAAAATTGGAGAAATAGAAGAAAGAAAATGGAGAACAAATTCACTTGTACTTGGTGTTTCTTAACACAATAAATGCATACACGTCTTTAAATATACTCTTGTTACTAAATTATATTTAATTAATTAAATAATTAATATATATATTTATCTTAATTTATAATTTAATATAATTTGATGTAAATAAATAATTAGTATAGGTTGATGTAAACAGATAAGTTTTTATCCAAATTGATTAAGCCTACGGGCTACTCCTATATCAAGTTCGAAATACTCAGTCGACCGTTGAGCCTACGGGTTACTTCAACATCGAGTTCGAAATAATCACTTGAATATTAAGCCTACGGGCTTCCACATTATCTCGAGTTTGAAATAATCATTCGAATATTAAGCCTACGGGCTACCACATTATCTCGAGTTCGAAATAAACACTCGAACATCAAGCCTACGGGCTACTCCTTTATCAAGTTCGAAATACTCAGTCGACCGTTGAGCCTACGGGCTGCCAAGTTCGAACAAGGACCCAATCGAATTTGAAACATTGAAAAAGCTACATTTACTCAGAGTTTACGTTAACTACCACATCATCATCGACTCAACAAGCAAAATCGACCTTGTTATATATATACAAAATTGCCTACAAAATTAATTTACAGGTAATGAGAATTAGACTCTAAGCTTCTGGGTCGGTGTCTTCCCCACCTTCGGACCCGCTTTTGCTACCATCATCGTCATCATCATCAGAAGCCAAGGCTTCAGCTTCCGCTTCAAGCTCTTTTGCCTTTCTTACCTCTTCGGAAAGATCGAAACCTCGAGCATGAATCTCTTCGAGGTTCTCCCTCCGAGATCTACACTTAATAAGTTCGGCAACCTAATGAGCTCGAGCATCGGCAATCTTCGCCGCTTCCCGGGCCTCCACCTGAGCGGCCTCAGCATCAGCTCGATATACAGCAATAGACTTATCGGCCAAAACTTTCGACGACTCAACCTCCGCCTTAGCCTCAGCAAGTCGTATCTCAAGCTCATCGATTTTCTTAGTCTAAACCGACACCTTTTGCTTGACGTTTCGAAGCTGAACATCGGCTAATAATAAATTTGTTAAGATGGTTTCTTTCTCCGCTGCCAGGCGGTCAATAGTCTCCTTCCACTGGTTGCATTCGGCCCGGATTTGATTGACCTCCTCTTGAAGTAGCCCGATCCTCTCGATCTTTTGCTACAACTGAGACAACGGATGGTTAACTTCAACAGTCGAGTCGAATCCATACTTTAACAGAACAAGGCTCACCTGCTGATCAAGCTCGACCCTTTCTTCACGAACCTTAGCCAAATCCGTTTGAAGATCCTTTATAGCCTCCTCTTTTTTGCTACAAAGAAGCCGAAGGTCATCTCTTTCACCTATGACCTTCCGGAGTTCGGCCTCACACTGGCTAAGATCAACTCGAAACCTACCGATGGCCTGCATAGTTAGAAACTGTCATCAACACCAATAAGAAAAACAAAGATCACCGATATCGGAACCGCCAAGTATGGAAAAGAACAAAGAAGCCAAGTACGGAAGAATCATTACCCGAGTAATAAAACGTTGAGCTTCCTCTAACAAAAGAGAAGCATCACCGATATCGGAACTATCATCAATACCGGTAAAACAATCCTTAAAAGGATCCGTTGCACCTGAGCCAGCACCAATATCGGGAGTCTTCAGCTCTCGAGCCTCCTTCAACGCCTCCTCAGAAAAAGACGGAAGGGAAGGTGAATGACCCATTGCCATTGCCCCGAGCAAATCACTCGGAGTACTCCGATCGAGACTTAGGTCTTCAGAACCAACCCCGATGGGCACAGCCGCCATCAGCTCAGCAGCTCTAACAACCTTGACTGCCTCCGTAGGTCGGACTACCAAAGCCGAGGAGCTATCTTCCTCTTCTTCTTCCTCCCTCAGTCGATGGACCGAGTCGATCGAAAGGGCAATGATTTTTCTCCTCACCGTTCGAGTTTTGGGCTTAGGGTCCTCCGGCCGAGAGGAAGTCCTTCGTTTCTTTTCTTTTCCCTGTTCCAGGACCGGGGGCTTATTTCCTTCATCACCGCTCGAAGGCCGCAGAACGGCATCCCTAGTTACACCTATACACAAGGGAAAAATCGATAACGAAATGAACGCAGAATATACCTCGAGGGAAACAGGAACCAAACCTCACCATGATTCTTGGCCTCCCATCTACCTTTAGCCAAATCATGCCAAGCGCGCTCGGCATAGGATGAAGTCGAGGCTAACTTTCGAACCCAATTCTCGAGATCAGGCACAGCTTATGGCATCCAAGGTGCAGCTAAACATCAGAAAATAATATTAGCAAACACGGAAAAAGACACGAAAAGCAAACACGTATCACTTACGGTCGAAGTTCCATTTTTTAGGAAACGGCATCTTTTCCTCCGGGATAAGATCACGAGTCCTTACTCGAACATATCGACTCATCCAGCCTCGATCCTTATCTTCATCGATGCTCGACATCAAGGCCTTCGATGCCCGATGATATTGTCTAATAAGTCCACGATAAATCTGAGGCCGATACAGTCGTATAAGGTGGCTCAGAGAAAAATCCAACCCTCCGGCTTTGATAGAGAAGAAACGTAATAAGATGACTATACGCCATAAGGAAGGATGAATTTGGCTGAGGTGACCTGATATCTCCTGCAGAAATCAAAAATCACGGGATCGATAGCTCCCAACGTAAAGGGATAGGTGTAAACACTTAGAAATCCCTCCACATAGGTAGTGACGCTCTCATCGGAGGAGGGGATTTGTAACACAACCTCAGAACCCCAGCCGCAGTCTTTCCTGACGGCCTCGAGGTGAACCTCCGCTATAGAGCACATATACATCGATACGTGCTCACACCGACCCGGAATGGATGAAGGATTCTCCACCTTAAAATCAGCTTTTAAAATACACGGGCCGGAAATATAATCTTGAACAGACGGCTCGGTCGGCGCCTTATCGTCACACGGCCGTGAGGAAGAAGCTTTCTCCTTGTGAGGTACGATTTTTGAAGTTTTCGCCATTAATACGAGAAGAAAAAGTCGCAAAGAAAGGTGAAAGAGGGGACAACACCGAAACTCTGGTATAAGCGGCACTAAAGCAACGAAATAAGAGAGACTAATCAAAGAGAATTTGGGAAAAGAGGAAGCACAAAAGTGGAAAACATTATATGTGAAAACCATTTATAAGGCATGGCGATGCGTTTCTAGCGGTGGCCGACCACCGACTGACACACATTAAATGCCTCGATAAAACCAAATCGATGGGACAGCTATCACGCACGTCATAGTTAAAGCCGATAGAAACGTCATTATCGATTCGGTCGAACCTTAGGGAAATCACATCGTTTCTCGTCATCTCCTTTCCAAGAAATGAGGGGGCTATCTGTATACGGTTAAAACCGATCCTCGGTCATGAAGATCGATCGAGGATGGCATTTCAATCGAGGGGTATCTTCATGGAGACCCCGAACGAATTCCGAGATGGGGGCGTCGAGCTCGGGCGTTCGAATCGACCGAAGTAACATCGACCGATACAGGTCCCGAACATCGATGCCCAAAAGTGATCACCTAGCTCGAAACCAAGGCCGGGGTTCCGATCCGATACCGAGCTCGAGTCGGTATCGAGCTCATAGACAAAAAGCTGTTACAACCGCACCAAAGGAGAGAATCTCTGCGGGATTTAAGGAGGGGACACGCCATCATAGGTCCTCCACTAGTAATATTTATTCCATCATGTTGTTATAGATAAAGTAGTGATCCTTGGCTATAAAAGCAAGGAGAGTTTGTAATAGAAGACACTTTTCGCTGGGATTAAGAATTCATTGTGTTTATCTTTCTAAAGCTCACTAAATATCTTTGTTCATCATCTTCTATTTTTGCACCATAAATACGTGTATTGTTATTTTCATAACAAAGGAATCTACTTGCCCTTAGAACCATACATAAATTCAACGTTATCCGATTTTTTGGGTAAACAGACTGAACTTCTCATTTCTTGTCCACAGTTTGGACATATTAAAACACAGAAACACTTGAGCTCACTTGGAAGTGATATTTTTGCCTCAATGGAAAATGCGTGCCCCTATGTTAGAAAAGTGAGAGTAATTGTTATAAGGACAAATACTTAAATCAAATTATGAAATATGTAAATAAAAATTATACTGGCGTCCTGCTGTGATTGAACATTTGCAATTGGCACTATTTCTTCATCCACTGGAACAAAGATTAGAGATCTGGATGCAGATGTGCTCTTCAGAATGAAAGAAGCAAGCATTTCTTTATTTTCTATGATCCTGTCCAAAAATAAAAATCACAACACCTTAGAATATTAATAATAAGAAAGAAATAACAATATATAGAGGATTTATGTAATACCATTTACGTAGTTGCAGACATTGTAGATAAGGTGGATTAATCTGTATGGTTGTGTTAAACCTTGTTGTCAATGATGTACCTGCATAAATTACATTAAGAAATTATAAAATCACATTGCTTCTTTGTATAAGATGAAGTATTGTTAATTTTAGCTTACCATTGTATTTGGACACCCCAATACGCCTAGCAAAGATGATGGGATACTCTTGGAATTGTGTTAAGAGTTTCTTTCCTTCATCTTCAATAATAGCCTCTTCCCATATCGTGAATGTGAAAGTTTGTCTACTGTTAACATGAAAGTAACAAATTTTTAAGTATATTTTTATATACTTAGACATTAAGTATACAGAAATGTCTGAAAAGTCTATGACTTCGCTAATAGACTTACCGGGTATCAATGACAATGAGTTTCTGCAATCTTTTCCGCAGACTTGCAACATATCTTGTTGTGAAGCACTTGACAACAATTGCAAGCACATCTGTTGACAGAAGGATTTAAAGAATAAATAAATGTATAAAATGGTAAACTGACAAGTTTTATTATATTACATGTTCATTGATAAAACGGAAAAGGATTATATATGCCAGTGAACTATGCAAATGGGGATAGATATGCCCGTCGTTAATAGTTTGGCACAGATATGCTCAATCCGCCCAATACTTGCTCATTCATGCCCTTAGTTTAACGGAACCATTATTTTGTCTTTCTTAAATAATTAATAACCGGACCCAACTAAAATCTGCTGACCCGATCCGTTAGAACCCGACCCACCCTTATTTCAAAGATATTTTTTGATATATTATTTTTGTTTGATTGAGAAATTGTGTGATAATCATATTTATTTATTTGAGTAATTTGATAATCAATTTTTTTTTTTGTTATACATCATTTCGGGAAGTAATCCTACTAAAAGTAGTAATTGATATTTATTTATTATTTTAATAATATAATATTCGAATTATTTTGTGCTTTCTTCAATCATTTTACCATCTATTTTTATTTTTCTCAGTGGTGCTTGTTATGAAATAATATTTGTTATAAAATAATCAATTAATAAAAATAGAAAAGAAGCACCACTGTTTTAACAATTTATTACTTATTTCATAACAAATTTGTAATGCAGAAAATAATCCAATAAACTAATAATCAATCATATAATGATCACTTATCTAAACAAAAAAAACGGATCCATCAAGTTAAGTTATAGTGAACATGGAGTTATTTGTATTTGTATTGGTGAAAAATACAAATAGATTGTGAGAAAAATAAAAATAGATGGTAAAATGATTGAAGAAAGTACAAACTAATTCGAATATTATATTATTAAAATAATAAATAAATAAATATCAATTACTACTTTTAGTAGGATTACTTCCCGAAATGATGTATAACAAAAAAAATCGATTATAAAATTACTCAAATAAATAAATATGATTATCACACAATTTCTCAATCAAACAAAAATAAAATATCAAAAAATATATGTGAAATAAAGGTGGGTCGGGTCCTAACGAATCGGGTTATTCAACATTCTTAGTCAGACTGTTGATAGCTCGAGAGGCTTGATTTTTAATATCTCGAAAGGATGTAACAGTAAGTCTGATGGGTGGAGGCAACTCATCTTCATGTGGGTTGTCTTTCTCAATTGGATCAATTATGGTCTTTTTGTCGATAACCCATTCAAACGTATGCAACGATTTTTCGTATCTCAGATTTGGTAGCTGTATGCGTGTATCCGTTATCAAATAGGTATGAAATAGTCTGAACATTTTTTGATAATTGGGTAATGATTGCTTTGATTTGGTCTTCCTGTAAACAATCAGCAAAGAAATTGTGGAAGATTGGTTCAGAAATATTTAAGACTGAGTATATGCTTGTCTTTTTCCTTTTTCTTTTTGGATTAGGAAAATGTCAACAGAAAATGTAACTAAGACAGAATATATCCTTCCTTAAAGAGGAGAAATTAGAAAAGTAAAAATGACTAAAGTGAAAAGAGCTGCATTAACAAATTACTGATTACTTTTAAATATTGATCGTCTCTCCATAACAATTTTAATTTTCAAGTGCATGGAAGGTATAATGTATTCTATAAAGATGGATCGACGCTATCCTACACTAAACTGGTTGAGCTACTAAATTTTAGAAGATAAATTGAAACTCCCGAACCATGCTTTTGTTAAGCACATATCAGGCGAAAGAATAAATTATAATGTCTGTTTGATCAATTTGTTTTAAATAGGACCTAACTATACTACTCCAGATAGTTGATTCCATGTGGATCACATATTAATTAGTTTGTTCCAAAGCACGAATAAGCTCAAAATTCATAGCCAATCAGGGGAGAGAGAAGATATAGTTAAAAAAGAGATAAAAAATAGTAACAAAGAAGAAGAGATCATATAAATTAAAAATATAAACAAACAACATAATCTGATTCAATTTTTACTACAATTGCTTGATAGATGCATAAATGCAGAGGAATATCTTAATTCTTATCTTCCTCAGTCTTATTTGGCACAACAAAGCAAATTGAAGTTCCTATATCAAAGTAATATTTATGCTCCTAAGTTCAACTTATGTTTGAATAGTATCATTTTCTGCTTATCAGTGTATCATCCTTGTCCTGAGTTATCTTAACTGGAAGAGAATTATTAATTAAGTCTTAATAGTGACCTTAAAGTATACGAAACATGATTTTATATTCTACGGTTGATCAACTTTTGTTGGATGTTCAAAGCTTCCTGCCTTCAGGGATTCTCTGACTAAATTAAAGTGGAGCTTTTGTTAACTTTTATACCCTAGTGATTTACCTTTAATTACCTTTCATCCATTTGCATTTCTACAGATGGTGCATTTGCCTTTGTATCATTAATGTTGGCTCTGGATTAAAGGAATTTAAAGAGAATTTAGGACCTTTTTTTTTTATCAACGCACCCTATTAAAGATTCAAGTATATATGAATAATTTGTCATGTTCTGTCTTCTTTTTCCTTTCCTTGCCTCGTATTCAAAATAGGGGCACTTAATTTTACAATCAAAGATTTTGTCACAGAAGCATCTTATTATTGAGGAGGAAAAAAGGAATTAAGTTTCATTATGCAAAAAAAAGGAATATAGTAGATAGATTTGTAGCTAACATTTAAAAACTATCCACGTACATATTTATTTTTCAAACATGCATAAGCAAATTAGACAAAATCCTTGTCGTGCATGTATAAGTAATGAAGAATCTATCCAAAAGAAAAAAGAAAGCTAACGATACCCATGAAAAGAATACCAAACTACAGACACACAGATAGGGATAACCAACGAAGAAAGTGCAAGAAACGAATAAGGTTTGCAGAAACAACTCACACCAGAGAGGGAAGTAGAATAAATTTGAAAAACTTGCATACATGTTCATCTTGGAAGATCATGTTCAGATATTTTATCTTTCTTTCTGTACTTTCTCCTGGTCGACGTATATCCACAACTTGTACCTTACACGTCCAGTCTAGAGTATCAGGTGTGATTGCACATATACCAAGTCTCTTTGTCATTGTTGGGTGTAATCTGGAAAATAATTAAAGATAAGTATACAATAAAATGATAAAATATAAAATACAAGTAATAATTTACATAATGATAACAGTTATCGGGCCTATGAAAAGATTTATGAGAATGCCTTTTTGATAATTTTACTATATATTATGTTGCAAGTAGAATGGTTGGTTGTCTACTGTTGCTGGTCGAATTAACATCTTTACACAGTATGAACTTGTTGCTTTTAATAAAGCATCATAAAGTTGGCCGTGGGAGAAAATAGGTTCACTTAAATAAACTCCTGCGAAACCTAGTATTTGACCCTAAGCTTTGTTTATAGTCATAGCAAAACATAATCTAATTGAAAATTGTGTCCTCAATAGATGAAAGATATGCAGTAATTTTTCGGAGAAAATATTTTTGTAAAGGCATTTTTTTTTTGAGAAGGTAATCTTTGTAAATGCATTTATCAAGTACATTTTGATGAAGCACCTAACAACAACAACAACAACAACAAACCAGTATAATCTCACTAGTGGGGTATGAGGAGGGTAGTGTGTACGCAGACATTACCCCTACCCTGGTGGTAGAGAGGCTATTTCCGATAGACCCTCGGCTCCTCCCTCCAAGAACTCTCCACCTTGCTCTTGGGGTGACTCGAACTCACAACCTCTTGGTTGGAAGTGGAGGGTGCTCACCACTAGAGTAACCCACTCTTGGTTGGGTTGATGAAGCACCTAAAACAGAAAATTAATTTTGCAGTAATAATATTTTATTACCTTTAAGACCATCACCGTCGTGCATGTCTAATTAATATTTAGTATGTAAGGATCGGTAAATTGGGTAGTGTAGAATTTAGCCAAACAATGTTATAATGATAATAACAAAGACAATGCAAGTTGATAATAACGGCAATTAAAGAATATAAAGACGACACAAATTTAGCGTGGTTCGGTCAAAGTGACCTACGTCCACAAGCGGAGAGAAGCAATTTCACTATACTAACAAGAGTACAAAAGAGAGTACAAAATTAGAGTAAATACTCTAACTAATCCCAAATACCCTAAGAGAATAACCTCACAAGATCACCCCAAAGAAAGTGTTCACACAAGTATTTCCCAACACTCACTCTCTTACAAAATACTCTATAATGAAATAAAGGAGGAGAAAGAAAGACAAGAGTGAAAAGATCTTGAATTGGTGTGTTTACAAATGAGGAGAAGCTCCTCTATTTATAGCAAGAAATCCTTGGCCTAATAGTGGATATTATGTCATGGCAAATGCCATGATCCACAAATTTTGTTATAGTGGATATTATGTCATGGCAAATATCATGAAAACTTGGCCCCCACTTGAGAAGAAGCCAAATTAATGGCCATATCACAAATCTCCACCTTGGCCTAATTTCGGCTTATATATAGTAAATTTGCTCCATCTTCTCCGCAAAAAGCCCAATAGGCAAAATCATTTTTCATAAATGCCAATCAAGTTCAGGCAAAGCTTTAACTTGGACACTAGAAGAGGTTTTGTGAACATGTGAGCAGGATTGTCTCTAGTGTTGATCTTCTGAACAGAGACTTTTCCTTCAGCAATAGTTTCTCGGATGAAATAATACTTTATATCAATGTACTTCGTCATCTCATGAAACATCTGATCTTTAATCAAGTGAATGGCACTTTGACTATCATAGAAAATGATAAGACTACCTTGGTGTGAACTGAGTTCCGCAAATAGACCCTTTAACCATAAGGCTTCTTTGATTGCCTCGGTCACTGCCATATATTCTGCTTTTGTAGTAGATAAAGCTACTACATGTTGTAATGTAGCTTTTCAACTAATAGCGCAACCATCAATGCAAAATACATAGCCTGTCAGTGATTTTCTTTTGTCAAGATCACCTTCATAATCTTGGTCTACAAAACCAACCAAAGTGTTAGTATTTCTCCCAAACTCCAAACGTGTGTTTGAAGTACCTCGCAAGTATCTGAGAATCCATTTCACAGCCTGCCAATATGCTTTAACAGGGTAAGCCATATACCGGCTTACCACACTCACTACTTATGAAATGTCTAGACGTGTACAAACCATTGCATACATAATACTGCCGACTGCACTGGAATAAGGAACTCGTGCCATATACCTCTCTTCTTCCTCTGACTGCGGGTATTGAGCAACTGATAACTTAAAATGAGCAGCAAGAGGGGTACTAACTGGCAGATTTAGCATCTTTCATGCAAAACCTCTCCAAGACTTTCTCCAAGTACTTCTTCTCGGTCAAAAGTAGCCTGTTGGCTTTTCGATCTCTTTTGATCTCCATGCCAAGAATTTTCTTAGCTGCTCCCAAATCTTTCAACTCAAATTCACTTTTCAGCTGACTTTTCAAATTGTGAATTTCTGTTAAATCCTTAGTAGCAATGAGCATGTCATCAACATATAATAATAGGTACACAAATAAACCATCATTTAACTTCCGAAAGTAAACACAACTATCATACATGCTCCTCGAATAACCATGACCCAACATAAAGGAATCAAACATTTTATATTGTTGTCTTGAAGACTGCTTTAATTTATACAAGGATTTCTTCAACAAGCAAACATGATCTTCTTTTCCTTCAATTTTAAATCTTTCGGGTTGTTGCATATATTTTTGTTCCTCAAGTTCGCCATGTAAGAAAGTTGTCTTAATATCAAGTTGTTCTAATTCCAAATCATACATGGCAACGAAGTCAACCAAGACACGAATAGAGCTATGTTTAACAATATGTGAGAAAATATCATTAAAATCAATTTCTTGTACCTAATTATAGCCCTTTGCAACTAATTGTGCCTTATACCTCGCTGAAGCTGTTTCTGAATATTTTGATGGTTCTCCAATTTCTTCAGTTTCCTGTGTAACTAAAAAAGCAAATGCAACATAATCTCCAAATCTTAATGGTTGTTTACCTTCTCTTCTTGGTCTATGTTTGGCTATAGAATACTCTTCTTCTTTTGGTTCAACTTCAGGAGTCTCAACTTAAGGAATTTCAGCTTCTGGCTCAACTTCAGGAGTCAACTGTATTTTGCTCCAAAGTTGATGGGCTTGGCTCAGAAGGAATGTCAATCTCAATCTCCACTTGGTACTATGTACTCTTTCCTTTATCTGTATTACAAGAACTAGAAGACTCTTTTCTAGAATGTAATATAGAAGATTCATCAAAGGTTACATCTCTACTAATTATAAATTTTGGTATCGTGGGATCAGGATACCATAGTCGGTATCCATTCACCCCAGATGCATACCCAAGGAAAATGCATTTTTTAGCCCTTGGCTCTAATTTTTCAGCATTTACATGCATGTATGCATGGCAACCAAATATCTTTAAATCAGAATAATTAGCAGGAGTATCTGACCACATTTCCTCTGGAGTCTTAAAGTTCAAAGGTGCAGAAGGAGCTCGGTTGACAATATAACAAGTTGTAGAGATAGCTTCTGCCCAAAAGGCGTTTGTCAATCTAGCATTTGAAATCATGCAACGAGCCCTTTCCAAAAGAGTTCTATTCATCCTTCCTACCACACCATTTTACTGAGGTGTCATTCTCACAGTACGATGTCGAGAAATTCATTCATTCTTACAAAATTAGTTGAATTCATCATTACAAAATTTCAAGTCATTATCTGTTCTAAGCCGCTTAACCTGTTTTCATGTTTGCTTCTCAATCAAAACTTTTCATTGTTTGAAATTTAAGAAAATATTACTTTTATTTTTTAGGAAATAAACCCAAACTTTTCTTGAATAATCATTAATAAAAGTTAACATATATCTGGCACCACATTTTGATGGGGTACGTGAAGGACCCCAAAGATCTGAATAAATGTAATCCAAAGTACCTTTTGTTCTATGAATCGCTAAAGATTTGAAGCTGGCTCTTTTTTGCTTTCTGAACACACAATGTTCACAGAACTCCATATTTCTGGTACTTTGGCCACATAATAGACCTCTTTTGCTGAGGATGGAAAGACCTTTTTCACTCATATGCCACAATCGCATATGCCATAATTTGGTGATGTCAGAATCTGATTTATCTGATATTGAAACTGCAGCACCTGTAACAGTAGATCCCAAAAGAGTATACAACGTACCAAATCTACGTGCTTTCATGATCACAATAGCACCATGAGAAATTTTCAGAACTCCACCTTCATCTGTGTACTTGCACCCAAGAGATTCTAGAGTGCCCAAAGAGATGAGATTTTTCTTCAAGTCAGGAACATGTCTAACATCGGTGAGAGTTCTTACCACACCATCGTGCATTTTGATTCGGACTGTACCTTTTTCAATAAATTTGCAGGCAGCATTGTTTCCCATCAATACAACTCCACCTCCAATAGATTCATATGTGGTAAAAAAAAATCCGATTGGGACACATATGATAAGAACAACCCGAATCTAAAATTCACTCATTGTTAGATTTGAAACTATTATTAGTTGCTAAAAAAATAGTTCTCTCAGTCTCATCAGCAACTACACTTGCTTCGGCAGTGTTAGTATTTTTGTGCTCATTTTTCTTTTTTGTATGCTTTTCTTTGTTTTTTAATTTAAAGCATTCATAAATAATGTGATCTTTCTTATGACAATATTTTCACATGACATTTCTGTAACTGGATTTTGACCTTGGTTTAGGTTTCTCGCTACTTGAATCTTTCTTATTGGATCTACCTCTTATGAATAAGCCTTCCCCTTGGTTCCCACTAGTATCCCCAGTAATATCTCTATCTATTTGTTCTTTTGATTTCAAAATAGATTTGATATCTTTATAAGAGATATTATCCTTTCTATAAAGCATAGTATCTCTTATGTGTTTAAACGACTGGGGTAAGGAAACAAGCAATAACACAGCTTGATCCTCATCTTTGATTTCAGCATCTATGTTCTTAAATCCATAAGAAAAGAATCAAAAGTATCAAGATGTATAAATATAGAGGTACCTTCAGCCATACAAAAAGTGTAGAGTTTTTGCTTTAGGTAAAGCCTGTTTTCTACTGTTCTTTTCATATATAGGGTTTTAAGCTTTTTCCATATGCATTTGGCTGAGCTTTCTGCTGTAACTTCACGCAAAACCTCATTTGAAAGATTTAAAATAATACCTGTTTTTGCCTTTTTGTCTATGACGGTAAACTCTTCGTCCGTTATTTTATTTGGCATCTTCTCCTTTCCTTGCAGTGCTAAATCTAAGCCATCCTGAATTAGGATAGCTTTCATCTTTAATTGCCACATTCCGAAGTTTGCACTTCGGTCAAATTTCTCAACATAAGACTTTGTTAGAGTCGTTTTGGCTATTTAAACTAACCCGGTTAGATCTGGCTCTGATACCAATTTGTTAGAATCGGTAAATCGGGTAATGCGAAATTTAGCCAAACAATGTTATAATGACAATAACAAAGACAATGCAAGTTGATAATAACGGCAATTAAAAAATATAAAGAAGACACAAATTTAACGTGGTTCGGTCAAGGTGACCTACGTCCACAAGCGGAAAGAAGCAATTTCACTATACCAACAAGAGTACAAAAAAGAGTACAAAATTAGAGTAAATACTCTAATTAGTTCCAAATACCCCAAGAGAATAACCTCACAAGATCACTCCAAAGAAAGGGCTCACACAAGTGTTTTCCAACACTCACTCTCTTACAAAATACTCTATAATGAAATAAAGGAGGAGAAAGAAAGACAAGAGTGAAAAGCTCTTGAATTGGTGGTTTGAAGTTGATCGTAAAGTGGGTACGCTTGCAAATTTTTTTACAAAGTGGGTCTAGGTTCAATTATGATCTCAAAACCGGATATAGGTGCAAAAACTTCAATTACACATTAATACAACTCACACATATACATTGCAACTAAGTGGCCCATATTTAACTTTGCAAAGTTGTAGCCCAAAAATAATATGCTAAGATTCAACATTCAATTCCAAATAGGTTCTCCACTTTGCAAAGTTGTATTCCAAAAATAATAGGTTAAGATTCAATATCAACTCCAAATAAGTTCTCGAATTCCTATTTAATTTTTTTAAAAAATACTCAAGCTTTCAATCTAATCTTCGAATTAGTAATTGTGACTTAAACATTAGTTCTACAAACCAAATCCATTTGGGTGGTAAAAATTAGATTTTAAAGATAATCTACCATTGTTGAACAAGCTTAAATAAGTGCGTGTAAGTTTCAAATCTGGCTTTATGAGAAATTTGGAGTGGATGTTGTTTAGACTTATTAGAAATAGTATAAGGAGGTTGTATACAAAATTTGAAGTCATTTAATGAAGATTTGGACTGGTCCACCATTGTTGAACAAGCTTAAATAAATGAGTTTAAATTTCGAATCTGGTCTTGTGAGAAATTTAGAGTTGGGTATTAGTTAGACTTGCTAGAAATAGTATAAGGAGGTTGTATATAAAATTTGAAGTCATTTAATGGAGATTTTGACTGGTTTTGAATAAGAATTGCAACCGAAAATCTTGAAAGAAGTTCGTCTACAAATGCTTGTATGAGCGTGTATAAAAGTGTGTAATATTGTATAAGAGGTGTTTATACATCCATATACAATATTATACAAAAAATGATTTAGTTTTCTTCCTTGAGCCTCTTCTGAAATGTAACTCAAATCTAGCTCAAATCCACTGCAAATCACTTCACATTTAAGTTTTGAACTCCTCTTGATATTTTTAATCAATTGGAGTAACACCCAATCAAAATAACTAACAAAATCTAAAATTCCAAATCTAATATTTAACTCAAAAATTAAAAAACTAAATTGTGAATAGTCTCAAAAGCCACAAGGCTCTAGAACAAAAAATTTCTTAGTTTTTGCAGGAAGTTTTTCTTGTCGTAATATAAAATGAAATGGGTAATTTGATCAACTACATTTAACTCCATAGCTTTTAGAAGCAGTGGTTGTCAGAAAACATATTTTGAAATAGGAGTTGGCAGCTGATGCTTTTGCTAGTGCTTTTAAAATATGTACAATATGGGCTAGGTTGGGTAAAACTTAAAAATATGGGCTATTTTTTGTTAATGTGTGAAGTCACGTGTATTTTCTTGTAATTCTTTCTATATTTAAAAAGTAGTACGATGTAGAGTAAGTAAAAATTTCAACGGTCGCCCCCATTTAACCTATATCCATATTTTTAAAATTACTTAACCTATACCCTAATTTTGACAACTTGAGATCAATCGTTGCCTCTTCTTCTTCCTTCCGCTACCTATGCGCTCCTTTCTTCCTCCTATTCTTCTTTTCTCTCTCAAACACATGAGACTCTTTGTAAGTATTATTAATTGAATATGAAGTACACAGTGTTTTAGTACTAAGGTATGAGTTTTGAATTAAAATCACCATTGAAAAAACTTGAAAACTCAAACCATTAATTAAGATGTTGAAGATATAATCTTGAAATCATCTAGATATTTTAAATATGGAGTTGAATGAACGTACACCAACATTGATTTGAAGATTTGAACTAGAAGTACAAAGCAAGAAACTCCATTAAATCTGTTTGAGGCTCGAGTTCAAATTTTTGAAGATTTTGCTACTTCAATTTAAGGTTTGTTAATTCAAAATTATTTGACTGGAACTCTTGGACCTACATTACTTGTTGGAAATGTGATTGGACATTGTCCGGAAGCGTGAAACTCGAAGAAGCATATGGGACTCAATTATTGAATGTCTTCAAAGATACGAGTCTAAAGTTTGGAACTGCAGGGCCAAACTTCAGACATTACCAGGTTAAACTATGTCTGAAGTTGCAACTATCAGGCGAGACTTCAGAAAAAATTATATGAAATTCAAATATAACAAGCTAATTTTGTTTGAAGTTTGCACTACAAACTGAAGAACTTCAGACTAATTTGTCTGAAGTTTGCACTATGAACTGAAATTTTTTCGATTACCTTTGCAAGTCATGCCAAACTTCAGGCGAAAATATTTGAAATTTTGCTTTAATAAGGCTACACTTCAGGCAAAAAAATTATGAAGTTCAAACTTTAGACATACACAATTGAAGCTTTACAATAGAGTTTGTGCACTAAGGCACTGATGGTTGTTCTGTTGTTTGAACTTTGCCTAATTACCTTTGCAAGTCAGGCCAAATTTCAGGCGAAAATATCTGAAGTTTTGCTTTGATAAAGCCACACTTTAGACAAAAAAATTTTGAAGTTCAAACTTTAGACATAAATTTTTGCTACTTCAGACCCGTATATCTGAAGTTATCCGAAAAGCGAGTAGACTTGTAAGATTTTATGCAAAGCGGGTATAAGTTCAGTGCTGACCCCAAAACTGGATATAGATGCAAATGCCGGTTGAGTAATTATTAGAAATTGTTTACTTAAAGTGTCTTACATAAAAGTATATCGTCATGTGGTGTAAAAAAAATTGGAGAAATAGAAGAAAGAAAATGGAGAACAAATTCACTTGTACTTGGTGTTTCTTAACACAATAAATGCATACACGTCTTTAAATATACTCTTGTTACTAAATTATATTTAATTAATTAAATAATTAATATATATATTTATCTTAATTTATAATTTAATATAATTTGATGTAAATAAATAATTAGTAAAGGTTGATGTAAACAGATAAGTTTTTATCCAAATTGATTAAGCCAGCAGGTTTTAAATTTTATAAGTATTTATTTTTTTCCTTCTTTCTCCCTCACCACTTTCCCGAAAATCCCCATCCCGTTTTTTGGAAAATTCAACTCTGCACAGTCCAACACTTTCCATTGCTTCACCATTTTTGAGCGTTGGCGCCAAATTCATCAGCCCAAATTGCCCTCCAAAATCCTTATCTTATCTCTCTACAAAATAAAACCCTTCAAACCCAGACGAAAATTCTAAGAGCTTCCTCCGGAGATATCACTTACACTGAGGGATGTAGTTGTGACTTGTGAGCTCCATTTCTACAACTCGACCCGCCACTGATCCACTTGTATATTTTTAAAGATTTGCTGGATCAGCGGAGAGTGGAGGTGTAAAAATGGGTCTCACGCTGAAAATTGCCATGTTAATATCCCAAATTCATTCCCTTGTTTTCCTGTCAGGTGTAATATTCTCTTTTATTTAACTCTCTACTACCTATCTCATTATATTGTGGTGATTATCCTTATTGAGCGCTTTTTTAGGTTCCAAATTACCTTTCATGAACTTGAAATGCTATGCTCAACTCAAAATATGCATAGGCTAGAAAATATAATTTATTGAAAGATGTGCACTATCACATTGTTAGTTCTGTTTACAGTTTATGGGCGTTCCTGTTTGTCATATTAAAAATTAGTTGTAACTAGCTGTCAAGAACATCTGTTTGGTTCTTCAATTTACCCTCTCTGGCTTTTTGTTGTTTTGGAGGATTTAACCTGAACTAGCCTTTTCAAATTCCCTTTGTCTGAATAAATTTCCACCATTTCATGTATTGGTGGTCTCGTAATGATGCTGACCTTCGTGAAGATCATGAAAGCTCTTCCACAAAGTCTAGTACATGTTGTATTGCTGGGAACTGACGACCATAACTATCGATAAATATTCTTTCTCTTTTCCTGTTTACGATTAAAGTTCATAAGCGTCATGCTGATTTTGTCATTATCTTTTCTGAATGTATAAGGATCAGGTTGAGATATAATTTATAATTAAAGGTGGAGTGCACCTGACCTTCAGTATTGCTAAGTAGCCCAATACATTCGAAACTAATCACCTGCTTTGAGATCCTATTAATAAATTTTACCCAGGCTTCTGTTGTTTTGTACAAGTTTATTCAGTTATGTTGATATTTGCCAAAACTAAGCAATATGAGCACAACAACCTCCAATCCCACTCTCAAGAAACCTTTTAGTTACAAGTGAAGTTAAAATAAAAGGAAATATAAAGAATGAGTTGAAAGCGTAGGAAAAGTAAGAGTTTATATGTAAGATTAGGCAAATGTATGTGACAAAGCGCTCAGATTATATCTAATCTATCTGAACATATGCTTATGATATTTCTGTTCATTCAGCCTATGATTTATGAATTTCTCTTCATTCAGTTTATGATTGCCCTCTTTATGTATTTAGACTAAGATTTAGCAGAACTGGATATTTTTCTGCAACAGCCCGTATAATCAAGCAACATTGGGCTAATCCTTGGTGTTGTAGATACATTATAAAAAAATCCATTGAGAGGAAGCAAGTAATGTCAAATTCCACTGCAAATTGTTGTTTATTCATTCATTAAATTTTCTGGTTCATAGGAAGTAGAAGAAAATGCAGACAGAACAGAGTTTTATTTCCTACTCCTTATTTTTCAGATACTCAACAAAGGTAGCAATGTAAGAATCATGAAGCTGTCTATCTCCAAATATGGCAGCAGCTTCTCTTGCTCTAGCTCTAAGCTCTTCACCATCTTCAGAAACCATGGCGTATGTTAATGCCTTGGCTATCTCCTTTCTGGTAAATGACCCATTATCTTCCTTTCTCTCTACTTCAATTGCCATTCCTTTTTCCACTAACAATCTTGCATTCAACCCCTGATCATACACAAATGGCAGAGCAACAAGAACATGCCCATGTTGTAGAGTTTCTACGGTAGAACTTAGGCCTGCTTGAGTTAGAGTACCCCCAATACAAGGATGTGCCAGAATTTCCTTCTGTGGGGCCCATCCAATGTGCACCACTCCTTTCTCTGCAGTGGTCAACCCAAATCTTGCTGGCAAAGGATCCACTTCATCTGAACTCCAACTGGGCTTCTGTAGTATCCATATAAATGGTAGCCTAGAAAGCTCAAGCCCATAAGCTATTTCATCGACTTGCTCTTTACTAGGTTTACACTCGCTTCCAAATCCCACAAATAAAACCGATCCAGCCTTCTGTTGATTGAGCCATTTGAAGATTCTCTGCCACGATTGATCGCCATTGAAGTTTTCTCCTCCTAGTGATGATGTTTCAGGTGGTAGTAATCCAACTGGAATAGTAGGCTTAGAGATGAGTTTGTGCACCGCTTCCAAGTAATCACCTTCGAATTCCTTGCAACTTCGTAAAGCCATAGCTCGACATGTACGCAATATTTTGGCTGAACGTTGAGCGTAAGATAACCCAGAGGCGTCTTCTACGAAAGATGAGGAGAAAAGCTCTAATGCTTCATAACTCCGGTAAGCCAAAGTTGATGAAAATTCCAGCATCTCAGAAGCAGGTGAGGTGAGACTTTCCGGAATAGGTCCTGAAGCTCTTGCTGCAATCAAGAAAGCTCTTGAAGCAGCTGAGAAAATACTGAGGTGAATCATAGGGATATCATAAGCTTCAGCAATCTCAACTATCCAATATTGGAAGAAGTCAACAATAATCCAATCAGGCTTTTTATCTGCAATGAATTGTTTGATGGGTTCTTGGAGTAGATCATAAGCTGCTTTCAAGTACTGAATTTTTTCTAATGGTAGATCAACAGAAGCTTCTGCATCTTCAGGCAAAAGACTCTTGTCATCAAGAGTTGGCAATGGAAATTCCACTAATTTCACAAGGTGTGTCAGGTTAGGAGGAACTTTAGGGAGTCTTTTGATATTCTTGGGAGTAGATATGAATGATACATGAACTCCTCCTACCCTGGCTAAGGCTATGGAGAAATTGAAAAATGGAATAAGGTGACCAAATGCAGACCAGGGTAGCATTACTACATGAACATCATTCTTTCTGATCATTTTAGCTGAATTCATATGTATGCTCTCTCAATTACACTGTTTGTATGAACGAGAAAGCAAAGAAGATAATAGCTTTTATATTGGCAAATTAAAGCTTCCTTGAAAGTTTGTTGTACGAGGTTGGATCATGCATTTTCATGAATGTGCATGGGAAGGATAAGAAGTACAACGTTGACCTAGGATCTTGTTTGGCAGTATGGGTAACAAGATGGATTGCCTTTGCTTGCTAATTCAGCCACTGAGTTTTAAATCAAAGTTTTTCTTGAAAAGAAAACGAATGTCCCCCCCACCCCCCCACCCCACCCAAAAAAAAAAAACATTTCATACGAAATTTACTTTATTGAGGTCTTAGACAATAATGTCTCTATTTCAATCTCAGTTTTACTTATTCTTTTTAATTCGTTTTTTTTTTTAAAATTTAAATGGCTACAAAGATAAAGTTGCAAAATTTACAGTAAATATATATATACAAGGAAGTGCTAGAATTTCCTTCTGTGGTGCCCACCCAATGTAATTTAATCTTGCATTAAATTATACATATATTATTATTTTTAGTTTATGTAGTAGGGTGAGCGGCTATTTGAGTTAATAATACTTGTCTGTTTTCCTCCGCCCAAATCCAGCAGGTAGTGGATTCACTTCACCTGAACTCCAACTGGGCTTCTGTAGTATCCATATGAATGGTATTTCATCTAGATTCGGTTCCAAACCCAACAAATAAGACTGACCCGGGCTTCTCTTGATCGAGCCATTTGAAGATATTCTTCAAAGATTGATCGTAATTGACCGAGTTTGTTGATGGAAAAAGGCAACCAAATCCAAAACATGGTAGCACTACTACATATGTCATTTTTGTACGCATTTAGCTGAATTCGTACATATACTCTCTCAATTACACTATTATATTTGTATGAAGGAGAAAGCCAAGAAGCTGATAACTGTTATATTAGCTGTCCGATCTTCCTTAGAAGCTTGGAGTTGGATCATGTATTAAAGAGATGAGGGAATACCGAGAAACATCGTTTCTCGTCATCTCCTTTCCAAGAAACGAGGGGGCTATCTGTATAAGGTTAAAACCGATCCTCGATCATGAAGATCGATCGAGGATGGCATCTCAGTCAAGGGGTATCTTCATGGAGAACCCGAACGAATTTCGAGATGGGGGCGTCGAGCTTGGGGCGTCCAAATCGACCAAGGTAACATCGACCGATACAGGTCCCGAACATCGATGTCTGAAAGTGATCACCAAGCTCGAAACCAAGGCCGAGGTTCCGATCCGACACCGAGCTCGAGTCGGTATCGAGCTCACAGACAAAAAGTTGTTACAACCGCACCAAATGAGAGAATCTTGGCGGGAATTAAGGAGGAGACACACCATCATGGGTCCTCCACTAGTAATATTATTCCATTATATTGCTATAGATAAAGTAGTGATCCTTGGCTATAAAAGGCAAGATAGATTGTAATAGAAGACATCTTCCCTGGGATTAAGAATTCATTGTGTTTATCTTTCTAAAGCTCACTAAGTATCTTTGTTCATCATTTCCTATTTTGCATTATAAATACGTGTATTGTTATCTTCAGATCAAAGGAATCTACTTACCCTTAGAACCATACATAAATTCAACGTTATCCGATTTTTCGGGTAAATAGTTTGGCGCCCACCGTGGGGCTAAGGATAACAAGTGATAATTTGATACAAATATACAGTACACTCCAGCTTGCAACTTCATACCAGCAATGGCTCTGCCAATCGACCTCGAAGCCGGCCTTCAGGATGAAACCAACAACTTGGTGCCCGTGGCCGAAAGGCTACCTAACAACGGCAACAAGGCTCGAATCGAGGAACCCGAAATTCAAGCCGAAGTACCAGTAGATATCAATTCATGAATGGCTCTAGAAGCAAATCAGCGTTCCGAGCAGGAAAGAAGCGTTCAGGGTGGCGCTCGACCCATAGCCCGAGACACCCACAGCACGGGGGAAATCGGGGTCAGCTTGCGTATGATTTTCGAAATACTACAATCCCAACAAGTAGCGATAGCTCAGTTGCATAGCCAAACTCATATGCAAAGTAATCCAAACTCCAATCCACTTCTTCGAGAAGTAACCCCCAGAACGGAGCCCGACACAGTGAAATCGAACGAGCGAGAATCAGGAACCGCTCCTAAAATTGCTAAACTACTCGAAGAACTCACAAAATGAGTCGAAGCCAACGACAAAAAATTCGAAACATATGATGCTAGGATCGATCAGATCCCGGGGGCTCCGCCCATTATGAAAGGGCTGGATTCGAAGAAGTTCATACAAAAGCCTTTTCCATCGAGCGCGGCCCCGAAACCGATCCCAAAAAAGTTCCGTATGCCCGTAATTCCCAAATATAACGGTACGACCGATCCTAACGAATATCTCACCTCATACACATGTGCCATCAAAGGCAACGATTTGGAAGACGATGAGATCGAGTCCGTATTATTGAAAAAGTTCGGAGAGACCCTTGCAAAAGGAGCAATGATCTGGTATCACAACTTGCCACCAAATTCTATCGATTCTTTTGCCATGGTAGCAGATTCGTTCGTAAAAGCACATGATGGTGCCATAAAGGTCGCAACGAGGAAATCAGATCTATTCAAAGTAAAACAAAGGGGTAACGAAATACTGAGGGAATTCGTATCCCGATTTCAAATGGAACGCATGGATTTGCCACCAGTCACAGACGATTGGGCCGTACAAGCTTTCACCCAAGGGTTGAACGGACTGAGTTCGACAGCGTCACGTCGGCTGAAACAAAGCTTGATCGAATACCCTACAATAACTTGGACAGATATACATAATCGGTATCAATCGAAAATCAGGGTCGAAGATGATCAATTGGGATTTCTGTATGAACCCACGCGTCAGAACCGCGCAACCACTAAAATTTTGAAGGAAACCAACAGAGAACAAAGGTCAAATAGAGACCGATACCAGCCGTACGTCACAGATCGGGTGAACTACGGTTCGGCACATGAGACAGTTAGGAATAACCCTAGGTATGATCGAGGGCAAAGTTCTTGGGGACTTATGAGCAAGAGAGGCTTTGATAAATATGCCGATCCTATAGAAGTTCCTCGATTATCGGAATATAAATTCAACATCGATGCATCCGCCATCGTATCGGCTATCGGACGCATCAAAGATACCAGATGGCCTCGACCCATGCAGACCGATCCGGCCCAAAGGAATCCCAATCAAATATGCGAGTATCATGGCACCCACGGTCACAAAACGGAAGAATGCAGACAATTAAGAGAGAAAGTAGCCCGCTTGTTCAACAAAGGGCACCTTAGGGAATTTTTGAGTGATAGGGCGAAGAACCATTTTAAAAACAAGGACTTTGGCAAGCAAAACGAAGAAGAAGAACACAGCACATCATTCACATGATCATCGGCGGCGTCGATACCCCTCAGGGACCTATGCTCAAACGCACTAAAACGTCGATTGTGAGGGAAAAGCGATCTCGAATTCAAGATTACACTCCCTCAGGGACTTTATCGTTCAATGATGAAGATGCAGAGGGAATCATCCAACCCCATAACGATGCACTGGTAATATCCGTACTCATGAATAAAATTAAAATTAAGCGTGTGTTAATTGATCCAGGTAGCTCGGCCAATATCATCAGATCGAAGGTCGTAAAATAGCTCGGCCTACAAAACCGGGTCGTGTCCGCAACTTTGGTTTTAAACGGATTCAATATGGCATGCGAAACCACCAAAGGCGAGATAACCCTACCGATAAACGTCGCTGGAACAATTCAGGAAACAAAGTTTCACGTGATCGAAGGCGATATGAGATATAACGCCCTTTTCGAAAGGCCGTGGATCCACAACATGAGAGCTGTACCTTCGACCCTACACCAGGTCCTCAAATTCCCAACACCGACAGGTGTCAAAATAGTGTACGGAGAACAACCAGCCGCAAAGAAAATGTTCTCCGTTGAGGAGGCAAAACCAACATCTTCGTCTTCACCGGTGAATGGATCGGGTTCGAAAGGAGGCACAGTCGAAGACCGGAACGCCAAATAGCAACCAAAGACATCAGCCTCGACCCAGCCAGATAAGCAGCGCATCGAAGAAGATAATGATCAGTGGATCCCTCGATCCTTCGTGACCCCCGATGACTCCGATGACACCAAATCAACTATTGAGGAAATGGAGCAAATCATTTTGATCGAACATTGGCCCGAACGAAAGGTATACCTGGGAAGGGGTTTGAGCCCCGAGCTCAGGAAGAAAATCATTCAATTTCTTATCGATAACATTTATTGCTTTGCTTGGTCCCATTTAGATATAACAGGAATCCCGCCGGACATAACGACACATCGACTAAGTATGTCCCCTAGATTCAGACCGGTGAAGCAAAAATGAAGACCCCAATAGGAGGTGAAGCACACATTCATAAAAGATGAGGTAACTAAACTGCTCAAAATAGGATCCATTAGAGAGGTAAAATACCCCGAATGGTTGTCCAATGTGGTCGTAGTGCCTAAAAAGGGAAACAAACTTAGAATGTGTATAGACTACAAGGACTTGAACAAAGCATACCCCAAAGATTCTTATCCACTGCCCAACATCGATCACTTGATCGATGCCACGGCCGGCCACGAGATCCTCACTTTTCTCGATGCCTATTCCGGGTATAATCAAATCCAGATGAACCCGGAAGACCAGGAAAAGACTTCATTTGTGACCAGATATGGAACATATTGTTATAACGTAATGCCCTTCGGGCTAAAAAATGCAGGAGCTACTTATCAACGCCTAATAAATAGAATGTTCGAAGAACAAATAGGTAAATCAATAGAAGTCTATATTGATGACATGCTAGTCAAGTCCCTGCGCGTAGAGGACCATTTGACCCATTTGCAGGAAACATTCGATATTCTGAGGAAATACAACATGAGGCTCAACCCCGAAAAATGTGCTTTCGGAGTCGGCTCGGGTAAGTTCCTCGGCTTCATGGTCTCAAATCGGGGAATCGAGATTAACCCAGACAAAATCAAGGCCATTGAAGACATCACCATCATGAACAGCGTGAAAGCTGTACAAAGGTTAACAGGAAGAATAGCAGCCTTAGGCCGATTCATTTCGAGATCATCAGATCGAAGCCACAAAATTTTCTCTCTATTCAAAAAGAAGAACAACTTCGCTTGGACACCGGAATGCCAACTAGTGTTACAAGAACTGAAACGATATCTATCGAACCCACCACTGCTGCACACTCTAAAAACCGACGAAAAACTTTACCTGTACTTGGCAGTATCAGAAGTCGCCATAAGCAGTGTCCTGGTTCGAGAAGAGGAAGGTACGCAATTTCCTGTTTACTACGTAAGTCGGACCTTAGGGGAAGCGAAAACTAGATATCCACACCTGGAAAAATTGGCGCTTACGCTGATTAGCGCCTCTAGGAAGTTACGACCGTACTTCCAATGCCACCCCATAAGCGTATTAACCACCTGCCCACTTCGTAATATTTTACATAGGCCTGAACTATCGGGCCGATTGGCCAAATGGGCCATCGAACTCAGCGGGTATGATATTGAATATCGACCTCGAACGGCCATCAAGTCTCAAATTTTAGCAGACTTCGTGGCCGATTTCACGCCGACCCTCGTACCCGAAGTCGAAAAAGAACTACTGTTAAAATCAAATTTATCGACGAGGGCATGGATCCTCTATACGGACGGAGCTTCGAACGTAAAGAGGTCCGGGCTAGGCATAGTATTAAAATCTCCCACGGGTAACATTATTAGGCAAGCTATTAAAACTATTAGGTTAACTAACAACGAGGCCGAGTATGAAGCCATAATTGCAGGTCTCGAGCTAGCTAGAAATTTGGGAGCGGAGGTCGTTGAGGCTAATTGCGACTCTTTGCTGGTGGTGAGTCAAGTAAACAAAACCTTCGAAGTCCGAGAAGGCAGAATGCAAAGGTATTTGGACAAACAGCTTATCACTTTGAACCATTTCAAACAATGGAGTCTACGACATGTTCCACGAGAACAGAATAACGAGGCCGATGCGATTGCTAATTTGGGATCATCGGTCGAGGTGAATGATTTGAACTCGAAAACTGTCGTTCAACTTTCAAGATCTGTAATCGAAGAAGGGCACGCCGAAATAAATTCTACTAGCTTAACCTGGGATTGGAGAAACAAGTATATTGAATACTTAAAAAACAGAAAGCTCCCTTTAGACCACAAAGAGTCCAGGACCCTTCTAACTAAAGCTGCTAGATTTACTTTGACTGCGGACGGAACGTTATATCGAAGAACATTCGATGGACCGATGGCGGTATGCATAGGTCTGGGAGATACCAATTACATCCTCCGGGAAGTACACGAGGGCACTTGTGGCAATCACTCCGGTGCCGACATGTTAGTTCGAAAAGTGATCAGAGCAGGGTATTATTGGATCGATATAGGCAAAGACGCAAAAGAATTTGTTCATAAATGCGATAAATGTCAAAGGTTTGCTCCAATGATCCATCAGCCCGGAGAACAACTTCACTCGGTCCTATCCCCATGGCCATTCATGAAATGGGGAATGGACATCGTCGGCCCCGGCCCCTACCATCGACCCCAGGTAAAGCCAGATTTATTTTGTTTATGACTGACTATTTTTCTAAATGGGTTGAAGCGCAGGCGTTCGAGAAAGTAAGAGAAAAAGAGGTTATCGACTTTTTGTGGGATCATATCATATCCCGATTCGAGATACCATCCGAAATAGTATGTGATAATGGGAAGCAATTCATTGGCAACAAAATCACAAAATTCTTCGAAGACCACAAAATAAGAAGGATACTAGCCACCCCGTACCACCCCAGCGAAAATGGCAAGCCGAATCAACAAACAAAACTATTCTTCAAAACCTGAAGAAGAGATTGAATGACGCTAAGGGAAAATGGAGAGAAATTCTGCCCAAAGTCCTTTGGGCATACCGAACAACATCGAAATCCAGTACAGGGGCGACCCCATTCTCCTTAGTATATGGCTCTGAGGCATTGATACCAGTCGAAGTCGGAGAGCCTAGTCCCAGATTTTGATGCACGACGGAAGAATCAAATAACAAGGCTATGAACACCAGCCTTGAATTATCGGACGAATGACGAGAAGCTGCCCTCATCCGGTTGGCCGCACAAAAGCAACGAATCGAAAGGTATTACAATCGAAGAACTAAATTTTGCCACTTCAAGCCAGGGGACTTGGTGTTAAGGAAAGTCACCATCAATACTCGGAATCCAAACGAAGGAAAACTAGGACCAAATTGGGAAGGACCGTACCAGGTGCTCGAGAACTTTGGGAAAGGATCGTACAGGCTCGGCATCATAAACGGCAAACAGCTATCAAGCAGTTGGAATGTATCACATCTAAAACGGTACTACTGCTAAAGTCCGACCTTTCCCATATTTATTCAACTGTCCCGCACAGAAGTTCGAACAAAGAACAGAAGTATTCTTTTACTCAAAAGCACGTGTTGCACTCTTTTTTTCTTAGACCAGTTTTTTCCCAAATGGGTTTTTGCGGCAAGGTTTTTAATGAGGCAACCATCGATCGTGCTGCGCTTTTAAAACAGTATCCGAGTCTTTCGACCCTTAGCCCGAACAACCTCGAATATCGGGGGGCACCAGGCCCTCAAATACATCGAGTTCAGATGCAACAAAGTCTTCTCACAACAATAGAGGAAAAATTGTAAGAGCCAAAATGGTCAAAATGAACCATGCTAATATAGATTGCCCCAAAACATATATACAATGACTTGAGATTTATTATGCAACCAGCCTGCGGGCATATCGAGTTATCTCGAGTTCGAAATAAACACTCGAATATTAAGCCTACGGGCTACTTCTATATCGAGTTCGAAATACTCAGTCGACCGTTGAGCCTACGGGCTACTTCAACATCGAGTTCGAAATAATCACTCGAATATTAAGCCTACGGGCTTCCACATTATCTCGAGTTCGAAATAATCACTCGAATATTAAGCCTACGGGCTACCACATTATCTCGAGTTCGAAATAAATACTAGAATATTAAGCCCACGGGCTACTTCTATATCGAGTTCGAAATAAACACTCAAATGTTAAAGCCTACGGGCTGCCGAGTTCGAACGAGGGCCCAATCGAGTTTAAAACATTGAAAAAGCTACGTTTACTCAGAGTTTACGTTAACCACCACATTATCATCAACTCAACAAGCAAAACGTCACTCCAAATTTGATCGATCAAAATCGACCTTGTTATATATATATATATATACAAAATTGCCTACGTAATTAATTTACAGATATGGAGAGTTAGACTCTAAGCTTCTGGGTCGGGGTCTTCCCCACCCTCGGACCCGCTTTTGCTACCATCATCGTTATCATCATCATCATCATCAGAAGCCAAGGCTTCAGCTTCCGCTTCAAGCTCTTTTGCCTTTCTTACCTCTTCAGTAAGGTCAAAACCTCGAGCATGTATCTCCTCGAGGGTCTCCCTCCGAGATCTACACTTAACAAGTTTGGCAACCCAATGAGCTCGAGCATCGGCAATCTTCGCCGCTTCCCGGGCCTCCACCTGAGCGGCCTCAGCATCAGCTCGATATACAGCAATAGACTTATCCGCCAAAACTTTCGACGACTCAACCTCCGCCTTAGCCTCAGCAAGTCGTATCTCAAGCTCATCGATTTTCTTAGCCTGAACCGACACCTTTTGCTTGACGTTTCGAAGCTGAACGTCGGCTGATAATAACTTTGTTAAGATGGTTTCTTTCTCCGCTGCCAGGCGGTCAATAGTCTCCTTCCACTGGTTGCATTCGGCCCGGATTTGATCGACCTCCTCTCGAAGTAGCCCGATCTTCTCGATCTTTTGCTGCAACTGAGACAACGAAGGGTTAACTTCCACAGTCGAGTCGAATCCATACTTTAACAGAACGAGGCTCACCTGCTGATCGAGCTCGACCATTTCTTCACGAACCTTAGCTAAATCCGCTTGAAGATCCTTTATAACCTCCTCCTTTTTGCTACAAAGAAGCCGAAGGTCATCTCTTTCACCTAGGACCTTCCGGAGTTCGGCCTCACACTGGCTAAGATCAACTCGAAACCTACCGATGGCCTGCATAGTTAGAAACTGTCATCAACACCAATAAAACAAAGAAGGATCACCGATATCGGAACCATCAAGTATGGAAAAGAACAAAGAAGCCAAGTATGGAAGAATCATTACCCGAGTAATAAAACGCTGAGCTTCCTCTAACAAAAGAGAAGCATCACCGATATCGGAACTGTCATCAACACCAGTAAAACAATCCTTAAAAGGATCCGCTGCACCTGAGCCAGCACCAATATCGGGAGTCTTCAGCTCTCGAGCCTCCTTCAACGCCTCCTCAGAAAAAGACGGAAGAGAAGGTGAATGACCCATTGCCATTGCCCCGAGCAAATCACTCGGAGTACTCCGATCGAGACTTAGGTCTTCGGAACCAACCCCGATGGGCACGGCCGCCATCGGCTCAACAGCTCTAGCAACCTCGACTGCCTCCGTAGGTCGAACTACCAAAGCCAAGGAGCTATTTTCTTTTTCTTCTTCCTCCCTCAGTCGTTGGACCGAGTCGATCGAAAGGGCAATGATTTTTCTCCTCACCTTTCGAGTTTTGGGCTTAGGGTCCTCCGGCTGAGAGGAAGCCCTTCGTTTTTTTTTTCATTTCCCTGTTCCAGGACCGGGGACTTGTTTCGTTCATCACCGCTCTAAGGCCTCAAAATGGCATCCCTAGTTACACCTATATACAAAGGAAAAATCGATAACTAAATGAACGCAGAATATACCTCAAGGGAAACAGGAACCAAACCTTACAATGATTCTTGGCCTCCCATCTACCTTTAGCCAAATCACGCCAAGCGCGCTCGGCATAGGATGAAGTCGAGGCTAACTTTCGAACCCAATCCTCGAGATCAGGCACAGCTTGTGGCATCCAAGGTGCAGTTGGACATCAGAAAATAATATTAAAAAAAATGAAAAAAGACACAAAAAGCAAACAAGAATCACTTACGGTCGAAATTCCATTTTTCAGGAAACGACATTTTTTCCTCCGGGATAAGATCACGAGTCCTCACTCGAATATATCGACCCATCCAACCTCGATCCTTATCTTCATCGATGCTCGACATCAAAGCCTTCGATGCTCGACGATGTAGCCTAATTAGTCCACGATAAATCTGAGGCCGATACAGTCGTATAAGGTGGTTCAGAGAAAAATCCAACCTTCCGGCTTTGGTAGAGAAGAAACGCAATAAGATGACTATACGCCATAAGGAAGGATGAATTTGGCCGAAGGTGACCTGATATCTCCTGCAGAAATCAAAAATCACGGGATTGACATCTCCCAACGTAAAGGGATAGGTGTAAACACTTAAAAATACCTCCACGTAGGTAGTGACGCTCTCATCGGAGCATGGGATTTATAACACAACCTCAGAACCCCAGCCGCAGTCTTTTCTGATGGCCTCGAGGTGAACCTCCGCTATAGAGCACGTATACATTGATACGTGCTCATACCGACCCAAAACGGATGAAGGGTTCTCCACCTTAAAATCAGTTTTTAAAATACACGGGCCGGGAATATAATCTTGAACGGACGGCTCCATCGGCGCCTTATCGTCACACGGCCGTGAGGAGGAAGCTTTCTCCTTGTGAGGTACGATTTTTGAAGTTTTCGCCATCAATATGAGAAGAAAAGTCGCAAAGGAAGGTGAAAGAGGGGACAGCACCAAAACTCTGGTATAAGCGGCACTAAAGCAACGAAGTAGAGAAAATAATCAAAGGGAATTTGGGAAAAGAGGAAGCACAAAAGTGAAAAACATTATATGGGAAAACTATTTATAAGGCATGGCGATTCGTTTCTAGCGGTGGCCGACCACCGACTTACACACATTAAATGCCTCGATAAAACCAAATCGATAGGACAGCTATCACGCACGTCATAGTCAAAGTAGATAGAAACGTCATCGTTGATTCAGTCGAACCTTAGAGAAATCACATCGTTTCTCGTCATCTCCTTTCCAAGAAACGAGGGGGCTATCTGTATACGGTTAAAACCGATCCTCGATCATGAAGATCGATCGAGGATGGCATCTCAGTCAAGGGGTATCTTCATAGAGAACCCGAACGAATTTCGAGACGGGGGCGTCGAGCTTGGGGTGTCCAAATCGACCGAGGTAACATCGACCGATACAGGTCCCGAACATCGATGCCCGAAAATGAACACCAAGCTCGAAACCAAGGCCGAGGTTCCGATCCGACACCGAGCTCGAGTTGGTATCGAGCTCACAGACAAAAAGCTGTTACAACCGCACCAAAGGAGAGAATCTTGGCGGGAATTAAGGAGGAGACACACCATCATGGGTCCTCCACTAGTAATATTATTCCATTATGTTGCTATAGATAAAGTAGTGATCCTTGGCTATAAAAGGCAAGATAGATTGTAATAGAAAACATGGTCCCTGGGATTAAGAATTCATTATGTTTGTCTTTCTAAAGCTCACTAAGTATCTTTGTTCATCATTTCCTATTTTACATCATAAATACGTGTATTGTTATCTTCAGATCAAAGGAATCTACTTACCCTTAGAATCATACATAAATTCAACGTTATCCGATTTTTCGGGTAAACATTCAATCATTGATTTTAAATTAATCAAAGTTTTGTTTGGGAGATTCAAACCGCAATCAGATATTTTTATAAATACAAAACCGCAATCAGATACATATAGGTGAATGAACCGGCTTGCCACTTGCCAGCAAATAACGGGAACAGAACCCGTCTCTATCCCTCTTTTTTAATCTCCTGCATTTGACATATGTCCTAGTGTTAGATGCACTTGGTTGAACTCCTGACATAATGCCCTTGAAAACAAGACTTTAGATTCATGTGATGAGGAAACAAGTTAGTTGTAGCATTTAAGTGTACGCTATATATATCAATTAGGATGAAATGTATAAAACATCACATAAATATTATTTAACTATGCATAACATGATGTGCTATTATTAAGTGTCATGTTGAATGTATCTTTAGATTTGATATTGAATTAAACCTCTATATGTATGAAAAACTATCGATTTAAACGAGTCAAGTAACAATATGCCATTATATGGCAATGACATATGTCAAAGTCGGGAGAAGAAAGAAAAAAAAAAGTGGGATAGAGATCGCTTTTGTTCCCCGTTCACTTTGGCAAGTCTCGGTTCCTTCACCTGTATATTTTGTTACTAGTACTAGGTTTGAATATCCCAAACAATTAGTGATTGAATCTGCACGCGACGCAACCTTTTTTATTCATGCATGGGAATTACTAGGTTAATTTCTTGGTATTCCCACACTCTTGAACGCAATATGATCCAACAGAAAATTAAACTTCTAAGGAAAATACGCTACTAACATATATATATATATATATATATATATATATATATATATATATATATATATATATATATATATATATATATATATATATAAGGCTTGATCTTTATCTTTCTCATTCACACAAATAGTGGAATTAAGAGAGTTAATAACTAGCAACAAAAATGAGTAAGAGTGATGTTCATGTAGTAATGCTACCATGGTCTGCATTTGGTCACCTTATTCCATTTTTCAATCTCTCCATATCCTTAGCCAAAGTAGGAGGAATTCATGTCTCATTCATATCCACTTCCAGAAATATCAAAAGACTCCCTAAAGTTCCCCCAAACTTAGCACACCTTGTAAAACTAGTGGAATTTCCAATGCCAACTCTTGACGACAAGAGTCTTTTGCCTGAAGATGTTGAAGCTACTTCTGATCTTCCTAATTATTTAGAACAACTCCAGTACCTGAAAGCAGCTTATGATCTTCTCCAAGAACCAATCGAACAGTTCATTGCAGATAAAAAACCTGATTGGATTATTGTCGATTTCGCCCAATATTGGATAGTTGAGTTTGCTGAAACTCGCGATATACCTTTAATTTACTTTAGTATTTTTCCTGCTGCTGCAGTAGGTTTTTCAATTGCTGCATCAGCTACAGACAAGTCAGTAGTTGAAAGTTTCACCTCACCAGCGTCTGAGATGCTGCAAGTTCCGTCGTCGACTTTGTGTTACCGGAGGTATGAAGCATCAGAGATTATGTCCTCATGTTTTGAAGAAGACGCCTCAGGGGTGTCATATGCCCAATCGTGGAGCCGATATAATTTTTGCATGTCAAGCCATGGCTATACGAGGTTGCCAAGAATTTGATGGTGAGTATTTGGATGCGGTACATAAAGTAATCAACAAGCCTGCCATTCCAGTTGGATTATTACCACCCGCTGAAACGTCAAGAAACTGCAGCTTCAATTACGAAGATGATGATCAGTCAATATTATGGCAGGAAATGTTCAAATGGCTCGATCAACAGAAACCCATGTCAGTTTTATTCGTTGGGTTTGGAAGCGAAATGGAACCGAGTAAAGACCAGGTGGATGAAATAGCATATGGGCTTGAGCTCTCTGGGCTATCATTCATATGGATACTACAGAAGAGTAGTTGGATGATTAATTCAGATCCTTTGCCTACAAGTTTTGGATTGAGAAGAGGGGAAAAATTAGGGGTGGTGCACATTGGATGGGCCCCACAAAAGGAAATTTTAGCACATCCTTGTATTGGGTTTACTCTAAATCATGGAGGGTGGGGTTCTGTTGCAGAAAGTCTGCAACATGGTCATGTTCTTGTTCTTCTGCCATTAATGTATGATCAAGGCCTAAATGCAAGAATGTTAGTAGAAAAAGGACTGGGAGTTGAAGTGGAGAGAAATGAAGAAGATGGTTCATTTACTAGAAATGATATATCTAACGCGTTGACATACGCCATGGTTTCTAAAGAAAGTGAAGAGCTCAGGGCAAGAACAACAAAAGCTACTTCTATTTTTGGAGATAGGAAGTTGCATGATTCTTACATTGCTAGCTTTATTGAGTATCTGAAAACTAATAGGAATAAATCTGTGCCTTAAAATCATTAGTCTTTGGTACTCCAAGCAATTAATCATGTTTAGTCTGCTTCTTTTTCCACTTCTGTAACTTTTTATTGATATTAATAAAAGTACATTGCAGAGCAATTGATGGGGTAAAAATTTACTTGTTTCCTCTCAGATAATTGATTTGGAACTATGTTTACTACTACACTATAAGGTTAGTACTCGATCAGTTATTAGAAAGTATGTTTCCTTTAATTATAGTAATAATTTTATGGAAAAATGACACTGCCGCTGTAAAAATAATAGCCGAAAAAATGTATAAAAGTTATATATTTTTTGTATATATATACATTCTGTATGTTATATACAAAAATTATACAAGTTTTATATACGTTTTCGGCTACCATGTAAATAGTTTCTGGGGCGGGCTAAAAGTGATAATACCAACGTCCAACTATTGTTATAGATGAGCCCACGAGATTGAAGTAAGGGGTTATCTTTCAACAAAAGTTGAATATATTGGGACACGTAGTAACTACTGCCTAACTGAAACGACCAAGAACAAACCACTTTTGACTTTCTTCCCCCAATTTTGCCACTTTTACATCCATTTCACTTTTCAACAACAGGAATAATGTAATTCACATATACCTAATATGGTGGAAAATCATATATCTTGCTTTTATAGTTTCTTGTGTCATGTCATAATTCATAGTTGATATGTTTCTAATAGAGTCTATATCCTACGTAAGTGTTTGTATGGTAAAACTTTACCAGCACCTATTCTAGTTTCGAACTTTGCCTATATATACCACTTTTTTGTATTTGTACCAAAACAACAAAGCAACTCCATTCACCATATTCCAGCTAAATAATAGAGTGGTTGTGTAGAGCTCAAGTGAACTACCAAAACATTAATTTACTTCACTCCTTTCTTCCATGGTAAAGTGCAGATTGTAATTCATTTTATCTTTTACACCAAATCCTGGCTCTAAAAAAGCAATTCTTCACCTTCAAAATGTTCTCATGTGTGATTGTCCTAGAAAATGTTCATGCAAAGACCAATTCTGAGTCCAGACTCTAGAAATATGCCATTATAATTGCTTTTTCCTTAATTGTGTTTACTTTCCTAAAAAATGTTCGAAATCATATCTTGCTATATTTATTTATTAATAATCCGGATACATGCTAACTCTCACCATCTAACGGCTAGGGTTCGAAATCATATCTTGCTTTATTATATTCTTGCAGATGGCGAAGACGGATTGGTTGCTATTAGTCCTTATGGGAGTGGTGTTTTCAAGTATAGAGAGAGGAGAGGGAAGAAAGACAAGTGAGTTAACATACTCAGCAATAAAGTGCAGAAAGCACAGTGCATCCATAAAAGATTTTGGAGGAATAGGAGATGGAAAAACACTCAACACAAAGGCATTTCAGAAAGCAGTGAATCAACTGAGCCAATATGCATCAGATGGTGGAGCTCAGCTAGTTATCCCTGCTGGTCACTGGCTCACTGCTAGTTTCAATCTTACTAGCCATTTCACTCTTTTTCTTCACAAGGATGCTCTTCTTCTTGCTTCTCAGGTACTAGGTACTATTCATATTTTCAATAATCTTTACCAGAGTTTCATAAAATAGTTAGTAGAATATATATATGTATTTCAATTTTGATTTATTTCTTGTATTGGAATTTCAAAGTTCTAAACTAGACAAGAAAATTTGTTGTGAAAAAGAAAAAGTAAATATTAAAGTGTCTACACCACTCTCTCTCGCCATCCCTACTCTAACCAATAAACTAAAGGCACATAATGAAGATAGGTTGCCAAACCACAACTAGGGATGGCAATGGGGCTGCGGTGGCGGGGCGGGTTCAGTCTTAACCCACAAAAATTCAACCCGCCCCGCCCCCGCAAAACAATTTTTTTTTTGTTTTCACCCGCTTAAACTTTCTTCAACTTTTTTTGTCTTTTTGCATTTAGATTTTTTTTTATCCCATGACAAGAGATCTTACTTTTCAAAATGGTTTTCGACAACTGTAGAAAACTTGATGGACTATGATTTGCAATCATTGCGATATATACTGTAATTGTAGTAATTAGCATTGAAATTAAGTTGCACTCTAATAATTATATACTGGAATATTCCACGTTGGTCAACTTTTCCTAAGTTGTGTTACCACAAAATCTTATAATTTCTTGGGCTGCTAGTCACAGGACTAACGATTTTCACCTACAGGGGTTGTTTGAATAATATTTCGAAATAACCTTTTAGAAATAAGCTTTTGGATATTTATTGTTTTAAAAATTTTGCCCCAGGAAAAAAAAAAAACTTCTGATAAGTGTCAAGGTACACACATTTTGGAAAGAACCATTCCACCATCCAAGTGACAAATCGACAGGATCTCCACAACCGCAACCAACATATAACCCACATCACCCCGCATGGTCTCTAACCCGCACCACCTCATTGTCATCCCTAACCACAACTGCTTTGAAGCGGCCGTCGATAAGAGTTGACAACTCAAAGTTCATGTTCATTGCTATTAATAAGAGTGTCATTTAATTGGTTCAGGAAATAAACCAGTGGCCCCTGATAGACCCCTTACCATCCTATGGTCATGGGAGGGATGCACCAGGAGGCAGGTATATCAGTCTCATTTTTGGTACTAACCTCACAGATGTCATCATCACAGGTAACTAAAGTCTTACTATATCCACATTAAAAATGAATAAATTTATGTTCTATCTTTCAACATTTTAAAAAGAGACTTGTCTTTTCTGCATGATTAGGTGAGAATGGGACAATAGATGGGCAGGGTGCTGTCTGGTGGCAACAATTTCACAGGAAAAAGCTAAAATACACAAGATCTTACTTGATTGAACTCATGCATTCTAATAAAATTCAGATATCAAATCTAACCCTTGTCAACTCTCCTTCTTGGAATATCCATCCCGTTTATAGCAGGTTTAATTTATCAGCCAAATCTACATTATTTTACATGTTGATTATTTAGTTTGTTAAACTTTATCATTATCTCATGCTTCTGAAATTTCAGCAATATCATTATCCAAGGCCTCACTATTTTAGCACCTGTAACATCCCCAAACACTGATGGAATCGACCCAGGTCCTTTTTTTTTTCTTTTTCTAAAAGCATTTTAATAAAACAAGTCAAGGAAACTCATCTAATCAATTCTTCTTATTTCTCAAAAATTTCAGATTCTTGCACAAATATAAGACTAGAGGACAACTACATTGTATCTGGAGATGACTGTGTAGCAGTGAAAAGTGGCTGGGATGAATATGGTATAAAATATGGAATGCCAACAAGTCATCTGATCATCAGACGTCTCACTTGCATTTCACCTTACAGTGCAGCAATAGCATTAGGAAGTGAAATGTCAGGCGGAATTCAAGATGTGAGAGTTCAAGACATTATAGCCATCAACACAGAATCAGGGGTAAGGATAAAGACAGCCGTGGGACGAGGCGGGTTCGTCAAAGATGTATATGTCAAGGGGATGAAACTGCACACCATAAAATGGGTATTTTGGATGACAGGTAACTATGGTTCACACGCTGACACTCACTGGGATCCTAAAGCCTTACCAGAGATAAAAGGGATCAATTACCGGGATGTGGTGGCTGAGAACGTGTCAATGGCCGCCCAGCTAGAGGGGTTGTCCGGGGATCCTTTCACTGGAATCTGCATGTCCAATGTGACAATTGGTTTAGCAAAGAAGGCCAAGAAATATCCATGGACTTGCACTAATATTGAAGGAATTAGCAGCAGTGTGCAACCTCCACCTTGTCAGTTGCTAGCTGATCAGGGCCCAAAGAAGAGTAGGAGGATGTGTGATTTTCCTACAGAAAGTTTACCCATAGATAACATAGAGATGCAAAGATGTTCTTATAGATTGAATTACTGATAAGCTTTCCTTACATGTACCAGTTTTATAATTTTAGTGAACTATCAGTACTTTTCATGGCTACTTATAGAATTCCCACTCAATTTTATGCTACAAATACAAGGATTTCATGTTACGCTATGAGAAGCAAAACTATGGTTCCACCCTTCAACATGATTAACACATCTAAGAGAGACAAACCATAAGCACATGGCACCAGGCAGGAATTGTTATCGACACATGCAAGATAGCAAATTCTCACTTTAGCTGAGAAAGAACAATGAGCCAATCAAGAAAACTAGGTGCTTGTTTATAGGCATACAGATCTACAATCACACAGGGCATCCAAACTAAAAAATACATACATCTACCGTCAAATTACTTGAAAGCAATAGGGTCAAATTTTCAGGATAACAAGCTGTAATCACTCAGGATTTCCTAGTCCTACCACTCAGAGAAGAATCTGGTGTCAAGATGGAATTGGTACTTGGAAATGTTCTGATCACGGACTGCCATTCAAGTTTGGTTTTAGCTCCTTTGTACAGCATTGATCACTTTGAAAGATTAATAGAACAAATCTAACATAAGCTAATATCAGAGCTGTGAACTCACCTCCACTGCATTTGTTATATTTTTACTGGGGAACATTACAAAGTTTGATACAGTATTCTACAAAGTTACGTCACCGAACTCTTAACTGCATAAATTGTAAAACAGCGTCTCTCTCAGTGAGTTGGATCTGGATTAAATTTCACGGATTCCCTCCAGATGAGCTCCTTGATATTTTCTTCAGTAAAAGATGGCTGCTCAAAGTCAAAACTGAAAGGTTTAGGACAAATGGGCTCCTCATTGATATCATGAAGAGGCGCCAAGTAGGGGTGGCAGAGCGCTTGATCAACTGCAAAAGATCATAAAGAGGATTAGCAATGGCAAAATCAGTTTCAGCATAAAACTTTGTTTCTAAATATAGAATTATGAGTTAGAATTGTCTCAAAGAAAGTTCTAATGAATTATCTTTACCTGTAACACGCCTGCTTGGATCAAAGACAAGCATTTTTTCAAGCAAATCAACAGCTCCAGGAGATGAATTGGGGAATCTAGCAGCAAATTGTTGTCTTGGATACTGGGGGAGCTGTCTAACATATCTCCGAGCATTATCACTCCGGAGAAATCCAAGACTGGCATCATCAGGTGATCCTATGAGCTATTTTAAACAAGTAAAGGGACCATATCAGGATTGAACTGACTAAATTACCAAAAGTGAACCTCTTTTTGTGCAAATTAACAACTAAATAAACAGGTATTTGAAGAAATTTCTAAGCAAAATACACTTGGATAGGCCACTGATCATGTTAAAGCATTATAGAGAGCAGTTATTATTCATCATTGCTGTTTACACTTATGGAATCTGTCAGGATAGAGATTGAAGGTAGACAAGCACTCATAATGCATATTTACCTCTGTGATAAGTTTCAACTGGTGAACATAGTCCTTGCCGGGAAAGAGAGGTTGTCTTGTCATCATCTCACCCAGTATGCAACCTACTGACCAGATATCAATTGCTGCTGTATATTCTGAACAATTTAGGAGCAACTCCGGTGCCCGATACCACCGCGTTACGACATACTCCGTCATGAAATCTGTCTCGGATGTTGTCCTTGCAAGCCCAAAATCTCCAACTTTAAGGTCACAATTCGCATTGAGAAACAAATTGCTAGGTTTTAGATCACGATGCAGGACGTTGGCAGAGTGAATGTACTTAAGTCCTCGTAATATTTGGTATAGGAAATACTACAAAAAGCAACAAGGAGAAGGCCACTCATGTACAGGAAGTACGCAATATGGAAAACGTAGATATATCCTAAACAAATAGACCTCTTTAAGGCAATATAGGCATGCACAATTGTTGTAGTAAATTGAGACCAGATTACAGATCTGGACAACCACAGTTATCCGGATAACTAAGATGACTCATGACTGTTCATCCTGTCATGTTTAGGGAACAAAAGTTTCTAACCTTTTTTTTTATCGGTTAATAACAGCAAAAAACCTTCTGACTTCTGCACATTCAATTCTGGATAATCATAAAATTGTTTAACCTTTTCTTCACAACTTGGCCTTACAGTGGATTTTTTTTGTAATATCATACAAAGCAGTGTTCTATAAGCCTGATGTGTGAACAAGTGTAGTTTTTGGCATGGACAAGTTTCACATTGAGTGTCAAGTGGATGCAGTGAATATCACTACCTAAGTGGAGTCTATATACTATTAGTTTACTGCTTGTAGGCTTGCCAAGTAAAAACAATATAACATGGAGAGAAAGGGTTATACATTATTCATATACTTCCAAAAAGTTGTCTTCCACCTCCTTCAGATTATCAAGCAAACAACTCTCTTCTTTTACATCCTATACTGGAACAGAACGATACCATAGATTTTCTTAAGATTGAAACCCCTGACACGAAATAGATATTTGGACAATCCTTGTTAACTTTTCCTTTTCTTGAGCTGGCAATTAAGTTGGACTATCCTTATTACTTGGGGATCTAATATAATAGCGTATATATCAAGCTAGAGACAAGCTATCCAGAGATTAGTAATGCAGGTATAGCTTGTTGTTGGATGTTTGGCTTGATATGTTACAAGTTAGTATACAATGTTATAATTTAAAATGTGTTTACATTTTAAATAAAAATAAATGTTTATTTACTATTACCCGCATTCTTATGCTTTCCTGAGCCGAGGGTCTATTGGAAACAGCCTCTCTATCCTCACAAGGTAGGGGTAAGGTCTGCGTACACACTACCCTCTCCGGACCCCACGGTGTGGGATAAGACTGGGTATGTTGTTGTTGTTGTACTATTACCCGCATTCTTATTTCACATTCTATCCTTAACTTATGCAAGTATTATTTATGAGGAAAGCAAAAGTAGTAACCAAACATTGTATTAAAAATGCTAAAATGTGGATATGAAACTTTACTCCACCAGTAGACCCTTTCTGTGAGTTGATTCTTACTTGTAATCAAAATCTCTAAATACTACTGTTTAAAAAAAAAAATTGATTGTTTACTACTCTCCCTAAAATTATATTCATGTTGACTTTAAAACTTCTACATGATAGACTTTTCCAAGCAGTTTATTATTTTTGTCATTTCTTCCGAAAATGTTTGAATTTCTGTCCTAAAGTAGCTGTGACCAAAGCCTAATTTGACCTTTGCAGATCAAAATTGTGCAAAAATTTTGGGACAGAGAGAGTGATATGGAGGGATTACCAGACGTAAAAGTACAAAGTGCAGAATCTCAAGAATCTCAAAAAATCATCCAACAACATTTTTAAGCTGGACTCTTAAATCCGGAATTTGGGGGGGGGGAGTTTCACTTGAGTGAGAAACCCGGGGGGGGGGGAAGCAAGGCCAAATAGTACCATCTTTGTAACCCAAAGATCACTTTATGTTCAAGTCTTTGATACAAAACAATCCAGAAACCAATTATACCAGCTACATGGGAATTCATTATGTTAAAGGAAATTATAGACGGGTCACCTATTCCTTGTTGATTGGTTGAGTAATGGTTTCTCATCTTTACTTGAACATCATACTTGACCAGGTGTCCCTTTGCTTTAAACTTTAATTAAATGAGATAAAATGGAGTCATCAGTAAACCATAAGAAAGTCTAGCTTACCCGACAGTGATCATCAGTCAACTGTTGGTTGGAACGAATTATCTGATGAAGATCAGTGTCCATCAATTCATAAACAATGTAGACATCATTGAAATTCTCAGTTTGTGGAGGCCTTATAATATCTTTAGTGGCAATCACCTGTGGTAATTATAAAAGGTAAAATGTTATCATTCTGAAAAAACTGATACGTCGAATCATTATTCCCAAGACAAGAAAAGAATATGAAGACCAACAATACACGAATAACTCCATAAATAAAGTTTTCTTGAAGGAGATAGAAAAATATCTAACATAAAAGATATGACAAATTCACGAAGTGAACGAAGAAAAGAGTTTATGAAATAAACTATTCTTGAAAGAAGATATGTAAGGAGGGCATAGGCTATTTGAGCACCTTAAGAGTAAGGTATTAGTTAACCATAAATGCACATACCTTACCTTATCAAAAAAATAAAGTTACCATAAATGCACATGCTTCCAATTTCTTAACAGCAGAGTCTATGCATAGGAGTCAACAGCTCACCTTACTCTTAGTCATGGTTTTTTTTCATATAAGGTGAGAAATTTCATTTAAACTGTACCAAGGAGCAAATATGTACAGCCAAAATTTCATCCTCCCTCTCTTTAAGCTTGCAGGGAGTGCATGAAATCAGTAATAGTGTTTACATCAAAATCAAAAGACAGTTTACACCAGGAACTCTTGCCAAAGGGTTAACCATTACTATGGAATTCTGAAAGAACTATTTACCTAAAACTGTACTCTTAGGCATTTCTCCTATTCTTTTTACAGCTAACTATCTATAAAAATTAATGGCCCTTGAGACATCTTCCCTTCCTTTACCTCTCGGCTTCAACTGAAGGCAGGAGGAGGTAGAGATAGGATCCAGCATGCTTCACTTTGTTTTCAGTGAAAGCAGGCTTCAATTTTATCGCCTACATTGCCAGAAATCATGGAAAAGTTTCCCTCTAAAAAATCAATTTCTACCATCAAGAAAAACTCTACCATTTAAAAATCTGATTTCCATGGTGTTCCTTCTTCTATCACTTTCTTTTCTCGAAATTATACAGGCAAGGTATCTAAAAGTTCAAACAAAAAGGGGTATCCAAAAGGTGAATACAACTACTATCATCACCAATTCTTACTGGTGTCATCACCTTTTGGTAATAAGTGGTATACATAATTATTTCAGCAAAGTAAAGATAGTAGCTCTGGACGCCTCAAATCTCTCTCAGATCAACCATCTCTGGTTCATAACCCTGTCTTCTGCCTACTCTAGTTACTTGTGATGCAGTTCACAACCATTCCATCTACCCACCCTCCCCGAAGTAATAGAAAGGAAGGGGAAACAACAGCTCATTATGTCTAGTAACAACCAAGGAGCAAAGAAAACAAAAAGATATTTACAAGGGTTGCTCCTTATAGATGGCTAGGGGAAAAGCAATGCTGTCTCCTATAAACTGCAACGACAAGTGACTACTAAGTTATATGTTGCTATACTGAATAGCGAACAAAAAAAGACCAGCACAATAACAGATAAGTCAGTTTTCATGCAAGTAAATGCGCAAGCTAACACGACAAAGTAATGGAACAATCTGAGGAGTGGGGTCAATCGTGGAATTTGTGAAGTAATGTCAATACTCACATTGTCATGATCCATGTGACGAAGAAGCTTTATCTCTCGTAGTGTCCTTTTCGCATCAATTCTATTATCAAATGCATTGCCAATCTTCTTAATAGCTACTTCCTCACGTGTTTCAGAGTTCATAGCGGCACTGAAGGAAAATAAAAAATCACATTTTTCCTTCACATACTAAATAAACAGAGGAAAGAAGTTAAATAGAGGGCAAGGACAACATATAAGATCCTAAGAAAAGCAAAAGGCAAAAACTTCTATTTTCTCTTGCCGAGACTCCACTTACTAACACAAGATAGATATTTAAGAGTAAAGTGTTCATGGAGAGAAGCTACTACTAGTTGGACCCCAAAAAAATCAAGCGATTGTGTGATAACTTTTTCTCGGGAATATTATAGAATGATCTAAAGAGGGTCAATTGGATATAGTTGTGACATAATGAAACTGAGAGTGAAAGTAATAAATAGATACATGAAAGCCATTTCCGTATATGACGGTAAGGAAGAAACAGCATAGGGGAAACCATACTTGCCAATCTTCAGCAGCAAAAAGCTCTAAGTTTTAAGCCCCCCGACTCATTATAAGACACCTAGTGGCTTCTTTGTATCAGGAAATGACCAACATAAGAAAAGTTCATCAGGGTTCAGAATATCTCCGCTCCGCCACTCTTCTTAACACAAACATAGTAACTTTCCAAGCCAAGTGCCCATCGTCCCAAGACCAAATTACAGTTTTTCATTTTACTTCAGGTTCAAGCCAATTCTTGCATTAACACCTTTAAAAATTTTGTATTCTTCCAAAAATTCTAGCTTAGTACTAGTCAATATGAGACCTATAAGATTCAACAGTGCCACAGCTATTAAGTTAGGATGGACCTCAAGAGAAAACACATAACTAAGCACTTAGCAAACACAACCTAGGAAACTCATCAAAGGCACTTTTCTTGATAGTTCACAAACTTCCACATTAGACCAAATCAAAGAAATTTGAAACCAAAAGATACCCAGAAACACACAATCTTTCTTTTAATCACAATGGTCACCGGGGCCAACATGCACGCATATCAATTAACAAGACCTTTGACAGATAACTTGTATAGGTCAATATCCACTCAAGGGCAAGCTTAGTTCCTCCTCATAGACTATAACCTAAACCAGGCGGTAATACACTTAACCCATAAACTATTACAAAAATAAAAGAAGAATTAATTCAAAGAAAAGAGCTTGAAGTTCAAAAGGGGATAATAGTAGTATTATTCATACCAAACGATGCCATAAGCTCCACGACCAACCGGCCTAAGGGGAACATACTTTTTGGAAACTTCAAAGAGATTACCATACACATTATACTGCGCATAACGACCCCCATGTGTTGGAACTCCTTTGAAATTACTTTGTACACCTTGATCACCTGAAATTGCTTCCATAGGAAATCAACCCAACAAAAAATTTAGAAAATTCTTTTTTTTTTCTTCGAAAAATTGAAATCTTGGGCAAAACCCAGTTCAAAGACAGTTTTTAATGGGCCTGTTAGTGTCGGTAGCCTTTCAAGAAGAAGATGTGAAGAGCTCTTTTGACATTTCTTTGAGTGGTGACCTTCTTTCTTGTTTTTCTTTTCCCTTTCTTTTGTTTTTTTCCTTTTCTTTTACTTTCCTTTATCTTTCCTAAATTTATCAAATTTTCCGGAGAAAACTTTGGGGAAGGACGTGTGTGAACTTTTGAACATTGGCCTTCACTATTTCAATACTAGATGCACTTATGGTCTTATGCCAGCTCTATTGTGAAAGTATGGCTAACGTGGTTACCTTATTTGCTATTACCTCCGTTCATTTTTAGCTAGTGTTTGTTCATAAATTTTCAAATTTATTCTAAAAAATCTGATTTAGGTGAAGTTTGGTTTGAAGATAAAAATGTGTTTGGACATCTATTTTGGGTGAAGTTTGGTTTGAAAAAATATAAAATATAACTTATACTCACAAGTTCTATAAACTATCACAAATACCCAACATTACCATTATTAATAACATTCATTATATTATCGCAAACCATAGTCCTGAACATAAATAAATTTGATACAAAATTATCATTTTTATAATAAACTACATGATACACTATCAGATGACCGAGAAGACGAAACAACATCGTTACAAAATAATAAATGGTGGACTCTTTTATAAAATACAAAAGTTTGGATCAATTTTTAAAAAATATAATAGTGATATTTTGGCCCAAAACCAGCTATTGAGCTGGTTTTGGGATTTGGGATTTGGCCAAAATGTGGGCAAAATCTATGGCCAAACATGTGTTTGCCAAATAAAACCCAAGTTTATTTTGACAAAATCCAAACGGGTCCTTAGTTGTTAACTTTTGATTTTGCACTCCCTTTAAAAAATATAAAGTATCTATATTACAATTTAACTTATAATAATGATATCATTTCAAAAAGTCTTGGGAAATGATTCGTGGAATGAGTAGTTAATGATAAGGATAAAGTAGGAGAAAAAATGTTGTCTTTTTCTTAATTTGCCAATAAAAGTGAAATATATTTTTAGTATAGTACACAACTAAAATTGAACGAATGAAGTAGTTAATTATTTTTATATTGAAATCAGCTAGTAATGTATTACTCGAGTTAGATGTAAAGTTTATAATGCTCTTTGTAACTTCAATATACTCTCAAAAAATTTCCAAGAATTAAAGTAAGAATGTTCTAGAAAAGATTATCAAGGAAAATTGCTAGCGTAGGAAAATTATGGTCTACCTTTATAACCTATTATCACATTGACTTTTCAATGTATCAAATTGATCACTCCTCTCCAAGTATATATATTTATATCGTGGCAGCTTGGAATTGGAATATTTTGAGTAATTACGTACATATGGTTGGTTGTTCTACAGATTTTCTTTGAAGACTCTGATATTTTATTCTTGGAAGCTATGAGCAGTTGGAAAAAAAAATTGTTTTTTATCCAGTCAAGTTGGCCATTGGTAACCTCATTTTGTTCGACTAGTGCAAGAAACCTTTGTTTTGCTTTTTGGTCTACCCATAGAATTGAAAGTAGAACAATCCATTTAACCCCATTCATGCTACTCCTAACTATTGAGCCAAACTAATATTCCATTTCCGCTCTAACCATATTCCCATTAATAAGAATTAAGAACCTTCTTTTTAAAAGAAAAAAATCAGCAGTAAGAGGATGGCAACCTAACATTAAAAATGACATCACTCCTAAGATGAATTTCGTTTTAGTATTTCATTATTCGAAAGGCGAGAAAACACTATTAACAAAAAACGTTAAAAGTCTAATTCTATATCCGGAAAAAAAAATACTCCTGTCTTGTCTAACTGTAGGTAAATTAAAGGTGAATGAATTAAGAAATTACAACTTCTAGGACCTTATCTCTGAGTATGTGTACAATTAAGTCGGAGAGGGATGGCTCAAACTTGCATATATTCGCTTATTAATCCATCCAATATAGTAGTACCAAACTACCAATTAATACAGTAATAAACTAGAGGGATCTATCTCCATGGCCGGAGGTTTGGAGGGAGACCCTAGAGTCTAAAGGTTTCAAGTTGAACAGGACCAAAACGGAATACTTGGAGTGCAAGTTCAACGACGTAACCCAGGAAGCGGACATGGAGGTGAGGCTTGATACACAAGTCATCCCCAATAGAGTAAGTTTTAGGTATCTTGGGTCAATAATACAAAAAAATAGGGAGGTTGATGAGGATGCCACACATCGTATCGCGTCAGGGTGGATGAAATGGAGTTCGCTTCCGATGTCTTGTGTGATAAGAATATTCCACTAAAACTTAAAGGTAAGTTCTATAGAGTGATGGTTAGACCGACTATGTTGTATGGAGTAGAGTGTTGGCCAGTCAAGAACTCTCATGTCCAAAAGATAAAAGTAGCTGAAATAAGAATGTTGAAATGGCTGTGCGGGCATACCCGATTTGATAAGATTAGGAATGGAGTTATTTGAGAAAAGGCGAAAGTGGCCTCCGTGGAGGATAATATGCGGGAGGCGAGGCTGAGATGGTTCGGACAAAGGAGAAACATTGATGCCCCAGTTATGAGGTGTGAGAGGTTAGCAACAGTAGGTATGAGGAGGGGTAGCGGCATGCCGAAAAAGTATCGGAGAGCGGTGATTAGGCAGGATATGACGCAGTTGGAGCTTACCGCGGACATGTCCCTTGATAGGAGGTTGTGGAGGTCGAGTATTAGGGTAGAAGGCTAGTGGGTAGTCGAGCGCGCTGCTCTTTCTTTCCCAAACCTATAACATTAGTATTAGTATGGTATCCCTTTTACTCATAGACTGCTATCTTTACTTGCTGTTTGATTGGCATCTTTCGCTTTGATTTTTTAATATACTGTTGTTGTTACTACTTGTGGCCTATGCTTCTTTATGTATATGTGATATTGCTATAAAGCGCATTTCATCTACTCTTTAGTCTAGGGTCTATCAGAAACAACATCTATGACCTACTAGCCAGTGTATGACATTTGGTATTGCCAGCGGTTGGTGAGAGTTTTATTACGACAGGTCAAGTAAATATGGTACTCATCTCATAATTCAAAGGGATAAGTAAAATTACCCAAGCCACCTACCAAAAAACATTCCTATAAGAAAAGAGAGGAGTTATCTCAACTCTCAAGTATTATCATCTCTACCTTCGTTAGTATACACTGTTGTTAGCACTTGAAAAGTCAAACAGATTTCTCTTCGGGTTACGAATTTTTCGCACTCTTTCTAAATATTTTTGTAAGGAGTGTATATTATGTAAATTTTTAATATATAAACTTTATTTCAATAAATTTTAAAGTGCCAAAATAAAAATTGAAGTCGAAGAACCGTCTACGTATTTGGTCTAAGAATAGTGATGTAAATGGAGTTGGAAGCTAGTCAATTCCCCCGCTCTTTGCGCCATCTCTGACTATAATTTTTCTTCACGAAATTGTACTTTACCTCTTTTCTTTTCCTTTGTTTTCTGGTCACCACGTTGGAATTAGCTGTCTTTAACGTCGGAAACACGTCTGTCCAACAACCCACTTGCTTAATCAAAAGTCGGAAAATTTTCTCCATACCGCAATGTCCCTTCAAACTAAAAACATGGATCCACTTACAGCATTAAACCTTACCCAACATTATTTCAAGCTTAAACACACAAAAAGAAATCAGATTTAGCTTCCAGAAAACAAAAGATAGAGCAGAAAAGTTATAAATTGATCTGTTAGCAGGGATGACAACTTTATACATCATAGACATAGTATAAAAGTACAGATATATATATCCAACACCACATAACAAGTATATAGCAACGACAAACAACCTTTATCACAACAATAACTATATATTGCACTACTTAGCAGTACATCATATTTAACCAGAAAGCACAAAACTCCACATCGACACACGCACCCACAACCATGTGTATACGCAAAAGACTCCCTTTTTCCTAACATTCACTTCACCATTTGTTTTTGTACATTGTTGTTTGGTAGCACTGGTTTAATGACTGCACTACCAACTCTAAGATTACAAAGCAAAGCATCACGTCCGGTTAGAAGGATCTGAAAGAACTTATCTGTCTCCTTTGTTAGGAGATCTAGTCCTTCCGAAAGTTTTTCTGTCTTTTTAGTCAGATCTGAAGTTAGAACTTCCAACTGTTCTGCATCAATAGGGTCTATTCCATCCTGTATGACTGGGTATAACTTCTTCACGCTTACATCCACTGCTTCAAGCTCCTTCAATGCTGTGAACTTCCCTCCGGAATATATGCTCCTGATCTCCCCACTAATAAAATCATGAAGATCAACAAAAGCTTCAGTCCACAAGCAAGTCACGTGAACCTGAAGATCCTTCAATTTCTTCGCGGAACCTGAGAATGCAACAGCAAAGATGCTACATATGAAAACAGTTACAACCCTCACTCCATACATTGCGTGCATCAGAACCTTCCCTTTCGCAGAATTCTTGATCTTGGGTAGGTTCAGTGATTCAGTGAGGCTGTCCAAGATGGCAAAGCAATTCTCCAGTCTGTGGTTCTTTGAATTAATATGATGCTTCCATCCGTCCAACGAAGAACGAGCCTTCATGAACTGTGTTGAGGAGCCATCCAAGTTGTGCAAGCCGCATTGAAGATAAAGGTGGCCTTGGCTAAGCCTGGATATCTCAGAGCTGTAGGCAATGCACATATCCAGCATCTTCAAACTATTGTCCAAGTAGACATCAATCCACTTCTCATCCCAGTCAGATACAGGAAGCTCAAGATCAGTAATAAGAGTTTTCACATCTGTATGAATTGCACAAAGTGTGCTTATTGCTTGTTTCATCCATGATAGGCTAAGGATATCTTCCTTGCCTCCAGGCTTAAGACTCTTAAGCCTCCCTGCTAATGTCCCCTCAAAAGCATTCAACAGAGCAAGAAGCCTAGGAGACAAGTACGAGCCCTTGGGTAATATCATTTTGAAAGGATTTCCAAATCGGAGAGAAGGGCGGTGTGGTTCCTGTGGGAGACTCATTTGGATATAGATAAACTGCACAGAAAGCAGAGAAAAAGACACTGTCAATAAAATTATAAATTCAGTAAACCAAGTTTTAGCTTTTACCCAGGAAATCACACCCCATAACTTAAAGAAGATTCCCCTTGTATATGGAGCAAATATTCTAGCATACTTCTCATTAAAACAGTAAACAAACTACATAATTATGATTTTGCAGCAAATAGTACATACTACTTGACAGATAAGCTTGAACGAATCAACAAGAGGTACATGCCACAACTACAAAAAGAACTCTTGCTAAACGAAAGAGAAGCCGCATACCGCACAGATAAACCTAGCATATCTAGAGGATGTGTCTGGTAACAGGGAAAGCCCCAATGGCTGTTTCTCTACCTGTTGGGGAGATGCCAACCATCTCTCCTTTCTATGAACATATGGCCGCAGCCTCACCCAGCAAATCCACTCAACCATGGCAAGAAGACCATGTTATTCTCTATTCTCAATAATTCTTTTTTAAAGAGTTGAGGAAACCAAAACTATTAACCAAAGTACCTTAGAACTTTTAACTAGGGTTCAAAAGGAAACAAAAACAAACAGAGTAACTGCTTGAATGGATCAACTCTTCCTTTTATTCACAAAAAAGGTTACCTCATAGAATCTAGGTACAGAAACTCAAATCCATAAACCTTTTCAAAAGAAAATATATATTTTTTGTTTATTACCATTAAGATAAGATTTTGCTAATCACTGATTGAGGGGAAAGAGCACAAACTGACATTAGAATCTCACGAAACGAAAAAAAAAAAATCAAAGCTTGTGGCACAGATATATCCACAGATCCAAAACCAACTCACAATCCATGCGTTTAAGCACAAAAGTATACATGGATCTAAGAAAATATTGAAAATTCAAGATTTTAGCACTAACATATCCGTAGATCTAAGTCAAAATTTCATGCTTTTAACTCAGGTACATCCATAGATCTCAAACAGCTCAAAATTCATTCATTTAGGCACAGATCTAAAACAAACTCCAGTATCTAAACAAGAGAAAAACAAATCAAAGCAAATTAACCACCAAATTAAGCGATAATTACATCGGAAACACTGACCTAATAGACGGATTATTCAAATCCGGAGGTGATCCAAAACGGTCAACGCCTTAAAAGCTGCACCGATTTTCACAAAGCTGTATCAGAAAATTTCGAGTCAAACCCTAAAGTTCTATACACACACACATACATAGAGAATAAAGAAAAATTATTATGAAAGTAGTGAGAGGAAATGGCCGTACCTGATATAGAGTACAGAGACGAAACGGTAAACAGAAGCGCCGTGGAAAGTTCGCAAGGTCCGCGTTGTTTTGGGAGGTGATAAGGGTTTGGTTTTATGGGGACAATAATGTCCTTGTGCAAAATTTGGCCGTTGGATTTTCATTATCACAATTGTGGATAAATGAGTGGTTACCACTGATTTTTCTTTCTTTTATTTTATTTTATTATTAATGCGAATGGATTGTGCATATAGTCACTAATAATAATATAATTTAAAAAAATTGCGCTTATGCACTGTAATATCCATTTTGTTTTTCAAAATAATCTAATTTTTATATTACTAGTGTACGTATCTTTATTTCCATATTTTATCATATATAAAATAGTACAAAAAATTTCAGTATTTGGTAAGAAAAACTTAAGAATAAGTGATACTCTTGCACTTAAACAATATTAGTCTTAACATATGCGCATTGCGCGTGTACCCATGTTAATAAAAATAAAAAATTTAAAATAATATAAATAGTATATTTAAAAGATATTTGTGACAAATAAAAATTAGCAAAAATATGATTTCCAAGGATAATGCTTTCAACCCACACTAATTAACTTTTTCAAAAGCCAAAATTCTCATCATCTTGTGATAAATACGTTTTCTTAGCTTTTTGTAATGATGTTAAATTCTAAGACATATTACGCATGTTGATGTTATAATTATATTATTTTTTTATTAAGCAATTATGTTATTTGATATTTTGTATTTCTGCTTAACGTCTATAGTTGCTGATAAAGTAATTTTGAATAACTGAAAAAGAATTAAAATTGCTAGTATTTGGCCATATGAGAATAAAAAGAGAGAAGAATAGTCAAAAAAATATTTTTTATGCCCAATACCTTGCTTTAAATTGATAGTATTTGGAGCCAGATTTCACATTTTTTTTTTTAAAAAGCACGAAAAGAAAAAAAGAAACTAATAATTTTTCAATACTGGTCTACACCAAACAATGTTGATGGAAAACCCCGAGAAGATATAATAAGCCGCTGACCTCGAGAAATTTTTCAATGTTTATTAAGATTTATAAAGAAAAATCATACTTGATTTTAAATTTTTAAAATTAGGTATTCGTACGTTTTTCAAATAAAAAAAAATAGAATTTTAATTTTTAGAAAAATAATTAAATTATTATTCTTAAATATTAAAAAAATAACTATTTTATCTAATGAGCAGTGTCCATAATCAAAGATTTAGAACTCTAGTATATGTTGCACATGTATGTGTCCGTATATTTTAGAAGGATTTAGAACAAACATTAACAATACAAAAATGTCTTTATAATTAGTACAATATATTAATAGTTGGCAGAAGGTTGCTCTTCTTAGACTATCAACCACATTTACTTTATAAATTAATATACTTGATTTTTAAATACCCAATAGAATAACAATGTTTATATTTAGCATAGAAAAGAATATCAACTAATTAATACAGCCTAAACATAAAAGGATTACAAAGTTGCAAAACTTTGTATAATTCAAAATATTAGGAAATTAATTTAATGACTATTTCTAAATATTAGAAAAATAATTAAATAATTATTTTTAAGTATTATAAAAATAATAAATAAATATTCCTAAGTATTAGATAATTAATTGAATTACTATTTTGTCTAGCGTGAACTCTATTTTTTAAGAGTAAATAAGACGGACGACATTTGATAAGGGCCTTCGTGCTTTTAATATAACTAGTTTTAGGGTACGCGCGTTACACGTGTAAGACGCGCATGTTAGTAAGAAAATTGTATATAACAAGAACGAACAATGTATAATAGTAATTAATGTCCAAATAAATTCAACATGCAATTGAAATAAAAATTGAGTGTAATTACATTAATATCATAGGTGAATTCAAATATGTTGGATATCTTCTGAACCTGCAAATGTCAACACTTTGATTGGTTAAGGTAGCGATATAACATTTGTAATTATAAATAATATATTTTATGATTTAATAACAGTTATATTGTTATATCTTATATAATATCTCTTTATAGATAATATTAAAAATATTTAAAAGAAGATTTAAAAGAAATACTTAAACCACTAATAAGGATTTAACATAACAAAAACAATTATTTGCTAATGCACTCACGTATGTTAATCTAACCAGAATGCACGTACTACTAAACTATTAATTTTTATACTTCTTACCTTGTCACCCCTCCTAACCTAGTTAGGATCCTCTAATGTTGCAATTTTTTTTATGGAGAATTACAATCCATCATCACTAATATTAACAAACATAAATTATTTCTTGGTGAGATAGGGCTTTAATTTTTGACTTCGTATATTTATAAATTTATTTGGAGACCATACATTGAGAAATATCGTATCAAATTGAGGATTGATATGCTTTTGTTCACATATACAAGAACACACCTTATTGCACAGTAAACTTAATTTCTAATAGTAGCATAAATATCAAATAAAGCTACATGAACCAGTAAAAACTATCAAAATTTTGGGTATATGCAAGGACACCAATTGCCAAGAGCTATTATTTAAGAACACAATTATAATATTGTGATATGTATAATATAGTCAATTAAAAGAAGTAACTAAACTTATTTTTTTCTTACAAAATATGAGCAACTTGAGCTGGCATAACAATTAGTAATTAAAACTATTAAACACAAAGTGAAAATAATCTTAAATTAATAAAGTATACAATTTATATGAGTTAGAATGTCTAACCGATTTTATGTGATGAATGCAATGATCTAAAGAACCTGTACAACATTCGTATATGAGTTAATTTTAAACCAATGATCATATATGAGACATTGTAAATAAAAGCACAATTGACAAACTTTTTATATGCAATTGTTTATGAGTAATGCATTAAAGATCATTATTACGTAAGTTCAAGCATATAGAACAAGGTAGAAAATTTACCTCAATTCGCAAGCAAGTTTACCTATACGAACGTTGATACTATAAACGATTTATAATAAAGAATGCAGGTTAACGACTTTTTTTATAAAATGGTTAGCTCCTCTTTATTTTAACTATTTTGGTTCTAAAATTCTAGAAACCTAAATTGAATCCTAAATATAAATAAAGTGAAGATACAACATTACCATAAACTACGATCGGTAAACTAATATTAAATTGAATCCTAACCTACACAAAAAAAAAAACAATAAAAATTGCCGATACAAAAGAAACAATGGAAAAAGACACACCATAATTAAAAAGAAAGAATCCTAAAAGTAAAGGAAACAAAACCAAAGGAAAAGAAATCGTAAGGCAAGAATCCCCAAGTAGTGTAAATTCTAAAGAATTCTAAACCTAAAAGGAAGTACACGGCATTTTTTGATTTTGGGAAGAAAAAAAAAGAAATTAATGATTATAATTACAAATATATCCAACATAAAATGCACTTACGAAGGATAAAAAAGGCAAACGACATTTCGATAGGGTTTTCGTGCTTTTAGTATAGTATAGATAGATATAGATATAGATATATCTGCACATTATTTTGAATAAAAAATTTATCCTTGATTATAATTGAATAATTTTTTAATTTGCAACTAGCATTGTTTTTGGATTTAAAGTTTCTTTATTTAATGTACATGGAGCCCGAATGAGACCATTGTACTTGGAACTTTTTTTTAAGCGGTAGCTAATTAACCTTTGAACAATCTCTTTGCCCACACAGATATTTTATTTCTAGCTCTTCTTTTTTTATTATAAGATATGTTTTTATTATTTATGAGAATTATTTTATTGCAATATGGCGAGGAAGTGTGTAGAAGATTGAACACGGCAAAAATCTCACGGTTAGTATTTTGGTGACTTCAGCCATGTCTGTTTGTTGGGATCCATCAGATCCCATACTCTCCCATTTGTAGTATTGCTTTTACTTTTCCGCACGAGTTTCTCTACAAAATACTTATCTAAAAAAAAATTTGGTTTGATTTTTTGGCAAAGTTTTGAAAACAAATTCTATCGTAAAGGCCCTAATTAATTAGTGTTACACTTTTGCACTTTATTTTAAAGTAGCAAGCAATGAATGAGGTTTTGACCAAATGGTCAAATTAGTACGCGTAACCATATTAATTCATTTTCTTTATAATTCAAAGGGAGGATGAAATCTTCCAGATTAAGCGAAAGTGATTTTGAAAATTAATCTAATATCCATTTAAAATATAAATATAATCCCATTACAACGTTCCATTACAGTATCCATCATCTACCAAAGTTCGGATATTACAATTTTACACCTAACGAGTAAATAAATAACATATGTTTGCACATAAATTTTATTATTTAACTATAATTACTTAATATACATTCTATCTTATTTTTCACTTAAACATAAGTATGTCGTAATCGGCGGGCCAATTCCGATTACGTGCTTGAACATATCCAATCCTTTGACACTTTGCAGTTCCAGCATTTTCCAGTGGGCTAAATTAGACATGGCAACTGGCAAGTAATTAGTAATGTATATACTCGGTTGTCGAGTATTATTCGGCCCAAAATGTAGTTGGGCCTCTTTCTGGGGCTACATATTGGGCTAGGTTTCTTCATCAAAAGGCCCATTTCCTCCCATTTTATCCCATTTTGCTTTAGTGATCTTTACACAAATAGCCGGTCATATTCACTGTTTACTTTTTGAGCCATATATATATATATATATATAATATACATTGATTATACATAATTATACACATATAATACATAAATTATGCATATATTATACTCCCATTGCTATTTTTAGTTTAACTGGTTGAATGAGTGGCTATTTGAGTTAATTCTTCTTTTAACTACATATTGGGCCAGGTTGCTCTATTTTGTTACCGAGATGTTACAACAACATACTCAGTGTGATCCTACTTGGTCTGAGAAGGGTGGGATATATAGAAATCTTACTCCTACTTTGTGTGAGGTAGAGAGATTATTTTCAATAGACCATCGGCTCAATAAAAGCGTTTTCAAAACAGGTGTGAAAATACAAGAGTAAAAGAGCTAAAATGAAAATACTAGAGAAAGGAAATGTATTAGCATAAAAAATAGTAAAGATAATCAAAGTAAAAAATAATAATAATAAATTAACTAGAAAACAAAAGTTATAAATTGGGAGGGAGTGAGGACCAAAAGGCCCCTCAAAATTATTTATGAGAACATCTTAGAGCCCGTTTGGACATAAGAAATTTTTTATTTTTTTCGAAAAATTTTCACTTTTTTTCGAAATAAGTGTTTGGTCATAAATTTTTTAATTTTCACTTGAAGATGCATTTTGGAATTTTTCGAAAATTTTAAAAACTCCAAAAAGTTGTTTTACAAATTTTTACTCAGATCACTCACAAAACTTCAAAAACAACTAAAATTATATTCATATTCAAACACAACTCTAATTTTCAAATACCATTTTCACTTTGAATTTTTTTTTGAAAGTTTATAATTCTTATGTCCAAATGCCCACTTGGTAATAAAAGAATCACATGAATGCACACTAACTTCCAACAACAATAAGCAATCTTGCTGCAAATTCATAAATGTCACGTCCCCAGCGCAGACCTGTTCCACTCATTACGCTATTCTTACTTTACCAGGCAATCAACCCCATATGACAAAAAATAAGAGTAATAAATTAACACCAGAAAGAATTAAAGACAATCTTGATTTGGAATAACAAAGTAATAGTAGCACAAATCTGACATTTAGATTCCATTCAAAAATGTCCCTGCGTCCCACTATAGTTAATTCTCTCACATCAAATGGCTAATTTTGTATCTTTATATAACCAGAATACAATAACATATCACAAGAATATATAAATGCGTTTAAATGTGATAATCAGAATCGATATGATTCGCTCCCGTTTGGCCATAGAATTTGGGAGTTTTTTTTTTCAAATTTTATTTTCAAATATCTGTTTGTTATAGATTTTAACCACTTTTTGGCAGATTTTGAAAACAAAATCTTCAAATCCCAAAAATAACTCTAGATTAGTTTTTGACGTTTTTGAAGTTTTCTACTCACGAAACTTCAAATTCTTTTCAAATAAAATACATGTCCAAACACAATTTCAACTTTAAAAAACCATTTTCCATCTCATTCTTCAAAAATTTAAATTTTAAGTTCCAACCAAATCTTTGTCTGAACGCTAGTTAAATCTTTTTTCCCTTTAAAGGAATCAGTAAAAAAGAGGAAAGATGGAACTAGATTAGTAGCAACCAAAGCCATTGAATTCAGACTCCTTGAAGGGTAAAAAGACAAACTCCTTATTTACAGAGTTTCGAACTCATTATTTACCGAGTTTCGAACCATGCATCCTCGGAGATTTCTCGGTCATTATAACAGAAAAGGTCAGAATAAAGCAAGATGGATAACGCTTGGACATGTCAAGAAAACACATAGACCTGGTAAATAGCAAAAGCTAATATTATCAACTAATATAGTGAGCATGTTAGCCAAATGCTTTCTAGTTCTCTACACTCCAAATCACTTCAAAATGTCATTTTCTAAAGCTGTGGGAATTGACATGTTCATGCACTGAAAGCAAGAACAAACAAATGACCCCATTTCCTATATCGAAAGTGCCAAGACACACATCAAAGCATTTAAAAGAATAACTAGAAGCCAATAAGGGGCTCACAAATGAACTTTTGATTAAGCAAAATTAGCTGGCAAAGGGGAAAATAGGGACCACCAGTTATAAAAGTACAGTGAAGGAATCCTTATCCTTGCTTCTAAAATCACTGATATAGTGGCTGGCCAGTGGTACTCTGATAAACACCTGTTTGGCAATCATGCCAGATTTTCTTGAACAGAAAGAAATACTCAAGAGGAAATTGAAATATGTGACTTCAATTGAAAAAATTTAAATAACCTGATGAAAATTACAAATGCACTTGGTTATGTGAAAATTGCAAGGAAAGAAAAGAATAGTATGGAAGCCATTAAGCAGGTTGGTGAAAAAGAATTACATAAAGTACAGAAAAGAATTGCACAAGCATTTAAATATTTAAGTACTGATCATATATATCCAGTTTAAAATTTATCTCCAACTAGTTGGCAAATTATGGTTTCTACTACTATCTCCTTCACTAGTATCTGATGCTCCATCACCATATTGTTTTCTGGCCAACTTGGGACCAGTTTGATTGTCTTGCTTGTAGTCACGGTGGGAATTAGACGATTCTCTTTCCCTCCCAATACGACGTTCCTACAGATTGTAGAAACTGACAGATTAACAGACGCACAATCAAAATAATTAAGGAATGCCACGCAACAAAATCTTGATTACTTATTTGAGAAAAATGAATCTGGTACATACATCGCGAACCAGCAGGTCATCCGCCTCTAGCATGTGGATAATGTGCCCCATTTTAGGCCTCTTTTGAGCATCAGGATCAACACACCGAAGAGCAACCAAAAGAACACGTTTGAGTGCTTTCGAACAAGGCATTTCAGGCAACTTAGGATCAACCACTTCCTCAGATTTTCGATTCCCAACCATCATTTTTAACCACTCCACCAAATTAGTCTGCCATTTATTTCCATTTTTTAGTCGTATAAAATAGCAATTACTCAGTGATATTCATAAACTGATAAGGATGGGAAAAACTAACCTCGCCTTGTGGTCTACTATAATCAACAGGAGTCCTCCCACTAATTATCTCCATAATAAGTATCCCAAAGCTATAAATATCACTCTTCTCATTAAGCATACCGGTACACGCATATTCTGGCGCAACATAACTGGTCCAGAAATAATGTGTTAACTAATAGCAGATAGATGTAATATAGGAAGCCCAATTCACAGACCAAAAAAGGTCAAGAGGTACCAAAAAAAAAAGGAAGAATTCACTAACCCAAATGTTCCCATTACGCGAGTTGTCACATAAGACCTCTCTGCATTCAGGAGTTTAGCAAGCCCAAAGTCTGATAGCTTTGGATGCCATTGGCGATCGAGGAGTATGTTGCTGGATTTTACATCTCGATGAACAACTTTAGGTTCCAGACCCTCGTGAAGATAGCCTAAACTGTAGCATATATAGAAAAACTAGCAGTCAAGCTACGTTTTAAAACCTTGCTATGTACAAACACAAACTGTAAAAGAAGTTCTGATTACATACGCCTTCGCTGTTCCCAGTATTACAGTCATCCTGATATCCCATGTCAAAGGACTGATGTCCCCAACATCACCATGAAGCCATTGCTCCAAAGTTCCGTTGTCTACATACTCATAGACAAGCATCCTAAAGAGCAGAAAGATACTCTCAGTCTCTTGACTTTCAAAGAAAACTACAATCCATAATTCAAAATATAGATTGCAATGGTTACCTATAAGCTCCTTCAACACAGTAGCCAAGCAGCCTCACAAGATTTTTGTGTCTTACGCGCCCAATAGCTTCGACCTCCACTTTAAACTCTTTCTCTGCTTGACCCCTGAAATTGCTGATCCCATTAAAATATTTACTAAATTATTTATTCAAAGAAGTACTCCTATCATGAGCTAAAGATTGGAAAAAGTGATAACGCAGTAAGATTAGAATCTCCATTTTTAGTTCGAAGATGCAATATTTCTCCAAACACAAAGAAAGGAGTAAAGAGAGGTTCCCCCTGTCAAATGTGGTAGAAGCATCAAATGTGAACCAGCATTATCTTTTTCTTCCTGAATTTAACATGTTAACTCAGCTAACTAGTTGGTTTTCGACTGGAAAATCTAAAAGAACACTCCTCATCTCACCCAGAGGAGGAGATTTAAAGTACAAGTTATGAAAAGCCAAGAAAAGAATAAGTACTTTGATTCACAAGGGGTGGGAGCTTGAGTCCACATGAAGAAATCATAATTGTTAACAGGATCAACTGTAGAATCTAAGCGCCACTAATTGCATTCAAGTTGAAAACACTAATTAGATTTTTAGCAACGCCCTAATGGGGAACAAGCAAAAAAAGAAAGTCACAAATATCTTTGTGTAATCAAAATGGGCATTAATGGTTTTTACCTGTTATTCAAGAGATTTTTAACAGCCACTCTGGTGCCATCAGCCAATATACCATGATACACAATTCCATACCCACCTTCTCCAATCACATTCTCATCAGACAAGCAATTAGTGGCAGCTTCAAGCTCTCTTAGCGTATACCACCTTCCCCACCCTAAATGTGACACTTCTGGCAACTGCCCACTATTCCCTATCGACCCCGTTTCAGCCCCACTCGTCGCTCTACTCTCACCGCTTGATGCCCCGGGCATCTTGTCTGAAAAAACCACTCTGTGCTCCACCTTCCCCATGTCGATCTGTATTTCTGGAACCGCCTGATACATAAAGATAAAGCCAACCAAATTTCAACTTCCAACAAAACTCAACATCCCCAGTTGAAAACAATCTAAGTTATCAAAGTCTACATCTTTTTTCCAATAAAAAACCAGAATTCCCCGTTCAATAAAACTCTAAACTACCAAGAATAACATTAACTTCAGCATAAAGCAGAAAACCATTTCTAGAAATTGTGAAGTTATCAAAGATTAAATCTTTTCTATATAAAGCAAAACTCCCAATTCAGAAAAGCACTTAACTACCAAAAGATAACAATTTTCAGCTAAACTCAAAATTGCCAGTTGAAAATAATCTTCGTCATCAAAGGTTACATATTTTTCAATAAAAAGCAAAATTCCTAATTCAAAGAATCTCTAAGCTATCAAAGATAACATTATTTTCAGCATAAAGCAAAAAATACCAATTCGAAAAATCTCAAATCAGTCCAAGATTAAATGTTTTCTATTTAAAGCAAAACTCCCTATTCGAAAGAACTTTAATCTATGAAAATATTACATTTTTCCAATAAAAACAAAAATTTAACTATACATCAACGGAAAAACCAGCTAATAACCTCATTGAAACAGTAAATTCAAAGTAAAAAATTGGGATCATAAAAAACACCTGAGGAACAATGGGTCGGTGATCTGGGGCGGGGTCATGGTGGACAATCTCTTGAATTTCCTTAGAGACAACTGGGGTGAGCTCAGAATGGCGGTGGTGCAGTTTGGCTTTGTGAGTGGGGGTGTTGCGGCGGCGAGAGGCGGTGATGCAGAGTGAGAGAAGAAAGAGTATGAGAACAAATACAACTCCAACAAAGATCCCAATTACCACCCACAGTTTCAATCCAAATATCGAAGTGGTTTTCGATAATTCACTGTTCACAAACGCTGCATCGTACAGTGACATCTTAAATCTTCACTAATCGAAATCACTGCACTGCATGTGTATTCCAATAATATATTACTTACTATGTGTGTCTCTATAATGTGTTAAACTAGCAAAAAGGGAAGAGTGAAAGAGTATACATTTTGATTGTTCAGGGAAAATGGGGTTTTTCCAGTGAATTTGAGATGATATAAGCTTAAAATGATGATTTTCCGGCGAGATTATGGTCCGATTCTTGATTTTCTGGCGAGGTTATGTCGGAGTCTTGATATTCCGGCGGAGAAGAGAGTAATGGGGGAGACAGAGGGAGGTGGGCAGAGACAAGAGAGTGCGTGTGAGAATCTCTCCCCTTTCTTCTTTTTTTTTTTTTTTTCTTTTCTGCCAGCCTAGCAACTAGTAATATTGTCAGTTTTTCCTGTTTAATAACAATTGGTGATTATTATTATTAACCCCCTCAGATTTTTGAAATACTTCTATTTGAGTGTCTTACTTTTTTAAAATGTTATATTCTCCCAGTTGTTTTTGGAAAAAAGTATTCTATCCTGATTTTTTTTCCACCGAAGAATAAACAAAAGTTCTTAATTTCATAGCATGTTTGGCCAAGTTTCTTCGAAGGCCAAAAGTATTTTTTTTTCTTAATTTAAGTTGCTTGCCCAAGCTTCTACAAAGGCCAAAAGTATTTTTTTTCTTTCCAAAAGTATATTTTTTCTTAACTTAAGGTGTTTGGCCAAGCTTTTTTTGAGAAAAAAAATACTTTTGGGAAGAAACAGAAGCATTTTTAACTTTTTTTCTTACCAAAAATATCCTTAACAAATATAGTATATACCAAAATAACCGTTAAATCTAATACTTAGGATATTAATGTATAAGTATTTCTTCTTATTTTTAGGATAATTTTTTAATATATAGTGACTTTATGGGTGAGTGCTTTTATATTTGTTGAATGATTTTTAATATATTTGAATAATATTAAAAGAATTAAAGTACCTTTTAATTTTATTTTCATATTTTACTTAAATAAAATTAAAAGATTTAATTATTGTCTGTAATAATAAATTTTTGAGATTATTTATTTACTTATAATATTAACTATTAAGTAAATGTATTCATGTCCTTATTTGTAATTTGATACTTAAAAGTATTTTTTGAAAAGCTTTGGCCAAACACAAATTATTAATCAAAAGTGTTTTCGAGAGGGATTAGTCAAACACAAAGTACTTCTCTCCAAAAATACTTTTTTTCAAAAGCATTTCTCAAAATAAACTGATTTTACCGACTTGGCCAAACAGGTCAATCAGTTGATGTGCAAGTATCTAACCAATACAGCTAAATTTTTCTTTTTGAAAGTATATTTGCCACGATGATCCTTTAAAATGAAGTCAAAATTTATTGGACAATGATAAACATTTGAAGAAAAATGTCATTATATTTAAAATGCTTCAATTTTGGATTTTAAAGTTGAAAAAGAAAAAATTATCTCAGTGTTAAGAAAATTAAAATGAATAAGACGTGTAAGTTCTTGATTTTTCTTTTTTCTAATCCAAAGAGTATTTATTTGACAATTAAAAAATAATAAACTAAAATATAATATAGGTAAAGACATTATAAGTCATAAATTTAACTTTAAATTTGGACCTCGAGCTCAACCTCAATATTGAAGCATCATGCGTGCAACTTTTTGAGTTAAAATAAATGTTCAAAATTGTACTACTATATTTTGAAAATTAAGATGTCAGTTGGTTTATGTGATGGAGCATTATTTTCACAACATAAGCAAACTTGATAGTTCTAATGAAACTACCACCAATAATTTAAGTGGGTTTAAAACACATTTGGAAAAATTATTGGAAGGGTCCAAATACAGTATCTAAAAGTTGAGGGGCTCTTATAATTGCTGAGAAAAATGAGGCAGAGACCATGACGAGTAAAACGTCTTGGTAATAGGAAAATGACGTGTATGCCCTGATTTGGAATTCTTACAATTATGTGTTCTTGTATTAAATAATTGAGTTTAAATTATATGAATCGCAAACAATTTTTTTTTTTATACAATCAAATTATTTAAAAGAATTTTATATAGGGGTACCAAGACAGGCGGGAGGGATAATGAGAGTTCACGGGAGTGTTTATTAACCACTATATTAACTAGAAAATTTTGAGATTATCAATTCAGAATCATTATTTGTCGGAGCATGTTTATTTTTATTTTGGTGTTCAACTACCTTTCCCGCACCAAAAGATAATGATGAACTTTAAGTACGATTTAAAATCTATTATTTCAATAAGGAAATTTAACTGTGATGATGTTGTATAAAATGGAATGAGATGAGTATCTTTATTTAATTTTTTACATGAGTATTTTGAAATGATGGTATGAGTTAGAATTTAAAAAAAGAAGTGGAGATTCATATATTTTAACTTTGGTTGAGACTTAATGCGTAGTTACTGTAGTTGAGTATTTTGAAAAATAAATCTTTGAGGAATCCTTTAATGTACTCGGTAGTTGAATGTTTATAGGGATCTAAAAGGTAAATACGATTTCACATTGATAGTAATTTATCCTAATTAGGCTGACTTGTATTTGTTGTCCTAAAATTGTAAAATTAACAACTTATTAAATCCTAGCCAAGTAGTGTGAGAGTGTCAGTCAAATCTGCAATAACATATTTGGCTTTACTATTTTGGCTAAAATGGAGATTCTCATTTAAAATCCATCATCTTGCAAGTTTTTTTTTTTTTTTTAAATCCCTCTAAATTAGGAGGATCTATAATGTTTTCACACTTCCCCTCCAGCGTGACTTATAAGTGTATTTAATTGTGAGAAAATTAATTACTCCATCCGGTTCATAATAAGTGATTTTTTAGTATTTAACACACCCTTTAAGAAAATAAAAACTCCTAAAAAAAAAGTTATTCACTAAATTACCCTTAATTAATTGTTACTTTGACTCATTGAGATATGTAAATAAGGGCAAAGTTTGAAAAAATAAATTAATTCCTTTTCTATGATATAAAAAGACACTTATTTTGGATCAAAATAAAAAGGTCAAAAGACCACTTATTATGGACCGAATCGATTAAAAGAAAATTTCCAAATACATCAATCTTTAGAGTTTAGACACATCGTTAGAAGACAATTTGCCTTTACAAATTTCAAAGATTCGCCAGCACTAATCTAACTCTTTCCTATTACTTTGGGCATGAACTAAAAGAGCCTTAAAGAAAAGGAGGAAAATAAAACTCAAAATGCATTGACTAAACTATTGAAAGAACAAAGCGAAAATGAATTTGAAGGGAGAAAAAAGGAGCATAACCTGTAAAAGCTAAAGAGGTAATAAATCTTATAGCTAGAAACCAAATACCTTTTTTTCTTTTCATTTTTTTTTTTTTTCGTTTTTTGGATTGGAGAGAACCTTAACCTTTGTTGGTGGTTGACGGTTAATACTTGAGTTTAGTGAAAGGAACTGATGTTGAATGCCTAACTAAGTTTTACATGTTACCTACGAATAAATTACTCATGTAAGCTATGTAACATAATGTGTGGAGATAAATGCTATAGATACATAACAAATAGTTTCTGGTGTTTACTATCTATAACAATCATTTAAAACAACTACCTATAGGAACTTTAATAATGCTCTTGTCAACCCCACTTTCTGTCCCACTTCTTAGTTGAAGATTTATTAAAATAAATTTATCAAAGATGCGGCCAAATGGTGCTTAATGACTAAACGACATTGGAAAAGGTAATTAACTTAAACAAGTAGAGATGTTGAATTAGGGAAACTCTATAGTTAGGCTATCATATTGCTTTTGGTTGCAAATGTGCTATCTTTAGAATTTTTCTGCAAAGAAATTATTGACCTTTATGATTGATACTTTACCTTTTTTTTTGGAGCCCAATTGGTTTGTTGTAAAGCTAGAAGTAACAATAACATGATTGCATGCGTTATAGCACTTTCTTTCTTTCTTCCTTCTTAAGTATCCTTTTTAGCCTACTTTAGTAAGGACAAGTGAATGATGCGTATGAGATAATGTATTTCTATGTTTGCTCTTAATTAAAAGCTAAAAGAATGGTTGTAATGTCTATTTTTACAGAAACAAATGCCAAAAAGAATGACCAAGTTAGTGTTACGTTTTGGGATAGTGGCCTTGTCCTAAGAATGGATCGGTTATTAGCCTCTTTTGCTTCTTAAGAATAATCTTCACGACTTAATGACTATACGATGAAACTCGACACATAACAGAGACAAACTCATAATTTAATTTTGATCCTTCTACTAAATATTATAACAAACTCTAACGGTTAAATTTAACAGAATCTTGTGAGATTTCTTTTTACCCATAAATTAGAATTAATACCCGCGTGATGCACAAACATAAACTATGTCAAATTATGATTTGAATTATTTGGACTATGTGCAAATAACATTAAAATTAAACCTTCTATATATAAATTATAAATAATTATTAGATATTAATTAAGAAGCAGAACATGAAACCATTTTTCAAATCTCACGTGGTTATAAATAATTACTAAAATAGAAAATATTCTTCTTGGCACTTGTTTTTGTTTTACGGTCAATATTAAAGAATACTAAACATGTAACGTGGTGATTTGTCTCATTTAAACAAATTAAATTATATTATTTTAATAAAATTCTTACTACCACTTTGATTTTCATCTCAAATTTAAATAAGTCTTATTCTTCTACATTTTTAGACAGATTTTTTTTGACTTTTGCATCTATACCCGATTTTGGGATCACAATTGAACCTATACCCACTTTGCAAAAAGGTTTGCAAGCGTATCCACTTTACGATCAACTTCAGACTTATCAGGTCTGAAGTTAAAAAAAATTAATCTGAAGTGCAACCAATTGTTTCATGCACTTAAGGCTAATAAGTCTGAAGTGAAAAATTACACTTAAGATGCACTTAAGGCCAATAAGTTTGAAGTGAAAAATTGCACTTCGAATGCACTTAAGACCAAAAAATCTGAAGTGCAACAAACATTTTCATTCACTTAAGATCAATAAGTCTGAAGTGAAAATTTTGCACTTCAGATGCACTTAAGGCCAAATAGGTCTGAAGTGTAACTAATGATTTCATGCACCTAAGGCCAATAAGTCTGAAGTGAAAATTTGCACTTCAGATGAACTTAAGGCCAAAAGGTTTGAAGTGCAACAAACGTTTTGCTACACTTGAGGCCAATAAGTCTGAAGTGAAAAATTGCACTTCAGATGCACTTAAAGGCCAAAAAATCTGAAGTGCAACAAACGTTTTGCTGCACTTAAGGCCAATAAGTCTGAAGTGAAAAATTGCACTTCAGATGCACTTAAGGCCAAAAGGTCTGAAGTGCAACCAGTATTTTTATGCACTTAATTAAGGCCAAATAGGCCCGAAGTGCAAATTACTCAGAAACAGAATTTTTTCTTCGAATTATAATAATCCAATATACGATTTAATACTTAAATCTACTCCAAATGAGCTCAAATTTGAAACATAACCTCCAAATATCATCAGGAACAAACCCCAATCATCAATTTGTCAAAACAACAATAAATCTAATGAACCCATTTTGCAATTAAGAAAAAGAAGAAGAAGAAACCCTAAGCATTTGTAAAAAATAAACATCATAACAGCTCAACATTGTAAAATATCATAAACTACATTAAAATATGTTCACAACCACCATATAAAATCATTGTCATCTGAAGAAGAAGAAGAAGAAGAAGAAGAAGAAGAAGAAGAAGAAGAAGAAGAAGAAGGAGGAGGAGGAGGAGGAGGAGAAAGAGGCATGAAATTGTTTAAAAAGTGGGTACAAGTTAAAACTTTTTTAAAAAGTGGGTATAGGTATTTGGGCGCCTCGTGTAATTTTTACGATTTTTCCCTCTTTTTTGTTCCTTGCTTATAGTTTTTGTATTATTTATTATTTAATATTATGATACTATAATGTGATCTTTTATTAGCTTATAAATTAACTTAATGTCTTGCTTATTATATTTTTAATAATCATCAATAAATGTAATTATTTTTATTCTTGAAATTTAATGTACTTTATACTATTATCCTCTTACTTGGAACTCTTTCATCATTTTAATATATCAATAATGTTATTGAGTATTATTAATTAAATATTTATTTTTAAATAAATTTAAAATATAAGTATTCTCATACTATCTCTATTTTTCACTTTATTTGTTCTCTTCCCTGCTAAGAAATTTTAATTAGTTTTTCACACAAATATTTTACCTATACTCAAAATAATATCATATTTTATTTTGAAATATTACTTTGAATTAGTCTAAATATTAATAAATAATTTCTTTTAGAATGTTTCAAATTTATTGATTTTTCTTATAATTATGTTTTGTATTATTGCAATTAATTTCTTTTCTCTTTTACTTTCAAGATACAAATTTGTCAAACTTTTAGTAAAATTACCTACATGAAATATTTATTTAGTATATTTAAATTTTTAATTTGGTGTCAAACTTTTATTTTTTTTTATCTATAGAAACTTCAATTTTGTAGTCATTTCCGTATTTTGAGCGTTTTCATCATAATTTTAAGAATTTTCTAATCTCAAGGTTAAATAGTCCTTCTATTTTATTTTTTAATATTTGTTTTTTAATTTTAATTATTCTTCTTACTTAATATTATCACGTTTTCATGTGATTTTTTATTAACTTTTCAGTTTATGCAATATTTTTTATCCACTACTATTTTTAATATAATATAGATAGATATATAATTTTTTAATATTAAATAAATTTTTATTTTATTTTTAAACTATTGATTGAAATTCTTAAATTGTTTAAATTTATCAATAATATTTTTAAGTATTGTATACTTACTTTATTTTATTTTCTGAAGCAATTCTAAGTATAAATATCCTCACATTTTCTCTAATATTTTTAATTTTTTCTTTTATCTATTAGACTTTAGTTACGTGGTCTTATCCACATGCATATCAGTTCTTATCATACTTAAACATTTTTTTTTCATCTTAAATTTAAATAAGTTTTATCCTTCTTCTTTTGTATGATGAAAATTTTGATTTTTTTCTCTATTTATTCCTTAGTTTTGCTATTATATTATTCAATACTTAATATTATTACATTGTCATATGGCTTTTCATTAGCTTGTTTAAATTTAATATTCATTTTTACTATACTTATTCTAATACAATACAAATAAATATAAAAATTATTTCAATAGTAACTTTGACTCTATTCTCATATTTTGAAGTGTGATTTTATCATATTAACATATTAATAAGCAAAGGTTCCTTGGACGACAAACGGTGTTTTAGTTATTCATATATAAATACTTCATACGCACTAACTTCCTGAATCCACTTATGAGATTTTTGTTGTTTGTATATTTCTAGAATCTGGACCCATTATATTAATACAAGACCCATTCAAAGTGGACCAATGGGTGCTTTACTTTTCACTTTACTATTTATTGTTTTTATTTTTTTATTGTCTAATGTCCAACTACTTCATCTTCTTCACTGGAGAGTACGTACTACTCTCCCAATCTTATGTCTTCTTATACTTTTATTTCTTTGCTTAAAATTTTGGCTGGAGTCTTCTTCTTCCTCCTCTTTCTTTTATGGTTTAATTTTTCAGGAATAATGAGCCGTTTCCCCCCTAAACTTTTTTCTTATGTCTTTGTTTCTATTTCCGCTGGATTCCTCTTGGTCTCCCTCTTTCTTTTCTTTCTGCTTTCTACGTTTCATTTTTTAGTGTCTAATTTTAGGATTTGGTCTTTTCTGATTTTGACTGAGTTATCCTATGTCTTGCATGTGTGAGCTATATCTTGAGATGAATACAAGAACAACAACATTACAGTATAATCCCACTAGTAAGGTCTGGGGAGGGTAGCGTGTACGCATACCTTACTTCTACCCTGGGGTAGAGAGGCTGTTTCCGATAGACCCTCGATTCCCTCCCTCCAAGAACTCCCCACCTTACTCTTGGGGTGACTCGAACTCACAACCTCTTGGTTGGAAGTGGAGGGTGCTCACTACTAGATTAACCCACTCTTACGAAAGTTAATTTATAGTGATTAGCACCTGCAAATTTTATATTTATGTCTCATGTTTTAGAATAAAATTTAGGACATCTAGAGCTTTTAGCTATTTTTGTTGATTAGGTACACACATGCATGGCAACTGAATTTCTTTTTCTGCTGAAAATTCTATTACCTTTACCGTTTCTGATGAGATTTATGCTACACTGAATAGTTTTTCGCTATTTTATTTTTTTAAGATGAATTTCTGTGGGTTGATCCATAAAAAAATATGGGTCAAGAGTTAAGCATTTTCTTTGTACGATCTTTTAATTAGGTAGAATCAATTGCGAAATCAGGAATTTTATTTAGCATGTTCAAACTTGAAAGAAGTATAAAAATCTCTAATAAAGGGTGTTCAATATATGTTATATACCACTAAAATTTAATATTTTGTCAATATACTGTATAATTTTTCGATGAAAAGTGATCAGTTGAACACCTTGGGACTACGTAGCTTCGGCCCGGTAGGATTAGCAACTAAGTAGTAATACTTTTTTTTTTCTCTCTTTCGTATAATATACTATCTTGGCAGTGACGGATGATTAATGTAAACCGGAGTATTACTTATATATCAGAAAAGTTAGTTTGATAAGTTTCTTACAATTAAACTATATTTTTGATGATTTTCTGTATAATTAACCCATGCAACTAGAGTAAAAGATAGTCAAGTATAATTAATCTTCCCTCCTTGGATCATATTCTAAGAATGGAGAAATATGTTTCTTTACAAAAACCTATCTTCAGCAAAAACTGCTTCTCTGATGCATTAGACTTTTAAGTATTGATATTTTTTTATGAAATATTGCTTCTAATTTTTGTTGTGCTTAGGTGACTTGAGTTGTCCTCAGATTTCTCCACTAATTCACTTTCCGCAACTATTACTTTAAAATACTGGTGCTTCAAATTGACTCTTTGCCTGATTTCGCTAACTAAATATTTTAGAGATTTAAGAATTACTATGTAATATGACCATTTAAGAATATCAAATTTTCATGACATTTATCATGATATAATATTCACTATAATAAAATTTGTAGATCATAATATTTGCCATGACATAATTAGGCCAAGGAGTTCTTGCTATAAATAGAGGAGCTTCTCCTCATTTGTAAATACACCAATTCAAGAACTTTTCACTCTTATCTTTCTTTCTCCTCCTTTATTTCATTATAGAGTATTTTGTAAGAGAGTGAGTGTTGGGAAACACTTGTGTGAACCCTTTCTTTGGAGTGATCTTGTGAGATTATTCTCTTGGGGTATTTGGAACTAATTAGAGTATTTACTCTTATTTTGTACTCTCTTTTGTACTCTTGTTGGTATAGTGAAATTGCTTCTCTCCGCTTGTGGACGTAGGTCACCTTGACCGAACCACGTTAAATTTGTGTCTTCTTTATATTCTTTAATTGCCGTTATTATCAACTTGCATTGTCTTTGTAATTGTCATTATAACATTGTTTGGCTAAATTCCGCACTACCCGATTTACCGATCCTAACAAATTGGTATCAGAGCCAGATCTAACCGGGTTAGTTTAAATAGCCAAAATGACTCTAACAAAGTTTTATGTTGAGAAATTTGACCGAAGTGCAAACTTCGGAATGTGGCAATTAAAGATGGAAGCTATCCTAATTCAGGATGGCTTAAATTTGGCATTACAAGGAAAGGAGAAGATGCCGGATAAAATGACGGACGAGGAGTTTGCCGTCATAGACAAAAAGGCAAAACCAGTTATTATTTTAAATCTTTCAAATAAGGTTTTGCGTGAAGTTGCAGTAGAAAGCTCAGCCAAATGCATATAGGAAAAGTTTAAAACCATATATATGAAAAGAACAGTAGAAAACAGGCTTTACCTAAAGCAAAAACTCTACACTTTTCGTATGGCTGAAGGTACCTCTATACTTACACATCTAGATACTTTTGATTCTCTTCTTATGGATTTAAGTAACATAGATGCTGAAATCAAAGATGAGGATCAAGTTGTGTTATTGCTTGTTTCCTTACCCCAGTCGTTTAAACACATAAGAGATACTATACTTTATAGAAAGGATAATATCTCTTATAAAGATATCAAATCTATTTTGAAATCAAAAGAACAAATAGATAGAGATATTACTAGGGATACTAGTGGGAACCAAGGGGAAGGCTTATTCATAAGAGGTAGATCAAATAAGAAAGATTCAAGTAGCGATAAAAAACCTAAATCAAGGTCAAAATCCAGATACAGAAATGTCATGTGAAAATATTGTCATAAGAAATGTCACATTATTTCTGAATGCTTTAAATTAAAAAAGAAAAGAAAAAAAAAGTATACAGAAAAAAAAAATGAGCACAAAAATACTGATACTGCCGAAACAAATGTAGTTATTGATGAGACCGAGGGAACTATTTTTTTAATAATTAATAATAGTTTCACGACTTAATGACTATACGATGAAAGTCGACACATAACAGAGACAAACTTATAATTTAATTTTGATCCTTCTACTAAATATTATAACAAACTCTAACGGTTAAATTTAACAGAATCTTGTGAGATTTCTTTTTATCCATAAATTAGAATTAGTATCCGCGCGATGCACAAACATAAACCATGTCAAATTATGATTTGGATTATTTGAATTATGTGCAAATAACATTAAAATAAAACCTTCTATATATAAATTATAAATAATTATTAGATATTAATTAAGAAGCAGGACATGAAACCATTTTTCAAATCTCACGTGGTTAGTAAATAATTACTAAAATAGAAAACATTCTTCTTGGCACGTGTTTTTGTTTTACGGTCAATATTAAAGAATTGCTAAATATGTAATGTTGTGATATGTATTGGTTGAGCATATTAAATCATATTATTTATTTTTCATATCAAATTCAAATAAGTCTTATTCTTCTACATTTTTAGACAGATTTTTTTTTGGCTTTTGCATCTATACCCGATTTTGGGATCATAATTGAACCTATACCCACTTTGCAAAAAAGGTATGCAAGCGTACCCACTTTACGATCAACTTCAGACTTATCGGGTCTGAAGTTAAAAAAAATTAATCTGAAGGACAACCAATGGTTTCATACACTTAAGGCTAATAAGTCTGAAGTGAAAAATTACACTTAAGATGCACTTAAGGCCAATAAGTTTGAAGTGAAAAATTGCACTTCAGATGCACTTAAGGCCAAAAAGTCTTAAGTGCAACAAACATTTTCATTCACTTAAGGCCATTAAGTCTAAAGTAAAAATTTGCACTTCAGATGCATTTAAGGCCAAAATAGGTTTGAAGTGTAACCAATGGTTTCATGCACTTAAGGACAATAAGTCTGAAGTGAAAAATTACATTTCAGATGCACTAAAGGCCAAAAGGTCTGAAGTGCAACAAACATTTTGCTACACTTAAGGCCAATAAGTCTGAAGTGAAAAATTGTACTTCACATGCATTTAAGGCCAAAAGGTCTGAAGTGCAACAAACGTTTTGCTACACTTAAGGCCAATAAGTCTGAAGTGAAAAATTACACTTCAGATGCACTTAAGGCCAAAAGGTCTGAAGTGCAACCATCATTTTTATGCACTTAATTAAGGCCAAATAGGCCTGAAGTGCAAATTGCTCAGAAACAGAAATTTGTTCTTCGAATTATAACAATCCAATATACGATTTAATACTTAAATCTACTCCAAATGAGCTCAAATTTGAAACATAACCTCAAAATATCATCAGGAACAAACCCCGGTCATCAATTTGTCAAAACAATAATAAATCTAATGAACCCATTTTGCAATTAAGAAAAAGAAGAAGAAGAAACCCTAAGCAATAGTAAAAAATAAAGCATCATAAACTACATTAAGAAGAAGAAGAAGAAGAAGAAGAAGAAGAAGAAGAAGAAGAAGAAGAAGAAGAAGAAGAAGAAGAAGAAGAAGAAGAAGAAGAAGAAGAAGGAGGAGAAGAAGAAGAAAAAGTTGTTTAAAAAGTGGGTACAAGTTAAGACTTTTTTAAAAAGTGGGTATAGGTTAAATAGGGGCGACCAAATAGGGCGCCCGTATAATTTTTACGATTTCCCCCTCTTTTTTGTTCCTTGCTTATAGTTTTTGCATTATTTATTATTTAATATTATGATACTATAATGTGATCTTTTATTACCTTATAAATTAACTTAATGTCTTGCTTATTATCTTTTTAATAATCATCAATAAATGTAATTATTTTTATTCTTTAAATTTAATGTACTTTATACTATTATCCTGTTACTTGGAACTCTTTCATCATTTTAATATATCAATAATATTATTGAGTATTATTAATTGAATATTTATTTTTAAATAAATTTAAAATATAAGTAACCTCACACTATCTCTATTTTTCACTTTATTTATTCTCTTCCCTACTAAGAAATTTTAATTAGCTTTTCACACAAATATGTTACCTATACTCAAAATAATTCACATTTTATTTTGATATATTACTTTGAATTAGTCTAAATATTAATACATAATTTCTTTTAGAATGTTTCAAATTTATTGATTTTTCTTATAATTATGTTTTGTATTACTGCATTTAATTTTTTTTCTCTTTTACTTTCAAGATACAAATTTGTCAATCTTTTAGTAAAATTACCTACATGAGATATTTATTTAGTATATTTAAATTTTTAATTTGGTGTCAAACTTTTATTTTTTTTATCTATAGAAACTTCAATTTTGTAGTCATTTCCGTATTTTGAGCGTTTTCATCATAATTTTAAGAATTTTCTAATCTCAAGGTTAAATAGTCCTTCTATTTTATTTTTTAATATTTGTTTTTTAATTTTAATTATTTTTCTTACTTAATATTATCACGTTTTCATGTGATTTTTTATTAACTTTTCACTTTATGCAATATTTTTTATCCACTACTATTTTAATATAATATAGATAGATATGTATTTTTTTAATATTAAATAAAGTTTTATTTTATTTTTAAACTATTGATTGAAATTTTTAAATTGTTTAAATTTATCAATAATATTTTTAAGTATTGTATACTTACTTTATTTTATTTTCTGAGGCAATTCTAAGTATAAATATCCTCTCATTTTCTCTAATATTTTTAATTTTTTCTTTTATCTATTAGACTTTAGTTACGTGGTCTTATCCACATGCATGTCAGTTCTTATCATACTTAAACAAATTATTTTTCAACTCAAATTTAAATAAGTTTTAACCTTCTTCTTTTGTATGATGAAAATTTTGATTTTTTTCTCTATTTATTCCTTAGTTTTGCTATTATATTATTCAATACTTAATATTATTGCATTGTCATGTGGCTTTTCATTAGCTTGTTTAAATTTAATTTAATATCCATTTTTACCATACTTATTCTAATACAATACAAATAAATATAAAAATTATTTCAATAGTAACTTTGACTCTATTCTCATATTTTAAAGTGTTATTTTATCATATTAACATCTTAATAAGCAAAGGTTCCTTGGACGACAAATGGTGTTTTAGTTATTCATAATAAATACTTCATATGCACTAACTTCCCGAATCCATTTATGAGATTTTTGTTGTTGTATATTTCTAGAATCTGGACCCATTATATTAATACAAGACCCATTCAAAGTGGACTAATGGGTGCTTTACTTTTCACTTTACTATTTATTATTTTTATTTTTTTATTTTTTTAAGATGAATTTCTGTGGGTTGATCCATAAAAAAATATGGGTCAAGACTTAAGCATTTTCTTTGTACGATCTTTTAATTAGATAGAATCAGTGGCGAAATCAGGAATTTCATTTAGCATGTTCAAACATGAAAGAAGTATAAAAATCTCTAATAAATAGTGTTAAATATATGTTATATACCACTAAAATTTAATATTTTGCCAATATACCGTGTAATTTTTCGATAAAAAGTGTTCAGTTGAACACTTTGGAGCTACGTAGCTTCGCCCCTGGTAGGATTAGCAACTAAGTAGTAATACTATTTTCATGACATTTGCCATGACATAATATCCATTATAACAAATTTGTGGATCATGACATTTGTCATGACATAATATCCATTATTAGGCCAAGGATTTCTTGCTATAAATAGAGAAGTTTAACCTCATTTGAAAACACACCAATTCAAGAGCTTTTCACTCTTGTCTTTCTTTCTCCTCCTTTATTTCATTATAGAGTATTTTGTAAGAGAGTGAGTGTTGGGAAACACTTGTGTGAGCCCTTTCTTTGGAGTGATCTTGTGAGGTTATTCTCTTGAGGTATTTGGAACTAATTAGAGTATTTACTCTAATTTTGTACTCTTTTTTGTACTCTTGTTGGTATAGTAAAATTGCTTCTCTCCGCTTGTGGACGTAGGTCACCTTGACCGAACCACGTTAAATTTGTGTCTTCTTTATATTCTTTAATTGCCGTTATTATCAACTTGCATTGTCTTTGTTATTGTCATTATAACATTGTTTGGCTAAATTTCGCACTACCCGATTTACCGATTCTAACAAATTGGTATCAGAGCCAGATCTAACCGGGTTAGTTTAAATAGCCAAAATGACTCTAACAAAGTCTTATGTTGAGAAATTTGACCGAAGTGCAAACTTCGGAATGTGGCAATTAAAGATGGAAGCTATCCTAATTCAGGATGGCTTAGATTTGGCACTGCAAGGAAAGGAGAAGATGCCAGATAAAATGACGGACGAAGAGTTTACCGTCATAGACAAAAAGGCAAAAACAGGTATTATTTTAAATCTTTCAAATGAGGTTTTGCGTGAAGTTGCAGCAGAAAGCTCAGCCAAATGTATATGGGAAAAGCTTAAAACCCTATATATGAAAAGAACAGTAGAAAACAGGCTTTACCTAAAGCAAAAACTCTACACTTTTTGTATGGCTGAAGGTACCTCTATATTTATACATCTTGATACTTTTGATTCTTTTCTTATGGATTTAAGAACATAGATGCTGAAATCAAAGATGAGGATCAAGCTGTGTTATTGCTTGTTTCCTTACCCTAGTCGTTTAAACACATAAGAGATACTATGCTTTATAGAAAGGATAATATCTCTTATAAAGATATCAAATCTATTTTGAAATCAAAAGAACAAATAGATAGAGATATTACTGGGGATACTAGTGGGAACCAAGGGGAAGGCTTATTCATAAGAGGTAGATCCAATAAGAAAGATTCAAGTAGCGAGAAACCTAAATCAAGGTCAAAATCCAGTTACAGAAATGTCATGTGAAAATATTGTCATAAGAAAGGTCACATTATTTATGAATGCTTTAAATTAAAAAACAAAGAAAAGCATACAAAAAAGAAAAATGAGCACAAAAATACTAACACTGCCGAAGCAAGTATAGTTGCTGATGAGACTGAGAGAACTATTTTTTTAGCAACTAATAATAGTTTCAAATCTAACAATGAGTGAATTTTAGATTCGGGTTGTTCTTATCATATGTGTCCCAATCGGAATTTTTTTTACCACATATGAATCTATTGGAGGTGGAGTTGTATTGATGGGAAACAATGCTGCCTGCAAATTTATTGAAAAAGGTACAGTCCGAATCAAAATGCACGATGGTGTGGTAAGAACTCTCACCGATGTTAGACATGTTCCTGACTTGAAGAAAAATCTCATCTCTTTGGGCACTCTAGAATCTCTTGGGTGCAAGTACACAGATGAAGGTGGAGTTCTGAAAATTTCTCATGGTGCTATTGTGATCATGAAAGCACGTAGATTTGGTACGTTGTATACTCTTTTGGGATCTACTGTTACAGGTGCTGCAGTTTCAATATCAGATAAATCAGATTCTGACATCACCAAATTATGGCATATGCGATTGTGGCATATGAGTGAAAAAAGTCTTTCCATCCTCAGCAAAAGAGGTCTATTATGTGGCCAAAGTACCAGAAATATGGAGTTCTGTGAATATTGTGTGTTCAGAAAGCAAAAAAGAGCCAGCTTCAAATCTTTAGCGATTTATAGAACAAAAGGTACTTTGGATTACATTTATTCAGATCTTTGGGGTCCTTCACGTACCCCATCAAAATGTGGTGCCAGATATATGTTAACTTTTATTAATGATTATTCAAGAAAAGTTTGGGTTTATTTCCTAAAAAATAAAAGTAATATTTTCTTAAATTTCAAACAATGAAAAGTTTTGATTGAGAAGCAAACATGAAAACAGGTTAAGCGGCTTAGAACAGATAATGACTTGGAATTTTGTAATGATGAATTCAACAAATTTTGTAAGAATGAATGAATTGCTCGACATCGTACTGTGAGAATGACACCTCAGTAAAATGGTGTGGTAGGAAGGATGAATAGAACTCTTTTGGAAAGGGCTCGTTGCATGATTTCAAATGCTAGATTGACAAACGCCTTTTGGGCAGAAGCTATCTCTACAACTTGTTATATTGTCAACCGAGCTCCTTCTGCACCTTTGAACTTTAAGACTCCAGAGGAAATGTGGTCAGATACTCCTGCTAATTATTCTGATTTAAAGATATTTGGTTGCCATGCATACATGCATGTAAATGCTGAAAAATTAGAGCCAAGGGCTAAAAAATGCATTTTCCTTGGGTATGCATCTGGGGTGAATGGATACCGACTATGGTATCCTGATCCCACGATACCAAAATTTATAATTAGTAGAGATGTAACCTTTGATGAATCTTCTATATTATATTCTAGAAAAGAGTCTTCTAGTTCTTGTAATACAGATAAAGGAAAGAGTACATAGTACCAAGTGGAGATTGAGATTGACATTCCTTCTGAGCCAAGCCCATCAACTTTGGAGCAAAATACAGTTGACTCCTGAAGTTGAGCCAGAAGCTGAAATTCCTTAAGTTGAGACTCCTGAAGTTGAACCAAAAGAAGAAGAGTATTCTATAGCCAAACATAGACCAAGAAGAGAAGGTAAACAACCATTAAGGTTTGGAGATTATGTTGCATTTGCTTTTTCAGTTGCACAGGAAACTGAAGAAATTGGAGAACCATCAAAATATTCAGAAATAGCTTCAGCGAGGTATAAGGCACAATTAGTTGCAAAGGGCTATAATTAGGTACAAGAAATTGATTTTAATGATATTTTCTCACATATTATTAAACATAGCTCTATTCGTGTCTTGGTTGACTTCGTTGCCATGTATGATTTGGAATTAGAACAACTTGATATTAAGACAACTTTCTTACATGGTGAACTTGAGGAACAAAAATATATGCAACAACCCGAAAGATTTGAAATTGAAGGAAAAGAAGATCATGTTTGCTTGTTGAAGAAATTCTTGTACAAATTAAAGCAGTCTTCAAGACAACAATATAAAATGTTTGATTCCTTTATGTTGGGTCATGGTTATTCGAGGAGCATGTATGATAGTTGTGTTTACTTTCGGAAGTTAAATGATGGTTTATTTGTGTACCTATTATTATATGTTGATGACATGCTCATTGCTACTAAGGATTTAACAGAAATTCACAATTTGAAAAGTCAGCTGAAAAGTGAATTTGAGTTGAAAGATTTGGGAGCAGCTAAGAAAATTCTTGGCATGGAGATCAAAAGAGATCGAAAAGCCAACAGGCTACTTTTGACCGAGAAGAAGTACTTGGAGAAAGTCTTGGAGAGGTTTTGCATGAAAGATGCTAAATCTGCCAGTTAGTACCCCTCTTGCTGCTCATTTTAAGTTATCAGTTGCTCAATACCCGCAGTCAGAGGAAGAAGAGAGGTATATGGCACGAGTTCCTTATTCCAGTGCAGTCGGCAGTATTATGTATGCAATGGTTTGTACACGTCTAGACATTTCACAAGTAGTGAATGTAGTAAGCCGGTATATGGCTTACCCTGTTAAAGCATATTGGCAGGCTGTGAAATGGATTCTCAGATACTTGCGAGGTACTTCAAACACACGTTTGGAGTTTGGGAGAAATACTAACACTTTGGTTGGTTTTGTAGACCAAGATTATGAAGGTGATCTTGACAAAAGAAAATCACTGACAGGCTATGTATTTTGCATTGATGGTTGCGCTATTAGTTGAAAAGCTACATTACAACATGTAGTAGCTTTATCTACTACAAAAGCAGAATATATGGCAGTGACCGAGGCAATCAAAGAAGCCTTATGGTTAAAGGGTCTATTTGCGGAACTCAGTTCACACCAAGGTAGTCTTATCATTTTCTATGATAGTCAAAGTGCCATTCACTTGATTAAAGATCAGATGTTTCATGAGATGACGAAGTACATTGATATAAAGTATTATTTCATCCGAGAAACTATTGCTGAAGGAAAAGTCTCTGTTCAGAAGATCAACACTAGAGACAATCCTGCTCACATGTTCACAAAACCTCTTCTAGTGTCCAAGTTAAAGCTTTGCCTGAACTTGATTGGCATTTATGAAAAATGATTTTGCCTATTGGGCTTTTTGCGGAGAAGATGGAGCAAATTTACTATATATAAGCCAAAATTAGGCCAAGGTGGAGATTTGTGATATGGCCATTAATTTGGCTTCTTCTCAAGTGGGGGCCAATTTTTTATGATATTTGCCATGACATAATATCCACTATAACAAAATTTGTGGATCATGGCATTTGCCATGACATAATATCCACTATTAGGCCAAGGATTTCTTGCTATAAATAGAGGAGCTTCTCCTCATTTGTAAACACACCAATTCAAGATCTTTTCACTCTTGTCTTTCTTTCTCCTCCTTTATTTCATTATAGAGTATTTTGTAAGAGAGTGAGTGTTGGGAAATACTTGTGTGAACACTTTCTTTGGGGTGATCTTGTGAGGTTATTCTCTTAGGGTATTTGGGATTAGTTAGAGTATTTACTCTAATTTTGTACTCTCTTTTGTACTCTTGTTAGTATAGTGAAATTGCTTCTCTCCGCTTGTGGACGTAGGTCACTTTGACCGAACCACGCTAAATTTGTGTCTTCTTTATATTCTTTAATTGCCGTTATTATCAACTTGCATTGTCTTTGTTATTATCATTATAACATTGTTTGGCTAAATTCTACACTACCCAATTTACCGATCCTTACATACTAAATATTAATTAGACATGCACGACGGTGATGGTCTTAAAGGTAATAAAATATTATTACTGCAAAATTAATTTTCTGTTTTAGGTGCTTCATCAACCCAACCAAGAGTGGGTTACTCTAGTGGTGAGCACCTTCCACTTCCAACCAAGAGGTTGTGAGTTCGAGTCACCCCAAGAGCAAGGTGGAGAGTTCTTGGAGGGAGGAGCCGAGGGTCTATCGGAAATAGCCTCTCTACCACCAGGGTAGGGGTAATGTCTACGTACACACTACCCTGTCTGCGTACACACTACCCTCCTCATACCCCACTAGTGAGATTATACTGGTTTGTTGTTGTTGTTGTTGTTGTTAGGTGCTTCATCAAAATGTACTTGATAAATGCATTTACAAAGATTACCTTCTCAAAAAAAAAATGCCTTTACAAAAATATTTTCTCCGAAAAATTACTGCATATCTTTCATCTATTGAGGACACAATTTTCAATTAGATTATGTTTTGCTATGACTATAAACAAAGCTTAGGGTCAAATACTAGGTTTCGCAGGAGTTTATTTAAGTGAACCTATTTTCTCCCACGGCCAACTTTATGATGCTTTATTAAAAGCAACAAGTTCATACTGTGTAAAGATGTTAATTCGACCAGCAACAGTAGACAACCAACCATTCTACTTGCAACATAATATATAGTAAAATTATCAAAAAGGCATTCTCATAAATCTTTTCATAGGCCCGATAACTGTTATCATTATGTAAATTATTACTTGTATTTTATATTTTATCATTTTATTGTATACTTATCTTTAATTATTTTCCAGATTACACCCAACAATGACAAAGAGACTTGGTATATGTGCAATCACACCTGATACTCTAGACTGGACGTGTAAGGTACAAGTTGTGGATATACGTCGACCAGGAGAAAGTACAGAAAGAAAGATAAAATATCTGAACATGATCTTCCAAGATGAACATGTATGCAAGTTTTTCAAATTTATTCTACTTCCCTCTCTGGTGTGAGTTGTTTCTGCAAACCTTATTCGTTTCTTGCACTTTCTTCGTTGGTTATCCCTATCTGTGTGTCTGTAGTTTGGTATTCTTTTCATGGGTATCGTTAGCTTTCTTTTTTCTTTTGGATAGATTCTTCATTACTTATACATGCACGACAAGGATTTTGTCTAATTTGCTTATGCATGTTTGAAAAATAAATATGTACGTGGATAGTTTTTAAATGTTAGCTACAAATCTATCTACTATATTCCTTTTTTTTGCATAATGAAACTTAATTCCTTTTTTCCTCCTCAATAATAAGATGCTTCTGTGACAAAATCTTTGATTGTAAAATTAAGTGCCCCTATTTTGAATACGAGGCAAGGAAAGGAAAAAGAAGACAGAACATGACAAATTATTCATATATACTTGAATCTTTAATAGGGTGCGTTGATAAAAAAAAAAGGTCCTAAATTCTCTTTAAATTCCTTTAATCCAGAGCCAACATTAATGATACAAAGGCAAATGCACCATCTGTAGAAATGCAAATGGATGAAAGGTAATTAAAGGTAAATCACTAGGGTATAAAAGTTAACAAAAGCTCCACTTTAATTTAGTCAGAGAATCCCTGAAGGCAGGAAGCTTTGAACATCCAACAAAAGTTGATCAACCGTAGAATATAAAATCATGTTTCGTATACTTTAAGGTCACTATTAAGACTTAATTAATAATTCTCTTCCAGTTAAGATAACTCAGGACAAGGATGATACACTGATAAGCAGAAAATGATACTATTCAAACATAAGTTGAACTTAGGAGCATAAATATTACTTTGATATAGGAACTTCAATTTGCTTTGTTGTGCCAAATAAGACTGAGGAAGATAAGAATTAAGATATTCCTCTGCATTTATGCATCTATCAAGCAATTGTAGTAAAAATTGAATCAGATTATGTTGTTTGTTTATATTTTTAATTTATATGATCTCTTCTTCTTTGTTACTATTTTTTATCTCTTTTTTAACTATATCTTCTCTCTCCCCTGATTGGCTATGAATTTTGAGCTTATTCGTGCTTTGGAACAAACTAATTAATATGTGATCCACATGGAATCAACTATCTGGAGTAGTATAGTTAGGTCCTATTTAAAACAAATTGATCAAACAGACATTATAATTTATTCTTTCGCCTGATATGTGCTTAACAAAAGCATGGTTCGGGAGTTTCAATTTATCTTCTAAAATTTAGTAGCTCAACCAGTTTAGTGTAGGATAGCGTCGATCCATCTTTATAGAATACATTATACCTTCCATGCACTTGAAAATTAAAATTGTTATGGAGAGACGATCAATATTTAAAAGTAATCAGTAATTTGTTAATGCAGCTCTTTTCACTTTAGTCATTTTTACTTTTCTAATTTCTCCTCTTTAAGGAAGGATATATTCTGTCTTAGTTACATTTTCTGTTGACATTTTCCTAATCCAAAAAGAAAAAGGAAAAAGACAAGCATATACTCAGTCTTAAATATTTCTGAACCAATCTTCCACAATTTCTTTGCTGATTGTTTACAGGAAGACCAAATCAAAGCAATCATTACCCAATTATCAAAAAATGTTCAGACTATTTCATACCTATTTGATAACGGATACACGCATACAGCTACCAAATCTGAGATACGAAAAATCGTTGCATACGTTTGAATGGGTTATCGACAAAAAGACCATAATTGATCCAATTGAGAAAGACAACCCACATGAAGATGAGTTGCCTCCACCCATCAGACTTACTGTTACATCCTTTCGAGATATTAAAAATCAAGCCTCTCGAGCTATCAACAGTCTGACTAAGAATGTTGAATAACCCGATTCGTTAGGACCCGACCCACCTTTATTTCACATATATTTTTTGATATTTTATTTTTGTTTGATTGAGAAATTGTGTGATAATCATATTTATTTATTTGAGTAATTTTATAATCGATTTTTTTTGTTATACATCATTTCGGGAAGTAATCCTACTAAAAGTAGTAATTGATATTTATTTATTTATTATTTTAATAATATAATATTCGAATTAGTTTGTACTTTCTTCAATCATTTTACCATCTATTTTTATTTTTCTCACAATCTATTTGTATTTTTCACCAATACAAATACAAATAACTCCATGTTCACTATAACTTAACTTGATGGATCCGTTTTTTTTGTTTAGATAAGTGATCATTATATGATTGATTATTAGTTTATTGGATTATTTTCTGCATTACAAATTTGTTATGAAATAAGTAATAAATTGTTAAAACAGTGGTGCTTCTTTTCTATTTTTATTAATTGATTATTTTATAACAAATATTATTTCATAACAAGCACCACTGAGAAAAATAAAAATAGATGGTAAAATGATTGAAGAAAGCACAAACTAATTCGAATATTATATTATTAAAATAATAAATAAATATCAATTACTACTTTTAGTAGGATTACTTCCCGAAATGATGTATAACAAAAAAAAAAATTGATTATCAAATTACTCAAATAAATAAATATGATTATCACACAATTTCTCAATCAAACAAAAATAATATATCAAAAAATATCTTTGAAATAAGGGTGGGTCGGGTTCTAACGGATCGGGTCAGCAGATTTTAGTTGGGTCCGGTTATTAATTATTTAAGAAAGACAAAATAATGGTTCCGTTAAACTAAGGGCATGAATGAGCAAGTATTGGGCGGATTGAGCATATCTGTGCCAAACTATTAACGACGGGCATATCTATCCCCATTTGCATAGTTCACTGGCATATATAATCCTTTTCCGTTTTATCAATGAACATGTAATATAATAAAACTTGTCAGTTTACCATTTTATACATTTATTTATTCTTTAAATCCTTCTGTCAACAGATGTGCTTGCAATTGTTGTCAAGTGCTTCACAACAAGATATGTTGCAAGTCTGCGGAAAAGATTGCAGAAACTCATTGTCATTGATACCCGGTAAGTCTATTAGCGAAGTCATAGACTTTTCAGACATTTCTGTATACTTAATGTCTAAGTATATAAAAATATACTTAAAAATTTGTTACTTTCATGTTAACAGTAGACAAACTTTCACATTCACGATATGGGAAGAGGCTATTATTGAAGATGAAGGAAAGAAACTCTTAACACAATTCCAAGAGTATCCCATCATCTTTGCTAGGCGTATTGGGGTGTCCAAATACAATGGTAAGCTAAAATTAACAATACTTCATCTTATACAAAGAAGCAATGTGATTTTATAATTTCTTAATGTAATTTATGCAGGTACATCATTGACAACAAGGTTTAACACAACCATACAGATTAATCCACCTTATCTACAATGTCTGCAACTACGTAAATGGTATTACATAAATCCTCTATATATTGTTATTTCTTTCTTATTATTAATATTCTAAGGTGTTGTGATTTTTATTTTTGGACAGGATCATAGAAAATAAAGAAATGCTTGCTTCTTTCATTCTGAAGAGCACATCTGCATCCAGATCTCTAATCTTTGTTCCAGTGGATGAAGAAATAGTGCCAATTGCAAATGTTCAATCACAGCAGGACGCCAGTATAATTTTTATTTACATATTTCATAATTTGATTTAAGTATTTGTCCTTATAACAATTACTCTCACTTTTCTAACATAGGGGCACGCATTTTCCATTGAGGCAAAAATATCACTTCCAAGTGAGCTCAAGTGTTTCTGTGTTTTAATATGTCCAAACTGTGGACAAGAAATGAGAAGTTCAGTCTGTTTACCCAAAAAATCGGATAACGTTGAATTTATGTATGGTTCTAAGGGCAAGTAGATTCCTTTGTTATGAAAATAACAATACACGTATTTATGGTGCAAAAATAGAAGATGATGAACAAAGATATTTAGTGAGCTTTAGAAAGATAAACACAATGAATTCTTAATCCCAGCGAAAAGTGTCTTCTATTACAAACTCTCCTTGCTTTTATAGCCAAGGATCACTACTTTATCTATAACAACATGATGGAATAAATATTACTAGTGGAGGACCTATGATGGCGTGTCCCCTCCTTAAATCCCGCAGAGATTCTCTCCTTTGGTGCGGTTGTAACAGCTTTTTGTCTATGAGCTCGATACCGACTCGAGCTCGGTATCGGATCGGAACCCCGGCCTTGGTTTCGAGCTAGGTGATCACTTTTGGGCATCGATGTTCGGGACCTGTATCGGTCGATGTTACTTCGGTCGATTCGAACGCCCGAGCTCGACGCCCCCATCTCGGAATTCGTTCGGGGTCTCCATGAAGATACCCCTCGATTGAAATGCCATCCTCGATCGATCTTCATGACCGAGGATCGGTTTTAACCGTATACAGATAGCCCCCTCATTTCTTGGAAAGGAGATGACGAGAAACGATGTGATTTCCCTAAGGTTCGACCGAATCGATAATGACGTTTCTATCGGCTTTAACTATGACGTGCGTGATAGCTGTCCCATCGATTTGGTTTTATCGAGGCATTTAATGTGTGTCAGTCGGTGGTCGGCCACCGCTAGAAACGCATCGCCATGCCTTATAAATGGTTTTCACATATAATGTTTTCCACTTTTGTGCTTCCTCTTTTCCCAAATTCTCTTTGATTAGTCTCTCTTATTTCGTTGCTTTAGTGCCGCTTATACCAGAGTTTCGGTGTTGTCCCCTCTTTCACCTTTCTTTGCGACTTTTTCTTCTCGTATTAATGGCGAAAACTTCAAAAATCGTACCTCACAAGGAGAAAGCTTCTTCCTCACGGCCGTGTGACGATAAGGCGCCGACCGAGCCGTCTGTTCAAGATTATATTTCCGGCCCGTGTATTTTAAAAGCTGATTTTAAGGTGGAGAATCCTTCATCCATTCCGGGTCGGTGTGAGCACGTATCGATGTATATGTGCTCTATAGCGGAGGTTCACCTCGAGGCCGTCAGGAAAGACTGCGGCTGGGGTTCTGAGGTTGTGTTACAAATCCCCTCCTCCGATGAGAGCGTCACTACCTATGTGGAGGGATTTCTAAGTGTTTACACCTATCCCTTTACGTTGGGAGCTATCGATCCCGTGATTTTTGATTTCTGCAGGAGATATCAGGTCACCTCAGCCAAATTCATCCTTCCTTATGGCGTATAGTCATCTTATTGCGTTTCTTCTCTATCAAAGCCGGAGGGTTGGATTTTTCTCTGAGCCACCTTATACGACTGTATCGGCCTCAGATTTATCGTGGACTTATTAGACAATATCATCGGGCATCGAAGGCCTTGATGTCGAGCATCGATGAAGATAAGGATCGAGGCTGGATGAGTCGATATGTTCGAGTAAGGACTCGTGATCTTATCCCGGAGGAAAAGATGCCGTTTCCTAAAAAATGGAACTTCGACCGTAAGTGATACGTGTTTGCTTTTCGTGTCTTTTTCCGTGTTTGCTAATATTATTTTCTGATGTTTAGCTGCACCTTGGATGCCATAAGCTGTGCCTGATCTCGAGAATTGGGTTCGAAAGTTAGCCTCGACTTCATCCTATGCCGAGCGCGCTTGGCATGATTTGGCTAAAGGTAGATGGGAGGCCAAGAATCATGGTGAGGTTTGGTTCCTGTTTCCCTCGAGGTATATTCTGCGTTCATTTCGTTATCGATTTTTCCCTTGTGTATAGGTGTAACTAGGGATGCCGTTCTGCGGCCTTCGAGCGGTGATGAAGGAAATAAGCCCCCGGTCCTGGAACAGGGAAAAGAAAAGAAACGAAGGACTTCCTCTCGGCCGGAGGACCCTAAGCCCAAAACTCGAACGGTGAGGAGAAAAATCATTGCCCTTTCGATCGACTCGGTCCATCGACTGAGGGAGGAAGAAGAAGAGGAAGATAGCTCCTCGGCTTTGGTAGTCCGACCTACGGAGGCAGTCAAGGTTGTTAGAGCTGCTGAGCCGATGGCGGCTGTGCCCATCGGGGTTGGTTCCGAAGACCTAAGTCTCGATCGGAGTACTCCGAGTGATTTGCTCGGGGCAATGGCAATGGGTCATTCACCTTCCCTTCCGTCTTTTTCTGAGGAGGCGTTGAAGGAGGCTCGAGAGCTGAAGACTCCCGATATTGGTGCTGGCTCAGGTGCAACGGATCCTTTTAAGGATTGTTTTACCGGTATTGATGACAGTTCCGATATCGGTGATGCTTCTCTTTTGTTAGAGGAAGCTCAACGTTTTATTACTCGGGTAATGATTCTTCCGTACTTGGCTTCTTTGTTCTTTTCCATACTTGGCGGTTCCGATATCGGTGATCTTTTTTTTTCTTTATTGGTGTTGATGACAATTTCTAACTATGCAGGCCATCGGTAGGTTTCGAGTTGATCTTAGCCAGTGTGAGGCCGAACTCCGGAAGGTCATAGGTGAAAGAGATGACCTTCAGCTTCTTTGTAGCAAAAAAGAGGAGGCTATAAAGGATCTTCAAACGGATTTGGCTAAGGTTCGTGAAGAAAGGGTCGAGCTTGATCAGCAGGTGAGCCTTGTTCTGTTAAAGTATGGATTCGACTCGACTGTTGAAGTTAACCATCCGTTGTCTCAGTTGTAGCAAAAGATCGAGAGGATCGGGCTACTTCAAGAGGAGGTCAATCAAATCCGGGCCGAATGCAACCAGTGGAAGGAGACTATTGACCGCCTGGCAGCGGAGAAAGAAACCATCTTAACAAAGTTATTATTAGCCGATGTTCAGCTTCGAAACGTCAAGCAAAAAGTGTCGGTTTAGACTAAGAAAATCGATGAGCTTGAGATACGACTTGTTGAGGCTAAGGCGGAGGTTGAGTCGTCAAAAGTTTTGGCGGATAAGTCTATTGCTGTATATCGAGCTGATGCTGAGGCCGCTCAGGTGGAGGCCCGGGAAGCGGCGAAGATTGCCGATGCTCGAGCTCATTAGGTTGCCGAACTTATTAAGTGTAGATCTCGGAGGGAGAACCTCGAAGAGATTCATGCTCGAGGTTTCGATCTTTCCGAAGAGGTAAGAAAGGCAAAAGAGCTTGAAGCGGAAGCTGAAGCCTTGGCTTCTGATGATGATGACGATGATGGTAGCAAAAGCGGGTCCGAAGGTGGGGAAGACACCGACCCAGAAGCTTAGAGTCTAATTCTCATTACCTGTAAATTAATTTCGTAGGCAATTTTGTATATATATAACAAGGTCGATTTTGCTTGTTGAGTCGATGATGATGTGGTAGTTAACGTAAACTCTGAGTAAACGTAGCTTTTTCAATGTTTCAAATTCGATTGGGTCCTTGTTCGAACTTGGCAGCCCGTAGGCTCAACGGTCGACTGAGTATTTCGAACTTGATATAGGAGTAGCCCATAGGCTTGATGTTCGAGTGTTTATTTCGAACTCGAGATAATGTGGTAGCCCGTAGGCTTAATATTCGAATGATTATTTCGAACTCGAGATAATGTGGAAGCCCGTAGGCTTAATATTCGAGTGATTATTTCGAACTCGAACTTGGCAGCCCGTAGGCTCAACGGTCGACTGAGTATTTCGAACTTGATATAGGAGTAGCCCGTAGGCTTAATGTTCGAGTGTTTATTTCGAACTCGAGATAATGTGGTAGCCGTAGGCTTAATATTCAAATGATTATTTCGAACTCGAGATAATGTGGACGCCCGTAGGCTTAATATTCGAATGATTATTTCGAACTCGAGATAATGTGGAAGCCCATAGGCTTAATATTCGAGTGATTGTTAATTCTGGTTGCATAATAAATCTCAAGCCATTGTACATATGTTTTGGGGCAATCTAATATGAGCATGGTTTATTTTGACCATTTTGGCTCTTATAATTTTTCCTCTATTGTTGTGAGAAGACTTTGTTGCATCTGAACTCGATGTATTTGAGGCCCTAGTGCCCCTCCGGTATTCGAGGCCATTCGGGCTAAGGGTCGAAAGCCTCGGATACTATTTTGACAGCGCAGCACGATCGATGGTTGCCTCATTAAAAACCTTGCCGCAAAAAACCCATTTGGGAAAAAGCCGGTCTAAGGAAAAAAGAGTGCAACACGTGCTTTTTAGTAAAAGAATACTTCTGTTCTTTGTTCGAACTTCTGTACGGGACAATTGAATAAGGTTAGACCTTAGCAGTAGTACCGTTTTAGATGTGATACATTCCAACTGCTTGATAGCTATTTGCCGTTTATGATGCCGAGCCTGTACGATCCTTTCCCAAAGTGCTCGAGCACCTGGTACGGTCCTTCCCAATTTGGTCCTAGTTTTCCTTCGTTTGGATTCCGAGTATTGATGGTGACTTTCCTTAACACCAAGTCCCCTGGCTTGAAGTGGCGAAGTTTAGTTCTTCGATTGTAATACCTTTCGATTCGTTGCTTTTGTGCGGCCAACCAGATGAGGGCAGCTTCTCGTCCTTCGTCCGATAATTCAAGGCTGGTGTTCATAGCCTCGTTATTTGATTCTTCCGTCATGAATCGAAATCTGGGTCTAGGCTCTCCGACTGGTATCAATGCTTCGGAGCCATATACTAAGGAGAATGGGGTCGCCCCTGTACTGGATTTCGATGTTGTTCGATATGCCCAAAGGACTTCGGGCAGGATTTCTCTCCATTTTCCCTTAGCGTCGTTCAATCTCTTTTTCAGATTTTGAAGAATAGTTTTATTTGTTAATTCTACTTGTCCGTTTCCACTGGGGTGGTATGGGGTTGCTAGTATCCTTCTTATTTTGTGGTCTTCGAAGAATTTTGTGATTTTGTTTCCAATGAATTGCTTCCCATTATCACATACTATTTCGGATGGTATCCCGAATCGGCATAGGATATGATCCCACAAAAAGTCGATAACCTCTTTTTCTCTTACTTTCTCGAATGCCTGCGCTTCAACCCATTTACAAAAAATAGTCAGTCACAAACAAAATAAATCTGGCTTTACCTGGGGTCGATGGTAGAGGGCCGACGATATCCATTCCCCATTTCATGAATGGCCATGGCGATAGGACCGAGTGAAGTTGTTCTCCGGGCTGATGGATCATTGGAGGAAACCTTTGACATTTATCGCATTTACGAACAAATTCTTTTGCGTCTTTGCCCATATCGATCCAATAATACCCTGCTCTGATCACTTTTCGAACTAACATGTCGGCACCGGAGTGATTGCCACAAGTGCCCTCGTGTACTTCCCGGAGGATGTAATTGGTATCTCCCGGACCTATGCATACCGCCATCGGTCCATCGAATGTTCTTCGATATAACGTTCCGTCCGCAGTCAAAGTGAATCGAGCAGCTTTAGTTCTAAGGGTCCTGGACTCTTTATGGTCTGAAGGGAGCTTTCCGTTTTTTAATTATTCAATATACTTGTTTCTCCAATCCCAGGTTAAGCTAGTAGAATTTATTTCGGCGTGCCCTTCTTCGATTACAGATCTTGAAAGTTGAACGGCAGTTTCCGAGTTCAAATCATTCACCTCGACCGTTGATCCCAAATTAGCAAGCGCATCGGCCTCGTTATTCTGTTCTCGTGGAACATGTCGTAGACTCCATTGTTTGAAATGGTTCAAAGTGACAAGCAGTTTGTCCAAGTACCTTTGCATTCTGTCTTTTCGGACTTCGAAGGTTTTGTTTACTTGACTCACCACTAGCAAAGAGTCGCAATTGGGCTCAACGACCTCCGCTCCCAGATTTCTAGCTAGCTCGAGACCTACAATTATGGCTTCATACTCGGCCTTGTTGTTAGTTAACCTGATAGTTTTAATAGCTTGCCTAATAATGTTACCCCCGGGAGATTTTAAAACTATGCCTAGCCCGGACCCTTTTACGTTCGAAGCTCCGTCCGTAAAGAGGATCCATGCCCTCGTTGATAAATTTGATTTTAACAGTAGTTCTTTTTTGACTTCGGGTACGAGGGTCGGCGTGAAATCGGCCACGAAGTCTGCTAAAATTTGAGACTTGATGGCTGTTTGAGGTCGATATTCGATATCGTACCCGCTGAGTTCGATGGCCCATTTGGCCAATCGGCCCGATAGTTCAGGCCTATGCAAAATATTACGAAATGGGCAGGTGGTTAATACACTTATGGGGTGGCATTGGAAGTACGGTCGTAATTTGCTAGAGGCGCTAACCAGCGCAAGCGCCAATTTTTCCAAGTGCGGGTATCTAGTTTCCGCTTCCCCTAAGGTCCGACTTACATAGTAAACAGGAAATTGCGTACCTTCCTCTTCTCGAACCAGGACACTGCTTATGGCGACTTCTGATACTGCCAAGTACAGGTAACGTTTTTCGTCGGTTTTTGGAGTGTGCAACAGTGGCAGGTTCGATAGATATCGTTTCAGTTCTTGTAACGCTAGTTGGCATTCCGGTGTCCAAGCGAAGTCGTTCTTCTTTTTGAGTAGAGAGAAAAATTTGTGGCTTCGATCTGATGATCTCGAAATGAATCGGCCTAAGGCTGCTATTCTTCCTGTTAACCTTTGTACAGCTTTCACGCTGTTCACGATGGTGATGTCTTCAATGGCCTTGATTTTGTCTGGGTTAATCTCGATTCCCCGATTTGACACCATGAAGCCGAGGAACTTACCCGAGCCGACTCCGAAAGCACATTTTTCGGGGTTGAGCCTCATGTTGTATTTCCTCAGAATATCGAACGTTTCCTGCAAATGGGTCAAATGGTCCTCTGCGCGCAGGGACTTGACTAGCATGTCATCAATATAGACTTCCATTGATTTACCTATTTGTTCTTAGAACATTCTATTTACTAGGCGTTGATAAGTAGCTCCTGCATTTTTTAGCCCGAAGGGCATTACGTTATAACAATATGTTCCATATCTGGTCACAAACGAAGTCTTTTCCTGGTCTTTCGGGTTCATCTGGATTTGATTATACCCGAAATAGGCATCGAGAAAAGTAAGGATCTCGTGGCCGGCCGTGGCATCGATCAAGTGATCGATGTTGGGCAGTGGATAAGAATCTTTGGGGCATGCTTTGTTCAAGTCCTTGTAGTCTATACACATTCTAAGTTTGTTTCCCTTTTTAGGCACTACGACCACATTGGACAACCATTCGGGGTATTTTACCTCTCTAATGGATCCTATTTTGAGCAGTTTAGTTACCTCATCTTTTATGAATACGTGCTTCACCTCCGATTGGGGTCTTCTTTTTTGCTTCACCAGTTTGAATCTAGGGGACACACTTAGTCGATGTGTCGTTATGTCCGGCGGGATTTCTGTTATATCTAAATGGGACCAAGCAAAGCAATCGATGTTATAGATAAGAAATTGAATGATTTTCTTCCTGAGTTCGGGTCTCAAACCCCTTCCCAGGTATACCTTTCGTTCGTGCCAGTGATCGATCAAAATGATTTGCTCCAATTCCTCAATAGTTGATTCGGTGGCATCCGAATCATCGGGGGTCACGAAGGATCGAGGGATCCACTGATCACTATCTTCTTCGATGCTCTGCTTATCTGGCTGGGTCGGGACCGATGTCTTTGGTTGCTATTTGGCATTCCGGTCTTCGACTGTGCCTCCTTTTGAACCCGATCCATTCACTGGCGAAGACGAAGATGTTGGTTTTGCTTCCTTGATGGAGAACATTTCCTTTGCGGCTGGTTGTTCTCCGTACACTATTTTGACACCTGTCGGTGTTGGGAATTTGAGGACCTGGTGTAGGGTCGAAGGTACAGCTCTCATGTTGTGGATCCACGGCCTTCCGAAAAGGGCGTTATATCTCATACCGCCTTCGATCACGTGAAACTTTGTTTCCTGAATTGTTCCGGCGACATTTATCGGTAGGGTTATCTCGCCTTTGGTGGTTTCGCATGCCATATTGAATCCGTTTAAAACCAAAGTTGCGGATACGACCCGGTTTTGTAGGCCGAGCTGTTTTACGACCTTCGATCTGATGATATTGGCCGAGCTACCTGGATCAATTAACACACGCTTAATTTTAATTTTATTCATGAGTACGGATATTACCAGTGCATAGTTATGGGGTTGGATGATTCCCTCTGCATCTTCATCATTGAACGATAAAGTCCCTGAGGGAGTGTAATCTTGAATTCGAGATCGCTTTTCCCTCACAATCGACGTTTTAGCGCGTTTGAGCATAGGTCCCTGAGGGGTATCGACGCCGCCGATGATCATGTGAATGATGTGCTGTGGCTCTTCTTCTTCGTTTTGCTTGCCGAAGTCCTTGTTTTTAAAATGGTTCTTCGCCCTATCACTCAAAAATTCCCTGAGGTGCCCTTTGTTAAACAAGCGGGCTACTTCCTCTCTTAATTGTCTGCTTTCTTCCGTTTTGTGACCATGGGTGCCATGATACTGGCATATTTGATTGGGATTCCTTTGGGCCGGATCGGCCTGCATGGGTCGAGGCCATCGGGTATATTTGATGCGTGCGATGGCCGATACGATGACAGATGCATCGATGTTGAAGTTATATTCCGATAATCGAGGAACTTCTATAGGATTGTCATGTTTATCAAAACCTCTCTTGCTCATAAGTCCCCGAGAATTTTGCCCCCGATCATATCTGCGGTTATTCCTAACTGTCTCATGCGCCGAACCGTGGTTCACCCGATCTGTGACGTACGGTTGATATCGGTCTATGTTTGACCTATGTTCTCTGTTGGTTTCCTTCAGAATTTTAGTGGTTGCGCGGTTCTGACGCGTGGGTTCATACGGAAATCCCAATTGATCATCTTCGACCCTGATTTTCGATTGATACCGATTGTGTATATCCGCCCAAGTTATTGCAGGGTATTCGATCAAGCTTTGTTTCAGCCGACGTGATGTTGTCGAACTCAGTCCGTTCAACCCTTGGGTGAAAGCTTGTACGGCCCAGTCGTCTGTGACTGGTGGCAAATCCATGCGTTCCATTTGAAACCGGGATACAAATTCCCTCAGTATTTCGTCACCCCTTTGTTTTACTTTGAATAGATCCGATTTCCTTGTTGCGACCTTTACGGTACCAGCATGTGCTTTTACGAACGAATCTGCTAACATGGCAAAAGAATCAATAGAATTCGGTGGCAAGTTGTGATACCAGATCATTGCTCCTTTTGCGAGGGTCTCTCCGAACTTTTTCAATAATACGGACTCGATCTCATCGTCTTCCAAATCGTTGCCTTTGATGGCACATATATAGGAGGTGAGATGTTCATTAGGATCGGTCGTACCGTTATATTTGGGAATTACGGGCATACGAAACTTTTTTGGGATCGGTTTCGGGGCCGCGCTCGATGGAAAAGGCTTTTGTATGAATTTCTTCGAATCTAGCCCTTTCATCATGGGCGGAGCCCCCGGGATCTGATCGATCCTAGCATCATATGTTTCGAATTTTTTATCATTGGCTTCGACTCTCTTTGTGAGTTCCTCGAGCAGTTTAGCAATTTCAGGAGCGGTTCCTGATTTTCGCTCGTTCGGTTTCACTATGTCGGGTTCCGTTCTGGGGGTTACTTCTCGAAGAAGTGGATTGGAGTTTGGATTACTTCGCATATGAGTTTGGCTCTGCAACTGAGCTATCGTTACTTGTTGGGCTTGTAGCATTTCGAAAATCATGCGCAAGCTGACCCCGATTTCTCCCGTGCTGTGGGTGTCTCGGGCTATGGGTCGAGCTCCACCCTGAACGCTTCTTTCCTGCTCGGAACGTTGATTCGCTTCTAGAGCTATTCGTGAATTGATATCTACTGGTACTTCGGCTCGAATTTCGGGTTCCTCGATTTGAGCCTCGTTGACGTTGTTGGGTAGCCTTTCGGCCACGAGCACCAAGTTGTTGGTTTCATCCTGAAGGCCGGTTTCGAGGTCGATTGGCAGAGCCATTGCTGACATGAAGTTGTAAGCTGGAGTATGCTGTATATTTGTATCAAATAATCACTTGTTATCCTTAGCCCCACGGTGGGCGCCAAACTGTTTACCCGAAAAATCGGATAACGTTGAATTTATGTATGGTTCTAAGGGCAAGTAGATTCCTTTGATATGAAAATAACAATACACGTATTTATGGTGCAAAAATAGAAGATGATGAACAAAGATATTTGGTGAGCTTTAGAAAGATAAACACAATGAATTTTTAATCCCAGCGAAAAGTGTCTTCTATTACAAACTCTCCTTGCTTTTATAGCCAAGGATTACTACTTTATCAATATTACTAGTGGAGGACCCATGATGGCGTGTCCCCTCCTTAATTCCCGCAGAGATTCTCTCCTTTGGTGCGGTTGTAACAGCTTTTTGTCTGTGAGCTCGATACCGACTCGAGCTCGGTATCGGATCGGAACCCCGGCCTTGGTTTCGAGCTAGGTGATCACTTTTGGGCATCGATGTTCGGGACCTGTATCGGTCGATGTTACCTCGGTCGATTCGAACGCCCGAGCTCGACGCCCCCATCTCGGAATTCGTTCGGGGTCTCCATGAAGATACCCCTCGATTAAAATGCCATCCTCGATCGATCTTCATGACCGAGAATCGGTTTTAACCGTATACACAGTCAGCTTAACAGTTTATACATTATCAATTCACGATTGAACTTGTAAAATATCTTAATATATTTTTCTTTCCAGAATGAGTCCCTGCCAATGCAAGATGTCCAAAGCAGGCTAAGTCAGAAACTGTTCAAAATTCAAGTGAAAAAATCATTTGCTCGCAATTTAGGAGGAACATCTGGAAGGTTGTATATTGTGTCATGCGTTGAAAAAGAAAACATTATTCATTTTCTCCCTGCACCAACCACAACATATATGGGTGAAGGCAGCAAGAGAAAGAAGAAAGATTTGTCTTTCTCTGATGGAGAAATAGAGCTAGCAACTGAACTAGGTGAATTATTAAAGTAGAAACAGAAGTTGGAGCCAACGACTCCAGTGAAAATGAAATGAAGGTCACTCATAAATTTCTTCTTCTCATTATTCCTTTGAATTACATATTATACTTGTCATTTAATAACTAGGAGTATTATTTTCTTTTTCGTCTTCCAACGTACTGTTCTCTTATTCTTTTTTTGTATGTGAAAATTTCTACAGGTTAACCATCTCGTTTTTGCAATCAGGTTTGGCTTTCATGGAGCAAAGGTAATTAAATACAACTTAATTTAGTGGCATCATCTGAAGGTTACACGGATTCTTTTCAAGTATTTTTGGTTCGAGATTATTATCTTGCTTGCATGAGGTGATTTGATGATTGTCCTTTTCAAAGAAATAGAAGAAAACCTCCTCAGAGATACTTTGTATATTCTGTTGTCATGCCAACTCTTACGCGTTCATGCACAAAATAGAAATAACCAAGCTAATCATACATAGAAATTTTATCAACATGTGTAAGTGTGGTAGTTCTCTAAAGATCCTAATTGACTCCATCACATATAAATATATAATATTTTTTTCTATTAATCAACAGTTGCAGGAAAATGAAATCTGTATTGCAGCTTGCTTTTCACATTTTGTCTTGTACATAGATGTTTCAGTGCAGTCACGTGACACCGCTTAGTCGGGAAATTTTACTAAATATATGTAGAAACAAATACATAAGAAAACGTATCAGCATATAAAGTCTTTAAAGTGACACCACTTGCAACAAGCTAAGTGCTCCCTGGTTCAATGGTTGAGCGCCTTACTGCCCAATAATCAATGGTTCGATTCGCGTACTAATATTAGTTAGTTACAACAAATATTTAAATGCTTCTACAATAAAGTTATTTTACTAAACTTAAAATCATAGTAACTGTCGAAAAGCAATTACTTATTTCTCTACAATTTGCTTTGGGATTAAGCTCGTTGTTGTTCCCATTTAAGTTATCTTCCTACTTTTTTCGTTTTTCTTTTTCTTTTTGGTTAGGATTTCTTAATGGTTGTTTATCCGAAAAACGGATAGAGTTGAATTTATACGTAGTTCTAAGGATACGTGGTACAACTTGGCACAAATCGGAAAGTAAATAGAAATATATTGAGTATTCACCGTATAAAGAATGAAATACAAACCAAAATGAGTGAAAAATATTTTATGAACAAGCAAGATGAATCAATATACTAAGCCCAAAAAGGGATAATCTCTATATGAATATCAGTGTGTTTTTCTCTATGAATATCAATAATATGAGAGTGTATGAATGCCTTGATGTCCCCGCCTGCAGAAATAATAACTATCCCTCTTATAGTGAAGGGATCCTACTTTAGATATAATTAAAAATACATAGTGGGGATCCCATGATAGATTAGCTTTTCCCTAATTCCCGCCGAGATTCTCTTCCTTAGTGCGGCTGTAACGACTCTTGTCTCTTGATTCATTCTTGATCGGACTTGGTATTGGTCGATTTTCAAGTTTACAGCTTGATATTGGTTCGAGCTTGATATTGGCTTGGACCCCGGTATTGACTTTGGCTATGTATTGGTCGGTCTCTGGCTTTTAAGCTCGATAACACCGCCTCACATCATAGTTCGATTTGGAATCGAGCTCGGTATTGACTTCGAGCTCGGTACTTAATTGGTCCCCGAAACTTGAGCTTGGTAACCTGACTTCGGATCTCATACCCGATATTATGAAGATGACCTTCGATCCATTATATTCCAATCTTGACTAATCATACGAAGGTCAAAGTCGGTTTTGACCGTATACAGATAGTCCCCTCGTTTCTCGGTAAGAATGTGGCGAGAAACGACATGATTTTTAAGCGGTATGACTCGATATACATTGATGTTTGCATCGAGCCCGACCATGACATACGTGGTAGATGTCCCGTCGGTTCAATAACCAAGGTATTAAATGCATGTCAGACGATGGTCGGCCATTGCTGATATTGAACCGTCATTGCCAACCCTATAAATAGCTCCTCTTTTTATCATTGTTTACTTTTACATCTTCAATTTCCAAATCTTCTAAGTTCTTTCTTGTGTCTTCTGAGTTCTTCATCTGTAAATCTGTGATTTTTACTGCAAAATCTCTCTTTAAAACACCAAACCTTTGTCATCTCCTTCTATTTTCAATCTTTAAATCCAAATGGCAAAAACGTCAAAAATCATTCCCCCAAAAGAAAGTGTTTCTTCTTCGCGTCCTGCCAGCGACAAAACACCGATGGAGCCACGACCGAAGGAATGCGTTCCCGGGGTGTGTGTTCTTACTTTCGATTTTAAGATCGATAAACCCTCATCGATTCCCGGTCGAAGTGAACCAGTATCGAGGTATATGTACTCGATAACTGAGGGACACCTTGAACGGTTAAGGAAAGATTATGACTGGGAGAACAAAGAAGTGATAATCCCCGCTCCCGAAGAAGATATTACTACCCATGTGAAAGGATTTTTAAGTGTGTACACTTACCCTTTCACGTTGGGCCCCCTCGACCCTGTTGTCATCGATTTTTGCCGCCAATACCAAGTAACTCTAGGCTAAATCCACCCTTCTTTTTGGCAGATCGTTATTTTGATCCGCTTCTTTGTGAACAAAGTCGAGGGGATGCCTTTCACCCTCGACCATCTCATTAGATTGCACAGCCCCCGCCTCTATCGAGATGGGTTAATAAAACTCCAGCGCCGGGTTACCAAAGTGATGTTCTCGAGTATAGACGAGGACAAAGACCGGGGCTGGATGGGCAGGTTTGTTCGAGTGAAGATTTCGGACCTAATCCCGGCTGAGAATATGCCATTTCCCGAGGAATGGAACTTGAAGCGAAAGTATAATTCTATTGTTAGCTCCTATTATTTTGCTCCTTCATTTCTTTCTCACCGATATCTTTTTTGCGATGCAGTGGCTGCTTGGATACCTGATGTAGCTCCTAACCTTAAAAGCTGGGTACGGGACCTAGCTTCGACCTCTACATATGCCGAGCGCTCGTGGCGCGATTTATCAAAGGGCCGATGGGAGGCCAAAAATCATGGTAATCCTCTTTCCCATATTTTTGATGATTCGAACAAAATGCTTTTCTTATACTTAACCAATTATTTTGTGTGTAGGCCTGGGCAAAGATGCGGTTATGAGGCCCCTGTCTGGCAAGGAAAAGATTTTGGCCCCGGTTCCAAAACCAGCAAAGGACAACAAAAGAAAAAGGGCCTCTACCTTCGAGGATCTAACACTTAAGACAAAGACGGCTCGTAAGCCGAAGTAGAACACTATTCCTTTGACCGAAGAATCAGTTCGGCGTCTAAGGGATGAAGACGAAGAGGAAGAAGAAAATGACGGGTCCATACTGGTGGCCTAAGTAAAGAAAACCATCGGTGCCCCAAAGGCAGCGGGGTCGATGGCATTTGATGAGGCCCAATCTCGAGCTGAGGGGATGTTGGAGAAAGACTCGAGCAAAGTTCCCGAGTCGTTGAAGATCGAGGATGCCTCCCACCGAAGTCAACAAACGGTGGGTATATCTGAAGGGGCCGGCCCTGAAGCTCTTCGAACTGAGGAGAAAGCCCCAAGCGACTCGTTTTGGGCAATAGTAATCGGAGACTCGCCTACTCTCCCTGTTTTTTCCGAAGGGGCGATTCGGGAAGCCCGAGCTTTGGGGACCCTAGAGGTAGACGAGGCCCATGAGGGAGAGGATCCCTTTTGTGATTTGTTTACCGGTATTGAGGATGCTGCCGGCCCGAGTGATGCATTGGGTCTTTTCTTCGAGGTTTAACGAACCCTGAATCGGGTAAGTCTCGATTCCCTTTGTCGATGTCATATTTTTCCATTTTCTGCCTAACTTTTTCTCTTTTTTATATAGGCTTTAGCTCTTCATCAAGAGGAGTTTTCCAAGTCTCGAACAGAACTGAGCCGACGTGAGACCGACTTCCTAGGGATTTTAGAAGAGAGAAATGCCCTCAAACTTCTTAATTGGCAGAAAGAGGAAGAGATCAAAGATCTCCGAGCTGAGTTGGCCAAGGCATACCAAGATCAGACCGACCTGACCGAGAAGGTAATGATAATCTTAAAAACTCATGGGCTCGATTCGGGAACGGTGGCTAATATTTCTATCTCACAGCTGCAGCAAAAGCTTTAGGTGATCGGGCTGCTTCGTGAGGAGGTCAATATGATAAGGGCGGAGACCTTAGGGTGGAAAGAAGGCATGAACCGCCTTGCTGCAGAAAAAGAGACCGCTCGAGCCCAATTATCATCATTCGAAAGTCAACTTCAAGTCATGAAGGAGAAGAGCTCGGTTCAAGCAAGAAAAATAGAGGAGCTCGAGGCTCGGTTGGCTTCCGTACTTGCCAAGGCCAAATCTGAAGCCGAAAAAGCAAAGGCCGAGGCTGATGCATTCGTGGCTGTCTATCGGGCCGATGCTGAAGTCGGTCAAGTACAAGCAAAAAAGGCAGCCAAGACCGCTTAAACTCGAGCATATTAGGTTGCTGAACTTGCCAAATGTCAATTTCGGAGGGAAACCCTCGAAGAGATCCATGCTCGAGGTTTCGATCTTACCAAGGAGATAGAAAAAGGCTAAAGAGCTTGAAGCCGATGCCGGAGCCTTGGCTTCCAATAATGATGATGATGATGATGGGAGCAAGAGTGGGTCTGAGAGCGGGGAGGGGGCCGATGGAGAAGAGACTGCCCCCGAAGATAACCAGGAAACTTAGGGTTTTTTCCATTTTGATTTTTGTGTAGGATCCCGATCGGACGTTGTAAATACTCTTCTCTATATATAAAGATCTTTTCCTTTCCCGATTTGTCTCTGTTTTATTCTCTACATTGAGAAGATTTTGCTTCATTCATGCCTTATGAAAGTTTTCATAAGTTCGAGGCCTTAGGCAATTTGATCAAAGTTGGACCTTGTAGTCTTTATAATCGAGTGAGTGTTAGCTCGAGCTCGAGGTAAGAGTAGCCCTTAGGCTTAATAGTCAAGCGATTGCTTATTCGAACTCGAAGTAATCTAGCCCGTAGGCTTAGTAGTCGAGTGAGTGTTTACTCGAACTCGAAATAAGGTAGCCATTAGGCTTCGTAGATAGTCCCCGAGTGAGAATGGTTGCTAGAACTCGAGTTGGGGTAGCCCTTAGGCTTTATAGTCGAGTGAGTGTTGCTCGAACTCGAAGTGATGTAGCCCGTGGCATTATGGTCGAGTGAGTGATTGCTCAAACTCGAAGTGATATAGCCCGTAGTTTTTATGGTCGAGTGAGTGATTGCTCGAACTCGAAATAAGATTAGCCCTTAGGCTTAGTAATCGAGTGAGTAATTGTTCGAACTCGAAGTGATGTAGCCCGTAGGCTTTATGGTCAAGTGAGTGATTGCTCGAACTCGAAGTGATGTAGCCCATAGGCTTTATGGTCGAGTGTGTGACTGCTCGAACTCGAAATAAGATTAGCCCTTAGGCTTAGTAGTCGAGTGAGTGATTGTGCGAACTCGAAGTGATGTAGCCCGTAGGCTTTATGGTCGAGTGAGTGATTGCTCGAACTCGAAGTGATGTAGCATGTAGGCTTTATGGTCGAGTGAGTGATTGCTCGAACTCGAAATAAGATTATCCCTTAGGCTTAGTAGTCGAGTGAGTGATTGCTCGAACTCGAAGTGATGTAGCCCGTAGGCTTTATGGTCGAGTGAGTGATTGCTCGAACTCGAAATAAGATTAGCCCTTAGGCTTAGTAGTCGAGTGAGTGATTGCTCGAACTCGAAGTGATGTAGCCCGCAGGCTTTATGGTCGAGTGAGTGATTGATCGCACTCGAAATAAGATTAGCCCTTAGGCTTAGTAGTCGAGTGGGTGATTGCTCGAACTCGAAGTGATGTAGCCCATAGGCTTTATGTAGGTCTTGATATTGTTGATTTTTTGGTTTGGCAGTCCCCGATTTATGGGGTAATAGTCGGTCCTTGAGCCTGTTTTCATAATAGATCACGAAATAGGGGATGGATTATGAGATATGAGATACCGGTAAAGGAGAATTTTCTCTTTGTCATTATACATGTGTTCATATTTTTGTACCAGGGATCGAGCTAACTACACGAGCATGGTTCGTTTTGACCATTTGGCTCTTACAATTTTTCCTATCGAAACCCTGTTGACGTGAAGTAACTTCTTTGCATCGAACTTGATTATCGAACTTGATATAACTTGATATATTCGACGGTAATGCCCCCCAGTATTCGAGGTTGATTGTAAAGAGGCCTTGGATACTGTCGAATTGTTCTAAGTTAGCACGATCAATGGTTGCCTCATTAAAAACCTTGCCGAAAAACCCATTTGGGATAAAACTGGTCTAAGGAAAAAAGAGTGCAACGCGTGCTTTCCGGCCTGTAGGCTTCGGGTTGACTAATCCATCCATGTTCCTGGTCGAACTCCTGCAAGGGTTAGTTTCAAAATATAAATGAACATGGGAGGGTCGTACCTTAGCAGTAGTATCATTTTAGGTGTGACACATTCCAATTGCTTGGTAGTTGTTTGTCATTTATCACACCGAGCTTGTAGGATCCTTTACCGGCGATTTCGAGAATCTGATACGGTCCTTCCCAGTTAGGACCCAGTTTTCCTTCAATTGGATTTCGGGTGTTGAGGGTAACTTTCCTTAGCACTAAGTTCCTGATTTTAAAATATCGAAGATTGGTTCTTCGATTATAATACCTTTTGATCCGCTGTTTTTGAGCGGCTAATCGGACGAGGGCCGCTTCTCATTTTTTGTCCAATAATTCAAGGCTCGTGTTCATCGTCTTGTTATTCGACTCATTTGTTGCATAACAAAACCTGATGCTAGGTATCCGACCTCAACCGGGATAAGAGTTTTGGCGCCATAAACCAACGAGAATGGTGTCGCTCCGGTACTCGATTTCGATGTTGTGCGGTATGCCCATAGGACTTCGGGTAGTATTTCTCTCCATTTTCCTTTAGCGTTGGTTAATCTTTTCTTAAGATTTTGGATGATGGTTTTGTTGGTCGAGTCAGCATGTCCGTTCCCCCCGGGATGATAAGGTGTTGATAGGATCCTTTTGATTTTGTGATCTTCGAGAAATTTGGTTACTTTGCTTCCGATGAATTACTTTCCATTGTCACATACAATCTCGGATGGCATCCCGAACCGACATATGATGTGGTCCCAAATGAAGTCTATCACCTCCTTTTCTCTGACTTTCTCGAAAGCCTGTGCTTCAACCAATTTAGAGAAATAATCAGTCATAACAAAATAAACTGAGCCTTACCTGGGGCCGATGGGAGGGGGCCGACGAAGTCCATTCCCCATTTCATGAAAGGCCAAGGAGCTAGGATCGAGTGGAGAAATTCCCCAGGTTGATGAATCATGGGTGCATGTCTTTGACATTTGTCGCATTTTCGAACGAACTCCTTTGCATCTTTATCCATATCAATCCAATAATATCCTGCTCTGATTATTTTGTGGACTAATGAATCGGCACCGGAATGATTCCCACAAGTGCCCTCGTGAATCTCACGTAGGATGTAGTCGGTATCTCCTGGTCCCAAACATATTGCCAGTAGACCATCGAACGTCCTTCCAAACAGCGTTCCATCATTGGATAAGGTGAACCGTGTAGCTTTTGTGCGTAGAGTTCTTGATTCCTTTGGATCCGATGGAAGTTTCCCATTCTTGAAGTACTCTATATATTTGTTTCTCCAATCCCATGTTAGACTTGTGGAGTTTATCTCGGCAATGACCTTTCTCGATTACCGATTTCATGAGTTGCACGACAGTCCCCGAGTTGAGTTCGTCATCCTCGACCGACGACCCTAAGTTTGCAAGAGCGTTGGCCTCACTGTTTTGCTCTCGAAGTACATGTTGCAAAGTCCATTCCTTAAATCGATGTAGAGTCACTTGCAATTTATCCAAGTACCTCTGCATTCGATCTTCCCGGACTTCAAAAGTCCCATTGACTTGATTTACCACGAGGAGGGAATCACATTTAGCCTTCACGACCTCGGCTCCCAAGCTTCTAGCTAGTTCGAGACCTGCAATCACGGCCTCATACTCGGCCTCATTGTTAGTCAATTTTGTAGTTTTAATAGACTGTCTAACTATATTACCTGTGGGCAATTTTAGTACGATGCCCAGTCCGGACCCCTTTGCGTTCGAGGCACCATCCGTAAAGAGGGTCCAGATTCCCGAAAAGGTACCCAATTTTATCAGTAATTCCTTTTCGATCTCGGGTACGAAGGCCGGCGTAAAGTCAGCCACGAAGTCTGCTAAAATTTGGGATTTGATAGCGGTTCTAGGTCGATACTCGATGTCGTACCCGCCGATCTCTATGTCCCATTTGGCCAATCGACTTGAAAGCTCAAATTTGTGTAAAATATTTTGTAGAGGATAAGTTGTTACAACATGTATCGGATGGCACTGGAAATATGGTTTTAACTTCCTAGAGGCACTTATTAAAGCAAGCGCTAATTTTTCTAAGTGTGGATATCTAGTTTCGGCCTCGCCTAGAGTTCGACTGACATAATAAATAGGGAATTGCATACCTCGCTCTTCTCGAATTAGGACTCCACTTACCGCTACCTCCGAGACAGCTAGATACAGGTAAATATGTTCGTCTTCCTTCGGGGTAGGAAGCAACGGAGGGCTCGAGAGATACCGTTTTAGCTCTTCCAAAACCTGCTGACATTCCGGAGTCCATGAAAATTGCTTTTCTTTTTAAGCAAAGAGAAAAATCGGCGGCTCCTATCCAAGGATCTCGAAATGAATCATCCCAGGGCGGCTATCCGTCCCGTTAGCCTTTGCACGGCCTTTACATTATCTACCACTGTGATGTCTTCGATTGCTTTGATTTTATCGGGGTTAATCTCGATTCCTCGATTGGACACCATGAAACTGAGAAACTTGCCCGAGCCAAACCCGAAAGCATATTTTTCGGGATTGAGCTTCATATTGTACTCCCTTAGTATGTCGAAAGTTTCCTGCAAATGCTTTAAATGGTTCTCTGCTCGCAGGGATTTAACCAACATGTCATCAATATAAACTTCCATTGATTTTCCTATTTGCTTTTCGAACATTCTGTTTACTAGGTGTTGGTAAGTTGCACCAGCATTGTTTAGGCCAAATGGCATTACATTATAACAGTAGGTCCCATACTTAGTGATAAATGGGGTCTTTTCCTGATCCTCCGATTTCATCTGTATTTGGTTGTACCCGGAATAGGCATCGAGAAAATTGAGAGTCTTGTGGCCGGCTGTGGCATCAATCATACGATCGATATTAGGCAAAGGAAAACAGTCCTTAGGGCATACTTTATTCAGGTCTTAATAATCTATACACATTCTAAGTTTGTTCCCCTTTTTAGGGACTACCACCACATTTGCTAGCCATTCGGGGTACTTTACTTCCCGAATGGACCCTATTTTAAGAAGTTTGGTTACCTCTTCTTTGATGAAGGCGTGTTTGACCTCGGACTGGGGCCTCCTTTTTTGTTTTACCGGGTAGAATTTTGGGTCCAAGCTTAGATTATGAGTGGTGATTCCCGGTGGGATCCCTGTCATGTCAAGATGGGACCAAGCGAAACAGTCTATGTTAGCTATAAGAAATTGAATAAGCTTTCTCCTGAGCTCGGGATCTAACCCCGTGCCCAGGTATACCTTTCGTTCGGGCAGATATTTGATTAGTATGACTTGCTCCAGTTCTTCGAATATTGATTGGGTGGCGTCGGAATCATCGGGAACCACGAAAGATCGAGGGATCTTATGTTCATCATCTTCGTCAGTCTTCTGATTCTCTAATTGGGTCGAATCTGACATTTGTAATTGCTATTTGGTATTCCGTTCCTCCTTCGAATCCGATCCTTTTGCTGATGATAACGATGATATCGGAGTCACTTCATCGACGACAAATATTTCTTTTGCGGCCGGTTGCTCCCCGTAGACCGTTTTGATTCCCTCCGATGTTGGGAACTTCAAAACCCGGTGGAGGGTCGAGGGTACGACCCTCATATTATGGATCCACGGCCTTCTAAACAGGGCGTTGTATCTCATATCGCCTTCGATCACGTGGAACTTTGTTTCTTGGATGGTTCCGGCCACGTTAACTAGCAAGATTATTTCACCCTTAGTAGTTTCACATGCTATATTGAATCCGTTTAGTACCAAGGTCGTGGGAAAGACCTGGTCCTGTAGACCGAGTTGCTCTACGACCCTCGATCAAAGGATGTTGTTCGAACTACCTGGATCAATTAACACACATTTAACTTGAGTTTTATTCATAAGTACAGATATTACTAGTGCATCGTTATGTGGTTGTATGATTCCTTCCGCGTCTTCGTTATTAAAGGACAAGGTTCCTTCAGGGGTGTAATCCTGACTTCGGGATCACTTTTCTCTTACAATCGACATCTTAGTGTGTTTAAGCACCGACCCCTGGGGGGCATCGATCCCAACAATGATCATGTGGATGATGTGTCGTGGCTCGTCTTGTTCGTTTTGTCTATTGAAATTCCTATTTTTGAAATGGTTTTTGGCCCTGTCACTTAAAAATTCTCGAAGGTGCCCTTTGTTGAATAACCGAGCTACCTCCTCTCTTAGTTGCCTGCAATCTTCCATTCTGTGGCCATGAGTGCCATGATATTCGCACATTTGATTGGGATTCCTCTGGGCAGGATCAGTCTGCATAGGCCGAGGCCATTTAGTATCTTGGATGCGTCCGATAGCCGATACGATAGAGGATGCATCGATGCTGAAGTTATACTCCGATAACCGAGGTGCTTCCTTAGGTCCGGTATGCCTATCAAACCCATTCCTGTTCATCAGCCCCCGAGACCCTTGGCCTCGATCATTTCTCTTTTCGCCTCGTACGGGGTTACGTGAAGGTTTGCTACCCCTACGATCTCCGTTATACGGCCGGTATCGATCCTTGTTTGACCTTGATTCTCAGTCTATATCCCTTTTAATATCAGACCCAGAACCTAACTAGTTGTCTTCGACTCTTATTTTGGATTGATACCGATTGTGCTCATCGAGCCAAGTAATAGCTGGGTACTCGTTCAGGTTATGCTTCAGCCGCCGTGAAGCCATCGAGCTTCGTTCTTTTAGACCTTTAGTGAAAGATTGAACAACCCAATCGTCAGTGACTGGTGGTAGATCCATTTGCTCTATTTGGAAACGAGTTATGAATTCTCTTAGCATCTCGTTATCCTTTTGTCTTACCTTGAATAGGTCCTACTTCCTGGTCTCGACCTTTATGGCCCTAACATGTGTTTTACGAAAGAATCTGCAAGCATAGCAAAAGAATCAATAGAGTTAGACGGTAAATTATGATACCATATCATTGCTCCCTTTGACAGGACTTCACCGAATGTTTTCAATAATACAGATTCTATCTCATCGTCCTCTATATCGTTCCCTTTGATGGCACATGTGTAAGAGGTGACATGTTCGTTGGGGTTGGTCGTTCCATTATATTTAGGAATCTCGGGCATGGAAAACTTCTTTGGGATTGGTTTAGGAGCCGCGCTCGGGGGGAAAGGCTTTTGTATGAATTTTTTGGAATCTAAGCCCTTCAATATCAGTGGTGCCCCCGAGATCTGATCAACCCTGGAGTTATATGTTTCCACTTTTGTTGTCGTTTGCCTCGATCCTCCTTTCTCCTGACTCTATTCGTTCTGTCAGTTCTTCGAGCATCTTAACGATTTCGGGATTAGTGCCTGATTCTTTCTCATTTGACCTTACTATAGGTGGCCCCATTTTGTGGGAGACTTCTTGGGGTAGACTGGGCTCCAGTCTGGTCGGTGCCTGGGTTTGGATCTGCAACTAGGCTATTGCTACTTGTTGAGCTTGCAACATCTCGAAGATCATACGCAAGCTGATTCCGTTTTCCTCAGCGTTATGGGTATTTCGAGCTGCAGGCCGAGTTCCACTATGAATGTTATTTTCAGGGTCAGAACGTTGGTTCGCCTCGATGGCCGCATGTGAATTGATGTCTATTGGCTCTTCGACCCGAGCTCCAACGGGATCGACGAGTGGCCTTCCACCCCCGGGGGTTAAGTTGTTGTTCTCATCTTGAAGGCCAGCTCTGTTGTCGATATGTAGGGCCATTAATTGAGAATTCGTCGTTTTCAACCTGAAATCAAAGATACTTCCAAGAGTAAAAAGGTCATAACTTCTTGTAGGAATCTCCAAATGATGAACGGTTTGAAACATTAGCAACTACACACATATACCTTTCATTTGATAGGTCATAAATCAAGTGTAAAATGGTGTGTTTTGTAGAGATTCGTACCAAACAATCACTGTTATCCTTAGCCCCACGGTGGGCGCCAAACTGTTTACCCGAAAAACTGATAAAGTTAAATTTATACGTAGTTCTAAGGATACGTGGTACAACTTGGCACAAATCGGAAAGTAAATAGAAATATATTGAGTATTGACTGTATAAAGAATGAAATACAAACCAAACTGAGTGGAAAATATTTTATGAACAAGCAAGATGAATCAATATACTAAGCCCAAAAAGGGATAATCTCTATATGAATATCAGTGTGTTTTTCTGTGTGAATATCAATAATATGAGAGTGTATGAATGCCTTGATGTCCCCCCTGCAGAAATAATAACTATCCCTCTTATAGTGGAGGGATCTTAATTTAGATATAATTAAAAATACATAATGGGGATCCCATGATAGATTAGCTTTTCTCTAATTCCCGCCGAGATTCTCTTCCTTAGTGCGGCTGTAACGACTCTTGTCTCTTGGCTCGATCTTGATCGGACTTGGTATTGGTCGATTTCCAGGTTTAGAGCTCGATATTGGTTCGAGCTTGATATTGGCTCGGGACTCGGTATTGGTCGTTCTTTGGCTTTTAAGCTCGATAACACCGCCTCACATCATAGTTCGATTTGGAATCGAGCTCGGTATTGACTTCGAGTTCGGTACTTAATTGGTCCCCTAAACTTGAGCTTAGTAACCTGGCTTCGGATCTCATACCCGATATTATGAAGATGACCTTCGATCCATTATGTTCCAATCTTGACTAATCATACGAAGGTCGAAACCAGTTTTGACCGTATACAATGGTATTCATTATTTTTCTTTGTGGGCAAAATTTTATGATTTTCTCAGAGTTTATTTAATTGATAGTTTAATTTGTAGTTCAGCTTAAATTTACTGGAGATATTTTTATAAAGCCTCTTTCAAGATTTCAAAATTAAATTCAGCATTTCAAAGTCGTCCTTAAAATTTGATCAAAGTAAAAATTTTAACAATTCGAAAATATCAATTAAATGACAATATTGCAGTATTAAGAGCATATATTCAAGAAGGTCCTTTTTGACCTCGAAATCACATATTACTATGATTTGAATAGTTTTTCTTCTCCTAAAAGAAATTGTTTTCATGAATTTTTCATTGCTCTCTTCTTTAATAGTGACACCACTGTTTCCACATTTTCTTAGACTAGCAAAATTTATGACCATTAATTTTACAAGTCGATTGTGATCCTTGATAATTCATATTTGCAGGTCACTTTGCCACACGAAAGAAGGTTCAACTGAAATAATGGATTGGATGTCCATTCATTACTCCGCTATAGATAATCTTCCTGAAGAAGATTATCCATTTAGTACTCTGTTGAAGTTTATCTACAAGCAGCTGATGCAGGCAGGTTGCAAGAAACTCAATGAAATGATTTGCAGCAGCTTCTTATTAAACAGACAGGTTGCAAGAAGCTCATGCAGACAGTTTACAAGCAGCTAAAGAAAAGCCTTACAGATGCTTCCTGAAAAGCCTCACAGCTGCTTCCTTTCTTCTATAAATAGAGGAGTTTTTCAGTTCATTATGAACATAAGTTTGATAGTTGAATAATATATCAGTTTTTCTATATACTTGTCTTTACTTTACAGTCTTTATTTTATAACATGTTATCAGCACGAGACTCTGCCATCTCGAGCAAATACTTTGAAAGTATCAGAGGTACGAACTTTTTTTTTTCTAAATAATGTCAAATCTTTTTAAACTTGAATATAGCCCTGGATATATAGGGCAAAAGCTACATGTCTTGGGTGCTTGATGCTGAAATTCATCTTGATGCGATGAGTCTGGCAGACACCATCAAGGACAAAAATCAAGCATAACCCAAGACCGTGCCAAAGCAATGATATTCATACGCCATCACCTTGATGAAGGCTTGAAAATGGAATATCTCACTATTAAAGATCCAATCATACTGTGGAATAATTTGAAAGATAGATATGACCAACTGAAGATGGTCGTTCTTCCACAGGCACATTATGATTGGATTCATCTAAGGCTACAAGATTTTAAATTTATCAATGAGTATAATTCTGCTATGTTCAGAATTATTTTCCAATTGAAATTATGTGGCGATAATATTACTGATCATGATATGTTGGAGAAAACTTTTACCACTTTTCATGCCTCGAATATGCTCCTACAGCAGCAATATCGAGAGATGGGATTCAAAAAGTATTCTGAACTTATCTCACATCTTCTTGTAGCCGAGCAACATAATAGGCTATTAATGAAAAACAATGAAAGCCGACCTACTGGTTCTTGTCCATTCCCTGAAGTGAATGAGACAAACTTTCACCAAGCGAAGCGTGGAAGAGGACATGGCCCCAGTCGTGGTCATGGACGTGGTCAGGGAAGAAACTCTAATCATGGTAATAATAATGCACCAAAGAACCCTCCTCATCACCAATAGTGGAAAAGGAAGGAACAAAAGCATGAAGCGGTGCAAGCAGCAAAGCCAAAAAATGCATGCTATAGATATGGAGGAAAAAAGGCACTGGTCACGTACCTATTGTACGCCAAAGTACCTGGTTGAGCTTTATCAAGCCTCCCTGAAGAAGACAGAGAAAAATGCTGAAGCAAATTTTATTTCTGAGGATAATTTAGACTTCATGCATTTAGATGTAGCTGATTACTTTGCACTCCCGAAAGGAGAAACAAGTCATGTGATCGGTGATAAATCTGTAGAAATATAAATATTTTATTTTTTTGTTGTTTGTAGTAGATAGTATGGTTATGTAATTGTTGTACATAAATAAAAGTTATGCTTTGATAATGATGTTTACTATCATATTTATTTTGTTTATGTCATTTTGAAGAATATGGATAATCCTCAAATTATGTTTGGATCAAAGACCAATCATGAAGATATTTGTGTAATTGATAGTGGAACAACTCATGCTATATTCAAAGATCAAAAATACTTTTCTTATTTGCATAAGGAAAAAGCAAATATTTCTACAATTTCTGGTAATTTAAGTTTGATTGAAGGCTCCGGAAGAGCTACTGTATTTCTGTCTAAGGGAACGAAACTTATAATAGACAATGCATTATTCTCCTCCAAGTCCCGAAGAAACTTGTTGAGTTTTATAGATATTTACCGAAATGGGTATCATGTTGAGACGATAGATGAAATGAATATGGAATATCTTTGTATTACAAAAAATATTTCTGGCCAGAAGTGCATTGTAGAAAAGTTACCAACCTTATCTTCTGGCTTATACTATTCAAAGATTAGTACAGTTGAAGCACACTCTATCGTAAACCAGAAGTTTACTGATTCAAATATTTTCGTGCTTTGGCATGGCCGTTTGGGCCATCCTGGATCAATAATGATGAGACGAATTACTGAAAATTCGAGTGGGTATCCATTAAAGAACCTGAAGATTCTTACAAATGATGAATTTTCTTGTGATGCTTGTTATCAAGGCAAAATGATCACTAGACCATCACCAATGAAGGTTGGCATTGAGTCCCCTGCCTTTTTAGAACGTATACATGGGGATATATGTGGACCTATTCACCCACCAAGTGGGTTGTTTAGATATTTTATAGTCCTAATAGATGCATCTTCAAGATGGTCTCATGTGTGCCTACTATCATCTCGCAACCTGGCGTTTGCAATAATTTGATTAAGGGCACAATTCCCAGATTATCCTATAAAGGCTAGTCGCCTTGATAATGCTGGAGAATTCTCATCTCAAGCTTTTGATGATTACTGTCTATCAGTTGGGATAAAAGTTGAGCATCATGTAGCTTATGTTCATACTCAAAATGGCCTTGCAGAGTCATTTATTAAACGCCTGCAATTGATAGCAAGACCAATACTTATGAAAATAAAATTACACACTATTGTTTGGGGCCATGCTATCTTGCATGCAACATTACTTATCCGTCTCAGACCGACACATTATAATAAATATTCTCCGTCATAATTAGTTTTTGGTCATGAACCAAATATTGCCTATTTACGAATTTTTAGATGTGCTGTATATGTGCCACTAGCACCACCACATTGCAGTAAGATGGGCCCACAGAGAAGGTTAGGAATATATGTTGGGTTTGAATCACCCTCTGTTATTCGCTATCTTGAACCATTGACGGGAGATTTATTTACTGCTCGATTTGCAGATTGTCGGTTTGATGAAACAAATTTCCCATAATTAGGGGGAGAGAAAAAAGAAATCAAAAGAGAAATTATGTGGAACATTTCATCATTATCTCATTTTGATCCATATACCCCTATATGTAATCAGGAGGTCCAGAAGATCATCCATTTACAAAATATAGCAAATCAAATACCAGACACGTTTACTGATTTGAAAAGGATAACTAAGTCACATACCCCTGCAGAGAATGTGCCTATACGAATTGATGTCCCAGCAGGACCATCTACTAGCATGAGAACTAGTGAACCTAAAGCACGCCTGAAGCGTGGTAGGCCTTTGTTTCTAAGGATCGAAATCCTAGAAAAAGAAAATCGATAAATGATCAAAACGATACTATAAAGGGATCTCCTGAAGAGACCCAAGATCTGATTAGTTCTGAGATTCCTGAAGAAATCACTGAACCCGAGACTCAAGTGAGCGAGGAACTTTTAATAAGTTCTACTGGTGATGGGATTAATTTAAATCGATCTGAAATAGTGGTGGATAATATTTTTGCTTATAATGTTACACTTAACATTATGCAAGATAGTGAGGATTATGAACCCCGATCTGTCGAAGAATGTCAACAAAGATCTGATTGGCCAAAATGGCAAGGGGCAATTCAATCAGAATTGAACGCACCTGCTAAAAGAGAGGTCTTTGAACCAGTAGTCCAAATACCTGTTGGTATAAAACTAATTGGTCATAAATGGGTTTTTGTGCGAAAAAGGAAAGACAAAAATGAAGTTGAAAGATACAAGGCTCGCCTTGTCGCACAAGGATTCTCACAACGACCTGGAGTCGATTATGAAGAAACATATTTACCCGTTATGGATGCCATAATATTTCGATATCTCATCAGTTTAGCCTTACGTGAAAGGCTTGAAATACATATGATGGATGTGGTTACAGCTTATCTGTATGGGTCATTTGATAATGAGATTTACATGAAAATCCATGAAGGATTTAAAATGCTTGAAGCAAATTCAAAATCTCGGAAAATATATTCAATCAGATTACAAAGATCTTTGTACAGTTTAAATCAATCTGGGCGCATGTGGTATAATCGCCTTAGTGAATATTTATTAAAAGAGGGTTACATAAATGATGTTATTTGTCCATATATTTTTATAAAGAAAATGGCATCAGAATTTATTATACTTGCTGTTTATATTGACAAGAGGGGTTGCTCTGATGGTAAGCAACCTCTACTTCCAACCAAGAGGTTGTGAGTTCGAGTCACCCCAAGAGCAAGGTGGGGAGTTCTTGGAGGGAAGGATACCGAGGGTCTATTGGAAACAGCCTCTCTACCTCATAGTAGGGGTAAGGTCTGCACACACTACCCTCCCCAGACTCCACTAGTGGGATTATACTAGGTTGTTGTTGTTGTTGCTGTTTATGTTGATGACATAAATCTTGTTAGAACTCCAGAAGAGCTCCAAAAGGCAATTGAATATCTTAAGAAAGAATTTGAGATGAAAGATCTTGGAAAGACAAAACTTTGTCTTGGACTGCAAATTGAACATTTAGCAGACGGGATCTTTATGCATCAATCTGCCTATACAGAAAGGGTCTTAAAACGCTTTTACATAGACAAAGCGCACCCATTGAGTACACCAATGGTTGTTCGATCACTTGAAGTGAATAAGGACCCGTTCTGACCTCCAGAAGAGGATGAGGAACTCCTTGGTCCTGAAACACCCTATCTCAGTACAATTGGTGCACTTATGTATCTTGCTAATGCTACAAGGCCTGACATAGCATTTTCTGTTAATTTACTAGCAAGATATAGCTCTTCTCCTACACGGAGACATTGGAATGGGATTAAGCATATTTTGCGATATTTAAAGGGAACTCTTGATATGGGTTTGTTTTATGCTAACAAAGGTAATGCAGATCTTGTTGGTTATGCAGATATAGGTTATTTATCTGATCTCCTTAAAGCTCGAGCTCAAACCGGGTACGTGTTTATATGTGGAGGTACTGTCATATCATGGCACTCCACAAAGCAATCAATTGTTGCTACTTCTTCAAATCATGCTGAGATAATAGCTATTCATGAAGCAAGTAGGGAATACGAATGGTTGAGATCAATGATTCAATTATTCAAGAAAAATGTGGTTTGAAATGTGATAAAAGATCCACAATTTTATACGAAGACAATACTGCATGCATAGCCCAATTAAAGGGAGAATTTATAAAAGGAGATAGAACGAAACACATTTCACCAAAATTATTCTACACACATGATCTTCAGAAAAATGGTGACATCGATGTGCAACAAATCCGTTCAAGTGACAATCCAGCAGATTTGTTCATTAAATCTTTACCAACTTCAACTTTTGAGAAGATGGTATACAAGATTGGAATGCGGAGATTCAAATATTTGAAACAAGGTTTTTATCAGGGGGGTGAAATACGCGATGTACTCTTTTTTCCTTACTAAGCTTTTTTCCATAGGGTTTTTCTTGTAAGGTTTTAAATGAGGCATCTAAAATGCGTATTACTAAATATGTGTACTCTTTTTCCTTTACTAGAATTTTTCCCACTGAATTTTTCCTAGTAAGATTTTAACGAGACACATTATCTTTTAATGAACGTCTAAGGGGGAGTATTATGAAAATATTATATTGTGGATGTCCATTCATTACTCCGCTATAGATAATCTTCCTGAAGAAGATTATCCATTTAGTACTCTGTTGAAGTTTATCTACAAGCAGCTGATGCAGGCAGGTTGCAAGCAACTCAATGAAATGATTTGCAGCAACTTCTTATTAAACAGGCAGGTTGCAAGCAGCTCATGCAGACAGGTTGCAAGCAGCTCATGCAGACAGCTTACAAACAGTTAAAGAAAAGTCTTGCAGCTGCTTCCTGAAAAGCCTCGCAGCTGCTTCCTTTCTTCTATAAATAGAGGAGTTTTCGATTCATTATGAACATAAGTTTGAAAGTTGAATAATATATCAGTTTCTCTATATACTTGTCTTTACTTTACCGTTTTTATTTTATAACACCTAACAATATCTTTATAATTTTGTATTTTTCATTATGGAGTTATGAGTTCTATTTTATTAACTAAAATTTCCTACATGAGAAATTTTATTAGTATAAATATTTTTACGCTATCGCTTGATATTCACTAGGTTTGATTGGAGTTTTATAAAAAAAAAATTTTAAAAAAAAAAACTACCAATTCAAATTGGGGAGTAGTTTCAAGTTGGAATTTTTTTTAATTTTAAAATAATTAGTTTATTTTTATTGAAGCTTTGTTCTAAAAATATACACTTGTCATCTTATGATTATGACACTTGGCTTAATTTGGTAACTTTGCATCTCCTTTTATTATATAGAAGATGGATAGATATAGACTTTGGATAGAAAAATTACTTGACATGGTGAACTTGCATTCGCTTATTTATCAAACTGACTGTACTGGCCTGCTCTTTAAAACCATTTTCATTATCCTACGAACTCCTCAAACAAAAAGCGGACTATGAAGAGCCAAAACAACGAAAACAAAATTGTTCCCGAAGTGGAATATGCACACTTACGGACTATAATTTGTCTATTGGTAAAAGATAATTATTTTTATGCTTCAAATTTTGGTGTTCTAGAAAAATTGAGGCAACATCTACAAAAGATCATTGTTGTAAGTCGAATGGTGAAACTCCCACGTATTTGTTAGTCCGTCTTCTTCTCAGGTTCATCAATGGCAGCGAGTCTTTCAACTAGGGGAGGGTGAGAGTAATGATAGGCTGAATACCAAGGATCTGCGTTCATAGCTGACAAGTTTTCTTCCTGGAAAACACCAGACAAATGGTTATACACATCTAGTACCATGCAAAGTAGTAGAAAAAATATGCAAGAGGACAACACATGCACATTCTAATAATCAAATTCTATTAAAGAGATGCTCGTGAAAGAAGACACAGTTAACCTGCAGTTTCACAAGACCAGCTCGAAGAGGTGCAGCATAACCCAACTTCTTTGCAAATGCATCAGCCTAGAAAAAGAAAACAAGATTAAGTTTAAGTAAATGCGTTTTAGCGTTGGGCGTGGGGGTAAAGATTCAAAATTTAAAGACAGTTTAAAAAAATCTGAAAAGCAAAATATACCTGGAACTCAAAGGCGCGGCTTACAAGATTAAGGCCAAAGCTTACTAGGTGCTGGAGAGGTATCACAGTTTGCTGCATCAATAAAGTTTATATTGAATAAATTAGAAAAAATAATATTTGATTTTAACTAAAAATAATAATCTTTGTGTTCTTGCAGTTTTTCAGACAACAGTACAACACAGTAGTGAAGTTCAACCTGGTTGCCTACACAAAATTATTGACCGTCACAAAGTAAAACATCGTGATGACACAATGCTGATTAATTACTCACACGGCACCCAAATCAATCACTACTATATATAGCACCTTTGTCACAGACTCGCAAGTTATGTCATACAACTTGACTTTATAAGTGAGAAGACCGTTTCAAATTTAACGTCTTGGTTTAATTTTTAATGAAATTAAATTGTGAGTTCAAGAAAATGAATTGTTTACTTATATAAGCAAAAGAAGTGGTTCAGAAAAGGAGTACTTGGTTTGTCCTTTTATAATAAAACAGAGAAAAATTGCATTGAGAAAAGTAAATGCAGGTCTCATTGGTTTATGCCATAGGTTTCCAAGGTTCCCTCTTTAGAAAAGTGGCCATTATTTTCGATCTGTGCTAGAAAAGGAAAATGGAGATTCAATTAAGAAAGAGGAGTAAAAAGCTGTCATCTCTTTCTAACTTTTGAAGGAGCACTTGATCTCAATTAATAATATATTAATGTTTGATCCTAAAATTGGTAATTGGGACCCAAAAGATGCACTTGAATGGGATTGCACATTTCAAAATTAAGTTTTCATATTTAACCCTCCTAGCAGCCAAACCTCCTGACCAGATTTCTAGTATTACCTGGAAAATGATGAGTCCAATAAGGACTGGTTGTGTATCAAACCCAAAACTCTGAAACAAATCCTTAGAATTCCTAACAAGAGTGTATTTAACCCTCCTAACAGCCAAACCTCCTGACCAGATTTCTAGTATTACCTGGAAAATGATGAGTCCAATAAGGACTGGTTGTGTATCAAACCCAAAACTCTGAAACAAATCCTTAGAATTCCTAACAAGAGTGTATCCTCCAAACTGCAACAATGTGAGAATCTGCAGGGAAAAAATACTAGAGTCAGAAAAAGATAAACATGAATATAAAGTTGGACTGAAAAAAATAACAACACTATATGCATGCATGCACCACATGGTTAAGTGTGTATGTGAGCACAAGGCATTGCACCAATCAAGTAAAGAAGAACGAAGCGAGATCTAAATGTCATGCCCCAAAGTCAGACAAATCATGCACCTGAAATAAAACAAATGCAGCCTGTCCAATTGAATGCTATCAAGGAAAGTTAATACATTTTGCCAGCATTTTAATTCTAGAAGATTACAATGGTGATGTCCATAAACAATAACTTCAGTAGCAATTTACAACTTTGATTCCAAAAAGATACACTTTGTATTGTTTGGCAGTTGGAGAATATTGGGCCTTATAGAAAATATGGCACTAAGTTATCCCAATCCGAAATTGAGAAGGGAAAGAAACAGTTGTTGACAATGATGACTCTACGCATTACTGACGACAGTATTCTTGTCACCCTTTAAGATTTGTTTCACTGAGGCCCTTTTCTGCACTGCTTCAAGCGGCCACTTAAGAAGCTCGTATTTTGTACAAAATCACCAGTTAGAAAGGGAGCAAATGGAACTCAGAAAAAATAGAAAGCTTTGAGCAATCAAATTATTCACCAAGAATATTGCTTGACATGCTATGGAAGTTGTCAACAACGACAACAAACCCAATATATTCCCACACGTGGGATCTGGGGAGGGTGGTGTGTACGCAGACCTTATCCCCCACCTTGTGCCCCTATGTTATATCTAAGTTGACGTGTTATCACCCTTTCCTAAAGTTCCAATATATGACTCATAGGTTTAATCTCATGATAGTTCGCACATTTTTTTTTTTTGAGAAGGTAACAAGTTTTATAAATTAAGTAGAAAAACCTTTAGCATGAAGATTATGCTAAGGTTAAAGATAGTTACAACTTACAAGACCCCAAAAAAGAGCAAAACGCAAACCAAGACTTGTGGTAGTTACAAAGACCCAATAATATCTACTATAGACTCTACATCCTCTGCCAGAGCTTCTTTACACCAAAAGTGAAACAAAAATATACAATTCGTCTTGATTTTTTGTTCAGTGTTAGCTCTATCTTCAAAGCACCTTGAATTTCTCTCCAACCATATTGACAACCAAATAAATGCTGGGATCAACCTCCGCCATTGCTTTTGCTTCAGTAGAATACCTGGGTCATTCCAGCAAGCTAACATTTCTGCAATTGTCCTAGGTATTGCCCATTTCGCACCTTTCTTACTCATTAGAAGATACAACAGCCTGCTAGTTACTTTGCAATGTAAAAAGATGTGACTGTTTGTTTCAATCTCTTTTCCACACAAGAAACATTTGGAACACATAAGCATTCCTCTCCTCATCATGAGTTAGGACAGCCTCTTTGACGACAAGCCAACAAAAGCAAGCCACTTTAAAAGGGATTTTCACCTTACAGATGTGCTTCCAGTGCCATGTCCCATTGTTCATGTGACCAGAGCTATTCAAGATTCCATATGCTGACATTACATAATATACTCCTCCACCGTTTCTTTCCCATATAAGTTTGTCCTCTTCTTCTGTGATGCCCTTAAAACCATCCAACAATGTGTAGAATTCAATCACTCTGGTAACCTCCCAGTCATTGAGGAACCTTCTGAACGTAGCATTCCACCCCTGCATACTCCGTACCTCAGCCACAGTAGCTTGGGGTTGCTGCACTATAGTGAACAAATCTGGAAAAGCCTCTTTAAGAGGTCCATTTCCAATCCAACCATCATTCCAGAAAGAAGTTTTATTGCCATTCCCCACTTTGATACTGACATTGCTGATAAATCCTGGCCATAAATTTCTAATTGACTTCCATACACATGCACCATAGGATCCAGAAGCTCCTGCTGTACACCACCTCCCATCTGCCCCATATTTTTCATAGATAACCTTCCTCCATAAAGCTTGATCCTCCAGAGAAAATCTCCATAGCCACTTCATAAGTAAACTCTTGTTATGTTGGCTCAAATTTCTGATTCTCAAATCTCCATCCCTCTTGCTTTTAAGCAAAGTGCTCAATTTTACCAAATTGTAGGCCTTCTTCGCCCAATTTAAATATCTCTTTTGTTCTTATATATCGGACTCAGGTGCTCGTTCTTCAATATTTACTGTGGTATCTTCCTATTTTTCAAAAACATGTAATCACCTAAGGATGCAAATGCATAAAGATGTTCTTTCCCTAGGTAGGAAATGTCTTATGGTTATTATCAAAAGATAAGCAAACATGTTTGAAATATAAAATACATCATAAGAACTGAAGATGTGCCAAAAGGACCCCAACTAATTTAGAAACTGATGACCCTGAGTACTTCACTGATCAAACCACATAAAATCTAAAAATAAAATTTTCTTTTATCGTAATCAGTATCCAATAACTATTAGAGTTATTTCAACTCCATATGCAACTTCTTTTTGCTGCTTAATGCTATACCACATTCATGAATCGTTACAGCAAAAACCGAAATTTAAACCAGCCAACAATTACCATTCACTATAACCAGGTGAAAGCCAACCAACAGACAAAATGATAAATTATTTATGAAATAGAGCAGACAAAATGATAAATAGGCAGGTGCATGCAGCTGGTAAACAAGAATATACTTGATCTAACAATTTCCCTTTTTTTAAATGATCCTGGTGTCCGAGTCAGCTTATGTGCACCTCGACTATTCAACTGCTCGACTATTCAACTGGGTGGGTGCCTGCTTATAACTCTGTCCACAAGGCTTATGCAAATGGGAAGAAATCACCTACTAATTTTTGCCTATGCTAGGATTTTGAACCTAAGACACCTCATGGTTCACCTCCCACTTTATTGACCACTAGGCCAACATCATTGGGTGGCTTGATCTAAAAATTTCCTTGCACACATTTCTGTGACAAGGTGGGTGTGCTCTAAGTTTTTGACACATTTCTTTACAATGGCAATAATATTTATGTCGTTTAGGATTCACCTGTTTCAAGAACTCCATCAAAGTTTAGCATTATTTTCTTCCATAAAAGCATCTCTTTTATTTTTAACTTTTTGATATAATCTTCTGCGACAAAAATCAAAGATGTAAAACAGACTAACCCCTAGAATCTATGTGCCAACACAAAGTAAATCACATAAAAATGGATGAAGCAAATATATGCTTAACCTAGGGAAAAAACAAAAAACATAATTGATTAGAGGGAGAGCTATCGAGAAAAAAAAGAACTGATTTGAGTGAGAAGTCTTTAACTTCAGTACAGCAGCAACCTCATTAACCTTCTTGGCCAGCTAATCCCTCCTGCTTCCTTCCCCCCTCCCCTCAAATAAATTATAAAACAATAACAGACTTGAAATATGAATGAGACTGAAGGCATGGGCTTCAGGAATTAATTGGCTTACCTGGACCGCAATGAAGGAGTACATTGTGTGATTAAGTTTCCAATGACCCAGTTCATGTGCAATAACAGCTACTATTTCCTCATCATTCTTGCACTACAGAGCACCAACAAGTGAAATTAACTCCCAAAATACAAACTACAAAGAAAACATTTTAAAGGATTTTAAAAGCCAAATATAATAATAAAAGGAGAAGAAGAAATCATTCCGGGGTTTGGGGGGGTTTCAGAATTCTAGCTACACTGATACCACACATAAGAAGTGATGATGTCATATGATTTCATGCAGTAAAGACAGCTTTCTCACATCCAATCAGTTCAAAGAAACAGGAATATCATATTTTAATTGGTAAGAAAGTAAATGAAGAGCCTGAACATATAATGAGAAAATGGACCTATATAGTCATTCCTCAAGATATTACTCCATCTTAAGCTGGCTACAGCTCTCAAATACGGTAAATTAGCCTCTATCTCCTCGAGGACATTCAACACTTGAGCAACCAAATGGCAGAAATTGTTTTCAATGAACTAGCAGTCATTAGAATACTGTCCACTCAAAGAAACATAGAATTGGTTTAACAAAAATGATCACAGTAAACAAATTTTACCATCTTCAATTTTCACAGTATCACGGCATAGACTCCTGCATCACACAGACATTCCCTCCATTTCAGTTTTGGTGTCTTAGTTTGACGGGGCACAAAATTTTCCATGTAAAGAAGACTTTTGCAGCTTGTGGTCTCAAACTAAAAGTGTGTAAAACACACTGAAAAATACCCTTCGAATGTTGTGGTCTTAAACATGCAATATCATACCTATAAGGGAGTATCATTAAGGGTAAAATGGGAATGTTGGAATTAAAACCCTTTTTATCAGGTAAAGTGAAACTTCATTTACTAAGCAGAAAAGTTGTTAGCTCCCGTACATTCTTTTGACTCCTATCTAAACTCAAAGAGCTTACAAAATCCAAAAATAAGAGGGGATTATTTACATTATAGTGATTACAGCAAGCAAAAAGATTGAGTAAACATAGACTTTAAAACATGAATTGGAGTTACTTGGAACTAAAACTTACTAAATACAGAAATGTGACATTCTTTATGATACAAACTAAAAGGGAAAGTAAAGATACATAAATTGAAACGGAGGGAATATCTGTTATGGTGACCCTTCTTCGAAGAAGCCAACAGAGTTACAGTTCTACTGTTATGCAATAGTAAAATGGTAGAATCTGCATGTAAACTCATAACCCGTACATTTGCTATTTTACTTCTTGTCAAGATCATGTTAGAACGACCTTTTTACCAACAAAACAGTTTCGAGGAATCATTAAATGTTCACAACTTCATCAACTAATGGCAATGAACAGAAGACCAGGGGAAAAACAAGATAATGAACACTTAAACCACTTAAACAAGATAGGCACCACACCTGCTGGATGAGTGTATCATAGAGGACAATGCGCTTGTTCTTGAAGAACCCATACATGTATGCCTAGCAAAATTTGCAGACACAAGATCAGCCCATGAATTAAGAGAGGAGATAATAGAGAAATAGATAACTAGGTATACGGGAGACAAGACAGAAATAAGTAACTAGGGGTAAACATCAGGATAATATTATACCCTCTGTGACCATTAATATTTCACCGTGTCACACGACATAATTCCAACAAATGACTGAGCAAAGAGATTCCCAATGCAAATTTCATATCCCTTTCCACCAGAAGCTACAATATGGTAGATCTAATACAATAAAATGGCTCAGCTTTTTATACGGAGTAAGAATTAGTTGGCTATGACTACTGGAACCGGAAGCCATGACTGCTGCTTTAAATCTACAAAACATGCACCAGGGAAGTGTAGACACACTTTTACACGCACCTCTGTAAGAACACTATCCAGCAACACATCCGATAACGTAATGTGGTTATTGTAGAAGGGATAAGGACCATAAAGCTATCACGTATACGATTATCGTATCCATTGAACTTTATAATGAAACCAAAGTAAGTATCAGAAAACTATATTAGACTCCAACAGCAAACGCAAAACTGAAAGCAAAATAACTTCAAAAGGCAACAGATGGTAAAAATTCTTCATATGTATTTTTGTTTTCCCAGAAGCACACATGACTTGCAACCAATTCACTCAACTTAGTTTTATCAATAGTTTCTCTGTAGGACATATAATTGTATTATACCATTACATTCACCATATATAAATGCAGGAACAATAAAGACTTGATCAACCATTGTTTATGACTCACGCGCACTATATGAAATTGAATACAATTTTCAAGCTGAAAGATAACTAACTACCAATGACTAGACAGATTTGACGCACAGCCCCGTACTCTGATAGAGAAGATAACACTAAATCCCCTCCAAGCTCTTATCACTGTAGCAAAAAATTAAGGGAAAAAAGAAAAGCAGACAGAATTTGTTTTATGTATTTGTTCTGAACGTAGAATAAAGTTCTGAAAGGAATATTAGAGCTAGAGCTCATAGACACTTTCATATATTTAGAAATCTTCTTGTTTTTGGTGGGGGTAAGAGAAGCTGAAATCTTCTTGTTATCAATTACACTCTGAGAGAATATATATTTATTCTTTTATCCTCAATTGTTGTGAAAAATATTCTTGCCCCACCCTCAAAAAGAATTGGCTCCACCCTTCAGTAAATAGGCAGATGACACATAAAAAGCAATAGTATCACATGCCCATTTGTCACTCAGCACAAGTGTGAATACTCCATCGTCCAATTAAAACCAAGAGATCCAACAGGATGTCTCAAACTAAGTCCATAATGAAAAAACGAAGAGAGACCTCTCCAAGTTAGTTTTACATCCTTAGCTCTTTATCATGTTGATTTGTTCAACGAGTAAGCGGAACACCTTACTCTACCTTTTGCAAACCATAGAGCAAACAAAACACACACGTCATCTCCAAAATGTATGAGAAGATTTGAAAGGTAATCAATTACGAAAGAAAAATAAAGCAAATAAGAGATCGGGGGTATACTGCAAATCTGCTTCAGTTGAAGCTAAAATATTGAAGCAATTAAGCAAAGCCAGAATTCAGAGAGGAACTCTAAAAACCATCCGAACTCTGATTGCTTGTTCCGACAAAAAGCTATCATAGACTACCGAGAGGATTAAAAAAAATTCAAGCTGGAAACCAAACAAAACTAACCTAATTTAAAGAGTCAAATATCATCTCAAAATCTACTAGCACAACTTGGACCACAAAATCTATGAAATTATAGAGCATAAAATGAATTTGCATGCAATGAGTAAAGTTTCATGTATAACCACTACACAAAGATCAGTATAATAATCACTCACATTGCTATGGCTTGACCGTGTGGACCCATCAACGACGAATAATTTCTTTAGGGGAAACTTGAGTGAGGACGCAAGATTCTCAATATTCAACCTAAGCTCTCCCTGTGGAAGCTACTCATGAAGAAAAAAAAACTAATCACCACAATAGAGCTGCAGGAAATCTGTTTTTGCTTTTCCTCTTCTTGAGGGGAAAAGGGTGTTGATGTACTACTTACCGGAGTGAACTTGTTGAAAAGTGGAGCAATTAGTACAGGGTAGATAGTCATCATAGCAAGAGATAAAATCAGCATAAACCCCCACAAGTAAATTGCCAAGTAAGGACCTCCTTTCTGCAAATCGAGAATAGATTTTCGCTGTTAGGGGAGTGCACAAAATGATATTTTGCAGAATGAACGAGAAAGAAGCATCCACACACCCCAATTAAAATTATGTGATGAAGATCCAAGAAAAAGTTGATGTCAAATGAGATGAACAAGTGAGCGGCTAAATCATGATAAAATCTTGAATTTACCATAACCCATGTGACAGTACCTGTACTATAACAATGATGGCAGCCACAATGGGAGGACCAATCACAATAGCTAAAGCAATTCCTTTTATCATGTCCCTAAAGAATAACCATACTGTTTGCTGCATCACAAAGACGATTCAAATTCCAAACAGACATGTTAGCCACCAAGGGAAGACAGATGCATAATGAAAGAAAGAATTACATTTATTCCATGATACCTTGTTGAAACCATGGCGGGTCTCAATCACAAAGGTTGAATACAATGAAAATGGCAAATCGGTGATCTGTAGAAGTATTTGAAGATTTAGTATTGGTACCAGATTATGAAGATTAGGGAAGCTATAACTTTTTGAAGCAATCCAGAATACTTGAAGATGTCCTTGGACCAGGATATCACCACACTAAACACTAGCAAATTCAAAAGAGGAACCAACCAACAACAAATTCACCATGAGAAGTAGTCTTGTGCCAAATAGAAGTATTTCACAATAGTTTTCAAACTAAGAACTTAAATTATAAAAAGATGCATCGAACTCTGAAACACCAAAAACTAAAAACTACCTATTAAACTTGCTGGTCATTGCAAGGGCAAAGCATAAAATAAGATGCCGCATCACACACTAAGGGAACCAGGAACAAATGCACCATGTTTGACAAAATTCACCCTCTGAGTTCAACAAACAGGTCTACTTAAAGCATGATTCCTCGTCCAACACCACAATTAAAGAAGATAAAGATGATTAAATCAGATCTGAAGCTATCTTCAATCTAATAAGGAAAAGAATAGGAAAGACCAGGACTGCATATATGGTTTGTGGTTAATTTAGCCAATGTGAACCAGACTACATCGCTTGAGGCTGTACAGAGCACCCTTTAGGACATAAGGAAAGCGTTTATGCACAAAAAGATTTTCTCATCCCCGGAGAAACAACTATTCACCTAAACCTTTGGCAACAAATCCTAGAATTCATATATAGTTGGAGTAAAGTACCTTAGTAAATGAGCAAAAGACAAGTTCCCTGACAAGAACTGACACAAAATCATCAAATAAGGAAAAAAAGTTATTCCAAAATCAAACTCAGATTACAAGTCAACAACCTCCCCAGCTAACATTCACTTGACATAGGATCACACCATCACAGAGGCATTTTTCATTTACGTTTCACAGTTTAAAATTCGGATGCAAGCTGAGCTCACAATGACCAGCCTTAAGCAACCAAATCAAGTAGAAACACAATCCACTCCCAAGACAGGAGAGTATGAGCATTTGAAGTCATATTCACAAAGTGATAACTCCTCAAGTCCCTTTATAAGCAAAAAAAGGCAGCCCGGATCACGAATCATACCGTATTCACGTAAAGGGGTGCAAAAATTATTAAAATAAAAACCCTGGAGAGTGCTGAAACCAAAGGGATACTCGTATGCACCTGTGACCAAACCATTACTCCTGCTAAAAATGAAAGAGTGTGAAATATTTCATTCTCTGTGTTGAGACCAAGGTATAGTAAAGATTCTCCTGATATCTGCCAGAAAATAGAACACAAAGTCAATGACTTGCTAGAGTGGCAAGAGAGGACATTTTAAGAAAAAAGCTGAACCATTCACCTTCCAAAACCAGGGCAATATCCGGAAGTACAAGATGGAAGAGTCCATAAGTATGGTAACAAACTCGTGGATAAAATGGAAGTAACTGAAAAAAAAGGAGACAAAAGAATATCAAACAAAATAGAACAATTTGGATGGTATCACCTGAAGAAAAGAAAAAAGACAAAAGCAAGTGGGAGATAAACCTTTTGTCTAGACTATACGCACGGGACTTCTTAAATTTTTCCTGGCTGATAACTCCTACCAAAGTTTTCGGAAGTGTTGGCAATTTATGAGCAGCATGCTGTCGTACATCAAGGTATGTCTCAAATATGTACATTAATATCATGAAACCTGAAATTCAACAGCAAAATTAGAGCCAAAAGCACAATAAGAAGGGAGGTTAATACAACACCCTAGAAAAGACGGCAATGAATAAAATCAAGGAGGCAAGTCCAAGATAAAATCTGAAGCAAACAGCAAGCCAACTACCGAGAGAAACAAGGAACAAACCAAATTATACAGAGGTGAAAAGCATTAACACACAAAACACGTCTCAAAGTGAACCAAAGCAGACCTTTTACAATCATTCAAGGATGACACAACATCCCTAAAGTCTAAAGGCAAACAATGCTAGTTGGAGGAAATTCCATCATTTCATCTCCTTGCATCATCATTTTAACAATGTTGTCTACTGGCTAGTTGAACTATATATCAGCCCAAATTAAGAGTGAAAATAATAGAGGAGACCACCAAATCATACATCAGATGACAACAAAAATTCCATAGATTAACAGAAAGGATATTTTCAGTTTTTTCTTGCCTGTCCCAGTCCATAAACTATACACAAATTGTGGATATTGTGTATGATAGTATGAGTGCATCCCCCACCGACATTAGCAGTCCTTACTTATCAACTGAATGATGTCAAAAGCTAAGAAATCATCGCTTAAGGTATTATGTGAAAAACATACTGCATTAGCAGTCAATGCTCAAACAAAATGGGAAAAAAAACAATTAACTCATGGAGGGAGAATCCATTTTTTTTAAAAACTCATGGAGGGAGAGTCAAGGTGTCAGTCAATTTGAGCATATTTTCTGCACCTACAGAACCATTCAACAGTCGACATCCATTGGTTTCACATTTAAGAACACAAAAGAAGAAAAAATGGGGCCCAGATAGAATTGAGATGTAATGAATCTCTTCATAAACTGTAATGGGCATGGCACTGCAAATTATTGAAGTCCAACAGTGAATGATAATAGTGTTACAGCAATTATTCTGTATAACACAAATGCTTAACCAAGAATCATATTTTTCGAATAACTTATGAAGTTGCCAGAAAAAATTAAAGCACGCAGAATAAAAGGCATTTACAGCATGCTCCTCCAATAAAATCCCTCCAAATACCAATAACACATTACCCCTTTTGGTAAGGCAATGCAAAAATATTATTAATGGGCATCCAACCAAGCTTCATATGGATTTTACTTTTTTTGTCCACTCACGAAGAAAGTTGCCAGAACAAATTAAAATACACAGAATGAAAGGCATTTCCAACGTGATCCTGCAATTAAAGCCCTCCAAATGCCAATAACGCATCACTCCTTTTCTAACAGGGTAGTGTAAATGTTACAATGAGCAGCCAGTTGATGCAGAGTAAGAACAAAAATGTTCCTATATAGAACTTACAGGACCAACAAAATCCAAAAACTCATTATACGATATACACTACACAGTTTGCTCCAGCAAAAACGATTTACCAGACACTGACTTCAATGAAAAGTAGGGTAAACTTCTCCTTCAAAGCATCTATAGTTCCTTGCCTTCTATATAGTCCATATAAACAAAAATGCACCACTCCTTGAGGTGACAACAATGAGAGAGGTCCTTAATTTAGGCACGGTGGGAGGGAGAGCAAAGGAGGAGGAGCTAGGCATTCAAGCACTTAGACATGAACTTCACTAATTGGAAAATCTAAAGGTCCTCCAGTTCTATCACATTTCTTCCAGAAATCCAAAAGGCAGACACCAATGGATCTATTAGTCTTATCCTTTTGGTTGATTACAACAACAAGAAAAAGGACCTAACAGTTTGAAGCTTATCAGCACGCGAAGACGCACATAAAATAAAGCAGCACAATAAAAGGTATTACAGCGAGAAACTAAAGAACAGTAACATGTGTAACCTCAAATAGGGTTTAACCACATCAGAGGAAGCATCTTGCACAAAGTTTGAAATGAATACAAAACAATAGCTTCAGTTACCTCAGTAACAACACTGAGGGCCAGCGCATCAATACATGTTTTTATTAAAATTTTGAAACTATCATGATCAAGCCTTACAAATCCAGAACCAAAAACATGCCTAACAAGCATCTAAAGTGTAAGTAGATTAAAAATATACGAAAAAGATTGTAATGGGAAGTTCCAATTGAAATCATGGATTTCTAAACGATTTCAACACAGCCTCATTCAGGTATTGAAGACTTCTTTTTATATCAGATAAGGTACTGTTGATGAACAAAAAGAATTAAGAAAGTGCTACAGTTGTTTACAGGTTGTGCAGGAGACTAAGCATATCTAACAGAGCATTTACATCATATTACAATAGACTGCATGCACCAAAAAGACAGCAAAAGTATAGACCTATGATGTTTAAGGCTAAGTACATTTCCCTTTTTGCCTTCAAAAATTCTATGATTCCTTTCTAACCAAACTGTCCACCAAATGGCAGCAAGGAACAACATGATCTTCTCGTTCCTGTTCAGACCTTTTCTGTGCCAACCTAGCATTAGAAGTGGTTGATGGCATTGTCCAATGGATCCCCGAAACTCTGAAGAAAGAAGGCTAAGAAACTTTCACAGCCTTTTAAAAGTTAGAACCATCATATTACGACCTCAGAATTATCAGTAGATAGGCTCTAGCTAGTGTTGTAAATAGCGAGCGCTACGTCGCTAATAGCGTGTGGCGACGCGAGGTAGTATCGCTATTTTGCTCTGTTGCGTTGCGAGTCAGAAAAGGCGCGCGCCTCTGCCTGTGTAGCAAGAGGCGCTGTGAAGCGACGCTATTTGAAAAAAAAGGAAGAAAAGGCAGCGACAGAGATTAAAATACAAAATTAGGGCTTGGGTTTTCACTTCTTCTCCTTCAGCGACCGTTTCTCCGCAACAGAAAAATTAGGGCTTGGGATTCATCGTCTTCCATCATCAGCCATCAGCACAGTAACCCAGGTATGTTACTTTCTTTTCTTTTCTTCTTATTCTCCTTTCTTCTTCTACTTTCTTTTTCTTCTATTTCAGCTGTCTTTTTCTTTTTTTCTTCGACAGTTCGACTTCGACCATTGCTGTCTTCTTCTTTTTTCTTTTTCTTCTTCTTTCTTCTTTCTTGTTACTTCAGTGGTCAGCTCTTTCTTCTTTCTTTCTTCAGTGATCAGCCTTTTTTCTTTTTCTTCTTCTTTCTTCGGTGATCAGCTCTTTCTTCTTTCTTTCTTCGGTGATCAGCTCTTCCTTTTTCTTGTCTTTTTTTTTTGTGTTCTGTTTTTCGACCAGCAGCAGAGGCAAAGGCTCTTTCTTCCCTTCCTCTTTCTTCTTCTCTTATATTTTTTTGGCTCTGTTTTTCGACCAGCAGCAGAGGCAGAGCAGAGGCAGTAGAGTCTCTTTTTAGGCTCTGTTTTTTCAGTTATAGACTTATAGTCTTATAGAGTAGAATTAATTGCATATTGACTTGATAATTTTTTTTCTATAAAACAGCATTGAAATGGCGTCATCCGATAGTAATAAATGAAATGATATAGCTTGGAATTATGCTATACAAGGCTCATCAAGATCCGCAATTAAATGTGTGTTTTGTGAAAAAATATATCATGGTAGAATAACTCGCCACAAGCAATATTTGATAGGTGGATTTAAAAATGTAGTACAATGTCCTCTTTGTCCGCCTGAGGTTAGGGAGGAAGTAAAAGCATTTGTTGGGAAGAAAAATGTGACAAGAACTCAAATGAATTATGAAGCATCGGTGAATCTAATTGATGAAGATGATGAAATGGGACCTCCCCCCCCACACCACCACAAAACTCAAAAGATATCTTCAAAAAGTTCTAGTGGGTCATCCACGGCACATACGGTGACAAAAGGTCCTCTCAATCTTTATTTCTCGGCAAAACAACAAGAAAAGGGAAAACGTTATTCTGGTTCAGGTTTAGAAGCCAAGAAGATTTTGAGGGATCGCGCCGTAAGTGCCTTTGCAGCATGGATGTACGATGCAGGGCTTCCTTTCAAATGTGTTAACTACAAAACTTTTGATAAATTCATTGAGGTCGTAGGACAATATGGCCCAGGAATGAAGCCTCCTAGCTATCATGAAGTTAGAGTAACTCATCTTAAAAAAAACGTGAAAAAGATAGACAATTATTGAGGAGCATAAAGTGGAATGGAACAAGTTTGGATGTTCCATTATGATGGATAAATGGACAGAACGGAACGGATAAATGATCATAAATGTGTTGGTGAACTCTCCAAGAAGGAGTGTTTTTCTTGAATCTTACGATGCTAGCAACTCTTCTACGGATGGAAGCAAAATGTACAGCTTGTTTAGAAAGACTATTGATAAAATTGGAAAGGAAAATATTGTACAAGTTGTTACCGATAATGCTAGTGAGAATGTTAGTGCGGATAAGATGATGGAAGCTATGTATCCACACATTTATTGGACTCTATGTGCTGCCCATTGTATCAACTTGATGTTTGGTGACATATTCAAGGAAAACCCATATGTTTCAGGTAACTGTAATATAGTTATCTTTAAAGCTTTAACTTTATTTATACTTATGTCCTATTAAGTATTAACTATAAAATTGTTATTGTTACTTTTACAGTTTTCACTAAGGCCATCAAGATATATTCTTACATCAGTCAGAGACTGTTGTTGTTGAATTTGATGAGGAAATTCACAAATGAAAGAAATTTGGTGAGACCGGCCAAGACTAGACTTGCAACGGCTTTCTTGACTTTGCATAGTTTTTACTTGCAAAAGAAAAACTTGAGAAAGCTAGTTCTTTCAAATGAATGGAAAGATAATAGATATGCAAAGGAAGCTGCGGGGAAAGAAACTGTCAAAGTTCTTATTTCTCCATCATTCTGGAATGATATCGTTCGGGCTCTTAAAGTTGGTGGTCCTTTGATTAGGGTGTTTCGTATGGTGGATGGGGAGAGAAAACCACCAATGGGCTATCTTTATGAAGCTATGGATAGAGCCAAAGAGACCATTAAAGCGTCATTTAAGGGAGATGTTAGGAAATATAAGAAAGTTTTTGAGATTATTGATAGCAGGTGGTCGAATCAACTCCATCGACCTTTGCATGCAGCAGGCCATCTTCTGAACCGAGGATTATTTTACAAGAACACTAGAGATGACACTTTGGATTCAAAGGTGTGGGTTGGATACCATCAATGTCTTGAGAAGTTGGTCCCCGATTCAGCGATGGTAGATCAAATAGGAGAGGAGTTTGGTAGGTACTCACAACCAGATGGCCTATTTGGTTTACAGGCGGCCACAGTGTTATAAATAGCGCTCGCTACAGCACTAAAAGCATGTAGCGAGGCGAGCGTGTGTCGCTACAGAGGGCCTGTTGCGTTGCGATTCAAAATAGCGGTCGCCTCTGCTTGTGTAGCGAGAGGCGACAGTGTGGCGAGAAGCGAGCGTAGCGTCACTATTTAAAAAAAAAAAAAAAAAGGCACTTAAGTCGCAATTAGGGCTTGGGTGAAATCACTTCTTACGAGCAGCGACCCTTCTTCTCCAGTTCTCCTTCAGCGACAAAATTAGGGCTTGGGTTCACATCTTCTTCTTCTTCCATCGTCAGCCATCAGCGACCCCTTCTTCACTAGGTATGTTTCTTTCTTTTCTTTTCTTCTTCTTCTCCTTTCTTCTTCTACTTTCTTCTTCTTCTGGTCAACCACCATTGCTGGTCTTCTTTTTTCTTTTTCTTCTTCTTTCTTCTTTCTTCTTTCTTCAGTGATCGCTGTTTTTCTTCTCTTTCAGCCCAGCTCTGTTTTTCTTTTTTCCATCATCTCTTTAAGCTCTATTTTTCTTATTCTTTCTTTCTTTCTTTGCTCTATTTCTTCCATCATCTCTTTCAGCTCTTATTTTTCAATTTGTTGCTCTGTTTTTCAAAATCGAGCAGAGGCAGTAGCTGTAATTTTTTTTGTTGCTCTGTTTTTCAAAATCGAGCAGAGGCAGTCAGGCAGTAGCTTCATTTTTTTTTGTTGCTCTGTTTTTCAAAACCGAGCAGAGGCAGTAGCTTTATTTATTTGTTGCTCTGTTTTTTCAGGCAGTAGCTTTATTTATTTGTTGCTTGTTTTAGACTATTAGACTTTAGTTTATGAATCTACTATCAACTATGAGTCTATGACTATCTATTGAGTCTTTAATTTTTGAATGATATTTATTAATATATTATTGTTATTTTTATTTTTTTGAAAAGGTAACATATTTGTATATTTATATAAAGACTTCACTAAAATTGTGAAGTCACCCATAATTACAATATAAGTGCCCATACAAAACTATACAAAAAAGGCTCTTTTCTGCCTTGTTCTCTTACAATGAGTCTAAGGCATCTAAAATGGATACACTATCCTCCAAAAGTTTTCCTTTACACCAGAAATAAAAAAGAGTTAAACATTTCATCTTTATCTTCTGAATGTTGTTGGATTTCTCTTCAAAGCATCTTTGGCTTCTCTCTTCCCAGACTGTCCACCATATACAAGCTGGGACAATTCTCCATTTCTCTTTTGTCTCTCGAAAGTGAGCCCTCTTTATTCCAGCTAGCTAGAATATCAAGGATTCTTCCCGGCATTGCCCATGGAATTCCCCTTAGACCGATAAAAATCCTACATATCTGTATAGTGAAGCTGCAATGCAAAAAGAGATGACTAATTGTCTCTGCCTTCTCACCACATAAGTAACACTTAAAGCACATCTGGAATCCTCTTCTTGTTAGGTTGTCATGTGTTAGGACTGCTTCTTTAGCTAATAGCCAAGTAAAACAAGCAACCTTGTATGGAACTTTAACTTTCCATATCATCTTCCATGGCCAGCATCCAATCTGATTGTTGGTTAGATTGTATTCCTTGTAGGCACTCTTTACTGAGTACTTCCCCTATTCATTCCCTTGCCATATGATAAGATCTTGGCTAGCACTGGTACCACTGAACTGTTCCAAGGTCCTATAGAATTCAATTACTCTATCGATCTCCCAATCATTTAGCATTCTTCTGAAGGTGAGGTCCCACCCCTGAGTTGTCCATACCTCTTCTATAGTTGCTTCTTTTTGTTGATTCAGATCATGGATGTCAGGGAATAGCTCCTTCAAGGTTTCTTGTCCTAGCGAATTGTCATACCATAGTGATATTTTGCTACCATCGCCCACTTTGAACTTTGACTTGTTGATCATTTTTGGCCGTAAGTTTCTGATTGATCTCCACAAACTGACTCCATATGGATTTCTCACTGGCTTGGATGTCCAGTTCCCTTCCTTTCCATATTTCTCCCTAATGACCTCTGACAACAAGGTTTGTTCTTCTGCTGCCAGTTTCCATAGCCACTTCATCATCAAACTTTGGTTTTGCACTCTCAGGTTCTTTATTCCCAATCCCCCTGCCTTTTTGCTGATTGTCAGATCATTCCATCTAACCAGATGGAACTTCTTCTTTTCACTATTACCTTCCCACAAGAATTTCCTTCTTAAAGCATCAATTCTCTTTACTACATAAGCTGGAATTGGGAGCAGAGACATTATATATGTAGGTACAACATCAAGGACTGAATTGATCAAAACTAGTCTACCCCCCATGGATAAGTATTTATTCTTCCAGTTTGCTAGTTTCTTCTCACATTTTTCCAGCACAGTATTTCATATACCTTTAGACTTGCTTTTTGCACCCAAAGACATCCCCAAGTATACAGTAGGAAGTTCCCCTACTCTTTCCCCCAGAATGTTAGCCACACTTTGTATTTCCAGCACCTCATTAACAGGGTAGATGTAGCTTTTCTGCCAGTTAATGTGAAGACCAGAGATTGCTTCAAAAAGAATGAAAATCACCTTAAGTACCTTTACTTGTTCTCTTTTAGCTTCACAGAACACTAAAGTATCATCCGCATACTGTAGGTGTGATATTCTCTTGTGACTATCAGCCTTGCTACTCACTTTAAAGCCTTTTATCCAGTCCTTTGTTTGAGCTACCTTTAGCATGTCATTCAATCCTTCCATGGCAATAATGAACAGAAAAAGGGAGAGAGGATCCCCTTGTCTAAGCCCCCTTTGAGAAGGAAAGAAACCAGTTGGTGCTCCATTGATCAATATTGAGTAACTTACTGTAGAGATGCAGAATTTTATCCATCTGATCCACTTTTCTCCAAAGTCCATCCTTCCTAGTGTGTCAAGAAGGTATTTCCAATTCAAATGGTCATATGCTTTCTCAATGTCCAGCTTACATAGTATCCCAGGCTCTTTAGTTGATTTCCTTGTGTCAATGCACTCATTAGCTATTAGGACTGCATCCATGATCTGTCTGCCTTTAATGAATGCCATCTGTTGGGAGTCCACCAGCTTGTTGATCACCTTTTTGAGTCTCTCAGTTAGTAACTTGGAGATGATTTTGTATATACTACCTATCAAGCTGATAGGCCTAAAGTCTCTTAACTCTTTGGCTCCCATCTTCTTAGGAATCAAAGCCACAAAAGTGGCATTTATACTCTTTTCAAAGACTCCTTGGCTGTGGAAATTCAGTACTGCTGCTACTACATCTTCCCTGACCACACTCCAACACTTGCTAAAAAAAACCATTGAAAAACCATCTGGTCCAGGTGCTTTGTCACCTGCACATGCCCTGACACTATCCCAGATTTCCTGTTCTCCAAAGGGGTTCTGCAGCATTGAATTGTCCTCTGGTGAAATCATTGGTTTATTCCTGCTTGATTCTGTTGGTCTCCACTCCTCTTCTTCAGTGTATAGGTTTTTGTAAAATCTGATTATCTCCCTTTTGATATCTTTCGGGCTCTGGAATGTCTCTCCCTCTACAATCAATTGGTCTATGTGGTTATATCTCCTGTGGGCATTTGCTGTTCTATGAAAAAACTTGGTATTCCTATTTCCTTCTTTAAGTCACAGGGCTCTGGATCTCTGCCTCCATGCTATTTCCTCACGGTTAGCAATCTCTTCAAGTTCCATAGGCAATGATGCTTTTGTGAAGATTTCTTCCTCAGACAGGCCTCTTTGCTTTTGTACTTCCTCCATTTCTGCTAGTTGATTGAGGATACTTGTTTTCTGCCTAACTAGATTGCCTTCAATTGTTTTACTCCAATCTTTAAGCTTTGCTTTTAGTGCTTTTAGTTTATAGGCTAGAATGAAGTCTGGTCTTCCTTGACAGGTGAAAGATTTCCACCATTCCTCAATTCTGTCTATGAACCCTTCAGTTTGTAGCCACCAGTTCTCGAACTTGAAGTAAGCCTTAGTTGGTTCCCAGGAGCCTGACTGAAGCATTATTGGGGAATGGTCGGAGTTCACTCTCTGCACCAATTGTTGCTTTATGTTACTGAAGTTGTCATTCCAATCAGCTGAAAATAAGAATCTGTCCAGTCTAGTTGTTGCCACATGCCTATCTCCTTTCCTCCATGTATAATCCCCCCCTGCTAGTTGAATATCTACCAACTCCATGTCTTCAATGAAACTAGAGAAATTCATCATTGCCCTTGAAGTTCTGGAGCAATTTTTCTTTTCTGATGGATACCTCACCGTGTTGAAATCCCCACAAACTACCCAAGGCCCCTCAAAAAGACCTCTTACCCCTGCCAGTTCCCACCAGACTTCCTCCCTCTTATATCTATCATTTGGAGCACACACCCCTGATAGATGCCATGAATACTCCTGAATCTTTCCTGAGGATTTGCAAGTGATAGTATGGGCTCCAATGTAACCCACCTCCCCCTCCCAAACTCTACCATCCCACATTATTATAATTCCCCCTCTGGTCCCACTAGCCTCTAACTGGGCAAATTTCACCCATCTGCTGTCCCACAACTCCTTCACTAACTCCCTGATATCCCCCGCTAACTTTGATTCTTGAAGGCATACAATCCCTGCTTTCCAACTAAGTAACAAGCTTTTAATCAGTCTCATTTTCCTAACTCTATTCAACCCCCTAACATTCCATGATAAGATGTTGACAATCATTAAAATTAATCAATGTGGATCCCCCCCCCCCCACTTCTAGTCCCATTGCTTTTGAAATAACTGCCAATTTCCAAAGCTTTTAGCTCCTTTGCTCCCTTTTTCTTTGGTGTCTGTAGAACCTGTGATACTGCTTTCCCTTTGTTGGCCCGCCTTCTGCTGTCTATTTTTGTAAACAACTCCAGTGCTTCTCGCTCACATCCACTGAAGTCCACCCCAAATTCCTTGCTCAATTTTATAATGTTCTGATGTACCCAAATTGATACTTCGAACTCCAAATCTTCATCTTCCTCTAAGACCTGCTGGTTGAGGGGTTCTGCTTCTTCAATTACCCATTCCATGGGCTTGTCAATTTCTGTTGCATGCATTTGCAGATTGTCATAGTTCTCTGAGTTTTCATCCTCATTGTCATTATCCGAAACAATTGTAATGGCTTTCTCTACTAGCTGTCTTTCTTGTTGCCTTCCTTCTTCTCCTTCCTCTTCCTTCTTTTCTTTCTCTTCTTCTTCTGTTTTCTCATCGTGGCTGGTATTTTGTTTCTAGGTTTCCTTCGCCAGAGAAGTGCTCTGTTTTTTGTTGAGATAGCCACTATGTAGCGCTGTTATTTCGTCTCTAATAGGATCTGATCTGTGGACCGGGTTGGGCTTGGAAAGTTTCTTTTCTTCAATAATTATTTGGGCCATAAAGTCTGGGCCCAAAGTGAAATTCTGCACAGACTTTTTAAAAGACTCACATGACCGGTCTTGTGCTAGGTCAGAACAACCCACGTGCCCTTTTAATATTTTATAATCTCGAGCCCCACCCACTTTTATTAGGTTATCACTCTTTACCCGCTGGTTAAAGTCTCTTTCTTTTACCCACTGGTTGTTCCCATCATCTTCGTGTCTCCTCTCTGCTCTGGTTCTCACTGAAGCTTCAACCCAGATTTGGATTTCGAACAAGATACCTTCAGCCTCTATTTTCACTGTATTAGGAATCAAGGTTCCATCACCTCTCACTTTAATTCTTGCCCATTTTAGGTGGTTTTTGAGTTCTGTTGCCTCTTATTGTTATTGAGTTTTTAGTTATATGTATATAATATTTTATATTTTTATATAAATTGTCGCTTCACATCAAAAAGGTGAGCGCTTCGCTGCGCGCCTCTCGCCTCGGTGAAGCGGGCCCTCGTCGCTATTTGTCGCCGCACGCTATCCAAAACACTGGGCGGCCATTAGAGCCAGAGACATAAGGTCGCCGGGTAACTAACTTTAATATAGATATCCTTATAGCTTTAATTTAATTTATTTGATTTATACTTATTAAATTTTAAAATATTTTTCTATAATTGAATGGTAGATGCAATTTGGATATCAAACTTCAAACTTGCAAAAGTTTGCCATCAAAGTACTAAGCCTAACTTGTAGTGCATCTGGATGCGAGAGAAATTGGAGCGTACTTGAACATGTAAGAAGCACATTTATTATATTAATATATTCTATATTGTATTATTATTAGTATCTATTAATTAATCTAAACAATTTATGCGCAGATTCACTCCAAGAAAAGGAATAGGCTTGAGCTATCGCGTCTCAATGATCTAGTGTATATTAAATACAATAGAACATTGAGGCGACGTTATGAAGCTCGCGATACCATTGATCCAATTTTGTTGGATAACATTGACGAGGCAAATGAATGGTTAACTGGAGCCCCCCAACATCATGAAGATGAACAAGTGTATGTAGGAGATGATCTTGATTGGGGTATTGTTTCTATGGCGGCTGGAGTTGAGGAGAATATCTATGGTCTTAGAGAGAGTTCTTCAAGTTCAAATTACAAGGGAAAGGGAGTAGCAAGTTCAAGCCGGTCCCTAATTGATGAAGACTCCGAGGATGAAGAAGATGATAGCCAATATAATGCTAGCATTCACGAAGTTTTAGAATTTGAAAATCTTGAAGAAGAATAGATGTTGCTTGTTTTAGACTTTTAGACTTTAGTTTATGAATCTACTATGACAATCTATTGAGTTTTTAATTTTTGAATTGATATATTTATTAATATATTATAGTTATTGAGTTTTTAGTTTTATATATATATATATATATATATATATAATATTTTATGTTTTGTATAAATTGTCGCTTCACATCAAAAAGGCGAGCGCATCGCTGCGCGCCTCTCGCTTCAGTGAAGCGGGGCCTCGCTATCCAAAACACTGAAATTAAGGTAGAAGGTTAGGTAGCTGAGCGATGTCCTTATTTGTTACAGTAGCTTTAGTACATCACTTAGTGTCTTTCGTGTATTTTCGTATTCCTAGACTTCTATTATTACTTGTTGTTGCCTTCGTTTCGGTTTTCTAATTGTAATAGGTTTTCTAATTGCACTACCTAATGTTAGTTTTGTGTTTTCACTTGGTTTTCTTATTGGTTTGCTTGTCATTGCCCCTTCCCTTTATCTTTTATGAGCCGAGGGTCTATCGGAAACAGCCTCTCTGCCTTCTTAAAGGTAGAGGTAAGGTCTGCGTGCACACTACTCTCCTCAGACTCCACTTGTGAGACTATACTGGGTTTTTTTTGTTGTTGTTGTAGGCTCTAGCTAAATTGAATTCTAGCTTAGTTTCTTAGCAAACTCTAACAAATCGCCAAATTTTTTATTTTTTTTACGAAGTAAGATTCAGCATTAAAGGCATCAAGAATATGCAAAGAGTACAAGAAAGAAGTTCAGTTTGCTTTTAATACAAAAAATCTAGGTCAGAGCTTGGAGCAAAACCAAAACCAAAAAACTGGCTTTTAAGCCATAGTGAGAGCTAATAAAATCTAACATGGAAATTACATCATTAACAAGGGCTAGATTACTCCAACTGAACAGATTCATCAAACACTTAGATTTCAGGGTGCAGTTGGGAGTTGAAATGCCATCAAAACATCTATTATTTCTCTCTGTCCATATACATCAAAAAATACATGCTGGGATCATTTGCCAGATCTTCTTGATGGCCCTGTTAACTTTTCAAGAGTTCCAACTTTCCACTACTACCTTTATATTTCTGTGGAGTTGCCCAGCTAATCCAAAAACTGATAGGAATATATGCCATATATTTGCTGCCACTGGCATTGTAAGAAAAGATGATTTACTGATTCTGAGCTTTGTTTGCACATGTAGCATCTATTCACCATCTGAAAGTTCCTTCTGCATAGATTATCTTGGGTCAAAATAGCATCTTTAATAGTTGTCCAAGCAAAACACATTACTTTTGTAGGGAGTTTTGATTTCCATATCAGCTTCCAAGGCTAATGCTCAATCACTTCATTAGCTGAACACAGTTTGTTATATCCTGACTTCACTGAATATATGCCTTTACTGGAGTTGCCCCACCTGAGGCTGTCTGGTACCTATTGTGAAGCCTTCCAGTATACTATACAGGTCGAAGAGTTCACCAAGTTCTCAGTCATGTATGTTCCGCCTGAAGTGAATATATGTTTCCTGCTCTGTTCTGTGCTATTGTGGAGTTGGGTTCACTAACTATTTGGTAAAGGCTAGAGTGAGATGTTTTGAGGGGTACATTATGAAGGCATTTATCCTTCCAAAATTTTATAGTATTGTCATTCCTAATCTTGAAGGACACCTCTTGAAAGAATTCATTTTTCAGGTTGTTGATATGCTTCCAGGGACCGACTCCATGTGGTGCTCTACTCTGCTTGGTTCTCCAATGATCTTGTTTACCATATTTAGCATTAACTACCTCCTTCCATAAGCATGTCGTTCTCTGACCATACCTCCACCACCACTTCATAAGCAGACTTTTGTTGTGTTTATCTAAATCTCTTATGCCCAAACCACCTTGCTTCTTTGGCATGATTACTTTGGACCACTTCACCAGATGAAATTTTTCATCTGTGCCCTTCACAGTTGCCTTCCCACAAGAATGATCTCCTTATCTTATCTAGTTGCTTTTGTATCTTAATTGGCATAGGGAAGAGTGACATAATGTATGTTGGGAGATTATCCAAAACACTATTAATTAGTGTCAGCCTCCACCCATAGACAGATATTGCATTTGCCATGTAGCCAGCCTTTTCTCCACATTCTCAATAACTCCAAACTTCAGCAACTTTGTAATTAGCTCCCAGCGGAAGACCTAAGTATGTTATTGGAAAGGAGCCAATGTCATAGCCCATAATATCAGCCAATTCTTCCAAATTTTCCACCAAATTATCAGGATAGATCATACTCTCCAGCATATTTATGTGCAGCCCTGAGATAGCCTCAAAGAGGAGAAGTGTCAGGTTTAGATATTGCACCTGCATTTTGTCTGCCCCACAGAAAATTAATGTGTCATCAGCATATAGCAAGTGTGACACTGTGACTGAGTTAGCTACATTGTTGCCCACTCTAAACCCTTCAATCCACTGCATTTGCTTGGCTTTGTCCAACATTTTACTCAAACCATCCATGGCTAAGATGAAAAGAAAAGGAGAGAGTGGATCTCTTTGTCTTATCCCTTTCTGTGGAGAGAAAAATCCAACTGGAGTCCTGTTCACTAAGATAGAGTATTTAACTGTAGTGAGACTGAATCTAATCCATTTGATCCATTTGTCACCAAAACTCATATCCTTCAGCATTGCTAGTAAATAAGACCAGTTAACTTTGTCAAAAGCTTTCTCTACATCCAGCTTGTATAAAATGCCAGGAATCCCACTCTTTAACCTCCCATCTAGCAACTCATTTGCTACTAGTGATGCATCTGTGATTTGTCTGTTCTTTAGGAATGCATCTTGCTCTCCTGATACTAAACTCCGATGACTGTCTTCAATCTTTCAGCTAGATGTTTGGCCAATATCTTGTAAACATTTCCAATGAGACTTATGGGTCCGAAGTCTCTAAGTTCTATTGCACCTTTCTTTTTAGGGATCAATGCAATAAATGAAGCATTACTAGACCTGACCATGTAGCAATGTTGATGAAAGTAATTCAGAGCTCCCATAATTTCTGCTTTGATGAACTCCCATGCTCTTTGAAAGAATGCCATTGTGTAGCCATCCGGGCCAGGGCTTTGATCTGGTGCACATGAATTAATTGCTGCCAAGACCTCATCTTATTCAAATGTTCTCTCTAACCATACTTTCTCAGTTGTTGTTATGCTAGCCAGGTTTTCAAAGAGAGCACTAGGCATCCATTGCTCATTTTCAGTGTACGGATCTTGATAAAACCTTAGGATTTCTGCTTTGATTTCATCTTTGTCTTCACTGATTTCTTCCCCAATTAACAACTTGTCTATGCAGTTGTTCTTTCTATGAGAATTTGCCATTTTCTGAAAGAACTTGGTGTTCCTATCTCCTTCTTTGAGCCACAGGCATCTTGATTGTTGTCTCCATGATATCTCTTCAACCTTTGCCATTTGTTGTATATCCAGCATCAGTTGCAAAGATTTCTCTTTTTCTACCCAAGTCATCATTCTATTCTCAGTTGCTTGCTCCAGTAAGGCTAGGTCTTCAAGCAACTTATTCTTCTGTGCTTCCAATTGGCCAAAGGTTTCCCTGTTCCAATCTGAAATGTCCTTCAATCTTCTCAATTTTTGCATTAAAATGAATTCTGGATTGCCCCTAATTGTATAACTTTGCCACCATCCTTTGATTTTCTCAATGAAACCATCTATTTCTAGCCACATGTTTTCAAACTTGAAATAGGAGGGGTTGGCTCCCCCCCAATCACCACATTCCAATAGCAAAGGTCTATGATCAGAGACAACTCTTGGGAGGGCTAATTGCTTGATTGCTTTGAAATTGTCATTCCATTCGGTGGATATTAAGAACCTATCAATTCTGGAAGCTTGCAAAGAGTCTTCCCCTCTGAACCAAGTGTATTGTGCCCCTTGGAGTGGTAAATCTATGATTTCCAGATCTTGTATAATATCAGTGAAAGACTTCATAGCCCTGGACCTTCTAATACAATTGTACCTCTCACTTTCAAATCTGCAGACATTGAAATCTCCCCCAATAACCCACTGCTCATCCCAAATACCTCGGATAGTTGCTAGTTCATGCCAAAGAATCTCTCTTTCAGGGTTTGTATGTGGCCATATACCCCTGCGAAACACTATCTGAAATCTTCTTGTGTGCTTTCCAACATGCAAGAAATAGTGTATGACCCTTGTTTGACTCCCTTGTTGGACTCCCCTGTTGATCCACAACCTTTTGTCCCAAAGTACCAGGATACCTCCACTTCTCCCAATTGAATTTAACTCCACCCATTCAACCCATCTACTATCCCAAACTTGTCTAATCCAATATGGGGACTATTCTTCAACTTTTGTTTCTTGCAAACTATATCAGCTTTCCATTAGTGAATTAGTCACTTTATTGTGCTTCTTTTATCTGCCTCATTGAGGCCCTGTACATTCCAACTTAAAATTTTGATCTTCGTTCGGAAAAGGCTTTAGAGAACCTATCCCTATCCCCTGCCTTCTTGCCATCAGAATTCATACCCCACTTTAGTCTTTCTAACTCCAAAGTCAGCTTCTTCTTCCCATTTTTGTTGCCTTTGATTGAGGATTTATGTAACTGGATTTGTTCTTGTCTCTTTTGTTCCATACGCAGGATCATGCCAAGAATCTCATGTTCAAATCCCGCGACATTTAGCCCAAATACCTTGCAAGCCCTCATCATGGTCCACCTCGAGGTCTCAATAACTGCTGGCGAGTTGATTGTTTGTGAACTCGATGAACCTGGATCGTACCATGGACGACAGAGAGTATCGCATGAGGAAAATTCTGCTTCTGAACTACTTACAGCTTCAATGGGGTTCATCAAAATTGGTCTGGGGATAATCATAGTCATTGGCTCAGCTTCATCGTCTGCTTCTGATTCACATACGGAGTTCGGCAGTTGCTGCTCGTTTCTATATCCTTTTGCAGCTTCTATTTCGACACAGAGAGGGTCAAAATAATTGTCGTGGAGAAAGGAGCTATTTTTGCTAGAGCATGGGTCAAGGAAAGGCCCAATGGCTTGCCACTTATGCTTTGCAACTTTAGCCTTTTTGTGGAGCTTATGCTTTGGGCCTTTTGTATAGTAAGACTGGACCAATTGTTGGCCCAAATTGCAACCAGCTTTTTTACCATGTCTAAAAGTGTCAATTGGGGCATTAGTACGAGACGGGTTACCTGATTTGACTTGGGTCTTCTTAGTCAATTTTGAATTAAAGTGGCTCAGGTTCCCGTGTTATGGACCAGTGGATTTTCCTTGGTCTCTATTGTGTGACTCGAGGAGGCAATCTCCGACAGAGCAACTGTTTTGACCTCTATCGTCTTCTTTTCTTCACCAGTTGTTGTGTCGCCTTCATTAGGGATTATTTGGGTTATCTGATCTTCCAAGATCGTGATTTTATATCTTGTTTCAGCAATCCCTAATTCCAACTCCTTTGGTGGATCTTTAACTTTGCTTTTTACATAGATCCGGGCCCAGAAAAAGTGAGATTTGTTCTTCGTGTCATCATCTATATCAATAAAACCACCACACGAGTCCCCAATTTGACGGAAAGAGTCCATTGTCCACCCATGCAGTGGAACACCAAAAGTTTTAACCCATTTCTGCTCTGCTTTATTCTTCGCCGGAGAAGACCCAGATTCCGGCGACCACCATTCCAAGGATAAATGCCTTCCGTTCCCGAAACCAAGTCACCCGCTTTAACTCTAAGAGCTTCTTGCCTAGATGGAAGCTCGAATAGAAATTTGTTGTGGGCTACAGGAGTGACTCTGAGACTTGTTGTCACTTGCCATCTAGAGAGGAACTATTTTTGGATGACTTCTGAATTCGGGCTGGAGCTGAAGAGGTCATTGAAACATCCGATCAGGCACTTTGAGAGATAACTATCACTAGTTACATTGCATGAGACTCTAGCATCTTTCCCTTCTTTCTAAATGGACCATTGTGAAATTTCTGCAGCATTCAAGAAAGATTTACTTTGCAGATCTGTAAATTTCCTGAATTTGTAGTTGGTGGCTTCCAACAAGTAATGTAAAATCTTCCCAGCTATATCTTCCCATCCCCAGTTGTAGTTGGACTCTGGCATGATGATAGCTTTTTTCCTTTCCCCGACCCATGTTTCGATTCTGAGATATCTGCCATAGTTGTTGTAGTTATAAACCCTGTAGATAAAGGCTTGAATCTTCCTCCCCCATCTTCTGTATAACTTCCCCTGACCTCGTGATGCTTGTTGCATTTGCTCGCATACCCATCTCAAATTTTCTTAGTCGATTTTGATTTGGCTTGTGAATCTCCGGCCACGTTCTATCCAAAGGAACCATCTGTCTGGACCCTCACTTTTCTTCAACTATTTCAAATGACTTATCCCCTTAAATGAAAAAGGTTTTCCCTCCCATAATAAAAAGAAGAGATACCGGAGAAAGGAGTCGCCGGAGAGAGAGAGTCAGAAAGAGAAAAATAAGGATGGCACATTTCCCAAGTCAGAGCACATTAATACTTTATTTTTACTTTTTAGCCAAATGAAGCAGGACTCGATGCAATCTGATATGTTGATGTTAGCATTATTTGACAACTTTGTTGTTTCAATCTTCCTGTTAGTCCATTTAATTCATCTTGGGCCAAAATTATAAAAAATTAAAACAAAATAAAATAAAAGGTAAAAAATATTTAAAAAGTGCAAAAATAAAATAAGAAGTACAAAAAAGAGAAAGTTGTTTTTGAGGCTCGAAGCGTGACCTTGAGCTAGTATACAACCAGAGTCCAGATTAACCAATGGAGCCCAAAGATTGAATGGGAGGTTATCATCCGCATTGTTTTCTCTGTATCCTTCCTTTCCCCATATTTAATACCAAGAAGATTAACATACCTTTTCACAGAAGTATATCAATATCTTCATAGCACCCGACAAATATTCAAACAAAGGCTTACCCATTAGAAACTCTAAGTATTGGTAGAAACAAAGGACTCTTTAGAACAACAACTTAATCCCAAAAGAGGTGGGTCAGTTATAAGGGTCAGTTATGTGGTCCATATCCAGCTCTACTTCATCTGGGACTATTTCATTCTAATACCCAAATTTTAAGACAAGGTCCAAAACTAAAAATTCTCTATATCGCATTTAACCTTATATTGACATATAAATCTTTAACCAAACTGAAAAACCTCCCAGCAAAGACCTGACCTAATCGAAGACAGAACAATGTACGTACATACATGCATAGAAAACGTCAAGACTTTTACCAATTACAATACTATCTTGTAGAAATAGATTGAGTTCAAGATAACCAAAACCCCAAAATGCCAATTTCTTTTTAAACAGACAGACAACAGAGGTGCTACAAAAACCTACAATAGAAACTGAACTTCTACACTAAGAAAGACGAAAGAATCATAGCTAATTAATTGTCCCCGAGATAAAAATAAAAAATAAAAAAAAGGTACACATATACATGCATAGAAAACAATCAAGAATTCTACAGACTAGATGCTTTCTTCAAAAAATACATTAGTTTCAAAAAAAAAAAAAAACCCTAAAAGCCTATTTCTCTCTAAATAGGCAACCAAAAGAGAGTTACAAGTATTCAATCAAGAACCCAGAGATTTTGAACTCCTAGAATAAGAAAAGCAAGGATCGTTTGACCAAATAATGAATCAAACATGTCAAGACTTTTACAGATTCCGATATTTTCTTCAGGAAATATATTAAGTTAGAGATACCCAAAACCCCTACATGTATATTTCTTTCTAAAGCACACTAAGAAAGACTACAAATATTTAATAAAGCACCAAATTTGTAGACTAAGAAAGCAACAACCGTCCTTTAACCGAATTCAAGAAAATTATTAAGTTAAAGAATCTAATAAAACCTATAATGCCTATTTATTTCAAAACAGACGTCGAACAGAGATACCACAAATATTTGATCAAGGGCCTAAAATTTTCGAAACATATATACCAAGAAAGAAGAGGCAATAATGTAACCCAGTAAAAATGGAAACATGAAACGAGAAAAAGATTGCATAGATATCAGTAATGATTCAAAAACAGTAAAGCCGTTCAGAAAGTGCAATACCCATTAAATACCTGAGGCACTATAACGCGAATAAGTAAAAGGTGTAGAAAGATAGAAAAAGGATGGCGTACCGAGAACTGCTTCCAAGTAAGGAAATGCCATTGCGAACTCAGTGGTTGGTTAGAGACTGCAAACAGAGAGAGAGAGAGAGAGAGAGGGTATAGTAATGCTGAGAAGTTTTCGTTTGGTGATTTATAGAGAACGGCTTAGTGGGTCGGGTCATAGTATGGAGTGTATGGGTCACCGACATGGTTCTATGGGTCGGATATAACCAGATGATTTACACCTGGGGTGAAGTGCACAAATAGCCATTTCTAGTGCCCTATTTAAAGTTGGACGAAATATAAGATTTTAATGTTTTGCCGCCTTAAATCAACCTCATAATCAAGATTTTAATGTTTAGTCTGAAAATAATCGCAGGTCTAAACTTTCCAAATTCAGACTGTTGAGTTCAGCCAACAAAGTTCAAATTCACACATGGGTCTAGGGGTGTACAAAAAAAATGAATAAACCGTATCAAATTGATAATACAAGTCAAATCGGAAAAAAAAATGACTATGATTCAATTTGATTTGATTTGGTTTTAAAAAACACGACCATATTAATTTGATTGTAACTAAAAAAAGTCAAATCGAAACCAAAATAACCCGACATTACATGTAAATCACTGCTCTTTAAAAGAGCGGACACAATACCAAACCCTCTGTGAAAAGATTGGAAGATCTCGCAAAAAATTAAAATATTTATTGTATAATTCATAAATATTTCTTAAATTTTTTCATAGTTTTTATCTTTTAACATGTTATTTCAAGTTTGGACTTAGAATTTTTGAATGGTCCAATATATTTTATATACCATAAATATTAGCAATTCAAACATAACCTAAACCTAAACCAAATCGATACTAATGCTAACAAAAAGTTTTAAATTCAATACTAGGAATGGCAACAATGTTAGATATTTTTATTTAAGCTTTGTATTAGTTTAGACAGTAAAAATACATAATTTAAATGTTTTTTTTAGTGTTTAGTCATGTAATTAGTACTAATACTTATTAGTCGACTTATATTAGCATGACTTAGTACTTTTAGATTATGTTCATTTTTATTATAGCTTAGCAATATTTATTTTATACAATTTTATTATCTTTATTGCTGAATATTTTAGTATAATGCCACCACTTATCTCATATTATTTTGTGTTATTTGCTTGAGAACACCTTATATTGTGATATTCTACTAGGATTAAAGAAATATTTAGAGCACAAGTTATATATTTTGTGCTATGAAGACTTTATAAGAAAAATATTTGAAAAAACTAGATTGAAAAACCCGACTTTGTTGATTTTGTTTAGGTAGATTTAAAAACTCGACACAGTTGCTATGAGTTGAATTAAGAAATCTGAACCAACCAATCGATATACACCACTACCTGGAATATAAAGTTAGTTTTGGTAGAGCCTAACTTCAGATTCGAAGTTTTGAAATTTAAACTTTGGCCTTTGAAACATCATAGCTTCAGCTATGAAGTTAAATTGGCAGAGTGCAACTTTAGGATACGGAGTAAATGTATGGGTCAAAATCTGCTTTCATTAAGATTTGACACGAAGCGATATCATAGAAAGCGATATGGTCGAGATCAATTAGTAGATAACGGGGCTCGTAGCCGAGTAGTCAATAACAGTCGAGGTCGAGTGCTAACAACTAATTTTTGTAATAGAATATTCAGGTTGAATATTCTTGGTGTCTGTACTTTTAGGGTTGACTGGGGAATGTCCCATATAAATAGAAAAAGAGATAGGGGAGAGATATATGTAGTATTCTCTCATAAGAACATTCTTTGAAAAACAGACTTTCTCTCTAGATTAAAGACAATCACTACCTTTCTAAAGATATTAGATTGTCTACTATTCCACACTTTTTCCATTAGATCCAGGAAGGGTCCCAACATTCTAGTATTTGTGTAGCATTCATCATTGTCAGAAAGAAGAATCATCCACCTCATTCAATATTGGGTGAATCATTCTTCTTATTTACTTTAATGCTATTTATCATTATTTATTGCTTGATATTCCCCCATCATTAATGATCTTGAAACATTGAATATACATCACATTTAATCTTATCCCAACACTGCTCTTGCGTGGTTGGTGTTAACCGATTATAGATCTGAAATTATTATTATTGACTAGGTTTAGCCCGTCGTCATACAATATTAATTAGTTTAATCAAAAGTCTACATTTGTTTGTCAAACAATTTGGCGCCGTCTGTGGGGATACCTAGTTAAAATTTAGTTTCTTCTAGATCTATAACTGACACAGTTCACAAAAAAAAAAATCCTACTTCCTTGTACACTCAGATCTGACATGGCAGGTAAGGGAGAAGAAAGGATGAGGGCAGTGGCCGATCTCACTACCAATCTCTTAAACACCATCAATGAGGTCTCCGAAACAGAAGGCGAAGGCGTAACGCCTAACACATCTCCCCGACGAAGTGGATAACCCCTCCCTCATGGCAGTATCACAGCATCCTGCGGTAAAGGAGCTTCCACGTCCATAGCGGAAGAGGCGCCACCAGCGGTGAAGAAGCTACTCGAAGCTTGGCTGACAAATACGCTGACCGGTATCCTCAACAAGCCCACTATGGAGGCAGTTAGAGAAAATGCAAGGACTTGCATTGCACCAGCAACGGTCAAGCATCACGACCCCCCCCCCCCTTCAGTAACAGGTATCACTCACAATATTAATATTGCAGGTAACTGTATTTGGTAGAAAATAAATAATACACATGGAATTATATGTGGCTGACAGGGCATGATACATGGATAACTAAGAAGATGACAACTTGAGTGTAATAATTAAAAGATGCACGAGTTACAAGAGGTACGAACAAATCACTCACGAGATGAAAGGACGCAGTTTCTCGAGCCTAAATTGTTCAATGAAGAGACACAGATGAAATGAATCAAGACAATAAAAAGGGCAGATTCACGAACCTCCAATTAATGAGGAAGAAGAATCGGAACCGTTACAGAATCTTCATGGCCAGTTACGATCGCCAATTATAATAGTTCATTTAATGTCATTAATTCTCATAATGACTCAGACATAAAAGGAATGAAACGTTATATTTGTAAACCTCTATATAAGGGAAGAGAATTTCACTTGTAAAGGCACGTTCTGATTCTTACTGGAATACAATTACTTTATTTTGTTTTCAATCAATTATTTCCATATTTCTTGTCACGTTTATTTCCTTTCATATAATTGAGAAAGTACGGAATTTCTTGGTTATCAGTAACTCGAGTTCTTCTAAAAATAGGCTTTGACCGAGAATCTTATTTTTTGGTTAAACAAATTGGTTCCGTTGCCGGGAATCTGATAATCTTTTTACTTTCCAAATCTTTCTCTCTCACAACCAAATCATGTCAACTATCAATGACAACAACCAATAGGTAGAAGGAACTCCAGTTCTATTACCTCAGGGATCTCCACGCACTTCTCGAAAAGGAACACCTGAAAGATCTGCTACTCACACGAATGAACAACATGGAGATGAGCAGACCGTTGAGCAGGATGCTGTGAACCAGTTGATCGTTGAGCACGTGAATAATGCTCTCCAAGCTTTCGTGAGGGGACTGTTAACTGTACCACCAACTCTTACCCCAAATAATACTGCAACTATGGAAATTCCACGCTCATGGCTTGCTAATTCAGGAAACGGGGGAACTCCTAATGAGTCACGTGATGGGAGACTAGGTACACCAAATAGACCTGATTTATAAACTTTACTACTAACTTTGCAGAAATAGGTAAAAGAACAAAACGACCGCATCGAGCAAATACCTGGCGTACCACCTGTGATTAACGGAGTGGATATCGACAAATATTCGCATCAACCCTGGAAACCAAGCGCGACTCCATTGCCCATTCCCAAGAAGTTCAAAATGCATGACATCCGAAAATATGATGGAACAATCGATCTACGTAATCATGTCACTGCATTCACCACAGAAGTAAAAGGCAATGATTTAACCAAGCAGGAAGTTGAGTCAGTGTTGGTCAAAAAGTTTGGAGAAATACTCACGAAAGGGGTGTTAACATGGTATTCTCTTTTACCTGAAAATTTTATTGACTCTTTTGCTGAGCTTGCAGATTTATTTGTAAAAGCATACTCGGGGGCTCAAAAAGTTGAAAAAAGAATGGAAGATATCTTCAAAGTGAAGCAAGGAGATACAGAATTGCTCAGAGAATTTGTAGATTGATTCCAGCGTGAAAGAATGATGCTACCAAGAGTACATGATAATTGGGCAACCATGGCATTCGCGAGTAATCTAAACGAAAAAAATTTAGAAGCCACGATGAGGCTCAAAGAAAGCTTACGAGAATTCCCTGCCACAACATAGAATGACGTATATAACAGGTATAGTACCAAGCTACGGATTGAAGAAGACATCGTTGCTCAGTCAAAGGTTGATGAGAGAACAGGATCGAGATAGTCAGAATCTGAAAAGAGGTCCGGTAAAAATAGGTACGAGCCTTATATAGGACCCTTAGGGCGAGACGCACATTCCAAGCCAGAAAATGTACGATCTGACCATAGATTGAGGAACAGAGATTCAGGTTCATCATCATCTAGGTTCAGAAAAGATCGATATGTGCGTGATGGGGATACCAACGCAAATGCAAGGATTGGAGACTATAGTTTCAATATCAGTACTTCTGAGTTGGTAGCTGTTTTAAGGAGTATGGGAGATAAGGTGCGATGGCCAAAGGAAATGAGATCAAACCCAAACAGAAGAAATCCAGATTTTGGTGCGAGTTTCATAATGACCACAGCTATAGAACATCAGATTACAAACTGTTACAAGGTGAGGTAGAATATTTGTTGAAGCAGGGATACTTGTCAGACCTGTTCAGCAAGAAAGGTAAACAATCTTACATGAAAAATATACAAGAACCTCCAAAACCTCCATCTCCAAAGAGAACAGTGAACGTGATAAGCGGGGGAGAAGAAGTCAACGGTGTAACATACACAACTGCGAAAAAGACGGCGAAATTCACAGTAACCCACAGAAAGCGAGTTCGACAAACCTCGGAAGAAGATAGTATACCATTTGATGATGTAGATGAGGATGGCTTAATGATTCCTCACAATGATGCACTAGTAATATCTTTACTTATACATGATACTAATGTAAAACGAGTTTTGATTGATCCAGGTAGCTCCGTGAATATTATCTTATTGCGAGTGGTGAACGAAATGCAAATTGGCGACCAGATGATACCAAAAGCACATTCCTTATCTGGATTCAACAATTCAACCGTTATTACGAAGGGTGAGATAATGTTAACTAAATTCGCGGAATGAGTCATCAAAGAGACGAAATTTCAAGTAATATACACGGACATGGCCTATAATATGATTCTTAGGAGGCCATGGCTTCATGACATGGATGTTGTGCCGTCTACGTTACATCAAGTTATTAAGTTTCCTTCAAAATGGGGAATTCAACAAATTTGAGGAGATCAACAAACTTCTAAGAATATTAACTCAGTGGTGCAGTCACACAAGGAAAGCATTGATACAAATGAGGATTTCGTGGAAGACGTAGTAAATCAAATCTTATATGAAAATGTATCAAAGCAAACTGATATGGATTCGATATCGGATGTAATTCAAGAACCAGAGGAGAATGAAAACATCAAAACAACAATTGAGGAGCTCGAAGCTGTTGTGCTATTCGAACAATGGCCAGATCGAAAAGTTTATATTGGAGCAAAGCTGAGCCCAGGAATGAGAGGTAAGTTAGTTGAATTTTCAAAATCTAACGCAGATTGTTTTGCTTGGTCGCATTTGGATATGACAGGTATACCTCCGAAGGTGATGACTCATAAATTGAATGAAGATCCATCATACGTACTTGCCAAGCAAAAGAAGAGGAAGCAAGGTTCATTCAAAAATCAAGTGATTCATGATGAGGTACAAAACCTCTTAAAGATCGGTTCAATACGTGAGGTAAAATATCCTAAATGGTTAGCTAATATTATGGTAGTTCCAAAAAAGAACGGTAAAATGGCGAGTTTGCGTAGATTATACTGATCTAAATAAAGCTTGTCCAAAAGATTCATTCCCTTTACTGCATATAGATCAATTGATTGATTCTACCGCAGGTCATGAGCTATTGAGTTTTTTAGATGCGTATTCAGGTTATAATCAAATAAAAATGGACCCTTTGGATGAAGAAAAAACTTCATTTATTACGGACAAGGGGACTTATTGTTATAAAGTCATGCCTTTTGGTTTGAAAAACGCTGGAGCCACATATCAAAGGTTGGTGACCAAGATGTTTCAAGAACACCTCGGAAAGACTATGGAAGTATATATTGATGATATGCTAGTCAAATCTGCACGAGCGGAAGATCATTTTCAAAATATTTCAAATACCTTCGAGATCCTCCGCGGCTATAATATGAAATTGAACCTAGAAAAGTGTGACTTCGGCGTAGCTTCAGGTAAGTTCTTAGGTTTTCTTGTATCTAATAGAGGTATTGAAGTAAACCCTGCACAGATCAAAGCTATTGAAGAAATTTCTGATATACTCACGAGCAAAAAAGAGGCACAAAGATTGACACGAAGGATAACAGCTCTGGGAAGATTTATTTCTAAGTCTTCGGAGAAAAGTTTCAAATTCTTTTCAGTGCTAAAAAAGCAAAATCAGTTCGATTGGACTGAAGAATGCTAGCAAGCCCTCAAAAATTTGAAGGCATACTTATCAAATCCTCCTTTGCTGGCTAAACCAAAAGATGGTGATAGGCTGTTCGTTTATCTCGCAGTTTCAGAAATGGCTGTAAGTGCAGTTTTGATACGAGAAGACAAAGGTAAAAAATCTCCAATTTATTATGTCAGTAAATCTTTATTGGATGTTGAGACTAGATATCCTCATTTAGAAAAACTTGCTTTAGCATTAGTTATGGCATCTAGAAAGTTGAGACCTTACTTTCAATGTCACCCTATTTCTGTAATAACTGCTTATCATTTAAGGAATATTTTGCATAAACAAGAATTGTCAGGTAGATTAGCCAAGTGGGCAATAGAACTCAGTGAATATGATATCATGTACCAACCTAGAACTGCAATAAAATCACAAGTTTTAGCAGATTTTGTAGCAGATTTTAGCACAAAAATAGTTCCTGAAGTAGAAAAGGAATTACAAATATTCACCGGATATAATCCAGGTATGTGGACTCTATTTACTGATGGCTCCTCAAATATTAAAGGAGCAGGTTTGGGTATTGTTTTAATTCCACCTTCGGGAGAAAGTATAAGACAAGCAATTAAATATTACCTTATTACTAACAATGAAGCAGAGTGCAAAGTTGTAATTGCAGGGTTAGAACTGGTACGAGAACTCTCCATAGAGCTAATCGTGATTAAAAGTGATTCTCAGCTGGTAGTCAATCAAATGCAGGGGACTTACATAGCTAGAGAGGCATGGATGCAACAATATTTAGAAAAGGCACGAGAATTGATAAGGCAATTCCAATCATGGAAGATTGTGCAAATACACAGGGAAGAAAATACAGAAGCAGATGCACTAGCTAATCTTGCATCAGTTGCGGAAATAACAAGTGCAGAAAATGCTATCGTAATACATTTAGCTCATTCAGCACTGGACCAGGATAAAAATGAAGTAAGTTTCAATAATCTGACTTAGGATTGGAGAAACGAGCTTGTTAATTTTTTGCAGTATGGAACCGTACCTGGAGGCAAAAAAGAGTCTTAGTCTCTTCGATGAAAAGCTGCTTGTTACTATTTAATTCGAGGAAATCTATATCGAAAAATGTTCGGTGGACCTTTAGCAAGATGCCTTGGACCTGCTCAAACAAAATATGTGATGAAAGAAGTGCATGAGAGGCATTGTGGAAATCACACAGGAGGTAGATCTTTGGTAAAAACTCTAATTAGAGCAAGATACTACTGGCCTAAAATGGAGGAAGATGCAGAACATTTTATAGCAAAGTGTGATAGATGCCAACGATATGGAAATAATATGCATCGCCCAGCAGAATTATTACACACGGTTATTTTTTCGTGGCCATTCATGAAGTGGGGAATGGATATAGTGGGTCCTTTGCCACAAGCTAAAGGAAAGGTACGATTTTTGTTAGTATTAACGGATTATTTTTTCAAATGGGTAGAGGAAGGAGCTTTCAAACAAGTGCGAGAAAAGGAAGTAATGGATTTTATTTGGCGGAATGTTATATGCCGATTCAGAGTGCCAAAAGAAATCGTATGTGATAATGGCCCACAGTTTATAGGCTCGAAAGTCACAGAAATTTTTCAAAGTTGGCAAATCAAACGAATAACTTCCTCACCTTATCATCCCGTGGCAAATGGGTAAGATGAGTCAACAAACAAGATTATTATTAATAATTTGAAGAAAAGATTAGAAGAATCAAAGGGCAATTGGCCCGAGGTGTTACCGGGAGTATTATTGGCTTATCAAACAACAGCAAAGACAGGCACGAGAGAAACACCATTTTCACTTGTTTATGGTTCAGAAGCCTTAATCCTAGTTGAAATAGGAGAGCCAAGTACGAGATTCACACAAGCAACAGAAAAATCAAATGATGAAGAGTTAAGAACGATCTTGGATTTACTCGAGCAAAGAAGAGAAGCGGCTCTAATAAGGATGGCAGCACAGAAGCAAACCATTGAACGATACTACAACATGAAGGCTCATCTCAGATACTTCAAGATTGGGGACTTCGTTCTCAAAAAGGTTTTTCAATCAACAAAAATAGTTGGAGCAGGAAAGTTGAACCCAAATTGGGAAGGTCCTTATAAAGTTCGAGGTATCATTGGGAAAGGTGCTTATGAATTAGAAACCATAGAAAACAAGGTGTTACCTTCGAATTGGAATGTTGTTCATTTGAAGAAATATTATTTCTAAGCAAGGGAAATTTCCACGGTTAGGTATCACTTAACTACGATTTTGTTTTGTTCAGTAAAATTATACTAATAATTTTAGATGATAGGCAAAAAGCTAGCCCCCACCAAATGATGATATTAGACCTGAAAGACATGCGGGATACAAAATTATTTTCGGTCTGGGTTACAACCTTTCTGATGGAAATAAAAAGGGTTAAGCAGTCATCATCTAAAAATATACCTCTGAGTCCCGTATGTATTTTCCTTTTCAGGAAATGGATCACATGGAAGGAATAATCAAGTGCTCGAGATTTCATACTTCAAAGCTCTAACACTTGGGGGACTATGGAAGGCAAAGAAGACTGAAAGTCAAAGAAGACAAAAGAAGACTAAAAGAGTCAGAATTCAAGTCCAGCCTGGATCAACCCCAAAATAAAAAATCAAGAGCTAATCAAGAGCCAAAAAATAAGCCTGATTCAAAAACCTTTATAATAAGCTTTGATAAAGTGTAAACTCGCGGATGTAAATTATAAGATCCTACAAGTACTTAGGTTAAGGGCAATGATTAGTCATGGGTTACAAAATATACCCTAGAATTTTATGAAATATGTTATAAGGAAAACAGTTATGAAAGAGTTGTAGATGTTGTACAAAAAGTTACTTGAATACACGTAAAGTGTTATATAATTTGAAAGTTCAAAATATGAAATTTCCTCAAATTATTCAAGAAATCTCTTCGAAACATGTATTTTCCTACTTCTATTCATATACTTACACCAATATGAAGCTGAAACGTCTTCTTCATTAGTGTCTTTTATAGAAGGGCCCTATTTTATAAAATTCGTGTCTATACCAAAATAATGAAATACTAAAGCATTCTTAAAATGCAAGTCAAAGAGTAAAACATAAACTCAAACGAAATATTATATAATAAACCTGGCTAAAACTAAGTATAAACTTAGTTAAAACCAAGGTATTAGTTTGATTACAAACCCCAAAACAGACCAGGGGTAAAAACTAGCCAATCATTCAAAAAAAAAAAAAAACAAACTTCCCATCAAAAGTTCAAGAAACAAACTAAGAACGCTATGGGGCAAAATCCAATGTAACACTATCAGCATCGGGAGAGGCAGAATCCAATATGGCATCATCGGCAGCGGGAGAAGATTCGACTTGAGCAGAAGAGGCTTGAACACCAACTTCACCAGGAGTAAGTTCATCACCTTCGGGAACTCCAACCTCAGGTGAGGAAAAGTTCTGACTTTGCTGAATTTTTTCAATAGTTTCCTTAGCCTTTGCAATCTCAACATTCAAGTCAAAGCCTTCCTGGCTAGCCTCCATCAAAGTCTCGAGGCGCGTATTCAGAAAAGCACAGCTTACGTCAAGAGTTGATTTATCTTCGAGAGCCTCGTAGTCCTTCTCCCATTGCTCAATTTCAGCCTTCAACTCTTCTCTTTCAGTCAAAGAGGCATCATAAGAAGCCTTCAAGGGACGAGAGATCTCTCCAAGAACTGGACTTTATCAGTAGAGGCACGGAGGTCTTCTTGAGCCTGAGTGAGTGTTTGAACAAGCTCCCCGACATAGGTCTCCTTCTGATTAAGGAGTTCTTTCAAACCCCTAATCTCTTCGGTAGCTTTGGAAAGTTGATCTGCAAATGAAGACTCAAGGATGTCTTTATCTTTTTCCAACTTGACTGGAAAAGGCTTTTTCAATTGCCAATTCTGCCGCCATCACTCTTACTTGTTGTTCCAAAGCACACTTCTCCTCATTTAAAACTTCTTTCTCCAACTGAAAACCCTCGTATTATTCCTTCCAGTTGTCCGACTCCGTACGATAATCGTTGACTAGTTGTTCAGTGTGGGCAATTATCTTCATAAGCTCTGTGCCTATCAAGTTGATCTACAAAAGAAGAAGAAGAAGAAGTGATTATCAAACAAAGATAAAAATCACGAGGATGATAAAGGAAAGAGCTAAGACTTGTACCTTCAAAGATGAATGAACAATATCATTCATCCACGTCAAGGAACTGTGGCTTTCCAACTTCGACTTCTCAACTGGGCCAAGTAGAGGTTTTAGCCATACGTCGGCTTGACCGGATTTTTTCAAAAGATTACCGTCCTCGGGGACTTCTATGGTAATCTTTTTCATCATCCTATTGTTACTGGAAGTACCAACTTCAACATGAGAAGTGGTAGCAATAGGGACAGTTGAGGAAGTTAAAACAACCATGGGAGGAGCAGTAGCAGCAACAACAGGTGCGAAAATTTGAGAATTAATAGGAACTGACATTGGAAAAGAGGCAAGGGGTACTTCTTCGGAAACAGGACCAAGATATTCACTATCAAAACCACGGGAAAACAATTGATCGGTAGAGTCACGAGGGGCAACATTCTTCTCTTCATCAGAACTCACTAAAGTAGCACTTTCAGGCTCATTCACAGGAACTGAACTTAGAGGAGGGGTGGTTTCATCATCCGAAATAATGCGCCTCCTAGCCCGAGGCCTGCGCACTAAAGGACCCTCTTCTTTTTACTCTTCACCCTCCGAGCCACGAGCTCCCTCCGCTTTTCTCTTTGATGAAGAATTTAAAATCATCTCTTGAGCAAGGGAAAAAAAGAGTCTTGATGAAGTAATAGATGCGGCACTGACACCTCGAATGGGAAACCCTAGTAGAGGAAAAAGTTAGTAACCTCCAAGTAAATACAAAAGAAAGGAGGAAAATTAAAGAGAATGATACCATAAGTCTTGACTTTCCAATCAAACCTATGAGAAAGGTATTTCCAAGACCTTCCTTCCATAGGAGAAACTGACAACAATTTCTCTACCCAAGCACGGAAGTTTGGTATTTCTTCAAAAACTTTCATGGTTGCTAAAAAGAAAAGAAAAAAATCCACGAGATCGTAAGTTTCTTCTTCCCTCATAAAAGAAGAAGAGAGATACTTACGCGCAAAATTCCACTTTTCTGGAAAATGCATGTTCTCCTAACCCACCAAACCACTTGTAGGAGTAGCAACGAAACGGGCATACCAGCCACGATCTCTATCATCTTCAGGGCTAACCAAAACCCTTTTGCTTCTGGTCACGAGAGTAAAGACCCCTGAACGAAACAACTTAGGGGGATAAAGATGAAGCAAGTGTTGAAAGGTAAAGGGTAAGGAAGCCAAATTAGATAGGTATCGTAGACATGCAACATCTCTCCATACAATATGACCAATCTATCCTAAGCAAACGTTAAAGAAATGACAAAATTCTATGAGTGCTGGGTCAATAGGTGGTCTGAAACCTAAGGTAAAAGGATATATGTAAACAAAAGAATAACCAGCATGGTACGAAGTTATCCTTTGGTTTGAGCCAGGAACTAAAACTGGAAAATCAGATTTCTAGTGGCATTCTCTTCGCACAAGAGAAATCAATCCATTAGTAATCTAGGAAGGATAGACATCTGCACGATCATGGGAAGTCATAGAAGTAACTTGGTTCCTAATCGATTCACGATCAGTAGAGAAAGAAAATTCTTGAGGAACGATTTCATCAACCGTTGGTTCTCGAATGGGTTCACTTGATTCCCTATTTCTGGCAGAAGATCTATGGATTGAAGAAGCCCTAGTCCTAGAAGAAGAAGGAGTAACAATGTTGGTTTGGGAAGTAGAACCACGAATAGATACATATCCTAAACTACATAATCTACCACCTCTTCTTCTCCTAACATGAGTAGTTGAAGGGGGAAGTTCATCTACAATTACTACTCTACGAGGATCGAGGTTTGATGAAGACATGGTTATACAAGAAAATAATGTGTGATGAAGAACAAGAACGATTAAAGAAGAAAAACACTGTAGATTGAAGGTTTCGTGAAACTAAAAGCACATAAGGTATTTATAAGAAAAAGCAACTGTCATGTAAAGTAAGTCATGATGGAAACGTCATAATGAAACAATCACTTTGTGACTGACGCAACCGCAAGAAAGCTCTAAAAACCGTTGAAGAGTCGCAGACCCAATCGACGAAGGCCACATGGCACATACATTAAATGGAAGTGACATGCGATGTGTTAGTTCTAAAGAAGACATAATGATACATAGGAAATGGTGGCAAAAGATTCCCGCCATAAATACGTACCACTTCCCAAATATTCAATTGCAGAATATTCGACAAGTGGGGGGGACTATCTGTATTGGTAGAAAATAAATAATACACGTGGAATTATATGTGGCTGTTCGCATTTTTTATGAAGTCTGCGACCTCTTTTTTCATGGTAGGCAGTAGTAACCTGCCCGTATGAGACATCTGACCGAGCTCGATTGCTTGAGTGAGCTCCGCAGTGGCCTTCGTGGACATCTTCCAGTACGCGCCGTGTCTGATTCAGGCCTAAGCATTTCGCTAGGGGCACCATACATCCTTTTGTATAGGTCGTTGTGAATGATGTTGTAACTGGCCGCTTGCATCCGGAGCATCGTGGCTTCCTTTTTATCATCTGGGAGTACGTCGTCCTACAAGAATGTAACAATACGGTTGCGCCAGTACCATGTTAGATTTATTGTCCTTACCTAGATTTGATCTATTGATGAGTGGAGGAGGGTGACCACGTTTCCTTCTCTAGTTATGCTTTTAGTTGATGCCGCTAATTTGGCGAGGTCGTCTGCTTCGATATTTATTGCTCGAGGGATTTGGTCGAACTGGCACTCGTCGAACTCGGGCAATAGTCTGCATATTTTGGCCTGGTATTTTTGTATCCTTTGCTCTTTGATCGGGAAAGACCCTGTGACTTGGTTGATGACGAGTTGAGAGTCGTAGCGTAGGATGGCCCGCCTCTCCTCGTACTTGAGTGCTAGCCTTAACTTTGCAATCACGGCCTCATACTCGACCTCGTTGTTACTCATGTCTGGGCACCTTATGGACTGGCGAACCACTTCGCCTGTCGAGACTTCGAGTGCAAGTCCCAGTCCGACCCCTGATGCATTGGAGGCGTCGTCGGTGTACAAAATCCATAGATCTTGTGTTTGGAGAGAATGTGGGCGACTTCTTTTTCGACTTCGAGCATTATTTTTGTGCTGAAGTCGGCGAGGACTTGTGATTTTATCGTCGTCCGCGATTAATATGTAATATCATGCTCTCTCAATTCTATGGCCCACTTAGCTAATCTTCCCGATAGCTCTGGCTTATGCAAGATGCTTCTCGAAGGGAAAGTTGTGATTACCGAGATCAGATGGCATTGGAAGTAGGGTCTAAGCTTTCATGAAGCTATGACCAAGGCCAAGGCCAGTTTTTTGAGGTGGGGATACCTCGTCTTGGCGTCGACTAGGGTTTTGCTAATATAATAGATAGGATATTGCATGCCTTTATTTTCTCGAACTAGGACTGCACTCACCGCTACTTCGGATACGGCGAGGTAGACGAGCAGACGTTCCCCTGGTTCTGCTTTTGCAAGCAACGGTGGAGATGATAGGTAGGCTTTTAACTCCTTCAGGGCTTGAACGCACTCGGATGTCCATAGGAGGCCGTTATCCTTCTTGAGCATGCCGAAAAACTTGTGACATCTATCATATGATCGTGGTATGAATCTCGACAAGGCGGCGATGTGGCCGGTCAGCTTTTGAACTTGTTTTTTGCTGGTTAAGTGTTCTGGTATTTCCTCAATGGCTTTGATTTGGTCGGGATTGACCTCGATGCCTCTTTGTGATACTAGGAAACCCAGGAACTTTCCTGAAGTTACGCTGAACGCATATTTCTCAAGGTTTAGTTTCATCCCAAATCGCATGAGTATGTCGAAGGCCTCTATCAGGTGGTCGATGTGATATTCTTTCTTTTTGGACTTGACCAACATGTCGTCTATGTAGACTTCCATGGTCTTGCCAAGTTGGTCTTTGAACATTTTGGTCACTTACCTTTGGTATGTCGCCCCAGCGTTTTTCAGTCTGAAGGGCATCACCCTGTAGCAGTACGTTCCTTGGTGGGTGATGAAGGTGGTCTTCTCCTGGTCCTCATCTTCCATAAGGATCTGATTGTAGCCCGAGTAGGCATCTAAGAATCTCAGCAGTTCATGCCCGGCCGTTGCGTCAATGAGCTGGTCAATGTGAGGTAGCGGGAATGAATCTTTGGGACATGCTTTGTTTAAATCCGTGAAGTCTGCACACATCAGCCACATTCCGTTCTTTTTTACCATGACCACATTGGCGACCCACTGGGGATATTTTGATTCCCCGATGGAGCCGTTTTCTAACAATTTTTCGACCTCCTTGCGGATTGCATCGTTTATTGCGGAATTGAACATTCGCCTAACTTGCCTTACCGGGGGGTAGAACGGGTCTATGTTCAACTTATGTATGGCGACCTCCTTTGGGATACCTGGCATGTCTGCATAGGAAAAAGCAAACAAGTCCGCGTTAGCAGTTAAGAATTGACGGAATTTACCTGGTTCTTGAAGCTTGCGTCCGACGTAGGCTTTCTTGCTGTGGTTGTTTTCATCAAGTTGGACGGGGTCGAGGTCTTCTATGGTTGATCCCGTGTGGTCTATTATTTCGGGATCTCTGATGACGTCCGCCTTATCATCACAGCTCGACCTCGACACAATTAATTGCTATGCATCCTCTATTTTTCCCTTCATTTGTTGGGTCTATGTACAATCCTGGGCAATGCGATAACATTCTCGGGATGTGCGATGCTCTCCTCGTATGCTGAATACTCCCCACGGGGCTGGAAATTTGATAACTTGGTACAAGCTGGAAGGGATAGCCCTCATGGCGTGTATCCAGGGTTGACCTATTACGGCGTTGTACGTCGTATCCTGGTCCATGATGTGGAATATGGTTTTGAGAATGACGCTGCTGGCCAGGAGAGAGAGTGTGATTTCCCCGGATATTCATTGAACTGCATTGTTAAAACCCGTTAGCATGATGCAGTGCGGTACTATCTTATCCTCGAGTTTCATTTGTGCAAGTACTCGAGGATGGACAATGCACGCGCCGCTCCCATCGTCCACCATAATGCATCTTACATCTGTATCTAATATTCGTAAAGTGATAACGAGGGCATCATAGTGAGGGAAAACCAAACCGTGGGTATCTAACTTATCGAAGATGATACTTTCTTCGAGTTCGTCGTACCGTTCATGAGTGATTGATCGTTTGAGCTTGTGGGTTGTGGCAAACTTTACGCTGTTGATCGAAACATCGTCGTCGCCCCCGATGATTATTTGAATGGTGTGAGTCAGTGAGGGTTGTTTCGGAGGTCCCTGGTGTTGTTCACATCCTCGGGAAAAGTTGGTCCTTCCTCGGTTGCTCAACAATTCTTTGAGGTGTCCTTGATGAAGCATGTTCACGACCTCCTGTCTTAGGGCGATGCAGTCCTCAGTTTTGTGACCTCACTCTTGGTGGAACTCGCAGAGGGCATCTGATTTTCTAGTGCTTGGATCTGACCTCATCTTTTGTGGCCACTTTACTTTTGGTCCTAGCTTCTCCAATGCATAGACTATTTCTGAGGGTGACACACAAAAATTGTGAGCGGATAGTAAAGGGGGCATACCTCTCTCGTTCCAGTGAGTCCCTGTCCCTGGCCTAGATGGGATCTCTTCGTGGCAGGAGAGGGGAATGATATCGTTTCTGACATATGGTTGATGCCTTTCTCGGTTGGATTGTGGAGCTGCAAGATCTCTCTTGGCATCATTTCTTCAATCCTTCCTGGTTTCGGCTTGTACTGAGGTCAATCGATGAGTTGGCCCATTCAGGTCATCTTCGTCGGCATGGACCTCGGCACAGTAGGCGTTATGTATTTCATCCTAAGTGGTTGGAGGATATTTCATAAGTCGGTTTAATAGTTTTCTGGTCACCCTCGAGCCATTCCTGTTCAGCCCATTCTGGAAAGCTGCTACAGCCATTCCTTCTGATACATTTGGTAAGGTCATCCTTACTCTGTTGAATCCAGCGAGGAAGTCCCTCAATCCCTCTCCGGGTGATTGTTTGATGGCAAATATATTGTTCATTCTTGCCTCCGCCTTTTAAGACCCAGCATGGGCAGTTACGAACTTGTCGGCCATCTCTTCGAATATTTCAATGGAGCGTGCGGGCAGCTGTGAATACCAAGTCAATGCTCCCCCGGTAAGGGTCTCACCGAACGTTTTCAACAAGATGGAGGAGACTTGTTCTTTGGCGAGATCATTGCCCTTTACCACAGTGACATAGTGAGTTACATGATTTTTGGGGTCGGTCGTACCGTCATAAATTTTCAGATAAGGCGGCATCTTGAACGTCTTGGGTATGGCATGTGAGGTGGCTTCATCACTGTAGGGTTGTTCGACGAACCGACTAGCGTCTCTTTTTGGTAAGAGTTTTGGGACACCTGGTATTTTGTCGACTCTTTCTTAGTGTTCTCTCATTTGATACCGAAGCATTTTGTTTTCATTTTCCATTTCTTCCATTTTTCTCATAATGGTCGTGAGGGTGTCGTTACTGGTTTAACCAAAAAATAAGATTCTCGGTCAAAGCCTATTTTTAGAAGAACTCGAGTTACTGATAACCAAGAAATTACATACTTTCTCAATTATATGAAAGGAAATAAACGTGACAAGAAATATGGAAATAATTGATTGAAAACAAAAGAAAGTAATTGTATTCCAGTAAGAATCAGAACGTGCCTTTACAAGTGAAATTCTCTTCCCTTATATAGAGGTTTACTAATATAACATTTCATTCCTTTTATGTCTGAGTCATTATGAGCATTAATGACATTAAATGAACCGTTATAATTGGCGATCGTAACTGTCCATGAAGATTCTGTAACAGTTCCGATTCTTCTTTCTCATTAATTGGAGGTTCGTGAATCTTCCCTTTTTATTGTCTTAACTCATTTCATTCGTGTCTCTTCATTGAACAATTTAGGCGCGAGCAACTGCATCCTTTCATCTCGTGAGTGATTTGTTCGTACCTCATGTAACTCGTGCATCTTTTAATTATTACACTCCAGTTGTCATCTTCTTAGTGATTCACGTATCATGCCCTATCAATGCCAAAAATACGCCCCAATGATCCATCAAGCGGGCGAGTATCTCCACTCGGTCACCTCCCCTTGGCCTTTCATCAAATGGGGAATGGACATCGTCGGTCCCCTCCCTGCGGGGCGAGGTAACGTACGATTTCTTTTGGTTTTAACTGACTATTTTTCAAAATGGGTAGAAGTAGGAGCATTCGCCCAAATACACGAATAGGAAGTGACCTTCTTCATATAGAAAAACATTGTGTGCCGCTTTGGCCTCCCCAAAGAGATCAGTCGTGGCAACGGACCCCAATTTACTGGAAAAAAGGTCGCCAAACTTTTCGAGAAGTGGCATATCAAAAGAATACTCTCCACACCATACCACCACATTGGCAACGGGCAAGCAAAATCCTCCAATAAATCAATACTGAAAATCATGAAGAAAAAGTTTGAGGACGCTAAGGGATTATGGCTGGAGCTGTTACCAGAAGTGCTTTGGGCCTATCGCACAACGCCAAAGACGAGTACAAAAGGGACACCCTACTCTTTAGTCTATGCAACTGATGCGGTAATAACATTTGAAGTCGGAGAGCCCAGTTCGCGATACTCCCATCAGAGCGGGCCGAGAAACGATGAAAGCAGAAGGCAAAAGCTCGATGAAGTCGAAAAACGGAGAGATATGGCCTACATAAGGATGGTCGCCCAAAAACAGCAGGCAGAACACTATTATAACAAAAAAGCCAAGATTAGACCACTCAAGGTCGGGGACTACGTGCTTAAGGCCAAAACACAAGCAAGTAAAGACTCGCGGGAAAGCAAACTAGGGACAAATTGGGACGGCCCATACAAAATCATGACATCAGCAAATAAAGGGTCATTTCAACTAGAAACAATGGAAGGAAAAATACTTCCAAACAACTGGAATGTCACCCACCTCAAGTATTTCAACTTTTATGAAAAAGCGTCCTTCAAGTCGCACTCTTTTTCCCTCACTTGAGTTTTGTCCCAATCGGGTTTTCTCGAGGAGGTTTTTAACGAGGCGACAAAGGGCACACTTCCAAGTCAAAATGCGAACGGAAAGAGACACCGGACGGTTAGTTCATTGCCCAACCTCTCAACACGTCTCCAGGTCACCCAATAAAGGGACTAGATAGACTGGGACTGGAATGCCAGCCCAAAAAACATGTAAATTTCTCCAAGTATGAGCAAAACACAAATGTATGAAGTCCGCCCATGTTCTCGCTAGAACAAAATCGTCTCAATATCAACCCGGCCCTCGGCCATAATTAAGTAAATTACATTTGACCTCGTTCGAATTAAACTACATTCGACCTCGTTCGAATTAACTTATATTCGACCTCGTTCGAATTAACTCACATTTGACCTCGTTCGAATTAAACTACTTTCGACCTCGTTCGAATTAACTCACATTCGACCTCATTCGAATTAAACTACATTCGACCTTGTTCGAATTAGCTTACATTCGACCTCATTCGAATTAACTCGCATTAGACCTCGTTCGAACTAACTTACATTCGATCTCGTTCGAATTAACTCGCATTCGACCTCGTTCGAACTAACTCGCATTCGACCTTGTTCGAATCGACTCACATTCGACCTCGCTCAAACCAACTCAATACAGGTTACGTTCGGCCTCGTTCCAATTAACACCTGCTAATCCACGACCATGGCCCAATCCTAATATTTATGATTAAAACGACATTTCTTATTTCAAATATATTCCTTATAAAAGCTAAAACAGATGCCAGCAAAAGTATGTACAAGAATTACAAGCAAAAGAAAGAAAAACAACTACGTGCTACCTAACTCAGCAGCATCATCTCCACCCATTTCTCCATCTTCATCGTCGGGATACTCATCATCGTACCAGACATCCTGCTCAATCCTTTCCACATCTTCCTCAGCATCACCAGCTTGTGGTGTGGCAGGGTCATAGCCACAAGCAAACCAAGCTTCACGTTCCTTAGCACGTGCATTCGCTAAGTTGGCTTCCGAAACAGCCCCGTCCCCATCATATCCTTGTATATTTCCAGCTGGGCCTCGGTGTGAATCCATTCCTCATACAGATCCCGAGGAACATCAGGAAAAACAGTACAGGAGGAGGACGAATGCACTAATAACTAGGCCTTCTCGGCCTCGAGGGTAATAACTCGATCACTAAGGTCCACAGTCTCTTTTTCTAACTCCCCAATCCGCTCATCAAGCCGCTCCTCTCTGAGCCTAGCCGTCTCCATGGCGCAATTCATTTCAGAATGAATAACACGGATTGCGTCCTCTAAAGCTGCAGCTCTACGCACAGCTGATAACTGGGCTGAGTCTGCCCTCTCCAAATCCGCTACCTTCTTGGCAACCTTGCCACTAAAAACGGCCGCTCGAAGTTAACACTCCTCCAGCTCGGCACGCAGCGAAACCCCTCGGGACTGAAGGTCGGCGCATTGGGCCTCAACCACCCTACTCATTTCGAGCTCCTCCTCTTTGTCCTTCAACGCCCCCTCGAGCTCACTACATTTTCCAATGACCTTCACCAATTCGTCATCCTTCTCCTTTAGCTCACTTTGGAAGGCCCGAAAGATGCTACTACCACCAACTCCCAGGCAAAACTGATGGTGCTTATCACGATATTCGCGATATTTCCGCTCTATCTTTTGGAAGATAGCCTTACGCCTCTCCTCTCGGCGGGAACTTTCAATCTCCAAGATCACGGTCTGAAAAGAAAGCCATAGCGGGTAAGAACAAAGTCAAAATCAACATAAAAACGAATTAGGAAACAGAATATCAAACATACCCTAAGAGCAAGGCCGGCTATGCTCTTCGACAAAGTGGAATCCTTCAACTTCTCAAGGGTCTTACCCTCCATATTGGAACAGAGTGGACCAAGAGAAGGGACCACGTCCTTTGTATCAACTACTAGGTCCCGGTCCAAAGGGATCGCAATGGTCCGCGTGCTCCCTTCCAACCTCACCTCAAGCCGGGTAAGTCCTTCCCCCATCATCCTAACTTCCTCAGCGTCCATATCGGAGCCCGTCTCATAATCCTCTTCGGCAAAACTTTTGCCCTTGTTGTCAACTCGAGAGGAAGGGCCCTCTGTCGGTAAAGAGATTGATGCCTCACCCCATTGTAAGGCGTCGGGTATCCGCGTCGACGATCCTTCAAAAGCCATTCTGACCTCAAAGAGAAAAGTACATCCCTCGGCCCCTGACTGCGGCGGGATCGTGGACGTCTGCTCAGCACCAACTCTGAGATCTACAGTCGTCGTTTCTCTGATGACAAAACTATCCATCACTTAACTTCCCACACAGGCACTTTCTTCGCCGATACCGACAGATCGCCTCTTGTGGCGAAGCAGATTATCATCAGTCGGCGACGATCCTTCCTCATCGTCCTCATCAACTAGATGAAGTAGAGGCAAAGTTGAGACACCCATTGCAGTAGTCGACGACCGAGCAGGTCTCACCGCAACAGAAATGGCTTTCCTCTTACGGAATGCCGGAGCAGGAGCTTTTCGCCTCTTCGAAGACCCTCCTGCAAAAGTTATTAGAACGACAACTATCAAAGCCATGATGAACTCGCGACCACAAGGCCAGAATGGTATAAGTAAAAAGTCACTATATGAATGGACAAACTCAACAGTCGCTAAAAGCTTCGGCCCGAACTTCAGGAAAAAGGCCGGCCACCCACGATTCCCCACTGTGTGGGGCAAGATCTGGCTAACCCATTCATGAATATTTGAGACCAATGGAGGGGGCTTGGTCTCAACTGACGGAGAAAAAGACAGAATGGTTAGACTGCGACCAGAATAAGCAAAATGAGCACTTAGTGAAAACACTTACGAGCGTAATTCCATGCCTCAGGAAATCCGTTCGCGTTCGCCACCACGTCCTCAGTCTTGACAAAGAAGTAATTAAACCAGAATCGACGATTCGCTTTATCGTCCATCTTTACTACCAAACTTTTGCCTCTACGGTGATGAAGGTGCAACATCATCCCTCTATAAAAACTCAGCGTGAAAAGGTACATCAGGTGGCAAAGAGAGACCCCACAGCCATCCAATTCCGCATACTTTGACAGCATGAGGATGAGCTTGTAGATATAAGGAGAAAGCTGAGTCGGGCAGACACCGTAGTAGCGACAGAACTTCTCTGCCAATGGGAGAATGGGAAAGAATATCCCACGTAGAATGGATATGCATAGAACGCGCAATATCCAGGGCGATGAATATGCACCACATCACGTCCAGCTGGGACCAGATCGATGTGGACTGGAATTTTGAACTTCGCCCTGAAATTAGCAAGGGCAGCCCGTCCATCTCGAACTCTATGGCCTCAGGGTCATCCTCGGGTAGCTTTGAGAAGTCAGTTCTAGCCTTATCACTATGGGGAATTATTTCCTCCACCATAGGAAAGCTTTCATCTTCTACGGCAATGGCAGCCCCACGGTCATTGGGAGCCATGTACACTGCCAAAGGAGCAGGATTAGGTATCCCCCCAAAATTAGAAGACACATTAACCATTTTTGTTTATGAATAGAGAGGGTGCAAATGTAGAAGAGTCGAGTAGAAAGAACCACCGAAATCGGTGAAGGCATAAGTATGAAGTAAAATCAAGGAAGCAGAGATTCTGATTAAGGAAGAAGGGGGTATGAAAATCCGATTTTTAGAAAGCAAAGAGTGAACATAAGAACTTAATATCCCCATTTATAAGAGTTAGGGCATCAATATCGAGGAAGCAAACCACAGTTACCCAGCTCAAATATCGAAGCGGCAAAGACACAGGAAACGACACAGGGTATCGGGAAAATGCATAATAATGATGCATGATGACATAACGTCACGATGAAACGATGTGCCCCTAGGTTGTGGATCACAAAAGGCCATGTTTCCATCCTGTATAAAGCGCTATTACTCGACATGCTCGCATAAAACTTCTCAAGCTTGACAGACAGAGTCCGCTCATCGAGGTCGTCCAGGGCCGACATCAATAAGCGGATGGACTAACTGTATGGGTCAAAATCTGCTTTCATTAAGATTTGACACGAAGCGGTATCGTAGAAAGTGATATGGTTGAGGTCAATTAGTAGATAACGGGGCTCGTAGCCGAGTAGTCAATAACGGCCGAGGTCGAGTACTAACAACTAGTTTTTGTAATAGAATATTCAGGAAAATATTCTATTGAATATTCTATTGAATATTCTTGGTGTCTATACTTTTAGGGTTGACTGAGGAATGTCCCATATAAATATAAAAAGAGATATATGTAGTATTCTATGATAAGAACATTCTTTGAAAAGTAGACTTTCTCTCTAGATTAAAGACAATCACTACCTTTCTAAAGATATTAGATTGTCTACTATTCCACACTTTTTCCATTAGATCCAAGAAGGGTCCCAACATTCTAGTATTTGTCTATCATTTATCATTGTCAGAAAGAAGAATCATCCACCTCATTTAATATTGGGTGAATCATTCTCCTTATTTACTTTAATGTCATTTATCATTATTTATTGCTTGATATTCCCCCCATCATTAATGATCTTGAAACATTGAATGTACATCACATTTAATCTTCTCTCAACACTGCTTTTGCGTGATTGGTGTTAATCGATTATAGATCTGAAGTTATTATCATTAACTATGTTTAGCCCTTCGTCATACAATATTAATTAGTTTAATCAAAAGTGTATATTTTTTGGTCAAACAGTAGAATTATTATATACAAAAAAGGATAAATGATAAAATATAATTATTTAATAATAAAGAAGGGAAAAATGAGAGAAAAAAGCAAGGAAACGACACCAACACACCAAATTCATCGTTCCATAAAGTTGCACTTTTTCTTGTTATGTAACGATGAATTTAACGATATGATAAAATAAAAGGTAAGTAACAATCAAACAAACATTGTATTTAAAGTAACAATACAATACAAAATAATACAATAGGTAACAACCATCCAAACAAGGCCTTAAATCAAAGAATTTTAAGAAGAAGAGGAAGCAAAGATGAGAAGGTTCAGTCTGAAGTTAATTTAAAATAAATTTCAAAAATTAAATTTTAAATAGGGTTGTAACAGGTACTACTCAACCTGTGTTTTTGGCATGAAATACAAGAGATTGTGTTATTTATAGTTTGATTGAAAGCAAAACCATAGAACTATTTTATTCAATAAAAAAATAACCAATTGTTATATTCACTTCTTGTTCTGCAACCTTCACCGAGCACAATGATCTAAGCTTTATGTAGACAATAAATTTGCGTCAAGAAAAATAATCGAGACCAAAAAATATTGCAATAATCGTAGTATTTTATTTCAAATAATTTGACTGTTACAGTCTCTATGATTCCTCTGATTCTTCTTTCCAATAGTAAATAAATTCAAGGGCATTTGAGCTTGATCTTGAATCTATGTTTGTTGCCACGAACGGTGATCTTTAATTCAACTAGCACGAACTTTGATTTGAACTTGTACTCCTTGAACCTTAATTTGTTATTCGTTCTTGTGCTTGAACTTGAATTATTGAACTTGATTGCTTAAAGCTTGAAACTTGTAGAGAAATTTGTGGCGTTTGATCCACGAGCTCTCACTTGCTTCTTGTTATAACTTCTGGTGTCTTTTCTGAGTTATGAAGACCCATATTTATAGTTGTAGAAGAGAAGAGTTGTGATGAAAACAAACTCTTTCCGACCAATCAGATTGAAGCGTGACAAGACCACATTTGATTGGTTAGAACATGTCACTTGCACATGTGGCATAGTTTCACTAGCCATTTAATTTGTATTGGCATGCCTTGTCATTTTGACACATGGCATGATCCCATCGGTTGTTCCGTTTGACTTGACGTGCCATATCATTTGACTTGTGGCACCAAACTGAGCCTCTAGAATAAGATGACTTCTTGGGCTTGACAAAGTAGCTAATCATTCGCAACCCAATTAAATGGGCTAGCCTAATGAATTTGGACTTGTTTATTCAATCCATGTATATTAAACTTATATATTTAATTCAATTATATTAGCCCATAATATATATTTGGACTAATTTGTCTTGAATTAAAATATAATTTAAATGCCTACAAATACCCCCTACTTCAAGACTTATCGGAGTATTGAATTATCGATTATCCGTGACAAAGGCTTGAAGTATCATAAAACAATCACTTGAAATTCACATTTGGTTTAGTTGCCTGCATTTTAACGAAGTACGGTTTTGCAACATTTATCACAAAAGAAACGCCATATAATTATCATATCTTTCCGAGTGTACTCACACAAAAATTACTCACGTAGAGTACTTGTTTTGCCCGGCAGCATATATATAGTACTACACACCTTTGACCATTTATGCCAAGATAGAAAATCTTTTTAGCTAAAGACAAATGGCCTGACATTGTAAATCTAGGTGGAGGCAACAATTTTGATAGTTGGCTAAAATGAGAATATTATCTTCCAAGAATATATGCACGTATGCGGGACCCACGAATGACTTCTCCCTTTTTGACTCCAAGTCTCCAACAGAGCCTTCTACTATTCTCCCTTTCGTTTTATCTCGTAAGCAATTTCCAGTTTGCATGTAACTAGGAAATACTTGCCGCCTTGAGAGTCAAAGTCCTTCTAGCAGATAAATTATAACACTTGATCCCACATCGACATTACTTCCTTAGACAACTGCTATTTGCTCGCTATATATAGCTGCGTTTTCTCCAACTGTTAATATCAAGACACAGCAGCCTTTGTATCAACTCTCGAGTTTGATTTGCGAGCACCACATAGGTTTTTTTTTTTTTTTTTCCTTTTACTGTTCCCCTCTATTTTTTGCTGGCCAAACAATTAAGGTTAAACTTCTATGCAAAGGTGATTTTAGGGTGTGAAGGGATGGACATTCATTCTCGCCCGAAAAATCAGAGGGATAACTTAGGGTGTGAAGGGATAGATACTTATCCTCGCTCGAATACCGGAGAGATTACTCTCAAAGTGTGAAGGGAGGGATACTCATCCTGTCATCTTGCCAGAAAGTCGGAGGCCTAATCTTAAGGCGAAAAGGTTCATATGGCAAATAAAAGGACAAATCCATGGCAACATATAGAATGACAAATTCTCAACAACATATAAAAGTACCAACCGCAACAAGACCAGCTTAAGGTACAAAAGGATTTAAATGTCCACCTTAAGATTGCAATATTACATGTCCTTTTAAGGGCAAACCCACGAAAAGGCCAACTTAAAGCGCAAAGGGACTAACATATTATCACGACCCAATTTCTAACCAAGTCGTAGGCACTCAGTGCCTTAACTTGACCGAGCGAACCATCTTGGCTTTTCTATTCTGTTATATTTCTGTTATGCAATGCATCTCAGCACAATTCGATATGATTTAAAGTAAATTCTTTTCTGAATCTTTAATCGAAATAATAGTATGAAAAGAAATTCATTATGTTATCTGGAATACATTGAAAAACAAATGTAATGCAAAGTGGACGCCTATGACTCTGTTCTAACTATGTCTATGAAGCCTCTAAGAAATATTGAATAGTAAGATAAAATTTTGGAATCAACGAACTCCACGAACTAAAATGGAGCACACCAAATCTGTTGGTAATGGGAGGAGAATATCCTAGCTCGCAGCCTGGTTACCTACAAAATCTGTGCCCACATTGACATAGGTCAATGTAGGTTCCCATGAAGAGAACGTCAGTACATCACTACGGTACTCAGTAAGTAAAGCAATCCTCCTACTAAAGTCGGAACGAGACTCCAAAAGAAGTATGTATGCATGATATACGAAAATTCTAAAAGCTTCTAATAAAGAGTTGAAACAGACAACTCATATTTATTGTAAAAATCTTCTTGATGTCAATCTTGAAAATTCTCTTCTTCTTTTTTTCTTTTGTTTTATTTTCTGGAAAAAAAATATAAAATTCAAATAGACAAATATGTAAACTTTTGCATAATAATCCTTGTAAATTTTCTAAAGCATTTTCTTTTCTTTTCTGGGGAGTTCCATTGATTCTGACATTCATTCTGAAAATGTCACCATATGATTAGTATGATGGACGATCCCAGCCTGATTGCCTGGACCTCATTCCTGTGGTGCCTCACAGTTTAAGGTTCTTGCATGCTCGTGTTCTTGTGCCTTACCAGGGCACTTCTATCATAGTGCCTGAGCCAACAGTACACTAATCTCCTATTCTGGTACGACTAGTTTTAGGGTAACATAAACTACTATAGGCTATGAACCATTCTCAGAGATCTAAGGAAACTCTCAAAATATTATTCTGAGTGATTCTTGTATCACAAAATTTAAAACAATGATATATCTTCACAGTTCTCATCAAAACAGCTCCATAAAATCATGTAAAAGAAATTTCAGTAGTTTATACATTAAAGAAATATATGCAAGTCATGGATGCATGAGACATGATTTACTGAACAACATACTATTCTCGAGTTATTAACCATGATAATCATCTAAGATCTTTTCTATAATTCTAATGAATAATGTGAGTCCACTCGTTCTATTCAGAGCCCACATTAACTTCCTATACAGTCCAACAAATACTCATGTCATGATCTTTGTGAGAAGACAACTTTAGTAAAAGCATTGTCTCTACTCACCTTGATTCCTTGCTTTTGAATACCTTCTTTTTCTCAAATCCAATGAGTTCAACCCACCAAACAAATCTATACATAGTTAATTTAAAAATCAATACTAGAAGTTCCAAGATTTCCAAAATATAGAAACCCTAGGTTTGATTCTTCTCTCTTTCTAGGGTTCATTGCTAATCTAAGTTTTGTAGTAGTTTCTAGGAAAAAATATCAACCATAAACCCTTCTAACAATTGTGGTTGAAAGCGGTTACGAAACTTACCTTGAATCGCAAAACTCTAGGTTAGCGGAGAGACCTTGTTCTTGAGTTCTTGTTGAGAATCTAGCAATTTTGAGATGGAATATTGTTAGAATTGATGTTTGGAAGTATTATTCTAATGTTAATCGAATTGAAAACTCACCTTAGGTAGTATGAGAACCCTTGGATGACTTGAGGATAAGAGGGGAGGCTTAATCTTAAAAGAATGAGGCTATTTTCTCTCTCCTCGTCTCTTTTATTTCAACTTCACGCCTTCAGCGTCACGGTCCGCGCCCAACATTGCCCAAAACTTCCCATATAAAATTATTTCTTATTTTGGTGTTATCATTCGCACCTGGAGGGGCCCCTGTGTGCCCAAAAACGCGGCCCATTTTTTTTGACAAGATAGTCTACAGTAAAATGCCTATAACCTTTTTATAGGAACATCGAAATGATGAACAGTTTGAAGTGTTAGAAACTATACTTCAAGCGCTTTCTTTTGATATATAGATAAAATCTCAATTCATTATATATTGATATATATGATCATTTAAACTTAGGTAATATGCGGCTAAGGTCATTTTTATCCCTTAAACAACTCCAGTGAATTTTAATTTACTCCTCTCCTCTTATAACTATCTATTCAACCTTCTAAACATAAGATTTATGTATTTTATGTCTTCATAAATTTTCACACATCTTTGTGTCCAACTTAGAGCTTGAGCGAGAACATAATACTTAGCAAAAGTTTTCCGGAGCTTTACAATCTCCCCTCCTTATATGACATTTGTCCTTGAATATCGAATGGGTCACTTAAAGTTAACACTCCTTCCATTAGCTCTCTGTATCTTTTGCATAGTTTACCTAAAATGCAAACTTTAGCCAACACTTTGAATTTCTTATAAATTTCTATAGTGCCTCCTTTGGAATTAGAGCAACCACAGTATTTTCAACATGTCAAATCTCAATCTTTATTTCCCACATTGCTATCCAACTACAATCCAAAATCAAGGCTCTCATGATCATATATATCTATCAAAACTAGTGCACATACAAGTATAAAAACTTATCGAACTTGGAACATTTACATACCTCTTCCTCAAATAAATGAGAGTACTTTTTCTTCATGTCTTCTTCTGCTTTTCATGTAGCCTTTTCTAAGTCTTTCTTTAGTCTATAATTTCTTGAGGATAACATGGAACATGACTTTATTTATATAGATCTTTCGTGACCTTTAAGAGAAATTATGTAATAGTAAAACCAACGTAAGTTCCCTTATATATCTTATGAAGCTACCATACAATTATAATTTCATAATACCCCTACCCCCCCGGCTTGTGATTCAGCCTCTATGTTCGAATTAGCCACTCTTACTATTTTGGTTTGCGACTTAACCATACTAACTATTCCACTTCTATTCTAGTTCTTTCATCACGAAAAGGCACATATAGGTTTGAAATGCACCCTTTATTGTAGGTCTGCTCATACAAATTATAAAGTTATATCGGAAACATGACTCATATTTAGTCCTTTCTTTCTTGCTTTTTCTTTCTGACAAAAGGTTTAGGGGGATTGAGATGTCACCTCCCTTTTCTTCTCAAAGTAGATGTACTTTCCTTATAGACCACATATTTATAACATACCATATTTCTCGCAACCTCAATCTCATGACGCCATTCTTCCACATAGGACTGTTGCCACCCTTTAATCGTTTATATCTAACATTCCTTTTATCCATTTTGGGTCTTAGTATACCACTTATCTTATCAGGTTCACTATATCAATTTGGCAACTCGACCCTCTGCCCATTTGATTGTTACAAATAAAACTCTTTCTGAACTTGTGAAAATATCTAACTTTGTGAGTTAAATATTCTACGGATAAGCTATTATCCACCTCCATATGGCTTGTGACAAGTGGTGACACGTAAACTCTAGAACATCCATGTATGTTCTTCATCTTCTCATCCTTTCTAATTTCTTGAAATTACCCAAAACATAGTGGTGTTCTTCTATCATCCTTGGGATTATTGCAATTTAACGTCTGCCATGGCTCACTTATTGGCACCATTCTCAAGTATATCACGCAATCAAGTGTACAATAGGCACATGTTAGGGCTACCGCATCGCATAGCTTAGGCGCTCTAGCGTACTCTGCTCTAGCTCTTTGGCTAAAAATACTTTATTGTTGCCTTAGCCTCTAAGGCTATTAACACTTTAAAAACTTTATCCCTTTGTTTTGCGCTATATGTGTGCTTATGATATCCATTTTCCTGTGGCATCTCTCATCTTGCTCTGTTAATCCCTTGATACATCCTAATCTACTACAACATCCATGGTACTCTTATATCACTTTTGGTATTAAACTCGCATTATACAAGCACCTTTAAACTTGAGTACATACTTGGACCTGCCATTTACTTCGATGATGGTTTGCTAGCCAACGATAAATGGTTTTGGCATTGAACCTTAAAAGAGGATGTTAATTCATTCCCTAGTATGAGTCTATGGTCATGACACCACATATATTACAATTATATTGATTTAGTATCTATTTGTTTTCCAGATGGATGAGGTCTCTTCTTGTTGGACCAATCTTCTACTGATTTTACTTATCATGACTCACTCTTAAATGATTGAGCGTGTTCTTTAACCTTCTTTGTGCTTCATAGGATTCTTCCTTAATTGCAGATATTTCACTTCAGTAACCTAGTAATCACTATTCTCGTAAGGAGATATGTTCTTTCATGCATCCATCTTCTTGGAGCAAAGTGTCCTTCATTTACTTTGATACTTACGTCATATATAGGTTTTTCGAGTACTAACCATTAGTCTAGATTTATCCTAGTATTGTCAACATCTCTTTAAATGTACTTCCACGCGCATTTAATCCTTTCATAATATTCAAGACTTCCTCGATTTAATACTTTATAGATGAACCCCTTCTCGATTCATTACTGCATCTCTTAATACCACTAGTTAGTCATGATCTCATCTAGTGGCTTATTTTCTTCTAGTTATCTATCTCTTTAGGATTTACTTTCTTATTTCATCGTCTAGCTCGTGTAATACCTAACACCTGATCACTTATTTGATCAATTGGCTCACTCATCTCGGGCTCTCTTGGTTCTTATTGTATCCGAACTTTACGACTCTTCAAAACTACAAATCTTATGTCTAAACATCATATACCATCCAATTTATTACATTAGGTTGCACACTTTACATGCAAATCACCTTGATACTATTTCTCGTAATGTTTTATTCTATTTTGAGTCACATTTAGCCGAACTTGAGAAAGTGAGGCTCTTCGAGAAACTCATATGCCAATTCTCAAAATCTACTCTGAATTGGTACAACTATATGGGTGCACCATAGAAAAATATATGTTTTATGTAATCTTACCTTTTTGATATCATACATTTACAAAATTTCTTGGTGTATCTTGGAATTAAACTTCTAGCGCGAAGGCTAACATTTCTGATATCTTTCCCTTTAAGGCTTGACTTTTCTGAATCTTTCTGTGATACTACGGCACCTTAGCCAGGCTAAACATCTATCTTATTTGGTAACAACTGTGAATATTACCATTGATAATAAAATTAAACAATACACCTAAAGAGCTCCTAGCTTCCACAAAGAAACTAGGACTCCATATCTCTAATTACACAATAGTCTCTGTATGAATCCTCTACTCCTACTTCCTCTATTTGACAGTTTGATCATACCTATTCTCTCTTTTATCTCTTTCTTAATCTGTGTAACTATAGTATCCACCTGTACATTTCCATTTTGAAACAATTTTTTATTCCTGGTAGTCCATACGTGGTAGATAGTTGCTCCCGATATGATAGCCATCACTTCCTTCTTGAGTTTCTGCCAATGCTTTCTTCTAATTGAATCAAATACCAGTTTAGGCTCACCAGCATGCAGTCGAGTATCTGTCCATTGCAAAAGTGATCTTCTAATAGCCTGTATCCAAGGACAGTTGCCAAACAAATATTGGCTAGTCTCAGTTGCTTCATCATCACATAAACAACAAGCCATATCTATAACTGTAATCCGCATTTAGCCTAATCTTTCTTTTGTTAGCAATCTCTTTTTAGTTTCTAGCCAAGCAATGATTCTGTGTTTTGGCTGTGCAAAATTACTCCAAATTAGACTCACATTCTCCATCTTTTCTTGGCATCCCAGTATATCATTATAGCTGCTTGTTATGGAATAGTCCCCTTTAGGAGTTTGTATATATTTACCCTGCACATACCATTCTTGCATCTTCTCTTTTAGGGAATTTAGTTTTTTCCAATACCAATTGCAATCTTGGGGCATAGTGTGAGACCATACATTAGGATCATTCTTGATATAGATGCCATGCACCCATTTGACCCATAATAAGTTCTTACTCCGAGTTAGTGATCTTTTCCAATTTCACATCTCAATTCAAAGTTATGAAACGGTCGATTTCAATAATAGTACCCAACAAGAGTCGGGATCGATTTCCACAGGGAGCTATATGTTGGAGTTAGGAGTATATATTGTAATATGTGAGTTTGACTATCTCAATTTACACTTTCACAAATTTGGGTTGATTCTATGTCTAATTTAAATCTAAGATTGAAAAGTTGAGAAATAAAACTAAGAGAATTGTTTTTGTTGTTTTTCAGGTTCTGTAAAAAGCCTAGGTCTATGACCATCACCTAGGTGTTTGCCTAATGAGATATAAACGTTAATGCTTATTTTATTGATCGAGGTGTATTATAGCTATCAACACTCAATTACTCACTCAATACCTCTCGGTCAGAGAGTGATTTTGCCCAATTTGGCTTTCTCAAGCCCAAATGGGTATTGCACAAAATGGTTGATAAAAGCTCAAGTCGGGTTATCACTATCTCTAGGTTGAACCCTTTAATTGGGATTATCAATCTCTCGATTGACCCAATTTCTTGTTAGCTAAGTTTTCCTAGACTAAGCCTCTCTTTTTCAAGTAGAGACCAAGTCAAATAGGCATGAACTAATGTTTGCAACTATTAATTTCACAAATTAAAGCATGAACAAGGCTAAATAATAAACACTCAACCATAACAAGCATTAAATTAAACACCCATAAGGTCTACACACTAGGGTTGGGTGAAAACTCTAGTAAAAATCTAGCTACTTATGCTTGATATTGAAGAAAAAGAAGAAGAAATGCTAATTAAACTCATATTGCAAAATAAAAATGATCAAATCTATGTTAAAATATCCTAAAATATGAAAAACTACTAAAAGAAGTAAAGAGAAACGACTACTGTAGCAGCTGATGTCAAAAGTTAACCTAAAATTGTGAATGCCCTTTGGGAGGTTCTGCGGTAGCACAATTCCATTTGCGGTCCGCATATTTCTTCAATCTTGTCAGGAACTGGAGGTCTGTGGCCGCATAATTCTGATCTGCGGCCGCAAGGCATCCTTTATGTGGTCCGCACTTTTACATCTGCGGTCGTAACTGGGTCTTCTGCGGTCCGCACTTTTACACCTGCGGCCGCACAATTCCTGTGCGGTCCGCACTTCTGAAGGACTTGAAATGCACATTGTCTGAACTTTATTTCTAGCCATCGTTTGCGGCAACACAACTCATACGCGGACCACATTTTGCACAAAAGTCTGTTGGCTTATCCTTCATCATCTGCAGCCGCAGATGATATTCTGCGGTCCACACTTGTGAGCTTCTATGCCTTTTATGACCTTGAGTTTAGATTACTCCTTTTTGAGTTGGATTTTATCTCGGGAGTCCATCTTCCAATATTCCTGTAATTTAGCACATTTCATCAATTTTCGGGAACACAATTAAATGCTTTTGGACTAAAACAAAAGCTAAAAGGCGCTAATAAGTAGTCAAAATCTCCACTTATCAGTTAGCTGCCACAACAGTTTCCCAGCTGAAGCTTTATTCCAACTACTGCATCCCTTGATGTTCAGGCCACCATTTTTCTTAGGACAACATATCTTCTCCCATGCAACTAATGGTACTCTTCTCTTATCTTCTGAGCTATCCCATAAGTAATCTCGACATCTTTTATCAACTTCCTTTAAGACACTCTGAGGTAAAATAAATATTGCACCCCAAAAGCTGTATATTAAAAATAAAACTGCAGTTATCATTTGAATCCTTCATGCATGTGACAACTTCTTTGCATAGGTTACATTAATTCTGTGAGTGATCTTCTCTATCAGTTGTTGACACTCCAGCTTGCTCCACCTCTTAGGTGACAAAGGAAGGCCAAGGTACCTAATAGGAAAAGACCCCTTTGAGAACCCTGTGGCAGCCAACAATTTCTCATTTGCTTGATTAGTCACCCCTGTCATGAATATGTTAGATTTTTCCAAGTTGGCTATTAGTCCTGACACCTCACTAAAATGCTTTAGTGCTTCCATTACTCTATTCACAGATCTCTCTTCACCCTTGCAAAAAACCATTAAATCATTAGCAAAGATGAGATGGTTCAACTTTAATTGTTTACATATTGGATGGTACTTGAAGTCTGGAAGTTCACCCATCCTCCCTAATGTTCTGGAGAGGTATTCCATGTCCAACACAAAAAGTAAAGGTGATATTGGATCACCTTGTCGAAGTCCCCTCCGACCTTAAAAATATCCATGTTGTTCACCATTTACAGTGATTGAGAATTTTGGTAAAGTCATACAAGCCATAATCAATTGGATAAATCTTTCTGGAAATCCATAGCCAAGCAGAATCTCTTCTAAGAACTCCTAACTGACCATATCATAAGCTTTCCAGAGGTCAATTTTCATTATGTATCTAGGTGATGTCTTCCTATTATAGTTCCTAAGCAAATCATGGAATATGAGCACATTGTGCATCATGGATCTACCCTGCACAAGTGCTAACTGATTGTCTGGTACTAAGTAATTTACTGCATCTTTTAGCTTACTGCAAATCACCTTTGAAATACATTTGTACAAGACATTACAACATGCAATTGGTCTGAATTGACTGGCATACTCAGGATCAGTTACCTTAGGGATTAGAGCAATGCTGGTGGAATTAATCTACTTTAGAAATATAACAATCTAGAATGTTCCAAGAAGCTTTAAAGAACCCACTGCTATACCCATCAGGACCTGGATTTTTATTGCTATCAATCTGGAATAATTCCTTCTTGACTTCCCTTTCCTCAATTGGATGCAGTAACTTCAGCTGTAATTCTGTTGTTAGTAAGGGAACATTTTGTATGAAGCCTTTTTATGCTCTTCTTCTAATAATGGTCTTTTGCCCAAGCAATTCCTGATAGTAGTTCAGGAACAAATCTACAATTGCTCCAGGTTCTGTCTGCGATACCCCTTGGTCATCTTTTAATTGAATATTAGCTAGCTTTAATCTTTTGTGTCTTATTATTGAGTAGAAGTACCCTATATTGTTATCTCCCAACCTTATCCATATAGCTTTTCTTTTCTGTTGTAGGAACATTTCAGCAAGGTAGGATGATTCTCTAAACTTCTGATATTTCTCAGGTTCTTCCTGTTGAAGGTCATGGTTACTAGGATCAGTCTGCAACCTCTCCTGCACTTGCTTCAAGGCTTGTCTATCAACTTTAGCTGTTTGCTTAATATTGCTGAAGTATTGACTGTTGAGTTCCCTAAGCTTCCTTTTTAGTAGTTTCAGCTTTTTAACAATCTGAAATATTTTACATCCTTCTATAGGTGTTCTCCATAAATCTGATACAATTTGATTAAACTGAGAGTGTTGTGCCCAAGCATTGCAGTACTTGAATGATCTTTTTGACCCTAGGAGTATCATCTGATAGAGTTATCATTATAGGACAATGGTCACTTATACCCTCAGGTAGGAGCTTGGCATTACATGATGGCATAAGGTCTAACCATTCCCCATTAATGAAAGTCCAGTCTATTTTAGAATATATTCTTTGCACAAGTATCTATCATTCTAGGTATATTTACTGCCTTGGTATGGTAGTTATAAGAATCCACATTCTCCCATGCAATTGTTAAAGTCTACTACTTCTGCCCATGTAACTGGATTACCCCATATCATGTCTTCTATATTTAAAACTGAATTGAAGTCACCTGTGATTAGCCAAGGCTCCTTGCATTCTGAGTTTTGTTCAAGTAACCAGCTCCATAAGCTCTTTCTCTCTTCCTTAGTGTTAAATGCATACACAAAGGTAATAGTAAACTGAATTTGGAGAGGGACATAATAAACTTCACATGTTTTTCCCTGTGCAGTGATGCTTTTTGGATTAACTAATGTAGTACTCTAGCCTCCAAGTAACCCATATTCTCCCATTATAATGAGCCTCCAAATTTGTGATATATTGCCATCCACTAAATAGTTTTTCTGTTACTTGCTCAATTCTATCTTTCTTTATTTTTGTTTCTAATAATCCTATCATTCCAACTTTTTCATCATTGCAAAGGAGTTTAGTCTTCTTTTGCTTATTAGGGGCATTTAGCCCCCTTACATTCCAAGAAAGAATATTAACCATTCCCTGACAAAGGAATGGATTGGCCTCCCACTTTGCCCACTGGAACCATCTCTTGTGCCTTACTAATTCCTGGTTTATCAAGTGCCTGAAAGGAATTTGCCCTAGCAACCTGCTGAGAGCCTATGATCTGAGCTTTTCCTGTCTTCAAAGAAGTGATCGAGCCTGCATTCTTACTGCTACCTTTGTTTGGAGATTGCACTGCCTCTTTGTCTTGGTTTCTATCCTACTTATCCTCTTCTTTCTTCTTCTGGTTGTCATCCTGCACCCTTTCCTCCTGCATTTTTTCAACAGGTTTTGAAGGGTTCTTTTTCCTACAAACATCCTCAGAGTGCCCATACTTTTTACAGTAGTTATAGAGTGCTGGTTTCCAATCATAGAGAACTTTATGTTCAACCACAATCCCTTTTTCATTTCTGAATAACACTACATCTGGAAGGTTTGCCTTTAAGTCCACCTCCACTAACAGTCTAGCAAAACTGAGCCCCGCCTTCTTTTCAGTGTTTTGATCCACCATCATTGGTTTTACTACTAGACTTCCTATTTAAATTAACCCTTTTGGACTCCAATACATAAATTCTAGGCTTGGAAGTTTGATCCATATTGGGACTGTGTATAATTCCTCTCTTGTGAACTCCATGTCAGGGTTCCATTTCTTCACAATAAATGACTTAATGTCGAAGTGATATATCCCCCCTATATAGCTTCGTTCATACCAATATCACTATCAAATTTAACAAGTATAATTCCATTTTTCAGCATCACTACTTTGTTCAAACTATGCTCTGCCCATAGCCTCTGTATATATCCCTTCATAACCGAAAAAAGGGGGGAAAAGCTCCTAAGACATAGCAAACAACATAGTTCTTCCAAAACTCCACTTCAGTTGCAATATCCAGGGGCGGCTCAAGAACATGTGGGGCCTAAGGCTAAAGTTTAATATGGGGCCTAAGTATTTATAAGAACGTTATAATATATATTTTTATTTAAAATCTATTCTTCTAACTTTTTAGATGCAAAGTTGTTAATAATTTTTTTATAATCGATTTTTTCTAATAATTCCTTTTCAATTGGTAATATAGCCAAGACATTTAATCTTTCTTGAGACAGTGTTGATCTTATGTAAGATTTTATCAATTTTAATTTTAAAAAACTTCTTTATGCTCAAGCAATTGTTATAGGAATTGTTAACATTATTCTATAAGCAATATAAGCATTTGGAAAAGAATCAAGTCTTTTTATTTGATTGAGTATATCGATTAGAATATTATCTTCTACCTGTACTATTTCTCTTAACACTTTTAATTCAGAAAATAAGTCTAAACCATCAATATCAATGTGACTGTTATGTTTTAAGGAACATTCAAGGTTAAAACAATACTTCAAATTCTCGTCATCTAATGATCTCAAATTTTTACCACTAAATAGGAAACCAAAGATATTTTCATATACTTCAAATTGTTCAAATCTATTTTGAAGTGAAAAAATAGCTTGATCTACTATGTATAAGAAGTAATCAACTCTAAAAGATTCTTCAAGAGCCTTTGTGATTTCATTATCAACATTCTTATCAAATTGTTTCTTTTTAAGTATTACACGTTTATTACGAACTTCAGGTTCTATATTCATCTCAAATACAATTTCCTTAGCTGAAATTATAGCATTTGTAAATCCTTCTTCTCTATATTTTTTAGAAAAAGAAATTAGACCTCTTAGTTAATCTATGGCAATATACATATGCATATCTTTTGATTGTAAACTTTTGCTAACTAAATTAACAGAAAATAATATATCATACCAAATAGTCATGCCCAATAAAAAGTCAAAATTTTCAAGCTCATATGTTGCTAAACAACTTGCTTCACTTTTCATTTTTGGATCCTCACTAACTTCTACTAATTTTATTAAAGCATCTCTTATTTGTGGAGCTAGAAATCTTATTACTTTAATACTTTCAATACGACTTTTCCAATATTTCTACTATATTTAAGTGAGTCAAATCTTTACCTTTTTTTTATACTATTTTAAGCTTTGCTTTGTTAATATATCTAAAAGTTTTTCTTTCTTTTTTTATATATATTAAAAAAACTATAAACCTATAAAATATATATTATTCCTAAAAAATGGGGCCCCGAGGCACTTGCCTTACCCCGTACAAAATTCTACTTCAGTTGCAATATCCTCTGTATCAATTTCTATAATAGTTTACTTACCATGTTTAATTGGGGATACGTATTCCAATTTGAATCCAGCATTTGATATCTTCGAGATATCAAAGTTGTCCCAAATTGAGTTCGTCTTCTCTGTTCTCTCCTCCTCTTCGACTTGATCAGCCCACAATTTCTTCCCACTGCTCGATGATTCACTGATAGGTTCATTAATGACTTCCTCCCATTCTGCTGGACAATTGCATGTTGCTTTTATACCTCACTTTTCCTTGTTACTGTTTCATTAGATTTCCCCCCAATTTGAGCAGAGTTTTGAGTGTTCTTCTATCCTTTATGAAGTAGCAAAGAGGAAGCTTGAGCCATTAGTAACTTCTGTGATGGTACACACGCTCTTTTCCCCATGGTAGGCGCACGTTAGTTATCATGCACCGAGAGAGAATGAGCCATGCGCAAAAGCTTTTTTTTATTATAAAAACACATCTATCTTATTAAAATATATAAATATCATATATTCTCATTATGTATATGCATGCATGCTATAAATTCTGTGCTTAGCTAGTTGACATACGATTATTCTCAAGCTCAACCTTAAGTCATAATAGGTACTGCTGGCGACGATCAAAACATTATATAGTTGTGATTCAAGTCACGTAATAACATATCTCTGAATCTTTCATATCTATGCAAGCTTCAAAACATATCTGTATCACTTTAAGAGCCTTATGGTGTTAAGCCAACCCATCACACTTGTATCTTATTGGAAGTATATTGCTCGCTTCATCCATTTTCTTTAGCATTCATTCTCTCCATAATGCAATTATGTCTTTCTAAGTTTTGTAATTTTTCTTTTCCCTAAAGAGAATGCGTTATAGTGTATATTTACCTCCCTTCTATCTCCTCTTGATCTTTGGTACTCATGACCAGGCATCGTATCTTTAAAGAGCTTGGTGTTGTCATTCTACCGTGGGTCACCTCATGGTGGTAATTTATCTCAACTTTGAGATCTCGAGGTCATGTCTTTTAGTACTTCTTAAACTCTAGTAGACTACGCATGCGCTTCAATAGATCTATTCATTGTGTTACTCATAGGTTCTCATAAAAATAATAAACTACCTATTTCTTCTTATCATCTTCATCATCTAGAGGACATTCTTTGATAGGAGCCACAAAGTACTCATTGCAACTACCATAAGTTTCACCCTAAGAATATGTACAATTCTTATCTGACCCATGTACATAACTTATTAGTCTTTGTAAATAACTTATTAGCCTCGTTGTATTAAACCAAAATTTGATCTCAACTTAGGGACACAAATCCTGATATGTCTCTTTTCCGCCTAATCTCTTCACGTTAACAGTGGCCTATACCATGACTGACCTTCTTGGTAACTAAATTAAATTTTGACATAACTTAAGAATTTAGTCTTTTTTATCGTATTCCAATTAACCTCACTAGCACCAACTCCTTGTGAGTTTAATGACAACTCTGACCTTATTGGAGACATCATCACCTCATCCTTTTATTACAAAGTCTTTTATATATTTATGTAGTTCTGATTTGTAACAGTTATGAATCAATCTCGGTCTCACTTCATTCTCCCTTTTGGGATATATATTCCTTGGTCAGTTCTCGACTTAAACTTCATTCTCACTTAAAGGAAATTAGCACAGTAAACCACCTCACTTGTAGACAGTGATGCCTTGCTAGCCTTTCTTCATAGAGCCTTTAATCACATTATTATATCAATCATTCGATTAATCGACGAAAATAGAAGTCTGATTCTCACTTTAAGCTTTAACGCACGATCTAGAGTAAGGAAGAATGCGAAACTTTTCTTAAATATCTGTAGTCCCTCGTTTATAGAAGTAGGGCCCTCACAACAATAAATGAGACTCTACTGACATGGCTTTATAGACACCTAGGACTCTCTGAATCTGCTGTTTTGATGCCAAGTTTGTCACGACCCAATTTCTAATAAGTCATAATCGTCACTCGGTGCCTTAACTTGACTGAGTGAACCATCTTGGCTTTTCTATTCTGTTCTATTTCTGTTATGCAATGCATCTCAACACAATTCGATATGATTTAAAGTTAATTCTTTTCTGAATCTTTAATCGAAATAATAGTCTAAAAAGAAATTTATCATGTTATCTAGAATACATTGAAAAGCAAATATAATGCAAAGTGGACACCCATGACTCTGTTCTGACTATATCTATAAATCCTCTAAGAAATACTGAATAGTAAGATAAAATTTTGGAATCAACGAACGCCACAAACTAAAATGGAGCTCACCAAATCTACTGGTAATGGGAGGAGAATATCCTAGCTCGCAGCCTGCTTACCTGCAAAATCTGTGCCTATATTAACATAGGTCAATATAGGTTTCCATAAAGAGAACGTCAGTACACCACAATGACACTCAGTAAATAAAGCAATCATCCCACTAAAGTTGGAACGAGACTCCGAATGAAGTATGTATGCATGCTATAAGAAAATTTTAAAAGCTTATGATAAAGAGTTGAAACAGACAACTCATATATCTATTGTAAAATTCTTCTTGATGTCATCCTTGAAAATTCTCTTTCTTTTTTTTTCTCTTCTTTTCAGGAAAAAAATATAAAATTCAAATAGACAAATATATAAACTTTCGTAGAACAATCCTTGTAAATTTTCTAACGTATTTTTTTCTTTTCTTTTCTTCTCTTTTCTTTTCTTAGGAGTTCCATCAATTCCGACATTCTTTCTGATTCTAATTCTGAAAATGTCACCATATGATCGGTTGAAGTGGACGATCCAAGCCTGATCGCCTGGACCCCATTCCTGTGGTGCCTCACAGTTCAAGGTTCTAGCATGTTCGCATTTTTGTGCCTTACCAAGGCACTTCTATCATAGTGCCTAAGCTAACGATACACTAATCTCCTAATAATCTGGCATGAGTAGTTTCAGTATAACATAGACCACTATAGGCTATGAACCCTTCTCAGAGATATAAAAAAACTCCCAATATATTCTTCTGAGTTATTCTTGTATCACAAAATTTAAAACAATGATATATCTCCACATTTCTCATCAAAACAGCTCCATAAAAGCATGTAAAAGAAATTTTAATAGTTTATACATTAAAGAAATATATGCAAGTCATGGATGTATGAGACATGATTTACGGAACAACATACTATTCTTGAGTTATTAACCATGATAATCATCTAAGATCTTTTCTATAATTCTAATGAATAATATGAGTCCACTCGTTCCATTCAGAGCCCACATTAACGTCCTATACAGTCCAACAAATACTTATGTCATGATCTTTGTGAGAAGACAACTTCAGTAAAAGCATTGTCTCTACTCACCTTGATTCCTTGCTTTTGAATACCTTCGTTTGCTCAAATCCAATGAGTTCAACCCACCAAACAAATCTATACATAGTTAATTTAAAATTCAATACTAGAAGTTCCAATATTTCCAAAATATAGAAACCCTAGGTTTGATTCTTCTCTCCTTCTAGGGTTCATCACTAATCTAAGTTTTTGTAGTAGTTTATAGGAAACAATATCAACCATAAACCCTTCTAACAATCTTGGTTGAAAGCAGTTACGAAACTTACCTTGAATCGCAAAACCCTAGGTTAGCGGAGAGACCTTGTTCTTGAGTTCTTGTTGAGAATCTAGCAGTTTTGAGATGGAATATTGTTAGAATTGATGTTTGGAAGTAGTATTCTAACATTAATCGCATTGAAAACTTACCTTAGGTAGTATGAGAACCCTTGGATGACTTGAGGATGAGAGGGGAGGCTTAATCTTAAAAGAATGAGGCTATTTTCTCTCTCCTCGTCCCTTTTATTTCAACTTCACGCCTTCAGCGTCAAGGTCTGCACCCAGCGCTGCCCAAAAACGAGGCCCATTTTTCTGACAGGATAGTCTTAAGTAAAATGCCTTTAAACTTTTATAGGAACATCGAAATGATAAACAGTTTGAAGTGTTAGAAATTAAACTTCAAGGAATTTCTTTTGATATATATCTCAAATCTCTATTCATTATATATTGATAGATATGATCATTTAAACTTATGTCATATGCGGCTAAGGTCATTTTCATCCCTTAAACAACTCCAATGGATTCCAATTTACTCATCTCCTCTTATAACCATCCATTCAACCTTCTAAACATAAGATTTATGTATTTTATGCCTTCATAACTTTTCACACATCCTTGTGTCCAACTTAGAGCTTGAGCGAGAACATAATACTTAGCAAACGTTTTCTGGGGCTTTACATATATCCACCTTAAAATTAAAAAATTATAGTTCCTTCTAAGGACAAACCTGTGAAGAGGCCAACTTAAGGTGCAAATGGACTAACATGTCCACCATAAGATTGAAAAATTAGAAAGCCTCATCTTGAAGACTTGGTGGAATTGATGACTTTGACTTGAACATTTGGCGAACTATAAAGACTTCGCGGAATTGCAGACTTCAACTTGAAGATCGACAAACTTGAATATTTGACGGACTTGAAGCTTCGACAGACTTTGACACTTCAACTCAAAGAGTGGTGAACTTGAAGACTTGAACTTGAACATTTGGAGGGTTTGAATATTTTAACTCTAAGATCAACGAACTTGAAGACTTTAACTTGAAGACCGACAAACTTGAAGATTTGACAGACTTGATGATTGGGCGGACTTTGACAATTTAACTAGAAGAATGGTGAACTTGAAGACTTTAATCTGAATACTTGGAGGGCTCGAATATTTCAACTTGAAGACCGACGAATTTGAAGACTTCAAATTGAAGACCGATGAAATTGAAGACTTGAAGGCCTTGAATACTTCAACTTGAAGACTTGGCCTCCTACAAGAAGACTACAACCATCCCATTGGAGATGCCAAATTCTTATGAAGGCTTGCCCCCATTGAACTTAGAATAAAACTCTAAGTTGCCTACGTACCTCGATAAAGAGGATCAAGTCATACCGCAGTTCAAATTGGGCGAATTTCCTATTTTTTAACGTCCTAACTTTTGCCTACGCTGCCCCTTTAGAGGTTTTCAACCTATCAGACTTTTTTTGGGCCGCACACAATTTATTGTAACAACCCGACCGGTCGTTTTGAGAATTTATGTCCTGTTCGGCGGCTTAAAGTTTCGAGCAGCTTCGTGTTATGTGTTATAACTTGCGTGTGTGGTCAAGTTTGGTTTCCGGATGATTCAGGATCAAATTGGAAGAAGGATTCTTGTTTTAGAAGCTTAAGAGGTAAGAGTTGATCAAAGTTTGACTTTTTGTGCAGACGACTCCGAAATGGCATTTTGATGATTCCATGAACTTCGTATGGTGATTTTGAATTTAGGTGTGCGTCCGGATTTGGAGGCCCGTAGGGTAATTAGATGCATTTTGGCAAAAATTAAAAAGTTGACGATTTGGAAGGTTAAGAGGTTTGATCAGGAGTTAAATTTATTGATATCGGGCTCGGATTGCGATTTCAAGAGTTGGATTAGCTTCGTTATGTCATTTGGGACTTGCATGCAAAATTCGACGTCATTTCTGGTTGATTTGATATGTTTCGGCACGAGTTTTGGAAGTTAGAAGATTTAAAAGTTCATAAGTTTGATTCAAGGTGCGATTCGTAGTTTTGACATTGTTTGATGTGATTTGAGGCTTCGAGTAAGTTCGTATTGTGTTTTAGGACTTGTTGGTATATTGGGATGGGGTCGTAGGGACCCCGGGTGTGTTTCGAGTGAGTTTTGAATAAGTTTGGGTATTTCGGCACTTTGATGATGTTTTGGAGCAGTTGAAGTGCGGAGGGCACATTTTTGGAGTGCTGAGGCAAAGTCCATGTGCGGCCACAGTGGAGAAAGGTGTGGACCACAGCAGGGAAAACCTGCAGGTTGATGGTTTGACTTTGGAAGCTTATATCTTTTAATCTATAAGGAATTTGGAGATGATCCAAAAATAAAAGTTGTAGCCCTTTGAGTCTAGTTTCCAGAAAATGAAATAATTCACTATTTAGATACTTATATAGAAAGTTATGGTCAATTTCCCTAAACCTGGTAGTACAGTTGCTTCTGAAGTGCGGCCGCACAATTTGGATCGCGGTGCGGACCACACAAAAAATCGGTCAGCACTTTGGCAGATCAGATGTGGTACTATCTAAACGAGGGATTCATCTCATTTATCATTTTTGGACCTAGAGAACTCAGTTTGTGGCGATTTGTCGTGGGTTTTTTAAGAAAATCTTTTGGGTAAGTGATTCTAACTCGGATTTGGCTATATTACACAAATCTATTGTTATTTTCATCATTTAATTAGTGATTTGAGTTGGAAATTTGGGAGAAACGATTGTGAAAACTTCTTAGACTAAATTTTGAGGATTTGAAAGGCGATTTGAGGTAGAATTTGAGTAATTCTTGTATGGTTGGACTCGGTATCAAATAAGTATTCGGATTTTGTAATTATCCGAGGCGCAGGCCAGGGGTTGACTTTTTAGTATTTATTAAAGATCGAAGCTTCATTATCCGGAATTATTTTTTATGGTTTTTATTTATGATATTAAGTTAGTTTGGCTAGATTTGAGCCGTCCGGAGATTTGGTTTACACGAGGAGGTCATTTTAAAGTATCGGTCTAGCTTATTTAAGGTTAGCATCTTGTCTAACTTAGTTGGGGGGGGGGGTTGAGTCATTTGTGCTAATTGTGTCATGTGAAGGTCGTGTACACGAAGTGACGAGTACGTGCTCAGGGTTATTTATGGTAATTTGATCGTTTAGGACTCTTAGGTTCTTATGTTCATTAGATATGAAGTTGTTTTGTCATGTTAAATGTCCCATTTACTGAATTCACCCTTACGTGTCTTATTTGGAATTAACAGCTTCATGTTCTACCTTTATTGCCGATTAAACTCTTATGTGCCTTAACTGAAGGTGTTTCCCCTTTTATTGCCATGCTATCATTTCCGTAATTGCTTATCCTTAATTAAAATTATTATTATCTTTTTCATAATTGCTTATCCTTAATTGAATTTGTTGTATCTCTTCCGTAATTCTCAACCTTAAATGAAGTTTTGTTAACCCTTTTCATTGTTGACTTATCCTTATTTGGAATCATTGATTCATGTTATCTCTCTTATCGTCAAATTGTACGTTTGTGGAAAAATTGCTACCCATTATCTCTACCTTGTTGAGCTATTCTTGTGGAGACCATTATTCCATGTTGTGTTTTTCTTTGTGAGCTCGTTATACCGTTTCTTCGTGTTCTGAAGTTCCTTAGTTGATTTACTTGCCGTATTCTCGTGTTATTGTTGTTGTTGCTCTTGTATTTAGTGTTGTTGGGCTGAGGTCTATGTGTGGTTGTGATATTGAAACTATTTTAAGGAAATATTGTGGCATATGGGCATATATTGTAAAAGTCATTTTTTTGAGTTGTTATGTTTTGTAAAAGTCATATTGTAAAACTATTTCTGTCGTGCTGTTGTTAGTATTGATACGCATACGGTGATATAAGGTCTGGGTGTTGAAACGCATGCGGTGAGATAATGTGGGCTTGATACACGTGGCTAGTAGGGGAACTATTAGAAGCCATGCGGTATGATAAGGTGGGCTAAAACATCAGGGTGCTATTTCGGAAGAAATGATTTTCAAAACTAAATGTAAAGGCTCCTGCGATGATATAAGGAAAGGTTGTGATTCATTTTGAGCTTTGAGACTACGAGGTGGTACCTCAGTAGTGGCTCTTGTTGACATTTCCCCATTCTTTTGTACTTGTCTTTGATTGTTGTTTTCCTTAGCATACTATTAATTGTCTTTCTCTGTGTTGCACTATTTTCTTAGTTCATTGTAGCTAATCTTATTGTATGATTCGTTGTTTCAATTTTATTGTTGTCTTTATTACACTGTACATTTTGTAATGATCGTTTCTTATGTGCCATTTGTCTCTACTATTACTTGTTGACTTGAGTTGTGGTAGAACACTTGCACAAGCATACATGTAAATAAATTACCTATATCAGTCTAAGAAGATGAATCCTGATGTTTTGACCATTTACATGTACTCTTGTGTACTTGCCTTGTGTGTGAGAGTTATCATATTGGCACGTGAGTTGTCTGTGCAGTCATGAGTCATTATTATTTTTGGCACGTGAGTGGTTCGTGCGGATATTAGATATTGTCACTCCTTTGGCACGTGAGTCGTCCGTGCTGTTATGAATTGTAATGTGGGTACAAGATGCCAAGTGATTAGAGTTCTCGAGTTAGGACTCGTGATGTGTGATTTTGAGGTTTAGTACCTCGTGGAAATTCTTGGATAAACCTGGTGTGAAAGCAGTCATTCCTACTGAGTTGTCACCTTGTTTCCTTTATTTGGTTCCACCGGATTTGAACTGTGTTCAACTCACTCTACAGTGTTATTACATGTTTGCTCCTTGTTGTTATTTGTTGCTTTTAGCTTCCTATTACAAGCATTGAATTATTATTGTCATCATGCCTAGCTTTATAGAGACATTGCTCCCTATTAGTTCTATATTTATACTTGTTCAGGTTGTTTAGTCCAGTGGGTATCTTGACTGTTCCTTGCCACTACTCCTCTGAGGTTAGTCTTGATACTTACTAGGTACCGTTATGGTGTACTCATACTACGTTTTTGCACATTTTTGTGTAGATCCAGTTGCCTCGGATATTGTTGTTTGTTAGCTAAATGGTCGAGCATTGCTATGGAGACTCAAGGTAAACCTGGCAGGCCTCAGAGTCACCCTCTGATATTGTATTTAGGGATTTTTCTTGTAAAATCAGCAGCGCTTATGACTTGTACTACCGGTTTTGGGATGTTATTTCATGTTATAAATGTTGAGTTCATTTAGAAATATCTGGTTTCTGCTCAATAGTTCTGTTGGTTAATTTCTGTCAATTTATTCAGTAAGTGTTAGGCTTACCTAGTCGTAGAGACTAGGTGCCGTCACAACATCCTACAGAGGAAAACTGGGGTCGTGACAAGTTGGTATATGAGTTCTAGGTTCATAGGTGCTATGCGTCATAAGCGAGTTTAGTAGAGTCTTGCGGATCGGTACAGAGACTTCTGTAGTTATCTTCGAGAGGCTACGAAACTATTAGGACAGTTTTACTTCTTTCATTCATATCATGCGAGTTTATTGAACTCAGAGTTTGAACCTTTGTCATTCTATTCTCTAACAACCGGTGAGGACACGAGCTACAGTTACCGACGACGCTGCCCCCAGAGCCAGTATTGCTAGGGGCCGGGGCAGAAGTAGAGGCAGAGGTCGAGAAGGAGCATGTACCGCAGCTAGAGCACCTGCCAGAGCAGCAGTTGAGGAATCGCTAGTAGCTCCTATTGGGGGACAGGCACCGGAGGCGCCTGTTGCTACCCCGAGACTTTAGGAGATTTTGGCACAGTTCCTGAGCATGTTTGGTATATTGGCTCAGGCGGGGTTGATTCTAGTTTCATCAGCTACTTCACAAATCGGGGGAGGAGCTCAAACTCCCGCCGCCCGTACTCTGGAGCAGCGAGTCCACGTTGGTCAGGTTCCAGGTGTCATGCCGACATATCCTGTAATCCCAGTTCCGCCCGTGGTTAGGGTAGCAACATCTGAGGAAGAAAAACTCAGACTTGAGAAGTTCAAAAAGTATTACCCTCCTATTTTTAGTGGTATGGCTTCAGAGGATGCACACGGGTTCCTAGGGGAGTGCTACCGTATTCTCCGAACTATGGGTATTGTGGTGGCAAGCGTGTGAGTTGGGTAGTCCGGCCGATGCGACTTCACTTTCATGGACTCAATCTTCAGAGGTATTCTTAAGAGAGTTTGCTCCCCAGACCCTTCGAAAAAGCGTGGCGCGTGGAGTTTGAGCAGCTGCGCCAAGGCACTATGTTGGTGACAGAGTATGCCGTTAGATTAAGTGATTTTTCCAGACATACACCTGTTTTGGTTTCTATGGTCAGTGAGCGAGTCCACAGGTTCATTGAGTGGCTCATTCATGATATCCAATCCAGCATGGCTCAATAGTTGGAGTCGAATGTTCCATTTCAGCAGGTAGTAGAGATCGCCCACTGATTAGAGGGCGTGCGGGGTCAGAAGAGAGAGGGCAGGGAGGCTAAGAGGCCTCATAGGTGAGTCCTCCTATTTTACTTCACACATGGGTGAGTTTAGTGATTTGGTACTCTACTTATGTGTTTGACCATGTTGGGAGATTCTATAGTGGTAGACCATGTCTATCATTTTGTTTTTATTCATTATTGAGATCTATGAGACTAGAAGTGGCATTCTGTTACTCATTTAGGTAGTTTCGATGTGATTTCCAGAAGGTTGGTTACGATTTGTGGTTTAGATGTTCTACTAGTGTGGGAGTTCAGTATGTGTTGTGATTTTGTTGGCGGAATTGAATTAGAGGAAGGTTCTGATTGGTATGATGTGTAAAATACTTGTGATTCAAAGTTGAGGATGGAATCCTCGTGTTTTCATATGGTTTGATATGTCGAACCGGGCTGCATGTCGCGGTGAAAGTTAATTCAGGATGAGATCCGTGTGATTAGTTCATGTGTTTTGATTTTCCCTTGTGAAATTGATTCGTAGTATGGTACTGATAGTCTGATAGGGAGTTGTGCCTGTTGGGCTTGTTTGATAGTTCTCTTATGTATTTATCCTTGCATATTTAGTTGTATTCGCGTGGTGCTTATTGGGTTTTAGCTTATGAGGTGTGTTCCCAGGGGGCGTTAGATGTGACTTGTTGATTTGAGTGAATAGTCATGGAATCTTCGTGTTTCTTGCCTCGTTGTCGGTGTTGTGGAGGTTTGGAACGGGGTTCTAGCTGATATAAGGTTAATTGCCGGTGATGGGTTTGATTATGGATAGCTATTGTGATCATAGATGTGGTTATGGGCATATGTGTGATGTGTTACATAGTGTGGTTGTACCTTGTGGGTGTAGGCATAAGTTGTTGCAGTTGGTTGAGGTTAGTACCACGTGTTGATGTACGAATCTAGTCTTTTGCAATTAGTCGAATGGTGAGAAATTTGGTCTTAAGGCCTATTAGTGTGGGTGGAAGAAATAATCTTCAATTGAGTTGGTGTTGTCGTACCTATGTGGATTGGGGTGACATGGGATCACCCGCGAGTAAATATATGGTGAGTACAGTAAGTGATTTGACGACTATTGTTTAAGAGAGGGAGAATGTAACGACCAGACCGGTCATTTTGAGAATTTGCATCACGTTCGGCGGCTTAAGGTCCGAGCAGCTTCGTATTATGTGTTATGACTTGCGTGTGTGGTCAAGTTCAATTTTCGGATGATTCGGGATCAAATTGGAAGAAGGATTCTTGTTTTAGAAGCTTAAGCGATAAGAGTTGACCAAAATTTGACTTTTGTGTAGACGACTCGGAAATGGTGTTTTGATGATTCCAAGAGCTTCGTATGGTGATTTTGGACTTCGGTGTGCGTCCGGATTTGGAGGTCCGTAAGGTAATTTGATGCATTTTGGCAAAAAATGAAAAGTTAACATTTTGGAAGGTTAAGAGGTTTGATCGGGAGTTAGCTTTATTGATATCGGCCCCGGATTGCGATTCCGAGAGTTGGATTAGCTCCGTTATGTCATTTGGGACTTGCATGCAAAATTCGACGTATTTCTGGTTGATTTGATATGTTTCGGCACGAGTTTTGGAAGTTGGATGATTTGAAAGTTCGTAAGTTCGATTCGAGGTGCGATTCGTAGTTTCGACGTTGTTTGATGTGATTCGAGGCTTCGAATAAGTTCGTATTGTGTTTTAGGACTTGTTGGTATGTTGGGATGGGGCCCCGGGGGCCCCGGGTGTGTTTCGGGTGAGTTTTGAGCAAGTTTGGGTGTTTCGGCACTTTGATGATGTTTTGGAGCAGTTGAAGTGCGACAGGCACATTTTTGGAGTGCTGAGGCAAAGTCCATGTGCGCCGCAATTGAGAAAGGTGCGGACCGCAGCAGGGGAAACATGCAGGTTGATGGTTTGACTTTGGAAGCTTATATCTTTTTATCTATAAGGAATTTGGAGATGATCTAAAAATAAAAATTGTAGCCCTTTGAGTCTAGTTTACAGAAAATCAACCATTCATCATTTAAACATTTATATTGAAAGTTATGGTCAATTTCCTAAAACCTGATAGTACAGTTGCCGTTGAAGTGCGGCCGCACAATTTGGATTGTGGTGCGGACCACACAAAAAATATGCGGTCAACACTTTGGGAGATCAGATATGGTCCCAGGGACCCCCGGTGTGTTTCAGGTGAGTTTTGAACAAGTTTGGGTATTTCGGCACTTTGATGATGTTCTGGAGCAGTTGAAGTGCGGAGGACACATTTTTGGAGTGTTGAGGCAAAGTCCATATGCGGCCGCAATGGAGAAAGGTGCGGACCACAACAGGGGAAACCTGCAGGTTGATGGTTTGACTTTGGAAACTTATATCGTTTAATCTATAAGGAATTTGGAGATGATCCAAAAATGAAAGTTGTAGCCCTTTTAGTCTAGTTTCCAGAAAATGAAATAATTCACTATTTAGACATTTGTATAGAAAGTTATGGTCAATTTCCCTAAACCTGGTAGTACAGTTGCTGCTGAAGTGCGGCCGCACAATTTGGATCGCGGTGCGGACCACACAAAAAATATGCGGTCAGCACTTTGGGAGATCAGATGTGGTACCATATAAACGAGGGTTTCATCTTATTTTTTATTTTTGGACCTAGAGAGCTCGGTTTGTGGCGATATTTCATGGGTTTTTCAAGAAAATCACCGGGGTAAGTGATTCTAACTCGGATTTGGCCATATTACACGAATCCATTGTTATTTTTTCATCATTAAATTAGTGATTTGAGTTGGAAATTTGGGGGGGAAATTGTAAAAACTTCTTAGACTAAATTTTGGGGATTTGAAAGGCGATTTGAGGTCGGATTTGAGTAATTCTTGTATGGTTGGACTCGTTATCGAATGGGTATTCGAATTTTGTAATTTTGGTCGGGTTCTGAGGCGCGGGCCTGGGGTTGACTTTTTAGTATTTATTAAAGATCGAGGCTTTATTATCCGAAATTATTTCCTATGGTTTTTATTTATGCTATTAAGTTATTTTGGCTAGATTTGAGCCGTCTGGAGATTTGTTTCACACGAGGAGGTCATTTTAAGGTATCGATATAGCTTCTTTGAGGTAAGTATCTTGCCTAACTTTGTGTAGGGGAACTACCCCTTAGTATTTGAGTCATTTGTGTTAATTATGTCATGTGAAGGCCGTGTACACGAGGTGATGAGTACGTGCTCAGGGTTATTTGTGGGAATTTGACCGTTTAGGACTCTTAGGTTCTTATGTTCATTAGATATGAAGTTGTTTTGTCATGTTAAATCCCCCATTTACTGAATTCACCCTTACGTGTCTTATTTGGAATTAACGCCTTCATGTTCTACCCTTATTGCCGATTAAACTCTTATGCGCCTTAACTGAAGTTGTTGCCCTTTTTATTGCCATGCTATCCTTTTCGTAATTGCTTATCCTTAATTGAAGTTATTATTATCTTTTTCTTAATTGTTTATCCTTAATTGAATTTGTTGTATCTCTTCCGTAATTCTCAAACTTAAATGAAGTTTTGTTAACCTTTTTCATTGTTGACTTATTCTTATTTGGAATCATTGATTCATGTTATCTCTCTTATCATCAAATTGTACTTTTGTGGAATCATTGCTACACATTATATATACTTTGTTGAGCTATTCTTGTGGAGACCATTATTCCATGTTGTATTTTTCTTTGTGAGCTCGTTCTACCATTTCTTCGTGTTCTGAAGTTCTTGAGTTGATTTACTTCCCGTATTCTCTTGTTATTGTTGTTGTTGCTCTTGTATTCAGTATTGTTGAGCTGAGGGATATGCGTGGTTGTGATATTAAAACTATTTTAAGGAAATGTTGTGGGCACATATTGTGAAAGTCACTTTATTGAGTTGTTATGTTTTGGCACACGTGTTATTGTTGAGAGGATTGCTCGGGTTTTTGCATGAGGTTTCTGCCGCGCTGTTGTTAGTATTGATATGCATGCGGTGATATAAGGTCTGGGTGTTATAAACGCATGCGATGAGATAAGGTGGGCTTGATACGCGTGGCTAGTAGGGGAACTACTAGAAGCCATGCGGTGTGATAAGGTGGGCTAAAGCACGGGGTGCTATTTCAGGAAAAATGATTTTCAAAACTAAATGTAAAGTCTCCCGCGGTGATATTAGGAAAGGTTGTGATTCATTTTGTGCTTTGAGACTACGAGGCAGTACCTCAGTAGTGGCTCTTGTTGACATTTCCCCATTCTTTTGTACTTGTCTTTGATTGTAGTTTTCCTTAGCATACTATTAATTATCTTTCTCCGTGTTGCACTGTTTTTTTAGTTCATTGTAGCTAATCTTGTTGTACGATTCGTTGTTTCAATTTCATTGCTGTCTTTACTACACTGTACATTTTGTAGTGATTGTTTCTTATGTGCCATTTGTCTATACTCTTACTTGTTGACTTGAATTGTAGTAGAACACTTGCACAAGCATACACGTAAATAAATCACCTATATCTCTCTAAGAAGATGAATTTTGATGTTTTGACCATTTACATGTACTCCCGTGTACTTGCCTTGTGTGTGAGAGTTATCCTATTGGCACATGAGTTGTTCGTGCAGTCATGAGTCATTATTATTGTTGGCACGTGAATCGTCCTTGCGAATATTAGATATTGTCACTCGTTTGGCACGTGAGTCATCCGTGCTGTTATGAGTTGTAATGTGGGTACAAGATTCTAAGTGATTAGAGTTCTAGAGTTGGGACCCGTGATTTGTGATTTTGAGGTTTAGTACTTCGTGGAAATTCTTGGATAAACCTGGTGTGAAAGCGGTCATTCCTATTGAGTTGTCACTTGTTTTCCTTTATTTGGTTTCACCGGATTTGAACTGTGTTCAGCTCACTCTACAGTATTATTACTTTTTTTTGCTCCCTGTTGTTAATTGTTGCTTTTAGCTTCCTATTACAAGCATTGAATTATTATTGTCATCATGCCTAGCTTTATAGAGACATTGCTCCCTGTTAATTCTACATTTATACTTGTTAAGGTTGTTTAGTCCAGTGGGTGTCTTGACTGTTCCTCATCACTACTCCTCCGAGGTTAGTCTTGGTACTTACTGGGTACCGCTGTGATGTACCCATACTACGCTTCTGCATATTTTTGTGCAGCCAGGTGCCTCAGATATTGTTGGTTATTAGCTAGCTAGTCGAGCATTGATGTGGAGACTCAAGGTAAACCTGCCGTCGCGTTCGCAGGCCTTAGAGTCACCTTGTGATATTGTACTTGTACTGTTTAATTTCTATTCCGAACAGTTATATTTAGGGATTTTTCTAGTAAACTCAGTAGAGCTTATGACTTGTACTACCGGTTTTGGGATGTTATTTCATGTTGTAAATGTTGAGTTTATTTAGAAATATCCGGTTTCTGCTCAATAGTTCTGTTGGTTAATTTCTGTCAATTTATTCAGTAAGTGTTAGGCTTACCTAGTCGTAGAGACTAGGTGCCGTCACGACATCCTATGGAGGGAAACTGGGGTTGTGACATTTATACTCTTGTGGGCCATGTGCAACATGCAATTTATGCTCTTGCGTTAAAGAGTTTTGCAACTTATAGATTAAGCTCGTATTTTTAGGAGCTTTGTAACTTAAAGATTTTGCTCAAATTTGAAGATTTTGTGACATGCAGTTTAGGCTCATGCGTCCAGGAGCATTGTAATTAATTTGAAGATTTAGCTTACAATTTGAAATGCTTCATAACTTGAAGACTTGGAAAATTTTGAAATCTTTAAGTTCGGCTCGAATTTGAAGAGCTTCGTGACTTGAAGATTTAGCTCAAAGTTGAAAGGCTTTGCAACTTGATGTTTTGATCGAATTTGAATTCTTTGCGACTTGAATTCATTGCTCGACTTTGAAGAGCTTTCGACTTGAGTCTTTGCTCAATTTGAAGTGATTTGGAACTTGAACACTTTGCTCGAATTTGAAGAGCTTTACAACTTGAAGATTTTACTCGAATGTGAAGAGCTTTATGACTTAAATATTTAGTTCAAATTTGGGGAGCTTCGTGACATATAATATAGGCGCATGTGCCAAGAAGCATTATATCTTACAGTTTAGGCTCGTGCATTGAACAACATTATAACTTGCAGTTTAGGCTCGTGTGTTGAGGAGCATAGTAACATGCATAGACCTTTCGGTTTCATTATCGTATGAAAACTTGCCCTCATCGTCGCCTTATTGTTCTTATTCTTCTTCGTCGTAAGGCTCAAAGACAGGTAGCCCTTGGTCTGTACTTGTGGCCACACTTAGTTCTATATCATAAGCACGAGTTGCTAGTTCTTTAAAAGTTTTGGGCTTTATGCCTTGTAAGATATAGTGAAGACCCCAATGCATGCCTTGAATGTACATTTCGATGCCAGAAGGTTCGCTAAGGTGATCTTTACAGTTGAGGCTTAAGCTCCTTCAGCTGTTGATTAAAGTCAATAACTAGCTCATCCTTTTGTTGATGAGCATTTGTAAGTTCGATCATGCTTATGATGCATCTTGTGCTATAGAAACGATTGAGAAACTCATGCTCTAACTGCTTCCAACTATCGATGGATCCAGATTCGAGATCTGTGTACCAATCGAATGCATTACCTTTGAGAGATCGAACAAACTGTTTGACAAGATAATCGTCGTACGTTCCAACATTGTTGCAAGTTTCAACAAAGTACGCTACATGTTGATTCGGATTTCCCTTGCCGTCGAATTGTTGTAACTTAGGAGGTTGATAATCACCATGCATCTTCAAGTTGTCAATTCTTTGTGTATATGGCTTTGCATATGTGAGAGATAATTTGGATGATGACTCAGACTTATCTTTGATAGCCTCCATGATGAAGTCCTTTAATTTTTCAACGGGAATTAGGCCTTCAGCGGAGACTTGGATCTTCTTGGTTGTCGTTGCTTGCTTTTTAGAGGAGTCCCCTTTCTCTTGTAACCTTTGAAGATTTAAAGGTGATTGTGTGGATTCTCCTTCTATTATGCTATACAACTTATTTGTTAACTTGGAAAGTTTAGCATCTTGATCTCGCATGCTCTTTGACAAGCCTTCAACCGCTTTTGTCAAATTTGCAAGTTGTTCTTCTACGGTAGGAGCTCCAATAACCATTGCTTGCATGATCACTGTAGAGGATGAAGAATGATATGGATCTTTATTGGGATAGAGCTTGGAGGTCGCATTAATTGAGACTAAAGTACAGCTAACGCTAAAGTCATCATCATAATCTTGCATGAAAGGTTTTTCGGACTTCGATAAACTAAGTTGGCAAGAACCTTTTCGTTCCTTTTGGCAATGTCGTTCCCTTTTTGGGCCATGCTTGTAGAGGATCTTGCTCCTTTTGAAGCTGAAGATACGAAAATAGGGGTTGACGCAGACGATACTTGGAGTGCTTATTGTCCTAAAGAGTTTGCTTTTCTCCTTGTAACTGGCCCAAAACTTCCAAAAGTAACATCGAGGATGCTTTCCATATCAGCATAGAACTTGGAATTAGTAGCCTCAGTGGAAGTTGATCTGGAGTTAATTTTATTTGAAGCCATTTCGATGTTCTTGAACTTTGGTGATTGAAAAGTTGATATGAGAGGTAGAGATGGTCCCTCTGAGCATGCTAGAATTTGTAGGCAATAATTTTTGGTCAAGAAAAATAACCGAGATCGAAAAATATTGCAACAACCGTAGTATTGTATATTAAATAATTTGAGTGTTACAATCTCTATGATTTCTCTTATTCTTCTTTCCAATAGTAAAAATCAAGGGCCTTTGATCTTGATCTTGAATCTATGTTTGTTGCCACGAACGATGATCTTTAATTCAACTAGCACGAACTTTGATTTGAACTCGTACTCCTTGAACCTTGATTTGTTCTTCGTTTTTGAGCTAGAACTTGAATTCTTGAACTTGAACTTGATTGCTTGAAACTTGAAACTTGTAGGAAAATTTGTGGCGTTTGATCCACGAACTCTCTTTTTCTTCTTGTTATAACTTCTGGTGTCTTCTGAGTTATGAAGACCCCTATTTATAGTTACAGAAGAGAAGAGTTATGATGAAAATAAACTCTTTCCGATCAATCAGATTGAAGTGTGACAAGGCCGCATTTGATTAGCTAGAACATGTCACTTGCACATGTGGCATAATTTCACTGGCCATTTAATTTGACTTGGCATGCCTTGTCATTTTGACACGTGGCATGATCCCATTGGCTCTTCCATTTGACTTGGCGTGCCATGTCATTTGTCACATGGCACCAAACGAGGCCTCTAGAATAAGATGGTTTCTTGGGCTTGACAAAGTGGGCTCATCATTCGCAACCCAATTAAATGGGCTAGCCCAATGAATTTGGACTTATTTAATCAATCCATATATATTGAACTTATACATTCAATTCAATTATATTAGCCCGTAATATACATTTTGTCACGACCCAATTTCCCATTATAGGTCGTGATGGCGCCCAACGTCGCCGTTAGGCAAGCCAACAATGAACTATCAATTCAATTATTTATTTTATTATTTTTAAAATCATAAGTCTTATTAAGTAAAGGATTCAATACGTTTAAAAATCATTAATACTTAAAATATTAGTAAGATATAAAATAAAAGATGACAATATCAAGCTGAATTATAAACAACCACTAGAGTATCCCAAAACCTGGTGTCACAAGTGCATGAGCATTTACTAAGGAGTACAATAATAATACAAGATCTGTCTGGAATGTAAATAAGACAGGATAAAGTAAATAGTACGATGAAGACTCTCTGGGCTGCAATACGTAGCCTGGAATGCAGCTCACCATAAAGTTTCCTCAGCAGCTGCGCCTACGCCCCAAGATGACCACCAAACGAACCTGTCAGATGCTGCACATTTAGTACAGAAGCGCAACATGAGTACGTAAACCAACATGTACCCAGTAAGTATCTAGCCTAACCCCGGAGAAGTAGTGACGATGGGTCGACATCGACACTTACTAGTGGTCCAATAAATCAGTATGATAATTCATAAACAGATATGAAGCACAACAGTAGTAGTGAGGTAAAAATTGTAACTAACATAATCTTTCAAAATTTCTTTTAACGATATAAATTTTTCAATCTCGTATTCTATATCAACAGCTCGAAAAATATCAAGTGCCAATAACAAACGGATAAGAAATATCATATATAATGCCAGGCATCAGTGGAAGGAAAATCTCGTGAATATTCGGACTGCTAACGGTATAACGCACGATTATGCCGAGGTCGTACAACCCGATCCAGAGTGGTGTGTACACAGCCAAGGGTCGACCGACACGAACCAGAGATGAATCTCAATATACTGCCGAGGCGTTCGGCCCGCTCCACAACAAAGGAAGGAACTTATTGAATTTCGAGGCATGTGCTTACAATACAAGTACACGGGCATAAAGTGAATGCAACCTTTACCGTTTCTCAAATAATTTGCCAACAACTCAAGGTGATAAAGCTCGGCCTAATATATATATATATATATATATATATATATATATATATATATATATATATATTTCTAAATCAATTTCAATTACAAATTCAATTAATTAAGCTAGCAAATGGAGTTCAAGTAATTCAAATATTACATGATAAAATCTTGAGTCTACCAGGACATAAACATGCTTTATCTACATACGGAGTCTCGTCACCTCGTGAGTACGTAGCACTCATAGCTAGTAGCACATAACAATTACATCACATGAGGGGCAGTTTCCTCCTCACAAGGATAGACATGAGACTTACATCGCTCCGAAATTTCATAACCGGATCCAATGCCTCTCTAACTCCTCGACTCAAAGCCAACGATCCAAAACTAGTCAAACAACGTGCAAATCAATCAAAATATACTCCAATGCGCATAATTTAACAATTTATAATAATTCTCAACTTCGCTCGAAAAGTCAACAAAATCAACCCTCGGGCCCATGCCCGGATTCCAAAAATATTCAATGATGAACATTACCCATGACACCACGAACTCAAATAAATAACTTATTCCTAATTCCATGTCCAATTTCATGGTCAAAATCCAAGAATACCAAATTCTAAGTTTTTCTTCAAAATCACATAATTTCCACCAATTTCTATGTACAAATCCATGTATAATTCATATATTTAACTCACAATGTGAAGAAATCACTTACCTAGTGGAGGATGACTAAAAAGCTCCTTCCAAAATTGCCATAAACTCGGCTCCAATGGAAGATTTGAGATAAAATGCGCCAAAACCCGTCTTTGCTTACTTATACACTGCCCAGACGACCTTTATCGTGAATGCGACACTTCCCTAGCATTCGCGAAGCTCAACGAACTGATGATCAGAAACACTTATTCGCAAACGCGGCAAGTCCCTCACGTTCGCGAAGCACAACATGCTTCAGCTCCAAAATCCTTCTTTGCGATCGCAAAGACACGCTCGTGAACGCGATGCCTTACCAGGCCTGACCATCGCGAACGCGGCACCTTTCTCGCGAATGCGTAGGCCAAGATTCCCAGGCCTAGTTTCCCTTATGCGAACGCGACCAGTCAATCACGAACGTAGAGCACAACTGTCCAAACCTTCATGAACGCGACTGCAAAGATAGGTGTTTCTTGCTTGATCATAAATGTGCTTGTCACTTAAAAATAATTTTTTTTGTTGCTAGCCCCTTTGAGCCTATAGACCTTTTCTTTGGCACCCACACTACAAGTCGTATCCCTATTTTGTTTTTAGTTTGAGATTGTTGAACCTTTACCTCCTAAGGCACTTAGTCGCTAGCTTTTGAGTGGAACCATGGAAGGGCCCGTAAGGTGCACTAAAGTTGTGAAACAAAAAACTGGTCACTAGCGGATGAACCTTAATGTATGGAGTGTGTGTAGAAAAAAAAAAGAGAAAAAGAAAAAAATTTGCAAAAATTTGCAAAAAAGAATGGTTCAAACAATGTAGAAAAACACACACCTCCTAATCTTACTAATTCGTGCTAGTGGGATTATAGAAGTGCTTAATTGAAAAAAGGGCTATGTTGTATATGGCTTGTGGCGAGTGAATTGGTTGAGAATAATATGTGCTCGATTTGTGAGTATAATATATTAAAGTGCTTAGGAGGGCGAGTCACTATTCCTAAAAGTATCATACCCGTCCCTTAGCCTACATTACAACCTTAAAGTCCTAATTGATCCTAGATTTGGCTAGCTTATATTAGTAGAGATGTACACTACGGGCAAGCTTATGGTATGACCACGGGATGCATATGCATTGTTTGTGAGAGTGAGCGAATTTTGTTCAATTGTGTGATGTCCTTAAATTATGTTCAAAGGCATACTTGAATGTGTGGACTATTCTATATTCACTCTTTTGTTTGTTGGTGAGGGAACATGATCTCTTGAAGGATTGGTAATGTTGTAAACTTCTCTTGATAGGTGAGTGCGCGAGTTGAAGGTGCTTAGTGGTAACGAGTCGGCTCTTGAGGTAGGGTGGTTACGGATAGGTTATTTGAATTGATTGAATTGAAATGGTTATACCTGGGCGTATTTGAAACGGGAAGAATGTGAAATTTGTATGTTCATGCTTGATTGCCGGTATCGATCATAGTCAAGGGTAGCGTGTATGGTTAAAAATTGAAGTACTCTACTCTAGTTGAGATATGTACGTAGTTGGGGTATAGTTGATAGTCCCATTGCTCGAGGACGAGTAAGAGTCTAAGTGTGGAGTGTTGATATTTAGCTTAAAGTATATATATATATATCGCCTCATATTTTACTCGTGTTTCGTGAATTTCGGATGTGAAATATATTGATTTATGTAATTCACGGTATTTTTATATGTAGGAATCATCTAGAAGCAATAGGGGGCGAAATGTGCGAGCTTAGAGCCAAAAAGAAGAAAAAGGTTGAAAATGGCCATTATAGTGCCACAGGCAGCGTGAGGCGCTACTTGTGGCGCAATTTACAGAAGCTTCAATTTTCCAGCGCCAGGGCTAGTGCCCCACGCTACCCTGGGCGCTGGTGACGGGAAACATCTCCAACTTTACCCGAGATAAGGTTATTTCAGCCCAAGACCTATCCAACGCATATAAAAGCAAGACTAAGCCTATTTTGGGAGGAGAGACGCCACTTTGAAGGAAAAATACACACGAGGAACATCCGAGAGCGAGGTTATCTCAGTTGTCTTAGCTTTTCTTAGTATTTTCAATCATTCAACACTTGTGAATTTGGTTTGATATTATCATAAGTGGCTAAAACCCATAGTTCTGGGGTTGTGATTTAGCCATGAATATTGTTGTTTAAAGTTGACTTAACCTTGATTACAATTCACCAATATATGACCGTTTCTTCAATTCTGTGATTAATTGCTTAATTGTCTAGCCAACAGTTAGGTTCTATTTACTATCTATGCTATGCTCGGGAAAGCCATGTTTAGATTAGAGAATAATTGAAGAGAATAATTCGGGAGAATACTATGAGAGAAATTGTTCGATTAATTAGCAACCGTGAGTAAATTGTATGAAAGGAAGAGTTAATTAGAACACAATAGGATTGGTGAATTGATCACAACCCTGGAATATTTGTCTCTACTGAATATACAGCAACCATTTGCTTCTTGCTAAATTAGTTACTTGTTAGAATTATTACTTAGTATAATCACTCCTTTGAACTCTAATTGATTTGACTGAATAATAATCTTGGTGAAACTAGTGGGTAGTTAACACAAGTCTCTGTGGGTTCGATACTCGACTTATCATTTTATTACTTGTACGACTTGCGTGTGTATTTGGGAGCAACACTAGCAAATGGAGTTCAAGTAATTCAAATATTACATGATAAAATCCTGAGTCTACCCGGACATAAACATGCTTTAGCTACGTACGGACTCTCGTCACCTCGTGCGTACGTAGCACCCGCAACTAGTAGCACATAACAATTACATCACCTAGGAGATAATTTTGTAGTTTCTCCCTCACAAGGTTAGACGGGAGACTTACCTCGCTCCGAAGTTTCATAACCGGCTCCAATGCCTCTCTAACTCCTCGGCTCAAAGCCAACGATCCGAAAGTAGTTAAACAACGTGCAAATCAATTAAAATACACTCAAATGCGCATAATTTAATAATTTGTAATAATTCTCAACTCCGCTCAAAAAGTCAACAAAGTCAACCCTCTGGCCCACGTGCGCGGATTCCGAAAATTTTCGATGAACATTACCCATGACACCACGAACTCAAATATATAACTTATTCCTAATTCCATGTCCAATTTCGTGGTCAAAATCCAAGAATACCAAATTTTAGGGTTTTCTTCAAAATCACACAATTTTCACCAATTTTCATGTCAAATCCATGCATAATTCATGTATTTAACTCACAATGTGAAGAAATCACTTACCTAGTGGAGGATGACGAAAAAGCTCCTTAAAAAATCGCCCCAAGCTCATCTCTAATGGAAGATTTGAGATAAAATGCGCCAAAACCCGACTTTGCTCACTTATACACTGCCTAGATGACCTTCATCGCGAACGCAACACTGCCCTCGCCTTCACGAAGCTCAACAAACTCAGGACCATAAACTCTTCTTCGTGAACGCGGCAAGTCCTTCGCGTTCGCGAAGCACAACCTGCTTCAGCTCCAAAATCCTTCTTCGTGATCGCGAAGACAGGCTCGCGAACGCGATGCCTTACCAGGCCTGACCATCGCGAACGCGACACCATCCTCGCGATCGCGTAGGCCAAGACTCCCAAGCCCAGTTTACCTTAGGCGAACGTCAATCGCGAACGCGGAGCACAACTGCCCAAACCTTCGTGAACGCGACTGCCTTATCGCGAACGTGTTGAACAAAAAGGCCTGCAGTCCAAAACCTCCTTCGCGAACGCGTCTCTCCCTCCGCGTTCGCGAAGAACAAAATCAGCACCAGCAAACCAGCAACAATAATTCATCCAAACTTGGTCCAAAACCATCCCGGAACACACTCGAGGCACCCGGGACCCCGTCCAATCACACAAATAAGTCCCAAAACATGACATGAACCTGCTCGAGGCCTCAAATCACACCAAACAAAATCAAAACTACGAATTGATGATCGAAACCTTTTTTTTAAACTTTCAAACATTCAAACTTTGATGAACGCGTCCGATTCATACTTAAACATTCCGGAATGATGCCAAACTTTACGTACAAGTTATAAATCAAGATACGAACCTATTCCAAGGTTCGGAACCTCAAACAGACGTCGATAATACCAAAGTCCACTTCAAATCAAACATAGGAAATTCTTAAACTTTCAAAATGCCAACTTTCCATAATAAGCGCCGAAATGATCCCGGACCATCCGATACTCAACTCGGACATACGCCCAAGTCCGAAATTTTCATACGAACCTATTGGAACCTTCAAATCATGATTCCGAGGCCTTACTCAAAAGTCAAACCTTAGTCAACTCTTCCAACTTAGAGCTTCTGAATTTAGAATTTTCTATCCGAATCAACTCTGAACTTCTCGAAATTCGATTCCGACTACGTACACAAGTCATAAAATATGAAGTGAAGTTACTCAAGGTCTCAAACTACCGAACGACGCGCTAGAGCTCAAAACGACCGACCGGATCGTTACATATTTGGACTAATTTGTTTTGAATTAAAATATAATCCAAATGAATTTAAATTTATAAAATTTAAATGCGTACACTTTCATAAAAGGAGATATAACCATAGTCTCTTTAGCGACTTCATCCATCATCAAGGGGTCGTGAGCCTTTGTCTTTGTACTACACCCGTTTGATGCCCTTAGCTAATTGAAGTAGGAGGTGATGTTTTAATTTTTTTTCTCAAATTATTACAGCTAGTTACAGGATGATAAGTAAAACACCTTAATTTTTAACAATAAATTAGCATCTTCAAACAAAAAATTGACTTTTTTTTTGTTTTTCATTGGATGTTGATTATTTTTATTGAGATCTGATTAAATTTGAATTTGTATCTAGAACTCTCACATCAAGGGTATAATATTTTCTAATGAAGAGGATTTCATAGGCTAAAATAGTCAGAGATGAAGCTAGCGTTTGGATATAGATTTGATTGAAACTTGAAAAAAAATATTTTCGAATTTGTGTTGAAAAATATTTTTTGAAAATTGAAGTTGTGTTTGGACATGCATTTTATTTGAAGAAAAGTTAATGTTTTGTGAGTGGAATAACAATTTTCATCCAAAAATTGTCATTAACCAATTTTTGAAAACATTTAAATTTTCTCTCCTCAAAATATGATTATATTTCATAAACAAACAATATTTTCAATTTTTTTTTGAAAAAATGATTTTTTTTTTTGCACACTGTAAACTGGAATATAAGGTTTTTATTGTTTGACCGAGCCCTCATTTGATGGACCCACACGTTTACAGACAAAACTCACCAGCTAACATCTCATTGGTCCCACACGTTTATACATCCATACAGCCAATCCCCCCATATGATCATCAAACTCCAAACCTTCTCTTTAGAGCTTAACTTCGATTTTTGTTCAATTACAATGGCGACTCTCTCTTCCACCTTAGCCCTCTACTTCTCCTTCACACTCCTCTGCTTCAACCTTATCGCAGCCTCTTTTTCCCCCATCGATCACTACCTCATAAACTGCGGGTCCCATGAACCTAAAACCGTTGACTCCGACCACCGCCACTTCACCGGCGACTCAACGATGTCGTTTCTTGCCTCCACTGAAACGATTTCATTCACTGACGCAAACCCAAGTTCTAAGTCTTCTCCAATTTACCACACCGCTCGTGTTTTCACGCGCCCCTCTAAGTACAAGTTCCTTATCAAGAACCCTGGTACTCACTTGGTACGTCTCCATTTCCGGCTCTCGATTTTAATAATGCTAAATTTCATGTCTTGGCAAATGGGTTTGTGTTATTTAACAGTTTAAGTATGGAAATGGGTCAGGATCTTGAGATAATAAAGGATTATGTGATTGGGGTAGATTCAGATGTGCTTGTTATCAGCTTTGTGCCCATGGATAAGTCAAAATTTGCATTTGTAAATGGGATTGAGGTTATTTCTGCTCCTAATGATTTGATTGCTGATGTGGCTCAGTATGTAAGTTTTGATAAAAATGAGCAAATTCATGGACTATTGAAGAATGGGTTTGAAACTATGCAAAGGGTTAATGTTGGTGGTTGGAAAGTTACTCCTTTTAATGATTCATTGTGGAGAACTTGGATTGCTGATGATGAATATCTCAAGTCTAATGACGGGTCATCAAAGGTTCACTTTGGTGGCCGTATAAATTATCAAGATGGTGGGGCAAGTAGAGAGGTTGGTCCTGATAATGTTTATAATTCTGCTCGAGTTATTAGGAGTTCGGGTGATTCAGTCTCCAAGTTGAATATGACATGGACATTTCCGGTGATTGGAGGGTACAAGTACTTGGTTAGGATGCACTTCTGTGATATAGCTAGTGTTGCGCGTGGGATGCTATTTTTTAATGTGTATGTGAATGACAATTTGGCCTACGAAAACTTGGATCTTACGTCAGTTACGAATGGGATGCTGGCTTCTCCTTTCTATGCTGATGTTGTAGTTGATGGAGATAGTTCTGGTGTTTTGACATTGAGCGTTGGGCCATCGAATATGAGTCTGCCACGTGCTGTAGATGCCATTCTGAATGGGGTTGAGATCATGAAGATTAATAATTCTGTGGGTAGTTTTGATGGTGAGATTTGTGCTCATTCTGTCTTGAAGAGTTGGAAGAAGGGAAGTGGTAGCTTTTATCCTATGCTAGCTGCTGTCTTCTTGCTTCTGATAGCATTTGTGATTATGCATCGGAGAAGAGCTGGGGCTACTGACTCTGGGACCTGGTGGAGGTTACCCACCGAGATTCCTGAAGTTAATATGAATTACAGCAACCAACTGTCATCTAATAAGCTGTGATGATTCTGAAATAAGATTAAGAAGATATCTTAATTTTCACTACTTTGAAACCTTTAGGGTTGCCTTTAGCACGGAGTTCAGTTGTCTTGTACTGTAAGTATTTATATTTATGTAATTAAAAGCAAAATTACTGTTTTAACAGAATTTGTTTTTGATTTTCCACTATTTGATGTTTTCTGTGTGCATCTATATCTTATGTTTTATGATTTAACATTCAGAAAGTGAAGATTCTGAGGCTATTATCTTTGTAAACTTGTTGGCAAATTCATATTCAATTTATTGGTATTGTACTATTGTATGCTTCGAAAGCTTGAGTTGTTGAAAATTGGACATTCTCACTTTAATTATGACTCCTGTTTCATTATTGCATGCTGATGTCATACAGTTTTTACTATAAACATAGAACTGGTAGACGTTAGTGATTGAAAACTAAGATTATTAGATTGCGACTTCAGGACAAGCACTCATTGTTGAAGTTTTATGATGAATGCAACTCTAAATTCTAATTACTATCTAATCATAACTAGCAAGGTTGGTTATAGTAAGTCTCAGAAATACCTTAAGATGTTAGCTTGAGCCTGAGAGGACGATAGATGATATTTTTGATAGATCAGTAATTTCATCATTCTAATATAAAGATGGTGAAGGGTACTAGATGATACCTTGAAGCATCTAAAGTGTCGCTCCTAATCCTGCAAGGATGTGTTCGGTCTACCAGTGAAAATGCCAAGTGTTTGCTATTGAGCACCAACCAAAGTACTAATAAACCTGGTTCAATAATTCAGATCCTTGCAGCCCTTAAAATTGTTGCTCATTTCTTTGGTGTCGGAGGCAGCCTTTCTGATACACAAATTAGTCTATAGAAGACCATTTACATTCGTCTTATTTCTATTTGCCTCTGCAGTTTGCCTTCCACCTCTTATCATGAAATTGTCTCCTTTTCTCCCTTCTTTTTTTCCTCCACATATACCTGGCTTTGACTTGCTTTCATTTATGCTGTTTATGCATTGCAATTTCAGCATTTAACTAATAGCTCCTTTCACCAAATAAAAGGAGCTATTAGCATGCAAGATTCAGGATTCTGATTTTCATGGCAAAGCTATCGTCATCCATTTGGAATGTGTTCTCTTATGTTCTTTTTCTTTCTCTCCGCTCCGTTCGTTTTTTTTAAAACTAAATGTTGACGAACAACTTTCGACTTACAATGTGCTGGTATGCTTCTCATTAAGTGCCATTAGTGCGCAGCTGAAGGTTTTGATGGGGATCTTGATATTCACATTACAATTATATACTAAATGAACCCTCCAATGTTGTTCAGGAAAAAAAAAAAAAAAAGAAACAGAGAAAATGGAAAATCTCAAATGTTTAACTTTGAGCCCATCAATGAGTTCAACCCCTGGTCACATAGTTTTTGTCGTTTATAAGTTCATTCATATTCAGTTCTTGCTGCTCTTAGCCTCTTACCACTTTGCTTTTTTGTTAACCCTGGAAGTGAGCTAAAGGAGCTAAGCATATAGGCCTTTTGGCTTTAGCATCATGTCTGCTGTCTGAATTTGTTCCAGATTATTTAACTATCATGACTGTCGCTTGAATCACACCATCTAGGTATTATCAGAAACATCTCTGCTAATCATGTCCTTCATCTTTACATTAAGTGCGAGCTTATGTTCGCTTTGCTATTTTAACTAAGAATGCACTTCTCAAGAAGCGGAATGGAAAATCTGGTATTGCAATTCTAAGATTGTCAAGTGCACCTACAAATTGCATGAATAATCATTAACTGAATGTACAATCAATACAATTAACTAAGTCTTAATCCCTAACTAGTTGGCTCATGATATGACTCCTCTATTTTTCTGCTCTTGAGAGATTGTTAAACATCAGCAAAAAGATTGCTGACATATGGATCATTTTCTTCCATAGCCAACTATATGTAGTGTTGTCAAAGGCGAAAAGTGTTAAAAAGAGCTCCAAGTCTATTGGGGCTTTAAGCGCAAAGCGCAATTAAATTGTGGGCATTAGTTAAAAAAGCGCAACAAAGAAAAAAAATAAAAACATATTTGTAATACAAGGAAAAAATAACAACTTCATTCATAATGATTTCGTTAATAATTAATATATCTTTTGACAATCATATTTATTGCTTAGTATCGCTCTATTCAAGATAGAACTTATGGGCAATGATGTGCACGCCTTAGTGTCTTGTCTACACTAAAGCGCAGCCTAAGTGAGGTGAAGCGCCTGCCCTGAACTTCTCTGAGCTTCAGGGCTTAAGTGTGCCTCAAATGGGCTTTTGACAACACGGACTATATGTGTAAATGTAAAAAACAAAATATAACAGAACATTGAAGAATTGGCGAAAATTTTTGCGGTCCATTTCTAGGATTCCCCCAAAAGTGAAAGAGTTGACTGATGACAGAACTTAAAGGGAAGCCATATTCAACACTCTGAACGTTGTTAGTGAGGTCAGCACGTCAACTGCAGGTAGTGACTACATATATATCTTCACAGTTTGATATTATTGCCTCCTTATTTAGTAACAATTTTTATAGTTACTTGGGTAGGCTTTCAGAAGTTACTTTGGTGTAGATATAGATATTTATAGTGCTTTAAATGAATTTTCTAAAGGCTGTCATCACTGGTGGTTTGGATGTTCATGCTCACACTAGGCTTGTTCGATTAGGAAAATGCATTTCTGAAAATGTCTCTTGGTTGGTTTAAGTAACCTATCCTACTCATTAAACTTGATATCTAGCTTAGGTAACACTGGCTCGTCTTTAGAGTCTGGTGGATCTAGTAAAGAAGGAGGCCAACTGAAAGCCACTAAAGAATCATTTTTCTCTGGCATCATAAAGAAGAGCTTTAAAGAATTCAGCCAATCCGATCATTCTGCGGAGGAGGAAAAAGCCAATACTACAGTTAACGGGCATCTTATACCAGATAGGTTGATTAAAAAGGCAGAAAAGCGTGCTGGACGAATACAACCTGGACATTACTGGTAAGTATTGGGACATTCAATCATTTCAACCTGTTCATTCTTTGAGTTTAAACCTGATATCTTTTGCTCTTTGACTTTGATCTTGTTGCTGATGTGTATCGTAGGAGGCCAAAAATAACATAAGTGACTATTTTATATATCTGTTTGTTTATTTGTTTTATATTTTGGGTGCAGGTGTAAAATAAAGCTCTATATAATTCTTGTTTGCTAGGTGAAATATTCAAACGTGATTATGCTTTTCGTATTTAATCTATTAACTTTGTAGAATTTCATTAACGGATTTGCGACATAAAATCCACCAATAAGTATGATCATACAGAAGTTGCAAGGTTACAATGGGCAAGCATGGAACCTCTTGGAAGCAATATTTCAACATGCATATAGCACTGTTATTTACTGAGATACTGAGAAGAAGATACTGAATATCTGAGAAAGAGCTCTAATGCAGTATTGATTATTTGAAAGTGTACATGATGGGTAGTTTTTATACTTAAATTTGTAAGATTCCTATTTTTTATGGTTCAGTTATGTCAATTAGTCCACATTTATTCAACTGCAAAGATTCACTTTACCTGGTCCTGTACCACATTTTCTTTGTCCTAAAATCACATTTATCAGTATATTGCTTTCTTGCCTTAATTTCCTATACCAGGTATGATTTTCGAGCTGGGTTCTGGGGAGTGACTGGTGGTCCTTGTCTGGGCATTATCCCTGTAAGATTTACTGTTTCCAGTAGATACTTGTAGCCTGTGTTCTACTACTTTTGTTATGCTTTCCCATACTATAACTATTCTTCTTGCAGCCATTTATTGAAGAATTCAATTATCCCATGCCTGAGAAATGTGCTGGTGGAAATACTATAACTAAAGTTTGCCTGGTTCTTGGATCACGGCTATTGTGGTGGAAATATTGTGCTACCTCCTTTGCAATGTTAGCTTTCTAGCTTTAGTGCAGAATGTTTTTCTAATTTGTAATTCTGTTTAAATTACCGGAAGATGTTTATACCAAATTCTCGCGAGCAATATTTGTGTAAAATCCAGCTTTACTAATTCTTTTACTATATCCTCCAGCACTTTAGTTACTTTTGCCTCTTCCATTTTAACATGTTTGTCGCATTTTGCTAATTGAAGGGTCGTCTGGTCATGGTCGGAGCCAAGCAGGACTAATAATATTCTCACATTTAAAATGATGAAAGAACATATTTGTAAGTCTTAGCTAAAGATAATTCGGTAGTACAAAACTCAATTTCCATATGATAATGATGATTAGCCTTTTTCTAAAGTTTACTACCCTATACAAAATTCATCAACTGCCATCTGATTTGATGTGCAAATTTAACACTAGAATAGATATGTAAATTGTAGGCGAAAAATTTATAACTAGCCATTTTTACGCCCGGACAATCAAATTTAGCCACATAATCAAAAGTAAACTATATTTAGCCACTAAATTAGCATGGGAATAATTTGTTGACAAAAATACCCCTACTCTATTTATAAAATTTACGCGACATGACCCCATACTCTGTTTCAGCAGAATCTTGCAGCGCCAATCTACAGATTGAAATAAGCTCTCACAATTATTCTTCTGATTCTTCGAATTTTCTGGTTTAATCTTCTTATTCTTCTCAATGCGTTAATCTACGATTCTTCTCGTTTGTAATTCAGATCGTAACTAATAATATTTGCATTGTTATATATTATTATAAATTTTATATGAAAAACGTTTATTCTGTGCTTGATTGTATAATATATAAATGTAATTTAATTTTCAGTATTTTATGCTGCCACTAAACACCGAAAATGTCTAGTTCATTAAAAAACACACAGTTAAAGTGATGGCAGATAAATTAATTGCAGAACAAAATATCCAGTATAATATATGGACCTTTCTAAATTGATATAGAAGAGATGACAATTCCAGGAACAATATTTCCAGGCACAGCGGTAGTGAGCACCCTCCACTTCCAACCAAGAGGTTGTGAGTTCGAGTCACCCCAAGAGCAAGGTGAGTAGTTCTTGGAGGGAGGGAGCCGAGGGTCTATCGGAAACAGCCTCTCTACCCCAGGGTAAGGGTAAGGTCTGCGTACACACTACCCTCCCCAGACCCCACTAGTGGGATTATACTGGGTTGTTATTGTTGTTGTTGTTTAAGATTCACCTACTATCCTGAATAAAAAGCTGAAATTTTGTCGTTAGATATGTCAAAACTACAGACTCTCCAGCATATAGTATTGGAGGTATCTTTGATTCAAACTAGAAAAAATTATGCATAAAATGGTATAGAACACAACACCAGTATATAATGCTGGACCTTTCTTAATTAATATGTAAAACTCAGAAACTTCCAGTAGATTATACTGAAAGTATCTGTGATTCAAACCAGAAGAACACATCTAAGTTTTTAAGGTTCTCCTAATGTCCTGAATAAAATACTAAACTTTTATGATTACATATGTGAAAACTACAAACTCTGCAGCATATAGTACTGGAGGTATCTTTAATTCACAACCAGAAAAAATTCTGTATAAAATGGTGCAGAACAAAACACCAGTATAATATGCTAGACCTTTCTGAATTGATATGTAAAACTCATAAAATTCTAACATATTATACTGGAAGTATCTGTCATTTAAAACAGAAGAACACATATAAGTTTGTAATACCCTAAATAAAATGCTGGACTTTTGTGATTAGATATGTCAAAACTACAAACTCTTAGCATATAGTACTGGAGGTATCTTTGATTCAAAACCATAAAAAATGCTGCATAAAATAGTGCAAAACAAAACACCAACATAATATGCTGAACCCTTTTGAATTGATATGTAAATTTCACAACCATCCAACATTTTATACAGGAAATATTTGTGATTCAAACCAGAAGAAAACATCTAAATGTCTACTATTACTCTAATGTTCTCTAGCATATAATACTGTAAATTTCTCTGATTCATCATACAAAAAACAAAAAAGTGAATGGCTAATCTTTTCTCTGTTTCCTGAATAAAATGTAGGATATTAATATCTAATTATTTGTGTACATTAAATGCAGGATGCATACAAATTTCTTGATTATTGCTTTCGATGAAAAATGGACACCAAATTACAAGTATTTAGATCAAAAAACGAAGCTTCTCCTTATAAATGATGGGACTTCATTTGACGAATTCATTAATAAGATTTTTGAAGTTATAGAGTTCGACAGGAACAAGTTTGAAGCAACAGTATGGCTTAATATCAACCTAGGCACCGACAAGGGAATACATGTAACAAAAGATGAAGAACTTACTTCCTGTATGATGCTTTTAAGAAACGATCCATACTACAAAGGCTGCAAAATTGTTGTTGAAATATCAAAAATACTTTCTAAATTTTTTACTGGAGATCAACAACAAGAAGGTAATGCAATAATGGAGATTGACAATCAACAATTATTGAAGGGAACGACATATGTTCCAGAAGAGCAAGACATGCTGATTTCTGAAATACCAGAAGAGCAATAGATGCCGATTTTCGAAATTACAATGAAAAATGAGAGTGTAATTCCTATGAAAGATCAACACTTTGAAACACTGCAAACAATTGAAGGGAAAAAAAGGAAAGCAAAAGGAAAGGCAAAAGAATCCCCATCAATAATACTAAAGGAAAATGCATCATTGGATGATGCAAAATTGGGGAATGTTTTTCAAGATAAAAATGCTATGATTAGATATTTTTGCTTAGCAACAATCAAGGAGCACTTTGAGTTCTATGTTGAAAGATCAAGTAATACAAGATACTCTTTGATATGTAGTGATGAAAAGTGTGGTTGGACTGTTCGAGGTTCAAGAATTAAGGAATCAATACTTTTTAAAATAGTTAAATTTCAGAGAAAACATGAATGCTCGGTTGACATTAGAAAGTCACATCAAAGACAAGCGACTTCAAATGTGATAAGAGGTTACATGATTGACAACTTAAGAGACATAACTACTGAAGCAAAGCCTAAGTTTGTCATTTCAGAAATGAAAAGAGCACATGGAATAGATGTTGGCTATGGAAAAGCACGCCGTGCTATTCAAAAAGGGATATCTTTATTACGAGGAACAACAGAAGAAAATTATGAGCAGCTGCCTTCATATTTGTACATGATGGAACAAAAAAACCTAGGATCATATACTAATATTAAGAGAGATGCAGAAAACAGGTAAAAACAAAACTTATAAAATTTTAGTATTTCTTTTATTTTTTGTCATCATTATTTTCCAGCTCATTAGTGAATACTGCAAATGACACAACAAACTCTACATTAATATTAAATATAATACTGCATGTTGATATGAAAAATATAGATTCTGTAGTATTAAAAATTTCAAAATTACCAGTATAATATACTGGTTTCATATGCAAAATATAAAAAATCTCAAGCCTATTATTCTGCTAGTATCTTTAATTCATAGCAGAAACACACATATACTAATATCCATTAGTATGCAGCTTGTCATACCACAAAACTAAATTCTATTTACTTTTCAATGTAACCTGTTTCTTTACATATTTTTTTTTTTTATGTATGGGGAGTCAATTTCTGGGTGGAAGTATTGTAGACCACTTATTGCTGTTGATGGAACATTTCTAAAAAATAAATATAGAGGGTTCTATTAGTGGCAGTTACAAAGGATGCAAATAACTAGATTTTTCCTATAGCATTTTGGGTAGTGGATTCAGAGAATAACGAGTTGTACTAATGGTACTTCAGAGAATTAAGAAAAGCAATTGGCATTCGTAAAGATTTAATGTTCTTATTAGATCGACACAAGGCAATTGCAAAAGTTTTCCCTGAGTGCTACCATGGTATTTGCATATATCATTTAGAGAAGAATCTAAAGCAAAGAAGAGTAAGAAACACTACAATAAACCTATTTCAAAGTGCTACAAGAGTATACAATCAATCAGAATTTGATGACTTTATGTCCCAAATAGCTGTTGTTGATAAGAAAACATTCGACTACTTAATGGAGGAACCACCAGGAAGATGGGCTCATTCACATTGTCCAAGATGACGATATTATATGCTAACAACAAATATTCTTGAGTCAATGAATAATGTTTTGAGACGTGCAAGAGAATTGTCACTTTTAACAATGATGGATTTCATAAAAGAAAAATTGCAAATCTGGTTCTATGAAAGAAGGACAGCAGCTGTAACAACCCGACCGGTCATTTTGAGCTCTAGTACTTCGTTCAGCGGTTGGAGACCATGAGTAGCTTCACTTAGGATATTATGACTTGTACGTGTGGTCAGAATTGAATTTCGGGTAGTTCAGAGTTGATTTGGAAAGAAAATTCTCATTTCGGAAGCTTTAAGTTAGAAGAATTTACTAAGGTGTGATTTTGAGTAAACGACCCCGGATTTGGGATTTGACTGTTCCAACAGGTTCGTATGATGATTTTGGACTTGGGCATATGTCCGGATCGAGTTTTGGATGACCCGAGAGCATTTCGCCGCCTATTGTGGAAGTTGGCATTTTGGAAGAAATTCATAAATTTGGGTTGAAGTGCATTTCAATGTTATCGATGTCTGTTTGGGATTACGAGTCTGGGAATAGCTCCGTATGGTGATCCTGGTATTGGGAGCGCGTCCGAATGTGGATTTGGAAATCCGTAGGTCATTTTGGAGTTGTTTGGCAAAAGTTAGAAATTTGAAGGTTTTTGAGAAGTTTGACCGGAAGTGGACCTTTTGATATAGGGGTCGGATACCGATTTTGGAAGTTGGAGTAGGTCCGTAATGTCGAATGTGACTTGTGTACAAATTTTGAGGTCAATCGGACGTGATTTGATAGGTTTCGGCATCGAATGTAGAAGTTTGAAGTTCTAAAGTTCATTAAGCTTTAATTGGGGTGCGATTCATGAATTCGATGTTGTTTGATGTGGCTTAAGGCCTCGAGCAAGTTCGTGTTATATTTTTAGAGTTGTGTGGGTGTTTGGTTTGGAGCCCCGGGGGCTCGGGTGAGTTTCGGAGTAGCTTCAGAGTGTTTTGTGAAGAAGTTGGATTGCTGGTTCTTGTGTGATCGCATTTGCGATGCAAATGCGAACATTGCATTTGCGAGGACGGGTTCGCATTTGTGAAGGGTGGGAATTTTCTGAGGGGTTCGCATTTGCGAACAATTTGTCGCTTTTGCGGATCTGTCTCCTTCGCATTTGCGAGGATCTTGGTCGCAAATGCGACCTTGGCAGGGGTAGCTTGTCTTCGCATTTGCGAGGATCTTGGTCGCAAATGCGACCTTGGCAGGGGTAGCTTGTCTTCGCATTTGCAATGCATTTGTTATGCGACATCTGCGACTGGAGCCAAGGGCTTTTTATTCCGAGACTTAGCCCATTTCCCTCATTTCCCACTTGGAATTAGGCGATTTTTGAGAGAATTTTGAGGGGGGGGGGGTTCCATCATCATCAAGAGGTCAGTGATTTCTTCTAGTTGTGAGTTAAATACAAAGTTTATATATGGATTTAGACATAAAAATTGGTAGACATTTGAGATTTGGAAGAAAAACCTAGAAATTGATGTTTTTGGATTTTGACCACGAATTTGGGCATGGAAATAGAAATAAATTATATATTTGAGTTCGTGGGGTTATTGGTAAAGTTTGTCTTCGAAAATTTTCGGAATTCGGGCATGTGGGTTTGAGGGTGATTTTTATCGACTTTTCGAATGGAGTTGGAAATTATTGTAAATAGGATTATAATGAGCATTAGAGTATATATTTATGGAATTGCTCATAAATTGACTACTTTTGGAGTGTTGGGCATCGATTTGAATTGTTTGAAAGGCTTGGGAGCCGGCTATGGAACTTCGGAGCCAGGTAAGTCTCCTTTCTAACCTTGTAAGATGGAACTAACCCCATAGGTGAAACAATTCAATATGTGCTTCTATTTGTGGGGGCTATGTACGCACGAGGTGACGAGAGTCCGTGCGTAGCTACTAATATGCTTATGTCCAGGTAGTCTAGGACTCATATCATGTTGTACTTGCGATGTTGCGCCCTATTTGTTAATTTAATTTTTTAAAATATTTAGAAACTCGATAACGGAATTGTAGAAAGGTTAAACCTCATTTACTTGACCGTTAAATGGGAATTTGTAACTCTTGGAATATTTTCCCCTTAATAAATCTTGAATTTGGCTGTTTTAAATTGTATTTTCTCTTTTGTGGAGCGGGCTGAATGCCTCGGCAGGTTAAATAGATGCATCTATGGTTCGTGTCGTTCGACCCTCGGCAGTGCACTGTTTAAATATTTATGGTTGATCGGGCCATACGACCTCAGCATGATTGCGCATGATTTAATTGGTTGCTCTGAAATCTATAGTAATTGATTTTACTTCATTGGCCCGAGATACAAATGATAAATGATGAAAAATAAACCTGGAAGTCTCCTATTAGCAAAAGAATTGTTCACTTGCTTCATGTTATTGAGTTTACAGTTATTTTATAAAATCCACGATTAATTATATCATTGACATTTTATTTATAGCCCATAGTAAGTGTCGAAGTCGACCTCTCGTCACTACTTCTTTGAGGTTAGGTAGGATACTTACTGGATATGCGTTGATTTACGTACTCATACTACCCTTGCCGCATATTTTGTTGTGCAGGTGCATATATGTCTAGTGACCTTGTGGGCGTAGTGGCGCGATTGATATGGGGAATTGGGTGAGCTGCATATTATGTTACGATCCGCAGCCAGCAGAATCTCCTTCAGAGTATTTATATTTTCTTTCCTGTCCAAATTTTTATTCCGGACAGATACTGTATTGTATTTTATTCCTAGTTTATGCTCATGCACTTATGACACCGGGTTTTGGGGTGATTATGGATTGTTCAGTATTGAAATTGTTAAAAATATTATTATTTACTCGGTAAAGTTCATCTTTTATTATTTAATTGAAGGATATTATGATTTCAAAAATATTAAATGAGAACTAAATTAAGTATTTAGTGTTCACTTGCCTGACAGCGGTGTCCGACGTCATCATGACCTTTAATAGATTTTGGGTCGTGACAACATGGTATCAGAGCACTAGGTTCACTTAGGTCTCATGAGTCATGAGCAAGTCTAGTAGAGTCTTGCGGATCGGTACGGAGACGTCTGTACTAATCTTCGAGAGGCTGCAGTTCTGTTAGGAGCACTTCCCTTCTTGATTCGTCATCGTGCGATTTGATTCCTTTGAGGCTTATGCCTTTGTTTCCTACCTATTCAACCTTATGCGGCGTGAAGCGCTTTTTATAAATTGGGAATCAAGGAATTTTAATGGTACTACAGATGCAGTGCAGGATGTTTCTCCCTGCTTATTTGATTGGGCTATAGTCGTCGCCTTGCGGAAGGCCGTTCTGTCGTTTCAGATCGGTATTAGTATTACCTTAGGTTTTGAGATTTGGCATTGATTGTTATGACGATTCGTGTATTGCTATTGCACTGTATTTATGTAATGGTAGGATGCTTGTCTATGTGTCGAAGCAGTAAATGACTTGGAAGGAGGTTTACTCAGTGCATGATTCAGAGATCCAGTATTTTATTTCCGGCAAAGGAAAGGCAATCAGACTATGAATGTTCAGGTTTGGGTTGACGGAGTAACAGGACTTGGTATTTCGAGCATGGTGAATTTTTATCTGTGATGTGGTGTCGTCGCCCTGGATTGAATGTGTTAAGTTCGCCGGTGTTATGGTCTTCATCAATTTGCCTTCGGGGCTGGGTAGTGTGAAATAGTTCCGGGGAAGCGGCTGTTAGAGATCGCAGTGTGCGGTGGTTCAGGACTTAATCGGTGGTCCGGGTGTTGAGGGCTCAAGGAAGATGATCTTCGGGGAGGTTTAAAGTTGGTAGCGATCTATTGGTTCAAGTGCTACAGAGATAGATATTGAGTTAAGGCAACAACTGGGCAATGAAGGATGAGGAAGGACATGTGGGATGTGTCTTGCAGTGCTTAAATTTCTAGAAGGCCAAGTGTGAGAAACAAAATTCGGGTAGTTGCTTAAAGAAGAGGGTTTGACCAAAGTGGGAGAGTGGCAGAGTAGCATATGGGTTCTGTGGTAGGATAGCTATACGCCTTATGGAAAGTTTAGAGTGATTTGGGATTCATGATGGATAGTGACCAGGTCTACGGGCTTAATTTGGAATATTGGCTACTATACGAAGGAAGGTTGGATACGACAGATAAGAGTTGCTTGATTTGAAGAAGGATACAACATGACTTTGGATTGGAATGTATTGTCGCATGTTTAGTTGATATCAATAGGGAGTGAACGGGCTTGTAAAGCTGGTGAATGAGCACAGACTCAGGATGGTTTAAGGGTTTCATAGTAATAGTACTCAGTGCAGCATCGTTGGAAGGTATCGGCATGGACTTTCCACAGGTAAGTTATCTCCTGTGAGTAGGCTGGTGGTTACGTGGTGTCGACAAAGCTCTTATGAAGAATTCTACCGGCTATCCAGTGAGGGATCGAATAAGTGAATGTGGCTAGTGATTTAGAGTGTTCATAAAATATTTAACAGAAAAATTTCGAGAAATTTGGCGGGTTAATTGTGGAAGATCATATCAATGGGGGATAAGGAATCTTGGTGGGTTCCAGAGTTATGCGATGGTAGCTTCAAGCTAAGTGGGAGAGCTCCACCGCCTACGATTGGATTGCATGGTTATCTACATATGAGGTTTCGTGTTATCGGCATATTTGTGGGTTATTATGACCAAGGGAAAGAGAACATTAGTGGTAATTTGAGCAAAGAATTTGAGGAATGTGTGCTATAATTGGCCTTATCAATTCATGTTCAGGCTTGGGGAAGACTCATGATTTATGCTTCGTGTAAATGTGATTTACAAGGAAAGTGATTCAGCCGGGTGCTTCTTTGAGAGGGTGTTCATGTGCTAGCAGAGCCTTGGAGTTTAATTATATTCGGGACCAAGTTAGAGTGGGTGACTCTCAACAACGGTCCTAGTGGATTCAAAAGTTAAAGTGTGGTGCCTAAGGATTTCGAGTTAGTAGTATGGTTAAGTATCGAGCTGTTGCAATAGATTATGAAAGGGGCTTGGAGTGTTCTATGTTATCTTTGGTATGCGGTGTAGCAGTGGAAGAATGGGAGAAAATAACTTCGGAATCATAGGGAAATTATCAGAATGGGTGTACCAGTTGAAGATGTGAATATGCGCATAAGAAAGGCATGAGATGGTTTGTGGGTTGTGAGACAGCGTGGTTTCGTGAAATGAGGTCCACTCAGGATGAGTGCGGGATTGGGTTCATGATGTTTGGATGGAGCTATTATTATTCCTAAGGCAAGTCCAGAGTAAATTAGAAGAAGTCGGATCGGTTAATAATGGTTGAACTGGCATAATGGTGGCAATGATAAGTTCCTTCAGCTTGTTAAATTCTACATGTGGTTTGTGGCGGTGAGTGCGAGGCTTGACAACCGCCGTAATTGATTTTATTTGGAGGCATTCGAGTATTATGGCCTGTTATGTGTATATGGATCCCGGAAGGTGGTTTAGACCACTACTTGAGGATTTGTATTTTCTGCGGTTATGGGAATTTAGTCACGTGTTGCAATGGTTCTTCTGAGATGAGCTAATTAAAAGGTTTCTATATGATAAAGTGTTTATTCTATTAGTGGTTCAGTAGTTATGGTGAAATTCTTGTAATGTCGCGTATTGGCATGCTAGGCACAGTGAGCGGCATGGGAATTGGAAGTTGAGGATCAAGGTTGCCGTTTGGTGTTGGCGAGAATATCACGAGCTCGGATGAGCAATAAAGGATTCAGATGGTGAGAGTAAGCTGGTATTATCGTGGGTGTCACCCGAGATTGGTGTCCTGTGTAAGAAGCTTTTCGTACTGATTGCGGATTCTTGATTTGCTTGACAGCATTTGTGTGGTCGGTGGTATGGATATGCAGACTTGTTGCCTGGTGCGGAAGGTCGTGGGGGCGTGTTCCACGGGAAGATTGTATAAGTATGACATATAGTCACTTGATTGATTGAAGATTGAAACCAAGTATGCAGATTATGGTACTATCGCTAATGTGAGAGTTTAGGCCTAGAAGGTGCTCTATTCAATTAGTTGTGAATTGTGGAAGTTTGTTCCGAAATCAACCATTTTTCTTGTGTGTCATGGAAAAAAGGGTTATTATGGATCCTTGAAAGGTTATTAGCCTAGTACGGTGCGATCAGAATCGGCTTGAGGTCTGTGGATGGATCTAAATATGAATATGGGCTCTATATCAGGTCGGATGGGTTCATTTCAACATAGCATTGTTTACGGAGGAGTATTCGGGCCTTGGATGTTACTTCTGTCGTCAGCTATTCTGTATAATCTCTATTGTGCCATGTGCGCTGTGAGGCAGTTTGATTATTTGCGCTCGCATTGAGATCCCGTGTAGCTTGTGGTATTGTGAGAGCAGGATGGATCTCAAGATGCAGGTCATTTATTGCACCTTAGTTGTGCTTGAGTTTCGCAGCGTATGGCGCTATCCGTCTCCCCAGGATTTGTATTATGCACTTCGCGTGCTTGTGGTTGATATTCGTGTATTTTGTAGGTATAAGCATTTTGGCTTGATGGGTACTTCCATATTTATTGTCATGTGTGGATCGGGTGGCATGCCGCCACGGGTATATTGTTGGATTGGGTGTCACGCTGCCACGGGTATATTGTTGGATTGGGTGTCACGCTGCCACGGGTATATTGTTGGATCGGGGGTCACGCCGCCACGGGTATGTTATTTGGATCGAGTTGCACGCCGCAACGGTATTGTGTGTGGATCAGGTTGCACGCCGCAATAGTGAAATGTTGAGCACGGTTTCTTATATTTGTTTTGCGTGTCTTATTTCTTGCCTTTGAGAAGGCTCATAGTATTTGATGGCCATTTTTATTCTTTACGCGGGCTGGATAGTTCTTAGATAGTGCTTGTAGTGGCTTATTGCGGGAACAACTTGTATTGGGTAAGACAAGATTATTGGACCTGGGATCTGTGCGATTGGATTTATATGAAGTATATTAAAGAACAAATATCGTTATTTGGTTCATAATGAGGTGATGGTTCTTGTCCTTAGGAGAGACTCAATGATTTGTTGACTCGGCAGTTGGTTATGAATTCCTACACATCTCCTCCGTCATGGCAGTATTGCAAGAGTTCGAATAGGACTTATATGAGTCATGAGGTGTGTTGTGAGCATCAGATTCGTGGGATTTTGGATGTTGTTATCAGGGGATATTATTATGGTCATGTGAATTATGCGGTGCATGGTGTGGATTTCGCGAAGGTATGCAAACATGTATTGGTGCATCGTGTCGTGATTAATACGACATTCGTATGTTGGAAACAGACCTGACATAGAATTTCAGATGTTAGAATTTGGCTCTAAGGCTAATTTGACTTAAAAAAAAGGGAGGATTTTCAGGTTTGCTCGAGCTAATGTGCTCAACTGGGTTGTGGTAGCACGGGTAGGTGCACGAGGTATTAAACAATGATTTCGGACAACTCCATAGCAGTTCTTAGCACGTTCGAGGACGAACGTATGTTTAAGTGGGAGAGAATGTAACGACCCGACCGGTCGTTTTGAGCTCTAGCGCGTCGTTCGGCGGTTTGAGACCATGAGTAGCTTCACTTTGGGTATTATGACTTATACGTGTGGTTGGAATTGAATTTCGGGAAGTTCGGAGTTGATTTGGAAAGAAAATTCTCATTTCGGAAGCTTTAAGTTGGAAGAATTTACTAAGGTATGATTTTGACTAAACGACCTCGAAATCGGGATTTGAGGGTTCCAACAGGTTCGTATGATAATTTTGGACTTGGGCGTATGTGCGGATCGGGTTTTGTATGACCCGGGAGCGTTTTGACGTCTATTGTGGAAGTTGACATTTTGGAAGAAATTCATAAATTTGGGTTGAAGTGCATTTCAATGTTATCGATGTCCATTTGGGATTCCGAGTCTGGGAATAGCTCCGTATGATGATCCTGGTATTGGGAGCGCGTCCGGATGTGGATTTGGAGGTCCGTAGGTCATTTAGGAGTCGTTTGGTGAAAGTTAGAAATTTGAAGGTTTTTGAGAAGTTTGATTAGAAGTGGACCTTTTAATATCGAGGTCGGATACCGATTCCGGAAGTTAGAGTAGGTCCGTAATGTCGAATGTGACTTGTGTGCAAAATTTGAGGTCAATCGGACGTGATTTGATAGGTTTCGACATCGAATGTAGAAGTTTGAAGTTTTAAAGTTCATTACGCTTGAATTGGGGTGCGATTCATGAATTCAACATTGTTTGATGTGACTTAAGGCCTCGAGCAAGTTCGTGTTATGTTTTTAGACTTGTGTGGGTGTTTGGTTTGGAGCCCCGGGGGCTCGGGTGAGTTTCAGAGTAGCTTCGGAGTGTTTTGTGAAAAAGTTGGATTGCTGATTCTGGTGTGATCGCATTTGCGATGTAATGGTCGCAAATGCGAACATTGCATTTTCGAGGACGGGTTCGCATTTGCGAAGGGTGGGAATTTTCTGAGGGGTTCGCATTTGCGAATAATTTGTCGCTTTTGCGGATCTGTCCCCTTCGCATTTGCGAAGATCTTTGTCGCAAATGCGACATCTGCAACTGGAGCCAAGGGCTTTTTATTCCGAGACTTAGCCCATTTCCCTCATTTCCCACTTGGACTTAGGCGATTTTTGAGAGCATTTTGAGAGGGGGTTCCATCACCATCAAGCGGTAAGTGATTTCTTCTAGTTATGAGTTAAATACATGGTTTTTATATGGATTCAAGCATGGAAATTGGTAGAAATTGTGAGATTTTTGGTAGAAAACCTAGAATTGGTATTTTTGGATTTTGACCACGAATTTAGGAATGGAATTGGAAATAAATTATATATTTGAGTTCGTGAGGTTATGGGTAATGGTTATCTTCGAAAATTTTCAAAATCCGGGTATGTCTGCCCAAGGGTGATTTTTATCGACTTTTTGAACGGAGTTGGAAATTATTGTAAATAGGATTATAATGAGTAATAGAGTATATATTTATGGAATTGCTCATTTATTGACTAGTTTTGGAGCGTTGGGCATCGATTTGAGTTGTTTGAAAGGCTTGGGAGCCGGCTATGGAACTTCAGAGCGAGGTAAGTCTCCTTTCTAACCTTGTAAGAGGGAATTAACCCCATAGGTGAAATAATTCAATATGTGATTCTATTTGTGGGGGCTACGTACGTACGAGGTGACGAGAGTCTGTGCGTAGCTACTAACATGCTTATGTCCGGGTAGTCTAGGACCCAGATCATGTTATAATTGCGATGCTTGCATCCTACTTGTTAATTTAAATTGCTTAAATCATATCGAAACTTGGTAAAGGAACTTTAAAAGGTTAAACTTCATTCTTCTTGACCATTAATGAGAATTTGTATTTTTCTTGAATAGTTGCCCTTAATAAATCTTGAATTTGGTTGTTTTAAATTGTATTTTCTCTTTTGTGGAGCGGGCCGAACGCCTCGGCAGGTTAAATAGATGCATATATGGTTCATGCCGTTCGACCCTCGGTAGTGCACTGTTTAAATATTTATGTTGGATCGGGCCGTACGACCTCAACATGATTGCGCATGATTTAATTAGTTGCTCTGAAATCTATAATAATTGATTATGCTTCATTGTCCTGAGATACAAATGATAAGTAATGAAAAATAAACCCGGAAGTCTCCTATTAGCAAAAGAATTGTTCACTTGCTTCATGTTATTGAGTTTACAGCCATTTTATAAATCCACGATGAATTATATCATTAACATTTTATTTATAGCCCATAGTAAGTGTCGAAGTCGACCCCTCGTCATTACTTCTTAGAGGTTAGGTGGGATACTTACTAGGTACGCATTGATTTACGTACTCATACTACACTTGCTGCACATTTGTTTGTGCAGGTGCATATATGTCTAGTGGTCTTGTGGGCATAGTGGCGCGATTGATATGGGGACTTGGGGTGAACTGCATATGATGTTACGAGCTGCAGCCAGCAGAGTCTCCTTCAGAGTATTTATATTTTCTTTCCTGTCCAAATTTATATTCCGGACAAATGCTGTATTGTATTTCATTCCTAGTTGATACTCATGCACTTATGACACTGGGTTTTGGGGTGATTATGGATTGTTCAGTATTGAAATTGTTAAAAATATTATTATGTACTCGGTAAAGTTCATCTTTTATTATTTAATTGAAGGAAATTATGATTTCAAAAATATTAAATGAGAACTAAATTAAGTATTTTGTGTTGACTTGCCTGACAGCAGTGTCCGGCGCCATCACAACCTTTAATGAATTTGGGTCGTGACAGCACCAGAAGGAATTTTCCATGAAATATCAAACTGGGCAGAAGCAACATTGAATGACAAAATTAAACCAGCTTTTACATTTAGAGTATTGCCCATTGATCGACTCAAATTTAAAGTCAAAGAAGGGGTGTATGGAATTTATTATTGACCTAGATAAGAGAACATGTGATTGTTCTAAATTTCAGCTAGATGAGATACCCTGTGAACATGCAATTGATGCAATTGACACTATATATCAAAAGAAATTGGCTTTCTGCTCTGCCTATTATACAAGGGACTTTTGGTTGAAAACATATGAAGGGCAAGTAAATTCTATAGGTGATTCAACTACATGGGTTATACCAGATACTGTTAAATCTGAAATCACTAAGCCTCTGGATGCAAAAGTTATGCTAGGAAGAAGACAGAACAATCGACATGTCTCCTGTACAGAATTCAAGAAGGAATCAAGATGTGGTCGTTGCAAAAGATATGGGCATAACAAAACAAATTGCACATATTCAGCAGTAGTTCATCTTTATTCAAGAAAATACAGGAAAAAAATGATTGATTATATACAATAAGGTTGCATGCACTCATTCAAAAAAGTGACTGTAATCCAGAATAATTTTCTCGGGATTCTTGTTTCTCAAAATATTATTACTGTCTATTTTTTTTTGTTTCATGATTTGAAGTCAAAATGACTGTAATCTTTGTTTCTTCTATTACAAATACTTTGATGCAGTTATCTAGTAATTTTTATTTTTCCGAAATCCATATATCTATCAAAAGTAAGAGTGTACACTCTATAATATACCTATATAAAATGCTTAAAAGTATACCTTGAACATGATACTGGAACTGATGAAATTTTCTGTCCAATAATCAGTTAAATATACTGGAACTCATCACATATAATATAACAATATGCACAGTTTTCTTTAAATATTACCAAATATAATAGGTACACTCTATAGTATACCTATATAAAAAGCTTAAAGGTATACCCTGAACATTATACTGGAACTAATGATTTTTTTTGTCCAATACTCAGTTTATTATACTGGAACTCATCACATATAGTATACAAGTATGCACTGTTTCCTTTAAATTATACCAACTATAATAGGTTTAACAATAAGAATGTTATACAAAGTGTACAATAAGAGTAGTATACAAATAATGTTAGTATACCTGTACCCACAGTATACTCACATTGTATGGTATTCTACCATGGAAACAACACTAGACATGTTATAAAATTTATTATATGTATAAAATCACAGATATTTCCTGCATAATATGCTGGAAGAGTTTGTGAGTTTTACATATCAATTCAGAAAGCTCCAGCATATTATACTGGTGTTTTATTTTTTTTTCTTGCACAATTTTATGCAGTATTTTTTCTGGTTTTGAATCAAAGATACCTCCAGTACTATATGCTGGAGAGTTTGTTATTTTCACATATCTGATCACAGAAGTCCAGTATTTTATTCAGAATATTAGGGGAACCTTAAAAACTTAGATGTGTTCTTCTGGTTTGAATCACAGATACTTCAAATATAAAATGCTGTAAGTTTGTGAAATTGTCACGACCCAAAATCCAAAAAGGCCGTGATGGCGCCGGACATCACTGTCATGCAAGCCAACCATAATCAATTAACTTAATTACCCATTTTAGTATTTTTGAAATAAAAATTTCTTTAATAAAATTGTAGAGTTAAACTCATAGAGTAAATGATAAATATTTTTGCAGCTAAATTTCTAAACAATTCACAACCATTCCCAAAACCCGGTGTCACAAGTGCATGAACATTTACTAGGTAATTAAAAATAAAATATAGCATCTATCCAGAATACAAATTAGACAGGAAAATATAATAACTCTGAAAGAGACTCTATTAGCTGCGGATCGTAATATAGAATGCAGCTCACCCATGTCCCCACGCTTATTAACCACACCTCTGCGCCCACAAGGCCGCTATACATATATGTACCTGCACAATAAAATATGCAGCAAGTGCAGTATGAGTACGAAAACAACGTGTACCCAGTAAGTATCAAGCCTAATCTCGAAGTGGTAGAGACGAGATAGCCGACTTTGACACTCACCATGGGTCAATAATAATAATTGGAATAAATTATAATTATTCAAATCAGCATAGTTCACTGAATTGACAATAATTTTATTCAATTAGCAAAAATAATAAGAATCCTTCAAATGCAATAATTTTCCAATTTATTAATTAAATCATGCAAGTACAATAAAACTTTCGATTTATCAAATAGCTTTACAAGCTGCAATTCAATTTCAATAAATTTTCAATTTATCAATTAGTCTTATTTACAGGAATAACAATAATTCCTTAACAAGCAGGAATAATAATTCATTAAATTTTAAAGATTTTCAATTTATCAATTAGCTTCGCAAGCTGAAATAAACTATTAAGGTATCGTGTAATTATTATTATTAAGCACGATTTCTGCCGAGGACGTACGGCCCGATCCAGAGTGTCGTGTACACTGCCGAGGGACGTGCGGCACGATCCATAGATGCATCTATCCTGCCGAGACGTTCGGCCCGCTCCACAAGAAAGGAGGACATTTTCTTATGTACCTCCGGAAGGAGAGTATATTTATTATAGGATAAATTCGGGAGGAAAAATAATTTTTTTTGACAATTAATTAATTTAAACACAAAATCAAGCATATGAGATTTCCATCCTTTAATATCTTTATCTAACAATTCACAATATATTCATATATACATATCAATTAATATTAATTAAACAAAGAATATAATTTACACAAGTAATTCATGCTTTGAGTCCTAAACTACCCGGACTTTAGCATTAATAGTAGCTACGCATGGACTCTCGTCACCTCGTGCGTACGTAGCACCCACAATTAGCAACAATTATTCAATCTAATCCCTATGGGGTAATTTTCCCCTCACAAGATTAGACAAGAGACTTACCTCGTCTGAAAGTCCACTTTCCGATTACCACGTCGCGTTGAATTCTCGATTCGACGCCGAAAAGCCCGAAACTATCCAAATATTATACAAAATAATTAATATATGCGAAATGATTCGAAATTTATCTATTAAATAAATTACCTTATACAAAATGGTAAAATTCCTAAAATTTACCCCGGGCCCACGTGCTCAGATTCTGGAAATTTTTGGATGAAAACGTTACCCATAATCTCAAGAACTTGAATATATAATTTCTACCCAATTCCATAACTATTTTCGTGGTTAAAATCTTATTTTTATAAAAATCTAGGTTTTTCATCTAAATCTTTGATTTCTAAGATTTACTAGTTATAATCTACCTATAATCTATGTATTTAACTCAAGGTGTGTAGAATTAACTTACCTCCAAGTTATTAGTTGAAATCCCCCTCTCAAAAGCTCTGAAATAGCCCGGAAATGGAGGAAAAATTGGCTCAAAATGTCTGAGCCCTGATTTTTTAACCATTCTGCCCAACAGTGATTTTCGCACTTGCGACTTCCGCACCTACGGAAAAACCTCGCAGGTGCGAGTTTTCCCTCGCCTACCAAGCCACGCATCTGCGAAAAATGCTCGCACCTACGCGTTCGCAGGTGCGCCCGAGATTCTGCACCTGCGATGGTAGACCTCCCCTTCTCTTTTTCGCTTCTGCGTATAAATCTCGCATCTGCAAGAGTCGCACCTGCGGCTGTCCAAGCGCAGGTGCGAACGTACCAGAAGCAGAAGGCTTCAGCTCTTCTTCAAAATTCCAAAATTGATCCGAGCCTCGTCCGGTTAACACTCGGGGCCTCCGGGGCCCCACCCGAACATATCAACAGGTTTGAAATCATAAAACGGACTCGCTCGAACTCACGGAATGTGTAAAACAACATCAAATCTAAGAATCGTACCCCAAACCAAATTGATTCAAAATTAAAATTTTCAAGTTCTTTACTTTACTTCCAATGCGCCGAAACATACTTAAACTACTCGGAATGACACAAAAATTTGCGTGCAAGTCTTAAATTACTATACGGAACTATTCCCAAACTCGGAATTCCAAACGGACTTTAATTACTCAAAATACTACTCCAAACCAAATTTAAAGAATTTTAAACCTTCAAATAGTTGATTTTTACTATTAAGCGTCAAAACGCTCCCGGGTTATCCAAAACCCGATTCGGACATACACCCAAGTCCAAAATCATCATACAAACCTATTGGAACCGTCAAATTCCAATTTCGGGGTCGTTTTCTCAACATGTTGACCGAAGTCAAACTTGGCCTTTTACGGTTAACTTAAGAAACCAAGTGTCCGATTTCAACCCAAACACATCCAAATCCCGAACCAACCATCCCCGCAAGTCATAAATCATTAAAAACACATTCGGGGAGTTTTATTTAGGGGAACGGGGTTCTAAAGTCGAAACGACCGGTTGGGTCATTATATTTTCTCCCACTTAAATATACGTTCGTCCTCGAACATGGTAAGGAGTGTTCCGGAGTTATCCAAAAATTACTGTTTATCACCTCGTACACCTACCCGTGCTACCACACCCAGTTGAGCACATTAGCTTGAACCAGTCTAAAGATTCTCCCCTTTATTTAGGTAAATAAGCCTTAGAGCCCAATTCTAACATCCAGATTTCTCCACCATGCTTGTTTCCAATCTATGAATGTCGTATCAATCACTACACGATGCACCAATACAGGATTGCATACCTTTGTTGAATTTAGACCATGCACCGCACCATTCACATGATCATAATATCATCCTCCGATAACAATAGCCGAAATTTCACGAATATGATGTTCACAACACACCTCATGATACCTATAATTCCTGTTCCAACTCTTGAGCTGCTTCCACGATGGAAGAAATGTGTAGAAATTCATAACCAACTGCTGAGCCAACACATTATTGAGTTTTTCTCCTTCTGACAAGAACCATTGCCTCATTATGGACCAAATAATAGTATTTGCTCTTTATTATACTTCATATAATCCGATCGTACTGATCCCGAATCCAATAACCTCATCTTACTTAGTATAAGCTGCTCAGGCAATAAGCCATCTCAGACATGACAAAAGTCTCATATGACGCTACAATGAGCTAATAAGCTACAGACTCGATTGCGATACATAAGGAAAACAGACTATGGGAAGGATTACTTAGCCCACGTGACTAATTAAACAACTGAAAAGGTGTCATGAACCTCAGAAAATGGGACACAAAACACACAAAATAGAATATAGGGATTTGTACTCAACATCACACTGTTGCGGCATGCAACCCGATCCGCACAAAAAGAATCTATAAGAAAATACTTACCGAGCTAGAATGCTCATTACTTTCAAAATATCCGAACATTAGACACAAGCATGCTAAGTGCATAATACCATCCTTGGAAGGACCGACAACTCTATACGCTACAAAACTCAAGCACAACTAAGGTGCGATATATGATCTGAATCTCGAGATCCATCCTGCTCACATAACACCATCGCTATGCGAAACCTCAACACATAAGAAAATTATCAAGTCGTTTGGCAACTCATACGGCACAATATAGTATTATATGAAATAACCGACGATGAAACGACATCCAATGTCTGAATATTCCTCTATAGGGAGCGGTTATGCTGAAATGAACACATCCGGCCTGATATAGAGCCCATATTCATATTCAAATCCATCCACAGACCTTAAGCCGATTCTGATCGCATCGTACTAGGCTAATAACCTTTCAAGTATCCATAATAACCCTTTTCCCCATAACATACAAGAATAGCCATCATAACCGGAACAATACTTCCACAGTCGACAACCAAATGAACCGAGCGCCCTCCAGGCATAAATTCTCGAATCAGCGATATTACCACAATCTTTATACTTGGTTTCAATCTTCACTCAATCAAGTGACTACATGTCACTCTTACACAATCTTTCTGTGAGACACGCTCCCACGACCTTCCGCACCAGGTAACAAGTCTGCACATCCATGTTACCAGTTACACTAATACAGTAAAGCATATCAAGAATCCACAAATCAATACACAAGGTCTCTTACACTTGACATTGACCTTAGATGATGCCAAAAATAATATCATCTTACTTTAAACATCTAAATCCCTTTCCTGCTCATCCGAGCTCATAACATACTTGTCAACACCGAACCGAAATCTTAAATCCTCAACTTTCGAATCCCATGCTACTTAGTGCACTTAACCACGCCGATGCGCAGGAGTACAAGATTTCCATCATAACTCCCAAACCACTAATAGGTTAAGCACTTCATCATATAGAAACCTTCTTCTTAACTCATTTCAAGAGTACCATTGCAACACGTAACTGATTTCCCATATCCGTAGAAAATACCGGCCTCGGGTAGTGGTCTAAACCACCATAACTCTTCTGGGATCCCTCTACACATAACATGTCATAATACTTGAATTCCTCTAAATAAAATCAATTATGGCGGCCGTCAAGCCTTGCACGTACCGCCACAAATCACATGCATAATTCAATGCGATGAAGGAATTGATCATTGCCACCATCGTGCCGATTTAACCATTGTTAGCCGATCCGTCTTTTCTCAATTTACTCCCAACTTGCCTTAGAAATAATAATAGCTCCATTCATTACATCACGAACTCAAATCCTCACTTATCCCAAGTGACCTTATTTCTCGAGGCCACGCTATTTCAAAACCCACTAATTATCTCATATCCCTTCTTGTGCGCACTTTTTACATCTTCAACTGGTACACCCATTCTGATACTTCTTTTATGAATCCGAAGTTATTTTCTTCCATTTTTCCAATGCTACACCACAACCTGAAGATAACTCAGAGTACTCCAAGCCCCATTTCATAATCTGCTGCAAAAGCTCGATACTCAACCATACTATAGATTCGAGATACTTAGACACCACACTTTAAATTTTTGAATCCACTAGGACAGTTATTGAGAGTCACTTGCTATGACTTGTTCCCAAACATGATCAATTCCAAGGCCCTGCTAGCACATGGACACTTTATCAAGGAAACATCCGACTGTTTCACTTTCCTGTGCATTACATCTACACGAAGCATAAACTCTGAGTCTTCCAAAAACCTGAATATGAATTGATAAGGCCAAATATGGCACACATTCCCCAAATACTTTGCTCAAATTACTATTGATGTTTTCTTTCCTTAGTTGCAATGACCCACTAATACACCGATAACCAGAAACCGCACAAGTTGACACTACGCAATCCAATCATAGACGGTGGGGCTCTCCCACTTAGCTTGAAGCTATAATTACAAAATTTTGGAATCCACTGAGATTCTTTCTTCATTGTTGACATGATCCTGCACATGCAACTCGCCAAATTTTCTCGAAATCCTTCTATTAACCTTTAATAAACACTCCGAACCACTAGCCACATTTACATATTAAATCTCTTACCGGGTAGCCAGTAGAATTCTTCGCAGAAGCTTCGTCAACATCACGCGACCGCTAACCTGCTTACAAGAGATAACCCACCTGTGGAAATTACATGCTGACATATTCCAACGTCGCTGTACTGGGTGCAATTACTGCGAAATCAGTAGATCATCCTGAGTCCGAGCTCATTCACCAGCTGCACCAGTCCGTTCACTCCTCATGGACGTCAACTAGGGGTGCTAAAATACATTACAATCCAAAGTCATGTTGTATCATTCTTTATATCAAGCAACTCCCTCCTGTTGTATCCAATCTTCCTCGCAGGTAATATCACAACTTAAGTCCGTAGACCTAGTCACTTTCCATTTTACATCCCAAATCACTCCAAATGTTCCTCAAGACATGTAATCATCCTACCACGTAACCCATGTGCTACTTGCCACTCTCCCACTTTGGTCAACCATCTCCTTTAAGCAACTACTCTTCTTCTATTTTCTTGCACTTGGCCTTTTCGGAACCTAACCACCGCAAGGCACCTTCCACATGTCCTTCCTCATCCTTCGCTGCCCAGTTGTTGCCTTAACTCAAAATCCATCTCTGTAGCACTTGAACCAATAGCTCGTTACCAGCCTTAAACCTTTCTGACGATCATCCTTCTCGAGACATCAATACTAGAAATGCTGCTTTGATCCTGAATCACTGCACACCGCGATCTCTAACGACTGCTTCCCCTATACCAATTCCTAACATCCCGTCGTGAAGGCGAGTTGAAGAAAACCATAACACTGGCGAACCTTAACGCATTTTACAAGGCGGCGACACCACATCAAAATTGAGAACTCTACCACACTCGAAAATATCAAGCTTCGTTACTCCATCAACCCCAAACCTGAACATTCATAGTCCGATTGCCTTTTCAACTCTGAAATTAAAATATGGAACCTATGAATCATGTACTGAGAAAATCTTCTTTCAAGTCGTTTACTGCCCTGACACATAGACAGGCATTTTACCATTTCATAAACACTGTGCGATAACAACGCACGAATCGTCGTAACAATCAATGCCAAATTTCAAAACCTTAGGTAGTACTGATACTTAACTTGAAATGACAGAGCGTCCTTCCGCAAGGTGACGACAACAGCCCAATTAATCACACAGGGAGAAGCATCCTGCACTACATCTGTAGTACCATTCCTCGATCCTCAATGTATAACAAGCGCTTCACGTCGCATAAGATTGAATAGGAAGGAAATGTAGGCATAAGCCTCAAAGGAATCGAATAGCACGATGAGGAATCAAAAAGGAAAATATTCCTAACAGCCCTGTAGCCTCTCGAAGATAAGCACAAGCGTCTCCGTACCGAACCGCAAGACTCTACTAGACTTGCTCATGACTCGTGAGACCTACGTGAACCTAGTGCTCTGATACCATGTTGCCACGGCCCAAAATCCAAAAAGGCCGTGATGGCACTGGACACCACTGTCAGGCAAGCCAACCATAATCAATTAACTTAATTACCCATTTTAGTATTTTTAAAATAAAAATTTCTTTAATAAAATTGTAGAGATAAAACTCATAGAGTAAATGATAAATATTTTTGCAGCTAAATTTCTAAACAATTCACAACCATTCCCAAAACCCGGTGTCACAAGTGCATGAGCATTTACTAGGTAATTAAAAATAAAATACAGCATCTATCCAGAGTACAAATTAGACAGGAAAATATAATAACTCTAAAAGAGACTCTGTTAGCTGCGGATCGTAATATAGAATGCAGCTCACCCATGTCCCCACAATTATTAACCACACCTCTACGCCCACAAGGCCACTATACATATATGTACCTGCACAATAAAATATGCAGCAAGTGCAGTATGAGTACGAAAATAACGTGTACCCAGTAAGTATCAGGCCTAATCTCGAAGTGGTAGAGACGAGATAGTCGACTTTGGCACTCACTATGGGTCAATAATAATAATTGGAATAAATTATAATTATTCAAATCAGCATAGTTCACAGAGTTAACAATAATTTTATTCAATTAGCAGAAATAATAAGAATCCTTCAAATGCAATAATTTTCCAATTTATTAATTAAATCATGCAATTTCAATAAAACTTCCAATTTATCAAATAGCTTTACAAGCTGCAATTCAATTTCAATAAATTTTTAATTTATCAATTAGTCTTATTTACAGGAATAACAATAATTCCTTAACAAGCAGGAATAATAATTCATTAAATTTCAAAGATTTACAATTTATCAATTAGCTTCGCAAGCTGAAATAAACTATTAAAGTATCGTGTAATTATTATTATTAAGCACGATTTCTGCCGAGGACGTACGACCCAATCCAGAGTGTCATGTACAATGCCGAGGGACGTGCGGCATGATCCATAGATGCATCTATCCTGCCGAGGCGTTCGGCCCGCTCCACAAGAAAGGAGGACATTTTCTTATGTACCTCCGGAAGGAGAGTATATTTATTATAGGATAAATTCGGGAGGAAGAATAATTTCTTTTGACAATTAATTAATTTAAACAGAAAATCAAGCATATGAGATTTCCATCCTTTAATATCTTTATCTAACAATTCACAATATATTCATATATACATATCAATTAATATTAATTAAACAAAGAATACAATTTACACAAGTAATTCATGTTTTGAGTCCTAAACTACCTGGACTTTAGCATTAATAGTAGCTACGCACGGACTCTCGTCACCTCGTGCGTACTTAGCGCCCACAATTAGCAACAATTATTCAATTTAATCCCTATGGGGTAATTTTCCCCTCACAAGATTAGACAAGAGACTTACCTTGTCTCAAAGTCCACTTTCCGATTACCACGTCGCGTTGAATTCTCGATTCGACGCCGAAAAACTCGAAACTATCCAAATATTATACAAAATAATTAATATATGCAAAATGATTCGAAATTTATCTATTAAATAAATTACCTTATACAAAATGGTAAAATTTCTAAAATTTACCCCGGGCCCACGTGCTCGGATTCTGGAAATTTTTGGATGAAAACGTTACCCATAATCTCAAGAACTTGAATATATAATTTCTACCCAATTCCATAACTATTTTCGTGGTTAAAATCTTATTTTTATAAAAATCTAGGTTTTTCATCTAAATCTTTGATTTCTAAGATTTACTAGTTATAATCTACCTATAATCTATGTATTTAACTCAAGGTGTGTAGAATTAACTTACCTCCAAGTTATTAGTTGAAATTCCCCTCTCAAAAGCTCTGAAATCGCCCGGAAATGGAGGAAAAATGGGCTCAAAATGTCTGAGCCCCGATTTTTTAACCATTCTGCTCAACAGTGATTTTCGCACCTACGGCTTTCGCACCTACGGAAAAGCCTCGCAGGTGCGAGTTTTCCCTTGCCTGCCAAGCCTCGCATCTGCGAAAAATGCTCGCACCTACGTGTTCGCAGGTGCGCCCGAGATTCTGCACCTGCGATGGTAGACCTCCCCTTCTCTTTTTCGCTTCTGCGTATAAATCTCGCATCTGTGAGAGTCGCACCTGCGGTTGTCCAAGCGCAGGTGCGAACGTACCAGAAGCAGAAGGCTTCAGCTCTTCTTCAAAATTCCAAAATTGATCCGAGCCTCGTCCGGTTAACACTCGGGGCCTCCGGGGGCCCGCCCGAACATAACAACAGGTTTGAAATCATAAAACGGACTCGCTCGAACTCACAGAATGTGTAAAACAACATCAAATCTAAGAATCGTACCCCAAACCAAATTGATTCAAACCTAAAATTTTCAAGTTCTTTAATTTACTTCCAATGCGCCGAAACATACTTAAACTACTCGGAATGACACGAAAATTTGCGTGCAAGTCTTAAATCACTATACGGAACTATTCCCAAACAGAATTCCAAACGGACTTTAATTACTCAAAATACTACTCCAAACCAAATTTAAAGAATTTTAAACCTTCAACTAGTTAATTTTTACTATTAAGCGTCAAAACGCTCCCGGGTTATCCAAAACCCGATTCGGACATACACCCAAGTCCAAAATCATCATACGAACCTATTGGAACCGTCAAATCCCGATTCCGGGGTCGTTTTCTCAAAATATTGACCGAAGTCAAACTTGGCCTTTTAAGGTTAACTTAAGGAACTAAGTGTTCCGATTTCAACCCAAACACATCCAAATCCCGAACCAACCATCCCCGCAAGTTATAAATTATTAAAAACACATTCGGAGAGTTTTATTTAGGGGAACAGGGTTATAAAAGTCGAAACGACCGGTTGGGTCGTTACAGAAATTTACATATTAATTCAGAAAAGTTTAATGTATTATACTATTGTTTTGTTCTGCACTATTGTATATAGCATTTTTTCTTGTTTTAAATAAAAGATACCTCCGGTACTATGTGATGGAGAGTTTTTAGTTTTCACATATCTAATCACAAAAGTCGAGCATTTAAATCAAAACATTAGGGGAACCTTAAAAACTTAGATGTGTTCTTCTGGTTTGAATCACAGATACTTCCAGTATAATATGCTGGAAGTTTCAAAGTTTTACATATTAAAATTAAATCACCCATAACTAATTTTAACTCTTTTAGGACAAAATTTATATAACGTTTAATGTTTTTATATTTATTTTAAATTTCATACGAATATACATTTATTTATTTTATGCATTAATATATTATTATTAAGTTTTTTTTATTATTTTCTTCAATTATGTTTTTCCTTCTGTTATTTTTTAAATTTGAAGAGGAATTATTATCAAAAAATAACGCACAAAAAGATTTAAACAAAAATATATTATATTCCACTAAGTAAATTCAGAAAATAAAAATACATAAACAAAATACTTAAAATAAAAATAAGATAATAACATTTTAAAGAAAAGGATTATACACAAAAAAAAAAAAAAACTAATCATCCATATTGTCACTGTTAGACTGACGAGCGGCTGCATCTCCAGAACCACTATAGGAGCCATCTCTAGCTATCACCTCCAACCTAACCTATCCAGCTTGTTGTTGATTTCTTCTAAATCCCTTTCATAATTAAACTCATCGAGTTTCAACTCAAATGCTTCTATGATATCTTGTTTGATTTTATCAATGATATTTCTGATCACAACATCCATTTTACTCTCTTTTTGTCTTTTATAAATTGAAAATAGATGCGTTTGAGTGAATAAATTCACAAGCCATAGCGTACTTATATAGGCGATAAAAACTTCTGCATTTATACTAATTGTGTGATGACCCGATAGGTCATTTTTAATTTTAACCTTCATTTATGTATTCCGAGACCTCGAATAGTTCCATTCAGCCTTTCTCGATTTGCGTGTGCAATCCGTATCTTTTTTCGAAAAATTTTTATGTAAAAAAACCCAAAGAAAATATGAAATTTTGCCTTTAAAACTCATTTGAGTTGACTTCGGTCAATGTTTTGGGGAAATGGACCCGGATTAGTGTTTTGACTGTTCCGGTTGGTCCGTATCATGATTTGGGACTTGGGCGTATACCCGAAATAAAATTTTGAAGTCCTTAGCTTGAATTATCTCCATTTGACGGAAACTAGAAATTTAAAAGTTTAAAGAATTCCTAATTTTGACCATAATTGGATTTTTGTTGATACCGGGTCCCGATTTGGATTCCGAGAGTTCGATCAGCTTCATAACAATAATTATGACTTATGTACAAAATTTGAAGTTATTCCGAGGTGCGTAGGCACGTTTTCCGTTAGTTTTTGAAAACAATAAAAGGTTTGATTTTATAAAGCTTGAATTTCTAAAGTTTGACGGGAGATTTGACTTTTGAGAAAACGACTCCGGAATGGAATTTTGATGATTCCAATAGTTTCGTATGGTGATTTTGGACTTCGGCGCATATTCGGATTTGAATTTGGATGTTCGTAGGACAATTCAGTGCATTTTGGCGAAAGTTGAAAAATTAAAGATTTTGTGGAAAGTTTGACCGAGAGTTGACTTTATTGATATCGGGGTCGGAATTCGATTCTGAAAATTGAAACAACTCTATTATGTCATTTATGACTTGCATCAAAATTTGAAGTCATTCCAGATTGATTTGATACATTTCGGCACAAGAAATAGAATTTGGAAAATTTCCTAAACTCATAAGTTCGATTCGAGGTGTGATTTGAGGCCTCGAATATGTCTGTATTGTATTATGGGACTTGTTGGTATATTCGGACGGGGTCCCGAGTGGCTACGATGAGTTTCAGAGTGGTTTCAGACCATTTCTAGGCCATTTTTAATTGCTGGTTTTTTGCTACAGCAGTGTGCATTGCGGAGAAATTTCTTTTGCAGAGAGTTGACTTTGGAATTTTATATCTCGCAATCTATAAGGAATTTGGAGATAATCCAAAATAAAAGTTGTAGCCCTTTGTGTCTCGTTTTCGGAAATATAAACCGTCTGGCATTTGGAGTTGTGTTCAAAAAGTTATGGTTGATACAATATAGGCTGTCTGGGAAGAGTTTTGAAATCGCGAAGAAGAAATGTCTGCTGCACAGGGCTGATTTTGGGAGTTTATATCTCGAAATCTATAAGAAATTGGGAGATGACCAAAACATGAAAGTTTTAGCCCTTGGTGTTTAGCTTTCAGAAAAGTAAACCATTCATCATTTGGACATTGGTAAAGAAAGTTATGATCGATTTACTAAAGTTGGGTACTACCTTTTGTTTTGGCTGGAAATAAAGAGCAAGTCGCATTTCACAGATGCGACTTGCCTGGAAAGAAGCTTATATTCGGGAGTTAGCCATTTTTAATCATTCTTGATGATTTTAGAGCTAGGTAGAAGCAATTTTTGGGAGATTTTTGAGGGAAACATTGGGGGTAAGAATTCCTAACTCAATTTTGGTTAAATTACCCGAATCTATTGTTATTTTTAATAATTCTTTTTAGGCAAATATGCCACTCGGCTTCATAAATTGTGGTGAATATATAAAAAATAATCCAAACTAGGAATCCGATTAATACAAGATGTGTAAAAATGCAAAGAAAAGGTAAATAAACAATAAAATCTAACTATTACAAAAGTTGGAAATTGACAGATTCTAGCCGAAGGTGGTGTTTGTATCCTCTAGCCAAATGCAAAACCTGCGCGTAGCACCTCAAATACTCTCACCAGGCGCCATGATTTGCTTACAAAAAGTATTAGGTTAACTTGAATCTCTAACGTACACCTTCAATTGCTATGATGAATCTTCATTTTGGACAGTTCTTAGGCTACTGACTGTCCAAGAATCTGATGGTGCGTGCAACCAATTTTGAAACCTTTGTCTTTCCAATTATTATGACTAGACGACTGGTAGATTACCACAACATTTATACCACAACAAATAGGACATCTTCGATTGATGATTGCAGAGTTGGAATTCCAGTAGAAATGTTGTTATAGAACAGACCAATTCAAACTAAATTGCACTAAAATGATTCTCCATAAGCCAGAACAGTCGCTACAGTTCCATCCCATATGGTGCTATAGCATTCCCAGAATGAGCATTATAAAATGTTAATACCACTGGTAAATAATACAATCCCATACAGTTAATAAACTATCCAAAACTGTCAGATATAATCAATGCTTACAACTGTATCCATACCTGAAGCTGCTAATACCATCTCTGTCCAAATCTCAAACTACACTACTTGTCATATGTTTGATATCTTCGAGAAGCCATTGTGTTTTTTTCCCCATTCAGACAGCAACTGGAGCTGCCAAGATTATCTCTGTTATACCAGTAATGTATGCTTGATGAATATGTACAACATGATGCCTCCTCATTTCCAAAATGATCGTGAAACCCAGGTAAAATCACTGGATAATGAATCAACACCACACTGCTTGTCATGTGTTTGATATCTTCGAGAAGCCATTGTGTTTTTGTTTTAGTCAGTTGAGTAACTGAAGCATTTAAATAACTGAAGTAGGTTTGAGTAACTGAAGCTGTAGCAGACCATTTGTTGTCGAGCTCAGTTGAGTAACTGAAGCATTTAAATAACTAAAGTAGGTTTGAGTAACTGAAGCTGTAGCAGACCATTTGTTGTCAAGCTCTTGAAATTTGCGATCATACTTGACCCATAAATATGCTCATACTTGGCCAGGACCTCTACTATCTTTTGTAATGAGTAATGATCAGCAGAAGGAAAAATGATAGTGTCGTCAGCATACGCTAAATGATTTAATGGGTCAGTCAACATAGGCATTCCATATCCTTTGAAACTCTTGTCGTCAAATAGTTTATTCAAAGATCTAGATAGTACCTCTGATGAAAGTATAAACATGGCTGGAGATAGAGGATCACCTTGTTTGACTCCTCTTGTTGAGTGAAAAAAGTTTGAAGCTTGACCATTAATCAGAATTGAGTACTAGTTATTGGATAGTAGATTCCACACCATGTTGAGCAAAAGGACTCGGATCAGTATTTTGACGGTTCCCATGGGTCCATATCGTGATTTAGGACTTGGGTATATGCCTGAAATCAAATTTGGAAGTCCCTACCTTGCATTATCGCTATTTGACGGAAACTAGAAATTTAAAGGTTTAAAGAATTCCTAAATTTGGCCATAATTGGATTTTTGTTGATACTGGGTCCCGATTTGGATTTTGAGAGTTTGATCAGCTTCGTAACAATATTTATGCTTTATGTACAAAATTTAAAGTTATTCCGAGGTGCGTGGCACGTTTTCCATTAGTTTTTTTAAAAAAATAAAAGGTTTGATTTTATAAAGCTTGAATTTCTAAAGTTTGACCGGAGATTTGAGCTCATTATGAATTTCTAAAGCTTGAACTCATAAACTCATAAGTTCAATTCGAGGTGTGATTCGTTGTTTCGGTATTGTTTGATGTGATTTGAGGCCTCGAAATTTGTGATCTCTTCTTGGAACCCAACAACTTTTTGACAACCTCCATAATGAACAACAACTTTGGAGTAAGGTAACAACACACAAACATTGTTAAATTTAGGTTATCAGGCAGAAGCATTGTGTTACAGCTTAGTAACATCAACTTTGGAGTAAGGTAACAACACACAAACATTGTTAAATTTAGGTTATCAAGCAGAAGCATTGTGTTACAACTTAGTAACATTAGTCTGGAGCCTTCCTCTTTGCTACCCTTATCTTAAGGTTAGGGATATGGGCCTTGTCTAGGTTGATTAATCTCCTACCTGCACTTGAAAATTCATTAAATGAGTTAAATGTTATTGTACTTGCGAAAGAAAAAGCCAAGTTAGTTAAATAATCTGTCAGTGTGTTGCCCTCCCTTAGTACATGTTGGAAAATCACATTGAAATTGCCCTTCATCCCATTGATCCTCTTCACCTCCTTCCTTATGCACCAGGGTGTTTCCCATTCACCTTCAATAATCCTTTTCATAACCAGTGAATCTGTCACAATTATTAGTGGGTGAATTTGTTGAGTTATACAGTATGCCAGTCCTTCAGTAATTGCTTTTGATTCTGCAACAATATTAGTGGTATCTTCTACCTTTTCTGCCTTAGCAAAAACCAAGTCCCCTCTCCAATTCCTCACACAAAAACCATAGGAGCTTTGTCCAGGATTGCCTCTTGAGGCTCCATCTATGTTGCATTTGAACCATCCTTCATAGGGTGAGTGCCACACAACTCTTTTGGTCACCACATATGGTTTGTACCTTTCAAAAAATGTAATCGTGTCTGTCCATAGAAAGGGTATGTTTGTCAACCAATGATATCTGATCTTTGCTAAATTATGCAATGTCTTGTTCACCTCATGAATTACCCTGCTGCAAGAGACTGTTCCTCCATGTTTCATGGTGTTTCTCCTCTTCCAAAGTTCCCAGGTTATCACTGTCGGGGCTGCCTGGAACAAGGGCTTAAGTTTGGGAAAACATACCACATTACACCAAGCTCTTATAGCTTGATGAACTTGCACTAGGTTATCTATTATGCCTACAGCCTGCCCAAAGGATCTCCACACTTTATGTGCTATTGAGCTTGTTAGGAATAGATATTGCAAAGTGTCATTTTGAGGTTGGATGCAACACAAACATTTTGAGACCACCATGTATCCATTCCTTCTCCACATATCATCTGTTGGTATTTTGCCTTTCCATAATCGCCAAAGAAAGAAGGATATTTTGAAAGGCAAACCTTTAGTCAATAGTTATTTATATTCAAGCTTTGTTGGTGCTCTGTGTCTCATTAATTTTCATGTAGTAGTTACTGAGAATCTCCCTGATGCAGTAGGCATCTATTTAGGAGTGTCCTAATATTCACCATTGTTTTCAAAATGTAATTCCTGTCTAATATATGTTGTTCAATCTCTGTTAGAAAAGTTTGTTCCAATAGATGATGATTCCAATCATTTCCTTCTCTCAATTCTGCTACTTCCTGCATGTTTTCATTGATGTCAAAGTCTGGTTCAACAACATGATATAATGCACCTAGGCCCGTCCAGTTTTCATGCCATATGTTGGTAGTACCTCTGTTCATCTCCCAAATGATTTCATGTTTCACTTCTTCTCTTACCTCCAACATTCTTCTCCAAACATGTGAGCCACCCCTAAATTGAACAGTAGTGGAAATTTCCTTTTTGCAGTACTTATTCCACATGAAATTAGCCCAGAGTGATTTAGTGGTCCTGAACTTCCACCACAGTTTGGCAAATAATACTTTTGAAACATCAAAAAGAGATTTAAAACCCACTCCACCTTCCTCCTTTGGCATGCACACATTCTGCCATTTACTCCAATGTCTACTTCTTCTTTCATCTTTGTTGCTCCAGAAGAACCTAGCAAATGTTATATGCAAATATTCCAGAATGTTGTTGGGTGGATCAAGGACTGATAGTTAATGAGTAGGCATACTTTGTAGTACACTTGATATCAAGGTAGCTTTGCCTCCATACGACAGTACTTTACCCTTCCATAAATGCAGTTGAGTCTTGACCTTTTTAAATAAGATCATTGTAGAACTCCTTTCTTCTTCTTTTGTAGAAGATTGGACATCCAAGATATTTGAAAGGGAATTCTCCTTTTGAAAAGCCAATGAGGGCTCCTACTGTATTAAACAAAGCTCCAGCAGTATTTGCATGCATGTAGTATGAAGTTTTGCCTTGTTAATCAATTGGCCAGAAATGTGCTCATACTTGGCCATGACCTCCACTATCTTTTGTAAAGAGTAATGATCAGCAGAAGCAAAAATGATAGTGTCGTCAGCATACGCTAAATGATTTAATGGGTCAGTCAACATAGGCATTCCATATCCTTTGAAACTCTTGTCGTCAAATAGTTTATTCAAAGATCTAGATAGTACCTCTGATGAAAGTATAAACATGGCTGGAGATAGAGGATCACCTTGTTTGACTCCTCTTGTTGAGTGAAAAAAGTTTGAAGCTTGACCATTAATCAGAATTGAGTACTAGTTATTGGATAGTAGATTCCACACCATGTTGAGCAAAAGGACTCGGATCAGTATTTTGACGGTTCCCATGGGTCCATATCGTGATTTAGGACTTGGGTATATGCCCGAAATCAAATTTGGAAGTCCCTAGCTTGCATTATCGCTATTTGACGGAAACTAGAAATTTAAAGATTTAAAGAATTCCTAAATTTGGCCATAATTGAATTTTTGTTGATACTGGGTCCCGATTTGGATTCCGAGAGTTTGATCAGCTTCGTAACAATATTTATGCCTTATGTACAAAATTTAAAGTCGTCAGCATACGCTAAATGATTCAATGGGTCAGTCCACTTAGGTATTCCATATAGTTTGAAATTCTTGTCATCAAATAGTTTATTCAAAGATCTAGATAGTACCTCTGCTAAAAGTATAAACAGGGCAGGAGATAGAGGATCACCTTGTTTGACTCCTCTTGTTGAGTGAAAAAAGTTAGAAGCTTGACCATTAATCAGAATTGAGTACCGGTGGGTCCGTATTGGGCTCGGATCAGTATTTTGACAGTTCCCGTGGGTCCGTATTATGATTTGGGACTTGGGCGTATGCCCGAAATCAAATTTGGAAGTCCCTAGCTTGAATTATCACCTTTTGATGTAAAATAAAAATTTAAAAGTTTAAAGAATTCCTAATTTTGACCATAATTGGATTTTTGTTGATACCGGGTCCCGATTTGGATTCCGAGAGTTCGATCTGCTTTGTAACAATATTTATGACTTATGTACAAAATTTGAAGTTATTCCAAGGTGCGTAGGCACGTTTTCCGTTAGCTTTTGAAAAAAATAAAAGGTTTGATTTTATAAAGCTTGAATTTCTAAAGTTTTACCGGAGATTTGAGCTCATTATGAATTTCTAAAGCTTGAACTCAAAAACTCATAAGTTCGATTCGAGGTGCGATTCTATTTTGGTGTTATTTGATGTGATTTGAGGCCTCGAATATGTTTGTATTATGTTATGGGATTTGTTGGTATATTCGGACGGGGTCCCGAGTGGCTCGAGTGAGTTTTGGAGTGGTTTTGGACCATTTCTAGGCCATTTGTGATTGCTAGTTTTTGGCTACAACAGTGTGGATCGCGAGAAATTTCTGTTGCACATGGCTGATATTGGAAGCTTATATCTCGCAATCTATAAGAAATTTGGAGATGATCCAAAAATAAAAGCTGTAGCCTTTTGTGTCTTGTTTTCACAAATTCAAACCGCTTGGTATTTGAAGTTGTGTACAAAAAGGTATGGTTAATAAAGTACAGACTATCTGGGAAGAGTTTTGAAATCGCGAAGAAGAAATTTCTGCTGTACAGAACTGACTTTGGAAGCTTATATATCGATATCTATAAGGAATTGGGAGATGAATTTGCAGTCCTTGGTGTCTAGTTTCCAGAAAGATAAACCATTAATCATTTGGACATTTGTACAGAAAGTTATGACCGATTTACCGAAGGCTGGTATGTTTTGGCTGGAAATAATGAGCAAGTCGCATTTCACATATGCGACTTGCCTGGAAAGAAGCTTATATTCAGGAGTTAGCCATTTTTATTCATTCTTGATGATTTTAGAGCTCGGGGGAAGTGATTGTTGGGAGATTTTCAAGGGAAACATTGGGGGTAAGAATTCCTAACTCAATTTTGGTTAAATTACCCGAATCCATTGTTGTTTTTAACATTTAATTGGTGTTTTAAGTTGGAAAATTTGTGAAAACCCTTAAGGTTAAGATTGAGGATTTGAGGGCCGAGTTAAAATTCTATCGGGTTCCGCGAGGCGGGCCCCGCGTAGACTTTCGGTTGATTTTTTAATGTGAAATTTTAAGTCGACGTTATATTGTCCGAAATTATTTCCGATGAATTTTAATGAAATTATGCAATTAATTTGGCTAGATTTGCGCCGTCCGGAGGTCATTTCATGCAAGAAGGCTATTTTGGAATATCGGCCTAATTTTAAAAAGGTAAGTATCTTGCCTAACCTTGTGTGGGGGAATTTTCCCTTAGGCATTGAGTTATATGTGCAAATTCTGTAATGTGAAAGCCGTGTACGCAAGGTGTCGAGTACGTACTCAGGCTTATATGTGCAAAATTTTATTGATTTAAAGTCTTACGCATTTTATATATTAAATTGGAAATTGTTGGCACGAATTAAATCCTTATTTGTCATGTCTCATTTCTTGTTTGCCGAGTTGGTTTTTATATGATAATTTGTTGTGAATGGCACTTGACTTTATGTGAATTTTTTGCTTGTTTAGAGTTGCCATTTCATGGAAATAATTTTATTATTGATTTTTTGTCTGCAAATAATTTATTAAATAATTTTAAAAGGAGGCATTAATCAATTTGCCAAAAATTTGGATTTAAAGAAGGCGTTGTTCCTTGATGAATTACTTTTCAGTTTCATATTGTTGAAATTGTTATAGAGTTATAAAGGCCGTAAATCATACTGAGGCAAAGTGTTAAATTGTGAATTATTATTTTGTTGAGTTGTTCACTCCCGGATATTTTGTTAAGATTTTTGTGCACATTATGGTCTGGCCATGGGCTCCTTAATGTGGAAAAATAATGTATTGTTGATTTTTGTGGCAAGTTGTAATAATTGAGCATTTGTAGTGCAATTTGTGGTATGTTTTAATAATTGAGCATTTGTAGTACAATTTATGACATGCTTTAATAATTGAGCACTTGTAGTACAATTTGTGATATGTTGTGATACTGAGGCAAATTGTTAAATTGTGAATTATTATTCTGTTGAGTTGTTCATTCCCAGATATTTTGTTAAGATTTTTGTGCACATTATGGTCGGGCCATGGGCTCCTTAATGTGAAAAAATAATGTATTGTTGATTTCTGTGGCAAGTTGAAATAATTGAGCATTTGTAGTGCAATTTGTGGTATGTTTTAATAATTGAGCATTTGTAGTACAATTTGTGATATGCTTTAATAATTGAGCACTTGTAGTACAATTTGTGATATGTTGTGATACTTGAGCACTGGTAGTGCGTCCCTGTCATTCATATTTACTTTTGGGACTACGAGGCGGTACCTCAGGAGTGCCCCTGTTGATGCATATTTACTTTTGGGACTACGAGACGATACTTTGGAAGTGCCCCTGTTAATGCATATTTACTTTTGGGGCTACGAGGTGGTACCTCGGGAGTGCCCCTACTGATTCATATTTACTTTTGGGACTACGAGACGGTACCTCGGGAGTGCCCCTGTTGATGCATATTTACTTTTGGGACTACGAGACGGTACCTCGGGAGTGTCCCTATTGATTCATATTTACTTTTGGGACTACAAGACGGTACCTCGGGAGTACCCCTGTTGATTTTCTCTATTTGTTGTACTGTTGTTGTTGTTGTTGTTGTTCTAGAATCAAACAGTACAAAGAAAAATATCAGAAGGCGACTCTGCGGATTTGTGTTTCGGGTTTTTACTAGTTTTCGAGGTTAAGTTGTTTTGAATAAAAGAAATTGCTGCTATATTTAATTTAATAAGTTTTACATCCAAATCATCAGCTATCGGGTGTTTTATTTTAATTGAAATATTATTTTCTTCACCCAAACGATTTCTAAAATAAATTCATTTCTTTGTTGATTTCTTACTTGATTTAAAAATTGTAATTTTACTTTATTGAAAATAAATTGATCTCGTGGATCTTATATTCGAAAGATATTTATTTGAAAGAATTATATTCGAAAGGTTTATATTTGAAAAACTTATAAGTGAGAGATTTATATTTGAAGGACTTGATTAATGGGTTGTACTTGTGTTCACTATTCGTTTGAGCAATATTTATGGTGTTCTTGTTGCCTTGCCGTTTATATCACTGGTTGATTATTGTTGCTATCGCTGCTATTTGTTTCTTATTATTTTATATGCTATATTGCACGAGTTATTAGACTAGTGAGTATCTTGCCTGTACCTCGTCACTACTCCACCGATGTTAGTCTTGATACTTACTGAGTATCGACCGTGGTGTACACATACTATACTTCTGCACATTTTGTTCAGAGTCAGGTACTGGAGATATTGGGCTCGAGCAAAGTTAGTGTGTTGATCGCAAGGATTCAAGGTAGAGCTACTTGGTCGTCGCAGTCCCTTAGAGTCTTTCCATTTTATCGTACTGTCAATTATTATTCGAACAGTATTCTATATTCGATTTTCTTGAGATCATTTCATGTATTCAGTTAGAGTTCGTGACTCAGTATTACCAGTCTTGGGAGGTTGTATCATTATTTTTGCTGTTGGTTTTGACACTTGTATTAAATTCTATTTAAAAAAATATGACCGGCTTACTTAGTCTTAGACACTAAGTGCCATCACGACACCTGTGGTGGGATTTTGGGTCATGACAAAAAGACAGAAGGGAAATTTGAACGTCCAATGTAATATACTGGAAAGGCTGCATGAATGTGACAGAAAATATAATTATTACACTAACACATACCCAACGCAAAAATAAATTACTATAGTAAATGTGTTTGTTACTTTTTGTGGTTAAAAATGCACAAGAAAATGATTAATTATATACAATAAGACTGCAACCAATCGTTAAAAAAAGATCCTATAAACTACTGGAATTTTGACATACTGTATATTATACTAATTGTAATCATTGCTATGGAAATACTAGTAACAAAATGATCGAGTATATTAATCTACAAATCATCACTTTTGTTCATGGCAGACTGTCACGACTCAAAATCTCACCTGTCGTGATGTCGCCTATCTCAATACTAGGCAAGCCGACAATCTCAATAAATCACAAATCCTTTTAAGTTTTAAAACATAATAATTAGATTTAACAAAAAATCCCACAATATCTGATACAATTACACTCCCAAAACCCGGTGTTACTGAGTACATGACCATCTAAAAGATAACATAGCCTGACTGATACAAACACTGTCTGAAAATATAGAACAATACAAATAACAGAAAAGGGAAGAGAGTCAAGGTCTGCGGACGCCAAGCAGCTACCTTGATATTCCCCAACAGATAGATTTCCGAAATCTAACAGCCGCCGTATCCGGAAGTACCTGGATCTGCACACGAAGTGCAGAGTGTAGTATGAGTACAACTGACCCCATGTACTCAATAAGTAACAAAACTAACTTTTGGGCTGAAAGTAGTAACGAGCTCAACAGGTACAAACCAATATAGAAATAACAGTACATAAATGTAGGTATTTTTTCAAGTTCAACAGGTAAATTCAATACAAGTAAGATAAATCAACTCTGTATGATATGAGGAATATTACATCTCTATATCTATATGCCAATGTACATGTTGTATATGGTATACTACCATGGAAGCATCACATACTCATACTCTCAGAGTAATCAATCACTCTTTGCTGTACGGGCGGGTCCAGCCTAGGGAAGATCTATCCCTCAATATAAATAGCAATTGCCAGTCAATCACTCTATACTGTATATGGCCAATACAGCCCAGATATAAATAAATAAGGCAAGTCCATGCCCCTGGGAACTCCATCCCAAATGTAAATAAATAAGGCAACTCCATGCCCTGGGAAGTTCATCCCAAATATAAATAATTAAATAAGGCAATTCCATGCCCAGGGAAATCCATCCCAAATGTGAATATATATGGCAACTCCAGGACTAGGGAACTCCATCCCAAATATTATATCCACTGCGCTCACTCTGTGGGGTGTAGACTCAGGTGGCTCTCCTTCAACCCATGCGCTATAATAAGCCTAGTTCAGGCATAAATCAATAAAACATGTTGCGGCGTGCAGCGCGATCCCATGAATATAACTCACAATCAAGCCCTTGGCCTCACTCAGTCATTAACCTCTCTAGTCTCTCGGGCTCACAATGTCATGAAAAGCCCTACATAATGATATGATGTATCAATGAATGGCAACATAGACTGAGATATGATATGCAAATAATAGGTGTGACTTAGTACAAATTACATTTTTAAACAATTAATTCAACAATAGCACGACCTCTGTGGGTCCCAAAAATATCGGCACGTAACCTACACATGATCTTTAATACGAGTCTCAGCTCAATTCCTCTAACACGTGGAGGATATGTGGATAATGACATGATTATTTGATTATGCAACTCCACAGAATCAGTTAAGTCATAATTTCTATGGTGCACCCCACATGCCCGTCACCTAATGTGTGCGTCACCTTAATACCAATCATATAACACATAATTCAGGGATTTATACCCTCAGAACCAAGTTTAGAAGTGTTACTTGCCTCAAACCGTGCAGTTCTATATTCCAATAGGCATTTTCCTCGCGCATTTGCCCATGAACGTCTCATATCTAGTCACAATTAATTCGATACAATCAACACAAATTATAGGAATCGATTCCATATGAAAATACTAAATTTTCCAACAAAATCTGAAATTCAACTCAAAAATCAACAGTGAGGCCCATGTCTCGGAACCCGACAAAAGTTACAAAATATGAACGCCCATTCAAGAGTCCAACCATATAAATTTTACCAAATTCCGACGTCAACTCGACTTCCAAATCCTCAAATCTTATTTTCAAATCCGTAGGTCCAAATTCCCAATTTGCACCTCAAAAACATGTAATCTAGTTGGAATATTTGATGATAATTCAATATTATTGACTACAAATGATCACAAGTGACTTACCTCAAGAATTCCCGTGAAATCTCGCTTCAAAATCGCCCAACCCGTGCTTGAAATGTCCCAAAAATGGCAAAACCTCGGAACTCCTCTATTTTTGTACTATCTAGGGGTTTTCGCTTCTGCCGAATATTTAACCGCATCTAAGGTCTCGCAGATGTGAGAATTCCTTTGCTTCTGCGACTTCGTCACTTCTGCGAACAAGAAGTCCGCTTCTGCGGACTCGCTTCTGCGGAGATGCTGTCCGCTTCTATGACGCTGGCTGCCCTTCCTTCACTCCACATCTGTGGTGCTTGGCTCGCACCTGCGGGCACGTAGATGCGAAAGTCCTCACTTACCTGTGATGCAGCCCTAGGCCAGTCCCAATTCCGCTTCTGCGCATAGCCAACCGCACCTGTGACCATTCATCGCAGGTGCAATTGCACCAGAACTGGAAATTTCCAGATTTTTGCCTAAGTCAAATTTTCATCCGTTAACCATCCGGAATCCACCTGAGGCCCTCGGGACCTTAACTAAGAATACCAGTAAGTGCCAAAACATCATTCAAACTTAGTCTAGTCCTCAAATCACATCAAACGACGCTAAAAAAACGAATCATACCCCAATTCAAGTTTAACGAAAACTAACGAATTCCAACTTCTTCATTCGATGCCGTAACCTATCAAATCAATTTCGATTGGCCTCAAATTTTGCACGCAAGTCATAAATGACATAACAGAGCTATTCAAATTTTCGGAATCAGATTTGAACCCATATATCAAAAAGTCAACTCCCCGGTCAAACTTTCAAACTTAATTTCCTATTTTTCGTCATTTCAAGCCAAATTTAAATACGGACCTCAAAATAAATATCCGAGCACACTCCTAAGTCCAAAATCAACATACAGAGCTATTGTAACCGTCAAAATTCCATTCCGGGGTCGTTTACACATAATTCACCATCCAGCCAATTATTTCAACTTAAGCTTTAAATCTTGGAGCTAAGTGTTCAATTCATTCTGAAACCTTCCCGACAAGTCACATAATTTTAGTTGAACATAGAATAAGCAGTAAATGGGGGAAACGATGCTGTAATATTCAAACGACCGGCCGGGTCATTACATTCTCCCCGTCTTAAACAAACGTTCATCCTCGAACGAGTTTAGAATTATGCTTGGAATCACAAATAGGTGTGGATATCTGCTCCGCATCTCCCACTCAGTATCCCAAGTAGCTTCTCCGACTCTCTGGCCTCTCCACTTTACTTTCACTGAATCTATGTTCTTTGACCTCAACTTTCAAACTTGCCGGTCCAAAATGGCCACCGACTCCACATCATAAGTCATATTACCATCTAACTGAACTGTACTGAAATACAAAACATAAGATGGATCTCCGATATGCTTCCAGAAGCATGGATACATAAAACACTGGATGAACACCCGATAAACTAGGTGGAAATGCAAGTTCAGAAGTGTCACGACCCAAAATCTCACCTGTCGTGATGATGCCTATCTCACTACTAGGCAAGCCGACAATCTCAATAAACCACTATATCTTTTAGGTTTGAAAACAAATATTTAAATTCAACGGAAGAATTCTCACAATACAGATAAAAATCACACCCCAAAATCCGGTGTCATTGAGTATATGAGCATCTAATATGAATAAAAAGTCTGACTTATAAAATCACTGTCTGAAAATATAGAACAGTACAATAATTAAATAGGAAGGGAATCATGTCTGCAGACGTCAAGCAGCTACCTTGATAGCCCCAACAGAATTAACCTCGAAATCTAGCAGCCGCCGTATCCGGGAGCACCTGGATCTGCACATGAGGTGCAAAGTGTAGTATGAGTACAACTAACTCAATAAGTAACAAGACTAACCTCTGGGATAAAAGTAGTGACAAGCTCCGCAGGTACAATCCAGTATAAAGAATGGTAACAAAAATGTAGGCATGATTTCATGTTCAACAGTTAATCTCAGTATAAGTGAAATAGATCAGTACTGCATGATATGAGGAATATGACATCTCAGTAGAAAGACCTCCTGTAAATACGGGTCACATATTATTTGGTCACTCGGTACTATTTATGGCCAATCCAGCCCAAGGGTGTTCCAACCCGTATATAAATGCACATCGACTGACAGTCAGTCATTCAGTACCATATAAGGCTAATTCAGCCCTGGGTAATTTATTCCCAAATGTAAATGATACGGACAAGATCCATGTCCAGGTAAATTTATTACAATATAAATACGTAAGGCAAGTCCATGCCCTAGGAAATCCATCCCGAATATATATAATCATCTATGCTCACTGGGGGTGTGTACAGACTCCGGAGGGGCTCCTTCAGCCCAAGCGTGATATAAAGCCTTTATGGCTTACTGCAGGCGGGCAGTCCCGATCCGTATAATAATAAAGCCTATAAGGCCTGCTGCAGGCGGGCACCCCCGATCCATAAAATAGTAAAGCCTGTAAGGCCTGCTGCAGGCGGGCAGCCCCGATCCAAATAATAATAATGTATAAAGCCACTATGGCGTGCTGCAGGCGGGCAACCCCAATCCATTTAATAGAAACATATATAAAGCCAATATGGCCTGCTGCGACGAGCAGCTCGATCCCATAAATATCCTCATAATGGACGAATATGACTGAGTGTGAGATGTATAATTTTGAAACAATTAATTCAACAGCAACATGACCCCATGGGTCATAAAAATATTGGCACGTAGCCCAAACATGATATTTAATAAGAGTCTCAGCTCAATTTCTCTAACGCGTGGAACATGTTCAGATAATACCATGATTCACTAATTTTACAACTGCACAAGATTTATTCAAGACACAATTTCCGTGGTTCACATCTACATGCTCGTCACCTATCGTGCGTGTCACCTCCAAACAATTTATATCATACCAAATTTCGGGGATTCATGCCCTCAGAATCAAGTTTAGAACTGTTACCTACCTCAAATCGTGTAATTCTTTACTCCACTATGCCTTTGCCTCGTGAATTGGCCTACACACGCCTCGAATCTAGCCACAATTAATTCGATTCAGTCAATAAAATTTATTGGAATTAATTCCATAAGAAAATACTAATTTTCCAACAAAATAAGAAATTTAGCTGAAATATCGCCTGTGGGGCCCACATCTCGGAATCCGACAAAAATTATAAAATCCGAAAGCTCATTCAACCACGAGTCTAACCATATAGATTTTACCAAAATCCGACATCAACTCGACCTCCAAATCATCAAATCTTATTTCCAAATCCCTAAGTTCAAATCCCCGATTTATACCTCAAACACATGTAATCTAGTCGGATTATTCGATGATAATTCAATATTGTAACGACCCGACTGGTCGTTTCGAGTATTACAACCCAGTTTCCCCATTTACTTCTCAAATTGGGCTTTACAGTTGTTGTGTGACTTGCCGGGGCAAATGGTTCGGGTCCGGTGAAGTTTTGGAATAAATTGGAACACTTAGTTCCAAGGCTTAAAGCTTAAGTTAAAATAGTGAACGGATGTCGAGTTATGTGTAAACGACCTCGGACTCGAATTTTGATGATTCCAATAGCTCCATGTGGTGATTTTGGACTTAGGAGCGTGTCCGGTAAATTATTTAGAAATCCGTAGTGGAATTTGGCTTGAATTGCCGAAAGTTGATTTTTGGGAAGTTTGACCCGGGGGGTTGAATTTTTGATATCGAGGTCGGAATCATATTTTTGAAATTGGAACAGCTTTGTTATTCCATTTATGACTTGTACGCAAAATTTGAGTTCATTCCGGATTGATTTGCTATGTTTCGGCATCGAACCTAGAATGTTCGATGTCGATTCTTCAAGAATATGTGGTATCACATTAAGCAAATGAGGTCCAAATTCAGTTTTGATTGAAGTATTAGATCCGTATTGAAATTACGGAGCCATAGCAAAAAGAATCATTGAATTCGGACATCGTATGAGAGAGTTATGCCTATTTTCGTGTCTGGAATGATTTTTCCGTCGCTGCGAGCGCCCAGGGTAGCGTGGGGTGCTAGCCCTGGCGCTGGGAATTTTTGGGTACTGGAAACTGCACCACAGGCAGCGCCCCACGCTACCTGTGACGCCCGAAACATCTGAGGGTCTATAAAACGGGTTTTTTGACCATTTTTGACAAAAATAGAGTTGGGGAGCTCGGTTTAGGCGATTTTTGGGAAATTTTCATGGAAAAACATTGGGGTAAGTGTTCCTTATCCTATATTGATTATATTTCATGATTCCATATTCATTTACATCATGAATCCATGAATTTATGGAAGAAAAATCAGATTTTTATAAAATCTTCCAAAAATGTAAAATGAAGATTTGAAGGTCAATCCGATGTCGGAATTTGATAATTTTTGTATGGTTGGACTCGTATCGGAACGGGTGTTCAGATTTTGTAACTTTTGTCGGGTTCCGAGACGTGGGCTCCATGGGCTATTTTTGAGCTAAATTTCAGATGTTTTTGAAAAATTAGCGTTTTCATATGGAATTGATTCCTATACCTCGTGTTGATTGTATCGAATTATTTTGACTAAGATTCGAGGTGTTCGGAGGCCGAATCACGAGGAAAAGGTTTATTGGAATAAAGAATTTGCTTGGATTGAGGTAAGTAACTCTTCTAATCTTGGAGTTGAAGGTATGAACCCTGAATATATGTATTTTGTGAATTGTTGGGAGGTGACGCACATGCTAGGTGACGGGCGTGTGGGCGTGCACTATAGAAATTGTGACATAATTGTTTATGTGGAATGTTATAGTTAAATAACCTTGGTATTTTCCATGCGGTTTTATGTGTTAAAGAAATTGAGCTGAAAAGCATATTATAAATCATGTTGAGGCTATGTGCCAGTATTATTGGGACCCACAGAGGTCATATTGCTGTGAATTATTGTGTTAAATTGAAAAGTCATACTCAGTCATATTCATTTCATTGCATATCATAACTCAGTTTTATGACTCTATTTTGATGCATAAAAAATGTTTTGGGCCGAATGCCCCGTTTTACTGAAATGCCCAAGTGGCTTGAGAGGTTTATGACTGAGTGAGGCTGAAGGCCTGATTTGTGAGGATGAGTGTGGATCGGGGCTGCCCGCCTGCAGCATACCTGAGTGAGGCCGAGGGCCTGAATTGTGAGGATGAGTGTGGATCGGGGCTGCCCGCCTGCAGCATACTTTATTATTATCGCACGTGAGTTGTCCGTGCAGATTATAGCGCTTGGGATGAAGGATCCCCTCCAGAGTTTGTACACACCCCCAGTGAGCGCAGGTACCTAGTGCCGAGTGCCGAGTGCTGAGTGACTGGGAGGCATGAGTGATTGTGAGGTATGCCCGAGTGGCAAGAGTGATTGTGAGGTATGCCCGAGTGGCAAGAGTGATTGTAAGGTATGCCCGAGTGGCACGAGTGACTGTGAGGTTTTTGCCCGAGGGGCTGTATATGAGTGATGTTCTGCCCGAGGGGCTGTTTATGATTTTTATCATTGAGTTGAATTGTATTGGCATGCACACATGACATACATGCATAGAGATGTATTTTTTCTCATGCTGTACAACATCACATCATTCATGAGTTTTCACACATTGTTGACAGATGGGCATAGTGATGCATTTGTTTTACACGGGTTATCCGGAAGGAAAATGAAATATATTATTTATTATTGAGAATATTTTGGAGAAATTATTATTTTCAAACTATTTATATTATTGGAAACTTCGGCAAACGATTTGGGGTTTCACTGAGATATTTGGAAGGAAGAACTATAATTTTTGAAATCATTATTTGGCTGAGTATTTTATCCCTGAGTTATTTCTGTTATTATTTGCTTTATGTTGTTATGGATTATTGTGTACTATTGGTTGTGGACCCGACCTTGGTAGAAGCTCGTCACTACTTTCAACCTACGGCTAGGTTTGTTACTTACTCAGTACATGGGGTCGGTTGTACTGATACTACACTTCTGCACATTGCGTGCAGATGTTGGCTGCTGTTATTGCTGTGCTCGCTGGTTGCGGGACTTGAAGATGTACATGCGTTCCTGTTGTAGCTGCCTCTTGTTCAGGGTAGCCTTAGATTTATAAAAGCTCTGTTTATGTATTATTCAAACAGACTATGTATTTATTTCATTTCCGCTTTGTATACTCTATTCTTAGAAGCTCATGATTTGTACTACCAGTTCTTGGGGAAATGTATCAGTTTTAGATATTTTCTTTTAATTAATTTCATTGGAATTGGATAGTTGGAAATTAGCTTACCTAACGGGTTGGGTTAGGTTCCATCACGACTAGTGGGATTTTGGGTCGTGACAATTTGGTATCAGAGCTCTAGGTTCATAGGTTCTACAAGTCATGAGCAAGTGTCTAGTAGAGTCTTGCGGATCGGTATGATGACGTCCATACTTATCTTCGAGAGGCTACAAGGCATTTAGGATAATTTCCCATCTTTCTTTCCTTTTCGTGCGGAATTGATTCAGCTTGAAATATAACTCTTTGAATTCCTTCCACGTATTCGTATGAGCACATGAGCGCTCGGTATCAGCTGTGCATCGCCGGCTTGTGATTCTATGAATGAGGTTCGAGGTGTGTATTTTGTGTTTTGGTGATGGGCCAGTCTGGAGGACTTGAGGCCAAGTTTAGACCGCAGCTTAGGCTCGGTAGCTTCAGTTGTAACTTGTACAATTGGACTCATATGTCCGGTAATATCCCTATGAGTGGAAGTTGTGGCTCGATGAGCAGTGGAATGGCTTTGTGATGAGGATGATGTAAATGCGGAATGTGTTAAGACGATTTGAATATGACGAGAAGTGTTTCCTTGAAATGTAAAGGAAAGTCCATTGGGTGCTTGATTTCATAATTGATGTGGCGTACAGTCTCTAGTATGAATGTTTTGAAGGATCTTTCACATTGTTAAATTTTGGGGTAAAACTAAATTCTCATGTCTGGTTAATGAGTTTGGACTCAGATAGACTAAGTGATTGCATAGTAATTGTGAATGTGAAAGGGTATAACAAGATACCAGATTGAGGCTAAGTAGGTGGATTATCCCCTGCGGAGTAATCTACGTATGAGTATTCCTTATGATGTGAGTAGAGAGTTTCTTTTCTTCCAACGGGGTGTATGAGTGGAGATTTGAATCTAAATCTGGTTGAGAAAGTTGACTTGTGTGTTAAGAGGATGAATACGAGCTTAGCGGATGATTGAGGTATTTTTATGGTTGGCATTGTATGAACTTGGGAAGAAGTTTTGTTGGACTGACTGTGGCATTATGGCAGTAAGAGAGTATTGGTATTGTGAGTTATGGAATATTTTAATATATGGCTTTGAGCCAAGTTGGGGAGTTTGCTATTGACAATTTGATTTCATGGTTAGGTGTTAAATTTTAATTTTGGTCTGAGGCACACTTGTGGGTTAGCTATGACTTGCAGAAGTTGAGATCGAATATGACTCGAATAAGGAAATTCCTGGATAAGGATTTTATTGCACGTATGAGTAAATGAAATTCGCGGGAGGAGTAAGTTGTTATTGGTGAATGATGTAGTGTGCATGGAGTATGAATTTGATATGTGATGTTAAAGTAGAGTTACTTCTTTGAGTGTTGTGGTGCTAATGGGGCACATGTCTTTTGGCCCATTTGGGCGGTGCAATTAGATTTGAGCAAAGTGGGTGACTCCCGAGAAAATTCCAGTGGGTTTGAGAATTATATGTAGCAATTGAAAATATTTCTGGACCTGTGTATGGATAAAATCCGAGATTTGCGTTTGATGGTGCCTGGACTTGCGGAAATTCTATATGACTAAGGATTCTACATTTTTGTATAAGGAAGGTAAGAAGTACAATTTCAAATTCACATAAGGTATTCTAAGAGTGAGTGTTATAATTGTGGTATTTTTGAATGTGCTTAAGAAGAGTACAGTTGCTTATGGGTCGTAGGGCGTTGTGGTTCTATGCTAAGGTTTGTAGGGTGAGTTGTAGTTAAAGATCGTGGTATTTTAGCAAGAAGAAATATCAATCTGAAGATAAATTCGGAAGGGACTCGGAGAAAAATAGGACAACTGGGTAGTAGGTTGGATCAGTATGGTAATGGATAAGATCGGTTCTTTGGGTGCATATGATGTGGGGGTTTTCTACAGGTGCTTTGTGGCAATACACCTGGACTTGGCGACTTGCGTGGCTTGGATGAGTTGGAGAGATTCGGTCTTGGTGTCTTGGTTGTGCAAATGGATTCCAAAGAATTCTTGATGGTTTCTACCGGTGTGGAGAACGTGTTATGTATTGTGATTTCCTCCTGGAAAGAAGCAAGAGAAAGGCTTATAACTAAAAGGGTATGTAAATTATTGGTGACTCAAAGTTGATAATGGGATTCTTGTGCTTGTCACATGATGGCATAATAGATGCGGTGAGTTGTGTGTGATTAAGGTTGGCGTGTGCAAGGTCACGGTCTAGCCTTAAAAGGGAGGTCATAAATTCTTAGAGGCATGAACAGTTTTCGATGTCTAGATGAATACTATTACTACTTGGTGTTGTATGAGAAGGGGGCGGAATTCAGAAGGTGCACTGTATTTTAACTTACGGATGTATAAATTGGTATTGCGGTACTCACACTGTTGATAGAATGCTGATATTCAAATTTTGACAAGTGGAACGGAAGAATTTTTAAAGTATGTCTCGTGGGATGATCTTGTATTAGAGAGGTGTTAGACATTCGGGTGGTGGAGATGGAATCAAATATGGTGATTCGTCTGTTCTATGGATTTGGAGATTGGGAGTTCTCAAGAGCGGATTGTTTCATGGTTATGGACTGTGAAGTTGTGGCCGGAGCTGGCCAGATGATAGAATGTGTTATGATTCAGTCATTATGGAGTTTCGGAAGAATTTTTATCTAATTGTGGGTAACCCGAGTTGATTTGGCGGTCCATTGGTAGGCCCAATTAAGATGTGTATTCTACACCGAGCCGGAATGGTTGGCTCCATACTGCTATTATTGAGGGATGTGTCATTCGGTTGATGTTGAGCTTATTCGTGTTCTCAGATGATCTGTGAGTTGCTCCTTCATGCTACGAGGAGTTGTGATTCATTGGTTATGTGCACAGATGGTGCGGTCCTATTTGAGTTTTATAGTGGAATTTGAGCGTGATGAGTATTTGGGTATTGCATGATCGATTGCGTAATGGTTATGTTCTTTCAGGTTTTGTGTGGCATTTTTGTCATTTGCCTCTCCGTGGTTATTGATTTTGAGTAGGGTGGCTCGGGGTATATTATATGGACCAACGTTTGGATGGGGACACACATTGCAGCGGAGCTATGTTAAGGTATGAACCTTGTGTTAGAATCGGGTGATGGTTCTACGGTGTATGATGAATTTTCAGCATTTCGTTGTGGCGGTACTTATTAATATTGCGGGGCAGTTCTCTCATTTGAGTCATTTTTCATGACTGAGTACATTTGAATTGTTGTGTATTGGTGCACAGATGGCACGGGTTGTGGCTCTGAGTTATATTGGTGCGGCATGTCTGTGGAAATAGTTGTGTTTAGTAATATAAAGTCATTGGACCTCGAATGGGTACTATCATGTTTGATTACCGTATGTTAGGGAGGATAATATTGAAAGTCGGCTCAAAAAGCGATTATGGTTCTGGTTGGGCGAGAGAGCTCCGTGACTTGTTTATTTCGCGTGTTTCTTTTATTATCAACAGGGTACGAAGGTTTTGGGATGAGGTTTGGTTCGATATGGGTTTAATACTAGTATGCGGTTAGTTTTGGAGTAGTCACTGCGATCGAGAATGGTGCTACGAGCAAGCGAGTTGTGTAATATGTTGGTTGATTATATCCGTGGTGATAGTTATAGCTCGATGCAACTTGTTCGGATTTATACGGTGTGTAAGTTTAAGACTTGTGTCTTGAAAGAAATTCTAATGGTGGGAAATAAAATTCCAAGGTTTATGGGCTAGAGTTAAATTAATGAATTCAGTTGGATTGTGTTGTCAAGCCTATATGGAATAGGGTGACGTGGGTTCACCCCCGGGTACGTGTGTGGTAAGATGGAACAGTGATTTGATGGCTTGGAAACAACTCTTGGCACGTTCGAGGATGAACGTATGTTTAAGTGGGGGAGAATGTAATGACCCGACTGGTCGTTTCGAGTATTACAACCCAGTTTCCCCATTTACTTCTCAAATTGGGCTTTACAGTTGTTGTGTGACTTACCGGGGCAAATGGTTCGGGTCCGGTAAAGTTTTGGAATGAATTGGAACACTTAGTTCCAAGGCTTAAAGCTTAAGTAAAAATAGTGATCGGATGTCGAGTTATGTGTAAACGACCTCAGACTCGAATTTTGATGATTCCAATAGCTCCATGTGGTGATTTTGGACTTAGGAGCGTATCCGGTAAATTATTTAGAAATCCGTAGTGGAATTTGGCTTGAATTGCCGAAAGTTGATTTTTGGGAAGTTTGACCCGGGGGGTTGACTTTTTGATATCGAGGTCGGAATCATATTTTTGAAATTGGAACAGCTTTGTTATTCCATTTATGTCTTGTACGCAAAATATGAGTTCATTCCGGATTGATTTGCTATGTTTCGGCATCGAACCTAGAATGTTTGATGTCGATTATTCAAGAATATGTGGTATCACATTAAGCAAATGAGGTCCAAATTCAGTTTTGATTGAAGTATTAGATCCGTATTGAAATTACGGAGCCATAGCAAAAAGAATCATTGAATTCGGACATCGTATGAGAGAGTTATGCCTATTTTCGTGTCTGGAATAATTTTTCCGTCGCTGCGAGCGCCCAGGGTAGCGTGGGGCGCTAGCCCTGGCGCTGGGAATTTTTGGGTACTGGAAACTGCGCCACAGGCAGCGCCCCACGCTACCTGTGACGCCCGAAACATCTGAGGGTCTATAAAACGGGTTTTTTGACCATTTTTGACAAAAATAGAGTTGGGGAGCTCGGTTTAGGCGATTTTTGGGAAATTTTCATGGAAAAACATTGGGGTAAGTGTTCCTTATCCTATATTGATTATATTTCATGATTCCATATTCATTTACATCATGAATCCATGAATTTATGGAAGAAAAATCAGATTTTTATAAAATCTTCCAAAAATGTAAAATGAAGATTTGAAGGTCAATCCGATGTCGGAATTTGATAATTTTTGTATGGTTGGACTCGTATCGGAACGGGTGTTCAGATTTTGTAACTTTTGTCGGGTTCCGAGACGTGGGCCCCATGGGCTATTTTTGAGCTAAATTTCGGATTTTTATGAAAAATTAGCATTTTCATATGGAATTGATTCCTATACCTCGTGTTGATTGTATCGAATTATTTTGACTAAGATTCGAGGTGTTCGGAGGCCGAATCACGAGGAAAAGGTTTATTGGAATAAAGAATTTGCTTGGATTGAGGTAAGTAACTCTTCTAATCTTGGAGTTGAGGGTATGAACCCTGAATATATGTATTTTGTGAATTGTTGGGAGGTGACGCACATGCTAGGTGACGGGCGTGTGGGCGTGCACTATAGAAATTGTGACATAATTGTTTATGTGGAATGTTATAGTTAAATAACCTTGGTATTTTCCATGCGGTTTTATGTGTTAAAGAAATTGAGCTGAAAAGCATATTATAAATCATGTTGAGGCTATGTGCCAGTATTATTGGGACCCACAGAGGTCATATTGCTGTGAATTATTGTGTTAAATTGAAAAGTCATACTCAGTCATATTCATTTCATTGCATATCATAACTCAGTTTTATGACTCTATTTTGATGCATAAAAAATGTTTTGGGCCGAATGCCCCGTTTTACTGAAATGCCCAAGTGGCTTGAGAGGTTTATGACTGAGTGAGGCCGAAGGCCTGATTTGTGAGGATGAGTGTGGATCGGGGCTGCCCGCCTGCAGCATACCTGAGTGAGGCCGAGGGCCTGAATTGTGAGGATGAGTGTGGATCGGGGCTGCCCGCCTGCAGCATACTTTATTATTATCGCACGTGAGTTGTCCGTGCAGATTATAGCGCTTGGGATGAAGGATCCCCTCCGGAGTTTGTACACACCCCCAGTGAGCGCAGGTACCTAGTGCCGAGTGCCGAGTGCTGAGTGACTGGGAGGCATGAGTGATTGTGAGGTATGCCCGAGTGGCAAGAGTGATTGTGAGGTATGCCCGAGTGGCAAGAGTGATTGTAAGGTATGCCCGAGTGGCACGAGTGACTGTGAGGTTTTTGCCCGAGGGGCTGTATATGAGTGATGTTCTGCCCGAGGGGCTGTTTATGATTTTTATCATTGAGTTGAATTGCATTGGCATGCACACATGACATACATGCATAGAGATGTATTTTTCCTCATGCTGTACAACATCACATCATTCATGAGTTTTCACACATTGTTGACAGATGGGCATAGTGATGCATTTGTTTTACACGGGTTATCCGGAAGGAAAATGAAATATATTATTTATTATTGAGAATATTTTGGAGAAATTATTATTTTCAAACTATTTATATTATTGGAAACTTCGGCAAACGATTTGGGGTTTCACTGAGATATTTGGAAGGAAGAACTATAATTTTTGAAATCATTATTTGGCTGAGTATTTTATCCCTGAGTTATTTCTGTTATTATTTGCTTTATGTTGTTATGGATTATTGTGTACTATTGGTTGTGGACCCGACCTTGGTAGAAGCTCGTCACTACTTTCAACCTACGACTAGGTTTGTTACTTACTCAGTACATGGGGTCGGTTGTACTGATACTACACTTCTGCACATTGCGTGCAGATGTTGGCTGCTGTTGTTGCTGTGCTCGCTGGTTGCGAGACTTGAAGATGTACATGCGTTCCTGTTGTAGCTGCCTCTTGTTCAGGGTAGCCTTAGATTTATAAAAGCTCTGTTTATGTATTATTCAAACAGACTCTGTATTTATTTCATTTCCGCTTTGTATACTCTATTCTTAGAAGCTCATGATTTGTACTACCAGTTCTTGGGGAGATGTATCAGTTTTAGATATTTTCTTTTAATTAATTTCATTGGAATTGGATAGTTGGAAATTAGCTTACCTAACGGGTTGGGTTAGGTGCCATCACGACTAGTGGGATTTTGGGTCGTGACAAATATTATGGAGTAGAAATAATCACAAGTGACTTACCTCAAGTTTCCCTTGAATTCTCTCTGAAAAGCGCCCCAGATACCGTGCTTGAAGGTCCAAAAATGGCAAAACTCGAAAACCCTTTGAAATGTATAATGTCCAGGGGTTCCGCACCTAGGACTCACTTAGCCGCTTCTACGGTCTCGCAGGTGAGAGAATTCAATCGCTTCTGCGGTTTCGCCAAGCCTCCACTGGAGCAGCTTCTGCAGGCTCGCATTTGGGCTCGCTCTGCTTCTGTGGAAAGCTCGCTTCTGTGATGGCTGATGCGCACATGCGGCTTCGCACCTGCGATCAAACCTCCGCAGGTGTGAAAATACCAGAAGCAAAAATTCCAGCAGTGGTTTTAAGTCCGAATTTGGTCCGTTAACCATCCGAAACTCACCCGAGGCCCGCGGGATCTCTACCAAACATACCAACAAGTCCTAAAACATCATACGAACTTAGTCGAACCCTCAAATCACCTCAAACAATGCTAAAACCACGAATCATACCCCAATTCAAGCCTAATGAACTTTGAAATTTCACGTTTCCACAAAGGACACCGGAACCTATCAAATCAATCCAATTAACCTCAAATTTTGCACACAAGTCATAAATGACATAACGGACCTATTAAAGTTTTCAGAATCGGATTTTGACTCCGATATCAAAAAGTCAACCCCCCGGTCAAACTTTCCAAAAATTCGACTTTCGTCATTTCAAGCCTAATTCCATTATGGAACTTCAAATAATTTTCTGGATACTCTCCTAAGTCCAAAATCACCATACGAAGCTATTGGAATCATCAAAACTCCATTCCGGGGTTGTTTACACATAAGTCGACATCCGGTCACTATTTTAACTTAAGCTTTAAATCTTGGAACTAAGTGTTCCAATTCATTCCAAAACCTCACCAAACCCGAACCAATTAGCCCGGTAAGTCATAAAACAACTGTAAAGCTTAAATTGAGCAGTAAATAGTGAAATAAGGTTTTAATACTCAAAACGACTGGTCGGGTCGTTACGTTCTCCCCCACTTAAACATACGTTCGTCCTCGAACGTGCCAATAATTGTTTACAAGCCATCACATCACTATTCCATCTTACCATACATATATCCGGGGGTGATCCCACGTCACCCTATTCCATATAGGCCTGACGACACCACGTAATTGAAGATCATTACTTCAACCTTAGCTCATAAACTTTGGAATTCAATTTCCAACATTCGAAATTTCTTTTCAAGACCCAAACCTCACATCTACACACTGTATGAGTCTGAACAAGCAGTATCAAGCCATAACCATAAACCCAGATATAATCACGTAACATACTACACAACTCACAAGCTCGCAGCATCATTCCCGATCACAGTAACTACTTCAAACTAACCCAGTACTAGTATTAAACCCCATATCAAGCCAAACATCGTTCCAAAACCTTCGTACACTGTTGATATTTAAAGAAACACGTGGAATCTCATAACCAATTATTAGATCAACAAGTCATGGAGCTCTCTCGGCCCAACCCAAACCATAATCACTTTCTAAGCCGACTTTCAATATTTTCCTCCCAATATACCGTAATCAAACCTGATAGTACCCATTCTTGGTCCAATGACCTTATATTATTAAAGATAACTATCCCATTGACATGCCACACCAATACAACTCAATCCACAACTGCACAACCTTGTACCCAAAATGGAAGATGTCTCAAAGTATAGAACCATATTGTAAGTTCAACAAGCACCACCACAACTGTAATGCTATAAGCTCATAATATATAGTAGAACCAAGACACACAAATTTAATAACCGTAACCAGCTCTTCTAGAACTCACATGCTATAACTCGCACGGACAACTCACGTGCTATAGTATCAATATCTGGACCCGCACGGACAACTCACATGCCAATAATATAAATATCTGGACCCGCACGGATAACTCACGTGCCAATAATATAAATATCTGGGCCCGTACGGACAACTCACGTGCAAATAATATCAGTATATGGATCCGCACGGATAACTCGCGTGCCAATAACCTAATCCGCCTGGCATGGTCACAAGCCTCTAATCCAAGCATATCATATAGGAGCAATCAAATAAGTACACATGAACCATCGTAACTGATCATAACTCCAGCACTCGCATGGCTATCACATCCTTCATGCACGATCATCCCACTAGGAATATTTCCATAATTCCTCCGTGCCACATATCAATAACTCATATATCAGTAGGTTATTAACTAGGAGAGTACCGCAATATCAATGAACATCCGTAATTCAAAACACCGCGCCCCTTTCAACCGCGCACCCTTCTCAGGGATTACCGAGCAACTATGACATTCATCTAAATATATAACACTGACCATTCTGTCCAGAATTCGTGATCTTCCTTTCCAGAATGAACTGCCACCTTGTACATATAAATCTAAATCTCGCACAACATACCACATCTAACATGTGAAAAGCACGAGAATCTTATTATAAACTCTGAGTCACCAGCAAATTACATACCCTATTAGTTAGAAAATTTTCTCTTGCTTCTTTCCAGGAGGAAATCACAATGCACAACACGTTCCCCACACTGGTAGAAAATGTCCGGTTCAAAACATGGTAGAAACTATTAAGAAAACTTTGAAATCCTTTTTCACCTAATCAAGCTATCATAACTAATTTCCTCTATCTCGTCTAAGCCACGCAGGTCACCAAAACCCAAAAAATAATATTGCCACCAAAACATCTATAAAGCCTCCACATCATTATTACCCAAAAGAACCGAGCATGCCATTACCATACTGGTCTAGCCTACTACCTAGTGGTCCTATTTACTTGAGCTTCTTCTGAATTATCCTCAAGTTGATACTTCTCCTTGTCAGAACTCCATAATCCTTACCCAAAGCTCACTACCAGACGTCCTAACATAAAATTGCATCGCCCTAATGCCCATAAATTCCTGTATTCTTCTTAAGTACCCCGTAAGTAACACAACCGAAACGTCCACTCTGAAAATACCCTATGTGAATTTAAAATTGTTCTTTTACCCTTTTTATACTGGAATGTAAAGCCCATACACAATCTGAAAAAATTCTCAATTGCTATATATAAATCTTTGAATCAGTTAGAACCTTCTCGGGAGTCACCCACTTTGTTCAAATCTAAATTGCATCGCCTAAATGGGCTGAAAGACACGTGCCTTATTAGCACAGCAACACTCGAAGAGGTAAACCTGCCTTAACACCACCGATCAAATTCATGCTCCGTGCCCACTACATCCTTTAAAACAACAATTTAATCATCTCATGATTTCTCATAAAGTGCAATATAACCCGCATTCAAGAAATTTTGTTACTCAAGTCATCCCCGACCTTAACCTCTGCAAGTCATAACTAATGCACAAGTGTCTCTCGGATCGAAACCAATACCGCACATAATCGCGTAATCAAATCATAGATAGGAGGCTCCCCCACTTGGCCCAAAGCCATATAACAAAACATCTGATATCTCACCATACCGAGATAATATCTAAATTGACCATACTAAGCAATAAAAGATCAACTCTAGTCTCGTCCCCCAATAATTTTCACACACGATCGATACACATGGTACACAATTATAGTATCGCCCACCGACGTAGATACATGAACAGGTGAAACTAAGGACTCACGGGGCATATCCAGAAAATGAACAAAATATGATGAAACATACGAATATATGGAGCCAGGATCAAATAATATAGATGCCTCCCTATGGCACACTGAGACAATGCATGTGATCACTGCATCTGAAGCAACAACATCTGGTTTAGCAGGAAAAGCATAGAATCGGCCCTGACCGCCACCGAATAGGCCTCACCCTCTTGGGCGACCCCTAGCTAACTAAGCCTCACCCCGAGCTGGCTGGGCGGGTGGTGGAGCAACTGGTGCAGAACTAGTAGGCTAACTCTTTTGTTGAACTAGACCTCGCGTATGGTGGGGACAATATTTCCTCACATGACCCAGCTCTCCACACTCATAGCACTCCATCTCGAAGAATGGTGGCGAGTTCTGAGGAGGACCTCGGGAACCAGAATAACTACCAGAAGGACCTGGTACATATGATCCCTAAACTGATGGTGCACGGGGTGTACTCAGGGCTGGAAGTGCACTGAGATATGATTGACTCTGATGAGAACTGTATGAACCATGGTTGGATAATGCACCACGGTGAACTGAACGACCCCTGTTGTGGTAGGACTGCCCTCCAAAAGGTACCCTACCAAAACCACCTGAACCTCGAGGCCTCTTAGCCTCCCTGTCACCACGCTCCTGGCTATGGACCACCTCTATCTATCGAGCAATGTCAACCACCTCATCAAAAGTGGCACCAGATACCCTCTCCCTAGTCATTAGCAACCGCAGCTGATACGTGAGGCAATCAATGAACCTCCTCATCCTCTCCCTATCAGTGGGAACCAACCAAACTGCGTGACGAGCCAACTCAAAAATTCTCATCTCGTACTGTGTCACGGACATGCCATCCTGACGTAAGTGCTCAAACTGTCTGCGCAACTCCTCTCTGCGATACTGCGGCACAAACTTCTCCAAAAAGAGAACGGAGAATTCTTGCCATGTAAGTGGTACTGCACCAACTGGCCTACGCCTCTCATAAGCCTCCAACCATCTGAAAGCAGCCCCAGAAAACTGAAAAGTAGTGAACGAGACCCCACTGGTCTCCAAAATGCCCGTTGTTCGAAGCATCCGCTGGCACTTATCCAGAAAACCATGAGCATCCTTTGACTCAACACCGCTAAATGATAGAGGTCGAACCCTTCCAAATCTCTCAAGTCTTCTCTGCTCATCATCTGCCATAATAGGGACTACCGGGGCATGGGCGGTTGCAATTGGCTGGGCTGGGCTGGGCTGGTAGTGCCCCCGGTATCTGAAGTCTCTGTACTACCTAATCTGGAGTACGTGCAATAGGGGTATAAGTACCTCCCCAGGCCTGAGAAGTGGAAGATGCGGCCTAAGCCGAAACCACCTGAGCAAGGCCAGTGCAAACTGTCAATATCTGGGCCAAAGTCTCCTAAAGGCCTGGAATCTCAATTGGCGCAACTGGTGAAACTAGTGGTACTACAGGTGCTGGTCCCACTGTGGTACGAGCTACACCTCGACCTCTACCTCGGCCCCGGCCTCTACCACGGCCCCGGCCTCTTGTGGCCCTAACTGGTGGCACTGGTGGCTGACCGTCCGATCCGATAGTACGTGTCCTCACCATATATGAGAGAATAGAATAACATGATTTTTAGTTTCCGGAATCAACAAGTTCGCACGACTGAATACAATAAAGTGAAATTTCCTAAGGGTTCGGCAGCCTCTCGAAGATAAGTATAGACGTTTTCGTACCGATCCGCAAGACTCTATTAAACCTGCTCATGACTCGTGAGACCTATGCAACCTAGAGCTCTGATACCAACTTGTCACGACCCAAAATCTCACCTGTCGTGATGGCGCCTATCTCACTACTAGGGAAGTCGACAATCTCAATAAACCACCATATCTTTTAGGTTTAAAAATAAATATTTAAATTCAACGTAAGAATTCTCACAATACAGATAAAAATCACTCCCCAAAATCTGGTGTCACTGAGTACATACGCATCTAATATGAATACAAAGTCTGACTTATAAAATCACTGTCTGAAAATATAGAATAGTACAATAATTAAACAAGAAAGGAATCAAGTCTGCGGACGTCAAGTAGCTACCTTGATAGTCCCCAACAGAATTAACTTCAAAATCTAGCAGCCGCCGTATCCGGGAGCACCTGGATCTGCACACGAAGTGCAAAGTGTAGTATGGGTACAACTAACTCAATAAGTAACAAGACTAACCTCTGGGCTGAAAGTAGTGACGAACTCCGCAGGTATAATCTAGTATAAATAATGGTGCAAAAATGTAGGCATGCTTTCAAGTTCAACAGTTAATCTCAGTACAAGTGAAATAGATCAATACTGCATGATATGAGGAATATGATATCTCAGTAGAAAGACCTCATGTAAATACTGGTCACAAATTATTTAGTCACTCGGTACTGTTTATGGCCAATCCAGCCCAGGGGTGTTCTAACCCGTATATAAATACACATCGACTGACAGTTAGTCACTTAGTACCGTATAAGGCCAATCCAGCCCTGAGGTAATTTATCCCCAAATGTAAATGATATGGACAAGATCCATATCCAGGTAAATTCTTTACAATATAAATCAGAAAGGCAAGTCCATGCCCTGGAAAAATCCAACCCGAATATATATAATCATCTACGCTCACTGGGGGTGTGTACAGACTCCGGAGGGGCTCCTTCAACCCAAGCGTGATATAAAACCTTTATGGCCTACTGCAGACGGGCAGTCCAGATCCGTATAATAATAAAGCCTATAAGGCATGCTGCAGGCGGGCAGCCCCGATCCATAAAATAGTAAAGTCTGTAAGGCCTGCTGCAGGCGGGCAACCCCGATCCATATAATAATAATAATAATATATAAAGCCATTATGGCCTGCTGCAGGCGGGCAACCCCGATCCATTTAATGATAACATATATAAAGCCAATATGGCCTGCTGTGGCACGCAGCTCGATCTCATAAATATCCTCACAATGGATGAATATGACTGAGTGTGAGATGTATATTTTTGAAATAATTAATTCAACAGCAACACGACCCCATGGGTCCTAAAAAATTGGTACGTAGCCCAAACATGATATTTAATAAGAGTCTCAGCTCAATTTCTCTAACGCATGGAACATGTTCAGATAATAACATGATTCACTAATTTTACAACTGCACAAGTTTTATTCAAGACACATCTCTGTGGTGCACGTCTACATGCTCGTCACCTATCGTGTGTGTCACCTCCAAATAATTTATATCATACCAAATTTTGGGGATTCATACCCTCAGAACCAAGTTTAGAAGTGTTACTTACCTCAAACTGTGTAATTCTTTACTCCGCTATGCCTTTGCCTCATGAATTGGCCTCCACACGCCTCGAATCTAGCCACAATTAATTCGATTCAGTAAATAAAATTTATTGGAATTAATTCCATAAGAAAATACTATTTTTCCAACAAAATCCAAAATTTAGCACAAAAATCGCTCGTGGGGCCCACATCTTGGAACCCGACAAAAGTTACAAAATCCGAAAGCTCATTCAACCACGAGTCTAACCATACAAATTTTACCAAAATCCGACATCAACTCAACCTCCAAATCATCAAATCTTATTTCCAAATCCCCTAATTTACACCTCAAAAACATGTAATCTAGTCAGATTATTCGATGATAATTCAATATTATAGAGTAAAAATGATCACAAGTTACTTACCTCAAGTTTCCCTTGAATTCTCTCTGAAAATTGCCCCAAAAACCGTACTTGAGGGTCCAAAAATGGCAAAACTCGGAACCCCTTCGAAATGTATACTGTCCAGGGGTTCCGCACCTGCGACTCACTTAGCCACTTTTGCGGTCTCGCAAGTGCGAGAATTCAACCGCTTATGCTGTTTCGCCAAGCCTCCACTGGAGCCGCTTTTGTGAGCTAGGAGCCACTTCTGCGGGCTCGCATTTGCGAGGCTTGCTCCACTTCTGCGATGGCTGGTGCGCACATGCTGCTTCGCACCTGCGATCAAACCTCCGCAGGTGCGAAAATACTAGAAGCAAAAATTCCAGCAGTGGTTGTAAGTCCGAATTTGATCCGTTAACCATCCGAAACTCACCCGAGGCCCCCAGGACCTTAACCAAACATACAAACAAGTCCTAAAACATCATACGAACTTAGTCGAATCCTCAAATCACCTCAAACAATGCTAAAACCACGAATCATACCCCAATTCAAGCCTAATGAACTTTGAAATTTCAAGTTTCCACAAACGACACCGGAACCTACCAAATCAAGTCCGATTAACCTTAAATTTTGCACACAAGTTATAAATGACATAACGGACCTATTAAAGTTTTCAGAATCGGATTGCGACCCCGATATCAAAAAGTCAACCCCCCGGTCAAACTTCCCAAAAATTTGACTTTCGCCATTTCAAGCCTAATTCCACTATGGACCTCCAAATAATTTTTCGGGACATGCTCCTAAGTCCAAATTCACCATACGAGCTATTGGAATCATCAAAACTCCATTCCGGGGTCGTTTAGATATAAGTATTCCAATTCATTCCAAAACCTCACCGGACCCGAACCAATTAGCCCGGTAAGTCATAAAATAACTGTAAAGCATAAATTGAGCAGTAAATGGGGAAATAAGGTTGTAATACTCAAAATGACCTGTCGTGTCATTACAAGAAGCCACCTCTCCAATCCTCTTAAGTATTTCAAATGGCCCAATATACCGATGGCTCAACTTACCCTTTTTCCTGAATCTCATAACACCTTTCATAGGCAAAATTCTGAGTTGTACCTCCTCTCTTACCATGTAAGAAACATCACAAACCTTCTTATCAGCATAAATCTATTATCTAGATTTCGCCGTGCGAATTCGAGCCCGAATCAATTTAACTTTTTCCAAAGCATCCTAAACTAAGTCAGTACCTAATAGCCTAGCCTCACCCGGCTAAAACCAACCTACCGGAGACCGACACCGTCTCCCATACAAAGCCTCATACAGATCCATCTGAATGCTCGATTGGTAGCTGTTGTTATAGGTAAACTCTGTTAGCGGTAGGAACTAATCCCAAGAATCCCCGAAATAAATAACACAAGCGCGTAACATATCTTTCAATATCTGAATAGTGCACTCGGACTATCCGTCCATCTGAGGGTGAAAGGTTGTACTCAACTGAACTTGGGTGCCTAACTCTCACTGTATTGCTCTTCAAAACTGGGATGTAAACTACGTGCCCCGATCTGAAATGATGGACACTGGTACACCATGAAGTTGAACAATATCGCAGATATAAATCTCATCCAACCACTCCAAAGAATAAGTAGTACCAAATGGAATAAAATGCACGGACTTAGTCTGCCGATCCACAATCACCCAAATAACATCAAACTTCCTCAAAGTCCGTGGGAGTCCAACTACGAAGTCCATAGTGATACGCTCCAATTTTCACTCTGGAATTTCAAGTTTCTGAAGTAATCCGCCCGGTCTTTGATGCTCGTACTTTACTTGATGATAATTTAAACACCGAGCTACAAGCCCCACTATATCTTTCTTCATATTCCTCCAACAATAATGTTATCTCAAGTCCTGATACATCTTTGCGGCACCCGAATGAATGGAATACCGCAAACTTTGGGCCTCCTCAAGAATAAACTCACGCAGTCTATCTACGTTTGGTACACAAATCCGGCCCTGCATTCTCAACACCCCATCATCTCCAATAGTAACATCATGGCATCGCCGTGCTGAATTGTGTCCTTCAGGACAAGCAAATGGGGCTCATCATACTGATGCTCCCTGATGCTGTCATATAAGGAGGACCGAGAAACCACACAAGCTAGAACCTGACTGAGCTCCGAAACATCTAACCTAACGAACTAATTGGCTAAGACTTGAACATCTATTGCAAGAAGTCTCTCACCAATAGGAATATAAGCAATGCTACCCATACTGACTGTCTGTCTACTCAAGGCATCGGCCACCATATTGGCCTTCCCGGGATGATACAAAATAGTAATATCATAGTCCTTCAATAACTCCAACCATTTGCGCTGCCTCAAATTTAGATCCTTTTGTTTGAATAAGTGTTGTAGACTCCGGTGATTAGTAAATACCTCACAAGACATACCGTAGAGATAGTGCCTCCAAATCTTTAATGCATGAACAATAGCTGCCAACTCTAAATGATGAACATGGTAGTTCTTTTCATGTGGCTTCAACTAGCGCGAAGCATAAGCAATTACTCTACCCTCCTACATTAATACACACCAAATACCAATCCGAGAAGCATCACAATACACGGTATAAGAACCCGACACTGAAGGAAAAACTAGAACTGGGGTTATGGTCAAAGTAGTCTTGAGCTTCTGAAAGCTCTCGTCACACTCATCTGACCACCTGAATGGACCACCTTTCTGGGTCAATTTAGTCATAGGCGCTGCAATGGATGAGAAACCCTCCACAAAGCGACGATAATATCCAGCCAAGCCGAGAAAACTTCAAATTTCTGTAGCTGAAGATGGCCTGGGCCAACTCTGAACTGCCTCAATCTTCTTCGGATCTACCTTAATTCCCTCACTGGACACTATGTGTCCCAAGAATGCAAGCGAACTAAGCCATAACTCACACTCGGAGAATTTGGCATAAAGTTTCTCCTCCCTCAGCCTCTGTAGTACAATACCCAAATGTTGTGTATGCTCATCCTGGCTACGTGAGTATACCAGGATATCATCAATAAATACTATGACAAATGAATCAAGATACAACTTGAATACACTATTCATCAAGTGCATGAATGCCGTTGGGGCGTTGGTAAACCCAGAAAACATCACGAGAAAAATCATAGTGGCCATAACGGGTCCTGAATGCCATATTTAGAATATTTGAATCCTGAATTTTCAACTGGTGATACCCAGACCTCAAATAAATTTCAGAGAACACCCTCGCTCCCTGAAGCTGGTCAAATAAATCATCAATATGCGGCAAAGGATACTTGTTCTTGATTGTAACCTTGTTCAATTGCCTGTAGTCGATACACATCCACATAGTACCGCCTTTATTTTCACAAATAGAACTGGTGCACCCCAAGGCGACACACTAGGCCTAATAAACCCTTTATCAAGAAGTTCCTGAAGTTGCTCCTTCAATTCCTTCAATTCAGCTGGTGCCATATGATATAGAGGAATAGAAATGGGCCTAGTGCCCGACACCAAGTCAATACTGAAATCATTATCCCTGTCGGGTGGCATACCCGACAGATCTGCAGGAAACACATTCGAAAAGTCTCGCACTACCGGAACAAAATCAATAATAGGAGTGTTAGAATCAACATCTCTCACAAAAGCCAAATATGATAAACACCCCTTCCCAACCATTCATTGGGCCTTTAAATATGAAATTACCCTGCTGGGAACATAATACAGAGAACCTCTCCACTCGACCCTCGGCAACCCCGGCATCACCAACGTCACGATTTTTGCATGACAGTCCAGAAAAATATGACATAGAGACAACCAATCCATACCTAAGATTACATCGAAATCAACTATACTAAGCAATAATAGATCAACTCTAGTATCCAGTCCCCCAATAGTTACCACAAACGATCGATATACACCGTCCACAATAATAGTACCGCCCACTGGCATAGATACAAGAACATGTGAAACTAAGTACTCACGGGGCATATCTAGGTAACAGGAAAAATATGATGAAATATACAAATACGTGGAACCAGGGTCAAATAATATAAAAGCTTCCCAGTGGCACACTGAGACAATACTTATGATTACTGTGTCTGAGGCAACTGCATCTGGTCTGGCAGGAATACCATAGAATCTAGCCTGACTTCCACCTGATCTGTCTCCCCCTCTAGGGCGGCCTCTAGCTTTCTATGCCCCACCCCGTGCTGGCTGGGCGGGTGGTGAAATAACTGGTGCGGGAGTCGCAGCCTGACTCTTCTGCTGAACCGGATCTCGCAAGAGGTGGGGACAATGTCTCTTCATATGACCCAAATCTCCACACTCAAAACAACACTTCTCTGACAATGGCGGCAAGTACTGAGGTGGACCCCGAGAACCCGAATAACTACCAGAATAACTTGGTACAAATAAACCCTGAACTGATGGTGCACGAGATGAACTCTGACCTGGAAGTTTACTAAGAGATGACTGACTCAGTCGAGCACTGTATGAACCATGGCTAGCTGATGCGCCACGATGAGCAGCGGGCCTATAAGGTCGACCCCTGTTGTGATAGGACCGTCCCCCAAAAGGAACATTACTAGAATTACCTGGACCACAAGACCTATTGGCCTCCCTCTCCCCATGCTCCTGAGTACGGACCATTTCTAGCCGTCGAGCACTGTCAACCACCTCATCAAATTTAGCACCTGCTACGTTTCCCAGAGTCATAACAAAACAAAACTGCTGGTTGAGGCCATTAATGAACATCCTAATATTTTCCCTCTCAGTGGGAACCAACCAAATTGCATGATGAGCCAAGTCAGAAAGCCTCATCTCATACTGTGTTACAGATATGTCCTCCTGACGGAGCTGTTCGAACTGCCTGCGCAGCTCCTCTATACGGGTTTGTGGTACAATCTTCTCCAAAACAAAAATGGAGAACTCATGCCATGAAAGTGGTGCTGCACCAACTAGTCTGCTCCTCTCATAAGCCTCCCACCATCTGAAGGTTGTCCCAGTCAGCTAAAAGGTAGTAAATGAGACCCCATTGGTCTCCAAGAAGTTCTGAGCATCCTCTGACTCAGTTCCACTGAATGATGGAGGATGGAGTCTCACAAATCTCTCTAATCTCTTCTGCTCCTCGTCATTCATAATAAGAGCCACCTGGGCCTGCGTAGCTGCAACCAGCTGGACTGGTAGTACCCCCGGTATCTAGTGTCCCTGCACTACCTGCTCTGAAGTATGGGCGATGGGGGTATGAGTACCTCCCCCAACCTGAGAAGTGGCAGGTGCGGCCTTAGCCAAAACCACCCGAGCAAGGCTAGTGCAGACAGTCAATATCTGGGCCAAAGTTTCCTGAAGACGTGGAATCACAATAGGCATAGCTAGAGTCTGAGTTGGTCCCACTGGCTTAACTATATCCGGAACCTGCTCCTGAGCTGGAGCAACTGGTGGGTCTATAGGTGCTGCTCTACTTGCTGTGCTAGCTGCACCTCGGCCTATACCACGGCCCCGGCCTCTACCATGGCCCCGACCTCTCATGGCCCTAACCGGTGGCACCGGTGGTTGGCCGTCTGATCCAGTAGCATGTGTGCTCACCATATGTAAGAGAATAGAATAACAGAAGTTTAGTCCCCGGAATCAATAAGTCACACGACAAGAATACAAGAAAGTAAAATTTTCCTAAGGATTCGGCAATCTCTCGAAGATAAGTACAGACGTCTCTGTACCAATCCGTAAGACTCTACTAAACCTGCTCATGACTCGTGAGACCTATGTAACCTAGGTTCTGATACTAACTTGTCATGACCCAAAATCTCATCTGTCATGATGGAGCCTATCTCAATACTAGGCAAGCTGACAATCTCAATAAATCACAAATTCGTTTAAGTTTTAAAACATAATAATTAGATTTAACAGAAAATCCCACAATATTTGATACAATTACACTCCCAAAACCCGGTGTCACTGAGTACATGTGCATCTAAAAGATAACATAGTCTGACTGATACAAGCACTGTCTGAAAATATAGAACTATACAAATAACAGAAAAGGGAAGAGAGTCAAGGTCTGCGGATGCCAAGTAGCTACGTTGATAGTCTCAAATAGATAAATTTCTGAAATCTAACATCCGCCGTATTTGGATATACTTGGATCTGCACATGAAGTGCAGAGTGTAGTATGAGTACAACTGACCCCATGTACTCAATAAGTAACAAGACTAACCTTTGGGCTGAAAGTAGTGACGAGCTCAACAGGTACAAACCAATATAGAAATAACAGTACATAAATGTAGGCATGTTTTCAAGTTCAACAGGTAAATTCAATACAAGTAAGATAAATCAACTCTGTATGATATGAGGAATATGACATCTCTATATCTACATGCCAATGTAAATGCTGTATATGGTATACTACCATGAAAGCATCACGTACTCACACTCTCAGAGTAATCAATCACTCTTTACTGTACGGGCGGGTCTAGCCCAGGGAAGATCTATCCCTCAATATAAATACGTAACACCCCGGAAAATTTTAAAGAACTTAAGTGTAAAGCCCGGTAAAATATGCAAAGCAAATAATGTTTTATGGTGCCGGACTAGGCTTACGTGTTTGAGGGTTATAGAAATTCTTCGCGGCGAGCTTGCGAGCTGTGGCTCGAACTTTTTGGGTTGAACAATGCACGAGAATAAAAAGGAAAAGTTTTTGGCAGAAAAATATAATTCTGCGGTCCATTATGTGACTGCAGAATCACTCTGCGGGCCGCATAATGGCCACAGAAGTGAGCAGGAGAAGGGCCAGTTCGGGGAAATTATGCGGTCGATTATGCGACCGCATAACTGTTTTGCGGTGCATTATGCGATCGCATAACAGTTATGCGGACCGCATAGTGACCGCATACACAGACAGATTTTGGCCAACTTTGGACACCAATATGCGGTCCGCATAACCATTATGCGGTCGCATATGCGACCGCAAAACCTGTTCCGGAGCTTCATTTTAGGTTTTTAAAACCCGACCCTACTTCGTTAAATACACGTTTTGGGCCATTTTTGAGAGATAATCTGACATTTTAGAGTGAGAGAGGGTGCCCTAGAGTGAGAAGGTGTTCTCCAATAATTGTTCTTCAATTCTTGCCCAAGTTTTGGAAGATTGAGAAAGAAAACTTACTAGGTCTTCATCCTAGAGGTAAGATTCTACACCCTAACCCTCAATTTCGAATTTTGTGTAGAAATGGATAATAAGCAAGATAATTTCTGGGCAAGAGGGTTGGTTATTGTACATGCATGTGTTATCAAGGGGTGTAGAAAGATTGTTGAGCTAAAAATGGTAGAGGTTGGGTTGTGGGATGATGGAATCCTCCATAAAAGGATATTGAAAACTTAATGCACACCTAGTGTTTGATAAAATGCTCAAATGAGCTAGAACCATAATCATCTTCCTAATTGTTGTTAAATTTGTTATATTTCTAAAATAGATTGAAGTTGCTAAGAATTCCGGAATGCTTTAGAGTTTAAGGAAGCTCACTTGAGGTATGTTGGCTAAACTCTTCTTTGAGAATTGGAATTCCCATTATCCTTGTAAGTTTCGAGATGTTGATTATAAATCGATAAGTTCTGTGATGAAGATATATGTTCAATCCGTGTTTCAAATGCTCTTATCATATTGTATTATAAATTGAGGATGTGTCCCAAACTATGGATTATGTATCCACATGTTATAATTTCTAGTCGTGATTTATGTGAAAGTTGTTATGCCAAGTTGTGTAGAGATAGTGATTGTGATACACATCCACATGTTATAATTTCTAGTCGTGATTTATGTGAAAGGTATTATGCCAAGTTGTGTAGAGATTGTGATTGTGATACACCTCCACCCGCATACATTGGGGTGAGGCGGCATGACCGCTTTGTGTGGGGATTATGGTATAGAGATTGTGATTGTGATACACCTCCACCCGCATACATTGGGGTGAGGCGGCATGACCGCTTTGTGTGGGGATTATGGTATAGAGATTGTGATTGTGATACACCTCCACCCGCATACATTGGGGTGAGGCGGCATGACCGCTTTGTGTGGGGATTATGGTATAGAGATTGTGATTGTGATACACCTCCACCCGCATACATTGGGGTGAGGCGGCATGACCGCTTTGTGTGGGGATTATGGTATAGAGATTGTGATTGTGATACACCTCCACCCGCATATATATTAGGGTGAGGCGGCATGACCGCTTTGTGTAGGAATTATGGTATTGTGGGACTGCACCTCCACCCGCTTACATTGGGGTGAGGCAGTACGACCGCTTTGTGTATAGTTTTGGTATTGTTGTGGCACCACCATCCGCATACATTGGCATGAGGCGGCATAGCCGCTTTGTGTAGGTTCTTGGTACTGTGGTTATACATCCACCCGCATACATTGAGGTGAGGCGGCAGGGCCGCTTGATTTGAGTTGTGGTATTGTACGTACACCTCCACTTGCATAAATTGAGGTGAGGCGGCGGGGCCGCTTTGTGTGAAGATGGTTATAGAGGATCTCATCTTAAATCCTATAAATGTTGTTTATAGCTTTTAATAAGCTTGCTATGGTTGAGACGGGTATCTATATTATACTATTGCCACACTGGTTCATCATATTCATCTTGTATTTCTGAATTCTTAAATTGGTGTTTAGTTTTCATACTAGTACTATTCGACGGTACTAACGTCCCTTTTGCTGGGGGCGCTGCATCTTTAAATGGATGCAGGTGGTTCCATAGCAGGAGATATTGATCAGTGATAGAAGTACACCTACTTCCTAGCTGACTTGGTGAGCCCCACTTCATCCCGGGGTCATGTATCTTTTGTTCTTTGTGTATTCCGTTTGAGGTATAGCCGATGCCTTGTTGCCAGCATTATCATTGTACTCATCTTTATCTATAGAGGCTTCGTAAACATAGTGTGGGTTGTGTATTGGTGCTGGGGAAAGACAAACTATGTTATGTTGTGGATGTATTACTTGTCCATTTGAGACTTTAAAAATGATGAAACAATTGGAAATGAATTAGTAATGTAGACATGAATACATTTTCGCCTAATTAATGATAACATGTATTATCTCTATTCATGGATGAATTTGGGTAGAATGAAATCTAACAGGCTTGCTCGGTCGGGTTCACTCGGTTGAGCGCCGGTCGCGCTACCCGATTTTTGGGCGTGACAAAATAGCAACTGATAGTCAGTCAGTCAGTACTGTATATGGCCAATGCAGTCCAAATATAAATAAATAAGGCAAGTCCATGCCCCTGGGAACTCCATCCCAAATGTAAATAAATAAGGCAACTCCATGCCCTGGAAAATCCATCCCAAATGTGAATATATATGGCAACTCCATGACTAGGGAACTCCATCCCAAATATAAGATCCACTGCGCTCACTGTGTGGGGTGCAGACTCCGGTGGGTCTCCTGCAGCCCATGCACTATAATAAGCCATGTCTAGGCATAAATCAATAAAACATGTTGCAGCGTGCAGCGCGATCCCATGAATATAACTCACAATCAGGCCCTCGGCCTCACCCAGTCATGAAAATAAGCCCGACATAATTATATGATGTATCAATGAATGGCAACAAAGACTGAGATATGATATGCAAATAATAGGTGTGACTAAGTACAAATTAAATTTTTAAACAATTAATTCAACAACAACATGACCTTTGTAGGTCCCAAAAGTATCGGCACATAGCCTAAACATGATCTTTAATATGAGTCTCAGCTCAATTCCTGTAACACGTGGAGGGTATGTGGATAATGACATGATTATTTGATTATGCAACTCCATGGAATCAATTAAGTCACAATTTCTATGGTGCACCCCCACACGTCCGTCACCTAGCGTGTCCGTCACCTTCATACCAATCATATAACACATAATTCAGGGATTTATACCCTCAGAACCAAGTTTAGAAGTGTTACTTACCGTGCAGTTCTTTATACCAATAGTCCATTTCCTCGCGAATTTGCCTCCGAATGTCTCGTATCTAGTCACGATTAATTCGATACAATCAACACAAATTATAGGAATCGATTCCATATGAAAATACTAAATTTACCAACAAAATCCGAAATTCAACTCAAAAATCAACAGTGGGGTCCATGTCTCAGAACCCAATAAAAGTTACAAAATATGAACGCCCATTCAACCACGAGTCCAACCATACAAATTTTACCAAATTCCGACATCAACTCGACCTCTAAATCCTCAAATCTTATTTTCAAATCTCTAGGTCCAAATTCCCGATTTGCACCTCAAAAACACGTAATCTAGATAATTCAATATTATTGACTACAAATTATCATAAGTGACTTACCTCAAGAAATCATGAAATCGCGCTCAAACATTGCCCAACCCATGCTTGAAATGTCTAAAAAAGGGCAAAAGGTCGGAACCCCTCTGTTTTTGTACTGTCCAGGGGTTTTCGCTTCTGCGAAATTTTTAACCGCATCAGCCTTTTTGCAGATACGATAATTCCTTCGCTTATGCGGCTTCATCGCTTCTGCAGACTCGCTTCTGTGGAGAAGTTGTCCGCTTCTGCGACTCTAGCTGCCCTTCCTTCACTCCGCATCTGTGGTGCCTAGCTCGCACCTGCCGGCTCGCAGATGCGGAAGTCCTCACGCACCTGCGATGCAGCCCTAGGCCAGACCCAATCCACTTCTGCGCATTGCCAACCGCACCTGCAGTAACGCACCTGCGACCATTTCGTCGCAGGTGCGATTACACCAGAACTTGAAATTTCCAGATATTTGCCTAAGTCAAATTTTCATCCGTTAACCATTCGGAATCCACCCGAAGCCCTCGGGACCTTAACCAAAAATACCAGTGAGTCCCAAAACATCATTTGAACTTAATCGAGACCTCAAATCACATCAAACGATGGTAAAAACACGAATCATACCCAATTCAAGCTTAACGAAAACTAACGAATTCCAACTTCTTCATTCGATGCCGAAACCTATCAAATCAATTCCGATTGACCTCAAATTTTTCACACAAGTCATAAATGACATAACAGAGCTATTCAAATTTCCGAAATCAGATTTTGATCCCTATATAAAAAAAGTCAAATCCCCGGTCAAACTTCCAAACTTAATTTCTTATGTTTTGCCATTTCAAGCCTATTTTAACTACGGACCTCAAAATAAATATCCGAACACACTCCTAAGTCCAAGATCACCATACAGAGCTATTGGAACCATCAAAATTTCATTCCGGGGTTGTTTACACATAATTCGCCATCTGGCCAATTATTTCAACTTAAGCTTTAAATCTTGGAATTAAGTGTTCCAATTCATTCTGAAACCTCCCCGACAAGTCACATAATTATAGTTGAACATAGAATAAGCAGTAAATAGGGGAAATAAGGCTTTAATATTCAAAATGACCGATCGGGTCATTACACAGACACTGTAAATAATATTGGAGCTAACACAATGTGCATCACACCAATGTCATAGGCGTAATGATGAAATATTATAGGCAACTCTATAATGTAATAACTATAATTATTACGTCATAAAATTCCATATTTATTACGTAATACAAAGCAATATGCATCATATAATATGTGAAAATAAAAATTACAGCAAAAAAATGAAATATTTCCTGAAAATCCAGCAAACATTACTGGCTTACAAATGAACTGTAATGACCTGACCGGTCATTTTACTTTCTATAACCCCATTCCCCTAAATAAGACTTCATGTATGTGCTTTTATTAATTTATGACTTGTGGGGATAGTTAGTTCCTTAAGGTTGGCTAAAAAGGCCAAGTTTGACTTCGGTCAACATTTTGAGTAAACGACCTCGAAATCGGGATTTGACGGTTCTAATAGGTTCGTATGATGATTTCAGATTTGGACGTATGTTCGGATCGAGTTTTGGATGACCCGAGAGCGTGTTGGCGCCTAATAGTGAAAGTTGGTTCTTTGAAGGCTTTAGAAGTTCTTTAAATTTGGTTTGGAGCGGGTTTTGGTGATATCGAGGTTCTAATGGAATTCCGAGATCGGGAATAATTCCGTAATGCCATTTAAGACTTGCACACAAAATTTGGTATCATTCAGAGTAGTCTAAGTATGATTCGGCGCATTCGGAGCAATTTGGAAAACTTGAAGTTCATATTTTGATTCAATTTGGTTTCGAGGTGCGATTCTTAGTTACGTTGCTGATTTTTGCATTTTGAGAGTTCGAGCAGGTCCGTATCATGTTTTCAGACTTGTTGGTGCCTTTGGATGGGGTCCTGAGTGGCTCAGGTGAGTTTCGGATCCCTCGGAGCAAAGTTAGAAAAATCAGAAAATCCCAGTTCTGGTTTCCTTCTTCGCGAACACGGAAGGCCTCTCGCGTTCGCATAGAAGGAATTGGGGCTGGGGGATTTTTGTGCTATGCATTTATGATAGCTAGTACGCATTCGCGAAGGTGTGGGACAGGTGACCTTCGCATTCGCATGAGGCGACTCGCGTTCGCATAGAGGAGTCTGGGCTGGGCTTGGGCCGCTGATTGTTCTTCGCGTTCGCGGAGCAGCCCTCGCGTTCGCGAAGGGTAGGCCAAGCCAGCCTCTGCATTCGTGATTCCTTGGATGCGTTCGCAATATGTTGTCTTCGGGGGCCAGAGCTGTTTGCCTTCGCGAACGCGAGGCCCCTTCCGCGTTCGCGAAGAAGGAGGCAGCTGGGCAGTGAAGTTTTAAAACGGGACTTAGGCGTTTTTTGGGTCATTTATTACACTCTTGGGCGATTTGAGAGCTTTTAAGGAGGGGATTTCGACCTAGCTTTGTAAAGTAAGTAATTCCTATCTAATGTGAGTTTAATACATAGATTAGGGGTAGATTTTAACATGAAAATTTATAGAAATCATGGGTTTAGATGAAAAACCTAGGTTTTGATAAAAATGAGATTTTTCCACGAAAATGGTTATGGAACTTAGTAAAAATCATATATTTATATTCGTAAGGGTATGGGTAACGACTTTCTTTGAAAATTTCCGGAATCTGGGCACGTGGGCCGCGGGGTAAATTTTAGAGATCTTGCATTTAGAGTTGGGTAATCACTTTAATAGTTGGGATATGAACTTTTGAGCATAAATTGATTAATTTATATAACATTTGACTAGTTTCGAGTTGTTTGGCACCGAATTTGGAGGTTTGACCACGACCTTGGACCGAAAAGTAGGCTTTGAGATATGATAAGTCTCTTTTCTAACCTTGTAAGAGGGAATTTACCCCATAGGTAAATTAAAACTAATATGTGCTCCTACATATGGGGGCTACGTACGTACGAGGTGACGAAAGTCCATACGTAGCTACTAATTATGCTATTGTGCGGGTAGTCTAGGACCCATACCATGCTATACTTGAAATGTTTGCACTCCTACTTGTTGATTTAATTGCTTAAGTCATATTGGAAGTCGATAAAAGAATTGTAAGAGGTTAAATTCACTTGCTTAAAGTTGCGAATGGAACACTTGACTATAAATGAGAATTTGTGTGTTATTTGAAATATTTTTATTTGTGGAGTGGTCCGAATGCCTCGGTAGCAAATAGATGCATCTATGGTTCGTGTTGTTTGACCCTCGGCAGTGCACAATTTAAATATTATGTTGGATTGGGCCGTACGACCTCGGCATAATATGCGCATGAAAATCTTTGAAACTATTCATGATTTATATTGCTTAAAATGCCTTGAGATACGAGCTGTTAAATAATGAAACTAAACTCGGGATTTAATATTTGCGAAAGAAGAATTTACTATTTTTTGATATTTGAGCTTTCAGTATTGTTCATGAAATTCATGCTTGGTATAAAATTTGATATATCATTGTTGGCCCATAGTAAGTGCCAAAGTCGACCCCTCGTCACTAATTCTTCGAGGTTAGACTGGATACTTACTGGGTACATGTTGTTTATGTACTCATGCTATACTTCTGCACTTGACTGTGCAGGATCTGAGGCAGGTACATCTGGTTACCAGTTCGGTACGCATATTTGATCCCCACTACGAGACTATACGGTGAGTTGCCCTTCCGAGCCGTCCTGCAACAGCTGGAGTCTTTCTTTTGTTTATTTGTTCTGTCTATTTTATTTCAGGCAGTAAATTAGAATTCTTCTGTATATTCTACTAGTAGCCCATATACTTGTGACACCGGATCTTGGCACACACTAGTAGACTTATGATTTTGGGGTTGTATTTCTATTGTTATAATTTCATTTAGCTGCTTTCATTTTGCTCACTTTAAATTCCGTTATTTGTTAAATTTTTTAAGTTTAAGGAAAGTTAGCTATTTGAAAAACTTATAAAAAAAATGAAAATCATTAGATTGTCCACTGTCGGCTTGCCTAGCAAAGGTTCTGGGCGTCATCACGGCCTAAACAAGAATTGGGTCGTGACATGAACATACATCATCAAATCCAGCATTATTAAAAAAATTATGAGAAATAATAAATCCAGCTTATTGTACTGGACTAGAATGAACAAAAGCCATGAAATCCAGCATATAACGGAAGTGAATATGAAAAGAATAAAGGAAGTTTTGAACGTCCAGTGTAGTATATTGGAAAAAAGGAATTAGTTCGTACATCTAGTATAATATGCGGGAAAGGGTGCAATTATGTCATAGCAATGTAATAATTACCGAAATACACACCCCGGTGCAAAATAATTGCTTTAGTAAGTATGTTTGTTACGTTTTGTGGTTAAAAATGCAGAAATAAATTTTCAAAACTTCATCATTCACATTGTAAGTCTAAAAACAAATATGAAAAGACATAAAGTAACACTTATTCAAGAAAAATACAAATGGTTGATTATATATAATAAGAAGACTGCACCCCAATCGTTAAAAAAGCAAAACACTTTCATGTAATAGCTGTAATGATTACGTAAAAAAAAAAGCCATATTTATTACGTCATACAAAGCAATGTGCATTATGTAATAGGTAAAAATCCAGCAAAAAATACTGTCTTACAAAAGGACAGACATTATCAAATCCAGTGTAATCTACAGCGACAAAAATATTTTAAACAAAAGAAAATAAAAAAGAATGACAAAATTATCAGAAATAATAAATCTAACTTATTAAAATATAAACTCTAGTATATGTCGCTTGAGAAATCCCGCAAAAAAGGATTAGAATTGAACAAACATTATCAAATAGTAATAACATTTTAATAAATTACAAGTTATTATAAATAAAAAATAATTGCTCTATTTTATAATATACATGGCCTAAAAACATTTTAATAAAAATCAATTAAAAAATATTGAAAAAAAGTATAAGAAATAAGAACTCCAGCTAGTTATACTGCAATACAAGGAACCAATTTTATGATCTCCAGCATATTATACATAAAAATATAAAAATAGAAACACAAACACATGCTAAAAATATAGACTCGAGTATATTAATCTGGATTTCAATCAAAAAAATCTTTTAAATTACAGAAAAAACAAAAAACTATTTCTTGCTCTTTACGTTGCACCTTTGTGAAACGCAAGGTTTGTCTAATATTCCAGTGGCCTCATCTTTACTAACCAGATATTCCACCTGCTTCTTCTTACCATAATTGTATAATAATGTTCCATATCTGGTTCGAAGACGTGTAGAATCAAAGATGTTATTGTCAAGAGGAATCTTCTTGCCTTCAATGAATACTCCGCAAATGCACAACAATATATACCACAATCACTACATACAAAACACATATTAAGAAAAAATAAGATAACATTAAAAGAGTAAAAACAGAAGAATATGATATAAAAAAACATAACAACTTATGCTTTTTCCTGTTGAGGCAAGTCATCCACTGATAAAAGAGGAAATGGTTCAGATAGATCCTCTTTTCCCAAGTAATGAGATCTATTCCTTGCAATGTCAGTTCTTTGCTCAAAAAAGGAGTAGTGTGAACCTAGTGCTCTGATACCATGTTGTCACGACCCAATTTTTCCTATAGGTCGTGATGGCGCCCAACGTTACTGCTAGGCAAGCCAATAGTGAACTAACCATGTAATTGTTTCTTTTAGCAATTTAGAAATAGCCGATTTTTACTTTTTGAATAGATAAGCAGTGAAAAATTTCATAAAACGAGTATTAGACAATTTTTAAGGGCAATTGAGGTGAAATAACTAATCAAAATCAACAAGTGTCTACTAGCCAAATTTTCAAGACCTGGTGTCACAAGTGTATGAGCTACTAGTAGAATATACAAAAAGTACTACACTACTGTTTAAAATAAAGTAGACAGGAAGTAAATGCAGAAGAAAGACTTCGGGTGCTGCAAAACGGGTTCGGAAGGCAGCTCACCGCAAAGTCTCAAAGTATCAGAAGTGTGCGCCGGGATGATAACCAGATGCTCCTGCCTCAAATCCTGCACGGTTAGTGCAGAAGTGTAGTATGAGTACATAAACAATGTGTACCCAGTAAGTATCAAGCCTAACCTCGAAGAAGTAGTGACAAGGGATCGACTTCGACACTTACTATGGACTAACAATAAAATACTGAAATTCTAAATAAGCATGGGATATGTAAATGAAACTGAGAACTCAATAACAAGAAATAAATAAAATAATTCCTTTACTGATAGTAAATCCCAAATCAATTTCCATCATCTAACAATTTAATCTCTCAAGCCAATAAAACGATATCAAGTATAATTGGGCTCCAAGTATTATTTCACACGAATTATGCCGAGGTCGTACGATACGATCCAAAATACAAATATATATATATATACTGTGCACTGCCGAGGGTCAAACGGCACGAACCATAGATGCATCTATCTACTGCCGAGGCATTCGGCCTGCTCCACAAGAAGAGTAGATACTGTATAGCTTTGGCTTAAACGTTGTTACAGAATTAGATTCACAATATAAGGCCATTTTGCATTTAACAGTCAAGTAATTCGCTAAAAATTCAAGTAAGGAAAATCCGGTCTTTTACAATTCCTTCAACAAGTTCTAATTACAATTTAAACACTTTAATTAACAAATAGGGTGCAAACATTTCAAATAATTCATGATGTGGGATCCTAAACTACCCAGACATAAGCATATATAGCAGGTACGCACGGACTCTCGTCACCATGTGCGTACATAGCCCCCACAATTAGAAGCAGTTATCAGTTTAAATCACCTATGGGGTAATTTTCCTCTTACAAGGCTAGATAAGAGACTTACCTCGTCTCAAAGTGGTAAGTCTCAAAGCTCACTTTCAACCACAAACCTGCTCTAAAGCCTCAATTCGATGCCGAACAAATCCGAAATTAGTCAAATGTTATATAAATTAATCAATACATGTTCTAAAATTCATGACTTAACTATTTAAGTAATTACCCAACCCAAAGTGGAAGATTCCTAAAATTTATCCCCAGGCCCAAGTGACCGAATTCCGAAAATCTTCGAAGAAAATCGTTACCCATAACCTTACAAACTCAAATATATAATTTTCACCCAATTCCATAAAAAATTTCTTGGTTGAATTCCATTTTTATCAAAACCTAGGTTTTTCATCTTAACCCACAATTTCCACAAATTTACATGTTAAAATCTATCCATAAACCATGTGTTTAACTCACATTATATAGAAATTACTTACCTCAAAGTGCTAGGTTGAAATCCCCCTCCTTAAAGCTCCAAAATCGCCTAAGAGTGTGAAAAATGAGAGGAAATGGTCTAAGTCCCTTTTTTAAAACGAGACACTGCCCAGTTGTACCCCCTTCTTCGCGAACAAGGAAGAAGCCTCACGTTCGCGAAGGCAAAGCTCCACACGACAAGAAATTCCTTCATTGCAAACGCGAGGGAAGTCTCGCGATCGCGAAGACTTGGCTTGCTTGGGCATTGCGAACGCAATTGCACCTTCGCGATCGTGAAGGGTAATGGGGACTAAACCTCCCTAGCCCCTTTTCCTTTACGCGAACACGAGAAGGGCTTCGCGAACACGTAGGCCTGGGGTCACAAAGCTTCACGAACTTGAATGTCTGATCGCGAATGCGAAGAGAAAATCGCTCACTGCCCAAATCCTTCATCGCGAACACGAGAGTCCTTTCGCATTCGCGAAGAAGGAAACCAGAACTGGAAAATCTAGTTTTTTCATCTTAGCTCCGGGTGGTCGGAAACACACCCGAGCCTCTCGGGACCCTGTCCAAATAAACCAACAAGTCCATAAGCATAATACGGACCTGGTCGAACTCTCGAAATACGTTAAGTAACAAACAACCTAAGAATCGCACTCCAAAACTAAATTAAATCAAATTATGAACTTCAAGTTTCCAATTCGCTCTGAACGCGCCAAATCATACTTAGACTACTCGAAATGACACCAGATTTTGCGTTCAAGTTTTAACTCACCATACGGAACTGTTCCCAGGCTCATATTCCCAAATGGACCTCGATAATTCCAAAACCTACTTCAAACCAAATTTAAAGAACTTTAAACCTTCAAGTAGTCAACTTTCACTATTAAGCGCTGAAACGCTCCCGGGTCGTCCAAAATCCAATTCGAACATATGCCCAAGTCTGAAATCATCATACAAACCTATTGAAACCGTCAAATCCGGGTTCCGAGGTCATTTACCTAAAACGTTGACCAAAGTCATACTTAGCCCTTTTTGCTAACCTTAAGGAACCAAGTGTTCCGATTTCAACTCGAACCCTTCCAAATACAGAACTAACCATCACCGCAAGTCATAAAATAGTAAAAGCACATATGGGGAGTCCTATTTAGGGGAACGGGGTTCTAGAAGGCAAAACAACCGATTGGGTTATTACATTCTCCACCTCTTAAACAAATGTTCGTCCTCGAACGGGTCTAGAATCATACCTAGAGTGCTGAATAAGTGTAGATATCTGCTCCGCATGTCCTCCTCAGCCTCCCAAGTTTCCTCCTCGATTGGTTGGCCCCTCCACTGAACTTTTACCACAGAAATCCCCTTGGACCTCAACTGGCGAACATGTCTGTCAACAATGGCAACTGGCTCCTCCTCATAACCCAGATTCTCATCTAACTGAACCGTGTTTTAGTCTAACACATGTGACATACCAATATGATACCTCTGGAGCATAAATACGTGAAAAAACGGATGAACTCCTGATAGAGTGGGACGCAAAGCAACCTCCCTAACTCGTCTCAACACTTCAAATGGACCTATAAACCTTGGGTTCAACTTGCCCTTCTTCCCGAACCTCATGATTGCCTTCATTGGCGAGACCTTCAAGAAAACTTTATCGCCCACCATAAATGATAAATCACGTGCCTTCTAGTCAGTGTAACTCTTCTGTCTGGACAGTGCTGTGCGAAGTCGCTCCTGAATCAACTTTACCTTTTCCAAGGCATCCTTCACCAAATCAGTACCATACAACTTAGCCTCGCCGGGCTCAAACCATCCAATGGGGGAACGACATTGCCGACCATATAAAGCCTCAAATGGAGCCATCTCGATGCTAGACTGATAATTGTTGTTGTATGCAAACTCGGCCAAAGGCAAGAATTGGTACCACTGCCCTCCGAAGTCAATCACACATGCTCTGAGAATATCCTCTAAGATCTGAACTATCCGCTCCTACTTCCCATCGGTCTGCGGATGAAAAGCTATGCTGAGCTCTACCCGGGTCCCCAACTCACTCTGTACTGCTCCCCAAAAATGCGAAGTAAACTGAGGGCCTCTGTCTGATATGACGGAGACAGGCATACCATGCAACCGAACTATGTCCTGAAAATAAATCTGGGCCAACTTCTCTGAAGTATACATAGTCACAATCGGAATGAAATGTGCTGACTTGGTCAACATGTCGACTATGACCCAAACTGCATCAAACTTCCGCAAAGTCCACGGCAACCCAACTACTAAGTCCATGGTATTTCGCTCCCATTTACACTATGGTATAGTCATATGCTGAAGTAGGCCGCCTGGCCTCTGGTGCTCATACTTAACCTGCGGCGATTTAGACACTTAGCTACCTACTCAACTATGTCCTTCTTCATCTACCGCCACCAATAATGCTTCCTCAGGTCGTGATATATCTTCATAGCACCTGGATGAATAGAATAGTGAGAACTGTGTGCTTCCTCTAGAATCTTTTCCCTCAGCCCATCAACATTAGGAACACATAGACGACCCTGGATTCAAAGAACACCATCTTCACCGATAGTAACCTCCTTGGCACCACCTCGTAGTACTGTCTCCCTGAGAACTAACAAGTTCAGATCATCAAACTGACGAGCCTTGATTTGCCCGGATAATGAAGACTAATCGACGATGCATGTAAGAACTCGGCTGGACTCTGAAATACCCAACCTCACAAGGCTATTAGCCAAGAACCGAATGTCCAAAGCTAATGGCCTCTCCTCTACTGAAATGAATGCCTAGATACCCATACTCGTTGCCTTTTAGCTCAAGGCATCCATAACCACATTCGCCTTGCCCGGATGGTAAAGGATGGTAATATCATAATCCTTCAGTAACTCAAGCCACCTGCATTTCCTCAAGTTGAGATCCCTCTGTTTGAACAAATGCTGCAAGTTGCGATGATCGGTGTAAACCTCACAGGACACCCCACAAAGATAATGCCTCCATATCTTAAGAGCCTGAACAATCGCGGCCAACTCTAAATCATGTACATGATAATTCTTCTCATGGGGCTTCAGCTGACGTAAAGCATATGCAATAAATCGCCCCTCCTGCAATAATGCACAACCTAGGCCAACGTGTGAAGCGTCGCAATACACAGTATACATCCCTGCACCAAAAGGTAACACTAGAACTAGTGCCGTAGTCAAAGCTGTCTTGAGCTTCTGAAAGCTCACCTCACAATCATCAGACCATCGGAATGGAGCACCATTCTGGGTCAATCTAGTCAAATGTGTTGCAATAGATGAGAAGCCCTCCACAAACCGGCTGTAATAGCCTGCTAACCCCAAGAAACTCCTAATCTCAGTCGTCGTAGTAGGACGAGGCCAACTCTGAATTGCCTCGATCTTCTTGGGATCCACCTTAATACCCTCGCCTGATATAACATGCCCCAAGAATGCCACAGAATCCAACCAAAACTCACACTTAGAGAACTTAGCATATAGCTTCTGTTCTCGCAAGGTCCGAAGCACATCTCTCAATTGCTGCTCATGCTCCTCCATGATGTGCGAGTAGATCAAAATTAATCAATGAAGATAATGACAAACGAGTCAATATATGGCCTGAACACCCTATTCATCAAATCCATAAACGTCGCTGGGGCATTAGTCAAGCCGAAGGACATCACTAGAAACTCATAATGGCCATATCTAGTTTGAAAGCCATCTTTGGGATGTCTGTATCCCAAATATTCAACTGATGGTATCCCGATCTCAAGTCGATCTTAGAGAACACCCTGGAACCCTGTAACTACTCAAACAAATCATCAATACGCGACAACGAGTACTTATTCTTAATGGTAACCTTATTCAACTGGCGGTAATCAATGCACATCCGCATAGTCTCATCCTTTTTCTTCACGAACAACACCGGTGCACCCCAAGGTGATACACTCCGTCTGACAAAACCCTTTGCTAGCAACTCCTCGAGTTGTTCCTTCAACTCCATCAACTCTTTCGGAGCCATGCGTATGGTGGGATAGATATAAGCTGGGTACCTGTAGCCAAATCAATACAGAAATCGATATCACGATCTAGTGGCATGCTTGGAAGATTAGAAGGAAACACTTCGGAGAACTCCCGAACTACGGGCACTGAATCAATCGCCGGAGTGTAACAACCCGACCGGTCATTTTGAGTATTTACGCTCCTTTCAACTATTTGAAATCTTAAATAGCTTCATATGATATATTATGACATGTGTGAATTGGCGGTTTTGATTTTCATGTGTTTCGGGATTAGTTCGGAAAAATAAATTTCATGTTGGAAGCTTAGATGAGAAAGGTTGACCGGAGTTTGACTTTTGAGCAAATGACTCTAGAATGTAGATTTGATGGTTCCAATAGCTCCATATGTTGATTTCGGACTTAGGAGTGCGTCTAGATATTTATTTGGAAGTTCGTAGTTAAATTAGGCTTGAAATGGCGAAAATAGGAAACTAAAAGTTGGAAGTTTGATCGGTGGGTTGACTTTTTGATATCGAGATCGGAATCTGATTCCGAAAATTAGAACAACTTTTTATGTCATTTATGACTTGTACGCAAAATTTGAGTTCATTCCGGGTTTATTTGCTATGTTTCGGCAGGGGTTATTGTAACGACCCAACCGGTCATTTTGACTGTTAGAACCCCCTTCCCCTAAATAATGCTCCCCGTATGTGATTTTACTAATTTATGACTTACGGGGATGGTTGGTTCGAGATTTGGAAGTGTTCGGGTTGAAATCGGAGTACTTGGTTCCTTAGTTGGCTTTAAAAAGGCCAAGTTTAACTTTGGTCAACATTTTTAGAAAACGATCTCAGAATTGGGATTTGGCAGTTCCAATAGGTTTGTATGATGATTTTGGACTTGGGCGTATGTTCGAATTGTGTTTTGGACAACCCGGGAGCGTTTCGGCGCCTAATAGTGAAAATCAACTATTTGAATGTTTAATGTTCTTTAAATTTGGTTTGTAGAAGGTTTTGGAGAAAATGAGGTCTGTTTGGAATTTCGAGCTTGAGAATAGATCCGTATGGTGATTTAAGACTTGCACACAAACTTTGGTGTCATTCCGAGTAGTATAAGTATATTTTGGCGCGTTCGGAGTAAGTTTGAAGAATTTGAAATTTCTAAGTTGAATCAATTTGGTTTGAGGTATGATTCTTAGTTTTGATGTTGTTTTACATGTTCCGAGGGTTCGAGCGAGTCGGTTTTATGATTTCAAACTTGTTGGTATGTTCGGGCGGGGCCCCGGGGGCCTCGGGGGTTAACCGGACGAGGCTCAGATCAATTTTGGAAGTTGGAGCAGCAGCTGAAGCTCCCAGCTTCTGCTGCAACCGCACCTGCGCTTGGGCAGCCGCAGGTGCGAGCTCGCAGAAGCGACATTTTAGATGCGCCTGCGAGCGTACAGCTGCGATGCATGAGGGCGCAGAAGCAGCAAGGGCCGCAGGTGCGGAGGAATTGGCATAGAAGCGGACGCGCAGGAGCGGTCCTTGTGCCACAGATGCGGAGCTTGGCCTGGTGAGGAAACTCGCGCCTGCGAGGCATTTTCCGTAGGTGCGGCTACCCCTCCGCAGGTGCGAAAATGTTGTTGGACAGAATGTTAAAAAGGGCAAGCTCAGTCATTTTAGCCCGTAATTCCTCCATTTTTGGGCGATTTTGAAGCTTTTTGAGAGGGGATTTCAACTAGCAACTTAATTGTACAAACTTTGAGTTAAATACATAAATTATGGGTAGATTATAACCTGTAAATTATGAAAATCAAGGGTTTAGGGGGAAAACCTAGATTTGTATGAAAATGAGATTTTAAACACGAAAATGGTTATGGAATTGGATGGAAATTGTATATTTTAGTTCTTGAGATTATGGGTAACGATATCCTCCAAATATTTTCGGAATCCGGGCACATGGGCCCGGGGTGAATTTTAGGAAATTTACCATTTTGGATAGGGTAATTTATTTAATAGTCTAATTTTGAATTATTGAACATGTATTAATTATTTTATATAACTTTTGGATACTTTCGGATTTTTCGGCACCGAATTGAGATTTTACACGACATTGTGATCGGGAAGTGGGCTTTGAGACAAGGTAAGTCTCTTGTCTAACCTTGTAAGAAGGAATTTACCCCATAGGTGATGTAAAGTAATAATTGTTGCTAATTGTGGGGGCTACGTACGCACGAGGTGACGAGAGTCCGTGCGTAGCTACTAATATTGCTATGTCCGGGTAGTCTAGGACTCAAATCATGAATTTCTTGTGATAATTATATCCGTTATTTAATTAAAGTATTAGAATTATATTGTAATTTGTTAGAGGAAATAGTAAAAGATCGAAACTTCATATACTTGAGTTTTTGTGTAAATTATTTAATTGTTAATAGAAATTGAACATCCTATATGTTAATCTTATAATATCTTCTCATTCTGGAGGTTCATAAGAAAATGACCTCCTTTCTTGTGGAGCGGGCCTAATGCCTCGGCAGTATATATGCATCTATAGATCATGCCGCACGTTCCTTGGCAGTGTACACAATACTCTAGATCGGGCTGAACGACCTCGGCAGACATCGTGCCTAATAATAATAATTACACGATACCTTGATATTTTATTGCAGCTTGTAAAGCTAAGTGATAAATTAAAAATTATTGGAATTTGAGAATTTATTTGATTCTGTTCGTTAAGGAAATTATTGTTGTTCATATAAATTATGTTTAATTAAATTTTTTTATTTTTAAAATTTATTGACCCATAGTGAGTGTCAAAGTCGACCTCTCATCACTACTTCTTCGAGATTAGGCTTGATACTTACTGGGTACACGTTGTTTACGTACTCATACTACACTTGCTGCACATTTTTGTGTAGGTACACGTATGTTTAGTGATCTTTTGGGCGTAGAGGCGCAGCTATTGCGGGGACTTACGGTGAGCTGCATTCCCTATTACGAATCCGCAACATACAAAGTCTCCATCAGTGTTATTTATATACTTCTATCTAATTTGTATTCCAGACAGATGTTGCATTTATCATATTTTCTAGTTGATGCTCATATACTTGTGAAACCAGGTCTTGGCACACACTAGTAGATTTTTGGATTTAATTATTTTCTTGGTTCTTAATTTACCAAGACTTTCATATTTTTATTAAATTCTTGCAAGTAAGAAGAGTTTAATTACTTGGTTAATTTTTAAAGAATTGAATGTGTTTAAATCACTAGTTGGCTTGCCTAGCTGTGATGTTGGGCGCCATCACGACCTATAGGTGAAATTGGGTCGTGACAGTTATGAAAGTTGAAAAGTTCAAAGTTCATCAAGTTCGAATTGAGGTGCGATTCGTCGTTTCGATGTTATTATATGTGATTTGAGGCATCGAGTAAGTCCGTAATATGTTTTGAGACTTGTTGGTATGTTCGGACGGGGTCCCGAGGGGCTCGAGTGAGTTTCAGGGTGGTTTCAGACCATTTATAGTTGCTGGTTTTTGTCTACAGGGGTGTAGAGTGCGTTAGCGTGGATCTGGCCGCGATAGCAAAGAGAAAAATAGGAAAAACGGAGCTGTGCTATGCGATCGTGGAAGCCATCACGCGATCGCATAGAGTAAAATCTCTGCTGCACTGACCCGACTTTGGAAGCTTATATCTTGCAATCTATAAGGAATTTGGAGATGATCCAAAACATTGTGACCATTATAATATAGGCTGCCTGGAAGAGTTAGAAAAGGTTGTTGGAAAATATGTTCATCGCGATCGTGGGAGAATGGCCGCGATTGCATAGAGTAAACTTTTGCTGAAAAATTTTTGTGCTTCGCGATCGTGAGGCTTTGTCCGCGATTGCATAGAGGAAATGACTGGGCAGACAGTTTAAGTTCTGAAAATGGGACTTCGTCCCATTTTTCATCTTTCGGATTTTGGAGCTCGGATTGGGCGATTTTGAGAGGAATTTCACCACACAACTTGGGGTAAGTGTTCTTGACTCTCTTGTGATTATATTTCATGAATTAATCTTCATTTTCGACATTAGACTATTGATTGTTCTAGAGAAATCAGAGGAAATTTTTATAATTTCATAAAAAGAATTTTCGAGTTTTGAATACCGATTCAAAGTCGGATTTGAGTGAAATTAGTATGGTTGAACTCGTAATTGAATGGGTTGTCAAATTTTTTGAGTTTCATCGGATTCCGAGATGTGGGCCCCACTGTCGATTTTTCGAGCGAAGTAAGGAATTTTTATTAATTGCTAAATTGTAAGTATTGGAGTATATTTTGATTAATTTGCACGTTGTTTGACTAGTTTTGAATCGTTTGGCTTGGAATTGAGGAGATATGAAGGCGTTCAGAGGTTGATACGCACGAAATGGAATTTTCGGAGTATTGTTTAGCTTGCTCGGCATTGGATTCGTCTTGTTCGAGGTAAGTAACATCTCTAATCTTGGAGCTGAGGGTATGAACCTAGATTATACGTGTTATGTGTTTGGTGTTGAGGTGACGCACATGCTAAGTGACGGGCGTGTGGGAGTGCACCATGTGAACTATGACTCCGTTATTCCTGTGGTACTGTGTAGTTACCTGAACTTATTTGTAATCATGAAATCTCTATGTACTAGAGTTATCGAGTTATGATCCATGTAAGAAACCATGTCTAGGCTACATGTTTATTCTATTGGGACCCATTGAGGTCGTTACTGTTGTTGAGTTATTTGCTTACATTGCAATTTCATACTCAGTCATGTTCATTCATTTCATATCATATTTCAGTCTCTGTTGCTACATATTGACACACCATATCATCATTTTTGGGCTAGTTTCCTGACATTGTGAGCCCGAGAGACTGGAGAGATTGATGACTGAGTGAGGCCGAGGGCCTGATTGTGAGGATATTGATACTATGGCATGTGAGTTGTCCGTGCAGATCCAAATATATATACTATAGCACGTGAGTTGTCTACGCAGCACGTGAGTTGTCCGTGCGGTTTATAGAGCTTGGGCTGAAGTAGCCCCTCCGGAGTCTACACACACCCCTAGTGAGCGCGGTTGATTTATATTGAGGGATGGATCTTCCCTGGACATGGATCTTGTCTGAAGCATTTATACCTGGGGATGGATCTTCCCCACGGGCTGGATTGGCCCTACTTAGTACTAAGTGATTGATGGTCAGTTGATGTATATATATTCTGGGATAGATCTTCACTGGGCCGGATTTTCCATATACAGTACTGAGTAATATGAGTGGAAAGTGTGAGACAGTGAGATGGAGTACTCTGAGAGTGTGAGTACATGAGTTCATCTCTGAGATACATTGCATTGACATGCACAAATGACATACACGCATAAAGATATATTTTTCTCATGCTGTACGGTATCACGTCATTCATGACTTCTCACACATATAGACATATGGGCATAGTGATGCATTTTACGCTGGCTATCTGGAAAGCAAATGTGACATCTTATTTATTCTCGGAAGTAGTTTTGGGAAAATTACTATTTTCAAACTTACTCATATTTTTAGCAACTTCGGTAAACGACTTGGGTTTTCACTGATACAGTTGAAAGGCAGAACTATTTTCAGAAATCATGATTAAGCTGAGCATTTTATCTCTGAGTTACTTCTTTTAATACTTGCTTTACGTTGTTATGGACTGTTGTTGGCTATTGGTGTTGGACCCGACATTTGTTCCAGCACGTCACTACTTTCAACCTAAGGTTAGGTTTGTTACTTATTGAGTACATGGGTCGGTTGTACTCATACTACACCTCTACACCTTGTGAGCACGTGTTGGTTGCTGATGTTGCTGTGATCGACAGTAGCTAGAATTAAAGACGTACTTGCGTTCCAGTTGTAGCTGCCTCTTGTTCATGGTGGCATTAGATTTATAAAAATCTGTTTATGTACATTTCGAACAGATGATGTATTTATTTCATACCAGCTTTGTAAATTCTAATATTAGAAGCTCATGATTTGTACTACCAGTTCTTGGGAAAATGTATCAGTTTCAGATATTTTCTTTTAATTAATTGCCTTATTAATTTTATTTGAATTGGTTAGTTGTTAATTGGCTTACCTAGCGGGTTGGGTTAGGTGCCATCACGACTAGTTGGATTTTGGGTCGTGACAAGGTTGTATCAGAGCTCTAGGGTCATAGGTTCTACAAGTCATGAGCGAGTGTCTAGTAGAGTCTTGCGGATCGGTATGATGACATCCATACTTATCTTCGAGAGGCTACAAGGCATTTAGGATAATTCCCCTTCTTTCTTTCCTTATCATGCAGAATTTATTTAGCTTGAAACATAACTCTATGAATTCCTTCCATGCATTCGTGTGCACATGTGAGCGCTCGGTATCAGCTGTGTATCACCGGCTTATGATTCCATGAATGAGGTTTGAGATGTGTATTATGTGTTTTGATAATGGGCCAGTCTAGAGGATGTGAGGCCAGGTTTCAACCGCAGCTTAAGCTCGGTAGTTTCGGTGGTGAGAACTTGTGCGTTTGGACTTATGCGACTGGTAGTGTCCCTATGAGTGGATATTTGTGGCTCGATGAGTGATCAAATGGCTATATGATGAGGATGATGTGATTGCGGGATGTGTTAAGATGGTTTGAATATGACGAGAAGTGTTAATGGGCTATTGGGTACTTGGCGTCTGTGTTGATTTGACGTATAGTCTCGAGTATGAATGTGTTGAAGGATCTTTTATGTTGTTAAATTGTGGAACGAAGTAGATTTCTCATGTCTTGTTAATGAGTTTGGATTCAGAAAGATTAAGTGATCGCGTAGTAATTGTGGTTGCGAAAGGGTATAACAAAATGCTAATTTGAGGCTAAGTAGATAGGTTATCTCCTGCAAAGTAATCTACGTAGGTGTGTTCATTATAATGTTGAATGGAGAGTTTCTTTTCTACCAGCGGGGCGTATGTGTTGAGATTTGAATTTGAATCTGGTTGAGAAATTTGACTTGACTGTCAAGAGAATGAATGCGAGCTTAGCGGATGATTGAGGTATTCTATGGTTGGTGTTGCATGAGCTTGAGAAGAATTCTCGTTGAACTGACTGCGGTATTATGGCAGTAATAAAGTATGGGTATTGTGAGTTATCGCGTGTTTTGTTCTATGGCTTTGAGCCAAGTGGGGAGCCTACTATTGACAATTCAATTTCATGGTTATATGTTAAATTTTAGTTTGGGTCTGAGGCATACTTGTGGTTTAGTTTTGACTTGCAGAGGTTAAGATCGAGGATGACTCGATTAAGGAAATTCCTGGATATGGGTTACATTGCACTTTATGAAAATATGAAAATCATAGAATGATTAAGTTGTTATTTTGAAGGATGTAGTGCGCACGAAATATGAATTTGATTAGTGGTGTTAAGGCAGGGTTACTTCTTTAGGTGTTGTTGTGCTAATGGGGCATGTGTCTTTCGGTCCGTTTAGGCGGTGTAATTTAGATTTGAGCAAAGTGGGTGACTCTCGAGAAGGTTCTAATAGGTTCGAGATTTATATATAGCAATTGAGTTTTTTTTCGGATTTGTGTATGGATAAAATCTGAGATTTGCATGTGATGGTGCCTGGACTTACGATAATTCTGCATGAATATGGATTCTACATTCCAGTATAATATGGATTCACATAAGGTATTTTCAGAGTGGGCGTTTCGGTTGTGGTGCTTATGGGGGTGCTTAAGAAGAGTACAGTGGCTTATGGGCCTTAGGGCGGTGTCATTTTATGTTAGGATGTCTTGTAGTGAGCTTTGGGTAAGGATTGTAGTGTTCTGACAAGGAGAAGTGTCAACTTGAGGGTAATTCAAAAGAAACTCGGAGAAAAGAAGAAAAACTGAGTAGTAGGCTAGACCAGTATGGTAATTGTATGGTCGGTTCTTTTGGGTAATTATGATGTGGTGCGGCTCTACAGATGTTTTGGTGGCAATAGTCTTGGGTTTGGTGACCTGTGTGGCTTGGCCGAGTTAGAGAAATTTAGTTCTGATAGCTTGGTTATGTGCAAATGGATTTCAAAGTCTTCTTAATGGTTTCTACCATGGTTTGAGCCGGATATTCTCTATCGATGTAGGGAACATGTTTTATATTGTGATTTCCTCCTGGAAAGAAGCAAGAGAAAGGTATCTAACTAACCGGGTATGTAATTTGCTGGTGATTGAGAGTTTATAATGAGATTCTCGTGCTTTTCACATGATAGATATGGTGTGTTGTGCGGGATTTAGATTTATATGTACAAGGTGGCAGTTCAGTCTTGAAAGGAAGATCACGAATTTTGGACAGATTTGTCAATTTCAGATATTTAGATGAATGTTATAACTGCTCGGTAATCCCTGAGAAGGGTGCGCATTTCGGAAGGGCATTTTGTTTTGAATTACGGATGTTCATCGGTATTGCGGTACTCACATGGTTGATAGACTACTGATATTCCAATTATTTCTATGTGGCACAGAAGAATTATGGAAGTATTCCTCGTGGGATGATTGTACATGAAAGATGTGTTAGTCATTCGAGTGCTGGAGTTGGGATCGGTTACGGTGATTCAAGTGTTATAGGAATTTGGAGACTGGGAGTTCTTAGAAGCATATTGTTTCAGGGTTACGGCCTGTTTGAGGTGAGCATTTTATTTAAACTCAGTGGAGGTAGTAGTTGCATTAATTATTTGTGAGAGCTACGTGCTATGAGTGCGCACATATGTGAGGTTTGAGCCCATGTGCTGGCATCGGGGCAAGTATTCATACTTGGAAGAATTCTTAGGCTATGATATGCCTAGAGTTGACTGTTAAGCATAAAGTTATAACGTTTCTCGTATTCATACCTTTTTTTAGAACTATCTGGGCTATACTTGAGGTTATAAAGAGGCCAATTCCCTGAGTAAACTTGGTAGTTACTATTTCTGCATATAACTTGCCGATTTAAGTTATGATAGCACACTTTGCACATGCCTACACTATGGCGTGTTATTTATACCAGTCCAGGAGCATGAGAATCTTATTTCATTATCATATACATATGTACTTGTTTAATTGCTCCCGTATGATATGCTTGGACTGGAGGCATGTGACCATGCCATGCAGTTGATGTTAACGATGAGCTCATAGGATTGCGGTTGTGGTGGCGTTTGTTGAACTTGCGAAATGGTTCTCTTCTTTCACACTTTTTTCATTTTTGGGTACACAGATTGCGCACTTATGGCTTGAGTTATATTGATGTGGCATGTCTGTGGGATAGTTGTGTTTAATAATATAAGGTCACTGGACCTAGAATGGGTACTATCAGGTTTGATTACTGTTTATTCGGGAGGATAATATTGAAAGTCGGCTTAGAAAGTGATTATGGTTCTAGTTGGGGCGAGAGAGCTCCATGACTTATTGATCTATAAGGGGTGATGATATTTCCACGTGTTTCTTTCATTATCAGCAGTACACGAAGGTTTTGGAACAAAGTTTTGGATGATATGGGGTTTAATACAAGTACCAGATTGATTTTGACTAGTTACCGAGATCGGAAATGGTGCTGCGAGTATGCGAGTTGTATGATATATCATGTGGTTACATCTTGAGTTATGGCTATGGCTTGATACAGTTTGTTCGGACTTATACAGTGTGTAGATATGAGATCCGGGTCTTGAAAAGAAATTTTGAATGTTGGAAATTAAATTCCAAGGTTTATGGGCTAAGGTTGAAGTAATGACTTTCAGTGATGTTGTGTTGTTAGGCCTATATAGAATAGGGTGGCGTGGTATCACCCCCGGGAATGTGCGTGGTAGGGTGGAATAGAGATTTGAAGGTTTAGGAACAACTCTTGGCATGTTCGAGGACGAACGTATGTGTAAGTGGGGGAGAATGTAACGACCCGACTGGTCGTTTCAAGTATTTACGCTCCTTTCAACTATTTGAAGTCTTAAATAGCTTCATATGATGTATTATGACGTGTGTGAATTGGCGGTTTTGATTTTCAGGTGTTTCGGGATTAGTTCGGAAGAATGAATTTCATGTTGGAAGCTTATATGAGAAGGTTGACCGGAGTTTGACTTTTGAGCTAATGACTCCGGAATATAGTTTTGATGGTTCCAATAGCTCCGTATGGTGATTTCGGACTTAGGAGTGTGTCTGGATATTTATTTGAAAGTCCGTAGTTAAATTAGGCTTGAAATGGCAAAAATAGGAAACTGAAATTTGGAAGTTTGACCGGGGGGTTGACTGTTTGATATCGGGGTCGGAATCCGATTCCGGAAATTGGAGCAGCTTCGTTATGTCATTTATGACTTGTACGCAAAATTTGAGTTCATTCCGGGATGATTTGCTATGTTTCAGCACGAGTTATGGAAGTTGAAAAGTTCAAAGTTCATCAAGTTCGAATTTAGGTGTGATTCGTCATTTCGATGTTGTAATATGTGATTTGAGGCCTCGAGTAGGTCCGTAATATATTTTGAGACTTGTTGGTATGTTCAGACGGGGTCCTGAGGGGCTCGGGTGAGCTTCAGGGTGGTTTCAGACCATTTCTAGTTGTTGGTTTTTGGCTACAGGGGTGTACAGTGCGTTAGCGTGGATCTGGCCGCGATAGCAAAGAGAAAAATAAGAAAAACGGAGTTGTGCTGTGCGATCGCGGAAGCCATCACGCGATCGCATAGAGTAAAATCTCTGCTGCACTAACCCAAATTTGGAAGCTTATATCTTGCAATTTATAAGGAATTTGGAGAAGATTCAAAAATGAAAGTTGAAACCCTTGATGTCTAATTTTCAGAAAATCAAACCATTTGTCACAAAATGTTATTACTATTATACTAGAGGCTATCCAGAAGAGTTGGAAAAGGCTGTTGGAAAATATGTTCATAGCGATTGCGGGGGAATGGCCGCGATCGCATAGAGTAAAATTTTGCTGGAAAATTTTTGTACTTCGCGATCGCAAGACTTTGTCCGCGATCGCATAGAGGAAATGATTAGGCAGAGAGTTTAAGTTCTGTCCCATTTTTCATCTTTCGGATTTTGGAGCTCGGATTGTGCGATTTTGAGAGGAATTTCACCACACAACTTGGGGTAAGTGTTCTTGACTTACTTCTGATTCATAAATTAATCTTCGTTTTCTGTGTTAGACTATTGACTTTTCAAGAGAAATTAGAGGAAATTTCTATAATTTTATAAAACGAATTTTTGAGTTTTGAATACCGATTCGGAGTGGGATTTGAGTGAAATTAGTATGGTTGAACTCGGAATTGAATGGGTTATCATATTTTGTGAGTTTCATCGGATTTCGAGATGTGGGCCCCACTATCGATTTTTCGAGCGGAGTTAGGAATTTTTATAAATTGTTAAATTGTAAGCATTGGAGTATATTTTGATTAATTTGCACATTGTTTGACTAGTTTTGAATCGTTTGGCTTGGAATTGAGGAGATATGAAGGCGTTCAGAGGTTGATATGCACGAAATGGAATTTTTCGAGGATTGTTTAGCTTGCTCGGCATTGGATTCATCTTGTTCGAGGTAAGTAACATCTCTAATCTTGGAGCTGAGGGTATGAACCCAGATTATACATGTTATGTGTTTGGTGTTGAGGTGACGCGCATGCTAGGTGACGGACGTGCACCGTGTGAACTGTGACTCCGTTGTTCCTGTGGTACTGTGTAGTTACTTGAACTTATCTGTAATCATGAAATCTCTACGTACTAGAGTTATCGAGTTGTGATTCATGTTAGAAATCATATCTTGGCTACATGCTTATTCTGTTGGGACCCATTGAGGTCGTTAATGCTGTTGAGTTATTTGCTTACATTGCAATTTCATACTCAGTCATGTTCATTCATTTCATATCATATCTCAGTCTCTGTTGCTACATATTGACACACTATATCATCAATTTTGGGCTAGTTTCCAGACATTGTGTGCCGGAGAGACTGGAGAGATTAATGACTGAGTGAGGCCGAGGGCCTGATTGTGAGGATATTGATACTATGGCACGTGAGTTATCCGTGCAGCACGTGAGTTGTCCGTGTAGATATAGATATTGATATTATAGCACATGAGTTGTTTATGCAGCACGTGAGTTGTCCGTGCGGTTTATAGAGCTTGGGCTGAAGGAGCCTCTCCGGAGTCTGCACACACCCCTAGTGAGCGCAGTTGATTTATATTGAGGGATGGATCTTCCCTGGACATGGATCTTGTCCGAAGCATTTATACCTGGGGATGGAGCTGGACATAGATCTCGTCCGAACAATTTATACCCGGGGATGGATCTTCCCCACGGGCTGGATTGGCCCTATTCGGCACTGAGTGACTGATGGTCAGTTGATATATATATTCCGGGATGGATCTTCCTGGGGCCGGATTGGCCATATACAATATCGAGTGATTGAGCATGATAAGTGAAAAGTGTGAGACAGTGAGATTGAGTATTCTGAGAGTGTGAGTACATGAGTTCATCTCTGAGATACATTGCATTGACAGCACATATGACATACAAGCATAGAGATGTATTTTTCTCATGCTGTACGGTATCACATCATTCACGACTTCTCACACATATAGACATATGGGCATAGTGATGCATTTTACACTGGCTATCTCGAAATAAATTGTGACATCTTATTTATTCTCGGAAGTAGTTTTGGGAAAATTACTGTTTTCAAACTTACTCATATTTTTGGCAACTTCGGTAAACGATTTGAGTTTTCACTGATACTGTTGAAAGGCAGAACTATTTTCAGAAATCATGATTAAGTTGAGCATTTTATCTCTGAGTAACTTCTTTTAATACTTGCTTTACGCTGTTATGGACTGTTGTTGGCTATTGGTGTTGGACCCGACCTTTGTTCCAGCTCGTCACTGATATGTGGGGATTTTGACTACTTATTAGCACCTTTTAGCTTTCATTTTAGTCCAAAAGTATTTAATTGTGTTCCCAAAAACTGATGACATATGCTTAATTACTGGAATATTGGAAAATGAGCCTCCAAGATAAAATCCAACTCAAGAAGGAGTGATCTGAATTCAAGGACAAAAACAGACACAGAAGCTTAAAGTGCGGACCGCAGAACATCATCTACGGCCACAGATTGTGCAGAAGAACTTATCAGAGATCTGTGAGAAGTGCGGCTGCAGAAGCTAGTCAAGAGCAAACGTTCAGAGAACTTACATATCAAGTTCAACGGAAGTGCGGACCGCACAATTATTGTGCAGCCGCAGAAGATCAGCTACGCGGCCGCAGTTGCATTTGTGCGGTCCGCAAAAGAGCCATGTGCTGCCGCCCTCAGAAATGCGCGGACCGCAGAAAGAGAGAGATGCGGCCACGATTTAGAATTGTGCGGCCGCAAGATTCCAATCATGTTAGGTTGAAGCAAAGTGCGGACCGCACATGGAATTGTGCGGCCGTAGAACCTCCGAAAGGGCATTTTTGTCCGAAAATTCCAGCTCTGTATAAATAGAAGAGTTTCACTTTTTTAGGTCAAGTTTTTTACATCAGCAGCTATAGTAACCATTTTTCTTTACTCTCTTTAGTAGTTTTTGCCATCTTGAGCTTTTTAAACATAGATTTCTTTATTTTAATTATCAATATGGGTCTAATTATCATTTCTTCTTCTATTTCTTCCGTCTTAAACATGAGTAGCTAGATTTTCACTAGGGTTGTGACTCAACCCTAGAGTGTAAATTTAATGGGTATTTGATTTATTACTTGTTTATAGTTGGGTGTTTATTATAGATTTCTTTATTTTAATTGTTTGTGCTTTTAGTTGTAGAATTAATGGTTGCAAACATTAGTGCATGCCTATTTGACTTGGTCTCTACTTGAGAAAGAGAGACTTAGTCTAGGAAAGTTTGGCTAACAAGAAATTGGGGTGAATCAAGAGATTGATAGTCCCAATTAAAGGGTTGAATCTAGAGATAGTAAAATCCGACTTAATCTTCTTATCTACCGTTTTGTTCAACACCCATTTGGACTTGAGAAAGCCAATCTGGGTAAAGTCACTCTCTGACCGGGAGGTATTGAGGGGGTACTCAAGTGTTGATAGCTATACTACACCACGACCAATAAAGCAAGTTTTAAAGTTTACACCCCGTTAGGCAAACACCTAGGTGAATGTCATAGCCCTAGGCCTTTTACAGTATTTGAAAAACAACAACAAACACAATTTCTTAGTTTCATTACTTAATCTTGCAATCTTAACTTGGAATAGACATAGAACAAGCATCAATTTGTGACAGTGTAATTTGAGATAGTTCATGCTCAAACACTATAATTTATATTCCTAAATCCCACGTATAGCTCCCTGTGGAATTCGACCCCGACTCCTTGTTGGGTATTACTATTGCAATTAACCATTTTATAACTTGAATTGAGGTGTGAACTTGGACGAGATCAGTCACTACTTTCAACCTAAGGTTAGGTTTGTTACTTATTGAGTACATGGGGTCGGTTGTACTCATACTATACTTTTACACCTTGCGTGCAGATGTTGGTTGCTGATGTTGATGTGATCGACAGGAGATGGAATTGAAGATGTACCTGCGTTTCGGTTGTAGATGCCTCTTGTTCATGGTAGCCTTAGATTTATAAAAATCTATTTATGTATATTTCAAACAGATGATGTATTTATTTCATACCAGCTTTGTAAATTCTAATCTTAGAAGCTCATGATTTGTTCTACCAGTTCTTAGGGAAATGTATCAGTTTTAGATATTTTCTTTTAATTAATTGCCTTATTAATTTCATTGGAATTAGTTAGTTGTTAATTGGATTACCTAGCGGGTTGGGTTAGGTATCATCATGACTAGTTGGATTTTGGGTCGTGACATGGAGTCTCTGTAGTAGTGTCCTGAACATAAGCTAGGTAAGCCAAACAACCCTTCTCGACCATGTGTAGAGCCTTCAGGAAAGAGATAACCCGGCTAGATACACTGATAGACGACCCCTTCCACTCCAATCTAGACAACTCTGGCATTGCCAAGGTAGCGGTCTTGTCATGGCAATCAAGGATGGCGTGATACGAATATAACCAATACATGCCTAGGATAACCTCAAAGTCGGTCATGTCGATCAACAGAAGATCCACTCGAGTCTCATAACCACAGAATGTAACAACGCATGACAGGTAGATCTGATCCACAACAACAGAATCGCCCACTATAGTGGACACATAAACAGGAGTACCCAAGGACTCACATGGAACACCCAAGAAATGAGCAAATAGTGATAATACATATGAATACGTAGACCCTGGATCAAATTGTACCGAAGCATCCCTACTGCAGACAGAAATAATACTTATGATCATGGCATCTAAGGCCACCGCATCTGGTATGGCCAGAAAAGCATAAAACTTGGCTGGAGCGCCGACTAGCTGGCCTCCACCTGACTGGACTATAGCTGGCTAGCTCCCACCTGCCTGGCCTCCACTTCTAGGACGGCCCGTACCTACCTGCCCACCGCCTCTGGGTGGCCGAACGGCTGGTGCTGTAATCATGGGCTGATGACCGTGCTGTACTGCCTTGCCCCAAAGCCTGGGGCAGAACCTCCACACATGACTAAGATCCCCGCACTCAAAACAACCTCTTGGTACGGTGGACTGCTGACCTAAAGTCTGACCTTGATGGCCAGGATACCTACTGGAGGAACCCTGAATAGTTGGTGGGTGGTATGGCACTGAAATAAGGTCGCACTGGAGCACCCTGAGGAGGCGGCGGTGTTGGATACGTGGTCCTGCTATGCTGGCATGGCACTGAAATAAGGTCGCACTGGAGCACCCCGAGGAGGCGGCGGTGTTGGATACGTGGGCATGCTATGCTGAACTCTCCTAAACTGACCTATGCTCCTAGACGGAGCACCACTAAACCCTCCAGAATAACAGAACCGCTTGTCCCTCGGCATCTGCTCTTGGCCTCACTGACGATAACCCTCAATCCTCCGATCTATCTCCACAACTAGTTGGTAAGAAGTCCCCATCTCAACCTCCCAGGCCATAGTGGCCTGAATACCTGAGTGCAACCCCGCAACAAACCTCCGTACTCTCTCTACCTCAATAGGAAGTATCATAAGTGTGTGGTAAGACAACTCAGAGATTCTCGCCTTATTATCGGTCACTAACATCTGACCCTGCTAGAGCTGTGCAACAACTCTTCCCTCTAAGAGGGTGGAATATACCTATCCAGAAAGGTACGTGTGAAGTGGTCCCCAAGTCATGGGAGGAGAACCCGCTGGTCTACCAAGAAGATAGGAATGCCACCATCAACGGGCCCTGTCCTCCAGCTGGAAAGTAGTAAAATCCACCCTGTGGGACTCTAATATCCCCATGTTGTGCAGTCTGTCCCTACACCGATCAATGAAGTCTTGGGGATCCTCATGTCACTCACCTACGAAGACAGGAGGGTGAAGCCTGGTCCATCTGTCTAATAGCTTCTGCGGCTCGCCGTCCGCAGCTGGTCTAGGCTTAGGTACAGCTGTTGCAACTGGCTGGGCTCCGCCCACGAGTAGTGCGCCCAGGATTTGATATACGGCAGCTGCATGCCCTGGAGCCTAAGCGGTAGGGGTCTGTGCTCCCCTCCCGCCTGAGATGTGGATGGGTCCGCTGGAAATAAACCGGCCTGATTCATAGAATCCATGAACTGAAGCATACGGCCCATGACCTCCTTGAATCCTGGTGCGGACATGAAATCACTAGTGCTGGTGCTTCTGCAGGCACCTCACCCTGCTCCTCAATAATAGGATCCTCTACCGGATCCACTGGTGGTGTAACTAGAGCAACTCTGGGACGTCCTCGTCCTCGTCCTCTGCCATGGTCTGGAGCCCTCCCTTAGCCTCTAACAACAGGGGGAGCAACTCCTCCATGGTCGGGAGAATCAGCTGCGCGCGTTCTCACCATCTGTGAGAGAATAAGAGAAATATACTTAGTACAACATTGACTGCACGATAGGAGATGAAGAAAGAGTAGTTTCCTAACACCCTATAGCCTCTCGAAGATAAGTACGGATGTCTCTACACTGATCCGCCAGACTCTATTAGGCCTGCTCATAACTTGTGAGACCTACGTGAACCTAGTGCTCTGATACCATGTTGTCACGACCCAATTTCTCCTATAGGCTGTGATGGCGCCCAACGTTACTGCTAGGCAAGCCAATAGTGAACTAACCATGCGAATTTAGAAATAGTTGATTTTTTACTTATTGAATAGATAAGCAGTGAAAAATTTCATGAAACGAGTATTAGACAATGTTTAAGGGCAATTGAGGTGAAATAACTAATCAAAATCAACAAATGTCTACTAGCCAAATTTCCAAGACCTGGTGTCATAAGAGTATGAGCTACTAGTAGAATATACAAAAAATACTACACTACTGTCTGAAATGAAGTAGACAGGAAGTAAATACAGAAGAAAGACTTCGGGTGCTGCAGAACGGGCTCGGAAGGCAGCTCACCGCAAAGTCTCGAAGTATCAGGAGTGTGCCCCGGGATGATAACCAGATGTCATGAACCAAAATCCAACTAGCCGTGATGGCACCTAACTTCACCCGCTAGGTAAGCCAAATAACAATAATCCGATTCAATTAATATTTAACTGACTCTAATACACTCCCCAAGGACTGGTAGTACAAATCATGAGCTTCTAAGATTAGAAATTACAAAGCTGGTATGAAATAAATACATTATCTATTCGAAATGTACATAAATAGATTTTTATAAATCTAAGGCTACCATGAACAAGAGGCAACTACGACCGGAACGCAGGTGCGTCTTCAAATCTAGCTCCCGTCGATCACAGCAACATCAACATCCAATATGTGCATGCAAGGTGTAGAAGTGTAGTATGAGTACAAACGACCCCATGTACTCAATAAGTAACAAACCTAACCTTAGGTTGAAAGTAGTGACGAGCTGGAACAAAGGTCAGGTTCCAACACCAATAGCCAAAAATAGTTCATAACAACGTAATAGAAGTAATAAAAGAAGTAGCTCAGAGATAAAATGCTCAGCTCGTTTACAGTTATGGAAAATAAATATTTTCTTTTCAAGTATGACAGTAAAACTCAAATCTTTTGTCGAAAGTCACCGAAATATGAGTAAGTCTGAGATCTGTGATTTTTCTCAAAGTCTTCAACAGGTAAATGTTTCATTTTCAAATGGCATGAGGGAAATACATCTCTATACCTACATGTCAATATGTATGAGAAGTCATGAGTGATGTGATACCGTACAACATGAGGAAAAATGCATCTCTATGCCTTTATGTCAAATGTGCATGGTGAATGTGATGCAACTCAGTGATAAAACCATATGCATACTCTCAGAGTATCAATTCACTCAGTCCTCCCAATCACTCAGTCCTCACAGTCACTCAGTCCTCACAGTCACTCAATCCTCCCAATCACTTAGTCCTCACAGTCACCCAATCCTCCCAATCGCTCGGCACTCAGCACTCGCACTCAGTAGGTACCTACGCTCACTGGGCTGTGTACAGACTCCAGAGGGGCTCCTTCAACCCAAGCGCTATAATCAGCACGGACAACTCACGTGCTATAGTATCAATATCTGGATCCACACGGATAACTCACGTGCTATAGTATCAATATCTGGATCCGCACGGACAACTCACGTTCTATAATAAGCCAATCTGGCCTGTTGCGCCGTGCAGCCCGATCCCATAATTATCCTCACAATCAGGCCCTCGGCCTCACGCAGTCATCAATCTCTCCAGTCTTTCGGGCTCACAATGTCATGAAACTATCCCAAAATGATGTTATGATGTATCAATAAATAACAGCAGAGACTGACGTACAATATGCAATGAATGAATATGTCTGAGTATGAAATTACAGTTTAAACATATAATTTGACAGTAGAAATGACCTCAATGGGTCCCAATAATACCAATATTTACTTAAGCGTGATTTCTAACATGAGTCAAAACTCAGTTTCTCTAACACATAAAGATACATGGAAGAATACATGTCAATTGACCAAACATCTCTACGGAATCAACTGAGTCTCAATTTCTACGGGCACGCCCACACGCACGTCACCTAGCATGTGTGTCACCTCCAAACAATTCACATAACACGTATAATCAGAGTTCATACCCTCAGCTCCAAGATTAGAGATGTTAGTTACCTCGAACAAGCCGAATCCAATGTCGAGCAAGCTAAACAATGCTCCAGAAATTTCATTTTGCGCGTATCAACTTCCGAACGGCTCGAATCTAGTCACAATTAATTCGATTCCGTCAACACAAATTATAGGAATTAATTTCATATCAAAATACTAATTTTTCCATAAAATCCGAAATTACACTCAAATATCGCATGTGGGGCCCACTTCTCGGAACCCAACAAAAGTTACAAAATATGAACGTCCATTCAACCACGAGTCCAACCACACAAATTTTACTCAAATCCGACATCAACTCGACCCTCAAATCTTCAAATTAAACCAAGAGGGTTTTCTAAATTTTCCAAGTTAATTCACCAATTAAATGTTAAAAACAACCATGGATTCGGTTAATGTGACCAAAATTGAGTTAAGAACAATTGCCCCGTTGTTTTCCTTGAAAATCTCCCGAACATCGCCTCTTCCCGAGCTCCAATCCGTCAAAAATGGAAAATGGGACGAAGTCCAATTTTCAGAACTTAAAGTTTATGGCCAGGTATTTTCCTCTATGCAATCGTGGGAAGTCCATCGCATTCGCGATGAACAAAAATACACTGCCTCCAAAATACACTATGCGATCGCGGACAAGGCTCCGCTAACGCGAAGAACAAACTAGCAGCCTCCCAACAATACACTACGCGATCGCAAATGTACTCATGTGAACGCGAAGCACACAGGCAACCAAGCATCGCGAACGCGTTGAAGAAACGTCCAACTCTTGCTCTCAGCTCAACCCTACGCGAATGCATGCAGACTTATGCGAACACGATGCCCAAATGGCAGCAACCTACGCAAATGCGTCTGAGGACTCGCGAACGCGATGAACAATTTCTCCCAGCATTCAAACAACTCTACGCGATCGTGATCCACACCCCGCGATCGCGATTACGAAAACCAGATATTCAGAGTTCTGCAGAACCAGCAATGAAAAATGAAGGGAAAATAGCCTGAAATCAATCTGAAACACACTCGAGCCCCTCGGGACCACGTCCGAGCATCCCAAAAAGTTCCATAACATAATACAAACTTACTCGAGGCCTCAAAACACACATAACAACATCGAAACTATGAATCTCACCTCAATTCAAAGTTGATCAACTTTGAACTTTTCAACTTCCATAACTCGTGCCGAAACGTAGCAAATCGACCCGGAATGAACCCAAATTTTTGCACACAAGTCATAAATGGCATAATGGACCTATTCCAATTTCTAGAATCGGATTGCGACCCCGATATCAAAAAGTCAACTCCCCGGTTAAACTTTCAAACTTAAATTTTTATTTTAGCCATTTCAAGCCTAATTTAACTACGGACTTCCAAATAATTTTCCGAGCATGCTCCGAAGTCCAAAATCACCATACGGAGCTATTGGAATAAACAAAACTCCATTCCGAACTCAAATTCATAAAAGTCAAACTTGGTCAACTCTTCTAGCTTAAAACTTCCTAGTTGAGAATCGTTCTTCCAAATCATTTCCGAATAACCTGAAAACCAAAACCGACGATTCACACAAGTCATAATACATCATACGGAGCTACTCATGCCCTCAAACTACCGAGCGAAGTGTAAATGCTCAAAATGATCGGTCGGGTCGTTACACTAGATGCCCCTACCTCAGATCCTGCACGGTTAGTGCAGAAATGTTGTATGAGTGCATAAACAACATGTACCCAGTAAGTATCAAGCTTAACCTCGAAGATATAGTGACGAGGGGTCGACTTTGACACTTACTATGGGCTAACAATAAAATACTAAAATTCTAAATAAGCATGGGATATGTAAATGAAATGGAGAACTCAATAACAAGAAATATAATACAATTCCTTTACTGATAGTAAATCCCAAACCAATTTCCATCATCTAACAATTTAACCTTTTAAGACAATAAAATGATATCAAGTATAACTGGGCTCCAAGTATTATTACGCACGAATTATGCCGAGGTCGTACGACCCGAAGATCAGATACTGTATAGCTTTGGCTTAAACATCGTTACAGGATTAGATTAACAATATAAGGCCATTTTTCATTTAACAGTCAAGTAATTCGCTAAAAATTCAAGTAGGGGAAATCCAGTCTTTTACAATTCCTTCAACAAGTTCTAATAACAATTTAAACACTTTAATTAACAAATAGGATGCAAATATTTCAAATAATTTATGATGTGGGGTCCTAAACTACCCAGACATAAGCATATATAGCAGCTACGCACGGACTCTCTTTACCATGTGCGTACGTAGCCCCCACAATTAGAAGCAGTTATCAGTTTAAATCACATATGGGGTAATTTTCCTCTTACAAGGTTAGACAAGAGACTTACCTCGTCTCAAATATCACTTTCCGACCACAAACTCGGTCTAAAGCCTCAATTCGGTGCCAAACGAATCCGAAACTAGTCAAATGTTATATAAATTAATCAATACATATTCATAAATTCGTGACTTAACAATTTAAGTAATTACCCAACCCAAATTAGAAGATTCCTAAAATTTATCCTCGGGCCCAAGTGCCCGAATTTCAGAAATATTCGAATAAAATTGTTACCCATAACCTTACGAATTCAAATATATAATTTTCACCTAATTCCATAATAAATTTTGTGGTTGAATTCTATTTTTATCAAAACCCAGGTTTTTCATCTTAACCCATAATTTTCACAAATTTACATGTTAAAATCTACCCATAAACCATGTGTTTAACTCACATTGTCTAGAAATTACTTACCTCAAAGTGCTAGGTTGAAATCCCTCTCCTTGAAGCTCCAAAATCCCCCAAGAGTGTGAAAAATGAGAGGAAATGGTCTAAGTCCCGTTTTTAAAATGAGACATCGCCCAGCTGTACCCCCTTATTCGCGAACGTGGAAGAAGCCTCGCGTTCGTGAAGGCAAAGCTCCACAAGACCAGAAATCACTTCATCTTGAACGCGAGGGCAGTCTCGCAATTGCGAAAACTTGGCCTGTCTGGGCATCGCGAACACGACTGCACCTTTGCGAACGCGAAGGGTAATGGGCAATGACCCTCCCTGTCCCGTATTCCTCTATGCGAATGCGAGAGGGTATTTGCAAATGCGTAGGCCTAGGATCACAAAGCTTTGCAAATGCGAACGTCTGATCGTGAATGCGAGAGTCCTTCCGCGTTCGCGAAGAAGGAAACCAGAACTGGAAAATCTGGTTTTTCCAACTTAGCTCCGGGTGGTCCGAAACACACTCGAGCCATTCGGGACCCCATCCAAATGCACCAACAAGTCCATAAACATAATATGGACCTGCTCGAACTCTCAAAATGTATCAAATAATAATGAACCTAAGAATCGCACCCCAAAACTAAATTAAATCAAATTATGATCTTCAATTTTCCAATTCGCTCTGAACGCACTGAATCATACTTAGACTACTCGAAATGACACCAAATTTTGCGTGCAAGTCTTAACTCACCATACGGAACTATTCTTGGGCTCGAATTCCCAAACAGACCTCAATAACTCCAAAACCTACTCCAAACCAAATTTAAAGAACTTTAAACCTTCAAATAGTCAACTTTCACTATTAAGCGCCGAAATGCTCCCGGGTCGTCCAAAACCCGATTCGAACATATGCCCAAGTCCCAAATTATCATACTAATCTATTGGAACCATCAAATCCCAGTTCCGAGGTCGTTTACCCAAAATGTTGACCAAACTCTGCTAGCGGCAGAAACTGATCCCAAGAACCCCCCAAATCTATAACACAAGAGCGTAACATATCTTCCAATATCTTAATAGTGCACTAGGACTGTCCGTCCGTCTGAGGGTAAAATGTTGTACTCAACTGAACCTGTGTGCCTAACTCTCGTTGCACTGCTCTCCAAAATTGTGATGTAAACTGTGTGCCCCTATCTAAAATAATGGACACTGGCACACCGTGAAGATAAACAATTTCGCGGATATAAATCTCAGCCAACCTCTTCGAAGAATAAGTAGTACCAACTGGAATAAAATGCGTGGACTTAGTCAACCGATCCACAATCACCCAAATAGCATCAAACTTCCTCGAAGTCCGTGGGAGTCCAACTATGAAGTCAATGGTGATACGATCCCACTTCCACTCCGGAAGTTCAAGTCTCTGAAGCAATCTGCCCGGTCTCTAGTGCTCGTACTTCACCTGCTGACAATTTAAACACCGAGCTACAAACCCCAATATATTTTTCTTCATCTTCCTCCACCAATAATGCTTCCTCAAGTCCTGATACATCTTTGTGACACCTGGATGAATAGAATACCGTGAACTATGGGCCTCCTCAAGAATCAACTCACGCAGCCCATCTACATTTGGTACACAAATCTGACCCTGCATCCTCAAAACCCCATCATCTCCAATAGTAACATCCTTGGCTTCACCGTACTGAACTGTGTCCTTAAGGATAAGCAAATAAGGGTCATCATACTGATGCTCTTTGATGCGGTCATATAAGGAAGACCGAGAAACCACATAAGCTAGAACCCGACTGGGCTCCGAAACATCTAATCTCACGAACTGATTGGCTAACTCCCGAACATCTGTTGCAAGCGATCTCTCACCAATAGGAATAAATGCAAGGCTGCCCATACTCATTGCCTTCCTACTCAAGGCACCAGCCACCACATTAGCCTTCCCGGGATGATACTGAATAGTGATATCATAGTCCATTAGCAGCTCCAACCATCTACGTTGTCTCAAATTTATATCCGTCTGTTTGAATAAATGTTGTAGACTCTGGTGATCTATAAATACCTCACAAGACACATCATAGAGATAGTGCCTCCAAATCTTCACGGCATGAACAATAACTGCCAACTCTAAATCATGAACGTGGTAGTTCTTTTCATGTGGCTTCACCTGGCGCAAAGCATAAACAATTACTCTACCCTCCTGCATTAAGACACACCCAATACCAATCCGAGAAGTATCACAATATACAGTATAAGAACCCAATGTTGAAGGCTAAACTAGAACTGGAGTTGTGGTCAAAGCAGTCTTGAGCTTCTGAAAGCTCTCTTCACACTTATCTGACCTCCTGAATGGAGCACCTTTCTGGGTCAATTTAGTCATAGGCGCTGCAATGGATGAGAAACCCTCCACAAAGCGCCAATAATATCCATCCAAGCCGCGAAAATTCTGAATCTCAGTAGCTGAAGATGGCCTGGGCCAACTCTAAACCGCCTCTATCTTCTCCGAGTCCACACAAATGCCATCACTGGACACTATGTGTCCCAAGAATGCAACTGAACTAAGCCAGAACTCACACTTAGAGAATTTGGCATAAAGTTGCTCTTCCCTCAGCCTCTGTAATACAATACCCAAGTGTTGTGCATGTTCCTCCTGGCTACGTGAGTACACCAGGATATCATCAATAAATACTACGACAAACGAATCAAGATACAGCTGGAATACATTATTCATCAAGTACATGAATGTCGCTGGGGAGTTGGTCAGCACAAAAGACATCACGAGAAATTCATAGTGACCATAACGGGTCCTAAATGCCATCTTTAGGATATCTGAATCCTGAATTTTCAACTGGTGATACCTAGACCTCAAATCAATTTTGGAGAATACCCTCGCTCCCTGAAGCTGGTCAAATAAATCATCAATACGTGGCAAAGGATATTTGTTCTTGATTGTAACTTTATTCAACTACTTGTAGTCAATGCGCATCTTCATAGTACCATCTTTCTTTTTCACAAATAGAACCGGTGCGCCCCAAGGTAACACACTAGGCCTAATAAACCCCTTATCAAGAAGTTCCTGAAGCTGCTTCTTCAATTCCTTCAACTCTGTTGGTGCCATACGATACGGAGGAATAGAAATGGCCTGAGTGCACGACACCAAATCAATACCAAAATCAATATCCCTGTTGGGCGGCATACCCATCAAATTTGCAGGAAACACATCCGAAAAGTCTCGCACTACCGGAATAGAGTCAATAGTAGGAGTGTCAACATCAACATCTCTCACATAAGCCAAATATGATAAATACCCATTCCCAACCATTCGTTGGGCCTTTAAGTAAGAAATCACCCTGCTGGGAACATAATCTAGAGAACCTCTCTACTCGATCCTTGACAACCCCGGCATCGCCAAAGTCACGGTCTTAACGTAACAATCCAGAATAGCATGACATGGAGACAACCAATACATACCTAAGATCACATCAAAATCGACCATACTAAGCAATAAGAGATCAACTCTAGTCTCCAGTCCCCCAATAGTTACCACACACGACCGATACACACGGTCCACAATAATAGTATTGCCCACCGACATAGACACATGGACAGGTGAAACTAAGGACTCGCGTGGCATATCCAGACAACGAGCAAAATATGACGAGACATATGAATATATGGAACCAGGGTCAAATAATATAAAAGCTTCCCTGTGGCATATTAAGACAATACTGTAATCACTGTGTCTGAGGCAACTGCATCTGGTCTGGCAGGAATAGCATAGAATCTAGCCTCATCACTACCTGATCTGCCACCCCCTCTAGGGCGACCTCTAGCTGTATGTGCCCCACCCCATGTTGGCTGGGCGGGTGGTGGAATAACTGGTGCAGGAGCCGCAGCCTGACTCCTCTGCTAAACTGGACCTCGTGAATGGTATGGACAATACTTCCTCACATGACCCAACTCTCCACACTCATAACAATCCCTCTCAAAAAATGGCTGCGTGTGCTGAGGCGGTCCCCCGAGAACCAAAATAATTACCAGAAGAACCTTATACGGATGAACCCTAAACTGATGGTGCACGAGATGAACTCTGAGCTGGAAGTGCACTAAGAGACAACTGACTCGGTCGAGCACTGTGTGAACCATGGCTAGCTGATGCGCCACGATGAGCAACGAGCCTATAAGGCCAACCCCTGCTGTGATAGCACTGCCCCCCCCCCCCAAAGGAACACCACTGGAATTACCCGAACCACGAGACCTCTTGGCCTCTCTCTCCTCACGCTCCTGAGTACGGACCATTTCTAGTCGTCGAGCACTATCAACCACCTCATCAAATTTAGCACCTGCTACATTTCCCAGAGTCATAACAAAACTAAAATGCTGGTTGAGGCCATTAATGAACCTCCTAATATTTTTCTCTCAGTGGGGACCAACCAAATTACATGACAAACCAAGTTTGAAAACCTCATCTCATATTGTGCAACTGACATGTCCTCCTAACGGAGCTGTTCGAACTTCCTGCGCAGCTCCTCTCTGCGGGTCTATGGTACAAAAGTCTCCAAAAATAGAACGGAGAACTCCTGCCATGTAAGTGGTGCTGCACTGAATGGCCTGTGCCTCTAATAAGCCTCCCACCATCTGAAGGCTGCCCCAGTAAACTAAAAAGTAGTGAACAACACCCTACTGGTCTCCAGAATACCCGTTGTACGAAGAATCTGCTGGCATCTATCCAAGAAGTTCTGAGCATCCTCTGACTCAGTTCCACTGAATAATGGAGGATGAAGTCTCCCAAATCTCTCTAATCTCTTCTGCTCCTCGTCATTCATAATATGAGCTGCCTGGGCCTGAGCAGCTGCAACCGGCTGGACTGGAAATACTCCCTATATCTGGAGTCCTTGTACTACCTGCTCTAGAGTATGGGCGACATGGGTATGAGTACCTCCCCGGGCCTGAGAAGTGGCAGGTGGGGCCTGAGCCGAAACCACCTGAGCAAGGCTAGTGCAAACAGTAAGTATCTGGGCCAAAGTCTCCTGAAGGCCTGGAATCACAATAGGCATCGCTGGTGCCTGAGCTGGTTCCACCGACTCAACTACATCCGGAACCTGCTCTTGAGCTAGAGTAACTGGTGGGTCAATAGGTGCTGCTCTGACTGCTGTACTAGCTACACCTCGGCCTCTTCCATGACCAGGGCCTCTACCACGGCCCCGGCCTCTACCACGGCCCCGACCTCTCGTGGCCCTAATTGGTGGTACTGGTGGCTGGACATCCGATCTGGTAGAATGTGTCCTCACCATCTGTGAAATTTTCCTAAGGGTTCTGCAGCCTATCGAAGATAAGTACAGACTTCTTCATACCGATCAGCAGACTCTACTAAACCTGCTCATGACTCGTGAGACCTATGTAACCTAGGCTCTGATACCAACTTGTCATGACCTAAAATCTGCATGTCATGATGGCGCCTATCTCAATACTAGGCAAGCCGACAATCTCAATCCGCATGTCATGATGGCGCCTTTCTTAAGTTTGAAAACATAATATCTGAATTTAATAGAAAACCTCACAATTACTGACATAAAATACATTTCCAAAACCCGGTGTCACTAAGTACATGAGCATCTAAATGATAACAAGTCTGACTGATAAAAACACTGTCTAAAAATATAGAACAGTACAATAACTGAAAGGAAGATAGTCAAGGTTAGCGGACTCCAGGCAACTACATTGATAGTCTCCAACTGATAACACTCGGACATCTAACAGTCGCCGTGTCCGGAAGCACCTGGATCTGCACATGAGGTACAGGGTGTAGTATGAGTACAACCAACTCAATGAGTAACAAGACTAAACTTTGGGCTGAAAGTAGTGACGAACTCAGCATGTACAGTCCAGTATAGAAATAACAGTACAAAAATGTAGGCATGCTTTTAATTTCAACAGTTATCTCAGTAGAAGTAAAATAAATCAATACTGAATGATATGAGGAATATGACATCTCCGTGGAAAACCTCGTGTACTCACGATCACAAATTACTCGGTCACTCAGTGCTGCATATGGCCAATCCAGCCCAGGGAAGTTCCATCCCGTATATATACATTAACTGACAGTCAGTGACTTAGTACCGTATAAGGCCAAATCCAACTTAGGGGTAAATGTATCCCTAAATTATAATGATTCGGACAAGATCCATGTCCAGGGAAATTCATCACAAATATAAATAAGTAAGGCAAGTCCATGCCCTTGGAAGTCCATCCCGAATATATAATCATGTACGCTCACTGTGTAGGGTGCAGACTCCGGACGGGCTCCTTCAGCCCAAGCGTGATATAAAGCCGATATGCCTGTTGCAGGCGGGAAACCTCGATCCATATAATAATAAAGCCTATAAGGCCTGCTGCAGGCGAGCAGCCTCGATCCACATAATAATAATATACATAAAGCCGATATGGCATATTGCAGGCGGGCAGCCCCGATCCCATAAATATTCTCACAACGGATGAATGACTGAGTATGAAATGTACATTTTAAAACAATTAATTAAACAGTAACACGACCCTATGGGTCCCAAAATATCGACACGTAGCCTAAACATGATCTTTAATACAAGCCTAAGCTCAATTTATCTAACACGTGGAGGATACGCGTATAATAACATGATTATTTAATTTTACAACTCCACAGAATTTATTTAAGTCACAATTTCAATGGTGCACGCCCACACGCTCGTCACCTAGCACGCGTGTCACCTTCAACAATTGATATAACACAAAATTCGGGGATTCATACCCTCAGAACCAAGTTTAGAAATGTTACTTACTTCAAACCGTGTAATTCTTTATTCCAATATGCCCTTGCCTCATGAATAAGCCTCTGAACGCCTCGAATCTAGTCACAATTAATTCGATTCAGTCAATACAAATTATAGGAATTAATTCCATATGGAAATACTAATTTTTCAACAAAAATCCGAAATTAAACTCAAAATCGCCACTGGCGCCCATGTCTTGGAACCCGACAAAAGTTACGAAATATGAACGCCCATTCAATCACGAGTCCAACCATAGAAATTTTACCAAATTCTGACATCAACTCGACCTTCAAATCCTCAAATCTTATTTTCAAATCCCTAGGCCCAAAATCCCGATTTACACCGCGAAAATATGTAATCTAGTCGAGATATTTGATGGCAATTCAATATTATTGACTAACAATTATCACAAGTAACTTACCTCAAGTTTTCCCGTGAATTCTCGCTCAAAAATCGCCTCAACCCGTGTTGGAAATGTCCAAAAATACCAAAATCTTGCAACCCCTTCAATTTATTATGTTTAGGGAATGTCGCACCTGCGACTAGCTTAGCCACATCTTCGGTCTCGCAGGTGTGACAAAATGTCCGTTTTTGCGATCGTCTACAGTGCTGCCTCCACTTCTGCGCGTTTCTCTTCGCACCTGCGACCTCGCAGGTGCGGTAAAATGCTCGCACATGTGCACTCTGCCTCACCAGACCCTACTCTCTTCTATGCTTGCCAGGCTCGCTTCTGCGGGCTCGCACCTGCGAGCCAAACTCCGCAGGTGCAATTGCATCAGTAGGCAACAAGTTCCAGCTTTGTTCTAAGTCCAACTTTGATCCATTTAACCATCTGAAACTTATCTGAGGCACCCGGGACCTCAACCAAATACACCAACAAGTCCTAAGACATCATACGAACTTAGTCGAAATCTCAAATAACATCAAACAACGCTAAAACCATGAATCATACCCCAATTCAAGCTTAACGAAAAATAACGAATCTCAACTTCTACCTTCGATGCCGAAACTAATCAAATCAATTCCGATTGACCTCAAATTTTGTACACAAGTCATAAATGATGCAACAGACCTATAAAAAGTTTCAGAACTAGATTCCGACCCCGATATAAAAAAGTCAACTCCCCGGTCAAACTTCCAAACTTAAATTTCTTATTTTCGCCATTTCAAGCCTAATTTAGCTACGGACCTCAAAATAAATATCCGGACACACTCCTAAGTCCAAAATCATCATACGGAGCTATTGGAATCATCAAAATTGTATTCCGGGGTCATTTACACGTATTTCATCATCCGATCAATTACTTCAACTTAAGCTTTCATCCTTGAGACTAAATGTGTCAATTCATTTCGAAACCTCACCGGACCCGAACCAATTACCCTGGCAAGTCATATAACAACTGTAAAGCATAAATTGAGCAGTAAATGGGGAAACTGGGCTATAATACTCAAAACGACTGGCCGGGTCGTTACAAATATCAACAGAAGCACTGATGTTAGTAGGAGCACGATCTGCTGCATTAGCACTTGATTGACTTGACTGAGTCAAAAGATTAAAGTTAGGACACGAATCCACAGATTTCCTCTTTCTTTTTCTATTATACGACAATGTTCGCTGCTACTAAAAAAACAAAAAAAAAATTCACAGATTAAGGTCCATTATAACATTTTATAACTATTAAATAAAATAATAAAACTACTCACACTAACCTGCTGAACCTTTTCAATAATTTCATGATCAATAAGAGGCGGTTTTTCCATCAACACCCTTTCCTTTTCTTTGATCTTACCTTCACTTTCTTGTATGCATATATCAGAATGAGTTGCTAGACCAGTAGAATCCCTAGGAGGGGCATATGTGTGATGAATTCCCCGCAGAAGCGAGACCACAGGAGCGCTCAGGGCCCCGCAGAAGCGAGACCGCAGGAGTGGATTTTGTCCGTAGAAGCGGACTTGGCTGAGTGTAATTGAAACTGCACCTGCAATGGGAATTTCCGCAGGTGCGGAGCCATAGGAGCGGCTGACGGACCGCATATGCGAAGGTCGGGCTGCACATTGTGTTCTTTAAAGCGGGGGTTTGGCTTAATTCCTCTTTATTTCGTCCATGGGAGCCGATTTTTGGAGCAATTAGGAGTTCCATCTTCATCAACTATTATGGGGTAAGTGATTTCTTCACATTGTGAGTTAAATACATGGGTTATATGTGGATTTAAGCATGAAATTTGTGGAAATTTGGGATTTTGGTAGAAAACCTAGAAATAGAACATCACATTGAACCCCTGCAACTCCTCCCCCAAAATTCCACACAAACCCTAGGTGATTTCGAGTGATACGAAGTGATTCTAGTGTCGAAAATCCCGAACAACTTGCTAGTTTTCCTTTCTCCTTCTTGTAGCTGCGTCGGGGGACTAATTTTGGATTAAGAGGGACCGGTTTTCGTGGGTTCTACTCAGTCCAAGGTAAATTTATGCTTCTCATTCCCTTTTCCAAGCTTCTACGAGTTGTAGCTCGATCGTAAAACTAGAACTTACGAGTTTCGAAAGAGTAGTATGTTATTTGTTGTGGCGTCACTGTTGGCTGGTTGCAAATTTAATTTTAAGTTGAATTCATGGCTTTTTTATATTAGAAGAGGTTTAATTGTGTACTTTTGGTTGTGTTTCTCGATTTAAAAGAAAAGACAAGTCGAAAATGTGTTTTAGTAATCTGAAAAATAAGTTTTGAGTTTCTGAACTTGTGGGGCTGTTATAGGGTCATTTTAAAGTTGTATTATGGCTGTAAATTAGTAGGGATAATTTAATATGTGGCGGTTAATATTGTTGATAAATTATGGAAGGAAGAAGGGGTTTAAAACTATAGTTGTTTAGTCATAAACCGAGGTTGCCGCTCGTCGAGATTGTTAAACTATTTTGAAAGGCTTATTGTGAGTATCGTTGATGTTGTATGGGCTGTTGTTGGTTGTTTTAACTTGTGGGAAGTCATATAAATAGGGGAGGTTCTGTCTATTTTATTATAGAATAAAGTGTGTCATTCAAATGCGAAAAGTTATGGCATTCGTATTGTGACGAAAGTATTGTTCATTGCTTGTAGACACAAGAGCTGCAGGTTATGTTAGCTTGAGGATTAAGGTCTTCCTTTCTTTTCTTTGGCATGATTCCGTAAGTTATGTTGCCCTTATAAGGAATTCAAGGGGGCGACTCTCTGTATACGTACTATTTTGACGATTACGGTCCATTCACGAGTATAGTCATATGAATGTTGAAATGGATTGTGTTGGTTGTAGTTTCTTGTATTCTTAACGAGTAAATAGAACCTTCCAAAAGGTCCTTATATTCTATATGTAACAAGACGCCCTGATGTCAATTAAATATTACGCTAATGGTATAATGAATCAGAAGCAATATAGTGTCCGTATAATGAGGGATAGCTATACACGAATAGTTCCAAGGTAGCATAATGTATAGTTTGCAGAAAGATAAGAATGATTCGACCTAAATATTTACATGACTTCCAATACTTACACGTTTGTGTTCACAAAACTGATAAAGACCCACGAAGGTAGTTACGTTGCTCTCAAGTTAAGTAAGGTTGATTATATATGAGGGTGATGTTAAGAGACGATATACGTTACCTAAGGAGTCATAAACTACAGAATATGATAAGCTTAGCAATAAGAGTGTGTGTGTGTGTGTGTGTGTGTGTGTGTGTGTGTATATATATATATATATATATATATATATATATATATATATATATATATATATATATATATATATATATATATATAATGAGTAATCTCACAAGCTAAGAATATTACATAGTTATAAGTAGAAAGAATCATGTAATCCCCAGCAACGAGTCGTGATATGCAATAAGGATAAAAGTGCGATTCTTAAATAGTTACCACGTTCTTTAAGGCTAAATAATATAGAATACGAAGGATGACGTAACAAGAAGCTAAGGAATAAGGATTGGTTACTGTAAGGGGTTACTCACGAACTTATATGTTTATGAATAAGATTTTATCTATTGATGATTGAATGATGACTGCATGAGTGATATGAAATAAGTATGTATAAGACATGATCCCTACGGATGGTCTATGAACGTGTAGGTGTACAGTGAAGCCCTACGGACGGTCTATGAAAGTGTAGGTGCATAATAAAGTTTGGTTATGGACGATCTCAGTTGCACGCATAGACAAACCTCAGTGTTATGAGTCGTACGGACGGTCTACTATGTTATGCATATGATCCACTGGTTATTCATGTTTATGAGCGAGCCTCACAGACGGTCTCTTATGAAACGCGTAAGTGCCACATTTATGTTTTTGTGTAGCCCTAGAGATGTTTGATCTGTCTGAGGTAAGTATTCAGATATAATGTATGATGGCTAGAAGAATGTTATAGATAAAGTTCCATAATATGATGGTTTCCAGTACAGATAGCATATGAGAACAAGTTCAAGTATATCATGACACGAATTAGATCTATATACGACATTAGATGTTCTCGACCAACAAAGCCTTCCCTTTTCAGTCTACATCCTTTGTAAGGTAAGTTCGATAATTCAATACTTATTTATGCTACAGGTTAGAATAAGGTAAGTATGATTCTCGGATCTCATTGACCCTGCAAATTTCTTTCAGTATATCATATATACATGTCAGTTCAGTTTCAATTAAGGCATTCATATGTTATCTGCCTTACATGCTTAGTACATTTCTTTGTACTAATGTCCCATCGTCAGGGCACTGCATTCATGCCTGCAGGTTCAGTTATCCAGATTGACAGGCTCTTATCATAGACGAAGTTGATATCCAGCTGAGGATTGGCAAAGCTCCATTTCATACAGAGTACAATCGAGTCTAGAGGTTATCAGACTGTACGATGTATATATATACACTTATGGGTAGGTCAGTGTCATGTCTTGACCATATTTTGATGTCAGATACCCTTATAGGCTTTGTAGACACAGTTTTGGTATGTATAGCATGTCAGAGGCCTTGACGGTCTGTGTGTGTTCATGTTTTGAGTAGGCTTGCTGATACAACATTTCCCACTTACAGTTACATAGTACGAGTTGGGGCTATGTTGTCCCATGATAGTTATAGAAACCAAGTCGGCATATGTATGTTCTAGTTTTCGTCGAATGATCATGACTTACAGAGTGGTTCGCTCGGGCTAGTACGACAACGAGTTCTGGCTACACCTCCCCAGGTTTAGGGCGTGATATTTTGGACTTAGGCGTATGTCCAGATTTGGATTTGGAGGTCCGTGGGTTGATTTGATGCATTTTGGCAAAAATTGGGAGGTTGAAGCTTTGAAAAGTTGAGAGGTTTGACCGGGAGTTGTCTTTATGGATATCAGGCTCGGATTACGATTTCGAGAGTTGGAATAGCTCATTTATGTCATTTAGGACTTGCATGCCAAATTTGAGGTTATTCCGGATTGGTTTGGGGGTCATCTCGGCCCTTAATATTGAGATTCATGTGCTAGCTAGACCCTGGAAGGTCTCAGGGAGTATTTTTTATCCTTTTTTTTAAATATTTTTCTATGTGATAATGCATCGATGACTATGCATGTCATAAGTGTGGGGTGAAAAAATTACTTTCTGAGTGTAATTGTATGAAAATCTTTTCTCATTATTATTTTTTTATATAACCCATAGTTAGAAGTAGTCTAGTAGAGTAGTAGACTTAAAAAAACGGGGGAAAAAATCAGAAAAAGCTCAGACTTGTCCCTACGATGGATCTTTTGGATAGTTTTCTTAAGGGATTAAGGTCCGATTAAGAATATCAAAAAGATTTTATTTTATTTTTTAGTATAGTTAGGTAGTATCCCTTGTTTATTTTTTGGGCGCCAGTTCTTTTCCAAGGGTGTATCTTGAACCGGGTATTTTATTTTTATTTATTTAGGAATAGGATAGGAAAAAAACATAGTTGCTCTGAGATACCTGTTGACATGTTTTGTGCTGGCAAATTAGGCTATGGCATACGCTTTGTCTTCCTGTATATTTGATTTGGATTGTGATGGCTAAAATAAAATAAGTAGCCTACTATGTGATGCCTTTTTCTCAGTTGTTTGACTTGTATGTCAGCTAGTGCATTATTGCTTAAAATTTCTCAATTGTATGTGCTTACTTGACTTGAGAGTTGAACAGAACCGTCTTTATTGAGTCATGTGCAATGTGTGTGCAAAGATTCGTGGTATTCTGTGCTATCCTGTGTAGTCTAGAACTTGCCATGTGTGTTAATCGAAGTGAAATCATTAAGTTGTGCTAGTCTAGGAGATGACGTAGGCATTCTTGCTTGATCATAGAGGTGCTTGTCACTTACAAATAAACTTTTTACGTTGCTGGCCCCTTTGAGCCTGTAGACCTTTTCTTTGGCACCCACACTACAAGCCGTATCCCTATTTTATTCTTAATTTGAGCTTGTTGAACCTTTACATCCGAAGGCACTTAGTCGCTAAAAGAAGTAAGGTGAGAGATTTGAGAAGTAGTTTTCGAGTGGAACCATGGAAAGGCCCATAAGGTGCACTAAAGTTGTGAAAAATACTACTAGCTTATGAGCCTTAATGTATGGAGCGTGTGTTGAAAAAAATAGACAAATAATGCTGATAGTCAAAAACACGAAAACCACACACCTCCTAATCTTACTAATTCATGATAGTGGAGATGTAGAAGTGCTTAATTGAAGAAATGGCTATGTTGTGTATGGTTTGTGGCTAGTGAATTGATTGAGAAGAATACGTGCTCGATTATTGAGAATAGTGTACTAAAGTGCTTAGGAGGGTTAGTCACTATTCCTAAAGGTATCCTACCCGTCCCTTAGACTACATTACAACCTTAAAGTCCTAATTGATCCTAGATTTGTCTAGCTTATATTAGTAGAGATGTATACTACGGGCAAGCTTATGGTACGACTATGTGATGCACATGAAATTCTTTGTGAGAGTGAGCGAATTTTGTTCAATTATATGATGTCCTTAATTTATGTTCAATGTCATATTTGAACGTGTGGACTATTTCTATATTCACTCTTTTGTTTGTGGTGAGGGAACTTGATCTCATGACGGATTAGTAATATTATAAACTTCTCTTGTTGGTGAGAGTGCGAGTTAAGGGTGCTTAGTGGTAATGAGTCGACTCTTGAGGTAGGGTGATTGTAGATAGGTTGTTTGAATTGGTTGAATTATATCGTGTATACTTGGGCATGTTTAGAACGGTAAGAATGTGAATTTCGTATGTTCATGCTTGATAGTCGGTATCGACCATAGTCAAAGGTAGAGTGTATGATTGGAAAAAAATTGAATTTCTCTTTCCTAGTGAGATGTACATTGTTGGGGTGTAGTTATAGTTCTATTGCTCGAGGGCGAGCAAGAGTCTAAGTGTGGGGTGTTGATATTCGGCTTAAAGTATGTATATTTATATGCATATTACCTCGCATTTTAATCATGTTTCGTAGATTACGGATGTGTAATGAAATAATTTATGCTAATTTGTGGTATTTTTATGTATAGGAATCATCTAGAGGCAATTTGGGACGAAGGTGACTGAATTGAAGTGAAAAGGGGAAGAAACAAGAAAAACTCACAAAGTAGCGCCATAGGTAGCGTGGGGCGCTACCTGTGGCGCAGTTTCTAGACCCTCAAAATTTCTAGTGCCAGGGTTAGCGCCCCACGCTACCCTGGGCACCGAGGATGTGAAGTTGTCCTAGTTCACCCGGTACTTAGTTATTTCAACCCCAAGACGCCCCCAACTCGTATAAAAGTAAACCTGTCACGACCTAAAGTCTCACCTGTCGTGATGGCGCCTAAATCAATACTAGGCAAGCCGGCAATCCCAATGAACTACCATATCTTTTAAATTTGAAAATATAATAATTAAATTCAGCAGAAGAAATCTCACAAATACAAATATAAACACTCCCAAAACCCGGTGTCACTGAGTACATGAGCATCTAAATAAATACAAAGTCTGACTGGTAAAAATTACTGTCTGAAATATAGAACATTATAATAACAAAACAGGAAGGAAATCAAGTCTGCGGTCTTCAAGCAGCTACCTTGATAGTCTCCAACGGAAAGAACTCCGAATTCTAATAGCCGTCGTATCAGGGAGCACCTGGATATGCACACCAGGTGGAGAGTGTAGTATGAGTACAACTAACTCAATAAGTAGCAAGACTAACCTCTAGGCTAAAAGCAATGACGAGCTCCGCAGATACAATCCAGTATAAATAATGCTACAGATCGTAGACAGGCTTCCAGATTTATCGGTTAAACTCAGTGCAAGTGAAATAGATCAATACTGCATTATATGAAGAATATGACATCTCAGTAAAAGACCTCATGTAAATACCGGTCACAAATTATCTGGTCACTCGGTACTGTTTATGGCCAATTCTGCCCAGGGGTGTTCCAACCCGTATATAAATACACATCGACTAATAGTCAGTCACTCAGTAACGTATAAAGCCAATCCAGCCCTAGGGTAATTTATCCCCGAATATAAATGATACGGTTAAGATCCATGTCTAGGTAAACTCATTAAAATATAAATATTTCGGGCAAGATCCATGCCCAGGGAAGATCCATCCCTCAATATAAATGCTTCGGGCAAGATCCATGCCCGGGGAAGATCCATCCCTCAATATAAATGCTTCGGGCAAGATCCATACCCAGGGAAGATCTATCCCTCAATATAAATGCTTCGGGAAAGATCTATCCCTTAATATAAATGCTTCGGGCAAGATCCATGCCCAGGGAAGATCCATCCCTCAATATAAATGCTTCGTGCAAGATCCATGCCCAGGGAAGATCCATCCCTCAATATAAATCAACCGCGCTCATTGGGGGTGTGTGCAAACTCCGGAGGGGCTCCTTCAGCCCAAGCGCTATAAATGAACCGCGCTCACTGGGGGTGTGTGCAGACTCTCGGAGGGGCTCCTTCAGCCCAAGCGCTATATAAAGCCTATATGGCCTACTGCAGGCGGGCAGTCCCGATCCGTATAATAATAAAGCCTATAAGGCCTGCTACAGGCGGGCAGCCCCGATCCATATAATAATAAAGTATATAAAGCCAATATGGCCTGCTACGGCGTGCAACCCGATCCCATAATTATCCTCACAATCAGGCCCTCCGCCTCACTCAGTCATCAATTTCTCTAGTCTCTCTCTCATGGGCTCACAATGTCATAAAAATAGCCCGAAAATGATGATATGATGTATCAATAAATAACAACAGAGACTGAGATATGATATGTAATGACATGAATATGACCTGATTATGAATTTTCAATGTAAAAGAATTAATTCAACTGCAACACGACCCCATGGGTCCCAAAATATTGGCACGTATCCTAAACATGATCTTTATTAAGAGTCTCAGCTCAATTTCGTAACACGAGGAGAATATTTGGATAATAACATGATTCACTAATTTTTACAACTGCACAGGATTTATTCAAGACACAATTTATGTGGTGCACGTCTACATGCTCGTCACCTATCGTGTGTGTCACCTCCAAACAATTTATATCATACCAAATTTCGGGGATTCATACCCCATAACCAAGTTTAGAAGTATTACTTACCTCAAACCGTGTAGTTCTTTACTCTGCTATGCCCTTGCCTCGCAAATCGGCCTCCGAATGCCTCGAATCTAGTCACAATTAATTAGTTTCAGTCAATAAAATTCATTGAAATTAATTCCATAAGAAAATGCTAATTTTCCCTTAAAATCCAAAATTTAGCTCAAAAATCGCCCGTGGGGCCCACATCTCAGAACCCGACAAAAGTTATAAAATCTGTCAACCCATTCAGTTACGAGTTCAACCATATTTCACTCAAATCTGACTCCGAATCGGTGTTCAACTCCCAAAAATTCGTTTTATGGAATTTCTACAATTTTTCCCAAATTTCCATCTCAAAATACTGATTACATGATGAAAACAATGATATATTCATGTATGTTAACCAAATCTGAGTTAGAATCACTTACCCCGATGAATTTCTTGAAAAAACCCCACGAAACATCGACTCAAACCGAGCTCCCAAGGTCCAAAAATGAAATAATAACCTAAGCCTCGGTTATATACCACATTCTCTGAACTCACCATGTGCGGTCCGCACAATTCCAATTGCGGCCGCACATCCCAGCTCCTGCGGTAGCACAAAAATGGTGCGGCCGCACCTTTTTTTGGTGACTGCACTACCATGCCTTAGTATTTTGGCCATAACTTTCTCTACAAATGTCAAAATTCTAACTTCTTTACCTTTATGAAAACTAGACTCAAAGGGCTACAACTTTAGTTTCTGAATCATCACAAAATGCTTTGTAGATAAAAAGATATAAGCTCCCGAAGTCAAACCGGCGAATCTGCAGAACTCCCTGGAGTGTGGCCGCAGACAGAATTATGCGGTCTGCACTCCTCCTCTGAAGTCCACATTTTTCTACTGCGGTCCGCACTCTTATGTGCGGTCCGCACTCTTATGTGCGGTTCGCACCTCTCCTTCACCTCAGCACCCCAAAATGTGCGGTCTGCACCCCCAAAAGTGCCAGAATAATATCAGAGTACCGAAATGTCCAGACTCGCTCAAAACTCACCCCGAAACTCATCCGGAATCTCCCGGACACAAACCATATATGAATTTCAATCATAAAACACGCTACGTACCTGATCGCGCACTCAAAACACTGAAAAGAGGTTGTCTTGACTCGATATTGACCATGGCCAAACTCCCAATTTTCTTAACTTTACTAATCTCTCAACCAATGACCCAAAAATACACCCAAGACCCTCGGGACCTCCACCAAATATACCAACACATTCCATAACATAACACGGACCTACTCGAGGCCTCAAATAACATCAAAACGTCGAATTGCACCTCAAATCAAAATCTATGAACTTTGAACTTTCAAATTCTATATCTTGTGCTGAAACACATGAAATCAATCCGGAATGACTTCAAATTTTGCACACAAGTCATAAATTACATAACAAAGCTATTCAAATTTCCAGAATCGGATTCCGACCCCGATATCAAAAAGTCAACTCCCCGGTCAAACTTCCAAACTTAACTTTCTATTTTAGCCATTTCAAGCCAAATTCTACTACGGACTTTCAAATAATTTTTCGGACATGCTCCTAAGTCCAAAATCACCATATAGAGCTATTAGAATCATCAAATCTCTATTCCGGGGTCGTTTACATATAAGTCAACATCCGGTCAACTATTTCAACTTAAGCTTCCAACATGAAATTCATTCTTCTAAGCTAACTCTGAAATACCTTATAACCAACACCGACAATTCACACAAGTCATAATACCTCGTAGGAAGTTATTCAAGACTTCAAATAGTTTAAAGGAGCGTAAATGCTCAAAACGACCGGTCGGGTCGTTACAATCTCCCCCACTTAAACATACGTTCGTCCTCGAATGTGCCAAGAGTTGTTCCTAAGCCTTTCAATCAATGTTCCTCCTTACCATGCACATACCTAGGGGTGATCCCACGTCACCCTATTCTATATAGGCCTGACAACATAACACAACTGAAATTCATTAATTTAACCTTAGCCCAAAACTTGGAGCCCAATTTCTATCACCCAGAATTCTTTCCAAGATCTAAATCTCACACACCGCATAAGTCTGAACAAGTTGTATCAAGCCATAGCCATAACCCCGGATATAATCACATTACATACTACACAACTCATATGCTCGCAGCACCATTCCCGATTACAATCACAGTAATTACTCCAAACCAACCAAGTACAAGTATTAAAACCCCGCATTCAACAGAACCTCATTCCAAAACCTTCGTGCACTACCAATGATGAAAGAAACAATCAAAAACTCATAACCACTCATCAGATCAACTAGCCATGGAGCTCTCTCGCCCCAACTAGAACCATAATCCTCTCGAATATACCATAATCAAGGCTGATAGTACCCATTCTAGGTCCAATGACCTTATATTATTAAGAATAACTATCCCATAAACACGCCACATCAATATAACTCCATCCACCACTGCGCAATCCGTGTACCCAAATATGGTAGATGTCTCAAGGAAGAGAACCATATTGCAAGTTCAACAAGCACCACTACAATTGTAATTCTATAAGCTCATTATATATAGTAGAACCAAGACACACAAATTTAATAATAGTAACCAGCTCTTTTAGAGCTCACATTAACATCACTCGCACGGACAACTCACGTGCTATAGTATCAATATCTGGACCCGCACGGACAACTCATGTGCCAATAATATAAATATCTGGACCCGTACGGACAACTCACGTGCCAAAAATATCAGTACATGGATCCGCACGGATAACTCACTTGCCAATAACATAATTCGTCTGGAATGGTCACATGCCTCTAATCCAAGCATATCATACAGGAGTAATCAAATAAGTACACATAAACCATCATAACTGATCACAACTCCAGCACTCGCATGGCTATCACATCCTTCATGCACGTTCATCCCACTAGGAATATTTTCATAATTCCTCTGTGCCACATATCAATAACTCATATATCAATAGTCTATTAACTAGGTGAGTATCGCAATACCGATGACATCCGAAAGTCAGAACACAATGCGCCTTTTGAAATACGCACCCTTCTCAAGGATTACCGCGCAGTTATAACATTCATCTAAATATCTGAAACTGACCATGTTGTCCAACATTCGTTACCTTCTCTTCAAGACTGAACTGTCACCTTGTACATGTAAATCCTAATCCCGCACAGCACACCACATCTATTATGCCATCATGTGACAAGCACAAGAATCCCATTTCTAACTCTGAGTCACCAGCAAATTACATACCCGGTTAGTTAGAAACCTTCCTCTTGCTTCCTTCCAGGAGGAAATCACAATACACAACACGTTTCCCACACTAGTAGAAAATATCTGGTTCAAACCATGGTAGAAACCATCAAGAACACTTTGAAATCCATATACACATAACCAAGCTATTAGAACTAAATTCCTCTAACTCGACCAAACCACGTAGGTCACCAAAACCCAAGAATATTGCCACCAAAACATCTGTAGAGTCTTACCACATCATAATTATCCCTATAAATACCACAACCGAAACACCCACTCTGAAAATACATTATTTGAGTCTAAGGCAATTTCATTCACCTTCCTGATACCGAAATATAAAATCCATAATGATATACAAAAATGCCACATGTCTCGACACCATCCAACTTAAATCTCGGATTTTAGCCATAAACAAATCCACCAAAAATTCTCAATTGTTACATATTAATCTCGAATCCATTAGAACTTTCCCGAGAGTCAACCCCTTTGTTCAAATCACATTACACCACCCAAATGGGCCAAAAGACACGTGCCCCATTAGCACAACAACACTCAAAGAAGTAACTCTACTTTAATACCACCTATCAAATCCATACTCCGTGCGCACTACATCATTCACAAATAATAACTCACTCATCCCACGATTTTCATATACTTATAAAGCACAATATAACCCGTATCCAGAAATTTCCTCACTCGAGTCATTCTCGAACTCCACCTCTGCAAGTCATCACTGATTCCCAAGTATACTTCAGACCAAAACAAAATTTTTGACACATAACCATGAACTGAATTATCAATAGCAGGCTCCCCCACTTGGCTCAAAGCCATAGATTAAAATACTTGATAACTCACAATACCCATACTTTATTACTGCCTTAATACCATAGTCAGTTCAACGAAAATTCTTCTCAAGCTCAAGTCACACCAACCATAAAATACCTCAATCATCCGCTAATCTCGCATTCATTCTCTTAACACTCAAGTCAACTTTCTCAACTAGATTCAAATTCAAGTCTCACCACATACACCCCGCTAGCAGAAAAGAAACTCTCTATTCATATCATAAGGAACACACTTACATAAATTACTCCGTAGGAGATAACCCACCTGCTTAGTCTCAAATTGGCATCTTGTTATACCCTTTCGCAGCCACAATTACTATGAAATCACTTAATCTTTCTGAGTCCAAACTCATTAACCACACACGAGAATTTAATTTGCCCCAAAATTTAACAACGTGAAAGATCCTTCAATACACTCACAACTCGAGATTATACATCAAATTAAGTCAGAAATCAAGTACCCAATAGCAACTCTTGAGTCATAAGAAAACTTTATTCGTCACATTCAACCCATCTGACACATGCCACATTCACATCATACTCATCATATAGTCACTTCCACCGCTCATTGAGCCACAAATTCCACTCGTAGGGACATTACCGGACATATGAGTCAAAATGTACGTTTTACAACTGAAGCTACCGAGCCTAAGCTGCGGTCTAAACCTGGCCTCAAGTCCTCCAGATTGGCCCATCACCAAAACACAGAATACACATCTTGAACCTCATTCATAGAATCACAAGTTGACGATGCACAGTTGATACCGAGCGCTCATATGCGCATACGAAATAAGTGGAAGGAATTCAAAGAGTTATATTTCAAGCTGAATCAATTCCGCATGATAGAATACAAGAAAGTGAAATTTTTCTAAGGGTTTGGCAGCCTTTCGAAGATAAGTACAGACGTCTTCGTACCTATCCGCAAGACTCTACTAAACCTGCTCATGACTCGTGAGACCTATGTTACCTAGAGCTCTGATACCAACTTGTCACGACCCAAAGTCTCACCTGTCGTGAAGGCGCCTAACTCAATACTAGGCAAGCCGACAATCCCAATGAACCACTATATCTTTTAAACTTGAAAATATAGTAATTAAATTCAGCGAAAGAAATGTCACAAATATAAATATAAACACTCCCAAAATTCGGTGTCACTGAGTACATGAGCATCTAAATAAATACATAGTCTGACCGATAAAAATTACTATCTGAAATAAAGAACAGTACAATAACTAAACAGGAAGGGAATCAAGTCTGCGGTCTTCAAGCAGCTATCTTAACAGTCTCCAACGGAAAGAACTTCAAATTCTAATAGCCGTCGTATCCGGGAGCACCTGGATCTGCACACGAGGTGCAGAGTGTAGTATGAGTACAACTAACTCAATAAGTAACAAGACTAACCTCTGGGCTGAAAGCAATGACGAGCTTCGCAGATACAATCCAATATAAATAATGGTACAAAACGTAGACATGCTTCCAAATTTATCAGTTAACCTTAGTACAAGTGAAATATATCAATACTGCATGATATGAAGAATATGAAATCTCACTAGAAAGACCTCAAGTAAATACTGGTCACCAATTATTCGGTCACTCGGTACTGTTTATGGCCAATCCAGCTCAGGGGTGTTCCAACCCGTATATAAATACACATCGACTGACAGTCAGTCACTCAGTACCATATAAGGCCAATCCAGCCCTGGAGTAATTTATCCCCAAATGTAAATGATACAGACAAGATCCATGTCCAGGTAAATTCATTACAATATAAATAAGTAAGGCAAGCCCATGCCCTGAAAAATTCATCCCGAATATATAATGCTTTGGGCAAGATCCATGCCCAGGGAAGATACATCCCTCAATATAAATGCTTCGGGCAAGATCCATGCCCAGGGAAGATCCATCCCTCAATATAAATGCTTCGGGCAAGATCCATGCCCAGGGAAGATCCATCCCTCAATATAAATGCTTCGGGCAAGATCCATGCCCAGGGAAGATCCATCCCTCAATATAAATGCTTCGGGCAAGATCCATGCCCAGGGAAGATCCATCCCTCAATATAAATGCTTCGGGCAAGATCCATGCCCAGGGAAGATCCATCCCTCAATATAAATGCTTCGGGCAAGAGGCTATGTACAGACTCCGGAGGGGCTCCTTCAGCCCAAGCGCTATAATTCAATTGCGCTCAGTGGGGGTGTGTGCAGACTCACTCTCGGAGGGGCTCATTCAGCCCAAGCGCTATATAAAGCCTATATGGCCTACTACAGGCGGGCAGTCCTGATCCGTATAATAATAAAGCCTATAAGGCCTGCTGCAGGCGGGCATCCCCGATTCATATAATAATAAAGTATATAAAGCCAATATGGCCTGCTGCGGCGTGCAGCCCGATCCCATAATTATCCTCACAATCAGGCCCTCGGCCTCACTCAGTCATCAATTTCTCTAGTCTCTCTCTCATGGGCTCACAGTGTCATAAAAATAGCCCGAAAATGATGATATGATATATCAATAAATAACAACAGAGACTGAGATATGACATGTAATGACATGAATATGGATGATTATGAATTTTCAATGTAAAAGAATTAATTCAACTGCAACACGACCCCATGGGTCCTAAAATATTGGCACGTATCCTAAACATGATCTTTATTAAGAGTCTCAACTCAATTTCGTAACACGAGGAGAATATTCGGATAATAACATGATTCACTAATTTTTACAACTGCACAGGATTTATTCAAGACACAATTTCTGTGGTGCACATCTACATGCTCGTCACCTATCGTGTGTGTCACCTCCAAATAATTTATATCATACTAAATTTCGGGGATTCATACCCTCAGAACCAAGTTTAGAAGTGTTACTTACCTCAAACCGTGTAATTCTTTACTCTGTTATGCCCTTGCCTCGCAAATCGGCCTCCAAATGCCTCGAATATAGTCATAATTAATTAGTTTCAGTTAATAAAATTCATTGGAATTAATTCCATAAGAAAATGCTAATTTTCCCTTAAAATCCGAAATTTAGCTCAAAAATCGCCTGTGGGGCCCACATCTCGGAACCCGACAAAAGTTACAAAATCTGTCAACCCATTCAGTTACGAGTTCAACCATACTAATTTCACTCAAATCCGACTCTGAATCGGTATTCAACTCCGAAAAATTCATTTTATGAAATTTCTACAATTTTTCTCAAATTTCCATCTCAAAATACTGATTACATGATGAAAACAATGATATATTCATGTATGTTAACCAAATCTGAGTTAGAATCACGTACCCCGATTAATTTCTTGAAAAAACCCACGAAACATCGACTCAAACAGAGTTCCCAAGGTCCAAAAATGAAATAATAACTTAAGCCTCGGTTATATACCACATTCTCTAAACTCACCATGTGCGGTCCGCACAATTCCAAGTACGGCCGCACATCCCAGCTCCTGCGGTCGCACAAAAATGGTGCGGCCGCACCTTTTTTTGGTGACTGCATTGTCACGCCTAAGTATTTTGGCCATAACTTTCTTTACAAATGTTCAAATGCTAACTTCTTTACCTTTATGGAAACTAGACACGAAGGGCTACAACTTTCATTTTTGAATCATCTAAAATTCCTTGTAGATCAAAAGATATAAGCTTCCGAAGTCAGACGGGCGAATCTGCAGAACTCCCTGGAGTGCGGCCGCAGACAGAATTGTGCGGTCCGCACTCCTCCTCTGAGGTCCGCACTTTTCTACTGCGGTCCGCACCTCTCCTTCGCCTCAGCACCCCAAAATGTGCGGTCCGCACCCCCCAAAAGTGCCAGAACAATATCAGAGTGCCGAAATGCCCGGACTCGCTCACAACTCACCCCGAAACTCATCCGGAACCTCCCGGACACAAACCATATATGAATTTCAATCATACAATACGCTACGGACCTGCTCGCGCACTCAAAATACTGAAAATAGGTTATCTTGACCCGATATTGACCATGGCCAAACTCCCAATTTTCTTAACTTTACTAATCTCTCAACCAATGACCCAAAAATACACCCAAGCCCCTCGGGACCTCAATCAAATATACCAACACGTTCCATAACATAACACGGACCTACTCGAGGCCTCAAATCACATCAAATAACAACAAAACGTCGAATCGCACCTCAAATCAAAATCTATGAACTTTGAACTTTCAAATTCTATATCTTGTGTCGAAACATATCAAATCAATACGGAATAACTTTAAATGTTGCACACAAGTCATAAATTACATAACGAAGCTATTCAAATTTCCAGAATCGGATTCCGACCCCGATATCAAAAAGTCAACTCCCCGGTCAAACTTCCAAACTTAACTTTCTATTTTAGCCATTTCAAGCCAAATTCTACTACGGACTTCCAAATAATTTTTTGGACACGCTCCTAAGTCCAAAATCACCATACGGAGCTATTGGAATCATCAAAACTCTATTCCGTGGTCGTTTACATATAATTCAATATCCGGTCAACTATTTCAACTTAAGCTTCCAACATGAAATTTATTCTTCTAAGCTAACTCCTAAATACCTTAAAACCAAAACCGACAATTCACACAAGTCATAATACCTCGTAGAAAGTTATTCATGACTTCAAATAGTTTAAAGGAGAGTAAATACTCAAAACGACCGGTCGGGTAACCTAAACCTATTTTTGCAAGTGGGGACGGGACTTTGAGAGAGAAACACAAGTACGAAACACTCGGGAGCACGAAATTCATCAATTCTTCCATTCTTCTTATAGTATTCATAGCTTTTATGTTTGAAAATAATATTTTGATGATTGTTGTGAACATGAGTGGCTAAGAACCTCATTATTCTAGGGTTATGGTCGTTCTTAACTATTGTAAATTGACGGTTAATTATTTTGCATGATTTTATCATATTAATTCATTTATTCAATCTTGAAATTAATTATTCTATTGTGTAGCTAACAATAGAGTACTATCTACGAATTTATAGTTAAACTTGAAAGTGGGAACTATAGATTGAATATAAGGTTGAATAGAGTAAGTTCTTGAATCTGGACATCGGAGAATAGATTCGTGATTATTATAGACATATTCTAATTGCCTTACTTGGTTATTTTTGCAGGAAATATATATGCGTCCTTGTCAAGTTTGATTCTATAGACATATAGTTTTAGGTTGGCTTGAATAGGCGAGCGAAGTGTCGAAAGAACTTCGCGAGCATAATAAACCTTGCTAATCTACCCTGCTAATCAATACATTAGATAAGTCAAGTGATTACATCAACCCGAAAAATGCAATATGAGACACGTTAATGCCATCATCTCATTGAATTCTTTCTAAGTGTTTGTTTGCTCTACTTACGATATTATTTTCTTGCTTGCTTATTAGTTCGTAGTAATTTAGTTACAAAAATAACAATCATATTATTCACACTCACTTGAGCATTAAATTTATAAATAGATTGGATTTGAAAATAGTTAATCATAAATCCTCGTGGGAACGATACTTTCTTATCACTTTATTACTTGTCGACCATGTATACTTGTGTGTGCGTTTGGACCCAACAATTTCTAAAGAGATATTCATTCTATCTAGGTTGATTAAAGGGTTAACTGTACAGTCCTACATTCTAACATGATAGACAAATATCACAGGGGGTTTCCTAAGTCTGTGGGTAAACTTCAGTGAACTTAGTATATTTTAATGACCTCGGAACAAAATCATAAACATGATATACAAACAGTAGTTAACTTTAAAGCAGGGGTGAGTACAGAACTCCTAATGGGTGATATTCGAATGTGTCCATGTTGTATTTTAACTAATACTACCACATTACAACATGACTGAGTACTAAACATGGAATTAGACTAACATGACCATCGTAGTTGATCCTGAATAGTGAAAATTTACACTAAGCAAGCATATTTCAATTATGAACTAAGTAAATTAGTTGTCATAATGAGGTTTTGCAACACATAGTTCTATCAGATAGTATTTAACTATAGCAGGTACAATTTCCACTAGGTTTATAGACATGACTTAAACCAAGTAGATAGCAGAAGACAGAAATAAAGTGCATAGGTTCCTTAGAGCTTAATCCAGTTACTTTAAAGCATTATCTCATATAGAGAAGTTCACAGATGTAATAAAATAGTATGGGAGCTGACAGAAGGTCTTACACTGATTTTCTAGAGTTACAAAATCATAGAAGAATACATTTAAAGGGAAAGACAATTCAAGCATTGTAAACTACCAAGCTTAGGTCAAGTGACAGCCCTATACTTATCATCATACATTCATACCCAATTAGATCAGATACTAAGTGAATCATGTCATAATACATATGAGAGCCACACTAGAACATCAGGAGATTAAGCCAACTATTAAGGTTGTTTGAAGGTTCTTTTGTTACTCTCAAGAGTTTAACAATGTATATATAAGTTATCAAAAATGTTCATTAGGATTACCAGAATAACTAGTCAATATATGACTCTAATTTCCAAATATTTAAAGAACTTATGATTCTAGAGTTCAGTGGCCAGTCATAAATTAATAACAAACACATAGAGGTAGTCAACCATAATACATTAGGAATAGAGTCGTTTAACCATGAGATAACAGAACACTCATGCTTGCAATTTAAATGATTAAAAGAGGAAGAAGGTTGAGGTCCACAGACCTCCTTTAAGGTAGCAAACCAAACGAGAATCTTATATAGCCGTTAAGAATTCGGGACTCAAACTCCAACCAGTGTAGTGCTCAGAATCAGAAAGAATCAGAAAACTAGTTAGAAAGAAACCTAGTTTGATTTTTTGCTACTCAAGACTTGAAGTTGATTATTTTTCAGTGATTTCGTGTGTATGTTCTCTTGTGTTAGGTGAGGGCATTAAAAGCCCCAATTTATAGTGGCCATTGAAGCCTTAGGGTTTCACAGATTCAAATTTAGTAATGGAAAATAATGATTACTAGATGATGCAAGCACGATCGAGTAAAATAAAAAATGAACAGAGGGGAAAGATCAACGAGAGTTTTACCTGAGTGGAAGACAGCCATCACAGGCGAGAAGACCACCTGACAAAGACCAAAAATCTAGAGGTCATTGTATTTGACCTCTCGTTTCGAATAAACATCATGAGATGCTCATGCATGACCTTGATTTTGTTGCAGCATCAAAAGATTTGAAGACTTGAAGTTTCATATTTGAGTCTAAGTCAGAAGATTCGAGAATTCAAATTCATATGACGAAATGGGAAGATATCGGCGATATTCGCGGAGTCAAAAGGCAGAAAGAATGAATTGGGGTCATGATTTACAACCTTGCACGATTTGGTGCAAGGTTTCTGGGATTGATGGGTATGGAGTTTGAGAGAATTGAGAGAGGAAAGGGAAAGGGGGCAGCTAGGATAGCAAGAAAATAATTTTAGGGTTTGGGTAGGTTTAGGTCGTCTCTGGGGTTAAAGTTAAGGGAAGAGATCTGGGCCGTTGATTCTTTAGATCAACGGCCCTACAAATACGGACCTTAACAATTTAAAATAAGGAAATATATGGGTCGTCAGATCTCCGGACTTCGACGGCTTAGATTGCATCTGAAAATATGTTTAAAATTAAAGAAAATAAGAGATGGAATGTGGACCATTGATCAAGTAGACGGACGACCCAGATTAACTGTGTTTCTTGTGTGAGTGATAAAGACGGGTGACATGGATACTTTTAATTGGTTTAAAGAGAGTGGCATGGATTACCAATGTGGAATGAGATGGGGTATTTGGATTGGGTCAGATCCGTTTGGGCTTGACATTTGGGCTGAAAATAATTTAAATAGTAGCCACTTTATAATTAATTAAGAAATTATAATTGTAGCCTTTTAGTCTTTAATCCTTTTAAAATTAATTTTAATAAACTTAATTACTTTCAATAAAATATAGTAGAAATTACAATTATCAAATATATTACTAATTATGCTAATTAATTATTTATTTATAAAAATACTATATTTTCCAAATTACGACATTAATTTCGAATTATTGAAATGGTAGGCTAATTAACTAAAAATTAAGGAGTAACTTGTTAAACTAATTATAAAATCTATGTAATGTGTAAAAGGTTATTTTAATAGTCTAAAATAGTAAGTATGATATATTCTTTTAATTATGTAATAACAATTATTAATTTCAACATTGTTAATTACTAATTTATAAAAATAGGTATTTTGATTAGAAAAATATTTTCAACATATTTATTTCAAATCATTAAGTGTAAATAAATTAATTTTAAAAGGGAGGGCCAAAATTGATCGTCAACAACTACTACTGTAATATTTGTTGGAGTGGAGGATGTGACCAGAGACACATGTGCATCTTTTTGCATAAAAAGCCTCATTTCTGTCTTATGTACTTTCTCATCTCTTTGTATTGGCAAAGAAGAGTTGTCCCTCCTGCTGCATTAGAAATGATATGTGCATGATGTATCGATACCGTGCAGTGTTCATGCTTATGATCATCTTCCCAGTTCCCTCTTGATCTTTCTGGATGAATGAAGATGAATTTTTGGTGAAGTCTCGGAAGATGTAAGTAAAGAAATTTGTCCACAAACACTTCGGGATGTTGTTGAAACTTAATGGCAATTAATTTAAATAAGGAAAAAGGTCTAAAATTGCCCCTTTACTATGGTATATTGTTTACTTCTACCATCCGTTATACTTTTTGTCCAATCTAGCCCTTACCGTTAATCAAGGTTTAAAAATTACCCCTAACCCTAACGTTTTGACACTGTGGCAGCTGATCCCCTCAATTTCATCCATGTCAGCTGCCATGTCATCGTCCCCACTAAATTAAAACCCCACAGACCCACTACATTCCCCGTCACCCACTCATGACCCCATGACCCGTTTTTCCACTAAATAAATAAGTTAGACCCGTCTAAATTGACAAAGAGGGTCATTTGGTCTGCATACATTCGATAGAAATGAGAGAGAAGAGTGTGAAAGTTTCAAAAGAAAATCCTCTATTTTCAATGTTTAATGTTGTCCAAGGTAAGATTTTTCCCCAAAATCTGAACTTTTCTGCTAGTTTCATATGCTTTTTATTTATAAATGAAGCATTTTTGTCTTAGGGTTCGCATTTCTTTTCTGTTAAAGTTAGGGCTTTTAGATTATGCTTCATGGTTTGGGGATTTCACTATTATGTGCTCAGATATGTGATTTTTCGTTTAGAGTTTTACTTTGTCTGTATTTTTATCGTTGTTTGTGTTTGCATGTGGCTTTCAACTTTATACCCTAATTATTTGTCTGTTTCTGTTGGTCGGTTAGGGTATATTGGTGGAATTGATGATACTTGATTTTTTATTACTTTGTTTTAGAAGAACTTTCTCTGGTTTAGGATTTCAAGTATGTGTGATCCCTTTTGTTTTTTAAAGAAGGGTCACATATGGTTGGTTTTTTAACTGAAAAAGGATTTGAAGTATTTGTTAATAGCTGACTTGTTATTATTTGATCCCATGTTTCACCTACATCTACTTTGAAGATGATGCTCATGTGGGTCTCTTACATATATGTTTTGTGCTTATTTTATTGAGGTGGGACTCTAAGTTTGATACTTTATTATGTTGTCCCCCATATGCATGCTTGTGTCTGTTTCTTTATCATAGTACCTCATTCAATTTTATTTTTTGGTTCATCTATCTCTGTACCTTTTCCTTATTCCCTTCATTTATCCCCTCTTTTGTTTATTCAGGCTTTCCTTACATGTTTATTTATTATTTCTGTACCTCTTGTCTTTGTTACTTCTTTATGCATTTACTATGGTAGGTTGTAATAACTTTATTCATGGTTACTATGAAGCCTTTTATAGATTGTGCTAGTTGACTTAGTTTTTCATCATGGTGGGGAATGGACTAGTAAGCCACATTTGTTGTATAAAGAGAAATATGTTCACATCAATAAAGGTTATGACTCTGACTTGCTCTCTTATGCTGATTTAGTTGATGAATATGATACCAAGTTTGGGTATACAGGGGTGAAATAATTAATAGTAAAGGGTCCTCCTGGTAGATACTATGAAATAGATGGGGATGTTGGGATTCAGACTTTATTGGACTTTGTTAGTGAACAGTGTAATGTTATTAATTGTATGTACTGTTTCTTTGTACTGTTTTCTTAGTTTCTTTGTACTGTTATTTGATGATATTTACTGATATTTGTAGGGGTTGATTGACTTAATCCAAACTGTTCTTTCTGAGTCACACTTCAGATTTTGTGTAAGACATATAGAAGCAAATTAGTGTAGGAGATGGGGTTCTGATGAGTACAAAAAATTTCTTTGGTGGGCTGCATGGAGTACTTATGAAGATGACTTCAAAGATCATATAAAGAGTATGAGTCAAGTAGATGATGATGGAAAGGAAGTTGTTGAGGATTTGTTAAAGTATCCACCAAAATATTGGAGTAGGGCATTCTTTGATACTGTTTGCAAGAACCAGTCTGTGGACAACAACTTGACTGAGTCATTCAATGCATGGATCTTGCAAGCAAGGCACAAGCCAATCATTAAGATGCTTGAGGATATTAGAATCAAGGTGATGAACATGATTAATGAACATGAAGCTGAGGTGATGACATGGAAAAATGAGTACAGTCCCTAAACCATGGAGTTGTACAACCAATTCATGAGGATTGCATTGAAGTGTCATGTTAATGGCAGTGCATACAATGGATATGAGGTGACTGAAAGTAGTGACAGGCACATTGTGAATCTGAGGTTAAAGAAATGTACCTGCAGAGCATGAGATCTTTATGGCATTCCATGTCCTCATGCAATCTGTGCATTATTGCACAAGAAAGTGGACCCTCTAAGTCAGATTCATTTGTACCTTACCGAAAAGGCTTATCTCCTAACTTATTCACATAAGTTACAACTAGTAAGAGAAGAAAAGTTCTGAAAAATTGACCCTTCACAATACATGGCTCCACCTCCTTTGGTAAATATGGCTGGGAGACCAATGGTTAAGAGAACAAGAGAAAAAAATGAGGAAATTAATAGGTAAAGGCAATGGTCTCAGTCAAGGAAAGGGAGGGTAATGACATGTAACAACTGTGGTGAACTTAGACACAATGTTAGAGGATGTGCAAAGGTAATCAATACTATAACTTTTTCTATCATTCTTTTTCTTTCAACATCTAATAAAAGCTTTCTTTCTTACTAACAACATTCTAAAGGAAAGCAGCCCATTGGAGGCAAGAAGAAGGGAAAGCAGACAAAAAGGAAGAGAACTTTATTTGATGAAGCTACTGATGATGAACAACCTAGATCTCCCTCTCCTGCACCAGTGCCACAAGAAGACACTGATGAGGAAACTCCTTTGTCAGCCCCTCAGCCAAGTCAGCCTACTCAAACAAGTCAATCCAGCAACTTGTTGTTTATGCCAACCCCTTCAGTGCAGAGGAAAGAACCAAGCTGCAGTGCCTTCCCAGACTTCGACTACCCTGGCTTTGATACAGAGCCTGAAATAGCTATAAGGCCAAGAAGTATCTCTGAGGCAAAGACTAGGCTACAATTGAGGCAACTACAAAGTACAACAATTGGAACAAGGGTAATTGGATTTGTTGTTGATGCCAGTGGTGTGAGTGAGCCATCAAACCTTCCATATTTCTCACCAAAGAAGCTGCAATGCAAGGGAAAAAATGCTATTAGTGGTAACCAGCTTAACAAACAAAGATTGGCCAAGTTAAAAGCAAAGAAGGATAATGGGAAGAAGCAGATTTAATGCAATCTGGTGTTCTGGAATGTGGAGCTATTGAACTCTATTATGGTTGTATATTTTTGGTTGTGATGTAATTACTGTTAGCCAAGTAAACTTGTTATTTTTGGTTGTGTGACTGTTTAGTTAGTGACATGTTCACTCGGATGTCATGTTATCAGCTAAATTAAAATTAAGCTAACTTAAAACACCATGTGATATTCAATAATTGCTGCAGCTATGCTTCTGAGTATGTGAACCTTTACGAAATGTGGCTTACAAGTTATATGTAATGTTTGCTACCAATTTGTGATGGAAAATGTTAAAGCTAATTAATGTTCATCTCTGCCCAATTGCAGTACATGATGACTCAAACTAGTTCTCTATCCACGTTAACTTTTTCTTCTAGAAAATGGTCATCTAGGCCACCAAATGGAGTGGGATTTCAATTGCAGTACATTGCTTATATACATGCAATGTATATGGTTCAAATATCAGTTAATTGATTATTGACTGTCTTTTCTCCTTTTTGCAGGCACTGGAATTAGGAAGTTGCGCATCATCACCAGTTGATGATCGACCGAATACCAATTAGTAATTAGTTTTAGGATCAACTATGATATTTTTGGATATTATTATTGAATTACACTTTGAAGCTTTAATATTTTGATGATGTAACTTTGAAGTACTTGTCTTTTATATGAATATTTTGCTTATTTTATCTTTTATATTGTGTTAAAATTATTATAAAGTACTTAGAAGTTTGAATGCATATGGTGCAACAGACAAGATGTAAATGTGGAATAATTAAATTATCAAAATTAATTATTTTCAGATAAATTGCAATTATGAAATTAATATAATCTATACTATATTAAAAGCACGAAGGCCCTTAACGAAATGTCGTTTGCCTTTTTTACCCTTTAAAATTAGAGTTCAGACTAGACAAAATAGTCTTTTAATTATTATCCTAATATTTATGAATATTTATTTAATTATCTCCCTAATATTTAGGAATAGACATTTAATTATTTTCCTTATATTTAGAAATAATCATTTAATTATTTTTCTAATATTTAGGACTTCGAAATTAATTAAAATTTTAAATATTAAATCACTCCTTATTCGAACTATATACAAACTTCTATATCGAAGAATTTAAAATAAAGAAAGATTTTAGCTATATAAATTCTTTCCTTATAAAATTCATTACTTCTAACACCAAAGATTTAAGCAATAACTCTAAGCTAAATATTAAAAACGATTTGACTTAAATATTCTCTTACCAAATATTAGGAAGTTTGACCCTAGATGTCGTATCAATTTAAACTCTAAGAACTAAAATAAATTAAAAATAAATTCAATTTAAGGAATTTACTTAATGACAAGTAAAAGAAGGGTGGACAATACTTTTAATTAATTAAATTTTATGCATTAATTCCCTCACTATTTGAATTGTATATAAATTTTTAATATTACATATATCATACGAATTCTTTTCTTATTTAAATTATGTAAATTTTTATTTTATAACTCAAATATAATTTTAATATAATATTTATATAATTTTACTTATTGAGATAGGGTACACGTACCCTAAGACTAGTATTATTCAAAAAGCGAAAACATTTACATATTGGGGGTGAAAGCAACCAATTTAACTGAGCAATTCTGGCGGTTGTAACCACAACAATACAAAAATTGAGATTAGCAATTCGGTACACTTACGGCGGTTTTAAACCGCCAACAAACAAAATAAAAGGCGATATTAACCCTTTCATATTACGACGGTTTGATATTTACCTTACGGCGCCGTAATATGTTTGTGATAGATCATAGATGGGATTGCGGCATTTTTTGAAGCCGTTGTTAATGCGTATTATGGGGGTTTGAAACCGCCGTTATACACAAAATAACCGCCACAATTACGTTTTTTTTTTTGTAGTGAGGCCATTGGGTTCCATAAGGTTAATATTCAAGTTTTTAACTCAAAATTATGTAGAAATGTTATGTATAAAAATCAAATCTATGGATACATATCATCTCTTATATATAATAATTAAATCCAATTATCTCTTAAGAAGTTATTCTTTAGGATGACTCAAAGGTTATGAATAACCATCTGCAAGCCTAACTGAGAATTATCATATCCACCTTTCTTAGGAAAACTCCTTACAGTACAGATCCAGAAGGATCCAGAAGGATCCCAGTGCCAATCTTAAGAGATCTTCTTAAAAAAAATATAATATTAAGAAAGATATATAAAAGAAGCCATGTATTTATAGATCTGAGATTGATCTATCAGTACCACATAAGAGTATGTTAAAAAACAAGAATAACAATCCTTACTTCCCCGGGCTCTGATACCAAGGGGACCGTAGCTCCTATAAAAAAAAATTAATTACTTTATCACAATGAGGTTGGCCTGTAGCTCCTATAAAAAAAATTAATAAGTTGAAATATAAGCTTCAAAAATTTCTTTTAAAAATTTAGGTCTCATATTAAATTTTGGTTTTAGGCCCCGCATGTGCTTGAGCCGCCGCTGGGATATATCATTGTAGCTTTTATTGGCATTGGCGTACCTTTAACACAACATTGTCTTTCTTACCATATAAGATTGCAGCTGTGTCTGTTGAACAAAGAATGCTCATTCAAAAAGAGAAAAGGGTAATCGACAAAGATAAAGAATATAGTAGCAATAACTATGTGAAGAAGGAAAAAAAAGCAGCCATTTTGAAAAATTTACAGAAGTTCATTTCAAAGTTTTATCTTATGCAAAAAAAACATGTAACAAGATGTTATTGATCAAGATTTCAGGGGTCACTGTAGAAGATCATTCCAGGTGGTATTATAAGATTTTCGACAGCTACATCTATTCTTCCCTTTCATCAGCTTGTGAGTTGTGGCTCCTCATTAGCTTCAGGCCCAAACAACCCAAATGAATTTTAAGAGATGCACTTCTTCACGAGAAGAAGCACTACATATTCAGAGATAGAAAACTCAATCCAGCAACTATAAAAATTCTTAGTCACAACTCCATTCAAGAAAGACAATAGACATATTGGAGTTAGCTCATAATCAGCTTCTAAAGTGATCAGTGAAGAACAAGAGACACACGCTTTGAAAATGGGATAGAGAATCTAACTAAGAAGGAACTAAAAATCTGGAGCATAATGCAGAACAAAATACAATATTCTTATTGGATGGTTTTATCTTTAGACTGTTATAGATTGATTTGGAAGGCTTCACAACTAAGTAATAAATTGCTAGTCCTATTTAGTGTGTTGTATAAACTATTAAGGCTAGTGATTACTATAAGATTAGAATTTGGGCTGCTAATTTAGAAATATATGTACAATCTCAAATCCATGAAAGATACAATTATTCATTTCCCGTTCTATTACAATGTTACTTTTTGCTCTTTTGATCTGTACTGCTTTTTGGCAGATAATATATGTGAAAAATGTCATTTCGCTTAATTTGTCACAAGGACCTTTATCTTTCTATTTTAACTCAGTCTTAAGTATTGAAATTATTGGCAAGTTTGAATGGCTAACTTGTCCTAGATTCAGTAAAGTTATGGAACCTAAAGAATTCAGTAAACTACTTTTAATTCATTTTTAATGGGCTAAGAGAAATCATTTGCAGGAAAATGTTCGGTATTACTTATACTGTAATTAGAAAGAACTGTAATATTCAACTTATCTTAAGTTAAATGGTCAAGGATACTGTAATATAGCCAATATTTTAACTATTGGAGTCTATCTCACAAAAGCATAAACATATTTACAAAGTGTTAGATTTTGTTGACAATATTCTTTGGGATCCAAAAATATTGCATTGTGTGGTGGATATCATATACACTAGTTGTATCTTTTCTTTTACAACTAAGAGGCCAAGACTTTTTTGTCTGTAAAAGGAAATGACATTAGTTCATTTTAAACACACCAACAAGACTTGAGTCTTCGTTTCTTGTTTCTTCCTTTCCCCCTTTATTAAGAATGTTTTGTATGAGAGTTGAGTGTTGGGAAGCACTTGTGTGAACCCTTTATTTGGAGTGATCTTATGAGGTTATTCTCTTAGGGTATTTGGGATTAATTAGAGTATTTACTCTAATTTTGTACTCTTGTTGGTATAGTGAAATTGTTCATCTCCGCTTGTGGACGTAGGTCACTTTGACCGAACCACGTTAAATTTGTGTCTTCTTTATATGCTTTAATTGCCGTTATTATCAACTTGCATTGTCTTTGTTATTGTCATTATAACATTGTTTGGCTAAATTTCGCACTACTCGAGTTCCCTATCCTAACAGATATTTTATTGTATAACTTTACTCAAACTCATTCATAGTGAAAAACGTAAACCATCATAACTTTATCTTAAGACACAAAGTGTTCGATATTTGAAGGTTTAAGCAAAGAGAAACATTAATCCATTCATAGAATCAAGCCAAAGTATCTGCTGCCTCAATAGACAAATACAACTTTACCTATTCATTAAAATCACAATTTTAAGTCATCCTTGTAATCAAAAACTCAGTATCTTCAAAGTAAGTAGTCATTCCAGGTGAACAACCTACAATGGGTAGGAAAAAGGACAGTCGACTACTAAATGATTTTCTGGTTCAATTTCACTCTATAAGGATCAATAAATAGAAATACAAGAGCAATTTCTACTTTTCTAACATGTAAACACACACAAATTATCAAGGTAAACAATTAAAACAATATAATATAGCAGGAAAAAGAAACAAACGATTAAATCTACCACAATAGTTAAATGGTATGGCTGAAAAAGAAGCGCTTAAATGACAGTTTGGAAAACAACCTTGTATCCTCGATTTGCTATTGATGTACTTATGAAATACGTGAAATCTAATGTGTTAAACATTTTAATTCATAATATTACTAAGTGCATCAATCAGAAGTTCTAATGCAATCAGAATACCTTTAAGAACAAAGGTTAATACGAACTGCGACATAAGGTATGGTTGTAATTCTTTGTTTAGCAAGACATGCTGTGAAAGGCAAATAAGTAAAAGTTAGTTTCTATACAGCAAGAAGCATGATATTGTCTAATTAAGAAGACGATAAACACAGATATTTGTGACAATGCTATGGATTACCGCTTGCCTGTTGACATACTTCAACTGGCAGAGAAGTATACAATATTTCAATAATAGTTCATTATCACATTTATACCAACACACGCAAATATGTATTTTAGAAGCAGCAACAACAACAGACCAGGTGTAATCTCGCAAATGGGGTCTGGGGAGGGTAGTATGTACGCAGACTTTACCCCTACCTTCAAGAAGGCAAAGAGACTGTTTTCGAAAGACTGTATTTTAGAATATTAGAATCAAATCATAGAATGAACTACTATTCAAGATAAATTCATGAGGAAGCCAATGTCAAAGTAACAGACACAACATAGCAGGGAAAACATTTTAAGTCCATGCAATTACCTTGACGGAGTAAAAGGACGACGTTACCGATGTTGCAAGAAGATGACCAAATCAGTCCACCTAAACCTTGCCCTTCATTTGAATAAGGTAAAATTTCAACAAATATTTATAGCAAACCAATAAATATGATTATAATCACAGCTGACAAACCTTGATCGTAAGAGAATTAAAGAAAATAATTTACTTTCTTAACAAACCTGAGATAAAGGCAGTCCACTGGACATAACCTTTACGGCTTTACCCCATCATAAGTTATCATCAAATGCCTTGAAACTCTTTGACCTTTAGCTCCTCTCTGAAAATTTAGCTTCGGACAAACACACAAATATTATACAAATTATAAAAATAAATCGAGTCTAAACTGTTAAACAAAATTGAGCAGTCAAATCAAGACAAACCTTAAAGAAGAAAGAATACGAATAATCTTGAATGTTAAGGTATGTTTCCTTCATATGTGTTATAACCAATTTCCACATGAGTAACTGTTTTCAGCATCGATTATTCTGGTGGAATTTTACCACTTAGTGAATTTCCAGCTAAGTGAATAAAATCAAGATTCTTGAACGAACCAAATTCAGAAGGGATTTGACCACTGAAATATATAACTACCTGCAAAATTCAGTACTTTGAGTGACTCAATTTATGAAACAACTTTAGGTAAAGGGTGAGTAACTTGAAAGTATGAGGAATAGAGGCAAACTGATGCAAGTTTGAGACTCCCAGAACAGGATTGTCGTCTCTTCGGAGCGTAGCAAGCTTTATAATATTGCAGAGACAGGTAATTCCAGTAAACACTGAAGTCCCGACAACAAGTAATAAAAGGGTTGAGCCAGTAGTAAGAATATTTTTTTGACAGCATAACCAGTGTTAAAAAAACGGCACTGCATCTACCAAGATCGAATCCTACGCTGATGTAGTGCCGCCTTTTTAACAATAGTTGCACCATCGGCGAAAGTTTCATGTAGCTTGCGCGTCTCTCACTCAACCTGGTATCCCGTTTCTTTCAGCAGTTATGGATTAAAGGTCGACAGTATTAATAAGGTTCTGCCAAAAATAGAATACAATTAGTCACCAAATAACTTTGAAACATGAACACTTAGATAAGCGAATTGACATGTAAATATAAATATGTTAATTCAAGATAGTAGTCAATCGTTAAAACTTTGTTGGAAAAATTACAACCAATACGAACAAGATTTGCTGCTGAAGGAAGACAAAAGCATCAAAATAGAGGATCAGTAAGTTTCTAACCTAAATTTCCCTTTCCTTTGTGAAAGGAACAGTAGATCTTCTTTTGCTAATATAGTGAACTGCGATGTGCCAAAATTTATAAAAGAAAACAGTTTTGGTAGCTGATAAAGGAGCACGCAAAATGAGCAAGATAACTTCAACAAAACTGTATCATTTCTGACAGAGCAGCAAGCAAAAAGAGCAAGATAACTTCAACAAAACTTCAGCTGCATAAATATGTGGACGAATCTGCAGATTGGGGCCTCCTTTAATTAGTATATCTCGCATATTAGATATGGTACTCACCCACCAAAAAATTTCAAATTTGTCGCGACCCAAAGTCCTTTTAAGGTCTTGATGGCGCCGGACATCACTGTCAAAATACACACTTAGTTTAATTACTCATTTTAGTATTTTTGAAATCAAAAATTTCTTCAATGAAATAATAAAGATAAAACTCATAGAGTAAATGATAAATATTTTTAGCAACTAAATTTCTAAACAATTTACAACCATTCCCAAAACCCGGTGTCACAAGTGTATGAGCATTTACTAGGGAGTTAAAATAAAATACAGCATATGTCTGGAATACTAATTAATCAGGAAAAATATAATAACTCTGAAAGAGACTCTATTGGCTGCGGATCGTAATACAGAATGCAGCTCACCTATGTCCCCATAAATTTTAACCACACCTCTGCGCCCACGAGGCCGCTAGACATATATATACCTGCACAATAAAATGTGCAGCAAGTGCAACATGAGTACGAAAAATAACGTGTACTCAGTAAGTATCAAACCTAATCTCGAAGAGGTAGAGACGAGATGGCTGACTTTGACACTCACTAAGAGTCAATAATAATGGATAAAATAAAAATAGCAATATCTAGATCGACATGATATATCGAATTTACAATGATTTTCTTTAACCAGCATAAATAATTAAACTTCTTCAATTCCAATAAATTTCCAATTTATCAACTAACCTCATTTACAGGAATAACAATACTTTCCTTAACAAGCAAAGATAATTAATTCTTTGAAATTCCGACAATTTCCAATTTATCAATTAAATTCCTTCAAATGCAACTATTCTCAATCTATTAATTAAATTCACAAGCTACAATTAAAATAGCAAAGTATCGAGTAATTATTATTATTATTAGGCACGATTTCTGTCGAGGTCGTACGGCCCGATCCAGAGTGTCGTGTACACTGCCGAGGGACGTGCGACACGATCCATAGATGCATCTATCCTGCCGAAGCGTTCGGCCCGCTCCACAACAAAGGAGGATATTTTTTTATGTACCTCCGGAAGGAGAGTATATTCATTAAAGACCAATTCGAGAGGATGAACAACTTCTTTTAATAATTAATTAATTTAAACAGAAAATTTAAGCATATGAGATTTTCATCTTTTAATATTTTTACCTAACAATTCACAATATATATATATATATATATATATATATATATATATATATATATATATATATATCAAATAATATTAATTAAACAAAGAATACAATTTGCACAAGTAATTCATACTTTGTGTCCTAAACTACCCGAACTTTAGCATTAATAGTAGCTACGCACGGACTCTCGTTAACTCGTGTGTACGTAGCCCCTCCCCCCACCCCCCCACAATTAGCAACAATTATTAATTTAATGACCTATGGGGTAATTTTCCCCTCACAAGATTAGACAAGAGACTTACCTTGTCTCAAAGTCCACTTTTCGATCAAAATATCGTGTAAAAACTTCAATTCGATGCCGAAAAATCTGAAACTATCCAAATGTTATACAAAATATTTAATACATGTTCAATAATTCGGATTTAGGCTATTAAATAGATTACCCTAACCAAAACAGTAAAATTCCTAAAATTCACTCCGGGCCCACGTGCCTGGATTCTGGAAATTTTTGGATGAAAACGTTACCCATAATCTCAATAACTCAAATATATAATTTCTATCCAATTCCATAACCATTTTCGTGGTTAAAATCTCATTTTTATAAAAATCTATGTTTTTCATCTAAACCTTTGATTTCTAAGATTTACTAGTTATAATCTACCCATAATCTATGTATTTAACTCAAGGTGTGTAGAATTAACTTACCTCCAAATTGCTAGTTGAAATCTCCTCTCAAGAAGCTCTGAAATCTCCCATACATGGAAGAAAAACGAACAAAAATGGACTGAGCTTCGTCCGTTTTAAGGTTCTGCCCAAATAGATTTTTCGCACTTGCGAAGGAGTATCGCACATGCGGCTTGTGCACCTGCGAAAATACCTTGCAGGTGGGCATTTCCCCCTTTGGTCTGGCACCGCACCTGCGGACAAATTGCTCGCTTCTGCGCAAGCGCAGGTGCGCCCATTCCTTCGCATCTGCGGTTGCTGGCAGCTCCTCTCCTTCGCACCTGCAGCGTATGGCTCGCACCTGCGGTTGGTCCATGCGCAGGTGCGATTCTGACAGAAGCTGGAAGCTTCAGTTCTTCTTCAAAATTCCAAAATTGATCCGAGCCTCGTCCGGTTAACACTCGGGGCCCCCGGGGCCCCGCCCGAACATACCAACAGGTTTGAAATCATAAAACGGACTTGCTCGAACTCACGAAACGTGTAAAACAACACCAAATCTAAGAATCATACCCCAAACCAAATTGAATCAAACTTAAGAACTTCAAGTTCTTCAATTTACTTCTAATGCGCCGAAACGTACTTAAACTATCCGGAAAGACAAGAAATTTTGCGTACAAGTCTTAAATCACTATGCGGAACTATTCTCAGACTCGGAATTCCAAACGGACTTCAATTACTCCAAAACCTACTCCAAACCAAATTTTAAAGAACTTTAAACCTTCAAATAATTGATTTTCACTATTAAGCGCCAAAACGCTTCCGGGTTATCCAAAACCCGATTCGAACATACGCCCAAGTCTGAAATCATCATACGAACCTATTGGAACCGTCCCGATTCCGGGGTCGTTTTCTCAAAATATTGACCGAAGTCAAACTTGGCCTTTTAAAGCCAACTTAAGGAACCAAGTGTTCCGATTCTAACTCAAACACTTTCAAATCCCGAACCAACAATCCCCGCAAGTCATAAATCATTAAAAGCACATTCATGGAGTTTTATTTAGGGAAACAGGGTTCTAAAAGTCAAAACAAATGGTTGGGTCGTTATATTCTCTCCCACTTAAATATACGTTTGTCCTCGAACGTGCTAAGGACTGTTCCGGAGTTGTCCAAAATCACAGTTTAACACTTCGAGCACCTACCCGTGCTACCACACCCAATTGAGCACATTAGTTCGAGCAAATTTGACGATTCTCTCCCTTATTTAGGCAATTAAGCATTAGAGCCCAATTCTAACATCCAGAATTCTCCACCATGCCTGTTTCCAACCTACGAACACCGTATCAATCACTACACGATGCCCCAATACTGGATTGCATACCTTTGTTGAATTTAGACCATGCACCGCACCATTCACATGACCATAATAACATCCTCCGATAACAATAGCCGAAATTCCACGAATCTGATGTTCACAACACACCTTATGTTACATATAAGTCCTGTTCCAACTTTTGAAATGCTTCCACGATGGAAGAAATGTGTAGAAATTCATAACCAACTGCCGAGTCAACAAATTATTGAGTTTCTCCTTCTGACAAGAAACATTGCCTCGTTATGGACCAAATAATGGTATTTGCTCTTTATTATACTTCATATAATCCGATGGCACTGATCTAGGATCTAATAATCTCGTCTCCCCTAGCATGAGCTACTCAGGAAATAAGCCACCTCATACACGGCAAAAAGCCTCATATGACGCAACAATGAGCTAATAAGCTACGGACTCGATTGCGATACATAAGGAAAACGAACTCTGGAAAGGATTACTCAACCCATGTGACTAATTAGACAATTGAAAAGGTGTCATGAACCTTCCTTAGAAAATGGGACACAAAACACACAAAATAGAACATAGGGGACTGTACTCAACATCACATTATTGCGGCGTGCAACCTGATCCAAACAACATACCCATGGCGGCGTGCCACCCGATCCGCACAAAAAGAATCTATAAGGAAATACTTACCGAGCTAGAATGCTCATTACTTACAAAATATCTGAATATCGGACACAAGCACGCTAAGTGCATAATACCATCCCTGGAAGGACCGACAACGCCATACGTTACAAAACTCAGGCATAACTAAGGTGCGATATATGATCTGAATCTCGAGAGCCATCCTGCTCACATAACACCATCGCTACGCGGAAACTCAACACATAAGAAATGTATCAAGCCATTTCACAACTCACACAGCATAATATAGTATTACAGAAAATAGCCGACGACGAAACGACTTCCAACGTCCGAATACTCGTCCATAAGGAGCGCTATGCTGAAATAAACACATCCGGCCTGATATAGAGCCCATATTCATATTTAAATCCATCCACAGACCTCAAGCCGATTCTGATCACACCGTAATAGGCTAATAACCTTTCAAGGATCCCTAATAACCCTTTTTCCCATAACACACAAGAACATCCGTCATAACCGGAACAAACTTCTACAGTCCACAACCAAATGAACCGAGCGCCCTCCAGGCATAAATTCTCGAATCAGCGATATTACCACAATCTTCATACTTGGTTTCAATCTTCACTCAATCAAGTGACTACATGCCACTCTTACACAATCTTTCCGTGGGACACGCTCCCACGACCTTCCGCACCAGGTAACAAGTCTGCACATTCATGCTACCAGTTACACTAATGTTGTAAAGCATATCAAGAATTCACAAATCGATACACAAGGTCTCTTACACCTGACATCGACCTTAGGTGACGCCGAAAACAATACCATCTTACTTTAAACATCTAAATCCTTTTCCTGCTCATCCGAGCTCATGACGTCCTTGTCAACACCTAACCGAAATCCTGAATCCTCAACTTTCGAATCACATGCTTCTTAATGCATTAAATAACGCAAATGCGCAGGAGTACAAGAATTCCATCATAAATCCCGAACCACTAATAGGTTAAACACTTCATCATATAGAAACCTTCTACTTAACTCATTTCAAGAGAACCATTGCAACACGTTACTGAATTCCCATATCCACGGAAATACCGGCCTCAAGTAGTGGTCTAAACCACCATAACTCTTCCGGGATCCCTTTACACATAACATGCCATAATACTTGAATTCCTCCAAATAAAATCAATTATGGCGGCCATCAAACCTCGCACGTACCACCATAAATCACATGCATAACTCAATGTGCTAAAGGAACTGATCATTGCCACCATCATGCCAATTCAACCATTGTTAGCCGTCCCGTCTTTTCTCAATTTATTCTCCACTTTCTTTAGAAATAATAATAGCTCCATTCATTACATCACAAACTCAAATCCGCACTCATCCTGAGTGACCTTATTTCATGAGACCATGCTGTTTCAAAACCCACAAATCATCTCATACCCCTCCTTGTGCGCACTTTTACATCTTCAACTGGTACACCCATTCTGATCTTCTTTTATGAATTCAAAGTTATTTTCTTCCGTTTCTCTAATGCTACATCACAACCTGAAGATAACGCAGAGTACTCCAAGCCCCGTTTCATAATCTGCTACAAAAGTTCGATACTCAACCATACTACAGACTCGAGATCTTTGGGCACCGTACTTTAAATTTTTGAAACCACTAAGACCGTTATTGAGAGTCACTTGCTCTGACTTTCTCCCAAACACGATCAACTCCAAGTCCCTGCTAGCACATGGACACTTTCTCAAGGAAACACCCGACTATCTCACTTTCCATGTGCATTACATCTACACGAAGCATAAACTCTGAGTCTTCCCAAAGCCTGAACATGAATCGATAAGGCCAAATATGGCACATATTCCCCCAAATCCTTTGCTCAAATTACCATTGATGTTTTCTTTCCTTAGTTTAAATGACCCACCAATACACCGATAACCATAAACCTCACAAATAGACAACCATGCAATCCAATTGTAGACGATGGGGCTCTCCCACTTAGCTTTACGATACCATCACATAATATCGAGCCACAACTATTCCTCCTCCTCATTTACCATGATCCCGGGCCGTTAACCGCCAAATTCTCAAAAATCCTTTTGTTAAGCTTTCCCCGAACATTCTGAACCATTAGCCACAATAAGCTATTCGACCTCTTACCGGGTAACAAGTAAAAATTTTCGTAGAAGCTCCATCAACACCATGCAACTGCTAACCCGCTCACAGGAGATATCCCATCTGTAGAGATTCCATGCTGACATCCTCCAACAATGCTACACCGAGTATTATTACCACGAAACCAATAAACCAACCTGAGCCCATGCTCGTTCACCAGCTGTACCAGTTCGTCACTTCCTATTGGACGTTAACTAAAGGTGCGACAATACATTCCAATCCAAAGTCATGTTGTATCCTTCTTCATATCAAGCAACTCCCTCCTGTCACACCCAATCTTCCTCAATATAGCAGCCAATATTTCAAATTAAGCCCGTAGACCTAGTCACTGTCCACCATGAATCCCAAATCATTTCAAACTTTCCTCAAGCCGTGTAGTTATCCTACCACGTAACCCATATGCTACTTTGCCACTCTCCCACTTTGGTCAAACCCTCTCCTTTAAGCAACTACTAGACTTATGTTTTCTTACGCTTGGCCTTCTTGGAACCTAACCACCACAAGACACCTTCAACATGTCCTTCCTCATCCTTCGCTGCCCAGTTGTTGCCTTAACTCAAAACCCGTCTCTGTAGCACTTGAACCCATAGATCGTTACCAACTTTAAACCTTTCTGAGGATCATCCTTCTCAAGCCATCAATACTAGGAACACTGCCTCGATCCTGAACCACTGCACACCGCGATCTCTAACAACTGCTTCCCCTACACCAATTCCTAACACCCCACCGTGAAGGCGAGTTGAAGAAGACCATAACACCGGCGAACCTTAACGCATTTAACAAAGCGATGACATCACATCACAATTGAGAACTCTACCACGCTCGAAAATATTAAGCTTTGTTACTCCATCAACCCCAAACCTGAACATTCATAGTACGACTGTTTTTTCTCCGCTGGAATTAAAACATCGAACCTCTGAATCATGTACTGAGAAAAACCTTCTTTCAAGTCGTTTACTGCCCTGACATATAGACGAGAATTTTTCCATTACATAAACATTGTGCGATAACAACGCACGAATCGTCATAACAATCAATGCCAAATCTCAAAACCTTAGGTAGTACTAATACTTAACTTGAAACGACAGAGCGGCCTTCCGCAAGGCAACGACAATAGCCCAATTAATTACACAGGGAGAAGCATCCTGCACTACATCTGTAGTACCATTAAAAATTTCCTCGATCCCCAATTTATAACAAGCGTTTCACATCGCATATGATTGAATAGGAAGAAAATGAAGGCATAAGCCTCAAAGGAATCGAATCGCATGATGAGGAATCAAAAAAAGGAAGTATTCCTAACAACCCTGTAGCCTCTCGAAGATAAGTACAGACGTCTCCGTACCGATCCGCAAGACTCTACTAGACTTTCTCATGACTCGTGAGACCTAAGTGAACCTAGTGCTCTGATACCATGTTGTCACGACCCAAAATCTATTAAAGGTCGTGATGGCACCGGGCACCACTGTCAGGCAAGCCAACAATACATACTTAGCTTAATTACCCATTTTAGTATTTTTGAAATCAAAAATTTCTTCAATGAAATAATAAAGATAAAACTCATAGAGTAAATAATAAATGCTTTTAGCAACTAAATTTCTAAACAATTCACAACCATTCCCAAAACTCGGTGTCACGAGTGTATGAGCATTTACTAGGGAGTTAAAATAAAATACAGCATCTCTCTGAAATACAAATTAGACAGAAAAAATATAATAACTATGAAAGAGACTCTGTTGGCTGCGGATCGTAATACAGAATGCAGCTCACCTATGTCCCCATAATTTTAACCACACCTCTGTGCCCACGAGGCCTCTAGACATATATGTATCAGCACAATAAAATGTGCAGCAAGTGCAGCATGAGTACGAAAAATATCGTGTACCCAGTAAGTATCAAGCCTACTCTCGAAGAGGTAGAGAAGAGATGGCCGACTTTGACACTCACTAAGAGTCAATAATAATGGATAAAATAAAAAGAACAATATCTAGATCGACATGATTTATCGAATTTACAATGATTTTCTTTAACCAGTAGAAATAATTAAACTTCTTCAATTCCAATAAATTTTCAATTTATAAATTAGCCTCATTTACAGGAATAACAATAATTTCCTTAAAAAGCAGAGATAATTAATTCTTTGAAATTCCAATAATTTCCAATTTATCAATTAAATTCCTTCAAATGCAACAATTCTCAATCTATTAATTAAATTCACAAGCTGCAATTAAAATAGCAAAGTATCGAGTAATTATTATTATTATTAGGCATGATTTCTGCCGAGGTCGTACGGCCCGATCCAGAGTGTCGTGTACACTGCCGAGGGACGTGCAGCACGATCCATAGATGTATCTATCCCGCAGAGGCGTTCGTCCCGCTCCACAAGAAAGGAGGACATTTTTTATGTACCTCCGGAAGGAGAGTATATTCATTAAAAGAACAATTCGAGGGGATGAACAATTTTTTTTAACAATTAATTAATTTAAACAGAAAATTTAAGCATATGGGATTTTCATCTTTTAATGAGATTTTCATCATTTAATATTTTTACCTAACAATTCACAATATATATCAAATAATATTAATTAAACAAAGAATATAATTTGCACAAGTAATTCATGCTTTGTGTCCTAAACTAGCCGGACTCTAGCATTAATAGTAGATATTTTTACCTAACAATTCACAATATATATCAAATAATATTAATTAAACAAAGAATATAATTTGCACAAGTAATTCATGCTTTGTGTCCTAAACTACCCGGACTTTAGCATTAATAGTAGCTACGCACGAACGCACGGACTCTCGTCACCTCGTGCGTACGTAGCCCCCCACAATTAGCAATAATTATTAATTTAATTACCTATGGGGTAATTTCTCCCTCACAAGATTAGACAAGAGACTTACCTCAACTCAATGTTCACTTTCCGATCAAAATATCGTGTAAAAACTTCAATTCGATGCCAAAAAATTCGAAACTATCCAAATGTTATACAAAATAATTAATACATGTTCAATAATTCGAATTTAGGCTATTAAATAGATTACCCTAACCAAAATAGTAAAATTCCTAAAATACACCCCGGGCCCACGTGCCCGGATTCTGGAAATATTCGGAGGAAAACGTTACCCATAATCTCAAGAACTCAAATATATAATTTTTATCCAATTCCATAACCATTTTCGTGGTTAAAATCTCATTTTTATAAAAATCTAGGTTTTTCATCTAAACCTTTGATTTCTAAGATTTACTAGTTATAATCTACCCATAATCTATGTATTTAACTCAAGGTGTGTAGAGTTAACTTACTTCCAAATTGCTAGTTGAAATCTTGTTACGACCCAAAATCCCACCACAGGCGTCATGATGGCACCTAGTCTCTAAGACTAAATAAGCCGATTTTAATTACATTTTGAAGCTATATTTTTTTTGAAACTAACAGCGGAAATAATTACAATATACAACCTCCCAAGACTGGTAGTACTGAGTCGCGAACTCTAACTAAATACATGGAATGATCACGAGGACCGAATATACAATATTGTTGATTACAAATTAACAGTACAATGAAATAAAAAGACTCCAAGGGACTGCGACGACTAAGCAGCTCTACCTTGAATCCTTACGATCCCGCTTTAACTCTGCTCAAGTCCGATGTCTCCAATAACTGGCTCTGCACAAAAATGTGCAGAAGTGTAGTATGAGTACACCACGGTCGGTACCCAGTAAGTATCAAGACTAACCTCAGTAGAGTAGAGATGAGGTACAGTCAAGACACTCACTAGTCTAATAACCCGTGCAATATAATATACAAAATAATAGGAAACAAATAACAATAAAGGCAACATAAAACAACCAGTGATGTGCACAGTAAGACAATAAAATCACCATTAATATCGCTCAACAATTGATAAATACATTTACACCCAGTTAATTCAAGTTCTTCAATTAAATATCTTTCATACATAATTCTTACAAATAAAACTCTTTTTTCAAATATAATTTCCTCAAATAAACATCTTTCGAATATAAAATTCTTTCAATAAATATCTTCAAATATAATTTCTTTAAATAAGTATCTTTCAAATACAATTCTTTCATATAATTCTTTTTGAATAAAAGTCCTTTCAAATAAATATTTTGAATATAATTCTTTCAATTAAAAGTCACCATGTGACACCTTATTTCAAAATCATAAAAATACGGGTCGCAACCCGATTTCATATTTTCGTAAACACGGGTCTCAGCCCATTTTTTTATGTTTTCACGGCATCTCGTGCCCATAATTAAATCATCATATTTCTCCGGCACCTCGTGCCCTCATTTTATATCACAACTGCACGGACAATTCACGTGCCAAATATCATTATCATTTCATCACAGCACCTCGTGCCCATATTTTATGTCTCAACTGCACGGACAATTCACGTGCCAAATATTCTCATTATTTACTCACGGCACCTCGTGCCCATATTTTATTTTATAATCTGCCTGGCCATAGCCACAGGCTCTCAATTTCAACATAAATCAGATTGTTATCAATTTACCAACAACAAGACAAATTGCACAAGGTATAAAAATAAACACAAAAAAATCACAAAATCACATAAAAATTATCAATACCACAACCCCATATCATCACATATCGTCCCTGACAATAGCCACCCTTATCGCTCCTATTGCCACCCTGATCGCTCCTATAGCCACCCTTATCGCTCCACCTAGACAATATCAATAGCCACCCTTATCGCTCATATTGCCACCCTTATCGCTCCTATTGCCACCCTTATCGCTCCGCCCAGACAATGTTCTAACAACACAACAACAGTGAAATGTCACCCTTATACCCACATAATATCAATAGTGAAATGCCACCCTTATCTCCTCAAAATAATAATTCACACAACACAACAATTTATACGGCAAGTTATCACGGCAACATAGCAAAATCAATTCACATTGCAGTTTGCTCAATGTCCACAACAAATTCCAAGGATATAACAAAATCAATTAATTTCACAACAAATAGCCAAAAGCTCCACACAATGTGTACAACACCCAAAAAAATAACCAATAGAGATAGAAACTACTCAACATAAAGCAAATTCTTCATTAAATTCAAATTTTTAATAATTATATAAACACCTCTTCTTAAGCTCATTTAATTAATTATTTGCAGAGAAAAAAAATCCATAATGAAATTCAATTCCAATAATTATCAAACCAACAAATTCACAGAATTACATAAATAATCAAGTAACAATCACATCAAATTGTCATATAACAATAGATTCAACAACAACAAGGATTTAGGCACGATAAATAGATGATCAAATATATACCAACAATTACCCAATTTATCACACAATATGCTCAAGACTTTAACTCAATAAAAATTTATACATATAAGCCGAATACATACTCGTCACCTCGCGTACAAGGATTTTCACATTTCACAAATGGCACATAAGACTCGATGCCTAAGGGGTAATTCCCCTACTCGAGGTTAAGCAAGACACTTACCTTTTTGAAGTTAGGCTGATATTCCAAAATAGCCTTCTTGCTTAAATTGACCTCCGGATAGCTCAAATCTATCCAAATTAATTGTACAACTTCATTAAAATTTATCGAAAATAATTCCGGATAATAATACGTCGACTTAAAATTTTATTCCAAAAAGCCAACAAAAGTTAACGCGGGACCCGCCTCTCGGAACCCGACAAAATTTTTATGAAATCCGAACACCCATTCCGATACGAGTTCAACCATACCAATTTTATCGAATTCCAATAACAAATTGACCTCCAAATTTTAAATTTAAACCAAGAGGGTTTTCTAAATTTTTCAACCCAATTCTCTAATTTAATGATAAAAACAATAATATATTCATGTAATTTAACCAAAATCAAGTTAGGAATTCTTACCCCAATATTTTCCTTGAAAAACTTTCAAACAATCGCCTCACCCGAGCTTCCTTGGTCCAAAAATAGAAGAATGACACGAATTTGGACTTTATTCTGGTGCCCAGGGGTTTGTTCTTCGCGTTCGCGATGAACAAATTCTTCAAAAGTCATTTTCAAACTCTTCTCATATAGCCTCTAGTATAATGGTCATAACGTTTTGTACAAAACTCTAAATGATGAATGGTATGACTTTCTGAAAACTAAACTCCAAGGGCTATAACTTTCATTTGTTGCTCATCTCCCAATTCCTTATAGATTATGAGATATAAGCTTCCAAAATCAGCCTTTGCAACAGAGATTTCCAAACGCTTCCTGAACAGCCTATAGTATATCTACCATAACATTTTGTATATAACTCCAAATGACATATAGTTTACCTTTTTGAAAACTAGACACAAAGGTCTACAATTTATATTTTTGGATCACCTCCAAATTCCATATAGTTTGCGAGATATGAGCCTCTAAATTCAGACGACGAACAATAAAATTTCCTTCTTCGCGAACGCGAAGAACAAAGTCCCAATAGCAAAATCCATCTTCGCGAAACGCGAGAGGCTCCTCGCGAACGCGAAGAACAACACCATAACCAATAATCAGCAACATCAAAATACCCAAACTTGGTCCGAAACCACCCCGAATCAAACCCGAGGCCCCCGGAACCCCATCCAATCGTACCAACCAGTCCCAATACATAACACGAACCTGCTCGAGGCCTCAAATCACATTAAACAACATCAAAGCCACGAATCACACCTCAATTCAAGCCGAATGAACTTTGAAATTTTAAATTCTATATCTTGTGCCGAAACACATCATATCAATCTGGAATGACATCAATTTTTGCACACAAGTCATAATTGACATAACGAAGCTATTCCAATTTCCAGAATCGGATTCCGGCCCCGATATCAAAAGGTCAACCCCCCGGTCAAACTTCCCAAAAATTTATCTTTCGCCATTTCAAGCCAAATTCCTCTACAGACCTCCAAATAATTTTTCGGACATGCTCCTAAGTCCATAATCACCATACGGAGCTATTGACATCATCAAAATTCCATTCCGGAGTCGTCTTTATACAGTTCCAACTACGGTAAAAATTCTAAGACTTAAGCTTCCGTTTTGGGGACCAAGTGTCCCAAATCACTTAGAAGCATCCGGTAACTGAATTCAACCACGCACGCAAGTCAATTCACATAATAAGAAGCTGCTCAGGGCCTTATGCCGCCAGACGAGGCTTAAATTCTTAAAACGACAAGTCGGGTCGTTACAAATCTCCTCTCAAGAAGCTCTGAAATAGCCCATACATGGAAGAAAAAAGAACAAAAATGGACTGAGCTTCGTCCGTTTTAAGGTTCTGCCCAAATAGATTTTTCGCACCTGCAGAGGAATACCGCACATGTGGCTTTCGCACCTGCGGAAATTTCTCGCAGGTGCGCATTTCCCCCTTTGGTCTGGCACCGCACCTGCAGACAAATTGCTCGCTTCTGTGCAAGCGCAGGTGCGCCCATTCTTTCGCATCTGCGGTTACTGACAGCTCCTCTCCTTCGCACCTGCGGTGTATGGCTCGCACTTGTGGCTGGCCCATGCACAGGTGCGATTCTGACAGAAGTTGGAAGCTTCAGTTCTACTTCAAAATTCTAAAATTGATCTGAGCCTCGTCCGGTTAACACTCGGGGCCCCCGGGGCCCCGTCCGGACATACCAACAGGTTTGAAATCATAAAACGGACTCGCTCGAACTCACAAAATATGTAAAATAACATCAAATCTAAGAATCATACCCCAAACCAAAGTGAATCAAACATACGAATTTCAAGTTCTTCAATTTACTTACAATGCGCTGAAACGTACTTAAACTATCCGGAAAGATGTAAAATTTTGCGTGCAAGTCTTAAATCACTATATGAAACTATTCTTAGACTCGAAATTTCAAACGGACTTCAATTACTTCAAAACCTACTCCAAACTAAATTTTAAAGAACTTTAAACCTTCAAATAGTTGATTTTTACTATTAAGCGCCAAAACGCTCCCGGGTTATCCAAAACCCGATTCGAACATACGCCCAAATCCGAAATTATCATACGAACCTATTGGAACCGTCAAATCCCGATTCCAGGGTCGTTTTCTCAAAATGTTGACCGAAGTCAAACTTGGCCTTTTAAAGTCAACTTAAGGAACCAAGTGTTCCGATTCTAACCCGAACACTTCCAAATCTCGAACCAACCATCCCCGCAAGTCATAAATCATTAAAAGCATATTCAAGAAGTTTTATTTAGGGGAAGGGGGTTCTAAAATTCAAAATGACCGGTTGGGTCGTTACAATATTGCACCATTGATGCAGTCCATGACCCAATAATACATTACATCCATTATTTTTACAACTACATGTCAACAATTTTTGCGAAATTAAAGCTAGTACCAACATGAGTTACTGGCAAAGAAATTTAGCTCACCCGATCAGTTGTCTCCATTCCTACTAATTTACAGCAGTAACCTTTGTTGTTTCACTGGAAACAAGTTAAACATATATTTAGAAAGGTTGTAACTCAAATAATCTTATGTCAAATGTAATTATCCTGTTTACCAGTATTCGTGTTTGAAATCCTATCTTTAGAAGTCTTGCAATTCCTTTGCAACAGTAAATCTCTGCACCTTTTTTGGTTACGATATCCTGAAAGGTATGTGAGACTGAGGGAAGCATATAAGAGATTCGAAAAATCTTTTTTAATAAATGGCAAAAAGTCCATTTAAGTGAACTCATGAAGATACTAATTAAATTTAAATTGATACTAACATTATCAGTTCACAGTGAGTACAGTCAAATCAAAAAATAAAAACACTAGAGTCATAAAACAATAAACCCTCCTCCTTTATTCGGGATTGGGACCGGCTGTATCATAGTATAACTTGAACACATGCGGAGTTAAAAACGTAAAAAAAAATGAGATGAGGATTATGCATATCAGCTTCACAGAGTTGAACAAAATCGCAAAAATATGTAATAAGCCTTTGTATTTATAGATTTGCGAACACGAATGCTTTCACTGATTCAAAAAACTATAGCAGAAGAGTAAAGTTTTACATGGATTTGCAGGTAAACAAGCCAACTCTTATTTAGAGTACTATACCAAATTGTAGAGAAAATATTTGAAGCTCTATGGAAATTATTGAAATAAGGAATAGAAGGCCACAAGGAATATAAACAAGAAAGCTACAAAGTTATAGAAGATCTTTTTGAATGATTTCATCATACACTATGTTATATGTAGAGTGGTAATCATCGTTATCTGCCGTAGGTGGTCGGATTAGTATTTTAATACAGTTTGAACTCTTCTCTCGATAAAGCAACATATAGCTTGCCATGAGAAAATACTGGTTCTCGCAAATAAATACCAACATAATCCAACGTTTGTCCTTGAGCTTTATTTATTGTCATGGCAAAACACTGGCGTACTAGAAATTGTGTTCTTTTAAAATAGGATAGGTAACTGTAACAACTAAATTTCATTCCTGAAAATAATAGTTAAGACAAGAAATATAGCGACAAATATTATATTCAATTTCAAGTGATGAGGTTACAATCTCTAGAATATCTAGAATCTAAAGAGATGTAGTCCTCTGATTCTTCTCCTCACGAATGATGGTTCAAGAGCTTGAGAGCTTGATCTTGAACTTGATGGATATCAGATTTGTGGTGCGACACGAACAATTTGAAGGTCGTCACGAACTAGGATTTGTTGTTGGGTTATCAAGAACGGAAGATTTGAAGCCTCCCGCTTATGATTTGCGTTCAACTTTGGGATTTGACCACAGACGAAGATTGTAGATGTGGATGGAGACCTTGATGCTATTCTTCAGTGCTTCTTTAGCTTTTCCTTCTGCTTACTTGCTTGTCTTAGCCTTTTTCTTTGATCCCTTTATATAGGTGTGGGGTGGAGTAATCTCCAAGAAAACCCTAGTGGATCATTGGGCTTGAGACTTATGGGCTGACCCATTTGATAGAAGACCAATTGACGGGCTAGCCCAATAATACATTGGACTTTTATTTAAATAATCGACCCGATTATACTAGCCCATAGTATCATTTGGACTAATATGTATTTAATATATGATGAAATCCAAATTACTTGTGGATTTAAATTTAATAAAATTTTATTTGTCTTCAAATGTCCCCTGCTTCAAGGTTTGTGGGGATATAGGCTTGCCGAAATGAATGACGAGACTTGAAGTACCAGTGATGACGACAAATTTCCCCCATCATTTTGTAAGATACCCTATTGGCAGTTGTTTACATGTTCTATTTCCAAAGAGTGATTTGACGTCATCAATGATTGAAAAATGACCCCTAATAGCAAGCTTGGCTCTTGTACCCTTCTCGAGTGAGAAAATAAATTTGGTGGCCTTTCTTATGTAGTATCAACTTAATTAAAGAATAACTAAGTTCATATTGAATTAAGTCAAATCCATCCACCTAAGACAAATTAAAATCTAAACCGCTAGATTTACGAGAAACCTTTGGTTGATTCACTTGAATTCTGGTTCAAAAGATATGCTTTCCTTTGATGCGCTTGAAACATTTACTCAAAGAAAACTCTCACAACATAGTACTTTTCCAATTTAGCTGCTACAATAATATATTTTTCTTACTCGTTGTTTCCTCCTATGAATTGGAGAGACTCCAAATTAGCCCGTCTTAGTAACTTTTCTATGTCAAACATAGAAATTTTAAAAAAAAAGTATTCCCCACTTTCTCGTAAAAATACTTGGGCCAACAATAATTTTCCTTTTCTGCTTTGGTTTCCTAGTTTCAAACATATTCATATACAAATCGGACATGATATTTCCTTATTTGCACGTCAGTGGCTTGTCTTAATTTCTTCCTTGCTGGTTCCTATAAATTGGCCACTTTCTCCTTGTATCGTTGCCATAGCAGCAGTCCTCCACTTTTGATGAAAGCAGCAGTACCACCTTTTGATTGGTCTTAGTAGGTACTCTTTAATAGTTGGCATTACGCAATCCCGTCGCTCGACTCTCCTGAGAGCAGACTAACGTTTTTCTTTTCGCTGCAGCTGCTGCCAGGAATTATCAGCTTTGCGCGTCTATCGGGAAACAAAATCATATCTGGTAGTAGGAGCTTTCAAAACTCAATCCGTTTGATCCTCCAAAAATTAGACACTTAGAAGCAAGACATGTTCAAAAATTGAGTTTAAATTCGCTTTGTACTGTCCCATGTGAACTTCTTAAACTTGGTTCCAAGTTCTATCGCGTTCGATATTTCAGCTTTGCGCGTCTTCACAAAAAACTTCATATCTTGGTGTAGGAATGTCGAAATCACGAGCGGTTTGCGGATACAGAAACTAGACTCGGAGTACCACAACATATCAAATGGACTTAAATTTGCATTGTATCATCTCAGGTAAGCTTCCTAAACTCGTTTCAAGTTCTGTCGCGCTCGACTTTTCAGCTTTGCGCGTCTTCACCAAAAAAGTCATATCTTGGTGTAGGAGCATCAAAATCACGAGAGGTTTACAGCTACGGAAACTAGACTTCTAGAGATACGACATAGGTAAAAATCATAATCAGAATATCCTGATATATTCCCAGATATTTTCTCGAATTTGGGTAATATATTGTGACATACTGCCCTTTCAGTTTTGTTGGTTTTCATAGATTCTTCCCTTTTCTTTTCGAAGATTCTCAGAGCAGCACATCGTACTCTGAATTCCATCAGCAAGGATGCATTTTATCGACCACGATACACCATATCCACACCTTGAGATTATTAGCGACAAGCAAAATCCGCGCGCCCAAGTTCTTGCTTTAAAAATTCATCCTCCGGTGATAGGTGCTTTCCCGCTCGCTAAAAAGCCACTTAACGCCTCCCTTGATCTTGAAGAATGGTCGACTAGAGAGACTAAGGATAGATGTCTCGCCACTTGGAGTGTTCCTCCTTACGGCTTTGGTGAAGTTCGCTATACGTCCAAATATTGGGAGTGGGTAGAAGATGTTCTTGCCCGCAACAAGTTGACTCTGGATGGCATAAAGGTCTATGACGCCATATTTTCTTAGTTGTTCACATATGACTACAATGAGAATGTCCTCCGTGCCTTTTGCAAGCTTTGGCATCCATCTACCAACACGATTTCTACCTCTATTGGTGAACAGTAATGACCCGACCAGTTGTTTTGAGTATTTGCACTTCGCTTGGTAGTTTACGGGTATGAGTAGCTCTGTATAATGTATTTTAACTTGTGTGAATCGTCGGTTTTCGTTTTCAGGTATTTCAGAATCGAATCGGAAGAATGAATTTCATTGTTGAAGCTTTAAATTGGGAGAGTTGACCAAGTTTGACTTTTTAGAATTTGACCTCGGATTGGAATTTTGATAGTTCCGTTAGCTCCGTTGGGAGATTTTGGACTTAGGAGCGCGTCCGGATTGTGATTTAGAGGTCCGTGGTTGAATTTAACTCGAAATGGCGAACATTGAAATTTTGAAAAGATTGACCGGGAGTTTACTTTTGAAATCGGGGTCGGATTCTGATTCTGGAAGTTGGAGTAGGTCCGTAATATTGAATGTGACTTGTGTGCTAAATTTGAGGTCAATCAGACATGATTTGATAGGTTTCGACATCGGTTGTGGAAGTTGAAGTTTCAAAGTTCAATGATTTCGAATTGAGGTGTGATTCTTCGTTTCGATGTTGTTATGTGTGTTTTGAGGCCTCGAGTATGTCCGTGTTGTGTTATGAAACTTGTTGGTATATTTGGATGTGGTCCCGAGGGGCTCGGGCGTGTTTCAGATTGATTTCGGAGCATTTTGGAAATTTTGGCTAAGGTTCATTGCTGCTGGTTCTGGTATGACCGCACCTGCGGCTGGTTTGCACAGGTACGATGGTCGCAGAAGTGGGAAGAGTAGTCGCAAAAGCGAGAAGAGGCTGGGTGAGGAAGACCGCAGAAGCAGATTTTTGTAGCGCACCTGCGTGCGCGCAGATGCGGTATTTGGATCGCAGGTGCATAAGGCTTTGCAGAAGCGGGATTTGATATCTGCAGGTGCGGAAGGGCCAGTCATTAGCAGAATCGGAGGTCGCAGATGCGATATTTTAACCGCAAATGCGGAATGGCTGGGCAGAGTTATAGAAATCGAGGGTTTTGTTCTTTCTTCATATTTTGAGATGTGGGACTCGGATTAAGGCGATCTTTGAAGCAAATTGCATCACAAGAATTGGGGTAAGTGTTCTCTACTCAGCTTTGATTACATTTCATGAATCTATCTTCATTTGTTTGGCAATTGGCCTAAAGTTTTATAATTAGATTTTTGAGTTTTGAACATCGAATTGGGGTCCGAATTGAGTAAAACTAGTATCGTTGGTGTCACGACCCGCAATCCCTACACAGGCGTCGTGATGGCACCTAGTCTCTAATACTAGGTAAACCGATTTCAATTATATTTTTGAAGTCATTTTTTAAAATTAAATAATTAATCAAAACTAACAGCGAGACAAATAAAAATATACAACCTCCCAAGACTGGTAGTACTAAGCCACGAACTATAGCTGAATACATGATATGATCACTAGGACCAAATATACAATACTGTTTGATTAAAAATTAACAGTACAATGAAATGAACAGACTCTAAGGGACTGCGACGACCAAACAGCTCTACCTTGAATCCTTGCGATCACACTCTAACTCTGTCCGGGTCCGATACCTCCAATACCTGGCTCTGCACAAAAATATGCAGAAGTGTAGTATGAGTACACCACGGTCGGTACCCAGTAAGTATCAAGACTAACCTCAGTGGAGTAGAGATGAGGTACAGTCAAGACACTCACTAGTCTAATAACATGTGCAATATAGTATACAAAAAAATACTGGAAAATAACTAGCAACGATAACAACAAAATCAACCGGTGATATAACAACAATGCAACAAGAACATCATAATTATTGCTCAGATGAATAAGGAACACAGGTACAACCAATTAATCAAGTCCTTCAAATATAAATTCTTTCGCCTATATGTTTTTCAAATAATAATTTTCAGGATATAATACTTTCCAATAAATATATTTTTAAGTAAAAGTCACCATGTGACACTTTATTTCACAATCATAAAAAATTATGGGTCTCAGTCCACTTTCATATTTGTTTTCACGGCACCTCGTGCCCATATTTCTATCACCATCACACGGACCACTCACGTGTCAAAATATCAATGTATATAAGATCTGCAGGATCAATTTATTTTTACTAAAGTAAGGTTAAAATTTTTAAATCAAGTAAGAAATCAACAAAGGAATGAATTTATTTTAGAAACCATTTGGGTGAAGAAAATGGCATTCCAATTAAAATGAAGCATCCGATAACTACTAATTTGGATGTAAAATTTATTAAATTAAAATATAATAGCAATTTCTTTTATTCGAAAAAACTCAATTCTCCAAAACCAGTAAAAATCATAAACACAAATCTGTAGAGTCTTGTACAAGGAGCCAAAGCCAATACAATACAACAAGGAATGCAAAACACATAATAAAATCAAATAATACATCACGGAAGAACACAAAAATTTACATATCATGGAAAAAACAAAATAACCAAAGGCAAGTGCATCCATAGAAAAATATCAACAAAGGGCACTCCCGAGGTACCGCCTCGTAGTCCCAAAAGTAAATATGCAAGACAGGGGGGATCTCCTGAGGTACCGCCTCATAGTCCCAATGTAAATATGCAGGGCAGGGGATCTCCCGGAATACCATTTTGTAGTCCCAAAGTAAATATGCATGGCAGGGGGATCTCCCGGAATACCATTTCGTAGTCCCAAAGTAAATATGCAGGGCATGGGGATCTCCCGGAATACCGTTCCGTAGTCCCAAAGTAAATATGCAAGGTAGGGGGTCTACCGGAATACCGTTCCGTAGTCCCAAAGTAAATATGCAGGGCAGGGAGATCTCCCGGAATACCGTTCCGTAGTCCCAAAGTAAATATGATTTCAACAACTGCACATCAAGTGCTCACATATCATAAATGGCTCATCAAGTGCTCAAATATTTTAACTTGCTACGGAAACCAACATTACATCATTTTCCACAATAAGGAGCCCATGGCTCGACCATAATGTACACAAAAATCTTCACAAAAATATCCGCGAGTGAACAACTCAACAAAATAATATTTCACATAAATTCAAGGTGGCAATCATACCAAATCATCATATAAGAACAATTTTAACAAACAGGGATCTCGGCATGACAAATAGAGGATTTAATAAGTGCCAATAATTTCCAACTTAATACATAAGGGCGTATAAGGATTTTAATCAATGAAATGTGCATATATAAACCAAGTACGTACTTGTCACCTCGCGTACATAGTTTTTAATTACACAATTTGCACATAATACTCAATGCCTAAGGGGTATTTTCCTCACTCGAGGTTAAGCAAGACACTTACCTTGTTGAAGTTGTGCCGATATTCCAAAATCGCCTTCTTGCTTGAATTGACCTCCGGACAGCTCAAATCTATCCAAATTAATTGTATCACTTCATTAAAATTCATCGGAAACAATTCCGGATAATAAAACACCAACTTAAAATTTTATTCTAAGAAGTCAGCGCGGGGCCCGCCCCTCGGAACCCGACAAACCTTTTACGAAATCCGAACACCCATTCCGATACGGGTTCAACCATACCAAAATTATCAAATTCCGATAACGGATCGCCCTTCAAATCTTAAATTAAAGTCTGGAGGATTTCTACTATTTTCAACTCAATTCACTAATTTAGTGATAAAAACAACAATAGATTCATGTAATTTAACCAAAATCAAGTTAGGAATTCTAACCCCAAAGTTTTCCTTGAAAAACTCTCAAAATATCGCCTCACCCGAGCTTCCTTGGTCCAAAAATTGAAGAATGAGACGAATTTGGACTTTATTCTGCTGCCCAGGGATTTATTCTTCGCGTTCGCGACCCTTCCCTCGCGTTCGCGATGAAGAAATTCTCCAACAACCATTTTCAAACACTTCTCAGACAGCCTCTAGTATAATGGTCATAACATTTTGTACAAATCTCCAAATGACAAATGGTTTAACTTTCTGGAAACTAGACTCAAAGGGCTATAAATGTTATTTGTTGCTTATCTCCTTATTCCTTATAGATTGTGAAATATAAGCTTCCAAAATCAGCTTTATGCAACAAAGATTTCCAAACTCTTCCCAGACAGCTTGTAGTGTATCCACCATAACTTTTGATACACCACTCCAAATTACGAATGGTTTACCCTTCTGAAAACTAAACACAAAGGGCTACAACTTTTATTTTTGGATCATCTCCAAATTCCTTATTAATGGCGAGATATGGGCCTCTAAAGTCAGACGACGAACAACAAAATTTCCCTCTTCGCGAACGCGAAGAATAAAGTCCCAACAGCAAAATCTTTCATCGCGAAGAAGAACAATACCATAACCAGCAGCATCAAAACACCCAAACTTGGTCCGGAACCACCCCAAATCAAACCCGAGGCCCCCGGGACCCCGTCCAATCGTACCAACCAGTCCCAATACATAACACAAACCTGTTTGAGGCCTCAAATCATATCAAACAACATCAAAGCCACGAATCATACCCCAATTCAAGCCTAATGAACTTTGAATTTTCAAATTCTATATCTTGTGCCGAAACACATCAAATCAACCTGGAATGACTTCAAATTTTGCACACAAGTCATAATTTACATAACGAAGCTATTTCAATTTCCAGAATCAGATTCCGGCCCCGATATCAAAAGGTCAAACCCCCGGTCAAACTTCTCAAAAATTCATCTTTTCGCCATTTCAAATCAAATTCCTCTACAGACCTCCAAATAATTTTTCGGACATGCTCCTAAGTCCATAATCTCCATACGGAGCTATTGACATCATCAAAATTTCATTCCGGAGTCATCTTCACATAGTTCCGATTACGGTAAAAATTCTAAGACTTAAGCTTTCGTTTTGGGGACCAAGTGTCTCAAATCACTCTGAATCATTCGGTAACTGAATTCAATCACGCACGCAAATCAATACATATAATAAGAAACTGCTCAGGGCCTTATGCCACCAGGCGAGGCTTAAATTCTTAAAACGACAAGTCGGGTCGTTACATTCTTCACCTCTTAAACCAACGTTCGTTCTCGAACATGCTAAGAATTATTCTGAGGTTACCAAATCGATGATTTTACTTCTACACCTATACTCACGGTTGATCCCACATTACCGCATTTAAGATAAGCTCGACAACACCATCTCAATTGAGATTATTTCTTTTATCCATATTTGTAAACTTTAAGACCAATTTCTTACACTCCAAGCATTTTCAAAAGGCCTGATTTTTTTTTTCACAATAACGCACGGTATTATTCTCAACTGGCTATAGCAACTCATGCCTACGCACACATCAAGTTTCTTGATAGTGTTGAAGTATTTCAAAAATTTTCTAGGGTGTTATATTCTTCCCCGCTTAGGATCATTCGTCCTCAAACACATAACATAATTTATTTCTTCTTTCACACATATCAATCTCCCAAATTTTTCTAACTCCCAAATTTTTCACAAAATTCCGGCAGAGTCTCCCCTATAAATGGGCCTATCCACCTGCCAGAATAACACCAAAACGACTCCTAACAACACATCCACAAGGTATATATCAATAACAATGATCTCAGTATTACAAGTATTGCATTATCATTATGATATCAGGACATGAAGTACATCATATGTATGATCATCACGACATCTCAGGTCTTAAAAGCTGTTCATAATTAATTCCAGCATCATCAATTAATCTCATATTAACCAGTACCTTGTTTCAAATTTTTCACAACACTGACAACATAATGTGAGGCATGAATACCTCATAACTATTTGCCCGATTTAACGAGTCACATTTAACGCCACCTGGGCACTCATCTTATAGGTTAAAACTCAATGTTTACAGCACGAAAATGGCTGAATATGCACAGAAAATATACAAGAATTATCAGATAAGCCTAACATGCATGACTCCCTATTAATATTATTGTACAAATTATATTTCACAAAGGGAGAATTTTAAACCCATATATATTTCACCACAAAGACCTCGTCCTTATATAACTTCCACCACGGCTTGTAGCCCGGTTTAAATATTTCACATCATGTAAAAATACGAGGATCTCATCCTCAACTCCGAATCACAAGTATTTTGCACATTGTGCCAACTGAATTTCAATTTCCTTTCTTTCTTCTTTTCAATAAATTTCGTAAATATTTTTCATAACACATAACAAACCCTCATACCGGTAAGTCTATAATTTATAAAAATTGAAATCAATTATTCCGAAATCACATCAAAACCCACTGTAATGAATAATAAAAATTTTCTTTTGGACTTATAGCCCTAAATGGTGCACAAAAATTAAATGACAGACACCAGCTCACATCTTTAAATCTCCTAACAGGGATAAACATATAAGTGAGTCACAAATTTATGAAGCTCACCCATAAGTGGAGCATAATAGGGGGACTCACCTCAATATTCAAAACCGAATCAAATTAAGGAAAAATATCCTCTTATAACAGAATTAGGATTGTTCCTGTAACGACACCATCTGGCGTATCTGCCTCAGCCAAAATCATAGCGATTATATCAACGGGTCGGGCCTCCACCTCTTAGGCGCCCTCTGCCCGCATGTCCTCCACCTCTAACTGACCATGCACGTGGAGTATTAACTGGAATAACCACTGTAAGAACCCCGTGCCGATGGTGCATTAAAAGAACTTACTGTAGCACCCCGAATATTTTGAAATTATTGTTGTGACCCCGCTGGTACTGAAATGTAGAATTATTAAAGATGCAGGAATACCGCAAGCCCCAGCATCATCCCATAAAAATCTCACCCCTTACTCATATACAAGTTTCGGAGAACCTTTCATTACCACGTAAATACATCTCAGGCCAAAACTGATATAACATATGACCCTGCAATCTGATCGTTGATAGTGGACTCCCCTCACTTGGCGCGAAGCCATAGGAAACATGTCGATGATCCACAATACTAACCTTCACCGATCATCAGACACCTCAAGCCATTTATTTGGCGCATGTCACCCGCGTGACAGTTAAACTCGCTTTCTCCAGTGCCTTGGCTGCCAGTATGTACCTTTTGCTAAATAGAAATCCCATACGAACTACATAGTCTCTAATACCACCAACTATCTTCATATCTACATCTACCTCGTGACCCTACCACGATTGTGATGATTAGGCAATTAATTAAACTTTCTTAAGATCATACTTATTAACTAGATGTCAGAACCTGCTGCACCCCCATGTGCACAATTGAATAATCTCTAAATACTTTCGCATCCTCGATCTGGATGACACGTTGTAACAATGATTGAACAAACCCGGCACCCTTATAACCCCTCGGTAGTATCACGAACCATTGGCACATAGTTGATACCAAGTGCACAATTTCATACATGAGTAGATGCAAAAGAACATAAGATATATGCTTCAAGCTGAATAAATGTCGCACTATAAGGAATGAAAGAAGTGGAGATTTTTCCTACTAGCTCTGTAGCCTCTCGAAGACAAGTACAGACGTCTCCATACCAATCCGCAAGACTCTACTAAACTTGTTCGTGATTCATAGAACCTATGAACCTAGAGCTCTGATACAAAACTTGTCACGACCCGCAATCCCGCCACAGGCGTCGTGACGGCACCTAGTCTCTAATACTAGGTAAGCCGATTTCAATTACATTTTTGAAGCCATTTTTTTAAATTAAATAAGTAATCAAAACTAACAACGGGACAAATAAGAATATACAACCTCCCAAGACTGGTAGTACTAAGTCACGAACTGTAGCTGAATACAAGATATGATCACGAGGACCAAATATACAATACTATTTGATTAAAAATTAACAGTACAATGAAATGAACAGACTCCAAGGGACTGCGATGACCAAGCAGCTCTACCTTGAATCCTTGCGATCACACTTTAACTCTGTCCGGGGTCCGATACCTCCAATACCTGACTCTGCACAAAAATGTGCAGAAGTGTAGTATGAGTACACCACGGTCGGTACCCAGTAAGTATCAAGACTAACCTCAGTGGAGTAGAGACGAGGTACAGTCAAGACACTCACTAGTCTAATAACCTGTGCAATATAATATACAAAATAATAGAAAACAAATAACAATAAGGGCAACATAAATCAACCGGTGATATAACAATAATGCAACAAGAACATCATAATTATTGCTCAGACGAATAAGGAACACAGGTATAACCAATTAATCAAGTCCTTCAAATATAAATTCTTTCGCCTATATGTTTTTCAAATAATAATTTTCAAGATATAATACTTTCCAATAAATATATTTTCAAGTAAAAGTCACCATGTGATACCTCATTTCACAATCATAAAAAATTACGGGTCTCAGCCCACTTTCATATTTTTTTCCACGGCACCTCGTACCCATATTTCTATCACCATCACACGGACCACTCACGTGTCAAAATATAAATGTATATAAGATCCGCAGGATCAATTTATTTTCACTAAAGTAAGGTTAAAATCTTTAAATCAAGTAAGAAATCAACAAAGGAATGAATTTATTTTAGAAACCATTTGGGTGAAGAAAATGACATTCCAATTAAAATGAAGCATCCGATAACTACTAATTTGGATGTAAAATTTATTAAATTAAAACATAATAGCAATTTCTTTTATTCGAAACAACTCAATTCTCGAAAACCAGTAAAAATCATAAACACAAATATGTAGAGTCTTGTATAAGGAGCCAAAGCCAATACAATACAACAAGGAATGCAAAACACATAATAAAATCAAATAATACATCACGGAAGAACACAAAAATTTACATATCATGGAAAAAAAAATAACCAAAGGCACGTGCATCCATAGAAAATTATCAACAAAGGGCACTCCCAAGGTACCGACTCGTAGTTCCAAAAGTAAATATGCAAGACATGGGGGATCTCCTAAGGTACCACCTCGTAGTACCAATGTAAATATGCAGGGCAGGGGGATCTCTCGGAATACCGTTCAGTAGTCCCAAAGTAAATATGCAAGGCAGGGGGATCTCCCGGAATACCGTTCTGTAGTCCCAAAGTAAATATGCAAGGCAGGGGGATCTCCCGGAATACCGTTCTGTAGTCCCAAAGTAAATATGCAGGGCATGGAGATCTCCCGAAATACTGTTCCGTAGTCCCAAAGTAAATATGATTTCAACAACTGCACATCAAGTGCTCACATATCATAAATGGCTCATCAAGTGCTCAAATATTTCAACTTGCTACGAAAACCAACATAACATAATTTTTCACAATAAGGAACCCATGACTCGACCATAATATGCACAAAAATCTTAACAAAAATATCCGCGAGTGAACAACTCAACAAAATAATATTTCACATAAATTCAAGGTGGCAATCATACCAAATCATCATATAAGAACAATTTTAACAAACAGGGATTTCGGCATGACAAATAGAGGATTTAATAAGTTCCAATAATTTCTAACTTAATACATAGGGGCGTCTAAGGATTTTAATCAATGAAATTTGCATATATAAACCAAGTACGTACTCGTCACCTCGTGTACATGGTTTTCAATTATACAATTTGCATATAATACTCAATGCCTAAGGGGTATTTCCCCCACTCGAGGTTAAGCAAGACACTTACCTTATTGAAGTTGTGCCGATATTCCAAAATCGCCTTCTTGCTTGAATTGACCTCTGGACAGCTCAAATCTATCCAAATTAATTGAATCACTTCATTAAAATTCATCGAAAACAATTCCGAATAATAAAATACCAACTTAAAATTTTATTCTAAAAAGCCAGCACGGGGCCTGCCCCTCGGAACCCGATAAATTTTTTACGAAATCTGAACAGCCATTCCGATACGAGTTCAACCATACCAAAATTATTAAATTCCGATAACGGATCACCCTTCAAATCTTAAATTAAAGTCTAGAGGATTTCTACCATTTTCAACTCAATTCACTAATTTAGTGATAAAAACAACAATAGATTCATATAATTTAACCAAAATGAAGTTTAGAATTCTTACCCCAACGTTTCCCTTGAATAACTCTCGAAACATCGCCTCACCCAAGCTTCCTTGGTCCAAAAATGGAAGAATGAGATGAATTTGGACTTTATTCTGCTGCCCAGGGATTTGTTCTTCGCGTTCGCGACCCTTCCCTCGCGTTCGCGATGAACAAATTCTCCAACAACCATTTTCAAACTCTTCTCAGACAACCTCTAGTATAATGGTCATAACGTTTTGTACAAATCTCCAAATGAAAAATGGTTTACCTTTCTGGAAACTAGACTCAAATAGCTATATATTGTATTTGTTGCTCATCTCCCCGTTCCTTATAGATTGCGAAATATAAGCTTCCTAAGTTAGCCCTTTGCAACAGAGATTTCCAAACTCTTCCCAGATAGCTTGTAGTGTATCCACCATAACCTTTGGTACACAACTCCAAATTCCAAATGGTTTACCTTTCTGAAAACTAGACACAAAGAACTACAGTTTCATTTTGGATTATCTCTAAATTCCTTATAGATTGCGAGATATGGGTCTCAAAATTCAGACAGCGAACAACAAAATTTTCTTCTTCGCGAACGCGAAGAACAAAGTCCCAACAGCAAAATCTTTCATCGCGAACGCGAGAGGCTCCTCGCGAACGCGAAGAACAACACCAGAACCAGCAACCAGCAGCATTAAAACACCTAAACTTGGTCCGGAACCACCCCGAATCAAACCCGAGGCCCCCGGGTCCCCATCCAATCGTAACAACCAGTCCCAATACATAACACGAACCTGCTCGAGGCCTCAAATCACATCAAACAACATCAAAGCCACGAATCATACCCCAATTCAAGCCTAATGAACTTTGAAATTTCAAATTCTATATCTTGTGCCGAAACACATCAAATCAATCTGGAATGACTTCAAATTTTGTACACAAGTCATAATTGACATAACAAAGCTATTCCAATTTGCAGAATCAGATTCCGGCCCCGATATCATAAAGTCAACCGCCGGTCAAACTTTCCAAAAATTCATCTTTTCGCCATTTCAAGCCAAATTCCTTTACAGGCCTCAAATAATTTTCCGGACATGCTCCTAAGTCCATAATCACCATACGGAGCTATTGACATCATCAAAATTTCATTCCGGAGTCGTCTTCACATAGTTCCAACTACGGTAAAAATCCTAAGACTTAAGCTTCCGTTTTGGGGACCAAGTGTCCCAAATCACTCCGAATCATCTGGTAACTGAATTCAACCACGCACGCAAGTCAATACACATAATAAGAAGCTGCTCAGGGCCTTATGCCACCAGACGGGGCTTAAATTCTTAAAACAACAAGTCGGGTCATTACAGTTGGACTCAAAATTGAATGGGTTGTCGGATTTTTGGGTTTTTGTCGGGCTCCGATGTGCGGGCCAGGGTGTGATTTTTGGCCGGATTTAGGATTTGATTTAGGATTCGATCTTTATCATTTAGAGTTGTTTCCTTGGGCTTTATTTGATATATTTGAGTTGCTTATGGTGAGTTTTGAGTCGATCGGAGGTCGCTACGCGTGTGATGGCATTCTTGGAGTATCGCTTGGCTTGCTTGGTATTGGAATTGGCTTGTTCGAGGTAAGTTGCTCTTCTAATCTTAGAGCTGAGGGTATGAACCCTCAATATATGTATTATGTGAATTGTTGGGAGGTGACGCACATGATAGGTGACAGGCGTGTGGGCGTGCACTATGGAAATTGTGACATAATTATTTTCGTGGAATTTTATAGTAAACTAATCTTGGCATTTTTCTTGTGTTGTCATATGTTAAAGGAATTTGAGCTGAGAATCATATTAAAAATCAGGTTGAGGCTATGTGCCAGTATTATTGGGACCCACAGAGGTCATATTGCTATGAATTATTTGTTTTAAATTGAAAATTCATACTCAGACATATTCATTTCATTGCATATCATATCTCAGTCTCTGTTGTTATTTACTGATACATCATATCATCATTTTCAGGCCATTTTCATGACTTCATGAGTCCGAGAGACTGGAGATATTAATGATTGAGTGAGGCCGAGGGCCTGATTGTGAGGATAATTATGGGATCGGGATACACGCCGCAGCAGGCCAGATTGGCTTATTATAGCACGTGAGTTGTCCGTGTGGATCAAGATATTATTATAGCAAGTGGGTTGTCCGTGCAACACGTGAATTGTCCGTGCGGATCCAGATAATAATATAGCACGTGAGTTGTCCGTGCAGCACGGGAGTTGTTCGTGTAGATTATAGTGCTTGGGCTGAAGGAGCCCCTCCGGAGTCTTTACACACCCCCAGTGAGCGCAGGTACCTACTGAGTGCGAGTGCCGAGTGCCGAGTGCGAGTGTCGAGTGCGAGTGCCGAGCGATTGGGAGGACTGAGTGATTGGGAGGACTGAGTGACTGTGAGGACTGAGTGACTGGGAGAACTTAGTGAAATGATACTCTAAGAGTATGCACATGATTTTATCACTGAGTTGCATCGCATTGACATACACACATGACATAGAGGCATAGAGATGTATTTTTCTCATGTTGTACAGTATCACATCATTCATGATTTCTCACACATGTTGACAGATGAGCATAGTTATGCATTTATTTTTATACGGGTTATCTCGAAAGAAAATGAAACATCTCATTTATTATTGAAATGATTTTGAGAAAATTATTGTTTTCAAACTTATTCATATTTTTGGCAGTTTCGGTAAACGATTTGGGTTTTCACTAATGTACTTGAAAGGAGGAACTATTTTTAGAAATCATGATTTAGCTGAGCATTTTATCTCTGAGTTACTTCTTGTATTATTTGCTTTACGTTGTTTTGGGCTGTGGTGGACTATTTGTTTTGCACCCAACCTTGGTAAAAGCTCGTCACTGCTTTCAACCTAAGGTTAGGTTTGTTACTTACTCAGTACATGGGGTCGGTTGTACTGATATTACACTTCTGCACATTGCGTGCAGATGTTGGCTGTTGTTGTTGCTGTACTCGATGGTTTCCGGATTTGAAGATGTACATGCGTTCCTATTATAACTGCCTTTTGTTCATGGTAGCCTTAGATTCATAAAACTCTGTTTATGTACTTTTCAAACAGATGATGTATTTAGTTCATACCAGATTTGTATACTCTATTCTTAGAAGCTCATGATTTGTACTACCAGTTCTTGGGGAATGTATAAGATTAAGATTTTTCTTTACTTAAACTGCTTTCATAATTGTTAATGGAATTGGATAGTTGATAATTGGCTTACCTAGCGGGTTGGGTTAGGTGCCATCACGACTAGTTGGATTTTGGGTCGTGACAAGGTGGTATCAGAGTTCTAGGTTCATAGGTTCTACAAGTTATGAGCAACTGTCTAGTAGAGTCTTGCGGATCGATATGATGACGTCCATACCTATCTTCGAGAGGCTACAGGATATTTAGGATATACTTCCTATCTTTCTTTCCTTATCGTGCGACATTGATTCAGCTCGAAGCGTAACTCTTTAAATTCCTTTCATGCATTCGTATGCGCACATGAGCGCTCGGTATCGGCTGTGTGCCGGCAGCTTGTGATTCCATGGTTAAGGTGTGAGATGTGATTTTGGCGTGCTGATGATGTGCCAGTCTGGAGAACTTGAGGCCGGGTTTTGACAGTAGCTTGAGTACGGAGATTTGGATTGTGTGAGCACGTGCTTTTGGGACTTATAGGTCCGTTGATGTCCCTATTGGTGGAATTTGTGATTGGATGACTATGTGGTGAGTATAATGTAACTGCGAGATGCATTCAGATTGTTCGAATGTGATGAGAAGAGTTTACTTGAGATGTAGCAAGGACTATGGGGTGTCTGATTTCTTTCTTGATTTGGCGTATGGTCTCGAGTTATGGGTGTGTTGAGGGATCTCTCATGTTGTTTAGTTATGGAGTGAAGTAGATTCTCATGTCTTCTTGATGAGTTCAGAATTGAGAAGATTAAGAGATTGCGCAGTAGTCGTGACTATGGGAGAGTATAGAGAAATGTCAGCTTGAGGCAAGCCGGTGGGTTATCTCCTGCGAGGTGTCCTGAGGTTATGTGATCCCTATGATGTTTTGTAGAGAGTTCTCCTTTACCAGTGAATGATAATTGTGCGATTTGAGTTTGGATCGGTTGTAACAGTTGACCTGACTATCACGAGGATGAATGCGAGATTTGTAGATGACTCGAGGTATTATATGGTTTGTGTTACATGAGCTTACGAAGGATTTAGTTGAATTTCAGTGGGGGATTCTGGCAGTAATAGAGTATGGGTATTGTGAATTATGGAGTGTTTTAATCTATGGCTTGGAGCCGAGTGGGGGAGTCTGCTATAGATAAGTTGATTACACGATTGTGTGCTGTATTGGTTTCAGTTTGAGGTATACTGGTGAATCAGTTATGACTGGCAGAGGTTGAGTTCGAGGAGGACTCGAGTAAAGGAATTTATGGATACAGGTTGTATTACACTCTATGGGTAGATGGGAATCATAAAATAATTGAGTGGTTATTCGCAAAGGATGTAGTGTACATGGAGTAGGAATTTGCTCGGTTACTTAGGAGTGTGAGTTACTCCTTTGGGTGTCATCGTGCCAATGGGGCACTAGTCATTCGGTCCGTTTGGGGCAGTGCAATTGAGATTTGGGCAGAGTGGATGACTCTCGAAAATGGTTCTAACGGATTCAAGAATTATATGTAGCAATTGGGAATTTCGGATTGGTATATGGCTAGAATTTGATATTTGCATTGGACGGTGTTGAGACTTGTGGCATTTTTATATCATTGTGGATTATGCATTTTAGTATCAAGAAGGTGAAGGAAAAAATTTTAGGTTCACATAAGGTCTCTTTAGAGTGGGTGTCGCAGTTGTGGTGCTTTGGGGTGCATAAAAGAGGAGTCAGCAGCTTATGGGCCTTAGGTTGGTGAATTTTGGTTAAGGATCGTGGTGTTCCAGCAAGGAGGATGATCAATTTGAAGGCAATTTGGAAGGGACTTGGAGAAATTGGAAAGCGTGGTAATAAGTTAGATCAGCACAGTAATGGATAAAAATCAGTTCTTTGGGTACTTATGATGTGGCTAGTCCCCACAGGTGTTTCGTGGCAATGCTCTTGGGTTTTGGCAACCTGCGTGGCTGGGTTGAGTTAGAGAGATTCGGTTCACGTAGCTTGGTTATGTGCAAATGGGTTTCGAAGAGTTCTCGATGGTTTCTACCACGGTTCGAAGAGTATATTTCCTACCGGCGTGAGGAATATGTTGCGTATTGGGATTTTCTCCGGGATGAGATCAAATGGAAGGTTTCTGACTGATCGGGTATGTATTCTTCTTGTGACTCAGAGTTGATTATAAGATTCTTGTACTCTTCGCAGTATGGCATGGTAGATGTAGTGTATTGCATGGGATTGAGATTTGCTTGTGCAAGGTCATATTTCAGTTTTGAAGGGAAGGACATAAATTCGTAGGCAGCATGGAAGGTTTCAGATGACTAGGTAAATGATATTACTATTTCGTATGGCTTGATGAAAGTGTACATTTCAGAAGGGGCAATGTGTTTTGATTTATGGGTACTTAACTGGTATTGCGGCACTCTCCGGGTTGATCGACTGCTGATATTCAAATTTTGCCAGGTGGAACGGAAGAATTTTAAAAGTATTTCTCATGGGATGACCGTGTATGAGAGATGTGTTAGACATTCTGAAGGTGGAGATGGAATCAGATATGGTGATTCACGTGTTTTATGGATTTGGAGGCTGGGAGTTCTTAGGAGCAGATCATTTCATGGTTGTAGACTGTGAGGTAGTGGCCGCAGCTAGCCAGATAATAGTATGTGTTATGATTCAGTCATTGTGGATTTTCGTAGGGTTACTTATCTATTTGTGGGTGACCAGAGTCGATTTGGGGTCCGTTGGTAGGCCCAAATAGGATGTGTATTCTACACCGAGCCGGATTGGTTGGCCCATACTACTATTGTCGAGGGATGTGCCATTCGGTTGTTGTTGAGATTATTCGTGTTCTGAGATGATCTGTGAGTTACTTTTCTATGCTATGAGGAATTGTGATTCGTTGGTTTTAGGCACACATGGTGCGGTTCTATTGTTGTCTTATAGGGGTATTTAAGCGAGATGAGTAGTTGGTATTATATGATTGAGGGCGTATTGGTTATGTTCTTTCAGGTTTTGTGTGTCATTGTGTCATTTGCTTCTCCATGGTTATGGTAATGCACTTTGAGTACTTGATGTCGAATTGCGCATGGTTATCAATTTTGTTTTAACAGGGTGGCTTGAAGTATTTCATATGGACCAGTAGTTGGATAGGGTCGCGCATTGCAGCAGAGTTATGTGGAAATATGATTCTTTGTGTTAGATTCGTGTGTTATGGTTTTATGGTAGGTGATGGGTTTAAGCTTTTCGTTGTGGTGGTACTTGTTGAGCTTGCGGGACGGTTCTCTCGTTTGAGTCATTTTCCATGATTGAGTACATTTGAAATGTTGCTTATTGATGCACGTGTTGCACGGGCTGTGGCTTTAGATTGAATGGGTGTGTCATGTCACTAAAGTGGTCGTGTTAGATGAGATGAGGTCATTGGACCTAGAATGGATACTATCCGATTTGATTACAACATGTTTGGAAGGATAATATCGAAAGTCGGCTTAGAATTTGCTATAGTTCTTGTCGAATGAGAGGGAATTCCATGACTGGTTGATCTGATGAATGGTTATGAGTTCTGCGTGTTCCTTTCATCATCGGCAGTGTACGAAGGTTTTAGAGCGAGGCTTTGTTTGATATGAGGTCTATTACCGGTATTGGGTTATTTTGAGCAGCTACTGTGATTTAAAATTTTTGCTATGAGTATTTGAGTTATATGGTACATCATGTGATTACATCTTGGGTTATAGATTTAGATATGGCTTGATATAGCTTGTTCAGACTTATACAATGTATAGATGCGAGATTCTGATCTTATAGAAATTGTGGATGTTGGAAATTGGATTCTAAGGTCTATGGGCTAGGTTGAATTGAGAGACTACAGTTATGTTGTGTTGTCGGGCCTATATGGAATAGGGTGACGTGGGATCACCCCCGGGTATGTGCATGGTAAGGTTATATGGCGATTTGATAGCTTTGAGAACAACTCTGGATACGTTCGAGGATGAACGTATGTTTAAGTGGGGGAGGATGTAACGACCCGACTGGTCGTTTTGAGCATTTGCACTTCGCTCGGTAGTTTACGGGCATGAGTAGCTTTGTATGATGTATTTTGACTTGTGTGAATCGTCGGTTTTCATTTTCAGGTATTTCGGAATTGAATTGGAAGAATGGATTTCATTGTTGAAGCTTTAAATTGGGAGAGTTGACCAAGTTTGACTTTTTAGCATTTGACCTCGGATTGGAATTTTGATTGTTCCGTTAGCTCAGTTGGGAGATTTTGGACTTAGGAGCGCATCCGGATTGTGATTTGGAGGTCCGTGGTTGAATTTGACTCGAAATGGCGAACGTTGAAATTTCAAAAAGTTTGACCAGGAGTGGACTTATTAATATCGGGGTCGGATTCCGATTCCGGAAAATGGAGCAGGTCCGTAATGTCGAATGTGACTTGTGTGCAAAATTTGAGGTCAATCGGACGTGATTTGATAGGTTTCGACATCGGTTGTGAAAGTTGAAGTTTCAAAGTTCAATGATTTCGAATTGAAGTGTGATTTGTCGTTTCGATGTTGTTATATGTGTTTTTAGGCCTCGAGTAGGTCCGTGTTGTGTTATGGGACTTGTTGGTATATTTGGACGTGGTCCCGAGGGGCTCGGGCGTGTTTCGGATTGATTTTGGAGCATTTTGAAATTTTGGCTAAGGTTCATTGCTGCTGGTTCTGGTATGACTGCACCTATGGCTGGTTTGCGCAGGTGCGATGGTCGCAGAAGGGGGAAGAGGAGTCGCAGAAGCGAGAAGTGGCTGGGTGTGGAAGACCGCAGAAGCGGATTTTTGTAGCGCACCTGCGTGCGCGCATATGCAGTATTTGGACCACAGGTGCGTAAGGCTTTACAGAAGCGGGATTTGATATCCGCAGGTGTGGAAGGGCCAGTCTCCATGGGCTTCGCAGATGAGAGGCATCATCCGCATAAGCGGAGGTCGCAGATGCGATATTTTAACCGCAAATGCGGAATAGCTGGGCAGAGTTATAGAAATCGAGGGTTTTGTTCTTTCTTCATATTTTGAGATGTGGGACTCGGAATAAGGCGATCTTTGAAGCAAATTTCATCACAAGGATTGGGGTAAGTGTTTTCTACTCAGCTTTGATTACATTTCAAGAATCTATCATCATTTCTTTGCCAATTGGTTGAGGAATTTTAAAGAGAAATTGGGGGTTTTGGCCTAAAGTTTTATAATATAGATTTTTGAGTTTTGAATATCGAATTGGGGTCCAAATTGAGTGAAACTAGTATGGTTGGACTCGTAATTGAATGGGTTGTCGGATTTTTGGAGTTTTGTCGGGTTCCAAGATGCGACCCCGGGTGTGATTTTTGGCCGGATTTGGGATTTGATTTAGGATTCGATCTTTATCATTTGGAATTGTTTCCTTGGGCTTTATTTGATATATTTGAGTTGCTTTTGGTTAGTTTTGAGTCGATCGGAGGTCGCTACACGCATGATGGAATTCTTGGAGCATCGCTTGGCTTGCTCGGTATTGGAATTGGCTTGTTCGAGGTAAGTAGCTCTTCTAATCTTGGAGCTGAGGGTATGAACCCTCAATACATGTATTATGTGAATTGTTGGGAGGTGACGCACATGCTAGGTGACGGGCGTGTGGGCGTGCACTATGAAAATTATGACATAATTATTTCCGTGGAATTTTATAGTAAACTAAATAGTAAACTAATCTTGGCATTTTCCTTGTATTGTCATATGTTAAAGGAATTTGAGCTGAGAATCATATTAAAAATCAGGTTGAGGCTATGTGCCAGTATTATTGGGACCCACAGAGGTCATATTGTTGTGAAATATTTATTTTAAATTGAAAATTCATACTCAGCCATATTCATTTCATTGCATATCATATCTCAGTCTCTGTTGTTATTTACTGATACATCATATTATCATTTTCGGGCCATTTTCATGACATTATGAGTCCGAGAGACTGGAGAGATTGATGACTGAGTGAGGCCGAGGGCCTGATTGTGAGGATAATTATGGAATCGGGCTGCATGCTGCAACAGACCAGATTGGCTTATTATAGCACGTGAGTTGTCCGTGCGGATACAAATATTATTATAGTACGTGAGTTGTCCGTGCAGCACATGCCGTGCATATCCAGATATTATTATAGCACGTGAGTTGTCCGTGCAGATTATAGCGCTTGGGCTGCAGGAGCCCCTCCGGAGTCTGCACACACCCCCAGTGAGCGCAGGTACCTACTGAGTGCGAGTGCCGAGCGATTGGGAGGACTGAGTGACTGTGAGGACTGAGTGACTGGGAGGACTGAGTGAAATGATACTCTGAGAGTATGCATATGATTTTATCACTGAGTTGCATCGCATTGACATGCACACATGACATACAAGTATAGAGATGTATTTTCCTCATGCTGTATAGTATCACATCATTCATGATTTCTCACACATGTTGACAGATAAGCATAGTGATGCATTTGTTTTTATACGGGTTATCTGGAAAGAAAATGAAACATCTCATTTATTATTGAAAGAATTTTGGGAAAATTATTGTTTTCAAACTTATTCATATTTTTGGCAGTTTCGGTAAACGATTTGGGTTTTCACTGATGTACTTGAAAGGAGGAACTATTTTTAGAAATCATGATTTAGCTGAACATTTTATCTCTGAGTTACTTCTTGTATTATTTGCTTTACATTGTTATGGACTGTGGTGGACTATTGGTTTTGCACCCGACCTTGGTAAAAGCTCGTCACTGCTTTCAACCTAAGGTTAGGTTTGTTACTTACTCAGTACATGTCGGATGTACTGATACTATACTTCTGCACATTGCGTGCAGATGTTGGCTGTTGTTGTTGCTGTACTCGATGGTTGCCGGATTTGAAGATGTACCTGCGTTCCTATTGTAGCTGCCTCTTGTTCATGGTAGCCTTAGATTCATAAAACTCTGTTTATGTACTTTTCAAACAGATGATATATTTAGTTCATAGCAGCTTTGTATACTCTATTCTTAGAAGCTCATGATTTGTACTACCAGTTCTTGGGGAATGTATAAGATTAAGATTTTTCTTTACTTAAACAGTTTTAATAATTGTTAATGGAATTGGATAGTTGATAATTGGCTTACCTAGCAGGTTGGGTTAGGTGCCATCACGACTAGTTGGATTTTGGGTCGTGACATGAACTCTCCATCTCTTTGTGGGACTTGCGAGCAATCGGAGGCCTTCCGGTGCATGGGTCCTTCAACGACGAAGTTATCCCCTCAGCTAAGGAGTTGACACAAGCGGGCGATCAAGGAAAACCTTTCCTCTCAAGAAGTTGTCTGCACCTGTTCTCGGCATTCTACAAACTCATGAAGGATGATGTCTACGGGGTCTCCATTCATGATTGGGTGGAGTTTTGGTTTCGAGGTCCGAGTAGGTATGCCAAGCCTCCGCAAAAGTCATCAAGGAATTGGACTACAAGGCCAAAGTTGAATCATAATCCTTCTAGAAATATTGATGCGAGCTTCCTACCACGAACCAACGAGGAGAATGCCCTATTTGTTGAGCTTGGTGTGGAGGAGTCACTCAGAGCTGAGACTTATTTGGCGGCTTTCCTTACATGTTGGCTTTGCAAATTTGTGTTCTCCAACAAGAAGATCGACTACATTCGTGCTAGTGTCTTCAAAATCGCGAGTTTGATGGTTCATGGAGAGAAGTTTTCCTTGGCGGTTTCAGCCCTTGCAAGTATCTACCATGGCTTTAAAGAGAACTCCACTTCTCAAGATTTGGGCGTCTACAAAGCACTCTTTCCTATTCATTATGTATATAGATGGATAGGAGCATATTTTGACACCAACTATCGTGTTAAGCGTCCACAACGAGGTCCGCAAATGTGCAAGGTTTCTAGAGAGAAGATGGCCAAGCATTTTGACCTTAGTAATGCCCGCGAGTTATTTCAACAAGTTAGTGCGCGACAACTTCACCACTTGGCCATGCTACAAGGGAGGGAATTGCATCTTACCGATCACGATGAACAATCGAATTCTTGGAGCGACTTTTTTATAAGTCGTCGCTCAAGCATACTACGATAGCATGATCACTACCACAATATGTTGCTTTTCTTTTACGGTCTAACCAAAATAATAAAGCTAGACTATAGGTATTGAAGATCATTCTCAGTATTTATACTTTTGAAAGATATGACATTCGAATTAACGAATGAAAAATAGGAAAATAAAAAATGCACTCACACACTACACACCTACTTATTATTATTTAATGAAGTCAAATCCACAATTATCTTTAGTCTTAATTTCTCAAAATTCATCTTGCTGCTTTAGTCGAGAATCGACCATCACGTCTCCACTGATTAAAATTAATATATACATAATCTTAATATTGTCAAAATAGCGGTTAATTTATATAAAACAAAAAATCGTACGAAAATACAAAAATAAATCTATAAATTAAATGAAAAAAATTAGAAACAACCTTTTGCACCAAGTTGATGGGTGAGGTATTTGTTGACAACATAATATAAAGACGACAATGTCCATGGAAGAAAAAAAGTAAAATAGGCACGTACCCTTAACTTGATTCTGATCAATTTAAAGCTCTAGACACATACAATCCCTTATATAGACAAAATATGACACGATAAATATACATGTGAATACGAAGATGTATAATTATGCATCTCTAATGTATCAAACCCAAATCTCCCTTCGGAGGAGATTTACACCGCGAAGAGATTGTTAAAATAGTACGGGCTAGCCAGTTTTCGGACTGGTCATTCAAAAATAGCCGGTGTTTGCCAAGTCATTGAAAAATAGCCACTATTTTGCTGCAACAGAGACCGGTCCAACATAATATACTGGAGTTCGGTGCACATGTGTATGAACTTCCAGCATATTATACTGGACCGGTATACTTTGCTGGCTCCGATATAATATACTGGAGTATACTAGAGTACTGCAATTTCAATGTGTTAGACAATATACTTGCTGGCTCCAGTATAATATACTGAAGTATACCGGAGTACTTGCAATTCTCTCACTACCTAAGAGAGCATATATACTATTTCTTAGGTAGCGAGAGAATTGCAAGTAGCAATGCCAAAAACGATGGGATAGATCCTTGCATCAATTTGTGCTTTGTGCATGCAACATGTGACTTGATATTTTATGTCTCTCTTCTTTGCTTCTTTTTATGACTTTAAATTCAAAAAATATATTTTTAAGTATCTATTCGCACAATGAGTAATATGATATTCTCTTATTCTTTGATTTTATGGTATTCTTTAGTCACCAAGAATGACTCCCTCTGATTTTTTGTTTTGTTTTTGTTATAAAGGTGTGATTGAAGCATACAATTATATTTTTTAGAAGTTTGGTGCTAGAGGAAAAGGTATATGTAGATTTGACTTCATGCCTAATCTACTTATCTTTTTGAAATTCCTTCATAGTCTTCAATTTCGAAAGTGTTCATAATATAGGAATTTACTAATATTAGATAGTTGAGGTGAGAATATATTTGGTTCATTCATCTTTATGTTATGTTTTTTTCCGTAAAACGACTTTAATATTCAATACAAATTGCTTACCTGGATTTGTAAAAAATATAGATTTGATTAGTGAAGTTAACTTAGGCATATGCATTTTGGTGAAATGGATGTATTTTGAAACTGCTTCATAAGGTTAAACCAAGTCCTCTAGCTTTCGTTTTAACGTATTTTGGTATCGTTATAAATTAATTTTCCAATAATAAGTTTGAAAATAATGATGCAGTTGCAACAGAACTTATCGAAACAAATGTTTTATGAATCAAGTATTATTTTGTGTTTGAGATATTTAAACATGTCAAAGATGGAAGAAATAAAAAGGAGAACAAGAAGCAACGAGGATAATTGGATATTAAGAAGATTATACATTGATGCTCTCTCAATTTATGCTTTACTAGATTGACGCCATATTTTTACAATGAACTATCAACAATTGTTGTTACTTACATAAATTATGTTAGCATTTGTACGGGAATCTAGAGTCATATTAGGTAATTAAGCATGGTCGATGTTAGCTCATATGCGTAGAATTACCTTTATAAACTTACTCATGCATTTAAACGTAACTAATTATTTAATTGTTTATGTTTTTTTTTTGTGTATTAATATTTATATACTTATTCAATTTTATGAATTACTAACACGTTAATCAAGAAGGATACGAAAAGTAATAGTGAATCATAAATCAGATTAGTAGCTTGTTAGTCTGTTACAATCGAAAAGCAATACTATCAAAGAGCCATGAAAAAAAAAGTGGTCATACAATCGGATTCTACTTTTTTTTTACTTAACCTTTTTTTTAAATTCCTATCTTTGTGATTTATGCATGAATCCAACTTCTACAAATATTAGTTAAACTAAATAAAACCCAATGATCTTAAAATATATTTTATTTGCATGAAATTGATTAATTTATTGGTATATAATTTAGCAGCATGCTCTTATAATATATTAATTTATTTGCATGAAATTAACTTGTTGGTATATAATTTAACAGCATGCATGAAACTATGTTGAAGATTGTTTTTCAGGTTACAAGTCCACCATTTTGTTTTTATTTTCTCCAAAATTTAGTTCTAACAACCATGCACTACATAAGTTGAGGCGAGAAACTAGTAATAATAAAACTATGAAAAAGACTTAGGGTTTCTTCGCTACTTCATAGCCCATAGGACACCGAATTTTTCCTTGCAATTCACTCATCCGAATATGTTTCAACTCCGGAGACTGTTTAAGCAGCAGAGGGATGTCTCTTTGAAGCTTGCAAGGCATGTATTCTTCAGCGATTTTGAAGGCCAACAGTCGGTAGCAAAGGTCCTTCGAGGATCGATCAGGAAACAAACAGATGTATACTTAACCTTAGCCAATCGTGTTGTTCCAACGGCGGTTCATAAAGGGGAAAATAACATGGTCTTCTCTCCGTTGTTGATGCAAGTAGTGTTGGGTCTCATGACGGCGGGTTCAGCTGGTCCAAGCCGTGACGAGCTTCTCTCTTTCCTCAAATCCAATTCTACTGATGAAATCAACTATCTCTCTTCTCAGCTCGTCGACTGTGTCCTTCCTGATGGTAGCCCCAATGGTGGCCCTCGTTTGTCTGCCGCTAACAGCGTCTGGGTCGATCACTGTGCGATTTTTAAGCCTTCTTTCCAACAGATTGTGGACAATGTTTACAAGGCTACTTCTCTTTCTGTTGATTTTACGTCCAAGGTTAGTTTTTTAATACTCCTACCATTGATTAGGTAGTTCACTAGAGTTCGTCTTTGCTGTTTAGGATGCTTGTCGGTAGACAAAAGTTTTCTCTATCGGAGGTCTTCTTGCCAAGGTAGAATATCCCCTAAGTATAAAATTTCCTTTTTTATTGCTGAATGTGTTAAGAATAATTGAGTTCTTACAATAGCTTCCTCTATGTTTGAGCAGGGATCAATGCGATATCTGAGCTCGTAAAAATCAGATCTTTTTAATATTTGAATGAACAGACAATAAATGGGTTAGAACAGAGGATTCTTGAATTTCTAACCCACTAATTTGGGATCGATTCTTGGTTGATTTAATTATGAGGTTGCTTTATGGCATCATTTTCGTATAAGGAAATCTATTGCGTGAATTCTTTCTTTGTCCTTCCTGGTTTTCCTTAAATACTTAGTATCATGGGGATTTGTCATACTTTCTACCTACCATAGGCTTTATTTTGCAGCTGATAATCACCTAGGATGTGTATGCAGCTTAAATTGAAATACTATAATGTGCTAAGTTGTGTACCAGTATTAATTTTTTCAGCTCTGTGAACTGTCAAGTTAGCTGGGTCAGGTAATGTGGTGAATGGATTGTAAACTAGAACACCAGAAGTAACAGTTTCATTATAAATTCTTCCTACTCCTATGGAGCCTGGCTTTTTTGTTCTTGTGGATTGCCTGGCCCTGAAACATCTTTTAACCAATAGGGCCAACAGAAACAGCCTTGTCTTGCATATGAAATTCAGTATGATTATCTTTTATGCTCGAGGGATTTGCGTTTCTGCTTTTAGGTAGGTCAGAGATGGTGCAGTTCATCTTTTAGCTAGATCAGAGATGGTGCGTTTCAATATTGTAGCACTTTGGGCTTTATCTTTGTGTGTTACCTTATTTCGCTTAGCTCTGGGGATAGATCTATGAGCACAGGGGTTAAATTTATGCAAATTCCGATAAACAGCATGCCAATGAACGGTGTCTCACATATTTTCACTATGCTTATTTATCTCCACATGCACTGGAGATTGAAGAAGTTTTACATTCATTTCTTAGAAAACATGCAATACTCTTCGACTTTTTTTAGGGTCTTAGCAATTTTTGCTTTGATAGTTCTTCTGACTTCTGAGTATTCACTATGGTCTCAAATATTGATGTATTGCCACAGGAGATTGAAGAAGTTGTAAATTCATTTCTTAGGAAGCATGCTATATATATTCTTCGACTTCATTTTTAGGGTCTTAGCAATATTAGCTTTGATAGTTCTTCTGACCTCTGTCAGGAAAAAAGGTTAGAAATAAATAAAAGGAAAGTTAAATAGAATCCTTTGCATATACTCCATATTTGTTTTACAATGGTTATTAAAGAAAAAACATATTTGGTTTACAAATTTTTGTTGGTGATGTAGCCTCTTGAGGTGGTCAATCAAGTGAATCAATGGGCTGAAAAGGAGACAGCCGGTCTCGTCAAAGAAATTCTACCTGTTGACAAGTTGACCATTTAACCAGACTTGTCTTTGCAACTCACTTTACTTCAAAGGTGTCTGGGATGAGAAGTTCAATGCATCAATGACAAAGGACAGTGAGTTCCACCTTCTCAATGGGACCTCCGTTGAAGTGCCCTTCATGACTAGCCAGAGGAAGCGATATGTAAAAGCTTATGAAGGCTTCAAGGTGCTGAGGCTTCCTTATAAACGTGGCTTGGATAGGCGTCATTTCTCCATGTATTTCTTTCTGCCTGATGCGAATGATGGACCGCCAGGCCTGGTGGAAAAAGTCACTTCTGACTCTGAATTCTTGGAGCGTCACCTTCCACATGTGAAGGTTGGAGTTGGTGAATTTCGTATCCCCAAATTTAAAATATCTTTTGGATTTGAAGCTTCTGAAGTTCTGAAAGGGCTAGGCGTGGTATCGCCTTTCTCTGGCGATGACCTCACCGAGATGGTGGAGACCATTTGTAACGAGGGCCTGTATGTTGATAGCATCTTTCATAAGTCCTTTATTGAGGTAGATGAAGAGGGCACAGAAGCTGCTGCTGCAACCACTGCTGTGTTTGGCCTAAGGTCTTTTCATTCACGAGAGAAAGTAGACTTCATTGCTGATCATCCGTTTCTCTTTCTGATTAGAGAAGATGAAACAGGCGTGGTATTGTTTGCAGGTAGCGTCCTTAATCCTCTCCTTGAGTAAGTTGTACCCCTACATGTAGGTCGATTTGTCCTTAATTCTCCCTTTGAGCAAGTCGCTACCACTACCTGGAGATTGATATTGTGCTCTCTGCTTCTTCTATTTAGTTGGTGCCCATAGTTTCCCCAACCCCCCTTACTAGAAAGTAATTTATTATGGAAAAGTATCGTCATGGACCCTTCATGAATCCTACTTATGCTTTTGATTGTACCTTTGTATACGGTCGAAATAGATTTCGGCATTCCTACGTTCGATCGAGTTCGAGTGTTAAGAAGTCGGAATGAGATTTTGGGAGTGAGCTCTGAGGTCGGTACTAATGAACCTCGAGCCCGAAGGTCGCTCGAGGAGGCGGCTCGATAATCCTATCGAGCCCGTGACCGAATCGATCCGCAAGACACTGCTTCGAGGTCGGAAATGCGCGACGCCCATCTCGAAGGTCGAACTCGATCCAAGACCGAAGGGCCCGACCCAGTAACGAGTTCGAGCTAGTATCGAGCTTAGAGACAAGAGCCGTTGCAACCACACCAAGAAATAGAATTTTGGCGGGAATCAAGGAAGAGACAAGTCATCATGGGTCTTCCACTACATATTTTATTTTATTATTTTTTGGTAATGACCCTCTTCTATAAAAGGGGGAATCCTTGTAAGCTAGAGGGGGCTGAACATAAAAAGATCACTTCTTATATTGATAGTAATCCCATTGTGCTTGTTTTACTTATTCATTCTTTTTGCTTATTATTTTCGTTCTTACAATCAACAATACAGATATTTCTATTTCTCTACGCGATTAATATCAAATTTTATAGCATATCCTTAGAACCATCCACAAATCTAACGTTATCTGATTTTTTCGGTAAACAGTTTCGCGCACACCGTGGGGCTAAGGGTAACAGTGATCGTTTGATATAAACCTAAAGTACACGCCAGTTTGCAACTTCAAATCAGCAATGGCTTTACCTATTGACCACGAAGCCGGCCTTCAAGATGAAACCAACAACTTGGCACCCGGGGCCGGAAGGCCACTCGATGAAGGCGCTGAGGCTCGAATCGAAGCACCCAAAATTCGAGTCGAAGTATCATTGGATGTCAATTCACAAATAGCTCTAAAGGCGAATCAGTGTTCCGAACTGGAAAGGAGCATTCAGGGTGGTACTCGATCCGTAGCTCGAGACACCCATAACGTGGAGGAGATCGGAGTCAGCTTACGGATGATCTTCGAGATGTTGCAAGCCCAGCAAATAGCGATAGCTCAGTTGCAGAGCCAAACTCAGGTACAAAGCAGGCCGGAGCCCAATCCGCTTCGAGAAGTCACCCACAGAACGGAACGAGCCATAGAGAAGCGAAATGAGCAAGAATCGGGGACTACTCCCGAAATTACTAAATTACTCGAGGAACTCACAAAACGAGTCGAAGCCAACGATAAAAAAGTAGAAACATATAATTCCAGGGTGAACCAGATCCCGGGGGCTCCACCAATGATAAAAGGGCTAGATTCGAAAAAATTCATTCAAAAGCCTTTTCCCTTGAGTGCAGCCCCTAAACCAATCCCCAAAAAATTTCGTATGCCCGAAATACCCAAATATAACGGAACGACCAACCCCAACGAGCACATCACTTCTTACACGTATGCCATCAAGGGCAATGATTTGGAAGATGATGAGATCGAATCTGTATTATTAAAACAATTCGGTGAAACCCTGTCAAAAGGGGAAATGATATGGTATCATAATTTACCATCTAACTCCATTGATTCTTTTGCTATGCTTGCAGATTGCTTCGTAAAAGCTCATGCCGGAGCCATAAAGGTCGAAACCAGAAAGTCGGACATGTTCAAGGTAATGCAAAAGGATAACGAGATGCTAAGGGAGTTCGTAGCTCGTTTTCAAATGGATCGAATGGATCTGCCACTAGTCACAGACGATTGGGTTGTTCAAGCTTTCACTCAAGGTCTAAATGAGCGGAGCTCGAGGGCTTCGCGGCAGCTGAAGCAAAATCTGATCGAGTACCCAGCTATTACTTGGACCGATGTGCACAATCGATATCAATCCAAAGAAAGAGTCGAAGATGACCAGTTGACTTCTAGGACCATTACGAAAAAGCAAAAGTCGACCAGAGATCGATACTAGCCATATAGCGGAAACGATACTACTGCTGAGTTTTCGAGGCCACTTTAAAATCAACCTCGTACACAGGGGGCTTTATCATTGAACGCATCTGTGATGATTATCAAGTTCGGTGCAAAGGAAATTACTTCGTTATTTCATGACAAACATTGTCTCAACGGGAAACGTTATAAGGGCCAAACGGTCAAAACGAACCATGCTTATATAGTTGGCCCGAGCCCTGACGCAAAACATGAACCCATGTATAATGACCTGCAAAGAAAGCTCTCCTCCTTACCGATATTCTATGTTCAAGATTTATTATGCAAACAGGATCGAGTTCGAATCATTCACTCGATTGCCAAGCCTACGGGCTACCTTTATTTCGAGTTCGAGCAATCACTCACTCGACCATTAAGCCTACGGGCTACTTTGACTATTACGCCTACGGGCTACATTGCATCGAGTTCGAATCATTCGCTCGATTGCCAAGCCTACGGGCCACCTTTATTTCGAGTTCGAGCAATCACTCACTCGACCATTAAGCCTACGGGCTACTTTGACTATTACGCCTATGGGCTACATTGCATCGAGTTCGAATCATTCGCTCGACTTCCAAGCCTACGGGCTACCTTTATTTCGAGCAATCACTCACTCGACCATTGACTATTACGCCTATGGGCTATATTGCATCGAGTTCGAATCATTCACTCGATTGTCAAGCCTACGGGCTACCTTTATTTCGAGTTCAAGCAATCACTCACTCGACCATTAAGCCTACGGGCTATTTTGACTATTACGCCTACGGGCTACATTGAATCAAGTTCGAATCATTCACTCGATTGCCAAGCCTACGGGCTACCTTTATTTCGAGTTCGAGCAATCACTCACTCGACCATTAAGCCTACGAGGTACTTTGACTATTACGCCTATGGGCTACATTGCATCGAGTTCGAATCATTCACTTGATTTCCAAGCCTATGGGATACCTTTATTTCGAGTTCGAGCAATCACTCACTCGAACATTAAGCCTACGGGCTACTTTAACTATTATGCCTACGGGCTACATTGCATCGAGTTTGAATCATTCGCTCGATTGCCAAGCCTACGGGCTACCTTTATATCGAGTTCGAGCAATCACTCACTCGACCATTAAGCTTATGGGCTACTTTAACTATTACGCCTACGGGCTACATTACATCGAGTTCGAATCATTCGCTCGATTGCCAAGCCTACAGGCCACCTTTATTTTGAGTTCGAGCAATCACTCACTCGAACATTAAGCCTACGAGCTACTTTGACTATTACGCCTATGGGCTACATTGCATCGAGTTCGAATCATTCACTCGACCTTTATTTCGAGTTCGAGCAATCACTCACTCGACCATTAAGCCTACGGGCTACTTTGACTATTATGCCTACGGGCTATATTGCATCGAGTTTGAATCATTCACTCGATTGCCAAGCCTACGGGCTACCTTTATTTCGAGTTCGAGCAATCACTTACTCGACCATTAAACCTACGGGCTACTTTAACTATTACGCCTACGGGTTACATTGCATCGATTTCGAGTCATTCGCTCGATTGCCAAGCCTACGGGCTACCTTTATTTCGAGTTCGAGCAATCACTCACTCGACCATTAAGCCTACGGGATACTTTGACTATTACGCATACGGGCTACATTGCATCGAGTTTGAATCATTCACTCGATTTCCAAGCCTACGGGCTACCTTTATTTCGAGTTCGAGCAATCACTCACTCGACCATTAAGCCTACGGGCTACTTTGACTATTACGCCTACGGGCTACATTGCATCGAGTTCGAATCATTCGCTCGACTGCCAAGCCTACGGGCTACCTTTATTTCGAGTTCGAGCAATCACTCACTCGACCATTACGCCTACGGGCTACATTGCATCGAGTTCGAATCATTCGCTCGATTGCCAAGCCTACGGGCTACCTTTATTTCGAGTTCGAGCAATCACTCACTCGACCATTAAGCCTACAGGCTACTTTAACTATTACGCCTACGGGCTACATTGCATCGAGTTCTAATCATTCACTCGATTGCCAAGCCTACCGGCTACCTTTATTTCGAGTTCGAACAATCACTCACTCGACCATTAAGCTTAGGGGCTACTTTGACTATTACGCCTATGGGCTACATTGCATCGAGTTCGACTCATTCGCTCGACTGCCAAGCCTACGGGCTACCTTTATTTGGAGTTCGAGCAATCACTCACTCGACCATTATGCCTACGGGCTACTTTGACTATTACACATGCGGGCTACATTGCATCAAGTTTGAATCATTCACCCGACTGCTAAGCCTACGGGCTATCTTTTTTTTGAGTTCGAGCCATCACTCGCTCGACTATTACGCCTACGGGCTACATTATTTCGAGCAAAACTACTCATTTCTTTTAATTAAAACAAACACTTGACTATTTAAGCTGAAGGACGCTCGAGCCCGATAAAGCAGAGGGGACTACCCATGAGGCCCGAAGGCAACAGAGATTTAAATTCAAACTGTCTATTTAGTTTGAAAGGCCATTTCTCTTCAAAAAAAAAATATATTCAAAGCATGTTGGGCCTCGTTGAAAAGACAGGAAGCCCCTCCGCATTCATCACTGATTGATCTTCTCCAGTTACCAAAGACCGAAGGTAACTGGCAATTCCCACCGGGGAAGAAAAAATTTGAGAATTCTCGATAAAGTCGGGGACTATAAAGACACATAAGATGATCGAGCATTACATACGTCATGGTCGGGATCGATAAAAACATCAGTGTATTTCCGATCGAGCTGCTGGGAAATCATATCGTTTCTCGCCACATCCTTTTCCGAGAAACGAGGGGACTATCTGTATACGGTCGAAATAGATTTTGGCCTTCCTACGTTCAATCGAGTTTGAGTGTTAAGAAGTCGGAATGAGATTTTGGGAGTGAGCTCTGAGGTCGGTACTAACAAACCTCGAGCCCGAAGGTCGCTCGAGGAGGCGGCTCGATAATCATATCGAGCCCGTGACCGAATCGATCCGCAAGGCACTGCTTTGAGGTCGGAAATGCACGACGCCCATCTCGAAGGTCGAACTCGATCCAAGACCGAAGGGCCTGACCCAGTAACGAGTTCGAGCTAGTATCGAGCTCACACACAAGAGCCGTTGCAACCACACCAAGAAAGAGAATCTTGGCGGGAATCAAGGAAGAGACAAGTCATCATGGGTCTTCCACTACATGTTTTATTTTATTATTTTTTGGTAATGACCCTCTTAAGGGGGAATCCTTGTAAGCTAGAGGGGGCTGAACATAAAAAGATCACTTCTTATATTGATAGTAATCCCCTTGTGCTTGTTTTACTTATTCATTCTTTTTGCTTATTATTTTCGTTCTTACAATCAACAATACAAATATTTCCATTTCTCTACGCGATTTATATTAAATTATATCGCATATCCTTAGAACCATCCACAAATCTAACGTTATCCGATTTTTCCGGTAAACAACCTTGTACTTTGAAACAATGACATCAAAGGTTTGTCTGGTATTTCAGTTTCTAGTCATGGTTGTTTTGCTACATGTGTTTTCTGTTCTGTTTGCCTGGCCAAAAAGAGGGTGCATATGATGAACATGCTAACTGTGGAGAAGTAGATGTTTCAAGATGGCACAGCTTGAAGCAAGTTAGAAATTGTTGCTAGCTCATCCACTTTCTATTAAAGTTAATTCTTGCAGTTAAAACTGCGTTAAATCATGTATACTAAGGTTTTTCTCTATAACCTCGGAAATGGATTTTCTTTTCTATTTGCTCGCTATATTAAATGGAACGAAGCCCTTGTTTTAAGTTTATTGTCCACACTATCATCCTCGCTTTCCCGTTGAACGTCAGAGGCTTTAGATAATGCTCATGGATTTGTTGATAAATTCCCTTTTTATCTCCTTTCGACTTTTAAATAAATATTTGCATGGGTACTGTGTTTATAGATATCTTTAATCTCAATCCCCCACACACACCCACTCGGAAGATTTTATAACGAAGTAAGCCGTTTTAATGAATAGGGGTGGAGCTAGAATTCATGATAACTATATTTGCATTACATATGTGTGCGTATTCAGCTTTAATAGGTAATTATTAGTAATTGAAGTCTGTTTACCTGTAAAATGGTACTGTTAAATTTATACGTGATTTATGCCTCCGGGGACAATAGCAACGATATCGATAAACAAGAAGATAAAATTATATTGAGCTTTGAATAAAGTGTAGTGTATGTTTGCCAGCAAATTTTTTGTCCTCTACAATGATAATAGAACTCACTATTTATAGTTGCACCTAGGGAACACGGTCGTAGGATCAAGCTCATCTTTAATGTTAATTACGAGGGCCATTGAAGAATATGTAACTGCAGGCAGTGAATGCCATATTCCTTGTAACGGGCCGTGTACTTAATGCTGTAGAATATTCCTCATTAAATGCTACCGGGTGACGGGCATGTATTTCATCTTTATGAGTGTCATTCTCTCTGGTAACAGACGGGATCGTTGCCTTCAGATTCAACTATCTTCTGTTTTCGGCTCCACGTATCACTTCCTCATGCAATCATTCAATATAAACATATTTTTACTCTATACAGATAGTCCCCCTGTTTTCTGGTGGCATAACTTTGTGTCACCCGGAAGTTAGTAGAAATACCTTATTTGGCGGGAATTTCACTGACTCCCTCTGAAAAGTTTCTGACGGTTGATTAGATGCACATTTCTCCGTATTTAATACCCCGAACACGCGTCATCCCACGATTTAGCATCACTTTTATCGGTAATCGAGGTAATTATGACCACGATTTTAGCCGCCTATACCTTTACTTATACGCTTCAACCTCCTTCATTTACAATTCATAATACTCTAAATCTTTACTCAACTTATACTTCGTCTTTAACCTTTCTTTAACTTTCTTCTTTGAGAGAAAACCTTCTTTCTCATAAAAAATGGCCTCTTCTTCCAGAAACCCTAGTTCTTAAAAAAGCAAAGGTAAAGCTAATGATGCTGCTTCCCCTACGGTGAGTACCATCATCCCAAAGAGTCTAGTTACTACCAAAAATTTGAAGAGAAGTATCCTGTTATTCATTCTCGTACGTGGGTTGTTAGTGTATACCCTTCTTCCATTCGTCCTTCCAGTATCCCTGCTGTGAATGAAGACTGCCACTGTCAAGATTTGGACATTATCGCTCCCGACTTGTTGGAGTGGATAACCTTACCCAAGAAGGGTTTTACGTATTTTTACATGTATCCCTTCACTTTGGGAGCATTTCTTTGAGTGGAGAGCTTGCCTCTGTCATCGTGGAGGTCTGCCTTCGCTACCAGGTGTGCTTGGCCCAAATAAGTCCTTCCGTGTGGAGGACAATCGCTTGTCTTCGGCGCCTGTGCCCGGAGATGGGAGAGGAGCTATCCCTAGCTCGAGTGATGAACCTTTATTCCCCTAAGATCTTCCGCGGGGGAATGATAAATTTCAGCAAGCGTGGCCACCATGCTCTGCTATCTAGCATGGATTATGATAATGACCATGGGTGGATGGAACGGTTCATTTCAGTCGCCACCAGTGACATCATCCCAACCACGGCTCCAGCCTTTCCAGAATTATGGAACCGCGCTCTTAAGTCTGCCATTAGTTTTTTCTTCTGTTAAAGATCATTCCACATCGTTATATACCCTTATTCTTTTACTTGTTTCAGTGACTCGGTGGGTTCCACCTAGGGTTGAAGGCTTGGACCAATGGGTCCAGAAAATTTTAGGCGTTACAATGCCCGAAACCCGCACGTGAGAAGAACTGTCCCTTAAATACGTGTGGAAGGCCAAAAATCATGATAAGTCGAACTCATCTTCTTTTTACCTTTTCATATAAGCAAGTTGTTTGACCCTTCTCTTTTATTGAATTCAGGTCTACGCCAGGGCTCAGTTGTCATCCTCGAGGAAGACGTTTTGGCTAATCCTATTGATGGGGTGAGGCTGTTGCAGGAGGCTTTTACACAGACAGGTGTCTCTACGCCTGCTTTCTGGTGCGAGTGCTTCTTCTCGGAATCCCCGGTCGGAGAATGAACAACCTAAGAGAAGAGGTTCCTCCACGGCTGGGGGAAAGAATAAGAGGGCAAAGAATGTCGCTCCCGAGTCGCCTCCGCAAGTTGTGGTGACGAGCCTCCCGCCCAGGCCGACCATAGATACCATGATGATTGACGATGATGGGGAAGCCAGCGAGGAGGGGGATTCTCTACATAGAAGCACTACGCTTGTCGTAGCCACTTCTCATCCTACAACGCCATCAACTTCATATCCTTCTTCACCAACTCTTCCTTTACCACCAACAACTGTTTCATCATTTCCACCGGCCGCAGCTGTCCGAGAAGATGATGTTCCTCTCCCCCAGTCCCCAGCTCATGGGAACTTAGGCAAAATTATGCTGCCCCTTCAGAAGATCTGCAATGGAGGAGGAACGTTACTCTCTTGGTCTCTACCAGATGCAATCTGCTGTCCCGGCCGATGGAACTTGCTAACAATCTGAAGCCTTTGGCTTCAATAAAAGATAGGGAAAAGATACAAGTTCTCTCAGGAGAGTGTTTGTTGAACAATGCTATGCACAACGCCATAACGGTATATTCTTCGTTTCCTTTGTTATCTCTTCTATCTTTGATATAGTAGTATTTTGAGTTTGCCTTTTTTGTTTTGCACGCCAATTTTCTTGCTTTCGAGGGCCTCCAAAGGTTGATTCGGGATAAGGAGGAACCTACCTCCGAGCGGGATCAACTTTTGGCCGAGCGGGACCAAACTGCTACTCGCCTCTCAGAACTGGAAGCTAAAGCTATTGAGGCTAATGTGTTGGAGGCTCAGTTGCAGCAAAGCGAGTAAGAAGTAGAGACCCTTAGCCAAGAGATCTGTCACGACCCAAACCGATGGACCGCGACGGGCACCCGGTACTTTACTCAACCGAGTACCAACATAACCTATCTTTTCGTATCATACTATCATAGATAACCGAGCCGGAGAGGCTGCCGTGAGATAAGTAGAATACAATATGATATACCAACTTATACATAAGACATACGGGCCTATAAGACCAAAATAACCATTCGTACACTGAACATAGGCCGACAAGGCCATACAATCTTTTACGTATATGACATCTGTCTACAACTCTCTAAGAATACATAATTGTCATAAAGGTTGGGACAAAGTCCCGCCATACCAAACAATATATGTCTAAATCATACTGACCCAACAAGCAACCCCGGAGCAAATAAAGCACACCAACATCTTCTGCTGAGCTGATATCCTACTTGGAGGGCTCTCGACCTGTCTATCGGGACCTGCGGGCATGAAACGCAGCGTCCCCAGACAAAAGGGACGTCAGTACAAATAATTTATAGAGTATGTAAGGAATGAAAATCAGTAAATAATAGACATGAGAGAAATATAGAGTAAATGACCCAACCTGTAAGTATGGGTAACTCTGTAAATCGTGAAATACTTATAGTGTCATGCATATACGTATGAATTTTATGTCGTGCATAGGTACATGTATTCATAACATCATCAAGCCTTTGAGGGCATCCCATCATATCATCTCGGCCACTGTGGGTAAAATCATCAACGTATACCAGCTGATCAGGTGGTGGTGCGTATATAACGCCGTAACCTTTTTCCATAGCCCATATACGTATAATATACATATATAAGCGTATATAACACCATCTGTTCATATATATATATATATATATATATATATATATATATATATACACACACACACACACACACGCCATATGGTCATGGGTCAATGTACATGTATAAATGAATGAAATGCATATGAAATACGTCAATAATATCTCTCGGAACGTCATAGGACCATTATACCTTTGATTAATGTCATAAAATAAATTTATCAACTTACGTATTTTCTGAGAACCATGAACAGATGATAGAATAATAAGACACGTGGGGAATCAAGAATATAGACACCCCTAGTATTTCTATGAGTAGAGTCATTTATGAAAGTTGCGTATTTTGCTCGTTTCATTTGTATCATTTGGATCATGCCAAAAGAAAGAAGGGATAGCCTTAACATACCTGAGCTGATTCTCTTGACAATCCCTCTAACACACATCAATTGCGATAACACGTAACGGCAGATCGAAGTAGGAAAAACTCCGTACGATATTTTTGAGAAAGATTGCACCGTACTCCCTTATAATTACAAAATCTCACATTGCTTGGAATTGCTGAAGATCTTACGTGCTTATGTGATATATGCAGATGCATATATGAATTACTCACGTTACCTACCATATTACTTACAAAGTCTTACTTACAAAATCTTACTTACTCATCTTACTTACAAAACCTTAATGTTTGAGATGATATGGGCCCCACTTTATGTGGATGACTTAGCCAACAATTGTTCTAATTATGCCACATAGTTTGCAAACCAAAGAGTCATTTATCTCCCAATTTGATTTGCTGCCACATTGAGCCCTTTAGGCTTATCCAACAATTATCCACTTTATTCCTTAATTATATGGTTAATCTTTCATTAAACCAATAATTAATCAATTACCCATATAATTAAGAATTATCTCAAATTACTTAAAATACTACTCACTTTTAACATACTTTATACACCTCACTATCATGACCATGTGGTACCTTCTATAGTATTAGTCTATAAATACCGGGTGTTTTAGCTCGGGTCGTATTTTATCCCAAAATGTCAAACTTCGACGAAATTCATTTTCTTCGATTTTCTTACCCTTTCTCCTCCACGAATTTACTCATCACGTGTTTGAAATAGCATAATGCTTATAATTTCAAAATAACCTCATTACCGAATTCACGTCGATTAACGTACGACGAAATTTTAACGTACAAAAATACGGGATGTAATATCTCGTTGCCGAGCTTTCATCAATTCACTTATAGCATACTTTCACGTACAAAAACATGGGGTGTAATATCATTCCCCCCTTTGAAACATTCGTCCTCGAATGTTGACTGATGCACTTATTATTATCATAACTTATATCTTCCGAATACTTTAGTATTCTCCTTGCCATCTAGGCAATTGTTCTGTGAATAATTCCAAAGGCCAGGGCATCCCCTCCCTTTAGGCCTCTTTCTCACACCACGACTTGTGGTCGAAATCCTTCCAATCTCGTAATAGTTGCTACCTTCTGCCATGCAACCCGTAGGACTTTTTCCTTACATGTGCTCCTATGCGACTCTTCCCTTCATCTTTTAGCCAATCTTTAAGCCTCACTTTGGGAACATATACAGAACTTGATAAGATGTCCCTCTGGGCATCTATAGGTGTATTAAAGTCCTTCGGTCGGTACTTTATCGAACTTACGAATATTACCATATCTCATTTCGTACTTTGTAACTTCTATTCATCCATTGTTGATTTACCTCAATGTTGATCTACAATCTACCACTGATATCTTGAAACTTCTTACGTAAAACATTTCCACTAGGGCTTACGTTGCATCGAGGAATATTCGAAGTGATTTTCCTAATCTACTTAGCGGCGATACTGTACTTCAATAACCGTACTTTATAGCATCCCAATGTGACTCACTTACATGGGTATTTTAATCATGTACAATTCATGAAATCCCTTTAAATCATCACTCAATCGAAGGTCCAAACGTCATCCTTCATTTATCACAAGTATACCCTCATTTTACTACCAGGGCAACATTCCATCTCTTTTAAATGCTATTAGTCTTAGACTCATTTGAGTTCATTCAGGCTATACTGAGTTTTCTATAACTTAGAGAAACCATCAGTTCTCTTGTTTTCATGGGCTTAATCCTAAGGACTTATCCATTCTCATCACCTTCTCACTCGCCCTTTATTATCCTTACTCTTGTCTTCCTAAAACCTTATCGATTTACCATACTGTAGCTTGCGACCTACACATATCTAGTTATACTACTCGCAACCTTCTTTCAACTTGCTTGCACCATAGTTTTCCTTGTGTTATTTTGGAACATCAAGCGAGACATCACATCGTCTCAAACTCTTCTTTACTCTCTTAACTAGGCCTCTAAGTACCTAGAAACCATAGGCTGGAAGATATATGCCATTGACGACACCACTATCATTCCTGGATACTGAATCCCATCGCTTCTAGCCTTCTATTCGAAGTATGGACTATTCACGACTTTCTGCATTTGAGTATCTCGTACGTTGTTCACCTTTACCTTACTTACCTTAAAATCTCGCATCACATCTTTTATCTCTTTCATGACCTCCCTTCCATATAGGTATAATTCACATCCGCGACTTGAAGCTCTATTATAATACTTGCACCTCTGGTGCATACACACTCCGGTGGGAGCTTCATATTGACTTCTTATGAGGCAGGTACTCTTCTAACTGACTTTATCGTAGACCATTATAGAATATGGATACTATACTATGTCTCTTGTACCTCTGATATTAAGAGCAATCCTGTAATGTTCTCAATAACGATTTCTATAATTTTCTGGGTCCAATAATCAGACTTCTGATTTACTTTGTTGTTGTAACTCTTTAGTTTCCTCTTCCTTCTGTTCAGTCTTTATGTAGGCTTAAGCTATCTTCTGATCTGTGGCTCACGGTATTAGTTATTACTTTAGCCTTTCATGGGCGCTATGGAATATCCATGATACAATCTTCTGATAATTCAATCATTTGTCTATGCCCTAGGCGCAATTCTTTCTTTTAACTTATACCGGAGTCTTCTACGGCTGTATGAATGTCAACATATATGGTGCATGGATATCACTCTAAAGTCTTAAGTGCATAATCCCTTTTGTTCCCTCTGAGTTTCCTTTAAACATAAGCTATTACTTTTCCCGATCTTTCTGCCCTTCTGTTGCGTGTATACTTAGCTTATCTTAGTTCCCACGCATGCCGGAATTTTTGTGCAACTCACATGGTCTCGAATATTACTTTTGATTTTTCTTCCCGTTCTTTATCCATGGTAGGTGCCACTTTCTCATGGAGTGTATACAATATTGTAGTGCGACTGTTTTTACATGACAATTTCCTCTTTAGGTCACTGTGCTTAGGTCGAAGCCTTTTTCCTTATTTTCTCAGCTAGTCTTTCGTTGTAGTACTTAGGGAAGACCTTTTGACTCTTGTGAAGCTGCGAGCTTATTACATCGTATACTTGACGGAATTTTTGATGTTCTTCCTTGCCTATAATTATCCGTAGTTACTTATTTCCACGCACTTGTGCTTGTAGGGTTGCTCCTGAACTGAAGTTTTGACTGTCTTCCCAGATAGTTAACTACCCCGACTCCTATCTGAATATTTCTCATATTACAATGTCATATCTGCAAGACTGAATTCCCTATGTTGGGGTTCATTATATTTATCTTGCACGATCTGTTGATTTGTCTGTATCCTCTTGTCTAGCCATAACTAAGCTCTTCCTGAATCAACTACTAACTACTCATTGGCTCATTCTCATATCAATATTCTGCGTAATCTTTCATGGGTAATTTCCTTTATCTTAACTTATGTCCCGCACTGGCTCCTTATCTATCAATAACATCTCAAGCAGGAACCCTTACCTCCTCTCCTTGATGTCGTGTTTGCATAATGTTCTGGAATCGTAGCATATCTGTAGGATTTGAATAAGTGCAATCTTATCCCTTTCTCATTCTTATCACATTCTTCCTTTAATAATCCATAGTTACTAGAACCACTTAGTTCTGACTTAATGCCACATCACTCCATATCCCCCCTTTAGGGGAGTACTAGGAGTTGGAGCCACGAGGATCTACCTATAGATATTTTACCTCTTCATCTTTGGCATCTTTTCAAATCATCGATGACCCTTACTCGCCTTGTGGAAATCCTTCTGTATTAAGGATAATAAAATTCCTTATTCGCGAGGGTGACACTTAGTATAACTGGCACATACAGTCCCTTAAGCTTAACTTTGCTCACATTGCTTGCTTTAGGGAAGCGTCTTCCTGAATGACCATTCTTTGAATTTCTCATGAATCTTCTTCTGTTGTTCACTCTATTATCGCCAGAACGAAAGCTGAAATTCTCATGATGCTTACTATTATCCAATCACTCAGTCCCTAATTCATGTTTAGTTTATCTTGTTCACCAGCCCATACTGATTTCTATTGTTCTGGGGTGTAACTTTTCCTTCCGGTAGTCGCGTTGGAGTCACGAACTTATTTCTTGAAATGAGGATATGACTTTATGGCCTATACTCTTTTGTTGTCTCAAGGTCTGTCACCTCTCGTCTTTTCCTTCAATTGACTATAGACTCTGTAATACTGTCATCTTTTTGATCTACCGTTGTCATCTATATATCATATCTTACTCATAATGCTTCATTAACTCTTTTCTTATTTCCCGCTAACATTTATGTCTATCACTTTATTCTGAAAACTCGAACAAGATATTTTTTTGCTTTTAGCTCCCCTTTGCTCCATCCAGTGGCTCTTATGGTTGTTTAACGTTCTCGCTCTACTAGGGACACGCGCCACACTAAGGTAATATTTATTCCTTCCAGGCTTTCCGTGCCTATCTTCTGATTTTTTTTCATGCTAATATTCACATCTAATTGTAATATTCTAGAGTGCACCATTTGGGTGCCTCACAACGAGATCTATTGGCACCTTTGTAATATCCTTTGGAAATGTCAACTAACACAAACAATCCATTTACCATTTTGGGTTACTCTAACCCCAGTCGAATCCTAATATCCTGTCATTTTCTTAAACTACACATGTTAGCCCCCAATAGGGTATAACTGAGATGGGTGTGGCCAATTCTACATACATCTGTTACTGTTGAAGGTAAGTCACAATGCTTATATTTTTCTGCCGGAGTTGAAAATACCGATAATCTTCATTAACTGGGTACCTCGTACCCTTCTCATCTTGCTCCTTTTACTTGTTGAAGTTTGTATCTATCTTATGAATCTCTCATTGCCTTTCACCATAGAGGTGGATAGATATTCTTGCCTTAAGGTTCCTTATCAAGAAGCTTACACGTAAGGTACACATATGTTCTGCTGAAGACCTCACATTTATCCATCATAGGAATGATACAAACTCGAGTTCCTCTAACTCAACTCTTCCACAACTATATCTCTTACCAACTATCTTTCTGGATGTAGGTATCGTCGTATTATGAATAAGGTAGAGTTTGGGAAGTTTAAATTCTTACAACTGAGCTCTACCACACGATCTAGAGTAAGAAGAAAGGGTGACAGTCTTAAATGCCATGTAGCCTCCTGTTTATAAGTGTGGTGCACGACACACCCATAAACAAGACTCTACTAGACACGGCTTATAGACTCCCTAGGACAGAACTGCTCTGATACCACTTTTGTCACGACCCAAACCGATAGACCGCGATGGGCACCCGGTACCTTACTCAACCGAGTACCAACATAACGTATCTTTCGTATCATACTATCATAGATAACCGAGCCGGAGAGGCTACCGTGAGATAAGTAGAATACAACATGAAATACCAACGTATACATAAGCCATACAAGCCTATAAGACCAAAATAACCACTCGTACACTGAACATAGTCCGACAAGGCCATACAATCTTTTACGTACATGAAATATGTCTACAAGCCTCTAAGAATACGTAATTGTCATAAAGGTCGGGACAGAGTCCCACCATACCAAACAATACATGTCTAAATCATACTGACCAAACAAGCAACTCCGGAGCAAATGGAGCGCACCAACATCTTCCGCTGAGCTGATAGCCTACTTGGAGGACTCTCGACCTGTCTATCGGGACCTGCGGGCATGAAACGCAGCGTCCCCAGGCAAAAGGGACGTCAGTACAAATAATGTACCGAGTATGTAAGGAATGAAAATCAGTAAATAATAGACATGAGAGAAACATGGAGTAAAAGACTCGACATGTACGTCTGCATAGCTCTGTGAATCATTTCATTTTTATAATGTCATGCATATGCGTATAAATGTCATACCATGCATTGGTATATGCGTTCATAACATCATCAAGCCTCTGAGGGCATCCCATCATATCATTTCGACCACTGTGGGCAAAATTATCAATGTATACTAGCTGATCAGGTAGTGGTGCATATATAACGCCATAACCATTTTTCATATCCCATATACATATAATATACATATATACGCGTATATAACGCCATCTGGTCATGGGTCAATGTACATGTATAAATGAATGAAATGCATATGAAATACGTCAATAATATCTCTCGGAACGTCATAGGACCATTATACCTTTGATTAATGTCATAAAATAAATTTATCAACTTACGTATTTTCTGACACCCATGAACAGATGATAGAATAATAAGACACGTGGGGAATCAAGAATATAGACACCCCTAGTATTTCTATGAATAGATTCATTTATGAAAGTTGCGTATTTTGCTCATTTCATTTGTATCATTTGGATCATGCCAAAAGAAAGAAGGGATAGCCTTAACATACCTGAGCCTATTCTCTGGACAATCCCTTTAACATACGTCAATTACGACAACACGTAACGGCGGATCGAAGTAGGAAAAAATTCGTACGATATTCTTGAGAAATATTGCACCGTACTCCCTTATAATTACAAAATCTCACATTGCTTGGAATTGTTGAAGATCTTACGTGCTTACGTGATATACGCAGATGCATATATGAATTACTCACGTTACCTACCATCTTACTTACAAAGTCTTACTTACAGAATCTTACTTACCCATCTTACTTACAAAATCTGAATGTTTGAGATTATGTGGGCCCCACTTTATGTGGATGACTTAGCCAACCATTGTTCTAATTATGCCACATAGTTTGCAAACCAAAGAGTCATTTATCTCCTAATTTGATTTGCTGCCACGTTGAGCCCTTTAGGCTTATCCAACAATTATCCACTTAATTCCTTAATTACATAGTTAATGTCCCATTAAACTAATAATTAACCAATTACTCACATAATTAAGAATTATCTCAAATTACTTAAAATACTACTCACTTTTAACACACTTTATACACCTCACTATCATGGCCATGTGGTACCTTGTATGATATTAGTCCATAAATACCGGGTATTTTAGCTCGGACCGTATTTTATCCCAAAATGTCAAACTTCGACGAAATTCATTTTTTTCGATTTTCTTACCCTTTATCCTTCACGAATTTACTCATCACGTGTTTGAAATAGTATAATGCTTATAATTTCAAAATAACCTCATTACCGAATTCATGTCGATTAACTTACGACGAAATTTTAGTGTACAAAAATGCGGGATGTAATATCTCGTTCCCGAGCTTTCATCAATTCACTTATGGCATACTTTCACGTACGAAAATATGGGGTGTAACAAGATTGCCCCGTTGAGGGTTTAAATTGAAGAGGCTAGGGCCAAATGGGCTGAAGTCCATAGCGTCGTACTTGCTGCATCTGATCGCGAGGCTGCTTCCGCTGAAAGATTATATAATTTGGAGGTGGCCTTGAACTCCAAAACTGAAGAGCTTGCTGCTGCCGGGGTGAAGTATGTTTAATTGGAGGAGAAGTATAAGAAGACCGTTGAGCATAATAGACTTTTCAGCTCTACTATCCGTGATGTTGATGTCAGCCTCCGATCCGTTAGATCCGTGCGGAAAAATCTTTTTGCCGAGATTGACTAACTTAAAGAAGAACTCAAGCACTGAGCGACTTCCCTCGTTGTTGAAAAAATATATGTTATATACAACATGAGGAGAAAACCTTGGAAGAGGCTAAAGCGGGTGTCATTGACTTTGATGCCGAAATTTCTAAAGCCCGTGAGCTAGAGTCAACTGCTAAAAGGGGTCTTCCGGCCAGGCCTGATGCTACCGATTCTTCTGGATTCAGTTCCGAATTCTCAAGAACTGAAGAGGAACCGGAAGGCGTTGATGATGAAGGCCAAGATATCGAGCCGACGGCGGATCTACCCACTTCTCCTAGGGGCGCAAATGCTTCTCTTCCTCCGGGTTCCGAAGATGCAACAACTTAGTTTTTGATTTCTTTTTTCAACTTTTGTACTTGTGCCGTTTGGAACATTCATAGTAAATAAAAACACTTTTTGCTCAAATATTGTATACGTTTTTCTTTCTGCGTACTTTCGTTTAATTGTTTTGCGCAAGTTTTACTGTTTGCGTCTAATCATGCAAGGCTTTGGGTGTATTTTTGCCCAAAAGCGTTTGGATTTTGGGCACATGTTCTTCCGAAATCAACCCTTTATCGTGAGGGTTTTTATAATAGAAGGCCCTCTTATGTTTAGGGTACTCTTGAAGAGGACGTCTCCTGTTCATTACAATACTAGTATTTGAAGTACATGTTTAACTTTCAAATGACAAAATCAATTCATCGTTCATACAAGAAACAAGATAGAAGTAAAAGGACTTTACTTTATTCCTTCCATTTTCAAAAGTACATAAGCATTCGTTGTGCTAAAAAGAAATTGCCATTTCTTGTGGCTAATTTGTACAACTTATTTCTACGGGGCTGGCCGCGCAGTCCCTGGTCCCGGTGATGTAACTATGCTTCCGGGTTTTGTATTTCGATCGAAGCGGCAGTCATTGTTGCCGTATCCTCATATCATTCTCCCAAGTGTTTGAATGCGATGAATGCGAATTTGAACACTAGAAGTTTTACACCTTCGAGGATTCCACTAATGAATTGTTAGATAATCTTCAGTTCGGTAACTTCACTTCCCCTTAGGAATTTATACTATCGAGCCAAAGACTATCTAACAATCCCCTAGTGGCCTGCACTTGTGAACGGTCGGGTAATCTTTTTTCGATAGCAAACTTAACTTCCCGGTAGGAACTTTGCTATCGAGCAAAAGATTATCTAACCGCTCCGGAGTGGTTCTTCGCTTGTGTGCCTTGTCATTAAAAGGTCTTATTGTATTCCGATCGAAGCGGCAGTTGTTGTTGCCGTATCCTCATATCATTCTCCCAAGTGTTCGAATGCGATGAATGCGAATTTGAACACTAAAAGTTTTACACCTTTGAGGATTCCACTAATGAATTGTTAGATAATCTTCAATTCGGTAACTTCACTTCCCCTTAGGAATTTATACTATTGAGCCAAAGACTATCTAACCATCCCCTAGTGGCCTGCACTTGTGAACGGTCGGGTAATCTTTGTTCGATAGCAAACTTAACTTCCCGGTAGGAACTTTGCTATCGAGCAAAAGATTATCTAACCGCTCCGGAGTGGTTTTTCGCTTGTGTGCCTTGTCATTAAAAGGTCTTATTGCTGTTGTAGAAACTTCCTTCGTAGTATGCTTTCCTTTTCTTTCTCATTAAAAACCTTGTCAGAAAAATCCAATTGGGACAAAAACTAGACGAAGGAAAAAAAAAGTGTATCACATACTTTCAGTATAGGTGATGCTCATCAGCAATAGCATTTCTTGAGGCGTGCCACGTTCCAGTTGCTTGGCAACTTTTCCCCATCTTGATTCTCCAACTCGTATGATCCTTTCCCGGTGATAGTTGAAACCCGGTAGGGGCCTTCCTATGTTGGACCTAGCTTCTCTACATTGAGTTCCCGGGTGTTTTGAGTTACTTTCCTTAAAACCAAGTCTTCCATTTTGAAATAACGGAGGTTGGCACTTCGATTGTAATATCTTTCTATTCTCTACTTTTGAGCTGCCATCCTTGTATGCGCCAAGTCCCGGCATTCATCAAGAAACTCCAAATTGACCAACATTGCTTCATTGTTTGTTTCTTCATTTGGTTGGAAGTATCTCACAGTAGGCTCCCATACTTCCATCGAGATTAGGGCTTCTGCTTGTACACAAGGGAGAAACGAGTCTCTTCCATGCTCGATTTGGTCGTTGTTCGGTACGCCCATAATACACCGGACAGCTCCTCGGGCCATCCTGCCGTGTGAGATGAGCTAAAATAGCCTCATGTTGCTCCTGCAACACCCTTACTGCTTCGACGACGTGCTCTTCTTCAGCATCATCAGGAGTCGCCTCTCGAACATGTCGCGAGTACGACCTTCTGTGGACCGGTGTGGCATCTTTTCCCTCACTGCGGGTATCGCTGATTGAATCCTCGTGTTGAGGCTGATTTCCTTGGACCTCAAGGTTGTGTGTGTTGTTAACACCATTATCTGCCATTTTCTATAATTTTTTGCTAAGAACAGATAATCAAACACGTTAGTAAAAGAGGCAAGGAACAACTTAATTACACAACTATCTAGGTCCCACAGTGGGCGCCAAACTGTTTACCCGTAAAATGGTATAGTTAAATTTATACTTGGTTTATAGACAAGTGAATTAATTTGATCCTAAAATGATACTCCCTCCATTCCAATTTATGTGAACCTGTTTGACTGGGCACAGAGTTTAAGAAAAAATGAAGACTTTTGAAATTTGTGGTCCTAAACAATTCAAAAAGGGGCCCAGAGTATTTGTGTGTTTATAAAAGCTTTTCATTAAGGGTAAAATTGTAAGTTTAAGCAAAATTATTTTCAAATTTAGAAAGGGGTCATTCTTTTTGGAACGGACCAAAAAGGAAATAGGTTCACATAAATTGGAACGGAGGTAGTAGATGAATTAGACAAAAATTTAATACTTAGCCTTGAGATGGAGATAAAATAGCAGAAATAGTAATTTCGTGAGCAAGGCTTCCGGGGATAATAGCAACAATATCAATAAACAAGAAGATAAAATTATATGGAGCTTTGAACAAAGTGTAGCGTATGTTTGCTAGAAAATATTTTATCCTCTACAATGACAATAGAGCTCACTATTTATAGCTGCACCTAGGGAACAAGGTCCTAGGATCAAGCCTCTCTTTAATGTCAATTATGAGAGCCATTGAAGAATGTGTAACGGCATGCAGTGAATGCCATATTCCTTGTAACTGGCCGTGTACTTAATGCTGTAGAATATTCCTCATTAAATCCTACCGGTTGACAGACATTTGTTTCATCTTTATGAGTATCATTCTCTCTGGTAACAGACGAGATCGTTGCCTTCGAATTCAACTATCTTCTGTCTTCTGTTCCATGTGTCACTTTATCATGCGAATTTAATATAAACATATTTTACCCTATACAAAGTCGTATTCTTCAAATTGAGATACGGTAACGTTGGAATCCTAGTTTTGCATCTGACAATGAACATGTCCTTGCTGAATGTCCTTTAAGTAATTTAAATGCAAGCTTTGGAAGTATAAAGACAGCAAGGGTTACACATACCTCACTTTGCCTTCAGAAACCATGCGGTATTATTGGGATATTGTATGGTCAAAAATTTTTATTAGATATTTACAAGAAAAATAAAAATATTTGGAATAGGTATAGAAAATGAATCGCTGGTTATAGTGAATTTTTTATCTGTTTATTTCTTTAAAATATAACGCCGGTAATGTAAAATCCTGCATACGCCGTTAAAAGGCAATGGAACTGGAATTGTTATTGGCTTTCAGAATTTTACAATTGCTTGTCTCAAATGTCTTTCCCATACTCCTTCCCTTTTCTCTATACTTATGCTTTATGCAAGAAAACCTCCGCCTCTCCGATCTCCAAATCCCGACACCATCGGAAAAAAGACAGCACATAGGCTATGCATTGTAGAAATTGAAGTCCTCATAGGGAAGAACAAGAAGCTAACTCATTAAACATTTCATGATCTCTTCTCGCCGACCTTGCCCCTTCCCCTGGGCGTTCTCTGCTCTTATTCTCCCCCCCCCCTCCCCGCGCCCACCCCCCCCTCTTCTTTTTTATTTTGATCAGTTCAATTGATTAATCATTTAAGTAAAATGTTCTAATCACTAGCTGTATGAATGTTAAGACGGTCAATTTCTTTTCCAAGCCAAGTAACCAGTTCAAGTTGAACTTTTAAACGAGTTTATTAATATTTGTTGAAGTAGTTATTTAAAATTACTACGCAAGAGTAAATTCTTTTACAAAATGTTGAAGTAACAAAAAAAAAACCTTTCAGAAGATTGTGCACAAAGATAACGACATGGAATCTTTCTATTGGAAGAGAACAACTTCATATTAAAATAACTTGAAGAGATTAAACAATTTGCAAAATAAAATGGATAGCATCAATCACACAACATGAATTAATGTAAATTGCTGAAATGAAGGCAAAAAGTCTACTAAGGCTACCCCTCGTTCAAGTTATCGGAGGGGTTCCCGATTTGTTCTTGGTACCACTTGTTGGTATTATTTATACTTGGTAATACAAAGTCAAACATTTTTTTTAGTCCATTTTTCTTCTTTACTTCTTTTATTTTTTGTGAAACGCAAAGTATCCTTCATGGGTTGTGGAAAGTCTCTTTCTTCTTTTTATATTGAATTACTCTTTGTTGGGCTTGTAAAGAGCTAGTAGAAGAGAGTGGCCTCGCACACATGAGAAATTGGCCCCAAAGACAAAATGGGTCTATTAATTTGCCCTGATGCCTAATCTAAATTATTTTTTCGTTTTTTGAACTTACCAGAAAAGTGTCCAAATACATGCTCTTTGAATTCTGATTTATTATTTTGTAACAGTTATGCTTTAAATTGTTGTAACTGTTACTTGAATTCTTGTAACAGCTCTAGCATCTTACCTATATAAGGAGCTGTTTTTTGAAGTTTTCAAACATAAAAAACACCTTCTTCTTCTCTTCTTTTTCAACCGATTTCTGGACAATTATTTTTTGCAAATTCCAAACTTTCAGCCACGAGTGCACGTGTTTGGAGGTGCTGTGGAACCTTGGGGAGCGATCGGTAATTTTCATCCAGTCGGGCCGAAATTGCCTTCAAAGCAGTGGCTTGCCACGACAAATTATTTTTCGATAAGTTGTTCTTGTTTCCTTCTTGTTCTTGTCACTATTATCTACTATTTTTCTTACACCGGTAAGCTCTCTTATTTCAATTCTATGCTCGGCTCATTAAGATGGTCCGTTGGCAGAACACGTTCATGAGCTTTCTCCACATGTTGCAAGACGAGATGGCACCAGGAAGGTTCTTTGACAATATCGTTGACTATAGCCGGTGGTTGGGGCATTTGTTTTCACTGATGTAACTGGAACAGAAGCATGCACAAGGATCCTAGGTGCTTACCTATAAAACGGTACAGTTGAATTTGTTACGTGATTTATAGATAAGCGAATTGATTTGATTCAAAAATGATAAATAAACAAGATTAAAAATAAGATTTAACGATTAAAGTTGAAGAAAATTGACAAGCCTGGCTCCGAGGACAGCGTCTCAGAGGACAAAAATGAGAATAATATAAAAGAACAAATAAAGTTGTTTTAATTAAGAGTGAGTAGAATACAACATAAGTTTTGTCAAGAATACCATGTATTACAATGGCTGTTAAGCCTGCTATTTATAGTTATATCTAGGAAAACAAGATCTTAGGATCAAGCCCCACTTAAATAATAATAAAGGAGCCATTGATGAACATGTAACGACAGACCATGAATGCAAATATTTTCTGCAACGGCTGCCCGTTTAATGCCAAGGAATATTCTTCATCGAATGCTATCCGATGACAAATATTCGATCTGCTCACATTGACCATGCTCCTTTAGGGGTCTATCCGATGTTAATTGCAGTTGTTGTTCCCGGTACTGGTTGTTACTTGATTCTCTTTTTATCAGTTTTCGGTTCCATGTGTCATGATATTATTCGATCATTTATTATAAACCAATTATACCTTATACAGATAGTCCCCCAGCTTTCCGGTGACATGTCTTTGGATCACCGGGAAGTTGGTGAAGATCCCTTTCTTGGCGAGAAATCTTCTGAATAGTCTCTGACATTTGAAAGGACGTACGTCTTCTCGCATTTAATACCCCGAACATGTGTCACCCGACGATTCAATAATATTGTCATGCCCCGAATTCGGAGAGCGCGACCAGCGCTCAACCGAGTGAACCCGGCCGAGCAAGCCTGTTAGCTTTCTTTCTACCCAAACTCATCAATGAATAAAAAGGATATGTATTCCATTAATCACACACTGAAAAAATTTCATTAACAACACCCATTTTATTTCTATTAGCAGCTTCATTCATAATTTCTAAAATATTACAAGTTTATAGATATAATGAAAAACATGTTTGCCCAATATTAACATTTCTATTTCAATCCCTAAGTAATCGAAGCGCGAGTTAAAATCATAAACAAGTAATACACCATTTATTATTGAAATACTTTTCCCCATAAAGGGCAATACATAATTTTCACTAACGAATATATAAGAATACAAAACACATTGAAAATACTTACAAAGAATAACATTAGTTAAAATAGCCACATTTGGGCATGACTTGAGTACATAAGCTTCTAGGCAATTCTATTTTCGAAGTCATTTTGGAACAGTTAAATCAAGGCTCATCCAATAACATTTCTCACATTATTTCATGTTATTGACACCATTGGCCACCACATCATTTCATTTTATTGGAACCATTGGCCACAAGTATAGCTATCATTATTGGCACGGTGGTCACAATTTATATCTTCAACCCACTTCTTTCACTTTCAAGCACCTTTATAGATTATCAACAATAATGCATTTCAATTCAAGACTTTAGGTACACATATGAGCAATTAAGAGTCTTAAGCATATCGAATTTTCCTCACACAATTTGACATCATAACCTTCATTTGAAACGCGACTCAAAACCATAACATTTTAATACACATATCATTCTTGATAACGTTCCCGAAGGATAACATAATGTGTTAGGAGTAATTGGAACACATTTTGAATACATATATCTTTCGACACTTTGCTTACTCGAGATAATCGAATTTATTAGGAACAAATTGGAACATGGGAATTAGGAACTTGAGCCAACCATACTTGAAACTTACGGGAATATTATGAAATTCGATTCTAAGAGAGAAGTTTAGCCAACATACCTCGCTTTGAGCTTTCCTTAAAATATTACAATGTTTCGAAAATCCTAAAAATCCCAATCTATTTCGAGACATAACAAAATTGAATACAAATTAGGAAGATATTCAGGGACTCAACTCATTTGTGCATTTTATCAAATACTAGATGTGCAAATTTGATTACAAGATTCTTCCACAAGATTTTCTTCACTCCACAACCCAATCTTACTCAATTAAGCTCAACAATCTTCCCACAAACCTTATTGGTATATGCATGTATAAATAATAATCTTACACCCAAGAATCACACTCCCAATTAACCATTTGCCACCTAAATTCGAAATTTAAAACTAGGGTATGGAACCTTACCTCTTAGATGAAGAACTTGTTAGCTTTCTTGTTGAATTTCAAGGCTGGAGCAAGATTTTGATAAACAAGGGCTTAGGAATTCCTCCTTTCACTCTAGGGAATTTTCCTCAGTCTAAGATATCAGATATTCCCTTCAAAATGGTCTCTTACATCTATTTAATGAGATAAGGTCGGGTTATAAAGATAGAAGAATGGACCCTCCGAATTTCGGACCGGGCTACAGTCCAGGCTAGGCACGCTCTGCAGCGAGCTACAGACTAGGCTTCGCGAGCTCTATAGCGAGTTACAGACTAGGCTCCGCGAGCTCTGTAGCGAGGTCTAGCGTGCTACAGACATGGCTTCGCGAGGGGTATAGCACGGGCTAGCGCATTACAAGCTAGGCGACGCGATATTGAAGAATTTCAACTCTCCAATGCACTGTTCAACCCAAAAACTCTGAAAATACAATTCATTAGCCTACCTTGGCACCACGGTACCTTAAATTACTTAGCAAAATTTTTTGAGGCCTTATATTCTCCCCCGCTTATGATCATTCGTCCTCGAATGAGAAGTAGAGTCTGTCTCAAACACTTAACATAACTTATCTCTTCTTTTGCACATCTCAAACTCCCAAATTTGACTAACTCCCAAAATTTTTAAAAATTTCAGCAGAGTCTCCTCTGTAATTGGGCCTATCCACCTACCAGAGAATCGCCAAAACCATCCTAACAATATATCCACAACTCGACAAAGCATTAAAATGTATATCAACAACACTAATCTTAACATTACATGCATTATATTATCAAAAGTGATATCTGGACATGAACTGTATTTATCTGAATAATAACATAAAGAAGGTACATTTTGATCCACAATTTTTGACTATACAATCAAGTGAGAACATTTTTTTTCCTTAACACTTTTGGCCTTCGAGGTAGACTCCTCGACTCATAGACTTCGCCATAACACATTAACGGAGGCAATCTCAACTCCCAAACTTATCTAACAAGGATGAAAAATAGATACCCCTTATAAGCCAATTATCCATTAACTTCACCCTTCACTAGATTTCACCGGAATGATAGACAAAGGATTTACAACTACCTTCCTAGACATAGACACATGAAACATCAGGTACCTGGAGGACAATAATATGGAAACATCATACTCATAGTTTGGCCTATTTCCTTCAAGATTTCATAAGGCCTAATGTGACTACACATACTTTACATTCCTTAACAATTCACCCAATAAATTCATAGAGAAAATCTTGAGAATAACCCATTCACTTTCTTCAACTCTAAATCTCTACGCCGAACACCCAAACTAAACCTTTGGCGACCTCCAACGATTACTCTAAGATGTGCTACCATGAATATGACAATAAATTTTTCTATCCAATATATATGATCGCGGGATGATGCTTCTTCTTTAACATGTTTGAACCTTCAGCCCCCATAGATTTAATACAATGAGGAACAACGGAGTTCGATATGGAGCTGGAATTATTTAAGAATTCATCAATGTGTTGGGCACATGCATTTTAGGAAGTTATATCCTAAGAGATGTGAAGGTTACTCCCAATAACGATGACATGATTGTTCGTTGTGGTGACATCATTGATTCGACAAATGAGGCATAGAGTTGCCTAGTAGGCATTGATAATGTGAGAACCATGTACATGATCTTAAGATGTAAAAGAAATGAGTCATTTTAGACATGTGATATATGGGAGGCATGATCGGGAGGATAACGACATTAGCATCGGTTATTCTTGGAAGACTATGGGTCATAAAAAAGACAGTAACAATTGTTTCATTCCATAAGTGCGTTGTTTGGAAATAGTAAGCCTCAAAGAGAAATAGCCAAGTACGTGACACCAATTGCCTCCTGGAGTGTCGGGAAAATCAGTTTAACTTGAAATGAGAATATTCTGGCACCCTGAATGTGATATGGGTTTCAAAATACATGAAGTCACATTATGCTCTTAACAGTAACTAGCACAAGGAATCTATGCCACAAGCCCATGAGGTTGAACACTTGTGAGGTTATTATCATTCTAACAGTTTAACCATTCCCGATAGTTGATCCTATATGAGAGGACTAGAGATACGACAAACATGTCTTTCAAATCAATATGCTCATGATATGTGCTAGAATCTTAAACATCCACCTGAGGTTGGGAGGGAAAGGTCGCGGTAAGGCTAACTTTCAACCACACACGAGTGAAACCATGTAGCTATGACATCTTAAGATTGTGGTGAAATCATGTATTGGTTAGAGAGAATGAACACTTTGCTATGAGCTACATATGTTTCTGTCATAATAACTCTCAAGCTGCAATACCATGCCACTTCATGGGCATATACAATACTAGGAACAAAGTAAGCTACTTACTGTGGAATGATCTAAGTGGACATGAAAGTCATACTGAGATGGGCGAACAAAAAGATCTTCTTGTGACGAATTTATAAAAACTCAAATTTCTCAGAAACTTTAACGGACAAGTAACCCCTTCCAATTGACATGTACACATATGATAGGTGATAAGATATGTTCTCATGTTACTAGACAGTGAAAAGGTTTCATGATAATATTCATAAAGGAGTAAAGTGACTGTTTAAACCATAGGAGCCACATACACCGGAGAGCGAAAAAATGGCTCAAGAAACATCTCAACACTAGGCTGCCTTACATTAGATTTGATACCACATAGGTAAACTTTATGATGGTGCATGCACAAGCACAAGTGAGCAGATGTTATCCATTTAAATCAAAAGGTTCTGTAAGAAATTCATCAGGTATAGTCCCTTGTTGAGAATTTAGGGAAGCAATAGGAAATATTAGCCTAGAGTTATAATTCAATTCAGGGTCATAATTATAGAGCTCAATCCCACAAGAGGTTGTAAATAAGAGAATTTGTGATAAAGAGGCTTCACGAAAAATGCATCTCGCTCAAAGAGTAGATACATGCAATGTTTTGTGATTCAACATCTTGTTAAAACCATGTTTATGAAGGCTCTTTAATATGGATGTACATATACAAAAAGGAAAATAATGTGGTGTTCATAATGATCTTCTAAGGAGTGACTTACTTGGCGACTTTAGGTCGATAGGGCAGTACCTTAACTGATGCCCCTTGACTTTACACCCATAACATATATTGGTATCATAGTGACATACCCCCGAATGACATCTCCTACACTTCACGCAACGGGGATGAGGTCCGTTAAATTGACTCGCCCCACTAACCTGATATTTACCCTTTTGCATACATCATAAACATTTACCTTATTTTTTCTCCAAGCCTTCATGGCGGGAGTAACAATCTATGTGCCGGTTTTCTGTGTTGGCCTTTGGAATTTCCCAGGCCTACCACCCCTAACACGCTCCTGAGCGTACTTACAACATGACGCAAAATGTTCACGCCCGCATATCAGGCAGACCGAGCTAGGTGTACCCAACCTAGGGAATTTGTTCTTTTTGTGCCCCCTCTTTCCAACACCATAACATATTTCAAGAGTCATCCAACAGGTCCCCAAGTGGCGCTTCTTACAAATGAAATATTCTGGCTTATTGGTACAAACAACACCCTTTCGTTTCTTAGGTGCTCTCACCACATGATTTGGTAACGAGGTGACATTAATAGGAACAAGGACACTTCCCCTAGCAACTGGTTCTTTCAATCCCTCCTCGTTGCCTCGAACTCATGGGTTACTCATTCAGAAAATAAGACATGACGAGGAAATTAGCTCCCTATTTTGAACTCTATCGCACGATATGGAGTATCAAAGAATTTTGAAATTTCCTAAATGTCCAAGTAGCCTCTCCATTATAGATGTGATCGACAAAACACCGATAAGAAGGACTCTACTAGATACGACTCTGAGACATCCTAGGACACTTTAAAACCTTAGGCTTATACCAAGTTTGTGACGCCCCGAACTCGGGAAGCGCGACCTGCGCTCAACCGAGTAAACCCGGCCGAGCAAGCCCGTTAGATTTCATTATACCCAAACTCATCCATGAATAAAGAGGAGATGTACTCCATTAATCACACACTGAAAAGATTTCATTAATAACTCTCATTTCATTTCCATTAGCAGCTTCATTCATAATTTCCAAAATATTACAAGTTTATAGATATAATAAAAAACATGTTTGCCAAATACCAACATTTCTAGTTTAATTCCTAACATCAAACACCACCCACAACCTGTCTACGGAGCCTCTAAGTACAACAGAAGAATATTATGGGAAATACCGGCAATAAGGCCTCGGCTATACCTCAAAATACACAATACAACATCAAATAACATCAGGCCCGGAATAGAGTAGGGCTCAGCAAAACCTGCTGAATAGGGTAGTAACTGCTAACAAGGACCAAAGCTTCCCGCTGATGAACCACCTGCATCCATTGAAGATGCAGCGTCCCCGGCAAAAGGGACGTTAGTACATACGGAATAGTACTAGTATGAGAAGCTAAATGTCCTATTTCAAAATAGAATGTCCATATAAGAAAGGGAAAATCATAGAAACACCACACAATCAACAATATCCAAATGCCTAGTTAAAATATAATAATTTTTAGAATACAAAAATAATATATATTTTTGGTTGGGAGATATTTAGCACCGAGATACCACTGTTCACAATATCACCGTTCACAATTCCACCATACTTTTAGAACGAAGTCCGATCATGACTCGATCGGCTAGGCCGTCTCGTCCGAGACATCAACCACAATCATAATTTCAATTACAATTTCCAGCACAATCACCACCTGTGTGCGGAATGACATCCGTTCACGACCCGATCGACTAGGCCATCTCACCACAATGCCATGTGGATCGACATCATCCTTTTCTATCAATCATCTCATCCCAATTAAGGGGAATAATTTTATCACGTCAATCTCATCCCAAATAAGGGGAATAATTTTATTACATCAATCTCATTCCAAATAAGGGGAATAATTACAATCCACTCCTACACCGACACGTGTAGTTTCGGGGTTAGGTTATTTCACCCTACCCTTCCTCGGTGACAATCGATACTCCCAAAAACATTTTTGATTGCATACGAGGAAACATAAATAAAAATTTTATTTACCTCATAACCTTTCATACCGTATATGGCTTCATTTATACTTTCAGCTACTCACTACATTATTATTTTATTGGCTCCCATGCCATACATATGATTCTTCTTTCATGGCACAATGACCGTATTTCATATTCTACACTTTTATTTCTTTACTTTCATGGATCATCATCATAAATATCGGAAATTACAACTTTAAGTTCATTAGAAATGAAAACTTTAAACACAATAGATTTCTTTCCAAGAAATAGAGTAAAATGATTGGCAATCGAAGTGCGTGTTAAAATCATAAACAAGTAACACACCATTTATTATTGAAATAATTTTCCCCAAAAAGGGCAATACACAATTTCCACTAACGAATATGTAAGAAAGCAAAACACATTCAAAATACTTACAAAGCATAACATTAGTTAAAACAGCCACATTTGGGCATGACTTGAGTATATAAGCTTTTAGGCAATTCTATTTTCGAAGTCATTTTGGAACAGTTGAATCAAGTCTCATCCCATAACCTTTCTCACATTATTTCAGTTTACTGGCACCATTGGCCACCATATCATTTCATTTTATTGGCACCATTCACCACAAGTATAGCTATCATTATAGGCACGGTGGCCACAATTTATATCTTCAACCCACTTCTTTCACTTTCAAGCACCTTTATAGATTATCAACAATAAGGCATTTCTATTCAAGACTTTAGGTACACATATGTGCAATTAAGAGTCTTAAGCATATCGAGTTTTTCTCACACTATTTGACATCATAACCTTCATTTGAAACATGACTCAAAACCATAACATTTTAATACACATATCATTCTTGATCATGTTCACGAAGGATAACATAATGTGTTAGGAGTAATTAGAACACATTTTGAATACATACATATTTCGACGCTTTGCTTACTCGAGATAATCGAATTTATTAGGAACAACTCGGAACATGGGAATTAGGAACTTGAGCCAACCATACTTGAAACTTACCGGAACTTTATGGAATTCGATTCTAAGAGAGAAGTTTGGCCAACCTACATCGATTTGAGCTTTCTTTAAAATACTATAATGTTCCAAAAATCCTAGTAATTCCAATCTATTTCGAGACATAACAAAATTGAACACAAATTAGGAAAATATTTAGGGTGTCAGCTCATTTGAGCATTTTATCAAATTCTTAATGTGCAAATTTGATTACACGATTCTCTTACAAGATTTCCTTCACTCTACAACCCAATATTTATCCATTTGAGCTCAAAAATCTTCCCACAAACCTTATTGGTACATGCATGTATAAATAATAATCTTACACCCAAGAATCACACTCCCAATTAACCATCTGCCACCCAAATCCAAAATGGAAAACTAGGGTATGGAACCTTACTTCTTAGATGAAGAACTTGTTAGCTTTCTTGTTGAATTTCAAGGCTTGAGCAAGATTTAGATGAACAAGGGCTTGAGAATTCCTCCTCTCACTCTAGGGCACTTTCACCTCTCTAAAATATCAGTTATTCCTTTTAACAATGGTCCCTTACGTCTATTTAAAGATATAGGGTCGAGTTATAAAGATAGAAGAATGGACCCTCCAAATTCCGGACCAGGCTACAGACTAGTCTAGGCAGACTAGGCTTCGCGAGCTCTGTAGCGAGCTACAGACCAGGCTTCGCGAGCTCTGTAGCGAGGTCTAGCGTGCTACAGACCTGACTTCACGAGGGATATAGCACGGTCTAGCGCGCTACAAGCTGGGCGATGCGATATTGAAAAATTTTAACTCCCCAACGCACTGTTCAACCCAAAAACTCCAAAAATACAATTCATTAGCCTATCTTGGCACCACGGAACCTTAAATTACTTAGCAAAATTTTCCGAGGCCTTACAAATATTTTCGGCAATTCTCGAGGCAATCATGACCACGATTTTCGCCATATATATCTTTACTTATACTCATCATTTTACCTCTTTCAATTCCAAAACTTTCATAAGTTTATCATCTTCTCTGCATTCAACCTCCTCCTGCTTAGAAAACTTTCATATTTTCTAGTTTTCTCTAAAACATTTTACTGTCTTTTTACAACCATGGCATCTTCTACTGAACCTTTTAGAAACTCTAGTCTTCTCTTCGGTGGAGGCCTGAAGAGAAACAAGGACAAAGAAACAGATGTTGATTCTGAGCCTCCTACTGTAAGAACCATCATACCCAAACACCTGAGCACCGCCAATGACTTTCAACAGAAGTTTCCATCCCCGTCCCCACGGACTTGGGCCGTTAGCAGGTACCCTTTCTTTATTCCCCCTTCCAGTATTCCTACTATGAAGGAGGACTGCAACTGGACAAACCTTCACATCCTTGCTCTGAATATGATAGACGGGTTACCTTCACCAAGGAAGGTTTTACATATGTCTATACGTATCCCTTCATCTTGGGTCCATTTTCCTTAAGCGAAAGGCTCGACCCTGTGATTTTGGAGTTTTGCTACAAGTACCAGGTCTGTCTAGCACATGTAGGCCCATCTATATGTAAATAGTGGCTTTCCTATGGTAGTTATGCTTGGAGAATAGGAAAACTCTAACTCTGGCACATATGATGAATCTCTACTCTCCCAAAATCTTCCGTGTGGGGGGAGGGGTAAAAAATTTCAGAAAACGTGGCCACCACACCCTTCTCACCAGCATGGATGATAACAGTGACCTTGGATGAATGGAGCGGTTTTTCATCATCGCTACCAGGGGTATCCTCCCGGCTATAACTCCATTTTTTCTAGAATCATGGAACCGTTATCGTAAGTTTGTAATTTATTCATCTCTTTTCTTAGTAAAAAGATTATTTTCCATTAATGTTGACCTTTTAGTTTTTGTTATTCTAGCTGCCCGATTGGAACCACCACGGGTTCAAGGTCTAGACCAGTGTTTCAAAAGATTCTGGATATTACTACACCAAAAATTTGCCGGTGGAAGGAAATGGTCCCCAAATATGGGTGGAAGGCCAAGAACCATGGTAAACAAAGTCTTTTTTTCCTTTAGTCTTTGTATGAACACAAGTAGCCTTTGCTAACTCTGCTTTTTTGCTTGATTCAGGACTCCCGCATGGCTCTGTCACCTGCCCCGAGGTTGATGTTTTGGCTTACCCCACGGAGGTCGCGAGAGTGCTATAAAGTGCCCTTGCTCTAAGCAGTGCCCGTGGATCTACTTCCGATGGAGGTGCTTCCTCTCGGAGTCCCCATCCAGAGAACAGACAACCAAAAAGGCGACGTCTTCCTCGACTGAGACTCAAAATAAGAAAATAAAGAAGGCCATGACCGAGTCGACCATAGTCACAGTGGTCATTGAAGATGAAGGGGAAGCTAGTGATGAAGAGGATTCCCTTCAAAGGAGAAAACAATCTTAATCAGCTCAACCGGGAGAGCTTCAAACCCCGACCGAAGGTGAGGTCCAAGCACTTTGGGGTAAAATGGAGATAGTAGAGGATGTCAATTCTCACTTTTCGACCTCTATTGCTATTTCTGGTCCCAAGAGCTCGGACCTCGGGCCTCTTCTACCTTCGGACACTGAGCATCCAATAATCAACGTTGCTCCTGTTGTAGCTGCTTATCAACCTTCAATGCCAACCACTTCATGCCCCTCTACACCAGTTGCACCTTCACCATCAACACCTATTGTATCTCCTCCATTGGCAACATATGCTCGAGAGAAGAATGGCTCTCCTCTCAAGTCTCCCGATCATGGGAATTTGGGGCACAATTACTCACCCCCTTCCCCAGATCCCCGAGGGAGGAGGAGTGTTACTCTTTCAATTTCGAAGGAGTGCCATCTACTGTCCTGACCGATGGAGCTTTCCAACTACTTGAAGCCACTGGCTTCAAAGAAAGATAGGAATAAAATATGCTCCCATTCGAGAGAGTGTTTGTTGAATAACGCAATGCATAATGTGGCAGCGGTACTATATTTGCTTCATTTGTTTTTTGTTTTTCTGCGGTAACGGGATTTGTAACCTTGATATTCTTTGTACAGGCCAACTTCCTTTCTTCTGAGGGCTTGCAGAATTGATTCTCGATAACCAAGGACTCGCCTACGAACGAGATCAACTGTTGGGCGAACGGGATCAACTTGTTGTGCCTCCCGGTGTTGGAGGCAAAAGATGCTGAGGCGGGCAAGCTTAAAGCCTGGTTGCAGCAAAGCAAACAAGAAGTGATGGCCCATAGCCAATAAGCCACTCAATTACATGCACAACTCCAAGATGCTAAGGCTAGTTGGGTTGATCTTCAAGATATCATTCTTGCTGCTGTCGAGCATGAGTATTCCACTAAGGAACAAGTGAATAACATGAAGGCAACCTTGAGCTCCAAGACCGAGGAGGCCAATGTCGCCGAGGAGAAAAGAGCCAAAATGGAAGAGAGATTTAAGAAGATCATGGAGCAAAATTGGATTGTCTATCTACAACTCGTGATCTTGATACTAGCCTCGGTGTCGTGAGATTCGAGTGGGACAGCCTTCAGGACAAGGTTGACAGAATTAAGGAAAAGCTTCAATTCTAAGAGGAATCCCTCGCATTTGAGAATACATATTCTATGTATCATATGATGAGAAAAAACTTGGAGGAGTCTAAAGAGGGCATCGTCGATATTGATAATTGCATTGCCGAGGCCTGAGAACTGGAGCTAACTGCTCGAGAACATCTCCCTACTCAGCCTGCTGCAATCGACTCTATAAGTACTGGTTCCGAGTATTCTGGAACCGAGGATGTAATTGAAGAGACTAATGATGAAGGTCCAGGCTTCGAACCGGCAGCTGATCCATCCTCTTATACCGGGGGGTGGGGCAGGGGGAGTGGGGAAGAAGCCTCTCTCTCCCATGGCTCAGGAGATGATAACGCTTAGATTTTGTTTCTTTTTTTTTCTTGTACTTTTGTAATTATGCCAAACCTTTCATCGGGTTTCGTATTTTGATAAATGAAGACAATTTTTGCTTAAGTATTATGCAAAATATATTCTTTCTTCGTCGAATTAGATAAAGCTTCGGGTATATTTTCGTCTGATAACTTCTTATTTCGGGCATAAAATCTTGCAAAATCAACCCATTACTATGAGGGTTTTATAATAAATGGTCCTCTTATGTTTACGGTGCACTTGAAGAGGATGTCTCCTATTAATTCCGGCATAAGCATTTGGAGTTCTGTCTTAACTTTCAAATGATAAAATTAACTCGTCGTTTAGACAAGAAACAAGATAAAAATAAAAGGACTTTATTTTATTCCTTCTAACTTTAAAAGTACACAAGCATTCATTTTCTAAAGGAAAAAAGAAGCTGCCAATACATGTGGCTAACTTGTACAACTTATTTCTACGAGGCTGGCCATGCAGTCCCCGATCCTGATGAGACATTATTGTTCCCGATTCTCGCAGTCCCTGATATTTTTAGCAATTTTGTTGCCGCATCTTATACTATTCCCCCTAGTGTTCGAATGCGAAATATGCAAATTGGAGCACTGGAAGTCTTGCTTTGTTGGTTGAAACACTTGTAAACGGTCAAATAATCTTTGGTTCAATGGAAAGCTTTGCTTCCCATTTGGAACTTTCCATCGACCTAAAGATTATTTAACCATCCCATAGTGGTTTATCATTTCAATGCCTTGTTATTTAAAGGACTTATCCTTTCCGATGGCGATCTTTTTGTAGTATGCTTTCCACAACTGCCTAGTTAAAAATCTTGCTAGAAATACCCGATTAAGATTAAAACTGGTCAAAGAAAAAAAGAGTACAACACATACTTTCAGTATTGGTAGGATCCATCAGCAGCAATACCTTTTCAGATGAGTCACGTTCCAATGGCTGGGCAATTTGACCCCATCTTGATATTCCAACTCGTACGATCCTTTATCGGTGATAGCTGAAACCGGTAGGGACCTTCTCACGTCGGACCCAGCTTCCCAGTGTTGGCTTCCTGAGTGCTCTGAGTCACCTTCCTCAAAACCAAGTCTCCTACTTTGAAGTAGCAAAGATTGGCCCTCCGATTATAGTATCTCTCCATCCTTTGCTTTTGAGCCACCATCCTCATGTATGCCTAGTCCCTGCATTCATCGAGAAAATCTAACTTCACCAGCAATGACTCATTATTTGTTTCTTTGTTTGCTCGGGAAAACCGTATGGTTGGTTCCCCTACTTCCACTAGGATTATAGCTGTCACGCCATATACGAGAGAGAAATGTGTCTATCCCGTGCTCGACCTCGCCATCGTCTGATATGCCCATAGCACGCCTGATAATTCTTCGGGCCATTTGCCTTTAGCCGATTCTAACCTCATTTTGAGGTTTTGGATAATCACCTTATTGGTTGACTCCGCATGTCCATTAGCGCTCGAATGGTATGGTGAGGATGTAATACTCATGATTTTCAAATATTGGTTAAACTTTGTGACTTTGGAGCCTATGATTTGTGGTCCGTTGTCGCAGGCGATTTCCTTCGATATTCTGAATCGGCAGATTATGTGGTCCCATAGGAAGTCGACCACTTCACGCTCACCGATCTTTTTGTAAGGACCTGATTCAACCCATTTAGTAAAGTAATCAGTTAAAATTAAAAGGAATCTTACCTTTCCGGGACCTGGTGGCAGCGGAACAACTATATCCATCCCCCATCTCAAGACTGCCCATGGGGATAGAACCGAATGCAAGCATTCTGTCGGTTGGTGTACCAACTTTGCATAGAGCTGGCATCTATCATATTTCTGAACGAACGTCTTTGCGTGTTGTTCCATTCGGGACCAATAGTACCTTCCTTAACTAGCTTTAGTACCAACAAATCTGCATTGGGCTGGTTCCCACAAGTTTCTTCATGGATCTCTCCCATCACGTAGTCCGCCTCCGAGGCTCCTAAACATCTGGCCAATTGGCCTTGGTACGATCTCTTATATAATTGCCCATCCATGAGGCAGTAATGAGCTGCCTTGGTGCGTAATGCACGGGACACCTTCGGGTCTTCAGGCAATTTGCCATGCCGAAGATATTCGATGAACTCATTCCTTCAGTCCCAGACTAGGCTGGTTGAATTGACTTCACATTAACCATCCACATCCGATACCGAAAGTAAAAGTTGAACAACAGTACCGGAGTCAAATCCTTTCATCTATGTAGACGACCTCAAATTAGCCAATGCATTTGCTTCCACGTTCTCTTCTCTTGGAATGTGTGTGATTGACCACTCCCTGAATCATGCAAGAAATGCCTAAACTATTCTCACAAAATGTTGCATGCGTTCCTCCTTTATGTCAAAAATCCCGTACACTTGGTTTACTACTAGCTGTGAATCACATTTGATCTCTATGACCTCGGAGCCAAGTCCCCGGGCCAGTTCGAGTCCTTTAACCAAAGCCTCATACTCGGCTTCATTGTTAGTTAATGGAACCATCTTAAGGCCTGACTCAGGATTTCCTCCAAGGGCGTGATTAAAACCACCCCGAGCTCGGACCCTTTTACATTGAAAGCTCTATCCGTAAACAAGGTCCAAACTCCTGATGTTGTTCCGACACCAGTACTACCTCTTTATAAGCTAGGGGCATTAACCTGGGACTGAAATCGGCCACAAAGTTGGCCAAAACTTGTGATTTCATCGCAGTCCTAGGCTTGTATTCAATATCAAACTCACTGATTTCGATTGCCCATTTAGCCAACCGTCCTGACAACTCAGGATTGTGAAGAACATTCCTCAAGGGGAAGTTTGTCACAACGACTATCGGGTAACACTGCAAATTAGGCTTAAGCTTTCGGGAGGCGACTACTAGAGCTAAGGCCAGCTTTTCAAGGTGCGGATAGTGAGTCTCCGCTCCTGAAAATATTTTACTGACGTAATAGATAGGAAACTGCTTACCTTCATCCTCTCGGACTAAGACTAGCACTCACCGCTACTTCTGAGACCATACTGCTACTTTTGAGACCACTAGATATATCATCTTTTGTTCACCTTCCCCCGATTTTGATAATAACCGGGGGGCTTGATAGGTAGTGTTTCAAGTCTTTCAAGGTTTGCTAACACTCCGTAGTCCATTCGAAATTGTTCTTCTTCTTCAGAAGTGATGACATTTTTTTGAGGATCGAGAGATGAACCTTCTTACAGCGGCAAATCTTTCGGTTAGCCTCTGTACGTCTTTTACACTAGTTAGTTGTCCCGGGATGTCTTTGATGGCTTTTATTTTATCGGGATTTACTTCGATCCCTCTCTGTGAGACCAGGAACGCCAATAACTTATCAGAGCCAACCCTGAATGCACATTTCTCTAGGCTGAGCTTCACGTTATGCTTCCTCAAGATGTCGAAGGTTTCTTGGAGGTGTTTCAAATGATCATCTGCATTCAAAGACTTGACTAACATGTCATCGATATACACATCCATTGTTTTGCCTATTTACTTCTCGAAAATCATGTTCACAAGCCTCTAGTAAGTGGCTCAAGCGTTTTTAAGCCCGAATGACATCACATTATAACAATATGTACCGAAGTTCGTTATGAACGAAGTTTTTTTCTGATCCTCCAGGTTCATCTTGATTTGATTGTACCCGGAGTAGGCATCAAGGAAAACTATATTATAGTCTACGCACATTCTAAACTTGTTACTCTTCTTTGGAACTACAACTATATTATCTAACCATTCTGGATACTTACCTCCCGGATTGAACCGATTTTGAGTAGTTGAGTTACCTCTTCTATAATAAATATGTTCCTAACCTCGGATATTGGGAGTTTCTTTTTCCTTAACTATGGGAAGTTCGGGTCCAAGCTTAGTTTGTGCTTGGCCATCTCTAATGGGATACCTGTCATATACGAGTGCGACCATGCAAAACAATCAACGTTAGCTTTAATATAATCAATAAATCCTGACATGAGTTTGGGATAGGGTCCTGTTCCCAAGTGAAACTTCGTTTCTAAGAATTCTTCAAACGAAGACATTGCTCGAGTTCTTCTGCAGTGGACTTGGTTACATCTGTCTCCTCCGGTACCTGTAAGTATCTCGATACCTGGTGGGAATCCAACAACTCCTCGCCTTTATTATCTTCATCGGTTAAGGGAGAAGGCGTCAGTTCCGGTAATTGCTATTTGATGGGCTCCTTCCCTTGCTGCTAGAAATAGACATTGCATTTATCTCTCTTGCTTACGGTTGATCTCCTCTTATCTACTTGATTCCTTTCAGGGTCGGGAATTTCAACAGTTGATGATATGTTGAGGGCACAACCTTTATCTCATGTATCCACGACCTTCTGAGGATTATGTTGTAGCCCATGTCACCGTCTACCACTTCAAATAAGGTGTTCTTGGTTACCCCTTCGACATTTGTGGGCAGCAGGATCTCTCCTCAGGTTGTCACACTTGCCAAGTTCAAGCCGACAAGGAGTTTTGTTGGCAGAATGATACTTTCGGTTAACTTAGCTTGCTTCATTACTCTCTATTGAATGATTTTGGCTGAGCTTCCTGTGATAACCAAAACACGCTAAATCTTAAAATCTAAGACATTGAGAGAAATTACCAGAGCATCGTTATGTGACATAAGAAGTCCGTCGGTGTCTTCCTCGGTGAAGGTGATGTCGTTTTCTGCGACTTCCCGAAGTCTCTTATTGTGGGTCACTGATATCTTTGTTTTCTTAGCCGCTGAGAAGGTTATGGCATTGATTTCATTCCCTCTGAAAATCATGTTGATAGTCAACCGAGGAGGGTCTTCTGCAATCTTTGAAGGCTCCGCATTATCCCAGCTACAACCTTAATTGTTCTTGGCTCGGTTGCTCAAGAACTCCCTAATATGGCCATTCTTCAAAATCGTCACCACCTCTTTACGCAGATGTTGGCAGTCCCTAGTTCTGTGGCCGTGAGTCCCATGATATTCGCACCATAAGTTACGATCCCTCTGGCTGGGATCAGATATGATTCGCTTCGGGAATCGTGCTTCTTTGATATTCCTCATCACCGATACCAACTCCACTATGCTAATGTTGAAATTGTAATCTGACAACCTGGGATATGTGGAATCCCAGGCCCCCGGTACCTGTTTTTCTTGTAATGATCTATTTTTCTGGACACGGTCAATTCTTCTGTCGGGAATGAACCTATCTGAGGATCGGAATGCTTTGCTGCGTTGTCCTTCGGTTCTCTCGTATGGCAATAAACGACCTTTAGAATATCGCCGGTCCGCGTCGAAATCACCTTTGAACTTATCTTGGTTCTTGTCTTGGTCTCGTCCCTTGGTTGATGTCGGGAACCCGAGCTGACCTTCTTCTATTCTTATTTTTAACTCATAACAGTTATGAACATCCGCCCATATAATCGCTTGGAATTCGAAAAAGATTTCCTTTAGTTTTCCGGAGGCGTCGGAGCTCCTCGGATTCAAACCCTTTGTGAACGCCTCTACTGCCCACTCGTCTGGTACGACCAGTAGCAGCATCCTCTCTTTTTGGAATTTGATCACGAATTCCTGCAATAATTTGGACTCACCTTGTACGATCTTGAATATGTCTGCCTTCCTGGTTTGGACCTTTCTGGCCCTGGCATGGGCCTTAATGAAAGAATCTGCTAGCATTTTAAAATAGTCAATTGAATGCTCGGGTAAGAGTGCATACCATGTCAGGGCCCCATTTGTGAGGGTTTCTCCAAACTTTTTAGTCGAACCGATTTGATCTCATGTTGAGCCAAATTATTCCCTTTCACATCCATGGTATAAGTCATGATGTGCTCATGTGGGTCCGAAGTCCCATTATATTTTGGAATTTCGGGCATCTTGGACCTCTTGAGAATTTACTTTGGGGCTTCACTCGATTTAAGCAGCAACTGAGTGTATTTTTTTGAATTTGGGCCCTTCAAAGCTGGTGGTGCGCCTGGAATCTAGTCCATTCGGGCATGAAACTCCTTTGCATTTTGATGTATCCGTTCGTTTCCCTCATAAATCTCACGAGCTCAGTTTTGAAGGGATCACTGTTGTTATCATTACTATATCTGCTATCGATTCCATGGGCACCATCGAAATCGACCTCACCCCTCGGGGTATTGTTATCAACTCTTAGAGCTATTTGATTTGAAGGAACCCCGAGAGGAATCGAGCCTCTTCTGTTTGGTTGTTGGAAGCACATGACAACGCTTGCTTCAACTCCGTCATCACCTGATTCTTACTGTTTTCGCAACGTGTTCCTCTTCCTCATCATCGGCAGTTGGCTTCCGTACATGCTGGGAGTATTGTCCTTCACGAACCGAGGTTGCCTCGTCCCCTTCATTACAGGTGTCGCTGATTGAATTCTCATGTTGAGGCAAATTTTCCTGTCCCTCAACATTGTGTGCAATGTTTACATTATTAGCTACCATTTTTGATTTCTTACTAAGGAAAAAATCAAAAAATTTAGTAACAAATGCAAGGATCAACTCAATTACGTAACTGTCTAAGCCCCACGGTGGGCGACAAACTGTTTACCCGTAAAATGGTACAGCTGAATTCTTTATGTGGTTTATAGACAAGCAAACTGATTTGATCCAAAAATGGTAAATAAACATGATTAGAAGTATGATTTAGCAATTAAAATTGAAGAAGATGACTAGTATGGCTCCAAGGACAACGTCTCTGAGGACAAAAAGTAGAACAATATAAGAGAGCAAATAAAGTTGTTTTAATTGAGAGTGAGAGTAGAATAAATCATAAGTTTTGCAAAGAATTTCGTGTGTTACAATGGATGCTAAGCTTGCTATTTATAGCTAAACCTAGGGAAACAAGATCCTAGGATGAAACCCCACTTAAATGATAATAAAATAGCCATTGATAAACATGTAATGGCAGGCCATGAATGCAAATATTCTCTACAACGACTATCCATTTAATGCGAGGGAATATTCTTCATCGAATGCTATCCGATGGCAAATATTCGATCTACTCACATTGACCATGCTCCTTTTAGGGTCTGTCCGATGTCAATTACAGTTGTTGTTCCCGGTACTGGTTGTTACTTGATTCGCTTTTTATCTGTCTTCACTTCCACGTGTCATGCTATCATTTGATCATTAATTATAAATCAATTCTACCCTATACACTAGGATCGTTCAGTATTTGATTTTTATTCAAAGTTTCAGGGTTCGGGTTGTATTTGTTTTCATGCCATAGTTGCTTAGTGGATTGGCACTTGCTGTATGTTTGACCTTAGATACTATTCTCTTGTACAATTCATTTCAGGATCCTGTATAGGGTAAAATATGCTATGCTAAGTAATTATATAAGAGAATGACACGCGGAGCTGGAGGCAGAAGATAGACAAAACCGAAGGCAATTGTTCCGTCTGTTACCGAGAAGAATGATACTCATTAAGATGAAATAAATGCCTGCCACCCGGTAGAATTTAGTGAAGAATATTCCACAACATTTAATACACTGCCCGTTACGAAAGAATATGGCATTCATGCCCGCCGTTGCACATTCTTCAATGGACCTCATAATTGTCATTGAAGAGGGGTTTGATCCCAGGACCTTATTCCCTAGGTGTAGCTATAAATTGTAAGCTCTATTATCATTGTAGAAGGAGCTCTATGAAAAAAATTATGCTATAATCTATTCGAATCTTTATACAATTTTATCTCCTGGCTTTTTGATTTCATTACTGTTGTGTCCGAAAGTCTTGCTCCCGAAACTATTATTTCTGCTATTTCATCTTCATCTCAAGGCTAAGTATTTCGTATTTGTTCAATTCTTTTATTATTTCAGGATTAAATTAATTTACTTGTCTAGAAACTACGTATAAATTCAATTGTACCATTTTACCGGTAAACAGTTTGGCACCCACAATGGGGCCTAGACAGTCGTGTAATTAAGTTAGTCCTTGCATCTTTTACTAACGTATTTTGATTATTTGTCCTTAGCAAAAAATCACAGAAAATGACAGATAATGGTGTTAACAACACACACAATCTTTAGGTGCAAGGAGACCAGCCTCAGCGCGAGGATTCAATCAGCGATACTCGCAACTAGGGGAGTGATGCTACGCCGATCCATGACAGACGGTACCCGCATTATGTTCAGGAGGTGACCCCTTATGATGTTGAAGAGAAGCATGTTGTTGAAGCGGAAAGGGTCCTGCAAGAGCAACAAGAGGCCATTCTAGGCCACCTCACACGGCAGGATAATATTATGACAAAACTAAAGCATGCGTTGTCGGGTTCTTCCAATAACAAGAATGGACGAGGTCTAGTTCCTCCCGGTGCTCCCACAAATCAAACAACGTAGAGGGTCGACAACAACACCCCGAGGGGTGAGGTCGGCTTTGATGAGGAAGGGGGGAGCAGGTCTGGTAACAACAACAAGAATGATCCCTTCAAAAGTGAACTCCTATGCTTTATGAGGGAAGTGAACGCCCGCATGGACCAAATCTCGAGCGCTCCACCGGTGCTGAAAGGGCTAGACTCAAAGAAGTATACTCAGTTGCCATACAAAACAAGCGCGGCACCAGAATCGATCCTGAAGCGGTTTAAGATGCCCGATGTGCCAAAATATGATGGGACTTCGGACCCTCAGGAACATATTATTACATATACAACGGCGGTGAAGGGGAACGATTTAACTTCACACGAGATTTAATTTGTTTTGTTGAAGAAATTAGGGGAGACTCTCATGAGGGGAGCCTTGACGTGGTATTCGTTGTTGCCTGAGCATTCCATAGATTCTTTTGAGATGCTCGCAAATTCTTTTTTTAAGGCTCATGCTGGGGCGAAAAGGTGCAGGCCCGGAAGGCCGACATATTTAAGATTGAACAAGGAGAGTCCTAGTTGTTGCGGGAATTTGTCACCCGGTTCCAAAAGGAAAGAATATTGCTCCCGGTAGTTCCGAATGAATGGGCGGCTAAAACATTCACCAAAGGTCTGAATCCGAGAAGTTCTGATGCTTCCCGAAAATTGAAGGAAAGCTTGCTTGAGTTTCAAGTGATGACTTGGGCGAATGTTCACAACCGGTACGAGTCCAAGATAAGGATTGAAGATGATCAGATTGGTTTCTCGACACCAACAAAAGGTCGGGAGAAGAATAAAGAAAATCAAAAGATGATTTCGACACAGATAGACGCTCTTCGAGGGGCCGATTTTTACCCTACAAATGGGCCAAAGGACGTGGCATAGGTTTCCAATCAGCAGATAGGTTCGTTACCGATAGAAGAATTGATAACAGCCGGAATAATAAGTTATTGTAGAATAAGGAGACGTCAGGCTCTCTGGATGCTTCCTATCCCAGGCTATCAGAATACAACTTCAACGTCAGTGTAGTAGAGTTGGTCTTGGCTACGAAGGACATTAAAGAAGCACGGTTCTCGAAGCCTATGAGATCTAATTCTAGCTAGAGAGACCCTAATTTGTAGTGCGAATACCACATAACGAATGACCACCGGATTGGGGACTGCCATCATCTACGTGAAAAGGTGGCGACATTACTAAAAAATGACCATCTCAGGGAATTCTTAAGTGAGCGGGCGAAGGGAAATTATGGTCACAACTGTGATAACGCGGAGCCCTCAAAAATAGGATAAGATCCCCCACGCCAGATGATCAATATGATTTTTTGAGGGAATGAGGTTAACAGAATTACCTTCTCGGCAGCAAAAAAGATGAAGGTAACAGTAACCCACGGTAAGAGGCTCCGGGAAATCGCTGAGGACAACATCACTTTCATGGAGGAAGACGCTGGCGGATTGTTGCTAGTGCACAATGACGCATTGGTAATTTCTTTAAATGTATTAAATTTTAAAATCAAACGTGTTCTGGTGGATCCAGGAAGTTCGGCCAATATCATACAATGGAGGGTATTGAAGCAAACCAAACTTACCGGAAGCATTATTCCGGCCACAAAACGTCTCGCCGGATTCAACCTCGCGAGCGTGACAACCTGAGGAGAGATCTTGTTGCCACAAATGCCGAAGGGATAATGAAGATGACCCTTTTCGAGGTTGTGGATGGTGACATGGGTTACAACATTATTCGGGGAAGACCGTGGTTGCACGAGTTGAAAGTCGTGCCTTCGACGTACCATCAATTGCTGAAATTCTCAACTCTCAAGGGGATTAACCAGATAAAAGGCAACAACCGATGTCAAGGGAGATGAATGCAATTTCAGTCTCCAGTAGCAAAGAGAAGGAACATACAACATATCAATTATAGGAACCGACACATGCTCCCGAGTCAAGTGAAGCTAACCAGTGGGAAGAGGAGTCGGAATCTTATTAGGTGCCGAGATATATCCAGGTACTAGAAAAAACGAATGCAACGAAGTCCACAGTGGAAGAGCTTCAGCAAGTCGCATTGTTTGAAAAGTTCTTGGAGAGGAAGTTCCACTTAGGGACAGGATTGCATCCCGAGCTCAGGTCTGGATTTATTAAAGTTCTTAAATCTAATGCAGATTGTTTTGTGTGGTCGCATGCGTATATGACAGGTATCCCGATGGAAGTGGTCGTGCACAAGCTAAGCTTGGATCCCAGCGTTCCTCCAGTAAGAAACATCCGATTGCCGATGCCAGAAATAAATTCGTCAAAGATGAGGTAACTCGCTTGCTTGGTATCGGTTCAATCAGAGAGATAAAGTATCCAGACTGGCTAGCTAATGTAGTAGTAGTTTCTAAAAAGAATATTAAATTTTGCATGAGCTTAGACTATAAGGACTTGAATAAGGCGTGTCCAAAGGACTCGCTCCCACTGCCAAATATCGATCAAATAATTAATGCAACAGCCGGGCACGAGTTAATGAGTTTCCTTGATGCCTACTCCGGGTACAACCAAATTAAGATGAACCTGGAAGATCAGGAAAAAACTTCGTTCATAACGAATTTTGGCACATATAGCTATAATGTGATGCCCTTTGGGCTAAAGAACGTCGAAGCCACTTATCAATGACTCGTAAATAAGATGTTTGAAAAACAGAAAGGGAAAACCATGGAAGTTTATATACACGATAAGCTTGTAAAGTCTTTGACTGCAGGTGATCATCTTAAGCATTTGCAAGAAACTTTTGACATCCTAAGGAAGCATAACATGAATCTTAACCCTGAGAAGTGTGCGTTCGGGGTCAGCTCCGGCAAGTTCCTAGGAGTTTTGGTATCACAAAGGGGGATTGAGGTTAACCCCGACAAAATCAAATCCATCCAAGATATCCCGAACAAGCTATCAAGTGTGAAAGAAGTTCAAAGGCTCACAGGGAAATCGACCGCTTTGAGCAGGTTAATTTTTCCGTCATCCGAGAAATTCAACCATTTCTTCTAACTTCTCAAAAAGAAAAACACTTCGAATGGACCCCGGAATGCCAGCAGGATTTGAGGAATTTGAAGAGGTACTTGTTAAGCCCTCCGCTTCTATCAAAACCGGAGGAAGGGGAAACATTGTTAATCTATCTAGAAGTCTCTAAGGTAGCGGCAAGTGCCATTTTAGTCTGTAAGAACAAAGGTATGAAATCTCCCATTTATTACGTTAGTACAATTTTAACGGGAGCAGAAACTCGCTACTCGCATTTGCAAAAGCTGGCCTTAGCTCTCGTAGTCGCCGCTCGAAAGTTGAGACATTACTTCCAATGTCATCTAATAGCTGTGGTGACTACCTTTCCCCTGCGAAATATCCTTCACAAACCCTAACTATCGTGTAGATTGACCAAATGAGCCGTCGAAATGAGCGAATTTGACATAGAGTATAAACTTAGGACTGCGATTAAGTCACAAGTTTTGGCCGCCTTCATGGCCGATTTCAGTCCGGGATTTCTACCTTTGCCAACCAAAGAAGTGGTGATGGTGTCAAAATCGACATCGGGAATTTGGACCGTATTTACAGACGGAGCTTCCAACATAAAGGGGTCCGGGCTTGGCATATTACTAACCACGCCTTCGGGAGATACCCTAAGGTAGGCCATAAGAACGGTCCCTTTGAGTAACAATAAATCTGAGTATGAAGCTTTGATTGTAGGACTCGAATTGGCCTAGGTACTAGATTTCGAGGTCATAGAAGTCAAATGTGACTTTCAGTTGGTGGTAAATCAGGTCTACGGGATCTTTAAAACCAAAGAAGAGCGCATGCGATAATACGTGGTGAAGGTTCAGGATTTGCTTGCTCAATTTCGGGAGTGGTCAATTACGCATATCCCGAGGGAAGAAAATGCAGAAGAGGATGCATTAGCTAACCTTGGTACATCAACGGAAATGAAGGGATCAGAATCCGAGATTGTAGTACAGCTCATGCACTCGATTCTGGACGCAGAAAGTTACTATGAGATGAATACAACTAATCTGGTCTGGGACTGGAGGAATGAGATCATTGATTATCTCGAACATGGGAAATTTCCCGAAGACTCCAAGGCATCTCGGGCGCTACACGTCAAAGCAACACAATATAGCTTCAAAAGAGGCCAACTGTACAGGAAATCTTTCCAAGGCCCGCTATCCCGATGGTTGGGAGCCTCTGAAGCTAATTATGTTATGCAAGAATTCCATGAAGGAATATGTGGAAATCATTAGGGCGCAGACCCCTTAGTGCTAAAACCGGTAAGGGCAGGATACTATTGGCCCCGGATGGAACTAGACGCCAAATCTTTCATGCAAAAATACGATAAGTGTCAACGCTACGCATCACTGGTATATCGACCAGCAGAGCCAGTGCACTCAATTCTGTCTCCATGGACGTTCATGAAGTAGGGGATGGATATCGTCGGACCACTGCCGCCGACCCCTGGTAAGGTAAGATTTCTTTTAATTTTAACTGACTATTTTTCTAAGTGGGTTGAAGCAGGTCCTTATCAGAAGATCGGCGGACGTGAGGTGGTGGATTTCTTGTGGGAATATGTAATTTGCAGATTTGGAATACCAAAAGAGATAACCTGCGATAACGGGCCATAATTTATAGGCGCAAAGATCACAAAGTTCCTTGAAGATTTCAAAATCAAAAGAATCACATCTTCGCCCTATCATCATAGCGCAAATGGTCAAAAGGAATCAACGAACAAAGTGATTATACAAAATCTCAAAAAGAGGTTGGAAGCAGCTAAAGGTAAATGGCCTGAGGAACTACCAGGAGTGCTATGGGCGTACAGAACAATGGCCAAATCAAGCACAGGGGAAACTCCTTTCTCCCTTGTGTACGGAGCAAAAGTCTTGATCCCGGTAGAAGTAGGGGAGCCTACCTTGAGATATTTCCAAGCAAGTTAAGAGATAAACTATGAAGCAATGTTAGTCAACTTGGAGCTACTCTATGAGCACAGAGACTTGGCGCATATAAGAATAGCAACCCAAAAGCAGAGAATAGAAAGATATTATAATCGAAGGGCCAACCTCTGTTACTTCAAAGTGGGAGACTTGGTTTTAAGGAAAGTAACTCAAAACATCCGGTAGTTCAACACAGGGAAGCTAGGTCCAACATGGGAAGGCCCTTACCGAGTTTCAGCTGTCACCGATAAAGGTTCGTACGAGTTGGAGAATCAAGATGGAGAAAAGTTGCCAAGCAAATGGAATGTGGCACACCTCAAGAGATATTATTGCTGATGAACATCACATGTACTGAAAGTATGTGCTGCACTCTTTTTTCCTTCGTCCAATTTTTATCCCAATTGGTTTATTCTGGTAAGGTTTTAAACGAGGCAACAACGGAAAGTGTACTACGAAGAATTTTTCAACAGCAACAATAAAACCTTTTATTAATAAGGCACACAAGAAAAGATCCACTCCGGAGCGGTTATGTAATCTCTGGCTCGATAGCAAAATTCCTACTTTGAAATTAAGTTTGCTATCGAACAAAGGTTACCCGGCCGTTCACAAGTGCAAACCACTAGGGGATTGTTAGATAGTCTTTGGCTCGATAAAATAAATTCCTAAGGGAAAGTGAAGTTTGTTGCCGAACTGAAGATTGTCTAGCAATTCATTGATTGAATCATCAAAGATGTTAAACTTCCCGTGTTCCAATTTGCATTCTTCGCATTCGAACACTGGGGGGTGACATGAGGATACAACAACAATGACTGCCACATCGACCGAAAAATAAAGATGGGAAACATAGTTCTATCATCGGGATCAGGGACTACGCGGCTAGCCCCATAGAAACAAGTTGTACAAGTTAGCCACAAGAAATGACAATTTCTCTTTAGCACAACGAATACTTATGTACTTTTTGAAAATGGATGGAATAAAGTAAAGTCCTTTTATTTCTATCTTGCTTCTTGTTTGAACGATGAATTGATTTTGTCATTTGAAAGTTAAACAAGTACTTCAAATGCTAGTGTCGTAATGAACAAGATATGTCCTCTTCAAGAGCACCATAAATATAAGAGGGCCCTCTCTTATGAAAACCCTCACATTAAAGGGTTGATTTCGAAAGAACTTATGCCCGGAATCTGAATGCCTTCGGGAAAAAATACACCCAAAGCGCTGCACAAAAAGACACAAAAAGCAAACTTGTGCAAATACGTAAACGAAAAAAGACGCAAAAGCAAACCTGCGCAAAACACTTAAGCAAGAAAGAATGCAAAGATTTGTACTTGCATAAATGTTGAAGCAAAAGAACACAGAAAGACTCATTCAATACTTGGGCAAAAGATGTTTTTATTCACAGTAAAAGTGCAAAAATGGCATAGGTACAAAATTTAGAAAAAGAAATAAAAGGCTAAAGTGTTGCATCTCCGGAACCCGGAGGAAGAGAAGCATTCGCACCCCTAGAAGAAGTAGGTAGATATGCCACCGGTTCTATATCTTGGTCAACATTTCAATAGAGGCAGCCTCGCGATCGGATGAAGCAAGAATGACATTATGGACTTCAGCCCATTTGGCCCTAGCCTATTCAAATTGAACCCTCAACGGGGCGATATCTTGGCTTAGGGTCTCCATTTCTTGCTTGCTTTGCTGCAAATGAGCCTCCAAATCAACAGCCTCAGTGACTTTGGCTTCCAGTTCTGAGAAGCGAGCAACAGTTTAGTCCCGCTCGACCAAAAGTTGATCTCGCTCGGAGATAAGTTCCTCCTTTTCCCGAATCAACTTTTGAAGGCCCTCGAAAGCAAGAAAATTGGCATGCGAAACAAGGGAGGCAAATTCAAAAATAATACTAAATCAAATATGGAATAAATGAAAAATATACCGCAGCGGCATTGCACATTGCATTGTTCAACAAGCACTCTCCCGAGAGAGCCTGTATCTTTTCCTTATCTTTTTCTGTAGACAAAGGCTTCAGATATTTAGCAAGTTCCACCGGCCGGGATAACAGATTGCATCCGATAGAGACCGGAGAGTGACACTCCTCCTCCTTTGCAGATCTTCTGAGGGGGCAGCATAATTTTGCCCCAAATTCCCATGAACTGGGTACTGGGGAACAAGAATATCTTCTTTTCGGACAGATGCGGCTGATGAAGATGATGTACCAGTTACTGTGAAAGAGTGGGTGAAGAAGGTGATGAAGCTGATGGCGTTGAAGGGTGAGAAGCAGCTGCGGCGAACGCAGTGCTGGTTGTTGGTTGCTCATCAACCGAAGACGGCAGGGGCCCGATACCCAACCTCATGGTACCAGGCACAACGACTGGGATTAGGCAACGAGAGTTGGCATTTTCCACTATTTCGAACTTCCCCCAGAGCGCCGAGACATCGTCCTTGTTTGGTATAACTTACTCAACAGGTTGAGCATTATGTTGAGTTGATAAGGATCGTCATCTTCTATGTAGACAAACTCCCTTATCACTAGCTTCTCCATCACCGTCAATCATCACGGTGTCTATGGCTGGCCCTGGTAGGGCTCGTTACCATAACTTCCGGAGATGACTCAGGGGCGGCATTCTTTGCCCTCTTATTCTTTCCCTTGGCCGCGGAGGAACGTTTTTTTTGTTGCTTGTTCTCCAGCCGGGACTCCAAAAAGAAATACCTGCACCCGAAGCAGGCCCGAAGATACATGTTCGAGTAAGCGCCTCCTGAAGTAGCCTCACATCATCAGCATGATCAGTCAAAACATCCTCCTCGGGGACGACAACTGAGCTCGGGGGTAGACCTGAATTCAGTAAAAAGGGAAAAATTAATCAATCTCCTCACAGAGAAAGCAAGGATGAGACGAGTCTAAGTTACCATGATTTTATCCTTCCACCCGTATTAAAGGGCCAGTTCTTTCCACGTGCGGGTGTCAGGCATAATAACGTCTAACATTTTGTGGACCCACTGGTCTAAGCCTCCATCCCTAGGTGGAACCCATCGAGTTGTTGAAATAGGCGAAGAAAGGAGGATCAACAAGGATATGAGAAAATTTCTAACGAAATAAATATTAAACAAGGAGCTTACAAGTGCAGTTCCATAATCCCGGAAAGGATGAAGTCGTTGCCGGGATGATATCATTAGTGGCAACTACAACGAACCATTTCATGTACCACGGTCATTGTCATCATCTATGCTAGACAGAAGAGTATGATGACCGTGTTTGCTGAAATTTACTATTCCCCCGCGGAAGATTTTGGGGGAATAGAGATTCATCACATGAGCTAAGGATAGCTCATCTCCCGTCTCCTGGCATAAGCGCCAAAGACAAGTAATTTTCCTCCATACGGAAGGACTTACTTGCGCCAAACACACCTGGTAGCGGAAGCAGAACTTCACAATAACGGAGTCAAGCTCCCCACTCAAAGAACCGCATAGTGAGACTTCAATTAACTTGGTATCTTGGTACGATAAGTAGCCGTTATGAAATTTAAAATTTAGAAGTATTAGATTAAACCATAGGATCTTCGCACAGATAATTTGGGGGTGATCTATCAACAGCTGCGAGTAGGAACTTATATATTGAAGATGCCAATCAATAGTTACATTATGAATTCCGTCAATCATTTTGAATGTTTCTTCTAAGAATGTAAGGACATGTTACGTAAATAAACAACTTATTTAAGCTACTCTAGACATGGACATGTTTGCTTAAGTAAGCACTTCAGACACTCTTTTTTCATTCCTCAGTAGAGGTAAGCTTTGAAATGGACCAATTTAAAAGTTGTAACAGTGTTGAGGGTGATAATAAAAGTAGATTACTTATACCAAACACATATACACATCCAGATGACTCCACACCCGAGGATTACAACACACTCCCATTACTTTATAAATCAAGAAAGAACTATGACGCTTCTAAATTAATTAATTTCTACCGTGATACTCAAGAATACAGAACAGTGCACCCCTATCAATTCCTAGTGCAATTCTCATCTACAAAATTGCCCAAACTTTTAAAAGTAAGAAAAATATACTCTGATTTTGTCGGAATACTATTTTTTCATATGGATAAACTAAATGCCATCTTTATTAATGTTCTTTAGTTCCTTCTAATACTTCATTTATATCAACGAATTAATCTATTAATTGCAATTATCAGGGAATGTATAGATTCCTTTATTGGAATCATATAAGTGTATTGGGTAAAATATGGTATGTTACGTGGCCATCTAAGAAGGGGACACATGGAATCAAAATCAGTAGGGTGGAAAATGGGCACAATTACTTCGTGTGTCACCGAGAAAGGCGAGTCCATAAAGGCATTAATCATGTTGCGCCCGATGGCATTTAATGAAAAATATTCCACAGCAATAAAGAGTAACGGCTCATTAAAGAAATCTAAGCATTTATGTTTACCGTTAGGTTTCCATTATCACACTCCAATAATTGTCATTAGTGGTGGGGCCGACCATTACGCCCACTGAGCTATAAATAATAGGCCCAACCATCATTGTAAGACATGATTTTTCTGGAATACATTGACTATATTCTACACAACAATCTGATATCTTTTTGCTCTCTCTTGCTTGTTAATCTTATCATCATTGTGCCCGGAAATCTTGTTCCCGGACTCTTCGAATCTTTCATTTCATCTACATTTTAAGCTAAGTATCTTACATCTCAATCGATTAATTCATTATCTTTGGGATAAAATTAATTCATCTGTCTAGAAACTACGAATAAATTTAACTGTACCGATTTACGGGTAAATAATTTGACGCCCACCGTGGGGCCTAGATAGTCGTGTAGTTAAGCCGATCCTTACCTCTTTCACTCAAGAGATTTGATCATTCTTGTCTTAGCAAAATCTCAGCAAAAACAAAATGGCAATCAATACCATCAATAATGCTCGTAATCTTGACGTTCAAGGGGAACACCCCCATTTTGAGGACTCAATCAGCGACACTCGCAATGAGGGGGAAGATGCCACGCCGGTATATGACGGACCGTACCCCTGACAAGTAAGGTAGACGACTCCAGACGATGTTGACCAGGGGCACGTAGCAGATGCGGTAAGGATCCTGCAAGAACAATATGCAATCATTCTAGGCCACCTCACGCGGTAGGATCAGGTCATGACGGAGTTAAAACAGGCACTGTCAGGCACTTCAAACAATGCAAGCGGGCGAGATCTAGTTTCTCTAATTGTTCCTACAAACCAAACAACGCAAAGAATTGACAACAGCACTCCTAGGGATGAAGCTGGCTCCGACGGGGCTGGGGGAGTATCTCTGGCCTCAACAACGATGACGATCCGTTCAAGGAGGAACTCTTGCGGTTCATGAAGGAAGTAAACGCCCACATAGACCAAATCCCGGATGCTACCCCAGTGTTGAAAGGACCAAGCTCAAAGAGGTACATCCAATTACCGTACAAGTCCAGTGTTGCCCCAGAACTGATACCAAAATGATTCAGAATGCCTGAAGTGCCAAAGTACGACGGGACTTCAGATCCACAATAGAACATCATCACCTACACAACACCAGTGAAAGGAAATGATCTGGCTCCTCATGAAATTGAGTCCGTATTATTGAAAAACTTTGGCGAGACTCTCACGAGGGGAGCCTTGACATGGTACTCATTATTTCCCGAGCATTTCATAGATTCCTTCGAAATGCTCGTGGATGCATTCATCAGGGCCCATGCCGGTGCTAGAAAGGTACAAGCCTGAAAGGCCGACATATTCAGGATTGCGCAGGGAGAATCCGAATTATTACGAAGATTCGTTACCTGGTTCCAAAAGGAAAGGATGTTGTTACCGGCTGTCCCGGATGAATGGGCAGCTGAAACATTCACAAAGGGTTTAAACCCGAGAAGTTCAGATACTTCCTGAAAGTTGAAGGAGAGTCTACTCGAGTTTCAAGCAACAACTTGGGCAGATGTCCACAACCGGTACGAGTCAAAGATTAGGATCGAAGACGATCAGGTTGACTTCCCATCATCAACAAAGGGACAGGAGAAGAACAAGGAGAAAATGAAAGACGATGTCGACTCAAATAGAAGAGTTTCAAGGGGCCGATTTCTATCCTATGAGCAGACGGAAGGTCGTAGCAAGAACTTCCGGTCGGTAGACAAATTTATCAATGACATGAGAACTGATCGCGGGCGGAATAACAAATCTCTACAGGATAGAGAGACCCCGGGGCCACGAGGTCCTTCCTATCCAAATTTATCAGAATATAACTTCAACATCAGTGTGGTGTAGTTAGTGTCGACCATGAGAAATAGCACGCTTCTCGAGACTAATAAGGTTCGATCCCGGCCAGAGGGACCCAAATTTATGGTGTGAATATCACAGCACTAATGGTCACAGGACCGAGGACTACCGGCACCTCCGTGAAGAAGTGGCAACGCTATTAAAGAACGATCACCTTAGGGAATTCCTAAGTGACCGAACCAAAAACAACTACGGCCGAGATAGGGGCGACACGCAAACTCCGATACCAAGAGAGGAATCTCCACACCAAATGATCAACATGATCTTCGGAGGGAATGAGTTTAACGGGATCACCTTCTCATCCGCAAAGAAGACAAGAGTATTAACAACCCATATTAAAAGGCTCCGGGAGGACGATATCACTTTCACGGATGAAGACGCAAACGAATTACTACTGCCACACAATGACGCACTGGTAATCTCTTTAAATGTGTTAAATTTCAAAATTAAATGTGTTTTGGTGGATCCAGGAAGTTCTGTCAATATCATACAATTAAGAGTTCTAGATCTAGCTAAACTCACCGGGAACATTGTCCCGAAAACAAAGATTTTTTCTGGATTCAACCTCGCAAGCGTGACAACCCGAGGGGAAATTTTACTGCTTACGGATGCCGAGGTCGTAACGAAGATGACTCTCTTCGAAGTAGTAGATGGGGACATGGGCTATAACATCATCCTGAGAAGGTCATCGCTGCACGAGATGAAAGTTGTATTTTCAACGTACCACCAATTGCTGAAATTTCCAACACCCGAGGGGATCAAGCAGATAAGAGGTGATCAACTGATAGAAAGGGAGATGAATGCGATCTCGGTCTCCCATAGCAAGGGAAAAGAACCTGTGGCATAGCAGTTACCGAAACCAACTTCCGACCCCGAACCGGAAGAAGTTTCTCTGGGGGTAGAAGAGTCGGAGCAGTATCATGTACCAAGGTATTTTCAGGTACTGGAAGAAACAGACGCAACAAAATCTATGGTAGAAGAGCTAGAGAAGGTTGCACTGTTTGAAAAATTCCCAAAAAGGAAATTCTATTTGGGAACAGGACACACCCGGAGCTCAGGTCAGATTTTATTGAATTCCTTAAAATTAACGCTGATTGTTTTGGATGGTCGCATGAGGATATGAAAGGAATCTCGACGTAGATACCGTACACAAGTTAAGCTTAGATTTGAGCATACCTCCGGTAAGGCAAAAGAAGCGCGCTATTGTAGAAGCAAGGAATAAATTCGCCAGAGAAGAGGTAACTCGCCTGCTTAAGATTGGTTCAATCCGAGAGGTAAGATATTCGGACTGGCTAGCTAATGTGGTAGTAGTTCATAAGAAAAACAACAATTTCGCATGTGCGTAGATTATAAAGATCTTAACAAGGCATGCCCGAAGGACTCGTTCCCATTACCAAATATCGATCAAATGATTGATGCTATGGCCGAGCACGAGTTAATGAGTTTTCTCGATGCCTATTTCGGGTACAACAAGATTAATATGAACCCGGAAGACCGAGAGAAGACTTCATTTATTACAAAATTTGGTACAAACTGTTACAACATAATGCCATTCCGACTTAAAATGCCGGAGCCACTTATCAACGGCTCGTAAATAAGATGTTCGAAAAATAAACAAGGAAAAACTATGGAAGTATATATAGACGATATGATCGTTAAGTCTCTAGATGCAGGTAGCCACCTGAGACACCTGCAAGAAATGTTTGACACACTGAGCGAGCATAATATGAAGCTTAACCCCGAGAAATGTGTGTTCGGGGTCGGTTAAGGTAAAATCTTAGGATTCCTAGTCTCACATAGAGGAATCGAGTTGAATCCCGACAAAATCAAGGCCATAGAGGATATCCCGGATCAGCTATTCAACATAAAGGAAGTACAGAGACTCATAGGCAGATTGGTGGCTTTGAGCAGATTTATTTCCCGATTATCGGAAAAGTGTCATCGCTTCTTTGCACTGCTCAAAAAGAAGAATAACTTCGAGTGGACGCTGGAGTGTCGACAAGCCTTGAAGGAAATGAAAAAGTACTTGTCAAGCCCTCCTTTGCTCTCAAAACCTATAGAAGGAGAAACATTGCTGGTCTACCTGGCAGTCTCAAAAGTTGCGGTAAGCCCAGTTTTAGTCCGGGAGGAAAAAGGTATGCAATCCCCTACATATTATGTTAGAAAAATTTTATCGGAAGAAGAGACTCGCTACCCACATCTGGAAAAATTGGCCTTAGCCCTCGTGGTAGCCGCCCGGAAGCTGAGGCCCTACTTCCAGTGCCACAGGACACCCGATAGCGGTGGTGACTACTTTTCCTCTGAGGAATATCCTCCATAAACCCGAGCTGTCGGGGAGATTGGCCAAATGGGTCGTCCAAATGAGCGAATTTGATATAGAGTATAAGCCACGAACTGCGATTAAGTCGCAGGTCATGGCTGACTTCGTAGTCGATTTCAGCCCAAGGTTGATGCCCCTGGCCTCCAAAGAGGAAATAATGGTGTTAGAGCCGACATCAGGTGTCTGGACCTTATTTACAGACGGAGCTTCAAATGTGAAAGGGTCCGGGCTCGGAATAGTCCTGGTCCCGCCTTCGGGGGAAACCTTAAGGCAAGCCATCAGGACGGTTACTTTAACTAACAATGAAGCGGAATACGAAGCTTTGATTGCAGGGCTCGAATTGGCCCGGGGGCTCGACTCCGAAGCAATCAACATCAAATGTGACTCACAACTGGTGGTAAATCAGGTCTACGGAATTTTTGATACCAAAGATGAGCGAATGCAACATTACGTGGTAAAGGTTCAGGCCTTGTTGTCACGATTCTGGGAGTGGTCAATAACCCACATCCCGAGGGAAGAAAACATGGAAGTAGATGCGTTAGCAAATTTGGGCTCATCAACAAAAATTCAGGGACCAGAATTGGGGGCGGTAGTTGAACTGATGAACTCAGCCTTAGACGCGAAGGGTTACTATGAGGTGAATTCGACCAACCTGGTCTGGGACTGGAGAAACGAGATAATCAATTATCTCAAACATGGGAAACTATCGAAATACCCCAAGGCATCAAGAGCGTTGCGCACCAAAGCCGTGTGATACAGCTTCAAGAAAGGACAGTTATACAGAAAATCATTCCAAGGCTTCTGAAGCCAGTTACGTCATGAGATAAATCCATGAAGGAATATGTGGCAACCAGTGGGCACAGATTCTTTGGTGTTGAAATTAGTCCGTACGGGATATGATTGGCCCCGTATGGATCTAGATGCCAAGGACTTTGTATGAAAGTGTGATAAGTGCCAACGCCACGCACCTCTGGTGCATCAACCAGCAGAACCATTACATTCAATTATGTTCCCGTGGACATTCATGAAATGTGGGATGGATATCGTCAGACCTCTATCACCGGCTCCGGGAAAGGAAAGATTCCTTTTAATTTTGACTGACTAGTTTTCCAAATGGGTGGAAGCAGGTCCTTACCAAAAGATCGGAGAACGCGAAGTGGTCAACTTCTTGTGGGAGAATATAATATGCAGGTTCAGAATACCTAAGGAAATTGCATACGACAATGAGCCACAGTTTATCGGCGCAAAAGTCACAAAATTCCTTGAAGATTTGAAGATAAAAAGGATTACCTCATCACCGTACCATCCGAGCACAAACGGACAAGAAAAGTCAACAAACAAAATAATTGTGCAAAATTTGAAGAAGAGGAAAGAAGCAGCAAAAGGCCACTGGCCCAAGTAATTACCGGGGGTACTATGGGCCTACCGAACAACTGTCAAATCAAGCACAGGAGAAACTCCTTTTTTTCTTGTGCACGGTGCAGAAGCTTTGATACCGTTGGAAGTGGGGGATCGCACCTTAAGGTATTCCTAGGCAAATGAAGAATCAAACAATGAGGCAATGTTAATCAACTTAGAACTGCTCGAGGGACGCAGGGACCTAGCACATGTCAGAATGGCAGCTCAAAAGTAGAGGATGGAGCGGTATTACAATCAAAGAACCAACCTTCGTTACTTCAAAGTAGGGGACTTGGTCTTGAGGAAGGTGACTCAAAACACCCGAGAACTCAACCCCGGCAAGTTAGCTTCTACGTGGGAAGGCCCTTACCGGATTTCAGCTATCACCGGTAAATGGTCATACAAATTGGAAAATCACAACGGAGACAAGTTGCCCAGCAACTGGAACGTGGATCATCTAAAAAAATATTACTGCTGACAAACAACAGTCAGGGGGAAAGTATGTGCTGCACTCTTTTATCCTTCATTCTGCTTTTAATCACAATTGAGTTTTTCCAGGCAAGGTTTTTTAACGAGGCGGCAACCACAAGCATACTACAAAAACATCAGTAATAAGACCTTTTGATGAAAAGTTTTCATTCAGGGGATAAGGTAATCTTTGCTTCGTTAGAAAATTCCCACCGGGAAGTTAAGTTTTCTACCAAACAAATGTTACCTGATCGTTCACGAACACAAATCACTAGAGGATTATCAGGTATTCTTTCGCTCGATAGCATGAATTCCTAAGGGGAAAGAAAAATATGTTACCGAGTGAAGGGTTACATAGCAATTCATCGGTGGAACCTTCGAAGATATAAGACTTCCAGTGTTCTAACATGCATTCTTTGCATTAGAACACATGGGGAAATAATGATATGATTATAAGGCAACTCTGAATGCCACATCAACCGGGAACGAAAATTCGGCAAGGCAACTCTGAATGCGACGTCAACCGTGAACGAAAATCTGGCAAGGCAACTCTAAATGCCACACGCCTTGGGGATCGGGGACTGCATAGACAGCCCCGTAGAAAGAAGTTGTACAAAGATAGCCATAAGTCTTGGCAACTCCTTTTCTATATAGCAAAATGCCTATGTAAACTATGAGGTATTTGAGCGTGTTGGACCTCATTCCAAACACTTCTCTACATTGTGTTCAGATGGTGAAATGAGAATGGATCCTTACGAGTGTAAAAAGGAGACAAGGGAAGAGGTAGACGAGCCATATATTTTAAAATTTTCGAAGCCGTCTAGGCAAGATGACACTCCTCAGCTAGAAGCCAAAAAGTGCATAAAGAATCATTTAGTTGTTGGCTTACAAGAATTTGTACCACCCCAAGAGCATGATCATAGAGCAGAATCAAAACTTGGGGTCCAATTCATAAGTTCGAAGTAGAGGCAGAAAGTGATTCATGTCGTGTTGCGACGTTAAATTAGGCGTTTGTTGGGAGGCAACCCAACGTTACTTCTTTTTTATTTTTTTTACTTTTTTAAGTGTGTTATTTTTGTATTGTAGTTTTTTATTTTTATTTTTAGGATCATGGAAAGGAAAGCCATTGGAAGGAAGCAAAAGCAAATCAGATGGTTGGAACTAAGTGTGAGGTACCCACACAAAGTACCAGGCCAGGGAGAAGTCTGAGTATCCCATGAGCCTGATGCTTCGGCCTACCAGGGAGTTTATTTCACCCTCTTGTTATTGATGGTGTGCATTGGGGACAATACACAATTTTAAGTGTGGGGTGAGGAGATCGTTTGGGTGATTTTCTATGATATTTTAGTTGTGTTAGTTTAACTAAAGAAAATGGGACTTTTCCTATCGATGGATCTCTTGGATAGCTTTCTTGAGGGATTAAGGTCCAATGAAAAAATTCAAAAATATTTTTTTTATTTAGTCGTAGGTAGATAATAATCCCCCTTAGTTTTTCTTTTGGCATAGGTTCTTTTCTAGGGGATGTAACTTGAACCGGGTAATTTTTATTTTTAAAAAATTGAGGAAAGAAAACTTGAGTGTCCCATAGGCCTTTTGACCGATTTGATGCTAACATAGTTAGGCAGTAGCATGCAAATTACATTCCTAACATGTTTTAATAATAATTGATTCCGTGAAAGATTGAATAGCTTGTCTGTGTTGCCTTCTCTCAGTTACTTGACTCATTGTTCATGTAGTTCTTTATTGCTTAATATTTCTTGATTTTGTGATTACTTGCCTAAACTTGAGAGTTGGAATGGAACCGTCCCGACTGGGGTCATGTGCATTGTGTGATGTGAGGTTTTGATTACATTCTGTACTATCTTGTGTTTGTCTAGAACTTGCCCTGTGTGTTAATCGAAGCGAAATAAGTAATCTTTGTGAGTCTAGGAGATTATGTAGGTGTTTCTTTGATGGTCCATTGAGCTATTATGCCACAATATATAAAATGACCATAGATAGCCCATTTGAGCCTATAAGCCTTTTCTTTGGCACCCACATTATAAGCCGATTTCCATTTTGTTCTTCATTAAATCTTTTCGAACTTTACCTCCGAAAGCACTTAAGTCGCTAGAAGAGTAAGGTGAGAATTGGGGTAGCTTTTGAGTAGAACCATAGAAAAGCCAAAAGGGTGCATGTATGTTTTGGAAGATCATTAGTTGGGCAACCTAAATTTATAGAGAGTGTTGAAGGAAAAAAAAAGAGAAAAAAAAAAGCAAATAAAATACAAAAAAGAGAAAAATAAGTATATAGAAAATACACCTCCTATTCATCGTGATCCGGGCTAGTGAGTGTATAGATGTGCTTAAAGAAGAAGGGCCAAGTTGTATATGGTTTTATGGCATTGCTTGAATTGGTCATAAAGAGTGTATATTTGAAAGTTAAGTGTAGTGTATTAAAGTGCTTAGGAGGGTTAGTCACTATACCCAAAATATATCCTACTCGTCCTTTATCCTACATTACAACCAGTAAAGACCTAATTGATCTTAGACTGTACGAGCTTAGATTAGTGGAGATATACACTACTGGCAATCCTATGGTACAACCACGGAATGCACATGAAATTCTTTGTGAGAGTGAGTGATTCTTTGTTCATATATGTGATGTCCTTAAATTATATTTGAATGCATATTTGACTGTGTGGACGAAATACCCTCTTATTCTTTGGTGAGGCACATGATTCCATGATCGATAGGTGACGTTATTAAACATGTCTTGTTGGGTGAGTACACGAGTTGAGAGTGCTTATTGGCGACGAGTAGGTCTTCGAGGTTAGGTGGTTATGGGCAGGTTGTTTGAGTGTTTTTAATTGGTCACTAATATTCCAGCATGTGAAAGTTGGGAAAGGTATGCATGCGTATGCAAGGGCTTAATTGTTGATATCAACCATGGTCATAAGTGTATTGTGTTGAATTGCCAAAGGTTCCTCCATTGTATGATGTCTTGTGTACATTGTTTGGCTAGCAGGGTTTTAGGTTGCTCAAGGACGAGCAAGAGCTTAAGTGTGGGGTAGTGGTGTTAGGCTAAAAATCCATATTTTTGCATGTAATTTGTCTTGCATTATATCTCAATATTATTAACGTTAGTGTAAGTGTTTGTGACTCGAGCTTAATAATGGTGTTTATAAGTGTAGGAGTCAATTTGAAGTGATTTGGCAAGCTTGCATGCAAAGTGAAGTAAAAAATAGAAGAAGTTAGAGGGGGTATGATTTTGGTTCCCAGGTTGGCGCCAAGCACCACCCAAAACGCCAATGGCAGAATAGTACAAAAGTGAAAAATTTCGGTGTCCAGGTTGGCGCCAGGCGCCAAGCGAGACGGCTAAGGGCGGATTTCGTCCTAATTCGGCTAGGACTTGGTAGTTTCGACCCTACATGCCCCCAACATGTATAAAAGGGGTTCTAAACCTATTTCTTAAGGGGTAAGACATTATTGGAGAGACACGAAGGCTACGGGAACACTTGAAAGCAACGAATCACAAGAGTTTTCTCTTCCGTTCTTCCTTAATCTATAGTTTAATGGTTTTAATTATTATCATGATTGTTAGTATGGTTATGAGTAGCTAAATCTTCCCATCTAGTATTTGATGGAACCTCTTGGAGGATGACTTTTAATTACATTTAATATAATTTAGCCTTTGGATTTCTCTACTGGTTCAACTACGTATTTATTGTTGTTGATTGAATGGCCATGAATCGACTGTGCCTATTTAGTGTGAATTGCTTGGAAAAGGGTACATATTTAGATAGTTGTTGAACAACATCACTCATAACATATGTGAGGAATCAATACGGAGGGTTTAAAGGTGGGATTAGGAATGGTGCGATCTTAGTGAGATGTGAATTAGTGCCAGCTAGCGTAGTTCGGAAGATTATGTCTAGTAAATTGTGGTAGTAGCTCGGAAGAGAATTACGACACCCGAAGTACTCATGATCGGTATAGAATACTTAGGCGAAATTAAAGAAGTCATAGCAGGAAGGATTCCGACAATTGGGAAAATCATAACTCTAGACCTCCTTAATTTTGTCTCCAACCCTTAGTATTCCTAGTTGTTAATCTACTAATTTAATTTGTTAGTTAATTCGATACAAGAATATTAATATTTATAACTTAGAAATTGTCCGAACTTGTTTTCTTAGTGAATAGTAAATAATTATAGCTAAACTTTAGTTCTCTGTGGGATTCGACTCCGAACTTTTAGACTGGATTATATTTACAGCGACCGCTTATCGTTTTTAGGCATAGTTGGGCGTGATCAGGTAGTATTTGAGATTCAAAAGCACAAGACACTTGCAAGTTCACATCTGATACCATATTCAGCAGATGCCATTTCAAGAAGGTGATCAAGAAAATAAAATAAGAAAAGTGTCTTCCCAAAGATTGAGGTGCCAGATGCAGATCCAAGCACAATATGAATTTTCGGAGAGAACAGACCAAAGTAGCAGTCGGAGTTGCTTAAATTCAAAAAGTTAAAAATAATACATTATTCTTATGATGCCATTAAATAACACCAGAATCACCACTACTATATTCTATAATGAACACTGGGAAAGTAAATCATAATAGCAGCTGAGCGCAAATAAACAACTTCACAACACAAGAGGCATTATAATGATTAAGACCTTGGAATTGAATCATCAAAAAGAATAGTTCAATTTCCAACCCAGATTCACAATTCACAATCTCCAATTGAAGCCCTACGCCCTAAATCGCTTTGTTCATGGGTGTTCAAAGGAAATAACCGAGGGCTACAGGTCTTGGGGTAGAATGAATAATGTATTGCGGGTTATTTGACAAATGGGTAAGGTGCCAAGCGGGTTGAGTTATCTTACATATGGGTGGGTTTTATTTTTGACCTTGATATTACACGTGGCATATTGTGGAAGTGCCACGTAGCTATTTAAAGTCCAAATTTTTACCAGGTGCGGTAGTTAGTTTTAGGAGAAAATTTGAGCCAAAATAAAATGCTGAGGGTATTTATAGTCCGAAAGGTTAACAGAGGGCAATGATGAGCCATATTCAATATGTTAGGGGCATTTTTGGCCCTTTTCGCAAATCAAATTAATGTGAAAACGAAAGTAAAATAGATTCTCCCCATAACAAAGGCTTAATTATATTCAGTACTTCTCATGAACAAGCTGAGTTTGAAAAACTGAATTTTGGCAACAAAAGCAAACAAGATAAACTAGGGATGTTCCTCCATCAAGTATTAATCAACTCATATTTTCAACTCTTCTAGAAGAATTAATGAGTTTGTGTAATAAGAACATCCAAATACATTCGATCATCATTTTCCTAAAGACCTCTTAATAAATACGTTTAAATTTGACCACTAAACCAATGCGTTGTTTCTTGATTTTCTTTGAACTTAGTGTCAGTAACACACATTTTCGAGTAAATAAATTGCAAATATTTCAACGTTGGTAAGCGATGAACGTGAGGAAAGTTCTAATAAGTAAAAATTATCAATCAATTTCATTTTATAAATTTTAAGAGTTGTACAAACAGAAACCGTTAATTGATAAGTATTTGGTAGTAGGAGCTGCACAAAAAGAAAGAAGAAAGAAAAGGAAACGAGATGGAAAATGGGAAAGTGAAGGTCAATAACGCGGTGAATGCTCTTTGGCACATTGCGTTTGTATTGGATTATAATAGTCCAAGATTCTAGCAAAAGTTAACTTTATTGGTTATAAAATATGGCTCAAAGTAATAATATAGAACAAGGAAAAACAAGGTAAGAGATATAGAGACAAAGAGAGGAGAGATTCTTATTTCTTCTTCAATTGTGTGTTTCTTCCTATCTATTACAAGGCCTTTATATATGCATGAAAAGTGAAGAAAATATGTCATTGAATATATCATTAAGAATAGAAATATGTCATTGAATATGTCATTAAGCATTTCAGAAGATCATGGAGGAAGAGTAGACATCTACCATAATTTGATTTTTCTTATAACACCCCCCCTTGGATGTCCATAGATAATGTGTCTCGTTAAAACCTTATTAGAAAAAAAACCCTATGGAAAAAAAAAATCCTAGTGAAGGAAAAAGAGTACACATTTTTAGAAATACGCCTTTTGGTTGCCTCGTTAAAAAACTTTCGAAGAAAACCCAATGGGACAAAACCTTGTAAGGAAAAAAGAGTACAACGCGTATTAACTCCCCCTGATGAGAGCATCAATTCACATCCTTGAGCCTTCGCATCCCAATCTTGTACACTAGTTTCTTGAAGGTTGACGTCGATAGAGATTTGGTGAACAAATCAGCCATATTATCACTTGAACAAATCTGTTGCATATTGATATCACCATTCTTTTGAAGATCATGTGTGAAAAATAACTGTGTGAAAAATAACTTTGGTGAAATGTGCTTTGTCCTATCTCATTTTATGAATCTCCCCTTCAATTGGGCTATGCATGTTGCATTGTCTTCATACAAATTTATGGGTAGTTTGTCATACTTCAAACCACATTTGTCTCTAATAAGATGTATTATAGACCTCAACCATACACATTCTCAATTTGCTTCATGAATAGCAATTATCTTAGCATGATTAGATGAAGTAGCCACAATTAATTGCTTAGTCGATTGTCAAGATATGGCAGTGCCTCCACATGTAAACACATAGCCTGTTTGATATCGAACCTTGTGTGGGTCAGATAAATACTCAGCATCGGCATAACCAACAAGATCGGGATTGCAATCATTGCCATAAAATAAGCTCATATCGGTAGTCCCTTTTAGATATCACAATATGTGTTTGATTCCATTACAATGTCTCCTTGTAGGAGCAGAGCTATATCTTATTAAGACATTAACTGAAAAAGTTATGTCAGGACTTGTAATGTTAGCAAAATACATTAGTGGACCAATTGCACTAAGATATGGTACTTCGGGACCAAGAATGTGATGACCCAAAAGGTCATCTTATGTTTTAGAACTCGAATCTACGCTCTAAACCTAAAAAATCTCATTTTTACCCTCCTTGATTTACGTGCACAGTCCGGGCATGTTTCCGGAAAGCTTTTACGTTGAAAACTAATGAAAACAAGAATTTTTGCCTTAAAAGTTAATTTTAGTTGATTTCGGTCAATATTTTTTATAAATGGGCCTGGATCCATATTTTGACGGTCCCGGTGGGTCCGTGTCAAATTATGGGACCTGGGCGTATGCCCGGAATCGAATTCGGAGGTCCCTAGCTCAAGTTATGAATTTTTTATGACAATTAAAAGTCTAAAAATTTAATTATTTTTAAGAATTGATTGGTGTTTGGCATTGTTAGTGCAGGGTCCGTATTCTGATTTCGGAATCCGGTACAGGTTCATTATGATATTTAAGACTTGTCTGTGAGATTTGGTGAGAAACAGAGCTGATTTGACGTGATTCGGACGTCCAGTTGAGAAAATAGAAATTTTAAAGTGTTCTTGAGAATTTCATTTGATTTGGTGCTAAATTCATAGTTCTCGGTGTTATTTTGGCGATTTGATCGCGCGAGCAAGTCCGTATGATATTTTTAGACTTGCGTGCATGTTTGGTTTGGAGCCCCGAGGACTCGGGTGTCATTCGGGCGATGCGCGAGTTGAGTTCAAACCTCAACAAGGCTGCTGGTGCACCAAATCTGGTGTGCCCACACCTACGAGCCTTTGGTCGCAGGTGCGAGCGATAGCCCCACAGGTGCGACCCAGGCCTAGACTTCATTTTTTGGCAGATGCGGACTTCTCTCCACAGGGGAGGGACCGCAGAAGCGGAACCCTGTCCGCAGGTGTGGCCCCAGTTGGCCCAGTCCTTTTCCGCAGAAGCGGATGTCCTGTCCGTGAGTTCATTTAATTCGGACTCCAGCCATTTTTTCTTCTCGTTTCAAAAGGATAGGAGGCCTAGAGCGATTTTTCAAAGACATTTTCTTCCCCAAATCATAGGTAAGTGTTCCTTAATTCGTTTCTTTCTATCCTTTACTTCATTATACAAGAATTCAACTAAAAATCTAGAGTTTTCATGGTAGAATTAGGGGTTAGGGTAGAAACTAGGGATTTTGGGAATTTGAGGATTTAGACCTCAATTTGAGGTCGGATTCCAAAACTAATTATATATTCGGGCTCGGGGGTGAATGGGTAAGTGCATTTTGGTCCGAACCTCGGATTTTGACCATGCGAGCTCGATGTCGATTTTTTTTAACTTTTTGGAGGAAATTTTTGGGAAATTTAATTTATGCAATATAATTAATTTCTTTAGTATATTTGATATTATTGAATTATTTTTAAATAGATACGAGTGGTTTGGAGGTGAATTCCAAAGGAAAAAGTTGTGATTGAGAAGTAAGTGGCCTTCAGAGTGAGGTAAGTGTTGTGTCTAACCCTGACTTGAGGGAATTAGGAACCTTAGATTACTTGCTAAGTGAAATTCATGTGAGATGCGTATATGTGAGGTGACGAGTACTTATGCGCCACCAATTTACCTGTTTTTTTTTTCATATTTCTCTGTTTTTCTTATATTGTCTCATTCCTATGCCTAATTGCTATGTGTTATACTAGTGTTATTCAATTAATCGTTCTTATCATGTTTTTCGGATCTTCTGGTGATAATTGAGTTTTTATTTCAAGTTGAGATTGATATTATGGAACCAAATGTTGAAGTAAGGTTTGCACTTGTTATTCTATCTCCCTGTTGTTATTTATGCATTGCATTATGGTAAGGGAGAGTGTTAACGCACGAAGGGTGATGTCGTGCCATATTGTGAGTGTTAATGCACGAAGGGTAATGTCGTGCCATGATATTAGTGTTAATGCACGAAGGGTGATGCCGTGCCATACTGTGAGTGTTAATGCACGAAGGGTGATGTCGTGCCATGATGTGAGTGTTAATGCACGAAGGGTTATGTCGTGCCATTTCTATTAATTTTATGGTGAGATTGAGAGTAAAAGCACGAAGGGTGATGCCATGCATTTTTCCTTACTGTATTAACTATTCCTATTGATTCATGGTATATTGACTGCTCCGGTGATCATTCTGTTGTAGTTCTTTATCTTGTATTCCCCTTAGTATGTTCCCCTCCCGACATTTCCTGTTTAGTTCTTCATTTCTGTTATTTGTATATACACTGTTAAATTGTATAAGTTGATCTGTAGGCGCCTTGCCTTAGCCTCGTCACTACTTCGTCGAGGTTAGGCTCGACACTTACCAATACATGGGGTCGGTTGTACTGATACTGCACTCTGCACTTTCTGTGCAGATTTTGATACCGGCTCGGGTTGATCGAGATTTTGCTATTGGTCCATTTTTCGGAGACGCAAGGTAGATCTGTCGGCATTCACAGACCTTGAAGTTCCTGTCTATCTTTTCTGTTATACTATTTCTTTCATTCAGACAGTTGTATTTCTTTGAGACTATTACTTGTAGTAAATTCTAGAATGCTCGTGAATTGTGACTCCAGATCCGGGTGGTAGTAATTAATACAGTTTTATGATATTCTGTACTTATTATATTTCATCTTAGTTGATTATTGTTAATTACTGAATAGGAATAAGGAAATGGGTTTAATGATTCTCTAACGTTGGCTTGCCTAGCAAGTGAAATGTTAGGCGCCATCACGGTCCCGTCGGTGGGAAATTTCGAGTCGTGACAGTTGGTATCAGAGCACTAAGTTGCCTAGGTCTCACGATTCACGAGCAAGCTTAGTAGAGTCTGGAGTATCGGTACGGAGACATCTGTGCTTATCTTCCAGAGGCTATGAAGTTTAAGAACAAGTTTCACTTCTATTCTTCTCTGTTGTGCGATTTTGCTTTCTCAATACTGATTGAACTCTTCTACTCTTATTCTCTCAGAGATGGCGAGAACACGTACCGCTTCCTCAGCTGAGCAGCAGCCAGAGCCTCTAGTGGCAGCTCCTATGCGAGGCAGGGGTCGAGGCCGAGGCCATGCCAGAGGCTGAGGTAGGGCGCAGCCTAGAGCCCGAGCAGCAGCCTCAGCAATGGAGCCTCAGATAGAGCTTGATGAGGAGGTTCCAGCCAAGACTGTTCCTACCGAACCAGCTCAGGTTCCGGAGGGGTTCATTGCCACCCCGGTACTTCAGGACGCTTTGGTTAGTTTGGTGGGCCTTATGGAGAGTGTGGCCCAGACTGGCGCATTTCCCATGGCACCAGCAGTCTCTCTGGCTGGAGGAGGAGCGCAAACTCCACCACTACCGCTCTGGAGCAGATAGCTCCCTAGTATCAAGCTCCAGCAGCTCAGCCAGTCAGATTAGTTTAGCCGGTTATTGCGGCACAGGTCGGAGATGGGCCAGCTATGTCTTCTGAGGCTTTATGGATATTGGACAGGTTTACCAAGCTCTTTCCTATTCACTTCAGTGGTGCTCCTTCAGAGGACCCCCAGGAGTATCTTGACAGTTGTCACGAGGTTCTACGAAACAAAAGGTATAGTGGAGACCAATAGGGTCGAACTTGCTGCATTTCAGATGACTGGTTCCGCCAAGAAATGATGGAGAGATTACTTGTTGACCAGACCAGCTAGGTCACCTGCTCGTACTTGGGACCAGTTCTCTCAGCTCTTCATAGAGAAGTTTCTGCCTATCACATTGAGAGAGGAGCGTCGCCGTCAGTTTGAGCGCCTTCAGCAGGGCAGTATGACTGTTACTCAGTATGAGACCCGTTTAGTGTATTTGTCCCGTCATGCTATTCTTCTACTTCCCACCGAGAGATAGAGGGGGTGAGGAGGTTTATTGATGGACTTGCTCAGCCTATCAGATTGCAGATGGCTAAGGAGACTGGGAGTGAGATTTCTTTTCAGGCGGCTGCTAATGTCGCCAGACGAGTCGAAATGGTTCTTACTCAGGGAGGTCAGGGGTCTGACAAGAGACCTCGTCATTCTGGTGAGTTCAGTGGTGCCTCATCTAGAGGCAGGAGTACTTTGGTAGAGGCCATCCTCCCAGGCCGTTTCATTCAGCGCTCCAGGCATCCCATGGTGCCTCAGGTGGTCATGGCCCTCAGATGCATTATTCCGACCAGCTAGCCTACGGTGCACCACCAGCTCCTATTAGTGCACCTCCACTCCAGATTTATCAAGGTGGTTATTCAGGTCGACAGGGTCAGTTTCACGGTCAGCAGTCACAGCAGCTGAGGTTATGTTATACTTGTGATGATCTGAGGCACATTGCTAGATTTTGCCCTCGGGCAACGGGCAGCTCACAGCATCAAAGTTCTCGTTCCATGGTTCCGGCACCAGTTGCTGCACCACCTGCTCAGCCAGACAGAGGCAAGGGTGAGGCAGCCAGAGGTAGAGGCTAGACTGTTAGAGGTGGAGGTCATGTCGTTAGAGGTGGAGACAAGCCAGTTAGAGGTCATCCCAGGGACGTAGTTCAGGGTGGTGGGGCCCAGCCCCGGTGTTATCCTTTCCCAGCCAGGCCTGAGGCTGAGTCATCTGACACTGTTATCACAGGTACTATTTCAGTTTGCAGTAGAGATGCTTTAGTTCTATTTGATCTGGGATCTACTTACTCCTATGTGTCATCCTATTTTGCTTCCTATTTGGTTGTGCCCCGTGATTCTTTGAGTGCTCCTGTGTATGTGTCCACACCAGTGGGAGATGCTATTGTTGTAGATCGTGTTTATCGTTCGTGTGTGGTCACCATTAGGAGTCTTGAGACTCGTGTAGATCTTCTACTTCTCGACATGGTTGATTTTGATGTCATACTGGGTATGGATTGGCTGTCACCTTATCATGCTATATTAGATTGTCAAGCCAAGACGGTGACCTTAGCCTTTCGGGGGTTGCCTCAACTAGAGTGGAGAGGAAATCTTGGCCATTCTGCCAGCAGGGTTATCTCTTATGTGAAAGCTCAGCATATGGCCGAGAAGGAGTGTCTAGCTTATTTCGCTTATGTTCGCGATTCTAGTGCGGAGGTTCCTTCCATAGATTTGGTGCCGGTTGTTCGTGAGTTTCCAGAGGTGTTTCCTACAGACCTGCCAGGGATGCCACTCGATAGGGATATTGATTTCTGCATTAATTTGGCTCCGGGCACTCAGCCTATTTCCATTCCGCCATATCGCATGGCCCCGTCAGAGTTGAAAGAATTGAAGGAGCAGTTGCAAGATTTGCTTGATGAGGGCTTTATTAGACCTAGTGTCGCGCCCTGGGTGCACCTGTGTTGCTTGTGAAGAAGAAAGATGGATCGATGAGGAAGTGTATAGATTATCGGCAGTTGAACAAAGTCACCATCAAGAACAAGTATCCATTGCCGAGGATTGATGATTTATTTGATCAGCTTCAGGGTGCCAAGGTGTTTTCAAAGATTGATTTGAGATCTGGCTACCATCAGTTGAGGATTAAGGCATCCGATGTTCCTAAGACAGCTTTTTGAACTTGGTATGGGCATTATGAGTTTCTAGTGATGTCATTTGGGCTTACAAATGCCCCAGCATCATTCATGGGTTTGATGAACCGGGTGTTCAAATGCTACTTGGATTCCTTTGTGGTTGTGTTTATTGATGATATCTTGATCTACTCCCACAGTCGAGAGGAGCATGAGCAGCACCTTCGGATCGTTCTTCAAACTCTGAAAGACAGCCAGTTATATGCTAAGTTCTCAAAATGCGAGTTTTGGTTGAGTTCAGTTGCTTTCTTGGGTCACGTTGTATCAGCAGAGGGTATTCAGGTGGATCCTAAGAAGATTGAGGCAGTTCAGAACTGGCCCAGACCCACATCAGCTACAGAGATCCGTAGTTTCCTGGGTTTGGCGGGCTATTACCGTCGATTTGTGGAGAAGGTTTCATCCATAGCAGTCCCGTTGACCAGATTGACCCGGAAGGGTGCCCCGTTTAGGTGGTCAGACGAGTGTGAAGTGAGCTTTCAGAAGCTCAAGACAGCTTTGACTACGGTACCGGTATTGGTGTTACCCACAGGTACAGGATCTTATACGGTATATTGTGACGCATCCCGTATTGCTCTAGGTGCAGTGTTGATATAGGGTGGCAAGGTTATTGCATATGCTTCACGGCAGCTGAAGGTTCACGAAAAGAATTACCCTGTTCATGATCTGGAGTTGGCAGCCATTGTTCACGCGCTGAAGATTTAGAGGCACTATCTTTATGGCGTGCCATGTGAGGTATTCACTGATCATCGGAGCTTGCAGTATTTGTTCAAGCAGAAGGAACTTAATTTGAGGCAGAGGAGGTGGTTGGAGCTATTGAAAGACTATGATATCACCATATTGTATCATCCCGAGAAGGCCAATGTGGTGGCCGATGCTTTGAGTAGAAAGTCAGTCAGTATGGGTAGCCTTGCATATATTCCAGTTGGTGAGAGACCGCTTGTATTGGATTTTTAGGCCTTGGCCAACCAGTTCGTGAGGTTGGATGTTTCTGAGCCCAGTCGTGTCCTAGCTTGTACAGTTGCTCGGTCTTCTTTGTTTGAGAGCATCAGAGATCGGCAGGGTGACGATCCTCATTTACTTGTCCTTAGAGACACAGTGTGGCACGGTGGTGCCAAGCAGGTTACTGTTGGAGATGACGGAGTTTTGAGAATGCTGGGTCGTATTTGTGTGCCTAATGTGGATGGGCTTCATGAGTTGATCCTTGAGGAGGCTCACAGTTCTCGATATTCTATTCACCCGGGCGCTGCCAAGATGTACCAGGACCTGCGGCAGCATTATTGGTGGAGGAGAATGAAGAAATACATAGTTGCCTATGTAGCTCGGTGCCTAAATTGCCAGCAGGTAAAGTGTGAGCATCAGAGACCTGGTGGTTTACTTTAGAGGTTAGAGATTCCTGAGTGGAAGTGGGAGCGTATCACTATGGATTTTGTTGTTGGACTCCCACGGACTCAGAGGAAGTTCGACGCCGTGTGGGTTATTGTGGATAGGCTGACTAAGTCAGCGCACTTCATGCCTATGGTAGTTACTTATTTCTCGGAGCGGTCGGCAGAGATTTACATCTGGGAGATCGTCCGTCTTCATGGTATGCCCATGTCCATTATATCTGACCGAGGTACATAGTTCACCTCGCACTTCAGGAGGGCAGTACAACGTGAGTTGGGTACGCGGGTTGAGCTGAGCACCGCATTCCATCCTCAGACGGACGGGCAGTCAGAGCGCACTATTCAAATATTGGAGGATATGCTTCGCGCTTGTGTTATAGACTTTGGAGGTTCTTGGGATCATTTCTTGCCACTTGCGGAGTTTGCTTATAATAATAGTTACCAGTCGAGCATTCAGATGGCTCCATATGAGGCATTATACGGAAGGTGATGTCGTTCGCCAGTTGGGTGGTTCGAGCTTGGAGAGGCTCGATTGTTGGGCACAGACTTAGTACAGGATACCTTGGATAAGGTCAAGATTATTCAGGATCGACTTCGCACAGCTCAGTCCAGGCATAAGAGTTATGCCGATCGTACAGTTCGTGATATTGCATTCATGGTCGGAGGGAGAGTGTTACTTCGGGTATCACCCATGAAGGGTGTAATGAGGTTCGGAAAGAAGGGCAAGTTGAGCCCTAGGTATATCGGACCTTTTGAGATTTTGGAGAGAGTGGGAGAGGTGGCTTACAGGCTTGCATTGCCACCTAGTTTAGCAGTTGTTCATCCGGTATTCCATGTGTCCATGCTTCGAAAGTATCACGGCGATCCGTCCCATGTGTTAGATTTCAGCTCTGTCGAGTTGGACAAGGATTTGACTTATGAGGAGGAGCCGGTGGCAATTCTAGACCGGCAAGTTCGCCAGTTGAGATCAAAGAGTTACCCTTCAGTTCGAGTGCAGTGGAGAGGTCAACCTATTGAGGCACCTACTTGGGAGTCCGAGTCCGATATGCGGAGTAGATATCCCCACCTTTTCACAAGCCCGGGTACTTTTCTATGTCCGTTCGAGAACAAACGGTTGTTTTAGAGGTGGAGAATGTGATGACCCAAAAGGTCATCTTATGTTTTAGAACTCGAATCTTCGCTCTTAAACCTTAAAAATCTCATTTTTATCCTCCTCGATTTATGTGCACAGTCCGGGCATATTTCCGGAAAGCTTTTATGTTGAAAACTAATGAAAATAAGAAATTTTTCCTTAAAAGTTGATTTTAGTTGACTTCGGTCAACAGTTTTAGTAAACGGTCCTGGATTCGTGTTTTGACGGTCCTGGTAGGTCCGTGTCGAATTATGGGACCTGGGAGTATGCCCGGAATCGAATTCGGAGGTCCATAGCTTGAGTTATGAATTTTTGATGAAAATTAAAAGTTTGGAAATTATTTGTTTTTAAGAATTCAATGATATTTGGCATTGTTAGTATAGGGTCCGTATTTTGGTTCCGGAGCTCGGTACAGGTTCATTATGATATTTAAGACATGTCTGTGAAATTTGGTGAGAAACAGAGTTGATTTGACGTAATTCGGACGTCCAGTTGAGAAAATAAAAATTTTAAAGTGTTCTTGAGAATTTCATTTGATTTGGTGCTAAATTCGTAGTTCTAGGTGTTATTTTGGAGATTTGATCGCGCGAGCAAGTTCGTATGATATTTTTAGACTTGTGTACATGTTTGGTTTGGAGCCCCGAGGGCTTAGGTGAGTTTCGGATAGGCCACGAGATGTTTTGAACTTTGAAAATCTGGTATTTTGCTGCAGCAGGTGTTCTGGCATGTCCTTCTTCGCGTTCGCGAAGGTACTCTCGCGAACGCGAAGAGTAAACTGGGCAGCTGAATTTTTCTTCTTCGCGAACGCAAAGCGATGGGGGCATTACCCTTCGCGAACGCGACCAGCTCCTCGCGAACGCGTAGTGTTAGGCACACCTGGGGGAGGGTTGGTCGTTCCTTCATCGCGAACACGAGCAATGCCTCGCGAACGTGAAGGCCAGGGGGGAGTAACCATCGCGAATGCGAGCAGGATCTCGCGAACGCGAAGGCTTGGCAGCCTGTACTCTTCGCGAACGCGACAGTGCTCTCGCGAATGCGATGAACACTGTCGCCCAGCATTTAACAGAATCCAAATACGGGATTTAGCCAAAAATTCATTTTTTTCTAAAAACCCAAACGGTGTGAGGCAATTTTTCAAGAGTCATTTCCTCCCCAAAGTGTTGGTTAGTGATTCTAAATCATTTTCTTACAATTATACATTACATTTCTTGAATTTTCAACCTACAATCTAGAGCTTTCATGGTAGAATTAGGGGTTAGGGTAGAAACTAGGGATTTTGGGATTTTGGGGATTTAGACCTCAATTTGAGGTCGGATTCCAAAACCAATTATATATTCGGGCTCGGGGGTGAATAGGTAAATGGATTTTGGTCCGAAACTCGAGTTTTGACCAAGCGGGCCCAGGGTCGATTTTTTGACTTTTTGGAGGAATATTTGGGAAATTTTATTTATGCAATATTATTGATTCCTTTAGCAGTATTTGATATTATTGAGTCATTTTTGAATAGATACGAGTGGTTTGGAGGTGAATCCCAAAGAAAAAGCTGTGATTGAGAAATAAGTGGCCTTCGGAGCGAGGTAAGTGTTGTGTCTAACCCTGACTTGAGGGAATTAGGAACCTTAGATTACTTGCTAAGTGAAATCCATGTGAGCGGCGTATATGTGAGGTGATGAGTACTTATGCGTCGCCAATTTACCTGTTTTCCATGTTTCTCTATTTTTCTTATATTGTCTCTTTCCTATGCCAAATTGCTACGTGTTATACTAGTGTTGTTCAATTTAGTGTTCTTATCATGTTTACGGATTTTTTAGTGATAATTGAGTTTTTATTTCAAAGTTGAGATTGATATTATGGAACCAAATGTTGAAGTAAGGTTTGTACTTGTTATTCTGTCTCCCTGTTGTTATTTATGCATTGCATTATGGTAAGGGAGAGTGTTAATGCACGAAGGGTGATGTCGTGCCATATTGTGAGTGTTAATGCACGAAGGGTGATGTCGTGCCATGATATGAGTGTTAATGCACGAAGGGTGATGCAGTGCCATATTGTGAGTGTTAATGCACGAAGGGTGATGTCGTGCCATGATATGAGAGTTAATGCACGAAGGGTGATGTCGTGCCGTTGCTATTAATTTTATGGTGAGATTGAGAGTAAAAGCACGAAGGGTGATGCCGTGCATTTTTCCTTACTGTATTCACTATTCCTATTGATTTATGGTATATTGACTACTCCTGTGATCATTCTGTTGTAGCTCTTTATCTTGTATTCCCCTCAGTATGTTCCCCTCCCGACATTTCCTGTTTAGTTCTTCATTTCTATTATTTGTATATACACTGTTAAATTGTACATGTTGATCTATAGGTGCCTTGCCTTAGCCTCTTCACTACTTCATCGAGGTTAGGCTCGACACTTACCAATACATGGGGTCGATTGTACTGATACTGCACTCTGCACTTTCTGTGCAGATTTTGATATCGGCTCGGGTAGATCGAGATTTTGCTATTGGTCCGCTGTCCGGAGACTAAAGGTAGATCTGTCGGCGTTCACAGACCTTGAAGTTCCCATCTATCTTTTCTGTTCTACTGTTTCTTTCATTCAGATAGTTGTATTTCTTTGAGACTATGACTTGTAGTAAATTCTAGAATGCTCGTGAATTGTGACTCCAGATCCGGGTAGTAGTAATTAATACAGTTTTATGATATTTGGTACTTATTATATTTCATCTTAGTTAATTATTATTAATTACTGAATGGGAATAAGGAAATGTGTTTAATGATTCTCTAACGTTGGCTTGCCTAGCAAGTGAAATGTTAGGCGCCATCACGGTCCCGTCGGTGGGAAATTTCGGGTCATAACAGTGATATTGTGAGCTCGTGAGTGAGACTGGAGAGATTGATGACTGAGTGAGGCTGAGAGCTTGATTATGAGTGATAGTTTTGGGATCGGGCTGCACGCCTCAGCGGTTATACAGATTTTATGATAGCGCTTGGGTTGTAGGAGCCCCTCTGGAGTTTGTACTGTAACAACCCGACAGGTCATTTTACTTGCTAGAACCCATTCCCCTAAATAAGACTTCCCGTACTTGCTTTTACGGATTTATGACTTGCGGGGATGGTTGGTTCGGGATTTAGAAGAGTTTGGGTTGAAATCGGAACACTTGGTTCCTTAAGGTTGGCTTGAAAAGGCCAAGTTTGACTTCGGTCAACATTTTGAGTAAACGACCTTAGAATCGGGATTTGACGGTTCCAACAGGTTCGTATGGTGATTTCGGACTTGGGCGTATGTTCGGATTGAGTTTTGGATGACCCGGGAGCGTTTTGGCGCCTAATAGTGAAAGTTGGTCCTTGAAGGTTCTTTAAATTTGGTTTGGAGTGGATTTTGGTGTTACCGAGGTCCAAATGGAATTCCGAGACAAGGAATAGCTCTGTAATGTAATTTAAGACTTGCACGCAAAGTTTGGTGTCAATCCGAGTAGTCTAAGTACGTTTCGGCGCATTTTGAGTGAATAGAAGAATTTGAAGTTCATAAGTTTGATTCAATTGGTTTTGGGATGTGATTCTTAGTTTTAATGTTGTTTCGGGAGTTCCGAGAGTTCGAGCGAGTCCATTTTATGATTCTAAACTTGTTGGTATGTTCGGGCGGAGCCCCGGGGGCCCCGAGTGTTAATCGGACGAGGCTCGGACAAAGTTGGGATCTTGGAGCAACAGCTGAAGCTCCCAGATCTGTCATAATCGCACCTGCGCTTGGTCAGCCACAGGTGCGAGCCACGAGCCGCAGAAGTGAGAAATGGAAGGCATCCCAGAATCCGTAGATGCGGAAGACTGGGCGCACATGTGTGAGTGCAGATGCGAGAGACATGGTCGCAGGTGTGGCTAGGCTCGCAGAAGCGGCCCTTCTTATCCGTAGATGCGGAGCCTGACCAGATGAGGGAAAGGCGCACCTGCGAGGCATTTGCCGCAAGTGCGGGAATGCAGGTGCAGCCCAAAGCCCCGCAGGTGTGAAAGTCGCTGGGCAGTGAGGGCTCATTTAATACGAACTTAGGCCATTTTTATCACATTTTCTATCATTCTTGGGCGATTTGAGAGCTTTGAAGGAGGGTATTGCGACATAGCTTTGTGAGGTAAGTAATTTCTACTTAATGTGAGCTAAATACATAGTTTATAGGTAGATTCTAACATATAAATTAGTGAAAATTATGGGTTTAGGTGAAAACCTAGGTTTTTGATAAAAAAATAAGATTTAACCATGAAATTTGTTATGGAATTTAGTAAAAATCATATATTTATGTTCCTAAGGTTATGGGTAACAACCTTCTTTAAACATTTCCGGAATCCGAGCATTTGGGCCCGAGGGTAAATTTTAGGAATCTTGCAATTTAGGTTGGGTAATGACTTAAATGGTGAAATTATGAACTTTTGACCATAGATTGATTAGTTTATGTAATGTTTGACTTGCTTCGAGTCGTTTGGCGTCAAATTTGGAGGTTTGAACGCGTTCTTGAATTAGGAAGTAGGCTTTGAGGCGAGGTAAGTCTCTTTTCTAACCATGTAAGAAAGAATAAATCCCATAGGTGAATTAAATAATGTGTGTACCTATTTGTGGGGGCTACGTACGTACGAGGTGACGAGAGTCCGTACGTAGCTACTATTGTGCTATTATCCGGGTAGTTTAGGAACCGTATCATACCTTATTCGAAATGTTTGTGCGCTTACTTGCTAATTCAATTACTCGAATCATGTTAGATTTTGACAAAAGAATTCGAATAAAAGGCTAAGTTCACCTATTTAAAGAGTTTATTAGAATACTTGATTGTAAAAAATGAGAATTCGTAATTCCTTAAAAATAATTGCTATTTGTGGATCGGGCCGAGCGCCTCGGTAGTAAATAGATGCATCTATGGTTCGCGTCGTTCGACCCTCCGACAGTGCACAATTTAATATTATGTTGGACCGGGCCGTACGACCTCGGCATAATTGCGCATGTTAATTATTTGGAACTCTCAGTGATTTATATTGCTTAAATGCCTTGAAATGTAAGTGGTTAAATGATATGACCGAAATTGAAATTTTAATTTTTGAAAGAAGTGCTTATCTCTTCCCGTTATTGAACTGTCAGAATTTTTCATGATATCTATACTTAGCATAACACTTTAATTACATTATTATTGGCCCTAGTAAGTGTCAAGTCGACCCCTCGTCACTACTTCTTCGAGGTTAAGCGGGATACTTACTGGGTACATATTGTTTATCTACTCATACTACGCTTCTGTACTTAATTGTACAGGATCTGAGGCTAGTGCATCTAGTTACCCACCCGGCACGCACACCTGATCTTGGACCGAGACTTCACAGTGAGCTGCCCCCTTCTGAGCCGTTCAGCAGCATGCCGGAGTTTCTCTTTTGTTTTTATCTGTCTATTCTGTTTCAGATAGTAGGATAGTCATCTTTTGTATATTCTACTAGTTGTCCACACACTTGTGACACTAGATCCTAGCATGTATTAGTATACTTTGATTTTTGGGTTGTAGATCAATAGTTATAACTGTTTTTAGATGTTTCTCTTTGTTTGCCTTAAAAATACGTTATTTATCAAATGCTTTAAATGTAAGTAAAGCTAGATGTTGGAATTGCTTAACAAACAAAAATAGGAAATCACTAAGTTGTTCACTGTTGGCTTGTCCAGCAACAGCACTGGACGCCATCACGGCCTGACATGGAGTTGGGTCGTGACAACATGGTATCAGAGCACTAGGTTCACGTAGGTCTCATAGGTTATGGGCAAGCCTAGTAGAGTCTTGTGGATCGGTGCGAAGACGTCTGTACTTATCTTCGAGAGGTTATGGGGTATTATGAAAATACTCATTATTCATCTCCTATCGTGCAGTTGATATATAAATTTCCTTCTTCTATTCTCACAGATGGTGAGGACGCGTACGATGGACGTTCCAGATCCGGGAAGGGCTGCTCCCCCCATTGCTAGAGGCCGAGGCAGAGGCTGGGGGAGGGTACCAGCCCGAGGTAGGGGACGAAGGCATACCAGAGCTACCCCAGTAGCACCACCAGCGGATCCAGTGGAGGATCCCATTGTGGAGGAGCAGGGCGAGGTGCCCGCAGCAGAGCCAGCCCCGGTAGATTTCATAACAACACCGGGATTTCAGGAGATCATGGGCTGTATGCTGCGGTTCATGGATTCTATGACCTAGGATGGTTTATTTCCAACAGACCCAACCATATCTCGGGCAAGAGGGGGAGCACAGACCCCTACTACTTAGGCTCCTGGTCATGCAGCTGCAGTGTATCAGACTCCAGGTACACTATACGCGGACGGGGCCCCAGCCAGTTGCAGTAGTGGCATCTGAGCCTAGATCGGCTGCGGACGGCGATCCGCAAAAATTATTGGACAGATGGACTAGGCTACACCCTCCTATCTTCAGAGGCGAGCGCCATGAGGATGCTCAGGATTTCATTGACAGGTGCAGGGACACACTGCACAACATGAGGATACTGGAGTCTCATGGGGTTGACTTCACTACTTTCCAGCTGGAGGGCAGGGCCCATAGATGGTGGCAGTCTTATCTTCTTGGCAGACCAGCGGGTTCTCCTCCTACGACTTGGAGCCAGTTCACACAACTTTTCCTGGATAGGTATATTCCACTCTCGGAGAGGGAAGAGTTGCGGTATCAGCTTGAGCACCTTGAGCAGGGTCAGATGTCAGTGACCGACTATGAGACGAGGTTTTCTGAGTTGTCTCGCCATGCACTTATGATACTTCCTACGGATGCAGAGAGAGTGTGGAGGTTTGTTGAGGGGCTGCACTCCAGTATTAGGGCCAATATAGCCCAAGAGGTTGAGATGGGGACTTCTTATCAGCTGGTAGTGGAGATTGCTCGGAGGATTGAGGGCTACCGTCAGAGAGGGAGAGAGAAGATGCAGCAGGACAAGAGGGCGCGTTTCTCTGGAGAGTTTAGAGGTGCCGCGGCTAGGGGCAGAGGTCAATTTGGGAGGGGTCAGTCTAGCAGGCCCCATATTCATCACCACCACCTCCTCGAGGTGCTCCAGCGCACCCCTATTTCTGCGCCACACTATAGAGTTCTTACCACCCACCAGCCCTCCAGGGTTCTTCCAGTAGGCTCAGGTCACCAGGGTTCTTCCAGCTCCCATCTTAGTGCCATGCCGAAGAGTTCATACCGCCCACCGGCTATTCAAGCTTCTTCCAGTAGGTCTATAGGCCATTAGGATCAGACATCCAGGCAGCAGATCGCCACACTGAGGGGTTGTTTCGAGTGCGGAGATCTCGGTCACATGAGGAGATTTTGCCCCAGGCTTCGGGGTAAGGCTGTGCAGCAGGGTAAGCAGCCCATGATTACAGCATCGGCTGTCCCGCCGCCTAGAGGCGGAGGGCAGGCTGGCAGGGGCCGTCCTAGAGGGAGAGGCCAGTCATCTACTATTTAGTCAGGCGGAGGCCAGCCCGCCAGTGCTCCATCCAGATTCTATGTTTTTTTCGGCCAGACTAATACATTGGCCTCAGATGCCGTGATCACAGGTATTATTTCTATATGCAGCAGGGATGCTTCGGTGTTATTTGATACAGGGTCTACCTATTCTTATGTGTCTTCTCTATTTGCTCATTTTCTGGATATTCCTTGTGAGTCCTTGGGTACTCATGTTTATGTGTCCACTCTTGTGGGCGATTCTGTGGTTGTGGATCGGATCTACCGGTCTTGTGTGGTCGTATTCTGTGGTTACGAGACTACATCGGACCTTCTGTTGCTTGATATGATCGACTCTGAGGTCATCCTGGACATGGACTGGTTATCCCCACATCACGCCATCATTGATTGTCATGCCAAGACTATTACCTTAGCGATTCTAGAATTACCGAGATTGGAGTGGAAGGGTTCCTCGGTTAGTACAGCTATTCGGGTCATCTCTTTTCTGAAGGCTTGACATATGGTCGAGAAGGGTTGTTTGGCTTATCTAGCTTATGTTTGGGACACCACCACAAAGTCTCCGATGATTGATTCAGTGCCAGTAGTCCGGGAGTTCGCCGATGTGTTTCCTTCTGACCTTCCAGGCATGCCGCCAGATCGTGATATTGATTTCTGTATTGATTTGGCTCCAGGCACCCAACCTATATCTATCCCACCGCAACGTATGGCTCCGAAAGAGTTGAAGAAGTTGAAGGAACAACATGAGGAGTTGTTAGCAAAGGGGTTTGTGAGACCAAGTGTATCACATTATGGTGCACCAGTGTTAATTGTGAAGAAGAAAGATGGGACTATACAGATGTGCATTGATTACCGCCAGTTGAACAAGGTTACCATCAAGAACAAGTATCCGTTGCCGCGTATCGATGATTTTTTTTTGACCAGTTGCAGGGTGCTAGGGTGTTCTCTAAAATTGACTTGAGGTCAGGGTACCATCAGTTTAAGATTCAGGACTCAGATGTTCCGAAGATGGCCTTCCGTACTAGATATGGCCATTATGAGTTTCTAGTGATGTCCTTCGGCTTGACTATTGCCCCAGCGTCGTTTATAGATATAATGAACCGGGTGTTCAGGCCTTATATTGATTCCTTTGTTATTGTCTTCATTGATGACATCTTGATTTACTCACGTAGCCTGGGGGAGCACGAGCAGCATTTGAGAGTGGTACTTCAGACCTTGCGAGAACAGAAGCTATATGCTAAGTTCTCCAAGTGTGAGTTTTGGCTAGAGTCTGTGGCATTCTTGGGGCATATTGTATCAGGAGAAGGTATTAAGGTGGATCCCAAGAAGATTGAGGCAGTTCAGAGTTGGCCTCGTCCAGCTTTGGTGACCGAGATCAAGAGTTTCCTAGGGTTAGCAGGTTATTATCGCCGGTTTGTGCAGGGTTTCTAATCCATTGCAGCACCTCTGACTAGATTGACCCAAAGGGGTGCTCCGTTCCGTTGGTCCGATGATTATGAGGCGAGCTTCTAGAAGCTCAAGACAGCGTTAACTACAACAACGGTTCTAGTGTTGCCTTCTGGTTCGGGGATGTATACGGTATATTGCGACGCTTCACGCGTTGGCTTGGGTTGTGTATTGATGCAGGAGGGGCAAGTTATTGCATATACTTCGCGTCAGCTGAAGATTCATGAGAAGAATTACCCTGTGCACAATCTAGAGTTAGACGTGATTGTTAATGCTCTTAAGATATGGAGGCATTATCTGTATGGGGTGTCATGTGAGTTTTATACTGATCATCGCAGCTTACAGCATTTGTTCAAGCAAAGGGATCTCAATTTGAGGCAGCATAGATGGCTCGAGTTACTGAAGGATTATGATATCACCATTCTTTATCATCCGGGCAAGGCAAATGTGGTCGTGGATGCCTTAAGCAGAAAGGCGGAGAGTATGGGTAGCTTTCATTCATTTCAGTAGGGGAGAGGCCACTAGCTTTGGACATTCAGTCCTTGGCTAACAGACTTGTAAGGTTGGCTATTTCAGAGCCCAGTCGGGTTCTTGCATGTGTTGTTGCCCAGTCTTCACTATTGGGGCAGATCAAGGCTCGACAGTTTGGTGATCCGCATTTGGCAGTTCTTAGAGAGACGGTACTATAGGTTAGTGCCAAGGAGGTTTCTATAAGAGAGGATGGTGTTCTGCGACTCCAGGTTCGTCTATGTGTTCCTAATGTCGATGGCTTGAGAGAGAGGATTCTAGAGGAGGCACACAGTTCTCGGTATTCTATTCATCCAGGTGCTACGAAGATGTATCGTGACCTGAGACAGCACTATTAGTGGCGGCAGATGAAGAAAGACATAGTTGAGTATATGGCTAGGTGTCTAAATTGCCAGCAGGTCAAGTATGAACACTAGAGGCTAGGTGGCCTACTTCAGCAACTGACTATACCTGAGTGGAAATGGGAGCGCATTACCATGGACTTCGTGGTTGGTTTACCGCGGACCTTGCGGAAGTTTGATGCAGTTTGGGTCATTGTCGATAAGTTGACCAAGTCGGCGCACTTCATTCCAGTTGTGACTACATATACTTCAGAGAAGTTGGCCCAGATTTATATTAGGGAGATAGTTCGGTTGCACGGTGTGCCTGTTTCCATCATATCAGATAGAGGCCCTCAGTTCACTTCACATTTCTGTAGAGCCGTACAAAGTGAGTTGGGGACCCGTGTAGAGCTCAGCACAGCATTTCATCCACAAACCGACGGCCAGTCAGAGCGGACAGTTCAGATATTGGAGGACATGCTGAGAGCATGTATGATTGACTTTGGGGGACAGTGGGAGCAGTTCTTGCCTTTGGCCAAGTTTGCTTACAACAACAGTTATCAGTCCAGCATCGAGATTGCTCCATTTGAGGCTTTATATGGTCGGCGATGTCGTTCTCCCATCGGGTGGTTTGAGCCCGGAGAGGCTAGGTTATATGGTACTGATATGGTAAAGGATTCCTTGGAAAAGGTAAAGTTGATTCAGGAGCGACTTCGCAGAGCACAGTCCAGACAGAAGAGTTACACTGATCAGAAGGCACGCGATGTATCATTTATGGTCGGTGAGAAGGTTCTCTTGAAGGTCTCACCGATGAAGGGTATTATGAGATTTAGAAAGAAGGGCAAGTTGAGCCCAAGGTTTATAGGCCCATTTGAGGTGTTGAGGCGAGTTGGGGAGGTTGCATATGAGCTTGATTTACATCCCAGCCTATCAGGGGTTCATCCAGTTTTTCACGTGTCTATGCTCCGGAGATATCATGCCGACTTGTCACATGTTTTAGATTTCAGCACTATTCAGTTAGATAAGAGCTTGGGTTATGAAGAGGAGCCAGTTGCTATTGTTGCTAGACATGGCCGCGAGTTGAGATCCAAGAGGATTTCCGCGGTAAAGGTTCAGTGGAGGGGCCAACCAGTCGAGGAGGCGATTTGGGAGTCCGAGGAGGACATGCGGAGCAGATATCCACACTTATTCAGCACTCCAGGTATGAATCTAAACCCGTTCGAGGACGAACGTTTGTTTAAGAGGTGGAGAATGTAATTACCCGACCGGTCGTTTTACTTGCTAGAACCTCATTCCCCTAAATAAGACTTCCCGTACTTGCTTTTACCAATTTATGACTTGCGGGGATGGTTGATTCGAGATTTAGAAGAGTTTGGGTTGAAATCGGAACACTTGGTTCCTTAAGGTTGGCTTGAAAAGGCCAAGTTTGACTTCGGTCAATATTTTGAGTAAACGGACCTTAGAATCGGGATTTGACGGTTCCAACAGGTTCGTATGGTGATTTCGGACTTGGGCGTATGTTCGGATTGAGTTTTGGATGACCCGGGAGCGTTTTGGCGCCTAATAGTGAAAGTTGGTCCTTGAAGGTTCTTTAAATTTGGTTTGGAGTGGATTTTGGTGTTACCGAGGTCCAAATGGAATTCCGAGACCGGGAATAGCTCCGTAATTTAATTTAAGACTTGCACGCAAAGTTTGGTGTCAATCCAAGTAATCTAAGTATGTTTCGGCGCATTTTGAGTGAATAGAAGAACTTAAAGTTCATAAGTTTGATTCAATTAGTTTTTGGGTGTGATTCTTAGTTTTAATGTTGTTTCGGGCATTCCGAGAGTTCGAGCGAGTCCGTTTTATGATTCTAAACTTGCTGGTAGGTTTGGGCGGGGACCCCGAGTGTCAATCAGACAAGGCTCGGACCAAGTTGGGAGCTTGGAGCAACAACTGAAGCTCCCAGATCTATCATAATCGCACATGCGCTTGGTCAGCTGCGGGTGTGGGCTCGCAGGTGCGAGCCAAGAGCCGCAGAAGGGAGAAATGGAGGGCAGACAAGAATCCATAGATGCAGAAGACTGGGCGCACCTGCGTGAGCGCAGGTGCGAGAGACGAGGTCGCAGGTGCGGCTAGGCTCACAGAAGCGGCCCTTCTTGTCCGCAGATGCGGAACCTCGCCAGATGAGGGAAAGGCGCACCTGCAAGGCATTTTTTGCAGGTGCGGGACCGCAGCTACGGCCCAAAGCACCGCAGGTGCGAAAGTCGCTGGGCAGTGAGGGCTCATTTAATACGGACTTAGGCCATTTTTATCACATTTTCTCTCACTCTTGGGCGATTTGAGAGTTTTGAAGGAGGGAATTTCAACCTAGCTTTGTAAGTTAAGTAATTTCTACTTAATGTGAGTTAAATACATAGTTTATGGGTAGATTATAACATATTAATTAGTGAAAATCATGGATTTAGGTGAAAACCTAGGTTTTTGATAAAAATGAGATTTAACCACGAAATTTGTTATGGAATTCAGTAAAAATCATATATTTATGTTCCTAAGGTTAAGGGTAACAATCTTCTTTAAATATTTTCGGAATCCGAGCATGTGGGCCCGGGAGTGAATTTTAGGAATCTTGCAATTTAGGTTGGGTAATCACTTAAATGGTGAAATTATGAACTTTTGAGCATAGATTGATTAGTTTATGTAATGTTTGACTAGCTTCGAGTCGTTTGGCATCCAATTTGGAGGTTTGAGCGCGTTCTTGAATTAGGAAGTAGGCTTTGAGGCGAGGTAAGTCTCCTTTCTAACCTTGTAAGAGGGAATTAACCTCATAGGTGAATTAAATAAATGTGTGTACCAATTTGTGGGGGCTACGTACGTACGAGGTGACGAGAGTCCGTACGTAGCTACTATTGTGCTATTGTCCGGGTAGTTTAGGAACCGTATCATACCTTATTTGAAATGTTTGTGCCCTGATTTGCTAATTCAATTACTCGAATCATGTTAGAATTTGACAAAAGAATTAGAATAAAAGGCTAAGTTCACCTATTTAAAGAGTTTATTAGAATACTTGATTGTAAAAAATGAGAATTCGTGTTTCCTTAAAAATAATTGCTATTTGTGGATCGGGTCGAGCGCCTTGGTAGTAAATAGATGCATCTATGGTTCACGCCGTTCGACCCTCCGGCAGTGCACAATTTAATATTATGTTGGACCGTGCCGTACGACCTCGGCATAATTGTGCATGTTAATTATTTGGAACTCTCCGTGATTTATACTGCTTAACTGCCTTGAAATGTAAGTGGTTAAATGCTATGACCGAAATTGAAATTTTAATTTTTGAAAGAAGTGCTTATCTCTTCCCATTATTGAACGGTCAGAATTTTTCATGATATCTATACTTAGCATAACACTTTACTTACATTATTATTGGCCCTAGTAAGTGTCAAGTCGATCCCTCGTCACTACTTCTTCGAGGTTAGGTCATGTGTGATGGAGTTTGGGGGATCTTAGGATCAGTTCTTACCACTTGCGGAGTTTTCCTACAACAGCAGCTACCAATCGAGCATTCAGATGGCCCCATATGAGGCTTTGTATGGTAGGTGGTGTCGGTCTCCAGTGGATTGGTTTGAGCTAGGTGAGGCTAGGCTATTGGGTACAGACTTGGTTCAGGATGCTTTGGAAAAGGTTAAATTGATTCAGGATCGACTTCGTACAGCCCAATACACATAGAAGAGTTACGCGGATCAGAAGGTTCGCGATGTTGCATTCATGGTTGGGGAGCGGGTCTTGCTCCAGGTTTTGCCTATGAAGGGTGTTATGAGGTATAAGAAGAAGGGCAAGTTAAACCCCAGGTATATCTGGCCTTTTGAGATTCTTGAGAGGATTCGGGTGGTGGCCTACAGACTTTCACTACCACCTAGTCTAGCTGTAGTTCATCCAGTATTCCATGTTTCTATTCTTCAGAAGTATCACGGTGATCCGTCTCATGTGTTAGACTTCAGCTCAGTCTAGTTGGATAAGGATTTGTCTTATGTTGAGGAGTCGGTGACCATTTTGGACAGGTAGGTTCCAAAGTTAAGCTCGAAGAACACTGCTTCAATGAAGGTTCAATGGAGGGGTCAGCCAGTTAAGGAGGAGACTTGGGAGACCGAGCATGATATGCGTAGCCGTTATCCTCTTATTTTCACCACTTTAGGTATGTCTTTATATTCGTTCGAGGATGAACGTTTGTTTTTAGAGGGGGGATGTAATGATCCGGTCGGTCGTTTTGAGTATATTAGCCCTGATCCCCTATTTGCTGCTTTCTCTATGTTATACTGTGGTTATGTGACTTGCTGGGGTGCTTGATTTCGGTTTCGGGTGAGTTTCATGGTGAAATGGGATACAAAGTCCCTAAATTGGAAGTTTAAGTTGTAGGATTTGACTGTAGTTTGACTTGTGTGAATATAACTCCGGAATGGAGTTTTGATGGTTCCAATAGCTCCGTATGGTGATTTTGGTCTTAGGAGCATGTCCGGACATTGATTTGGAGGCCCGTAGGTCGTTTCAGCGTGAGTTGGAAAAAGTTGGAAAAATAAGTGGAATTTTGGGAAGTTTGATCGGGAGTGGACTCTTTGATATCGGGGTCAGAACCCGATTCCGGAAGTTGTAATAGGTCCGTAATGTCAAATATGACTTATGTACAAAATTGGATGTCAATCGGAGTTGTTTTGGTACGAATCAGCGTCGGTTTTAGAATTTGGAAGTTTATAGTTGCTAAGCTTGAATTTGGTTTCGATTCATTGAATTTGTGTTGTTTGATATTGTTTTTGGCCTCGAGTAGGTCCGTTAGGTGTTTTGGGACTAGTTTGTATACTCGGACGGGGCCCCGAGTATGATTCAGATCGATATCAGAACAATTGTTGGACTTATGCATTTCTGAAAAATCCCAGCTTCTGGTGTCATCGCACCTGCGGAGGGTATGACCGTAGGTGCAGACTCACATGTGCATGTGAGGAAGAGCAGAAGTGGAGAAGGCAACCCAGGCCAGGGCTCGCAGGCGCAAAAAAGGTTCTGCATGAGTGGCTTCGCTTCTGCAATGGAGAGTATCGCAGGTGCGTACCTGAGGGCAGATACGACACGTGAGCCGCATGTGCGTATGAGTGGGTGCATGTGTTTTTCCGCAGAAGCGGACCCTTTAGACTTAAGTGAAGTCCGCACTTGCGATGGGTTTTCCGCAAATGCGGCTAAGGCTTCGCAGAAGCGATTCTTCAGGGCAGAAAAAGGGAAAAATCAAGGGTTTTGCTTCATTTCATTTTTGGGATTTTGAGAGCTCGGATTAAGGAGAAATTTGAAGGATTTTCAGGGGAAGTGTTGGGGAAAGGATTCTTGACTCGTTTTTGATTAATTTCCATGAATCTACTATTAATTTTGGGGAAAAGTGTAGAAGTTCTTAGACCAAGGTTTTTGGATTTTGAAAGGCTAAATGAGGTCGGATTTGGATAATTCTTCTATGGTTGGACTCGAATCGAATGGATGTTCAAATTTTATAATTTTGGTCGGGTTCCGAGATGCGGGCCTAGGTTGACATTTTGGGGCGATTTTCCAATTCTTCGCTAAAATCATTATTTCATTGTTTAGACTAGTTTCCTATAGTTATATTTATAGTATGGAATTGTTTTGGCTAGATTCGAGTCGTTCGAAGTTGTAACATCGAGGGAAAGTCCTTCTAATTGATTGATTGAGCGTTATTTGAGGTAAGTGACTTGTCTAACCTTGTGTGGGGAAAATATCCCTTAGGATTTGGTACTGTGGCGATAATATGTGCTATATGAAGGCCGTGTATGCAAGGTGACGAATGCGTACACGGGCTAAATGTTGGAATTTCTGATTTTAGCTACGTAGATTCCTCTTCATGCCTTAATTGAGTTATTTTAGCATGTTATAGTCATCATGTTTAGCCTAATTTCACATGTCTACTTGTCTTATCTCCCATTTGCAAATTGTACCACATGTTTAGTTGAGTTACTTGCTTTTTCTATATTTTCGTATTCATTACTTAACTGTGGAATTCTTTACTTGAAATTACTATCCTTGAAATATCTTGTTGTTATGTTTGGTGTTGAATTGCAAGGCCGTGGTTCCTTTGAGGCAAGGGTAAGTTCTAAAATATAATTTATTTAGTTTATTGTGTTTTGGCCTTCGTGTTGTTATTGAGGTAATTGTTTGGTTATTTGCACTAGATTTCTGCCGTGCAGTTGTTATTGTTTGCACGAGATTTCTGTTGTGCCGTTGTGATTATTGATACGCATGCGGTGGTATAAGGTCTGGGTGTTGAAATGCATGCGGTGATTTAAGGTGGGCTTGATACGTGTGGCTAGTAGGGGAACTACTAGAAGCCATGCGGTGTGATAAGGTGGGCTAAAACGCGGGATGCTATTTCGGGAAAATAATTTTCAAAACCAAATATAAAGGCTCCCCCGGTGATATAAGGAAAGACTGAGTTATTTTATGATTTGCGACTACGAGGCGGTACCTCGGGAGTGCCGATGTTGATCTTCTCTATTTGCTGTATTGTTTGGTTGTTGTTCCTTAACATGTAAAATTCTTGTTTTCCTTCCGTGTTGTATTTTTGCTTCCATTGATTTCGTGTTGTTACTTTCCGTAAATCATTTATTGTTTCACTTCCATGTCATTTTTTTTATCATTATATCTTCACCCTTGTTTCTTATTATATCTAGTAAGGCCTTGACCTGACCTTATCACTACTTTATCGAGGTTAGGCTTGGCACTTACTGGGTACCATTGTGATGTACTCATACTACGCTTCTGCACATGTTTTGTGCAGATCCAGGTACATCCTATCAGCCTCGGTGTTAGCGCGTTGTGTGGCTTGCTTATTGAAGACTTCAAGGTACACCTGCCAGCGTCTGTAGGCCTTAGAGTCCCCTTCTATCCTATCCTTTCCTGTTTCTTTACATCTTTATAGACACTGATGTATAGGAGTGTTCAGTACTCTATCTAGAGCTTGTGACTTATATTTTTCACCGGGTTTTGGGAGATGTACATGTTGAGTTACAGATTTCATTTCATATAGTTGTTGATATTTTTGAGATTTAAATTATTATTTAGTTATTTTGCATGTTTTGTTAGGCTTACCTAGTCTTAGAGACTAGGTGCCATCACGACATCCTACGAAGGGGATTTGGGATCGTGACAAGGCCCAGGTTGACTTTTTGGATCGATTTTTCAATTCCTTGCAAAGATCATAATTTCATTGTTTGAATTAGTTTTCTATAGTTATATTTATAGTATGAAATTATTTTGGCTAGATTCGAGCCGTTAGGAGTTGGAAAATCGATAGAAAGGCCTTCTAGTGGATTGATTTAGCGTGGTTTGAGGTAAGTGGCTTGCCTATATTTGTGGGGGGGGGGGAGGGGGGGAATTCCCTTGGGATTGTTGTTACTTGTGATAATTGTAATGTGTCAAAGCCGTGAACGCAAGGTGACGAGTGTGTACATGGGCTAAATGTGGAAATTATCGATTTTTAGCTATGTAAATTCCTTTCATGTCTTAATTGGGTTACTTTAACATGTTATAGTCTTCATTTTTAGTCTAATCATACTTGCTAATTGCTCTACATGTTTAGTTGAAATTCTTGTTTCTCTTATTCCGTATTCATTATTTAATTGTGGAATTCTTTATTGAAATTGCTATTTCTTGAAATATCTTGTTGTTGAAATTGGTATTGAATTGCAAAGGCCGTGATTCCTATTAAGGCAAAATGTTAAGTTGTTAAATATCATTCTATTGAGTTATTCTTCCGGTTGTTAATTGTTGGGACTTTGTGTACATTGTGGTTGAGTCGTGGGCTCATTTTTGTGAAATTCTGTTATTGTTTGGTTTCTCTGGCAAATTGTGATATTGGGTACTTGAGGTGCGATTTGTGATACATTGTGATATTGATACGCATGGCTACTAGGGGAACTACTAGAAGTCATGCGGTGTGATAAGGTGGGCTAAAACGCGGGATGCTACTTCGGAAAAAATGATTTTCAAAACTAAATGTAAAGGCTCCCACGGTGATATAAGGAAAGATTGTGATTTATTTATGATTTGAGACTACGAGGTGGTACCTCGGTAGTGACTCTTGTTGACATTTTCCCATTCTTTTGTACTTGTCTTTGATCGTTGTTTCCTTAGCGTATTATTAATTGTCTTTCTCCGTGTTGCACTATTTGCTTAGTTCTGTGTAGTCAATCTAGTTATGCTATTCATTGTTTCAATTTCAATACGGTCATTTTTACACTGCCCTTATTTTGTTCAGTCTTTTATTTATTTCCAGAAGGGCCCTTGTCACGACCCAAAACCTACCCCGTCGTGATGGCGCATATTGTGGAACTAGGCAAGCCACAACTCAACATCTCAACATAGAAAAATCTTTGAATATAAAGACGGAAGCAATTTAATAATTTAGGAAAGCCCCTTTTGAAAACAGAAATGTCCAAAATACGATACAGTCCATCCCAAAACTAGGGTGTCACAAAGTACATGAGCGTCTAACATAGAATACAGTCCACTACATTGTCTAGAGAAATAAACTGAAAATACAACTGGTGATAAATGAGGATAGTCAAGGCCTGCGAACACCGTGCAGCTACCTTGGTAGTCCCCGAACTCTGAAGCCGCGATCAGCAACTGCCGCCATGACCAAAAACGCCTGGATCTGCACACGAGCTGCATGGAGTAACGTGAGTACATCCAACTCAGTAAGTAACAAGTCCAAACTTTGGACTGAAAGGTAGTGACAAACTCAACCGGTACAGATAAAATAGAAATAACTGAACAGAAACGCAGGCATGCTTTCAAATTAAATAGGCAACTCAAACAGTAAAGTGAAGCATATCCGAGCAGTGTAAACAATATAACTCTGCTATCTCTACATGCCAATGCACATGTTGTATGTGATGCACCATGTTGTCAGCCTCATGTGCTCACACTCTCGAATGCTCAACCACTCGGTACTATACATGGCCCATACGGCCCAGGGAAGATCCATCCCAAAACATATACATCACTGACTATAAGTCACCCAGTACCGAGGAAGGCCAATCCAGCCCTGCGGAGAAGACCCATCTCCAGGTATCAAGTACTTCGGACAAGATCCATGTCCAAGGAAGATCCATCCCTCAATAATATCAACCGCGCTCACTAGGGGTGTGTACATGTCACGGCCCAACTCCATGTCAGGCCGTGATGCCGTCCAGCACCGTTGCTGGACAAGCCAACAGTGAACAACTTAGTGATTTCCCATTTTTGTTTTGTTAAGCAATTCCAACATTTAGCTTTACTTACATTTAAAGCATTTGATAAATAACAGATTCTTAAGGCAAACAAACCACAGAGCATATCCTCCAATATCTTAATTGTGCACTTGGACTGCCAGTCCGTCTGAGGGTGAAATACTATGCTCAACTCAACCCGAGTACCTAACTCATGTTGTACGGCTCTCTAGAACCATGATGTAAATTGCGTACCCTAGTCAGAGATGATGGATACTAGCACGCCATGAAGCCTAACAATCTCGCGGATATAAACTCAGGCCAGCTGCTCTAAAGAATAAGTAGTCACCACTAGAATGAAATGCGACGACTTGGTCAACCTATCCACAATCACCCAAAATGCATCGAACTTTCTCTGAATATATGGGAGCCCCACAACAAAATCTATAGTTATCTACTCCCATTTCTACTCCGAAATCTCTAGCTTCTAAAGTAGTCCACCTGGCTGCTGATGCTCATACTTCACTTGCTAAGAACTTAGGCACCAAGCTACATACTTCACTATGTCCTTCTTCATTCTCCTCCACCAATAATGCTGCATTGGGTCTTGATATATCTTCGCGACGCTTGGATGAATAGAGTACCGCGAACTGTGAGCCTCCTGGAGAATCAACTCACGCAAACCATGTACATTAGGCACACATAGCCTGCCCTGAATCCCTAATGCAACATTATCTCCAATAGTGACCTCCTTGGCATCACCGTGCTAAATCGTGTTCTGAAGGACAAGTAGATGGGGGTCGTTACACTTACGCGTTCTTATATGATCATGAAGAGAAAACCAATAAACCACACAAGCCAAAACTCTGCCTGGCTCTGAAATATCCAATCTAACAAACTGGCTGTCTAAGGCCTGAACATCAAATGCTAATTGTCTCTCTGATGCTGGTAGATATGCTAGACTGCCCAAACATTCCACCCTACGACTCAAGGCATCGGCCACCAGATTGGCCTTTCTGGGATGATATAGAATGGTGATATCATAATCCTTAAGCAACTCTAACCACCTCCATTGACGCAAGTTAAGATCCTTCTATTTGAACAGATGTTGTAAACTCCGATGATCGGTGTAGATCTCACAAGGGACACCATACAAATAGTGCCACCAAATCTTTAAGGCATGAACAATAGTTGCTAACTCAAGGTCGTGGACAGGATAGTTCTTCTTATATACCTTCATCTGTCTAGATGTGTAGGAAATCACCCTACCGTTCTGCATCAACATTGCACCGAGACTAATATGCGATGCATCGCAATACACTGTGTAAGACCCCTAACCTATAGGAAATACTAACAATGGGGATGTAGTCAATGCAGTCTTGAGCTTTTGAAAGCTCTCCTCACACTACGCGGTCCACCTGAACGGAGCACCCTTCTGGGTTAGTCTGGTCATAGGTGCTGCAATAGATGAGAAACTCTTTACAAATCGATGACAATACCCCGCCAAAACAAGAAAACTCTGGATATCCGTAGTTGAAGACGGTCTGGGCTAACTCTGCATTGCTTCAATCTTCTTCGGATCTATCTTGATCCCCTCACTCGATACTACATGACCCAAAAATGCAACTGAATCTAGCCAGAATTCACACTTCAAAAAATTTCATATAACTTCTTTTCTCTCAAGGTATAAAGCACAGTCCTCAGGTTCTGCTCATGATCCTCCTGGCTCCGGCAGTACACTAGAATGTTGTTAATAAACACAATGATGAATGAGTCAAGATAGGGCTGGAATACACTGTGCATCAAGTGCATGAATGTTGCTGGGGCATTGTTCAGCCCAAATGACATCACAAGGAACTCGTAATGACCATACCGAGTTTTTAAGGCAGTCTTCGGAATATCTCGCTCATGAATCTTCAACTAATGATAGCCTGAACGTAAGTCAATCTTGAAGAACACTCTGGCACCCTGTAGCTGATCAAATAGGTCATCAATATGTGGCAATGGTTACATGTTCTTCACTGTAACCTTGTTCAACTGGCGATAATCAATACACATGCGCATAGAACCATCCTTCTTCTTTACAAACAAGACTGGAGCACCCCAAGGCGACACACTGGGCCGAATGAAACCCTTATCGAGAAACTCCTGCAACTGCTCCTTTAACTCCTTCAACTCTGGTGGGTCCATACGATATGAAGGAATAGAGATGGACTAGGTGCCCGGTAATAATTTAATACTAAAGTCGATGTCCCTATCAGGCGACATGCCCGAAAGATCCACCGGGAATAAATCTGGATAATCCTTCACTACCGCAACTGACTTGACGGTAGGAGTATCAACATCGACATCTTTCACATATGCTAGATACGCATCACCCCCCTTATCAACCATCCACTGAGCCTTTGAAATGAAATAACCCTGCTAGGAACATAATCTAAATTACCTCTCTACTCTAACCATGGTAAACACTAGCATAGCCAGTGTCACGGTCTTGGCGTGATAATCAAGAATAGCATGATAGGGCGACAACTAGTTCATGCCCAAAATAATATCAAAGTCTACCACACTGATCAATAATAAGTTGGCTCTGGTCTCAAAACTTTTGAGAACAAATAAACACGACCGATACATATGGTCAACAATAATAGAATCTCCCACAGGTGTAGACACATAGACAGGAGAACTCAAAGAATCATGGAATACACCCAAATAAGGAGCAAAGTAAGATGACACATATGAATAAGTGGAGCCTGGAATAAATAAGGTTGATGCATCTCTATGACAGACTGGAACAATACTTGTGATGAAAGAGTCGGATGCAACTGCCTCCGTCCTAGCAGGAAGAGCATAATAACTAGCCTGGCCTCACCCTCTAGGGTGACCTCTACCTGCTCGACCTCGACCTCGAGATGGGTGTGTAGGTGGAGTGGCAGCTGGTGCGGTAACCATGGCCTGAGGACCGATAGAGAACGCAGAGCCTGAGTAGTCTGTGGAGGTGCACCCCTCTTGAGTCTGGGGAAATCCCTCACCATATGATGAGTGTTACCACATTCAAAACAAGCTCTCGGAGTACGTGGCTACTGTGGCTGGCTCGGGCTTGATCGGCTGGACTGACTACTGAAAGCACCCCATGCAAGAGGTGCACTAGATAATGGCGGTGGATAATAGGGAGCCGGAGGCCTAGGAGTGGCTAGGATACCATTGGAATCTGGAACTGCTGAATGAACAGGGTAACTCACATAACTCCTACCATGACGAGCTGCAATTGGGGCATGGGTACCACTATATGTGCTAGACTCTCAGGACCTCTTGGCCTCCCTCTCCTCTCTCTCCTAAGTCAGCATACCCTCCAATCTCCTGGCGATCCCCGCTACCTACTGGTATGAGATGTCCATCTCCAACTATCAGGCCATGCTAAATCTGATACTGGGGTTGAGCCCCTTGATAAATCGCCAGACCCGCTCTCTAACAGTAACAACCAAGGCTGGTGCATACCTAGCCAAATCACTGAACCGAACCGTAGATTCTAACACGGTCATAGAACCCTGGCGCAATTGCTCAAACTCTGTGCGCCATGCATCTTTGAGACTCTGGGAAACATACTCTCTCAAGAACATATCTAAGAACCGAGTCCAAGTGAGTGAATCTGCCTCGGCCGGACTACACAATGTTATATGCTCGCCAACACTGATAGGTCGCTCCCTTGAGCTGGAATGTAGTGAAAGCAACCCTACAAGACTCCGCAATACCCATAGTACGGAGGATACGGTGGCACTCCTCAGGTAAACCCTGGGCATCCTCCGATTCATAACACCTATAAACCTAGAGCTTTGATACCAACTTGTCACGACCCAAAATCCCCTCCGTAGGATGTCATGACGACACCTAGTCTCTAAGACTAGGTAATCCTAACAAAGCATGCGGAATAACCTTGACCTGCTGCTCTGGGGTATAGGCGGCAGGAGTCTGTGCTCCTTCCCCGGCCTGAGATGTGGCAGGGGCAAGTGGGATCAACCCTGTCTGAGCTAAAGTGCCGAACATGCTGAGGAACTGGGCGAGAGTCTCCTGGAGGGTTGGTGCAGTAATAGGCGTCTCAGGTGCCTGCCCTCCAACTGGAGCTACTGGCGGCTCCTCTGTAGCAGCTCGTGCGGGTGCTCTGGTTGCACCATATAGACGTCCTCGGCCTCAACCCCAGCCCCGTCTATCACAGCTCTAGCAGGGAGTGCGGGTATCTGCTCATCTAATCCAACTGTGCATGCCTCACCATCTATGAGAGAGAAGAAGGACAGAAATTTAGAATCTGAAGTCAAATATTTCGCAAAGGACAGAAATTTAGAATCCGAAGTCAAAAATTTCACACAATAAGGAATCAAAGAAGTGAAGATTTTCCTAACAGTTTCATAGCCTCCCGAAGATAAGTACAGACGTCTCCGTACCGATCTGCGAGACCCTACTAAACCTTCTTGTGACTCATAACACCTATAAACCTAGAGCTTTGATACCAACTTGTCACGACCCAAAATCCCCTCCGTAGGATGTCATGACGACACCTAGTCTCTAAGACTAGGTAATCCTAACAAAGCATGCGGAATAACCTTGACCTGCTGCTCTGGGGTATAGGCGGCAGGAGTCTGTGCTCCTTCCCCGGCCTGAGATGTGGCAGGGGCAAGTGGGATCAACCCTGTCTGAGCTAAAGTGCCGAACATGCTGAGGAACTGGGCGAGAGTCTCCTGGAGGGTTGGTGCAGTAATAGGCATCTCAGGTGCCTGCCCTCCAACTGGAGCTACTGGCGGCTCCTCTGTAGCAGCTCGTGTGGGTGCTCTGGTTGCACCATATGGACGTCCTCGACCTCAACCCCAGCCCCGTCTATCACGGCTCTAGCAGGGAGTGCGGGTATCTGCTCATCTAATCCAACTGTGCATGCCTCACCATCTATGAGAGAGAAGAAGGACAGAAATTTAGAATTTGAAGTCAAATATTTCGCAAAGGACAGAAATTTAGAATCCGAAGTCAAAAATTTCACACAATAAGGAATCAAAGAAGTGAAGATTTTCCTAACAGTTTCATAGCCTCCCGAAGATAAGTACAGACATCTCCGTACCGATCTGCGAGACCCTACTAAACCTTCTTGTGACTCATAACACCTATAAACCTAGAGCTTTGATACCAACTTGTCACGATCCAAAATCCCCTCCGTAGGATGTCATGACGGCACCTAGTCTCTAAGACTAGGTAATCCTAACAAAGCATGCGGAATAACTAAATAATAATTTAAATCTCAACAATATCAACAACTATATGAAATGAAATATGTAACTCAACATGTACATATCTAAAAACCTGGTGAAAATATAAGTCACAAGCGCTAGATACAGTACTGAACATTTCTATAAGTCACTGTATATAAAGATGTAAAGAAATAAGAAAAGAACAGGATAGAAGGGGACTCCGAGGCCTGCGGATGCGGCAGGTGTACCTTGAAGTCTCCAATAAGCAAGCCACATAACGTGCTAACACCGAGACTGATAGGATGTACCTAGATCTGCACAAAACATGTGCAGAAGCATAGTATGAGTACACCACAACGGTACCCAGTAAGTGCCAAGCCTAACCTCAGTAAAGTAGTGACGAGGTCAGGTTAAGGCCCTAGTGGAGATAATAAGAAATTAGGGAGAAGATATAATGATAAAAAAAATGACATGGAAGTGAAACAATAAAGGATTTACAAAAAGTAACAACACGAAATCAAAGGAAGCAAATACAACACGGAAAGAAAATAAGAATTTTACATGTTAAGGAACAACAACCAAATAATACAGCAAATAGCGAAGATCAACAAGGGCACTCTCAAGGTACTGCCTCGTACTCCCAAATCATAAATTAACTTACAGTCTTTCCTTATATCACCGCGAGAGCCTTTATATTTGGTTTTGAAAATCAGTTTCCCGAAATAGCACCCCACGTTTTAGCCCACCTTATCACACCACATGGCTTCTAGTAGTTCCCCTACTAGTCACGCGTATCAAGACTGCATTATCTCACCGCATGCATTTCAACACCCAGGCCTTATACCACTGCATGCGTATCAATAATTACAACGGCACAGCAGAAACCTCGTGCAAACAATAACAACCGCATGACAGAATCCTCGTGCAAACAACCAAATAATCACCTCAATAATAACACGAAGGCCAAAACACAATCAACTAAATAAATGATATTTCACAACTTACCCTTTCCTTAAAGGAACCACGACCTTGCAATTCAACACCAAACTTAACAACAAGATATTTCAAGGATAGTAATTTCAAGTAAAGAATTCCACAGTTAAGTAATGAATACGAAAATCAAGAAAAAGCAAGTAATTCAACTAAACATGTGATACAAGTTGCAAATAGGAGATAAGATAAGTAGACATGTAAAATTAGGTTAAACATGATGAATATAACATGTTAAAGTAACTCAATTAAGGCATGAAAAGGAAACTACGTAGCTAAACCAGAAATTTCAACATTTAACCCGTGTACGCACTCGTCACCTTGCATACACGGCCTTCACATAGCACAAATTATCACCACACTACCAAATCCTATGGGAAATTTCCCCCACACAAGGTTAGACAAGTCACTTACCTCAAATCACGATCAATCAATCAATTAGAAGGTCTTTCCCTCGATTTTTCAACTCCGAACGGTTTGAATCTTGCCAAAACAATTTCATACTATAAATATAACTATAGGAAACTAGTATAAACAATGAAATAATGATCTTAGCAAAGACTTGGATAATTTCCCCAAAAAGTCAACCTGGGTCCGCGTCTCGGAACCAAACCAAAATTATAAAATCCGAACACACATTCGATATCTAGTCTTACCATACAAGAATTATCCAAATCCGACCTCATTTAGCATTTCAAAACCCAAAAACTTGGTCTAAGAACTTCTGCACTTTTTCCCCAAAATTAAAACTCCAAAACACTAATTAAAAGATGTAATTAACAGTAGATTCATGGGAATTAATCAAAAACGAGTCAAGAATCCTTACCCCAACACTTCCTCTGAAAATCTTTCAAAATTTTGCCTCAATCCGAGATCTTAAAGTCCCAAAAATGAAATGAAGCAAAACCCTCAATTTTCCCCTTTTTCTGCCTAGAAGAATCGCTTCTGCGAATCCTTAGCCGCATCTGTGGTTCCGCACCTGCAGAAAACCCATTGCAGGTGCGGACTTCACTTAAGTCTATAGGATCTGCTTCTGCGGAAAAACACACGCACTCACGCATGCTCAGCTCCGGCTCGCGCGTCGCATCTGTTCTCAAGTACGCACCTGCGATCCTCTCCATCATAGAAGCAAAGCCTCTCCTGCGGAACCTTTTCTGTTCCTACGAGTCCGAGCCTAGGCTGCCTTCTCCGCTTTTGCGCGTCCTCACACGCACATGCGAGTTCGCACTGTGATGACCCGATAGGTCATCTAGAACTTTAACCCTTAATTCTATATTTTGAAACCTCAAATAGCTCCTTTTGGTCTTTCTTGATTTGCGTGCGCAGTCTTTGCCATTTTCCGGAAAGCTTTTATGTGAAAAAATGATTAAAATGTGAATCCGTGCCTTAAAATTCCATTTGAGTTAACTTCGATCAACGTTTTGAGAAAACGGACTCGGATCCATGTTTTGACAGTTTCGGCGGGTCTATATCATGATTTGGGACTTGGGAGTATGCCCAGAATCAAATTCGGAGGTCCCTAGCTCGAGTTATCGCAATTTGTCAAAAAACTGTAAGTTAATGGTTTAAAGAATCTATAAATTTGACTGATGTTTGACCTTGTTGATACCGAGTACGGATTTCAATTTTGAAACTTGGTACAGGTCCATTACTATATTTATAACTTGTCTGCAAAATTTGGTGCAAAACGGAAGTGATTTGACGTAATTCGGACGTCCGGTTGAAATTTTTCAAGTTCTTAAGTTTTATTGAAAATGCCATTCGTTTTGGTATCTGATTTGTAGTTCTAGGTGTTATTTTGGTATTTTGATCACGTGAGCGAGCTCGTATAATATATTTGGACTTGTGTGCATGTTTGGTTTGGAGCCCTGAGGGCTCGAGTGAGTTTCGGATAGCCTACGGACCATTTGAGCTTTGAAAATTCTGGTTTCCTTTAGCTGCTGCTGTCACCTGGTATTTCCTTCTTCGCGATCACGAAGGAACACACGCGATTGTGAAGAGTGATCTGGGCTAGGAAGGTAAATGACCCTACGCGAATGCAAGGCATAGGACCTGAAGGCGGAGCAGTGGGGGGACTGCCCTTTCGAACGCGTCCACACCCATGCGAACGCGTAGCATTGAGAGGCGGGGGCTGGGAGTTGAGGTTACTCTACGCGAACGCGGAGGTGGGGACGTAAGCCAGTCAGGCAATGCTATTCGCGAACGCGTCAGGTTTCACGCGATCGCGATGAACACCTAATGCCTAGTGATTTAAATGTTTCAAAAACGGGATTTCACCCATTTTTCATAAAATCTACATTAAAGCTTGGCCTAGAGACGATTTTGAAGGGAAAACTCAACACCAATTCTTAGGTTTGTACACGTTAACTCATTTTCTTTTATTTCTAACATCACCCATTAATTTCTAGCCTTAATGTTTGTTCTTCCATGGTAGAAAGCTAGCGATTTAGGAAGAATTGGGGGGTTTTGAAAATTCGGGATTTAGACCTTAATTTGAGGTCGGATTTCAAAAATAATTACATAATCGGGTTCGGCGGTGAATGGGTAAATGGGTTTTGGTCCGAACCTCGAATTTTGACAAAGTGGTCCCGGGGTTGACTTTTTTGACTTTTTGGAAAAAGTGTGGAAATACTAACTTTATGCATTGTAATTAATTCTCCTAGAATTATTTGACATTATCGAGTTCATTGTGGTTAGATACAAGTGGTTTGGAGGCGGATTCTAGAGAAAAGGCCCTGGTAGAGCTCTGAGTTGACTTCGGAGTGAGGTAAGTGTTGGGTTTAACCTTGATTTGAGGGAATTAGAAACCCTCGGACTATGTGCTATGTGAAATTCACGTGTTGCAGTGTATATGCAATGTGAGAAGTGCTTATGCACCGTCGAACTACTTGTTTCCTTGACTTTTTGCATTCCATTAATTATTTCCTTCCATGTCTTAACTGTTACGTGCTTTAAATGTCTCCCATGCCCCTATTTTCTACTTGACACTTATTTTTCTCGTGTTAAAAATGTTAGACTTTCTCCTGCTTTCATGAATTACTGTTACTTGCCTTAATTGACTTATTTGTACCCTTAGTTGTCATTTATTGAATCTGTACGGCTATTTAGTATTCATTGTAGTGGATTCCTAATTTGGGACGAGATTCCTTTCTGTTTCTGTTTCATGTCCATTACTCGTATAAGACTCTTGTGATTTAAGTTGTTGAATTAAATGTCTTTATTGATTTATTCATACTGTACGGTGGAATCGGGTTTCACGCCGCAATGGGTAAAATAAGGTTGGTTTGATACGGTGAAATAAGGGAGAATTCATACTTATACGATGGGATCAGGTTTTACGCCGCAACCGATGAAATAAAGGTGAATTATGATGTTGATTGTGTTGTACGATGGGATCGGGTTGCACGCCACAACAGTGTATGTGTTTCTAATTCTTTATCGTGTTGTGTTGGCTTCGGTATTTTCATACTAGACTATAAAGATTGGTATTTCTGGCATTTACTGGTTTTCTTTCTGAGGTTGAGTAATTTTCATGTAATTACTGCTTAAATTTCGTTCCTGTATTTTCCTTCATGCCATTATTTTTATACTGCGTACAAGTTATAGTGTAAGTGACCCACCTTAGCCTCGTCACTGCTTTGTCGATGTTAGGCTCGGCACTTACAGAGTACATGGGGTCGGTTACACTCATACTACACTCTGCACTTCTTGTGTAGATTTTGGAGTCGGTCCCAGCAGCGGTCATTAGCGTGCTCGGGTTGGCTATCATAGTGGACTTGAGGTACAGTTGCTTGGTGTCCGCATTCCCTAAAGTCCCCTTCTTTTTATAATTTGTGTATTTTCTCTCAGACACCTCAATGTTTTATTCAGACCTTAATCTGTACTATTCTAGTAGCTCGTGCACTTGTGACACCGGGTCCAGAGTTATATTAGATAATTCAGTTGATATGATTTCCGCATTTTACTTTGGATTATTGTAGTTATTTCAGCTTCTTTATTATCTTTTAATGTAAACTGTTGAAAGTGGATAAATTGTTCTAACATTGGCTTGCCTAGCAAGTGAAATGTTAGGCGCCATCACGATCCTGAAGGTGGAGATTCCGGGTCATGAAAATTTGGTATTAGAGCACTAGGCTACTTAGGTCTCACGAGTCACGAGCAAGCTTAGTAGAGTCTGGAGGATCGGTTTGGAGATGTCTATACTTATCTTCAGAGGCTATGGAGTTTAGGAACAATTTCACTTTTATTCTTCTCTGTCGTGCGATTTTATTCTATCGTTGATGATTGAACTCTTCTATTCTTGTCCTCTGATGGCGAGAACACGTACTGCATCTTCAACTGGACAGTAGCCAGAGCCCCTAGTGGCAGCCTCTACTAGATACAGAGGTAGAGGCCGAGGTCGCGCCAGAGGCCGAGGCAGAGGTAGAGCTCAGCCTAGAGCTCGAGTAGCAGCACCAGTACTGGAGCCTCAGGTAGATTTTGATGAGGAGGTTCCATCTCAGACTGTACCTGTTGGACCAGCAGGTCCCGGAGGGGTTTATCGCCACTCCAGTGCTTCAGGGCACTCTAGTTTATTTGGTGGGCCTTATGGAGAGTCTGGCCCAGGCCGGTACATTTCTGGGGGCACCAACCATCTCTCAGGCTGGAGGAGGAGCACAGACTCCTGCTACTCACACTCTGGAGCAGATGGCTCCCAGTATCAGACTCCAGCAGCCCCGCCAGTTGGGGTATTCAACCGGTTGTTGCGGCACATGCCGGTGATAGGCATGCCATGTCTTTTGAGGCTTTATTGAGATTGGACAAGTTCACAAAGCTCTTTCCAGTTCACTTCAGTGGTGCACCTTCTGAGGACCCACAGGATTATCTTGACTGCTGCCATGAGGTGTTGCGGAACATGTTTCAGATGACGGGTTCCGCCAAGATGTGGTGGAATGATTGTATGTCGACCATACGAGCTGGGTCGCCAGCTCTTACTTGGGATCATTTCTCACAGCTATTTCTAGAGAAGTTCCTCCCTGTCATATTAAGAGAGGATTACCGCAGGCAGTTTGAGTGTCTCCAGCAGGGCAGTATGACTGTTACTCAGTACGAGACCCGTTTTGTGGATCTAGCTCGTCATGCCATTCACTTACTTCCCACCGCAAGAGAGAGGGTGAGGAGATTTATTGATGGACTTACCTACACTATCAGGCTACAGATGGCCAAGGAGATCGGGAGTGATATTTTCTTTCAGATAGAGCCCATCCTAGAGATGTAGTTCAGAGTAGTGGGGCCCAGCCCCAATTTTATGCTTTCCCGGCCAGGCCTGAGGCTGAGTCATCTAACGTTGTTATCACAAGTATTGTTCCAGTTTTCTAAAGAGATGCTTCAGTTCTATTTTATTCGGGTTGTACTTATTCCTACGTGACATCTTATTTTGCTTCATATCTGGTTGTGCCTTGTGATTCTTTGAGTGTTCCTGTGTGTGTGTATGTGTCCACACCTGTGGGAGATTCTATTGTTGTAGATCGTGTCTATTGTTAGTGTGTGGTTACTATTGGGAGTCTTGTGACTAGCGTAGATCTTCTAATTCTTGATATGGTAGATTTTGATGTCATCTTCGGTATGGATTGGCTGTCACCTTATCATTCTATATTAGATTGTCACGCCAAGACGGTGACCTTAGCCTTGCCGGGGTTGCCTCGATTAGAATGGAGAGGGACTCCTGGACATTCTACCAGTAGGGTTATCTCTTATGTGAAGGCTCGACGTATGGTCGAGAAGGGGTGTCTAGCTTATTAGGCATATGTCTGTGATTCTAGTGCAAAGGTTCCTTCCATGGATTCAGTACCAGTTGTTTGTGAGTTTCCAGAGGTGTTTCCTGCAGATCTGCCAGGGATACCACCCGATAGAGATATTGACTTCTGTATTAATTTGGCTTCTGGCACTCAACCCATTTCTATTCTGACATACCGTATGGCCCCGCCAGAGTTGAAAGAATTAAAGGAACAGTTGCAAGACTTGCTTGACAAGGGCTTCATTAGACCTAGTATCTCGCCCTGGAGTGCACCCGTGTTGTTGGTGAAGAAGAAATGTGGATCGATGAGGATGTGCATGGATTACCGTTGCCGAGGATTGATGACTTATTTGATCAACTTCAGGGTGCCAAGGTGTTTTCGAAGATTGATTTGAGGTCTGGCTACCATCAATTGAAGATTAGGGCATCTGATGTCCCTAAGACAGCTTTTCGGACTTAGTATGGGCATTATGAGTTTCCAGTGATGTCATTTGGGTTGACAAATGCCCCAGCGACATTTATTGATTTGATGAACCGGGTGTTCAAGACCTACTTGGATTCCTTCATGATTATATTTATTGATGATATCTTGATCTACTCCCACAGTCGGGAGGAGAACGAGTAGCATATTTGGATTGTGCTTCAGACTCTGAGAGACAGCCAGTTATATGCCAAGTTTTCAAAGTGCGAGTTTTGGCTAGACTCGGTCACCTTTTAGGGGCACGTCGTATCGGTAGAGATCATAAAGATGGATTCGAAGAAGATTGAGATAGTTCAGAACTGGCCTATACCCACTTCAGCTATAAATATCTGGAGTTTCCTATGTTTGACGGCTAATTACCGTCGGTTCGTGGAGGGGTTTTCATCCATAGAAGCCCTATTGACCAGATTGACCCAGAAGGGTGCCCCGTTCAGATGGTCAGACGAGTGTGCATCGAGCTTTTAGAAGCTCAAGAATACTTTGACTACGGCATCAGTGTTGGTGTTGCCCACAGGTTAAGGATCTTATACCGTGTATTATGATGCATCTCGTATTGGGCTCGGTGTAGTATTGATGCAGGAAGGAAGGGTGATTGCATATGCATTGCGGTAGTTGAAGGTTCATGAGAAGAATTACCCTCTTCATGACTTAGAGTTGGCAGCCATTGTGCATGCGCTAAAGATTTGGAGGCACTATCTTTACGGCGTGTCGTGCGAGGTATTCACGGATCATCGGAGTCTAAAGTATTTGTTCAACCAAAAGGATCTCAATTTGAGGTAGAGGAGGTGGTTAGAGTTGTTGAAAGACTGTGATATCACCCTTTTGTATCACCCCGAGAAGGCCAATGTGGTGGCTGATGCCTTGAGTAGAAAGGCAGTGAGTATGGGCAGCCTTGCGTACATTCTAGGTGGTGAGAGACCGCTTGCATCAGATGTTCAGGTTTTGGCCAATCTGTTTGTGAGCTTAGATGTTTCAGAGCCTAGTCGTGTTCTAGCTTGTACAGTCACTCGGTCTTCCTTGTTTGAGCGCATCAGAGAGATTCAGTTTGATGACCCATATTTGCTTGTCCTTAAGGATACAGTGTAGCACGGTGGTGCCAAACAGGTTACTATTGGAGATGATCGAGTTTTGTGGATGCAGGGTCGTATTTGTGTGCCGAATGTGGATGGGCTTCGTGAGTTGATTCTTGAGGAGGCCCACAGTTCCCGGTATTCTATTCATCCGGGTGCCGCCAATATGTATCAGGACTTGCGGTAGCATTATTGGCAGAGAAGGATGAAGAAGGATAAAGTTGCATATGTAGCTCGGTGTCTTAATTGCCAGCAAGTAAAGTACGAGCATCAGAGACCTGGTGGTTTGCTTCAGAGGTTAGAGATTCCTGAGTGGAAGTAGGAGTGTATCATTATGGATTTTGTTGTTGGACTCCTACAAACTCAGAGGAAGTTCGACGCGGTATGGGTCATTGTGGACAGGTTGACCAAGTCATCACATTTCATTCATATGGCAGTTACCTATTCTTCAAAGCTGTTGGCTGAGATCTACATCTGCGAGATCGTCTGTCTTCATGATGTGCCCCTATCTATAATTTCTAATTGAGGTACGCAATTTACCTCGCATTTTTGGAGGGCAGTGCAGCGTGAGTTGGGAATGCAGGTTTAGTTGAACACCGCATTTCATGCCCAAATGGACTGACAGTCCGAGCGCACTATTCAAATATTGGAGGATATGCTTTGCGCTTGTGTGATTGATTTTGAGGGTTCTTAGGATCAGTTCTTGCCACTTGCGGAGTTTGCCTACAATAATAGCTATCAGTCGAACATTCAGATGGCTCCCTATGAGGTATTATACGGGAGGCGGTGTCAATTGCTAGTTGGATGGTTTGAGATGGGGGAGGCTCGGTTATTGGGTACAGATTTGGTATAGGATGCCTTGGATAAGGTCAAGATTATTCAGGATCGACTTCGCACAGCTCAGTCTAGGCAGAAGAGTTATGCTGATCGTAGGGTTCGTGATGTTACATTCATGGTCGGAGCAAGGGTATTGCTCCGGGTTTCACCCATGAAGGGTGTGATGAGGTTTGGGAAGAAGGGCAAGTTGAGCCCTAGGTATATCGGACCCTTTGAGATTCTTCAAAGAGTGGATGAGGTGGCCTACAATCTCCTATTGCCACCTAGCTTATCAGCAATTCATCCAGTGTTCCATGTGTCCATGCTCCGGAAGTATCACAGCGATCCATCCCATGTGTTAGATTTCATTTCAGTCTAGTTGGACAAGGATTTGACTTATGTGGAGGAGTCAGTGGCTATTCTAGCCCGGCAAGTCCGACAGTTGAGGTCTAATAGTTATCCTTCAGTTCGAGTGTAGTGGAGAGGTCAGCCGGTCGGCGGACTTCATTTAAGTCTAAAGGATCCACTTCTGCGGAAAAACACACGCACCCGCGCATGCTCACCTGTGGCTCGCGCATACACACCTGCGATCCTGCCCATCACAGAAGCAAAGTCGCTCCTGCGGAACCTTTTCCGTGCCTGTGAGCCTTAGTCAGGGCTGCCTTCTCCGCTTCTGCGCTTCCTCACGCACACATGCGAGTCCGCATTGTGATGACTCGATAGGTCATCTAGAACTTTAACCCTTAATTTTGTGTTTCGAAACATCAAATAGCTCCTTTTAGTCATCCTTGATTTGCGTGCGCAGTACGTGTCATTTCCCGAAAAGCTTTTATGTGAAAATTGATTAAAATGTGAATTCGTGCCATAAAAATCCATTTGAGTTGACTTCGATCAACATTTTGAGCAAACGGACCCGGATTCGTATTTTGATGGTCCCTGTGAGTCCGTATCGTGATTTGGGATTTGGGCGTATGCCCGGAATCGGATTCGGATGTCCCTAGCTCGAGTTATCGCAATTTGTCAAAAACATGAAATTTAATGGTTTAAAGAATCTATAAATTTGATTGATGTTTGACCTTGTTGATATCGGGTCCGGATTTTGATTTCGAAACTTGTTACATGTCCATTACTATATTTATGACTTGTCTGTAAAATTTGGTGCAAAACGGAAGTGATTTGACGTAATTTGGACGTCCGGTTGAAAATTTTCAAGTTCTTAAGTTTTATTGAAAATTTCATTTGTTTAAGTGTTCAGTTCGTAGTTCTATGTATTATTTTTGTGTTTTGATCGCGCGAGCGAGTTTGTATATTGTTTTTGAACTTGTGTGCATGTTTGGTTTAGAGCCCCAAGGGCTCAGGTGAGTTTCGGATAGCCTACGGACCATTTGAGCATTGAAAATTCTGGTTTCCTTTAGCTGCTGTTGTCACCTGGTATTTCCTTCTTCACGATCGCGAAGAGTGATCTGGGTTGGGGAGGGAAATAACCTTACGCGAACACAATGCATAGGACGCGAACACGGAGCAGTGGGGGGACTGCCCTTCGCGAATGCGTTCACACCCACGCGAACGTGTAGCTTTGAGAAGCGGGGGCTGGGAGTTGAGGTTACTCTACGCGAACGTAAGACCAGTCTCGCGAACGCGGAGGTGAGGTGGGCTAAACCTTCGCGAACACGTGGAGTTACTCACGATCGCATAAGCCAGTTAAGCAATTCTCTTCGCGAACGCGTCAGGTTTCACGCGATCACAATGAACACCTGACACCGAGTGATTTAAATGTTTCAAAAACGGGATTTTACCCATTTTTCATAAACTCTCCATTAAAGCTCGGCCTATAGGCGATTTTGAAGGGAAAACTCAACACCAATTCATAGGTTTGAACACTTTAACTCGTTTCATTCCATTTCTAACATCACCCATTTATTTCTAGCCTTAATCTTTGTTCTTCCTTGGTAGAAAACTAGGGATTTAGAAAGAATTGGGGAGGGGGGGGGTGCAAATTTGGGATTTAGACCTCAATTTGAGGCCGGATTTCGAAACTAATTACATAATCAGGCTCGGGGGTGAATGGGTAAATGGGTTTTGGTCCGAATCCCGGGTTTTGACCTAGCACGCCCGGGGTTGACTTTTTTTTTTAACTTTTTGGGAAAAGTGTGGAAATCGTAACTTTATCCATTGTAATTGATTCTATTCACATTATTTGACATTATCGAGTCCATTGTGGTTATATACGAGTGGTTTGGAGGCGGATTCTAGAGGAAAGGCCCAGGTAGAGCTCTGAGTTGACTGCGGAGTGAGGTAAGTATTGGGTTTAACCTTGATTTGAGGGAATTAGGAACCCTCGATCTATGTGCAATGTGAAATTCATGTGTTGCGGCGTATATGCGAGGTGACGAGTTCTTATGTGACGCCGAACTACTTGTTTCCTTGACTTTTCGCATTCCTTTAAATATTTCCTTCCATGTCTTAACTATTACGTGCTTTAAATGTCTCCCATCCCCCTATTTGCTACTTGACACTTGTTGTTCTCGTTTTAAAAATGTTAGACTTTCCCATACTTTCATGAATTACTGTTACTTGCCTTAATTGACTTATTTGTACCCTTAGTTTTCATTTATTGAATCTATCTGGCTGTTTAGTATTCATTGTAGCGGATTCCTAATTCGGGACGAGATTCCTTTTTGTTTTTGTTTCAAGTCCATTACTCGTAGAAGACTCTTGTGATTTAAGTTGTTAAATTAAATGTCTTTATTGATTTATTCATATTGTATGGTGGGATCAGGTTGCGCGCCGTAATAGGTGAAATAAGGTTGGATTGATACGGTGAAATAAGGGAGAATACATACTGATACAGTGGGATCGGGTTGCAAGTCGCAATAGGTGAAATAAGGGTGGATTGATACGGTGAAATAAGGGTGAATTATGATATTGATTTTCTTATATGGTGGGGTAGGGTTGCGCGCCGCAACATATATTTATTTATGATTATTGATATTGTTACGGTGAAATAAGGGAGGATTGAGTTGTACGGCGGGATCGGGTTGTGTTGTACGGTGGGATCAGGTTGCGCGCCGCAATAGTCTATGTGTTTCTAATTCTTTATCTTGTTGTGTTGGCTTCAGTATTTTCATACTAGACTCTAAGGATTGGTATTTCTGGCATTTACTGGTTTTCTTTCTGAGGTTGAATTATTTTCATGTAATTACTGCTTAAATTTCGTTCCTATATTTTCCTTCCTGCTATTAGTTTTATACTGCGTACAAGTTATAGTGTAAGTGACCGGCCTTAGCCTCGTTACTACTTCGTCGAGGTTAGGCTCGGCACTTACAGAGTACATAAGGTCAATTGTACTCATACTACACTCTCTACTTCTTTTGCAGATTTTAGAGTCGGTCCCAGCAGCGGTCATTAGCGTGCTCGGGTTGGCTATCATAGTGGAGATTTGAGGCACAGCTGCTCGGCGTCCGCAGCCCCTAAAGTCCCCTTCTTTTTATTAGCTATGTATTTTCTCTCAGACGGCTCTATGTTTTATTCAAACCATTATTTGTACTATTCTAATAGCTCGTGCACTTGTGACACCGGGTCCAGGGTTGTATTAGATAATTCAGTTGATATGGTTTCCGCATTTTACTTTGGATTATTACAGTTATTTCAGCTTCTTTATTATCGTTTAATATGAACTGTTGAAAGTGGATAAATTGTTCTAATGTTGGCTTGACTAGCAATTGAAATGTTAGGCGCCATCACGATCCCGAAGGTGGGGTTTCTAGGTCGTGACACGCAATTGTTCAGAAGCTAGGATTTTTCAGAAATGCATAAGTCCAACAATTGTTCTGATATCGATCTGAACCACACCGAGGGCCTTAGGACCTCGTCTGAGTATACCAACTAGTCCCGAATCACCTAACGGACCTACTCGAGGCCGAAAACCACATCAAACAACACAAATTCAAGGAATCGCAACCCAAATTCAAGCTTAGCAATAGTGAACTTCCAAATTCCGGAACCAACGCCGATTCGTATCAAATATACTACGATTGACACCAAATTTTGCACACAAGTCATAATTGACATTACGGACCTATTTCAACTTTCGGAATCGGAATCCGACCCCGATATCAAAAAGTCCACTTCCGGTCAAACTTCCCAAAATTTCACCATTTTTTCCAACTTTTGCCAACTCACGCCAAAATGACCTACGGACCTCCAAATCAACTTCCAGACACGCTCCTAAGACCCAAATTACCATACGGAGCTATTAGAACTGCCAAAACTCCATTCCAGAGTCGTCTTCAAATAAGTTAAACTATGGTCAACTCCTGCGACTTAAACTTCCAATTTAGGGACTATGTGTCCCATTTCACCCCAAAATTCACCTGAAATCAAAACCAAGCACACCAGCAAGTCACGTAACCACAATATAACACAAAGAAAGTAGTAAATAGGAGATCGAGGTTAATATACTCAAAATTACTGGCTGAGTAGTTACAGGCCCGCGTCTCGAAACTTGTCCAAAATTACAAAATTCGAACACCTATTCGATATCGAGTCCAACCATACAAGAATTATTCAAATCTGACCTCATTTCGCCTTTCAAAACTCAAAAACTAAGTCTAAGAAGTTCTACCACTTTTCCCCAAATTCTCCAACTCCTATCCTTAATTACATAATAAAAACAATGATAAATTCGAGTAATTAAACCAAAATCGAGTAAAGAATTCTTACCCTAATGTTCTCTCTGAAAATCTCTCGAAATTGCACCTCAAACCGAGCTCTCTAAGCCCAAAATATGAAATAGGAAATAAACCCTCGATTTCAAACTTAAGTTATGTTGCCTAGTGATTTACACATCACGATCGCGGATATCCCCTCGCGATCACGTAAGAGAAATTCTGCACAGCTCTATTTTACTTTTTGCATTCACGTGAAACCAATCGCAAATGCGATAAACAACTTGCATCCCCTTCACGACGCCATCCCAGGCCACGCGATCGCGTAGCACAAGCTGCCTCAACCCATGGCCTTAACATTCTTTCTACGCCAACATGACCTCCTTCACTCGTTCGCGATACACTGCAAGCTAACCTTCTGCGATCGCAGACCTCCTTTCTCGATCGCATAGAGAAAAATTCTCCCAGTGCCAAACTACTCTTTCCGATCACGTTAATCCGCTCGCGATCGCGTATAAGGAAATCAGAAGCACCAGATTCAGCAATCACCCATGTTCCAAAATACGCCGAATGTGATCTGAATTACACCCGAGACCTCCGTGACCTCAACCAAATATACCAACAAGTCCTAAAATATCATATAATCACTCTCGAAGCGTCACATCACATCAAACAATACTAGAAACACGAATCACGTATCGATTCAAACCTAAGAAACTTATGAACTTCCGAATGTAGAAACTAATGTCAATTCATACTAAATCAACTCCAATTGACCTCAATTTTGTACATAAGTCATAATTGACATTACGGACCTATTCCAACTTTCGTACTCGGGATCCGACCCTGATATCAATAAAGTCAACTCCCGGTCATACTTTCCAAAATCTCCTATTTTCCAACTTTCGCCAATTCGTGCCGAAATGACCTACGGAACGCGTAAAACAACAACAAAACCAAGAATCACACCCCAAAACCAAATTGAATCAAGTTATGAACTTCAAGTTTCCAAATCATGCCGAACGCGCTGAATCATACTTAGACTACTCGGATTGACTCCAAATTTTGTGTGCAAGTCTTAAATCACCATACGCAACAATTCCCGGTCGCGAAATTCCAATTGGACCTCAATAACACCAAAACCTACTCCAAACCAAATTTAAAGATCTTTAAAACTTTCAAAGAGCCAACCTTCACTATTGGGCCCCGAAATGCTCCCGGGTCATCCAAAATCCGATCCGAACATACGCCCAAGTTCGAAATCATCATACGACCTATTGGGACCGTCAAATCCCGATTTCGAGATCGTTTACTCAAAATGTTGACCGAAGCCAAACTTAGACTTTTTGGCCAACCTTAAGGAACCAAGTGTTCCGATATCAACCCGAACCCTTCCAAATCCTGAACTAACCATCCCCGCGAGTCATAAAATAGTAAAAGCATATATGAGAGTCTTATTTAGGGGAATGGGGTTCTAAAAATCAAAATGACCGGTCGGGTCATTACATTCTCCACCTCTTAAACAAACATTCATCCTCGAACGGGTCTAGAATCATACTTGGAGTGCTGAATAAGTGTGGATATATGCTCTGCATGTACTTCTCGGACTCCCAAGTCGCCTCCTCGATTGGTTGGCCACTCCACTGAACCTTTACCGCAGAAATCCTCTTGGACCTTAACTGGCAAACCTGCCTATCAATAATGGCAACTGGCTCCTCCTCAAAACCCAGGCTCTCATCTAACTAAATTGTACTAAAGTCTAACACATGTTACCTGTCGGCATGATACCCCTGGAGCATAGACACGTGGAAAATTGGATGAACTCTCGATAGACTGGGAGGCAAAGCAAGCTCATAAGCAACCCCCAACTCGTCTCAACACCTCAAATGAGCTTATAAACCTTAGGCTCAACTTGCCTTTCTTCCCGAACCTCATGATTCTCTTCATCGTCAAGACTTTCAAGAGAACCTTCTCGCCCACCATAAATGATAAATCATGCGCCTTCTGATCCACGTAACTCTTCTGTCTGGACTGTGCTATGCGAATTCATTCCTGAATCAACTTTACCTTTTCCAAGGCATCCTTCACCAAATCAGTACCATATAACTTAGCCTTGCCGGGATCAAACCATCCGATGGGAGAACGACATCGCTGACCATATAAAGCCTCAAATGGAGCCATCTCAATGCTGGACTGATAACTGTTGTTGTAAGCAAACTCGGCCAAAGGCAAGAATCGATCCCACTGCCCTCCAAAGTCAATCACACATGCTCTGAGCATGTCCTCCAAGATCTGAACTGTCCGCTCTAACTGCCCGTCAGTCTGAGGATGAAAGGTTGTGCTGAGCTCCACACGGGTCCCCAACTCACTCTGTACTGCTCTCCAGAAATATGAAGTGAACTGAGGGCCTCTATCTGATATGATGGAAATAGGCACACTGTACAAGTGAAATATCTCCTGAATATAAATCTGGGCCAACCTCTTTGAAGTATACGTGGTCACTATCGGAATGAAGTGTGCCGACTTAGTCAACCTATCGACAATGACCCAAACTGCATCAAACTTCCACAAGGTCTGCATCAACCCAACTACAAAGTCCATAGTAATACGCTCCCATTTTCACTCAGGTATAGTCATCCGCTGGAGTAGGCCACCTGGCCTCTAATGCTCATACTTAACCTGCTGGTAATTTAGTACGTGAGTTGTTCATGCGAATCCAGATATTATACTATAGCACGTGAGTTGTCCGTGCAGCACGTGAGTTATCCGTATGGATCCAGATATTGATACTACAGCACGTGAGTTGTCCGTGCGGATTATAGTACTTGGGCTGAAGGAGCCCCTCAAGAGTCTGTACACCCTAGTGAACGTAGGTACCTAATGAGTGCGAGTGCTAAGTGTTGAGTGCTGAGTGAGTGGAATGGTTGAGTGACTGTGGTCCGGAGAGGATGCACTTGACTTCATTCTTATTGTACTACAGTTGTCATATATCATTATGTTGAAGATTTCTAAGATATATTATCTCCTGTCTCAGTTGAACTTGACATGAAATTACTGTTTGGGCATTAATTGTTTAACTTGCAAGCATGCCTACTTTCTTGTGTTGGAAATTACTATAATTGGAATTAGTTGAGAAGTTCATCACTACTTTCAGTTCTTTATTTATTATTGTTACTTACTGAGTTGGTTGTACTCATACTATACCCTGCACTTCGTGTGCAGATCCAGGTGCTTCCGGACACAGTGGGTGTTGATTCCTTCGCACGGTTGATTTTCAGGAGATTTCGAGGTAGCTGTCGTGTTTCGCAGACCTTGTCTCTCCTTCCCTATCTTCTTGTTTATTGTATTTGGTCTCAAACTATTATAGACCTTATTTTCCGGACTTGTGAAGTATAGATACTCATGTACTCTGTGACACCCCGATATTTGGGAAATTCTGCGTTATGTTTTGGGTTTTCTACCTTGTTTATAAGAACTTTTGCTATTAAATCTGTTTTAATTCATTCTTGTTAAAGGTATTGGGAATTATTTGTAAGAAGTTGGCTTGCCTAGTACCACGTTAGGCGGAATCATGACAGGTTAGGATTTTGGGTCATGACAAGTTGGTATTAGAGCCTAGGTTACATAGGTTTCACGAGTCATGAGCAGGATTAGTAGAGTCTTGCGGATCGGTACGGAGACGTATGTACTTATCTTCGAGAAGCTGGCGAACCCTTAGGAAAATTTCACTTTCTTGTATTCTGTCATGCGAATTTGTTTATTCCGAAAACTAAATTTTTGTTATTCTATTCTCTCACAGATAGTGAGGACACGTACTATCGGATCGGATGGTCAGCCACCAGTGCCACCAGTTAGGGCTGCAAGAGGTAGGGGCCGTTGTAGAGGCCGGGGCCGAGGTAGAGGTCGAGGTATAGCTCGTACACCAGTTGGAGCAGCACCTGTAGCACAGCTCAGGAGCAGATTCCAGATATAGTTGAGTCAGCAGGACCAGCTCAGGCACCAGTTGTGCCCATTGTGATACCAGGCCTTCAGGAGGCTTTGGCCTAGATATTGACAGTTTTCACTGGCCTTGCTCAGGTGGTTTCAGCTCAGGCCGCACCAGCCACTTCTCAGGCCGGGGTAGGTACTCATACCCCTATTGCCCGTACTCTAGAGCAGGTAGTGCATGGACTTCAGATACCGGGGGCACTACCGGCCCAGCCGGCTGCAGCTGCTCAGGCCCCGATAGTCCCCATTATGGCAGATGATGAGCAGAAGAGACTTGAGATATTTTGGAGGCTTCGACCTCCATCATTTAGCGGTGCTGATTCAGAGGATGCTCAGGGTTTTCTGGATAAGTGCAAGTGGATGCTTCGAACACCGGGCAATATGGAGACCAGTGGGGTTTCGTTCACTACTTTTCAATTTTCTGGGGCTGCCTTCAGATGGTGGGAGGCTTATGAGAGGCGCAGGACAGTCGGTACAGAACCACTTACATGGCAGGAGTTCTTTGTTCTCCTTTTGGAGAAGTTCGTGTCGTAGTCTCGTAGGGAGGAGCTGCACAGACAGTTTGAGAAGCTTCGGCATGATGGAATGTCTGTGACCCAGTATGAGATAAGGTTTTTTGAGTTGGCTCATCACACAGTTTGGTTGGTCCCCACTGACAGAGAGAGGATTAGGAGGTTCATTGATGGCCTCACGTATCAATTGCGGTTTCTTATGACTAGGGAGAGGGAATCTGGTGCCACTTTTGACGAGGTAGTTGACATTGCTCGGCAGATAGAGGTGGTCCGTAACCAGGAGCCTGGTGATAGGGGGCCAGGAGGCCTCGAGGTTCGGGCAGTTTTTGTGGGGTACCTTCTGGGGGCAGTCCTAGCACAGCAGGGGTCGCCCTCGTAGGCCCGCTCAGATGAATCATCCAGCTCATCGTGGTGTATCAGCTAGCCATGATTCTTACAGTGCTCACTCAGGTTAGTCTTTATTTAGTGCACTACCAGCGCAGAGTTCTCACCATGCCTCGTCCGCTCAGGCTTCTACAGGTAACTCCTCGGGTTATCAGGAAGAGCAGTTCTGTCAGAGCAGGGATTGTTTCGAGTGCGGAGAATTTGGTCATATCAAGAGAGATTGTCCTAGGTTGTTGAGTGGGGCTCCACAACAGAGTTCTCAGCCGACGGCACTAGCACCAATAGTTACACCACCCACCCACCCAGCTCAGGGTGGGGCTCAGTCAGCTAGGGGTCGCCCAAGAGGGGAAGGCCGATCAGATGGTAGTCAGGCCCGATTCTATGATTTTCCTGCTAGGACAGATGTTGTTGCTTCAGATGCAGTGATCACAGGTATTGTCTCAGTGTGCCACAGTGAAGCTTCTATATTATTTGACCCAGGTTCCACTTATTCGTATGTATCATCGTACTTTACTCATTATCTGGATATGCCCCATGAGTCCTTAGTTTCACCTATTTGTGTATCTACGCCGGTGGACGATACTATTACTATGGACCGTATGTGTCGGTCGTGTGTGGTAACTATTTTGGATTGGAGACTAGAGTTGATCTTTTATTGCAAATATGGTTGATTTCGATGTAATCTTGGGTATGGATTGGTTGTCTCCATGTCATGTTATTTTGGACTGTCACGCAAAAAATATGACGTTGGCGATGCCGGGGTTGCCAAAGGTCGAATGGAGAGGTTCTCTAGATTATGTTCCCAGCAGGGTAATTTCTTATTTGAAGGCCCAACGTATGGTTGGGAAGGGGTGTTTTTCATATTTGTCCTTTGTGAGAAATATTGATGCAGATACCCCTACTATTGATTCAGTACTGGTAGTACGAGACTTTCAGGATGTATTTCCTGCAGACCTGCCGGGTATGCCATTCGATAGGGATATTGATTTCAGTATTGACTTGGTGTCGGGCACTCAGCCTATTTCTATTCCCTTGTATCGTATGGCACCAGCTGAGTTGAAAGAATTAAAAGAGCAACTTTAGGAACTCCTTGATAAGGGGTTTATTAGGCCTAGTGTGTCACATTCGGGTGCACCGGTTTTGTTTGTGAAAATGAAAGATGGTACTATGCAGATGTGCATCGATTACAGGCAGTTGAACAAAGTTACAATCAAGAACAAGTATTATTTGCCATGTATTGATGATTTATTTGACCAGCTTCAGGGAGCGAGGGTATTCTCCAAAATTGATTTGAGATCTGGGTATCACCAATTGAAAATTTGGGATTCGAATATTCTAAAGACGGCATTCGGGACTCGTTATGGCCACTATGAATTTCTCGTGGTGTCTTTTGGACTGACCAACGCCCCAGCAGCATTTATGCACCTGATGAATAGTTTATTCCAGCCGTATCTTGATTCATTTGTCGTAGTATTTATTGATGATATCCTGGTATACTCACGTAGCCAGGAAGAGCATGCACAACACTTGGGTATTGTATTACAGAGGCTGAGAGAGGAGAGACTTTATGCCAAATTCTCTAAGTGTGAGTTCTAGCTTAGTTCAGTGGAGTTCTTGGGACACATAGTGTCCAGTGAAGGGATTAAGGTGGATCCGAAGAAAATAGAGGTAGTTCAGAGTTGGCCCAGTCTATCTTCAACTACTGAGATTCAGGTGGATGCGAAGAAACTAGAGGCAGTTCAGAGTTAGCCCAAGCCATCTTCAGCTACTGAGATTCGAAGTTTTCTCGGCTTGGACGGCTATTATCGTCGCTTTGTGGAGGGTTTCTCGTCTATTACATCGCCCTTGACTAAATTAACCCAGAAAGGTTCTTTGTTCAAGTGGTCGGATGAGTGTGAAGAGAGCTTTCAGAAGCTCAAGACAGCTTTGACTACAGCCCCAGTATTGGTGTTACCTATAGGTTCAGGGTCTTATACTGTGTATTGTGATGCGTCACGTATTGATCTCGGCATAGTGTTGATGCAAGACGGTAGGGTGATTGCCTATGCGTCCAGACAGTTAAAGGTATATGAGAAGAATTATCCGGTCCACGACCTTGAGTTAGAAGCAATTGTTCATGCCTTGAAGATTTGGCGACACTATTTATACGGTGTCCATTGTGAGGTTTATACAGATCACTAGGGTCTATAACATCTATTTAAATAGAAAGATCTTAATTTGCGGCAACGGAGGTGATTGGAGTTGCTTAAGGAATATGATATCACCATTCTTTATCATCCCGGAAAGGCCAATGTGGTGGCCGATGCCTTGAATCGTAAGGCGGAGAGTTTGGACAGCTTAGCATACTTACTGGTAGTAGAGAGGCCTTTAGCCTTGGATGTTTAGGCCTTGGTCAACCAGTTTGTTAGATTGGATGTTTCCGAGCTGAATCGAGTTTTGGCTTGTGTGATTTCTCAGTCTTCTCTTTATGATCGTATCAGAGAATGCCAGTATGATGACCCCCATCTACTTGTCCTTAAGGACATGGTTCAGCACGGTGATGCCAAGGAAGTCACTATTAGGGATGACGGTGTATTGCGGATGCAGGGCAAGATATGTGTGCCTAATGTAGATGGTTTGCATGAGTTGATTCTCCAGGAGGCTCACCGTTCGTGGTACTCCATTCATCCAAGTATCGCGAAGATGTATCAGGATTTGAGGCAGCACTATTGGTAGAGGTGAATGAAGAAAGATATAGTTGGGTTTGTACCTCGATGTTTAAATTGTCAACAGGTGAAGTACGAGCATCAGATATCGGGTTGATTGCTTCAGAGACTTGAAATTCTGAAGTGGAAGTGGGAGAGTATTACCATGGACTTCGTAGTTGGGCTCCCATGGACTTTGAGGAAGTTTGATGTTGTTTGGGTGATTACATATCGATTGACCAAGTCCGTGCATTTTATTCCAGTTGGTACTAATTATTCTTTGGAGTGGTTGGCCGAGATGTATATCCGCGAGATTGTTCGCCTACACAGTGTGCCAGTGTCTTTCATTTCAGATCGGGGTACGCAGTTTACATCGCGAGGGGGCCGCAGAGAGAATTGGGCACACAGGTTTAGTTGAGTACAACATTTCACCCTCAGACGGACGAACAGTCCGAACGCACTATTCAGATATTGGAGGATATGCTACGCACTTGTGTCATTGATTTTGGGGGTTCTTGGGATTAGTTTCTGCCACTCGCAGAGTTTGCTTACAATAACAGCTACCAATCAAGCATTTAGATGGCTCCGTATGAGGCTTTATATGGGAGAAGGTGCCGGTCTTCGGTGGGTTGGTTTGAGTCGGGTGAGACTAGGCTATTGGGTACTGATTTGGTTCAGGATGCTTTGGAGAAGGTTAAAGTGATTCAGGAGCGGCTTCGCACGGCGCAGTCTAGACAGAAGAGTTATGCCGATAGAAAGGTCCGTGATATTGCTTACATGGTTGGGGAGAAGGTTCTACTCAAGATTTCACCCATGAAAGGTGTGTTGACGTTCGGTAAAAAGGGCAAGTTGATCCCTCGGTATATTGGGCCTTTTTGAAATACTTAAAAAGATTAGAGAGGTAGCTTATGAACTTGCTTTTCCACCTAGTCTATCAGGTGTTCATCCTGTGTTTCATGTATCCATGCTCCGAAAATATGTCAGAGATCCGTCTCATGTTTTGGATTTCATAACAGTGCAGTTGGATGGTAATTTGACTTATGATGTGGAGCCGGTGGCCATTTTAGACCGGCAGGTTTAAAAGCTGAGATCAAAGAACTTAACTTCAGTGAAAGTGCGATGGAGAGGCTAGCTAGTCGGAGAAGCTACCTGGGAGATTGAGCGGGAGATGCGGAGCAAATATCCACACCTATTTGAGGCTCCAGGTATGATTCTAAACCTGTTCGAGGACAAACGTTTATTTAAGAGGGGAAGAATGTAACGACCCGGCCGATCCTTTTGAGTGTTACAGCCTCGTTTCCACATTTACTGCTTAATTTATGCTTTACCGTTATTTTATGACTTACCGAGTTAGTTGGTTCTGGTCTGGAATGATTTCGGAGTAAATTGAGACATTTAGTCTCATAGTTAAAAACTTAAGTTGGAAAAGTTGACCGGATATTGACTTATGTGTAAACGACACCGGAATAGAATTTTGATGATTCCAATAGCTCCGTATGGTGATTTTGGACTTAGGAGCGTGTTCAGAAAATAAGTTGGAAGTCCGTAGTTAAATTAGGCTTGAAATGGCTAAAATAGAAATTTAAGTTTGGAAGTTTGACCGGAGAGTTGACTTTTTGATATCGGGGTCGGAATCTGATTCTGAAAATTGGAATAGATCCATTATGTCATTTATGACTTGTGTGCAAAATTTGAGATCAATCGGACTTGATTTGATAGGTTTCGGCATTGAATATGAAAGTTGGAATTCGTTAGTTTTTGATAAGCTTGAATTGGGGTATGATTCATGTTTTTAGCGTTGTTTGATGTGATTTGAATGCTCGAATAAGTTCGTATGATTTTTTAGGACTTGTTGGTGTATTTGGTTGAGGTCCCGGGGGCCTCGTGCGAGTTTCGGATGGTTAACGGATCAAATTCGAACTTAAGGAAAAAAATCTGGATTTCAGTCTTCTGGTGCAATCGCACCTATGGAATTTTGGTCGCAGGTGCGAGCTCACAGGTGTGAGGAGTGAAGTGCAAAAGCGGCCAGGCCTTAGGGTGGACAGCGGTCGTAGGTGCGAAGCATTTTCCGCACCTGCGTGGTCGCATGCGCGGTGAGGGTTTCGCAGAAGCGCACCCGCAGGTGCGGGATTTTGAGCGCAGGTGCGAAGTTGGGGGAAACCAAATGGTTTTCACAGAAGCGGAAAATGCACCGTATAAGCGATTTCGTAGATGCGAATTGGGGGTCGCATGTGCGAAAATCCTGGACAGAATGTTAAAAATAGAGTCCGAGATTTTTGTCATTTTTGACATTTCCAACACGGGTTAAGGCAATTTTTGAGCGAGAAATCATGGAAAATCTTGAGGTAAGTCACTTGTGATCATTGTTAATCAATAATATTGGATTATCATTGAGTATTTCGACTAGATTACATGTTTTTGCGGTGAAATTAGAGGATTCGGGCCTAGGAATTTCAAAATAAGAATTTGAGATTTTGAGGTCGAGTTGAGGTCGGATTTTGGTAAAATTGGTATGGTTAGACTCGTGGTTGAATGGGCTTTCGGATTTTGTAACTTTTTCGGGTTTCAAAATGTGGGCCCCACGGGCGATTTTTGGGTGAAATTTCGAATTTTGTTGGAAAATTAGTATTTTAGTATGGAATCAATTCCTATAATTTATATTGACTGGATCGAATTATTTGTGGCTAGATTCAAGGTATTTGGAGGCCGATTCGTGAGGCAAAGGCATTGCAGAATAAAGAATTACACGGTTTGAGGTAAGTAACAGTTCTAAATTTGGTTCTGAAGGTATGAAACCCCAGATTATGTGATCAGTTTTGAGGTGACGCACATGCTAGGTGACAGGCGTGTGGGCGTGCACCGTAGGAATTGTGACTTGGTCAAATTCCATGGAACTGTGTAATTGAATAATCTGTTGTTATCTGTACATTCCCCAAATAGTAGAAAAATTAAACCACAAATCATGTTCAGATTATGTGTTGGCACTATAAGGACCCACAGAGGTCATGTACATGTTGAATTATCTGCTAAATTGTTGTTTTGTACTCACTCACAATTTACTTATTTATTTTATCTTAGTCTCTATTGTTCCTTGTTGATACATTATATCATTTCTGTTGGGGTTGATTTTTTTGATTATTGAGAGCCCGGGAGACTGGAGAGATTTATGACTAAGTGAGGCCGAGGAGACTAGAGAGATTGATGACTGAGAGAGGCCGAGGGCCTGATTGTGAGAATAAGTATGGGATTGGGTTGCACGCCGCAGCAGGCCAGATTGGCTTATTATAGCACGTGAGTTGTCCGTGCAGCATGTGAGTTGTCCGTGCAGATCCAGATATTGATACTATAGCACATGAGTTGTCCGTGCAGATTATAGCGCTTGGGCTGAAGGAGCCCCTCTGGAGTCTGTACCCCCCCAGTGAGCGTACGTACCTACTGAGTGCGAGTGTTGAGTGATGAGTGAGTGGAATGGCTGAGTGACTGTGGTCCGGAGAGGATGCACTTGATTTCATTCTTATTGTACTACATCTGTCCTATATCACTGTCTTGGAAATTTCTTAGAGATATTATCTCCTGTCTCAGTTGAACTTGATATGAAATTACTGTTTGGGCCTTAATTGTTAAACTTGCAAGCATGCCTACTTTATTATGTTGGAAATTACTGTAATTGGACTTAGTTGTGAAGCTTGTCACTACTTTCATTTCTTTATTTATTATTGTTACTTACTGAGTTGGTTGTACCCATACTACACCATGCATTTCGTGTGCAGATCCAGGTGCTTCCGGACACAGTGGGTGTTGATTCCTTCACACAGTTGATTTTCCGGAGATTTTGAGGTAGCTCTCGTGTTTCGCAGACCTTGTCTCTCCTTCCCTATCTTCTTGTTTATTGTATTTGGTCTCAGACTATTATAGACCTTGCTTTCCGGACTTGTGAAGTATAGATGTTCATGTACTCTGTGACATCCCGATAGTTGGGAAATTCTGCGTTATGTTTTGGGTTTTTTACCCCGTTTATAAGAACTTTTGCTATTAAATCTATTTTAATTCATTCTTGTTAAAGGTGTTGGAAATTATTTGTGAGAAGTTAGCTTGCCTAGTACCACGTTAGGCGCCATCATGTCAGGTTAGGATTTTGGGTCGTGACAGATGAAAAATGCATTCAAAAAGAATTAAAGGGAATATGATTCGCCACCTCCGATACTTTCAGGTGAGGAAATTTGGGAGAGGGTCCAGAACTTCAGTAAAGTTACTGAGGCTCCACCTTCTAGATTCCCCGGATATGGTGTTACTCATAGTTGGATGAAACAGAGTATATTTTGGGAGTTGTCTTATTGGAAGGATAATCTTCTCCGGCACAACCTTGATGTCATGCATATTGAGAAGAATTATTTTGACAATTTGTTCAACACAGTGATGGATGTTAAAGGTAAGACAAAAAATAACCCGAAGGCTAGAATGGACTTACAAAAATATTGCAGGCGACCTGAATTATACTTGCAGATAGCAAACAATGGTAAGGTGTTCAAGCCCAAAGCAAGTTACACATTTACTTTGGAGGAAAGACGGCTAATTTGTGATTGGGTTACGAAATTGAAGATGCCTGAGGGTTATGTGTCGAATCTAGGAAAGAAAATAGATATGGAGGTAGGGAAGTTTTTCCATTTGAAAAGTCATGACTGTCATGTTTTCATGGAGACCTTAGTGCCTATTGCATTATGTGGTTTGCCTAAAAGAATCTGGAAACCCATCACAGAGATTAGTTTGTTTTTCAAAGACATGTGTTCTACCACCTTAAGGGAAGAAAAACTACTTCGGATGGATCAGAACATTTGTGTAACTTCTAGTAAGATGGAAAAAATATTTCCATGTAGTTTCTTTGATGTGATGGAACACCTTCCAATCCACCTTGTACACGAGGAACAACTTGGAGGGCATGTTCAATGCAGATGGATGTATCCCTTTGAGAGGTAATATTATAAGTTTGATGTAATATTCTTTTTTATTTGAATGTTCTTGGCTAACATGACACTATGTAGGACAATTGGCAAATGCAAACAATTTGTTAAGCAGAGGAATAGGATTGAAGGATCTATATGCGAAGCCTATCTTGCAAAGGAAACTGCACATTTTTGTTCTTATTATTTTGAGAGTAACGTGTCATGTTATAGGAATAGGCCCAATAGGCACATTGTCGAATGTGTGAATGATCCATTATATCCACTAATGTCCATATTCAATCAACCAGACTGATGTTCTAAGGATGTTAGAAAGAGAAGTTTGAGTGATATTTTCACGACCCAAACTCCCTCCGTATAATGTCGTGACGGCACCTAGTCTCTACGACTAGGTAAGCCTAACAAATTATGGAAATATAACAAAAATGAAAGTAACACTTGGCAACTAACAGCATTGGATAGCTAAATAACTAATAACAATGCCGCTCGGCATGTGCAATAACCAATACTCTATAATACACAGTCTTCCCAAAACCCGAAACATCATAAGTCACAAGTTACAGAAGGAAACTAGTATCTCTATACACCAGAGTCTAAAAAAAGAAGTACGGAAGGTAAGTGACATATGAGAGAATAAAGGGGGACTTCGAGGTCTGCGGACGCGGCAGATGTACCTTGAAGTCTCCGTACAACAGCAAGCACTCTCAGCAAATAGCAGGGCTTATAAGAAGCATCTGGATCTGCACACAAAAAGATGTGCAGAAGAGTAGTATGAGTACACCACAACGGTACCCAGTAAGTGCCAAGCCTAACCTCGGTAGAGTAGTGACGAGGTCAGGTCAAACCCTACTGGAAAATAATAAATAAAGCAGAAAAATATAACAGTATAATAAGAGACTGAAATTTAACAAAAATAAAATAAAGTGATATAACAATGCAACACATAGGGATAAACAGCAGGGAATCTCCTAAGATATCATCTCGTAGTCCCAAACTAAATATGTAGGGAGAACTCCCGAGGCATCGCCTCGTAGTCTCAAAATTAAATATAGAGGGAGAAATCCCGAGGAACCGCCTCGTAGTCTCAAAAGTAAATGTGCAGGGAGAACTTCCGAGGAACCGCCTCGCAGTCTCAAAAGTAAATATACAGGGAGAACTCCCGAGGAACCGCCTCGTAGTCTCAAAAATAAATATGCAGGGAGAACTCCCGAGGAACCGCCGCGTAGTCTCAAAAGTAAATGTGCAGGTAGAACTCCCGAGGAACCACCTCGTAGTCTCAAAAGTAAATATGCGTAAATATGCAGGGAGAACTCCCGAGGTACTGCCTCGTAGTCTCAAAAGTAAATGTGCAGGGAGAACTCCCGAGGAACCGCCTCGTAGTCTCAAAAGTAAATATGCAGGGAGAACTCCCGAGATACCGCCTCGTAGTCTCAAAAGTAAACACACAGCTCAACCGATAAATAACATAGTTAACAGCAAGAATTCTACAGTTAAGACTGATAAAGAACAAAGAAAAACAGAAAATCAACTAGGCATGCTTCACAAAGTTCAAATAAGCAGTTAAAGCACGTAGACATGCGATATTAGGCTAATCAGGATAACTACGCATGTTGGAATAGCTCAATTAAGAATGAAAACAAACTAATACTCATTTAAACGGTATAACTCAAATTAAAGGAAAACCATGTTATTACTCAGTAAAATAAATTGGGTTTTTCAACAAATAGCCCGTGTACGTTCTCGTCGCCTCAAGTACACGGCGCTCACATATCACAACAGTACCAAATCCTAAGGGGATTTCCCCCACAAAAGGTTAGGTAAGCCACTTACCTCGAACCAAGCTCAATCAATCGGTAACAATGCATTTTCCACGAATATCCGACTCCGAATGGCCCAAATCTAGCCAAAAGCAATTATATATCATAAATACAACTATAATAGACTAATATAATTAATGAAATCAAGACTTTAACAAAAATTCTAAAATCCGTCCTAAAAAGTCGACCCGGGCCCACATCTCGGAATCAGGCAAAAATCACAAAATGTGAAATACCATTCACTCACTAGTCCGACCATACCAAATTTATCAAAATCCGACCTCGAATGACCACTCAAAACCCAAAATCAAACTCTTCAAATCTCTAGACTCAAACTCCGAAATTCCACCTTAAATACACACTAACTAGGTGGAAAAATAAATGGTAAAGCAAGATTATTGATCAAAAATAAGCACAAGGGACTTACCTCAAGATATCCCTCAAAAATGCTCTCAAGGAATCGCCAAACCCGAGCTCAAAATGTCAAAAAAGAGCAAAAATTGTGAACCCTTGCATTTAAGTGTTCTGCCCAGAAATTTCGCACCTGCGGACCTCTAGTCGCACCTGCGGCGCCGCACCTGCGGAATTTCCACCGCAGGTGCGAAAATGACTTAAAGGGACTGGGTCTGCATCTGCGAGCAATGGGCCGCACCTGCCCGCCCGCTCCTGCGGAATTTTTCCGCTTCTGCGATCCCTCACGCCCTGGCCCTCTTCCGCTTCTGCGCTCAATCTTCCACATCTGCGGATATGCAGATGCGGTTATACCTCTGCATCTGCGATCCCTGGCCTCTTTCTTCAAAACTGCACCTGCATCCATTGGCTCGCACCTACGGTCAATGTTGCGCAGGTGCGATCACACCAGGTGCAGCAGCTTCAGCTATCCTTCCAAAACCAAATTTGATATGTTAACTATCCGAAATCAACCCGAGGCCTCCCGAACCTCAACCAACATACCAACTTGTCATAAATCACCATACGGACTTAGTCGAGCCCTCAAATCACATCAAACAATGCTAAATACACGAATCACCCTCCAATTCAAACTTAATGAACTTTGAAACTTCAAACTTCTACAACCGATACCGAAACCTATCAAATCACGTCCGATTGACCCCAAATTTTGCACACAAGTCATATTCGACATTACGGGCCTACTCCAACTTTCGAAATCGGATTCCGACACTGATATCAAAAAGTCCACTACCGGTCAAAGTCTCCAAAAAATCGACTTTCGCCATTTCAAGCCCAAGTCAGCTACCGACCTCCAAAACACAATCCGGACACGCCCCTAAGTCCAAAATCACCCAACGGAGCTAACGGTACCGACGGAACCCCAGTCTGGAGTTTTCTTCACACAGTTCTGACTACGGTCAAAATCCTATGACTTAAACTTCCGTTTTAGGGACTAAGTGTCCCAACCCACTCCGAAACCAAAAATAAGATCTCCCAGCAAGTCACATAAGCAGAAAAGATACAGGGAAAGCAGTTAATAGGGGATCGGAGCTATTACTCTCAAAATGACTGGCCGGGTCGTTACATCCCCCCCTTAAAACAATCGTTCATCCTCGAACGAGCATAAAGACATACCTGAAGTGGTGAAAAGATGAGGATAACGGCCGTGCATATCCTGCTCGGTCTCCCAGGTCACCTTCTCGACCGGCTGACCCCTCCACTGAACCTTTATGGAAGCAATGTTCTTTGACCTCAGCTTTCGAACCTGCCTGTCCAGAATAGTCATTGGCTCCTCAACATAAGATAGATCTTTGTCCAACTGGATTGAGCTGAAATCTAACACATGAGCCAGATCGCCGTGATACTTCCGAATCGTAGAAACATGGAATAATGGATGGACCCCTGGAAGACTGGGAGGCAAGGCAAGCTCAAAAGCAACCTCCCCAACTCGCCGCAACATCTCAAATGGGCTGATAAACCTTGGGCTCAACTTGCCCTTCTTCACGAACCTCATAACGCCCTTCATAGGCGAAACCCAGAGCAAGACCCGCTCTCCAACCATGAATGCAACATCGCGAACCTTTCGATCCGCATAACTCTTCTGTCTGGACTGGTCTATGCGAAGTCGATCCTGAATCACCTTCACCTTATCCAGGGCATCCTGAACTAAGTCTATACCCAATAATCTAGTCTCGCCCGGCTCGAACCAACCCACTGGAGACCGACACTGCCTACCATACAAAGCCTCATACGGTGCCATCTGAATGCTCGACTGATAACTGTTGTTGTAGGCAAATTCCGCAAGTGGCAAGAACTAATCCCAAGCACCCCCAAAATCTATCACACAAGCACGGAGCATATCCTCTAGTATCTGAATAGTGCGCTCAGACTGTCCGTCCGTCTGAGGGTGAAATGTTATGCTCAACTCAATCTGAGTACCCAACTCCTACTGTACAGCCCTCCAGAACCGTGATGTAAACTGCATACCCCGATCAGAGATGAGAGATATTGGTACGCCATGAAGCCTGACAATCTCGCGGATATAAATTCGAGCCAACTGCTCAGAAGAATAGGTAGTCATCACAGGAATGAAATGAGCTGACTTGGTCAGCCTATCCATAATCACCCAAACTGTGTCAAACTTCCACTGAGTCCGTGGGAGTCCAACAATGAAATCCATAGTGATCCACTCCCATTTCCACTCTGGAATCTCTATCTTCTAAAGCAATCCACTTGGTCGTTGATGCTCATACTTAACCGGAGTTCGAGTTGTAGCTGCTGTCCAAGGTATGTATAACATCTTCTTAATTGTTCCTAAGGTTAATCTTGTGTTGGTTGTGTTGTTTGAGTGAGAAACCATAAGATAGCACTTGAAAGAACGTGGGATGTAGTTGTCTTTGGTTGGACTGTTTTGTGGCTAAATAGATGGTTTGTGGTGGCTGAAAATTGTAAGAAATAATTTGATAATGATGTGGCTTCTGTTGTTAAGCTTTTCTAGGTGTTAATTAAGTTTATTGAAGAAGAAAAGATGAAAAACAAGTGATTGACGATAAAAATTAAGGTACTAGACGTATGAGGCTGATTTGGAAGGCATTTTGTGGATGTTTTGGACTAGAAATAATATAGTACATATAAGTATGATGTTCTGAAGGTTATAAACTAATTTATGGAATAAGATTTGGATTCAATTTATATCTTGTTATGAGTAAAAACGAGCTTGCCGCTCAATTTGGTTATTAAGATAATCGGAGAAACTCATATTGGATTATATTGTTATTGTTACTATTGTTGATTATAGTTGTTGTTGGGCTGTTGATGACCCTTAGTGGTCTTTGGGATGTATTAAAAATAGGGGAGTTGCTGTCCGATTTTTCTTAAGCCATATGACTAGCCAAATACGATGGTATGACATTATATGCTAACGACAATATCATTTCACTTGTTGTAGATGAAAGAAGTTATGTTGAGCTTGGTTGAGTAATAAGGAAGAGATCATACTGGTATGTTAAGGCTATCCCTTCTTTCCTTTTGGCATGATCCAAATGATACAAACGAAACGAGCAAATACGCAACTTTCATAAATGACTCTATTCATAGAAATACTAGGGATGTCTATATTCTTGATTCCACATGTGAATTATTATTATATCCTCCAATTTTTCTTAAGCCATATGACTAGCCAAATACGATGGTATGACATTATATGTTAACGACAATATCATTTCACTTCTTTTAGATGAAAGAAGTTATGTTGAGCTTGGTTGAGTAATAAGGAAGAGATCATACTGGTATGTTAAGGCTATCCCTTATTTCCTTTTGGCATGATCCAAATGATACAAATGAAACGAGCAAATACACAACTTTCATAAATGACTCTATTCATAGAAATACTAGGGATGTCTATATTCTTGATTCCCCATGTGAATTATTATTATATCTTCTGTTCATGGGTCTCAGAAAAATACGTATTTGATAAAATTTGTCCGAAAGGCTTATTGATTTTATGATATTCGAGAAATCTTATTAACGTATTTCTTATGCATTTATATATGTACATTGACCCATGACCAGAAGGCGTTATATACACATATATTATATGTATATGGGATATGGGAAAAGGTTAAGGCGTTATATACACACCACCACCGGATCAGCTGGTATATGTTGATGATTTTGCCCACAGTGGCCGAGATGATACGATGGGATGCCCTTAGAGGCTTGATGATGTTATGTACACATATACCTATGCATGGTATGGCATTTATACGCACATGCATGATATTATAAATTTTCATGATTCACAGAGCTATTCATAATTTCAGGTTGAGTTCTTTACTCTATGTTTCTTTCATGTCTTTTACATACTACTGTCATGCCTTACATACTCAGTACTTTATTTGTACTGCGTCCCTTTTGCCTGGGGACGCTGCGTTTCATGCTCGCAGGTCCCGATAGACAGGTCGAGAGTCCTCCAAATAGGCTACAGCTCAGTGGAAGGTGTTGGTGCGCTCCACTTGCTCCGGAGTTGCTTGTTTGGTCAGTATGATTTAGACGTGTATTGTTTGGTATGGCGGGGCTCTGTCCCTACCTTTATGATATTTATGTACTCGTAGAGGCTTGTAGACATATGTCATATATAAGGATACTGGTATGGCCTTATAGGCCAGTACGTCATATATATAAGTTGGTATTTCACGCTGTATTCTACTTATCTCACGGCAGCCTCTCCGGCTCAGTTATCTATGATAGTATGATACGAAAAGATACGTCATGTTGGTACTCGGTTGAGTAAGGTACCGGGTGCCCGTCGTAGCCCATCGCTTTGGGTCGTGACACCGAGCCACAAACTCCACTATGTCCTTCTTCATCCTCCTCCACCAGTAATGCTGCCTCAAGTCCTGGTACATCTTCGCGGCACCCGGATGAATGGAGTACCGTGAGCTGTGAGCCTCCTGGAGAATCAACTCCCGCAACCCATATACATTGGGCACACATAGCCTTCCCTACATCCTCAATACACCATCATCTCCAATAGTGACCTCCTTAGCATCACCGTGTTGAACCGTGTCCTTAAGGACAAGGAGATGGGGGTCATCATACTGACGCTCCCTGATACGATCATAAAGAGAAGACCGAGAGACCACACAAGCCAATACTCGACTCGTCTAAAAAATATCCAATTTCAAAATGGCTGGCTAAGGCCTGAACATCCAATGCCAATGGCCTCTCTGCTGCTGGTAGATATGCTAAACTCCCCAAACTCTCTGCCCGACGACTCAAAGCATCGGCCACCACATTGGCCCTCCCCGGATGGTACAAAAGAGTGATATCATAGTCATTAAGTATCTCCAACCACCTCTACTGACACAAGTTAAGATCCTTTTGTTTGAACAGATGCAGCAAACTCCGGTGATCGGTGTAAATCTCACAAGGGACATCGTACAAATAGTGCCGCCAAATCTTCAAGGCATGAACAATAGCTGCTAATTCAAGGTCATGGACAGGATCATTCTTTTCATGCACCTTCAGCTGTCTGGATGCGTAGGCAATCACCCTACCGTCCTGTATCAACACCACACCGAGACCAATCTGCGATGCATCACAATATACAGTATAAGACCCCAAACCTGTAGGCAATACCAATACTGGGGCTGTAGTCAAAGCTGTCTTGAGCTTCTGAAAGCTCTCCTCACACTCCTCTGTCCAACTGAATGGAGAACCCTTCTGGGTCAGCCTGGTCATGGGTGCTGCAATATATGAGAATCACTCTACAAAATGACAGTAATACCCCGCCAAATCAAGAAAACTTCGGATCTCCGTAGCTGATGACGGTCTAGGCCAACTCTGCACTGCTTCCATCTTTTTCAAATCCACCTGGATCCCATCACTCGATACTACATGACATAAGAATGCCATTGAGTCTAGCCAAAACTCACACTTTGAAAATTTCGCATAAAACTTCTTTTCTCTCAAGGTTTGAAGCACAGTCATCAGGTACTGCTCGTGATCCTCCCGAGTCCGGGAGTACACCAGAATGTCGTCAATAAACACAACGACGAATGAGTCAAGATAGGGCTGGAATATATTGTGCATCAAGTGTATTAAAGTTGTTGGGGCATTGGTCAGCCCAAATGACATCACAAGGAACTCGTAGTGACCATACCGAGTCCTAAAAGCAGTCTTCGAGATATTTGGCTCCTGAATCTTCAACTAATGATAGCCGGAACGTAAATCAATCTTGGAAAATACCCTGGCACCTTATAGCTGATCAAATAAATCATCAATACGAGATAATAGATACATATTCTTCACTGTAACTTTGTTCAACTGGCAGTAATCAATACACATCCGCATAGAACCATCCTTCTTCTTTACAAATAAGACACGAGCACCCCAAGGTGACACACTGGGCTGAATGAAGCCCTTATCAAGCAACTCCTGTAACTGCTCCTTGAACTCCTTCAATTCAGGAGGAGCCATACAATATGGAGGAATAGAGATGGGCTGAGTGCCCGGCAACAAATCAATGCCAAAATCAATATCTCTGTCGGACGGCATGCTCGGAAGATCAGCTGGAAACACATCTGGAAAGTCCCTCACTACTGGAACTGACTCAAATGTAGGGGTATCAATACTGACATCTCTCACATAAGCTAGATACGCGTCACACCCCTTCTCAACCATTCATTGAGTTTTAAGAAATGAAATAACTCTGTTGGGAGTATACTCTAAGGTACCTCTCTACTCTAATCACGGTAAACCTAGCATAGCCAGTGTCACGGTCTTAGCGTGACAATCAAGAATAGCAAAATGGGGCGACAACCAGTCCATGCCCAATATAATATCAAAGTCTACCATACTGAGTAATAATAAATCAACTCTGGTCTCAAAATCACTAAGAGCAACCAAACACGAGTGGCACACACTGTCCACAATAAGAGAATCTCCCACAGGAGTAGACACATAAATAGGGGAACTCAAAGAATCCCTAGATACGCCTAAATACGGGGCAAAATAAGAGGACACATAGGAATATGTAGAGCCTGGGTCAAATAATACCAACGCATCTCTATGACAGACCAGAACAATACCAGTAATGACAGAGTCAGAAGCAACTGCCTCTGTACGAGCCGAAAAAGCATAATATCTGGCGTGGCCTCCCCCTCTAGGGCGACCTCGACCTCCCCGACCTCCACCTTGAGCTGGCTGAGTAGGTGGGGCAGTAGCTGGTGCTGGAATCATAGCCTGAGGACCTGGTAGAGCACGTTGTGGCTGAGAAGTCTGTGGATGTGTACCTCTCCTAAGTCTGGGGAAATCCCTCACCATATAGCGGGTGCCGCCACACTCAAAACAACCCCTCGGAGGGCGTGGCTGCTGTGATTGACTCGGGCTAGGTCTGTTGGACTGGCTACTAAAAGCACCTAGAGCAGGAGGCACACTAGATACTGGCGGTGCATAATAAGGCTCCTAGGGCCTAGAAGGGACCAGAATACCACTGGCTGCTGGAAGAGCTGAATGAACGGGGCAACTCCCATAACCCCTACCATGGCGAGCTGCTGGGGCATGAGCACCAGAATAAGAACTAGTCTCTCGAGACCTCTTGGCCTCTCTCTCATCTCTATCCCGGGCAAGCATGCCCTCCAATCTCCGGGCGATACTCATAACCTGCTGATAAGAAATATCCATCTCCAACTCTCTGACCATACTAATCCGTATACTGGGGTGGAGTCCCTCAATAAACCGTCGAACCCTCTCTCGGACTATGGCAACCAAGGCTGGTGCATGTCGGGCCAAATCACTGAAGCGGACTGCATACTCTGACACAGTCATAGCACCCTAGCGCAACTGCTCAAACTCCGCGCGCCATGAGTCTCTGAGGCTCTGAGGGACATACTCTCTCAAAAACATGTCCGAGAACTGAGTCCATGTAAGTGAAGCTACCTCATCTGGACTACTCAACTCATAAGCATGCCCATAGTACGGAGAATACGATGACACTCCTCCAGAAAACCCTGAGCATCATCAGTAGCCAATCCACTGAAGGTAGGTGGGTGGTACTTCTTGTACCTCTCAAGTCTGAGTTGCTCCGCCTCAGAAGCGGCTGTCCTAGTCTTGTGCTGAACCGGAGCTACCAGCTATATAGGGATGAACTCTGGGGCCTGGTCAACCTAGACCCTCTTCTCAAGAGTGTGGGCTGCGGGAGTCTGTGCCCCTTCCCCGGCCTGAGATATGGCAGGAGAAAGTGGAATCAATCCAGCCTGAGCTAAGGTGCTGAACATGCTTAGAAATTGGGCTAGAGTCTCCTGGAGGGCTGGTGCAGCAATAGGTATCTCAGGTGTCTGCCCTCCAGTTGGAGCTACTGGGAGCTCCTCTGTAGCAGCTCGTGCAGGTGCTCTGGCAGCACTGCGTGGACATCCTCGGCCTTTACCCCGGCCCCAGCCTCTCGTGGCTCTAGTAGGGGGCGCGGGTGCCTGGTCATCAAATCCGCTTGTACGTGTCCTCACCATCTGTGAAAGAATAGAATACAGAAGTTTAGAATTTTGATGTCAACAAATTTCGCACGACAAGGAATCAAAGAAGTATAATTTTTCCTAACAGTTCCATAGCCTCCCGAAGATAAGTACAGGCGTCTCCGTACCGATCCGCGAGACTTTAATAAATCGGCTTGTGACTCACGACACCTATGAACTTAGAGCTCTGATACCAACTTGTCACTACCCAAACTCTATCCGTATAACGTCGTGACGGCACCTAGTCTCTACGACTAGGTAAGCCTAACAAATTGCAGAAATATAATAAAACGAAAGTAAAACTTGGCAACTAACAGTAGTGGATAGCTAAAGAACTAATAACAATTCCACTCGGTATGTGCAATAACCAATACTCTATAATACACAGTCTTCCCAAAACCCGGAACATCGTAAATCATAAGCTACAGAAGGAAACTAGTATCTCTATACACCAGAGTCTAACAAAAGAAGTACGGAAGGTAAGTGACATATGAGAGAATAAAGGGGGACTTCGAGGTCTGCGGACGCGGCAGATGTACCTTGAAGTCTCCGTACAACAGCAAGCACTCTCAGCTAGTAGTGGGGCTGATAAGGAGCACCAGGATCTGCACACAAAAGCATGTGCAGAAGAGTAGCATGAGTACACCACAACGGTACCCAGTAAGTGCCAAGCCTAACCTCGGTAGAGTAGTGACGAGGTCAGGTCAGGCCCACTGGTATATAATAAATAAAGCAGGAAAATATAACATAGAGAACTCCCAAGGAACTGCCTCGTAGTCTCAAAAGTAAATGTGTAGGGAGAACTCCCCAGGAACCGCCTTGCAGTCTCAAAAGTAAATATACTGGGAGAACTCCAGAGGAACCGCCTTGTAGTCTCAAAAATAAATATGCAGGGAGAACTCCCGAGGAACCGCCTTGTAGACTCAAAAGTAAATGTGCAGGGAGAACTCCCGAGGTACCGCCTCGTAGTCTCAAAAGTAAATGTGCAGGGAGAACTCCCGAGGAACCACCTCGTAGTCTCAAAAGTAAATATGCAGGGAGAACTCTCGAGATACCGCCTCGTAGTCTCAAAAGTAAACACACAGCTCAACCGATAAATACCATAGTTAACAGCAAGAATTCTATATTTAAGACTGATAAAGAACAAAGAAAAACAGAAAATCAACTAGGCATGCTTCACAAAGTTCAAATAAGCAGTTAAAGCACGTAGACATGCGATATTAGGCTAATCAGGATAACTACGCATGTTGGAATAGCTCAATTAAGAATGAAAACAAACTAATACTCATTTAAACGGTATAACTCAAATTAAAGGAAAACCATGTTATTACTCAGTAAAATAAATCGGGGTTTTCAACAAATATCCTGTGTACGTACTCGTCACCTCACGTACACGGCGCTCATATATCACAACAGTACCAAATCCTAAGAGGATTTCCCCTACACAAGGTTAGGCAAGCCACTTACCTCGAACCAAGCTCAATCAATCAATAACAATGCCTTTTCCACGAATATCCGACTCCGAATAGCCCAAATCTAGCTAAAAACAATTACATATCATAAATACAACTATAATAGACTAATCTAATAAATGAAATCAAGACTTTAACAAAAATTCCGAAATCCATCCTAAAAGTCGACCCGGGCCCACGTCTCGAAATCGGGAAAAAATCACAAAATTAGAAAGTCCATTCACTCACGAGTCTGACCATACCAAATTTATCAAAATCCGACCTCGAATGACCACTCAAAACCCAAAATCAAACTCTTCAAATCCCTAGCCTTAAACTCCCAAATTTCACCTTAAATACACACTAACTAGATGGAAAAATAAATGGAGAAGCAAGATTATTGATAAAAAAAATAAGCACAAGGGACTTACCTCAAGATATCCCTAAAAATGCTCTCAAGAAATCGCCAAACCCGAGCTCAAAATGTCAAAAATGAGCAAAAATCGCGAACCCTTACATTTAAGTGTTCTGCCCAGAAATTTTGCACATGCGGCGCCACACCTACGAAATTTCCATCGTAGGTGCAGAAATGACTTAAAGGGACTGGGTCCACATCTGCGAGCAATTGGCCGCACCTGCGCGCCCGCTCCTGCGGAATTTTTCCGCTTCTGCGATCCCTCATGCCCTGGCCCCCTTCCACTTCTGCGCTCTATCTTCCGTATCTGCGGATGCGCAGATGCAGTTATACCTCCGCACATGTGACCCCTGGCCTCTTATTTAAAAACCGCACCTGCGTCCATTGGCTCGCTTCTGCGGGCTCGCACCTGCGGTCAATGTTGCGCAGGTGCGATCACACCAGGTGCAACAACTTTAACTATTCTTCCAAAACTAAATTTGATCCGTTAACTATCCGAAATTAACCCGAGGCCCCCGGGACCTCAACCAACATACCAATTAGACCTAAATAACCATACGGACTTAGTCGAGCCCTAAAATCACATCAAACAATGCTAAATACACGAATCACCCTCCAATTCAAACTTAATGAACTTTGAAACTTCAAACTTCTACAACCGATACCGAAACCTATCAAATCACGTCCGATTGACCCCAAATTTTGCACACAAGTCATATTCGACATTACGGGCCTACTCCAACTTTCGAAATCGGATTCCGACACTGATATCAAAAAGTCCACTACCGGTCAAAGTCTCCAAAAAATCGACTTTCGCCATTTCAAGCCCAAGTCAGCTACCGACCTCCAAAACACAATCCGGACACGCCCCTAAGTCCAAAATCACCCAACGGAGCTAACGGTACCGACGGAACCCCAGTCTGGAGTTTTCTTCACACAGTTCTGACTACGGTCAAAATCCTAAGACTTAAATTTCCGTTTTAGGGACTAAGTGTCCCAACTCACTCCGAAACAAAAAACAAGACCTCCCAGCAAGTCACATAAGCAGAAAAGATACAGGGAAAGCAGTTAATAGGGGATCAGGGATATTACTCTCAAAACGACCGGCCGGGTCATTACAGATATAGAGTACAAGTCAGCTACAATTCATGTGTTGCTAAATTATCCCGAAGTTGTACCATTTCTTAAGTAAGTATTGATTTATTAGTTATCAAAATGTAAAATTTACTGTGATTACATATTTATGCAAGTACTAAAAATATTTGATGTGTCACAGTCACTTTGTGGGTCAATTTGGCCATAATGTTGTATATAGGAGTTTTGATACGTGGTTTAAACAGTTTGTAAGTTTATCCTGATAATGTTCTTCTAAAGTTCCCGCTATATATATATATATATATATATGCTAACTTATGAATATTTTTTAACACTATGTAGGTAAATAATCCAAATAATGGTGTAAATCAATTTTTGAAAGATATATCTTGGGGACCTGGGCTTCATGTCACAACAATGTCTAAGTACGTAGTGAATGGTTATAAGTTTCATACAGAGGATTGCTCTAAAAATAAAAATAGCAACAACAGAGGGGTGTGGGTTCAAGGCGGTGATGGTAACCAAGTTGGAGATATTGATTATTATGGTGTGGTCAAAAAAATATTACAACTAGAATATACAGGTTGTCATATAAGAAATTGATACTCTTTAGATGCAAGTGGTTTGACCCAAATCCAACAAGATGTACAAGAGTACACCACCAATACAACATAATTGAGGTTAATCATACGATGGGGTATGATCGCTATGATCCTTTCATAATTGCACATAACGTTAAGCAAGTGTATTATGATCCTTATCTATTGCAGCAGAATAAGTCCGATTGGTGGGTTGTAATCAAAACTAAGCCTGTAGGTAGGGTGGAAGTCGAAAATGTGTTAGATGATGCATATCAAAATGATATCTCCAGCGTTCACCAAATAGTGGGCGATCAGTTAGAAAATGATTTGGAACATTCTAAATGCATATTGGAAGAAGTTGATATAAATGAAGTAACAATTATAGAAAATGAGGACGAAGAATCAACTGATGAAATTCAAACAAGTGAGGACGAGGAATTCTCGGACGAGGAACAATACGTCGACGAGGATTAAAAAGTTGGTTTTTAAAGCACTCTCATTTTATAACCAGTTTCTTATATGTTTCAATGTAAATATGTATTATATTATGCAGATGGAAGGCAAGGGACAAGGTAACAATGACCCTACTAGTTCTCGGGGTCGAGAAAAGTCTAGGAAGGGAAAGAGGAGGGTAGATAATAATACTCCCTCTTTTCCAACCTCTTCAGAGATGCCTATGTCTTATCCTCCACCACACCACTATACTGAGCTACCACAACATCACGAGGCCTACACCTTCATCCAGACACCAGGTCTTCCATCACAAGGCAATAGGACTATACGCCTGACATACAGTTCAGCTGCCTCATAGCCACATGGATCGCAACCATCTGCATCACAATCACGTGGATCGCAGCGATCTACATCACAGTCACGTGGATCGCATCCCTACATATCGCAACCATCCATATCACAGTCACTCGGGTCACAACCATCAGTATCACAGCCACATGGATCGCATCCAGCTATGTCGCAGTCATAGGGATCGCAACCATCTTCATCATTGACTCCATCCATTTCAGAACTTTGCCTGCGAGACAGTAGCTCTGAGCCCCCTACACTGTCTACACGTGCCTCCGATACACATGCTGAGGATGATGATCCAGAGGTAATACATTATGATCGCTATGGCAGGATCATCATAGTCCCTGAGGGTGATGGGTAAGAGTTATTTGTTATTTTTGCGTTTATTGTTTTATAATGTTTTTACTAATATATTCATGTATTTTTATTGTTAAATTGTAGGTTCAAGCCGGGTAAGCAGACTATGAAGATAATCACCAATGTGATCAAAAACCTTTATGATGGCCCTTATGCGACTTGGACTGATTTCCCATTCTCGCTGAAGGAGCAAATTTTCAACCAGTTTAAGGTATAAATGTTCTTTTAAGCAGTTTAATAATTTATATTTATGATGTTTCCATCTAATATTTAACTTTTGAAATGCAGAGCAAGTGTGTATGGGAAGACCGCTATAGCGAGGAAGTGACTGCAAATTTTTATCATAAAGCCCGCAAGAGATTAGCGGATCATTTTTCGGATGGTAGAAAGAAGAACAAGAGGCTTGACTGGTATCTGCAACATTTATGGGATGATTTGTTAAGGCAATGGCAGATCGAGGATTTCTTACGGAGGAGCAAAAAAGGAAAGAAACCTCGCTCATCCGAGAAGGGAGGCTCCTTGCACATTGGGGGTGCTATCAGCATCGGGACAATAAAAAGAAGATTGGTAATTGCTTAAATTATTTTACTTTTCTAAGTATATCAATTCTATTTATTAACTAAATTAATTTATTTTCATGAAAAGAAGTATGGGCGTCCAATGAGCCATGATGAGCTATTCAAGGAGATGCATATTTTAAAGAAGAAGAAAGAGGGGGATGGAGATAGGTGGGTCGAGGACCGGGCAGAGACTGCATATGTAAGCTTTCAATTTTCTTTAAGTGTTATAATTTACTTTTATAAGAATTTTTAAATACTAATTTAATTTAAAATAATGTAGGGTCACTACTAAAGTAACGTGGAGGAATTCATTCGTAGTCAGCCAGCTAGTGAATCGGACGAGCCAACCCAACCTTCGGACGAGGATGCTGAAAGAATATGGTTGGAGGCTGTTGGCGGTCCAAAATGGGGGAAGGTATACGGGCTTCCTATGAAAAAATTCCATCGTTATAGGTGTAGAATGCAAGGAATAGGGACTTCCTCACAGGGCGAGGAACTTAATAGGGAGAGCCTCTCGGCTATGTGGGAGACAGTGACAAAGCTTACATCCGAGCTAGAAGCGGCCAAAGAAAGAGAAAGGCTTAGAGATGCTCAATTCCTTGGTATGCAAGCTGAGATAAGAACTCTCATTTCTACTGGAGCTTTTCCGTTGCCCCGGTCTCGTGAGTCATCGCCAGAGGCTCGACCTCTAAGTGATCGTTCCTCCTGTCCTCCTCGTGATCATTCATCCCGTCCTCCCCGTGATCGTTCTTCCCGTCCTCCACAAGACCGTTCTCTATACCGTCTTATAGATGAAAGTTCATGAGACGGTGATGATGTTGTAGAAAATACCCCTTGACCAATATTTTGATATACTTTGAACTAGACTAATAGAACCGGTTTTGAATTATATTGAACATTTTTGAACTTGTTGTAATTAGTTTTTGCTTAGTTTTGGATTGTGATGTTCAATTGAACTTTAATTTGTTAGTTTTAAAGTATTAATTAGATGTTTGGTTGTTGTTGGATATTTGGTTGGATTAGTCATGAATTAGGGGTTGTATATGGTGAATTGGTGGTTATTAGATGTGAATTGAGGGTATTGGTATGATATTTTTATTTGGCAGGTGGTGTAGCTAGGGGTGTCAATGGATATTTGAAAACCGACTAAACCGACCGAACCGTACCGCACCAAACCTATTTTTAGATTTCTTTTAAAGAGTTTTTATATAAATTTATAACTGTACCGATAATTAGGGTAGGTTTTTTATTTCATAAAAATAAATCAAAAAAATACCGAACCGTACCGAATAAATTTTACATGTGAAATATTTATATAGTAAGTTTAAAACTAATAAAGCATTAAATTTTTCATTGAGCCTTGGAATTATGAAAACTGTTATAAGCCAACAAGTAATTAAACTCAAAATACTAATTCCTAAAACCTATTATGCTACTTATACTTAAATTAAATTATTTCAAGTATCTTTATTAGCAAGACACAAAGTATTCTAGCGATTATGAGTAGCAAACTACAATGTATTGAATATGTTTCCTTTCATATAATTTAGATTTATCTTTTTGAATATTTAATATAAACTTTATTCTTGAGTCTCAACTTGGTTAATATCTTTTATTTTCTTTTCTTTTACTTGGTTTCTTTTTACGTTGCTGTCGAATAGTTGATGGATCTATACTCTAGCCATCTTTCATTTTTTTTTAATTCATCACCCTTTAAACAGTAAAAATGTCTAGAAAGTTTTACTAAGTCCTATAAAAGAACGTATGTTATCTACTGGTGAATTTTACATGACATTTGATATGTTTTACATGAAAATTAACCGAACCGTACCGATAGCGAAGTGAAACCGACATGATTGAGACGTTTTCGAAAAGTCTAATTTTGGTTATACATAATAGAATAATCGAAAAATTGATATGGTACAAATTTTATAAAATAACCGGCTGAACCGAACCGTTGACACCCCTAGGTGTAGCTACCAAAACAGGCATGTTCTGCCAAAATTAAACCCAGAAAACCGACCAACCTTGGTCGGTAACTAATAATTTTTTTTTAAATTGCACATTACCGACCAATGTTGGTCGGTTAATGTACAATGAATTTCCATAAATTTAACATTACCGACCAAATTTGGTCGGCTTGCTGCCTGCCCCTATCCAGTTTACCGACCAATTTTGGTCGGTATTTTTAAATTTTAATTATTTATAAAAAAAAATATTTTTCAGTACCGACCAAAGTTGGTCGGTATTTTTAAATTTTAATTATTTATAAAAAAATATATTTTTCTATACCGACCAAAATTGGTCAGTAGGTAAAATTAATAAATTTAATACACCGACCAAGTTTGGTCGATAAAATTAAATTATTAAAATAATATTCCGACCAATTTTGGTTGGTATGTTAATTAAATTATTATATTGGTCGGTATATCATTCCGACCTTCAAAATAACGTTCGAATGATCGCGTTTTGAACGGTTATTGGCCATACGACCAATTTTGGTCGATTTTATGGAAGGTTTTCCGGGAGTGATATAAGGTTTTATGGTTTGACGGTGCCCTCATTTGATGGACCCACACGTTTACAGACAAAACTCACCAGCTAACATCTCATTGGTCCCACACGTTTATACATCCACCCCCCCGCCCCCCATATGATCATCAAACACCATCTTTAACCTTCTCTTCATAGCTTCACTTTGATCTTTGTTCAATTACAACGGCGACTCTCTTTTCCACCTTAGCCCTGTACTTCTCCTTCACACTCCTCTGCTTCAACCTTATCGCAGCATCTTTTTCCCCCATCGATCACTACCTCATAAACTGTGGGTCCCATGAACCTAAAACCGTTGACTCCGACCACCGCCACTTCTCCGGCGACTCAACGATGTCGTTTCTTGCCTCCACTGGAACGATTTCATTCACTGACACAAACCCAAGTCCTAAGTCTTCCCCAATTTACCACACCGCTCGTGTTTTCACGCGCCCCTCTAAGTACAAGTTCCTTATCAAGAACCCTGGTACTCACTTGGTACGTCTCCATTTCCGGCTCTCGATTTTAATAATGCTAAATTTCATGTCTTGGCAAATGGGTTTGTGTTATTTAACAGTTTAAGTATAGAAATAGGTCAGGATTTTGAGATAGTAAAGGATTATGTGATTGGGGTAGACTCAGATGTGCTTGTTATCAGCTTTGTGCCCATTGATAATTCAAAATTCGCATTTGTAAATGGGATTGATGTTATGAACGAGATTGGCCAAAAGACTAAGGTAAAGGGCTTGTTTGAAATATTAGAAAACTTTGTATGGGACCCAGGGAAAGGGAGAACAGTCGAGATATTAAAAGGGAGAATTAGGTGCTGCAAAAGGGATATACGAATTATGTTGAAGCTTCGGCTCAAGACTGTGCTTCTCATCTCCTCTTCTGAATCCGTACCTCATCCCTTTCTCTGAGATCTGCTTCTCATCCCCTTCTTATCTCTATTCTTAGTTACTTAGTTTTAATTATAGTAGTTTGAGTGTTGCAATTGATATCTCAAGGTTGTAATCAGTGTTTCGTTCTTATTATATAGTGAGGAATTTCGGGTTTGTTACATTGGTGCTTACATCCATAGGACTCCAACAACGACGATGTTTCTACCTAGATTCAGTGGCGACGGCATCCTGGATAGCTGGATTTTTCTGGCCGAGTTGTACTTCACATACCTTGGCTTCTCCAACAAGGACTGGCTGCCTCTTCCTTCCTTCTATCTAGAAGGCGATGCCCTAGCGTGGTTCGATTGGTTATTTCGCAACAACCAATTTTATGATTGGAACCATTTCAAGGAGAAGTTTCTTCTACATTTTTAGAAACGGGTCTTCAGTGATTCGTCAAGAGTGGCAGTTACTTCACAAGCTTGTGTTGACTACCTGCTACATTGGTTCCACCAGTGACCTCTGAGTCTGCCTCTACTCAAATCCCCGAAACTCATGAACCCAAAGCTCGTCTCGTTGATGGAGACAAGAATTTGACTGTCGTAGACGAGATGTTTGATGAAAATCCGCAAAGTGAGATGCATTCTCAGTTTTCAAAGGATGAAGCTCAGTTAGTTCCTCTTGTTGGCGGAGACTATTTCGTGCCTAAAGAGATGGAACAATTTGGGATATTGTCTATAGAATCTGAGGAACTTTTAGATGCAATGAAGACAAACTCTGATTCAGACGATGGAAAATCAGAGGCAGACCACCGAGACTACACTAAGGTGGAGGAAAATTCAAGCAACTCTGCGGATCAGGTGTTTGCTACAAGTCCTCAACGAGATACCTCCGCACAGCTCCGTCACATGGCAACTATGATTTTGGATCCTTTCTCTAGCTTGATCCCGGGTGATAAGTTTCCTATTGGTCGAATACTTGTTGTGCTTGTTAGTTCAATTTGGACGATTGTCATATACTTGGTACTTGTTATTGCTGTCAACCGAGGGCTTGTGCATCTCTCGACTATGTGTCTGGATCACCTATAGGGACTATTCCATTTTATAGTTGTGTGGAAAATTGGTTCGACACAGGGCAAGATTTTAATGCTGATTCATGTGTGCGCGTTTATCTGTTGAATCTGAAGATTTAACACAAATTGAGGGATTTCTTCCACTTATCACCACAACAGATTTAGACGGTGAATGTGCCGAGATTGTAGAGTTTTCTCCTTGCTCATTAAATCAACCATTTGTGTCCTTACTGTCTGTTGGTTTTCGGAATGTCGCAACACATAAGAGCTTGAAAAGTAGAGTGGTATTCTCTGGATGCCAAGCTTCGGGAGGTACACAAATTTATGTAGTGCCGCATGATCATCTGGAACGAGCTATGCCAACGAGGTATGTAAATGCCTCCTCTGTTGATAGCAGACCTCCTAAATGGATACTTGAATTGGCGACCTTTGAAGACACGTATCTTGCTGAATGTTTTATGGACCCTATAATTTTTGAAGATCAATATCTTGATAATTTTTTTATCGAGAAAGAGGGTGTCATTTTGACTAGTGCAAGGCATTCTGTTAAAGCACTTGAAGGTGTGAACGGAAGTTATGCTGGGGGATTCAATGATAAACGTATTTTGAGTCAATTTTCATGTGTTCATGGTGCTAATTTCTTTATAGCAACTGCGCCGGCTCTTAGTGTATGGGATCCTGGAATAAGTTTTGAGTTTTTGGCTCTAACAGATTCTACAAAGTATGTGGCAGTCTTCCTATTACTGGAATGTACTAGCAGGTTGTGCTTCATTCCATATTCTAACTCTAAGACTAGAGTGTGGGATCCGGGACAACCATGGTTTGCGCATTCCTACAATTTGCAATCTCGCACTGTCAGTTACTACTTTACCTAAGTTTACTCATTTTTATATTGCTGATTGGACTTCTGTGAGGCCTCAAGCACATATGGACATTGCTTTACCTGGCAGCTATTCTTATGATGACACAAATAAAAGTTTTCTTCCTTGTTCCCTTAAGATAGCCTTATTCCTTCATGCAGCTAATTCCTCTGGAGAATTGCTTTTGGCCAAGGGTGACACTACGTTGTTAAGAAACATCATCTGCCAAAGTACAAAAGTTGCTATACTTGGGGACATGCTTGAACTTGGTCCAACAGAATTCACGTTCAATGAGTTGCTATTACAGTTTTGCTGTGACGCCCATTTTAGTGTACTTTCACTTGGTGGAACGAGGTTTCTCACAGTAGCCAAGAATATATATTGTGTAGGGGAGATCAAGCTGGTATGCATTAATGATGCTCATTACATGACTTCTGAAATTATTAATTATGTAATTAGAGGTGATGTTATCCTTGACAATGACAGTAGTCAAAGGCAATTGGGATTGATTTTGGACCTTTTCAACCTTATTTCCCCTACTACACTATGTTGTGTAATGGTTAGCAAGAATGCGTCAACTGAATCATCTTCATTGAGTCTGGATTGCTGGAAAATAAGGTTCATATATGCACCTATTCTTGGGAGTAGTTATATGTCAAATGTCTGCCAGGCTGCTGTACAACCCAATAATTTCTTGATTTCAAATATGTTATTGATGATGATGGAAGGCGCTATGATCCTTTGTGGACAACGAGTTCTATTAAAGGACCCCAAGATCATTCTGCTTATTGAGTCCACCATTGCTCTTGCTACTGGTTTGCATAGAATTGTCGAGGAAACTCAAGTCAAGTATGACCCTCTCCATGGCAAGATGCTAGCTTGTTGCCTTATGGTTAGTGCTGACATTTTCCCAAAGGTTGTCAATGCTGTGTTGACCACCATCTCATGTCACCTTGACACAGTGATGATAGATCACATCTTTTCTTATCACAGAAACTACCTTCGTATAGACACAATTGGCGGAACAAGTGTTACTGTGTTACTAACATTGTTCTTAACCCGAACCTTGAGGACAAGGTTCTTATTGAGGAAGGGAGTATTGTTATGAACGAGATTGGCCAAAAGACTAAGGTAAAGGGCTTGTTTGAAATATTAGAAAACTTTGTATAGGACCCAGGGAAAGGGAGAACAGTCGAGCTATTAAAAGGGAGAATTAGGTGCTGCAAAAGGGATATACGAATTATGTTGAAGCTTCGGCTCAAGACTGTGCTTCTCATCTCCTCTTCTGAATCCGTACCTCATCCCCTTTCTCTGAGTTCTGCTTCTCATCCCCATTCTTATCTCTATTCTTAGTTACTTAGTTTCTGTTATAGTAGTTTGAGTGTTGCAATTGATATCTCAAGGTTGTAATCAGTGTTTCGTTCTTATTATATAGTGAGGAATTTCGGGTTTGTTGCAATTGAGGTTATTTCTGCTCCTAAAGATTTGATTGCTGACGTAGCTCAGTATGTCAGTTTTGATAAAAATGAGCAAATTCATGGACTATTGAAGAATGGGTTTGAAACTGTATAGGGTTAATGTTGGTGGTTGGAAAGTTACCCCTTTTAATGATTCATTGTGGAGAACTTGGGTTACTGATGATGAGAATCTTAAGTCTAAGGATGGGTCTTCAAAGGTTCCTTTTGGTGGCCGTATAAACTATCAAGATGGTGGGGCAAGTAGAGAGGTTGGTCCTGATAATGTTTATAATTCTGCTCGAGTTATTAGGAGTTCGGGTGATTCAGTCTCTGAGTTGAATATGACATGGACATTTCTGGTGATTGGAGGGTACGAGTACTTGGTTAGGATGCTCTTCTGTGATATAGCTAGTATTGCGCGTGGGATGCTATTTTTTAATGTGTATGTGAACGACAATTTGGCCTACAAAAACTTGGATCTTACGTCAGTTACGAATGGGATGCTGGCTTCCCCTTTCTATGCTGATGTTGTTGTTGATGGAGATTGTTCTGGTGTTTTGACATTGAGCGTTGGGCCATCGAATATGAGTCTGGCACGTGCTGTAGATGCCATTCTGAATGGGGTTGAGATCATGAAGATTAATAATTCTGTGGGTAGTTTTGATGGTGAGATTTGTGCTCATTCTGTCTTGAAGAGTTGGAAGAAGGGAAATGGTAGCTTATATCCTATGCTAGCTGCTGTCTTCTTGCTTCTGATAGCATTTGTGATTATGCATCGGAGAAGAGCTGGGGCTACTGACTCTGGGACCTGGTGGAGGTTACCCACCGAGATTCCTGAAGTTAATATGAATTACAGCAACCATCTGTCATCTTATAAGCTGTGATGATTCTGAAATAAGATTAAGAAGATATCATAATTTTCACTACTTTGAAACCTTTAGGGTTGCCGTTAGCACGGAGTTCAGTTGTCTTGTACTGTAAGTATTTATATTTATGTAATTAAAAGCAAAATTACTGTTCTAACAGGATTTGTTTTTGATTTTCCACTATTTGATATTTTCTGTGTGCTTCTATATCTTATGTTTTACGACTTAGCATTCAGAAAGTGAAGATTCTGAGGCTTTTATCTTTGTAAACTTGTTGGCAAACTCATATTCAATTTATTGGTATTGTATGCTTTGAAAGCTCGAGTTGTTGAAAATTGGACATTCTCACTTTAATTATGACTCCTGTTTCACTATTGCATGCTGATGTCATACAGTTTTTACTATAAACATAGAACTGGTAGACGTTAGTGATTGAAAACTAAGATTATTAGATTGCGACTTCAGGGCAAGCACTCATTTGTCGATGTTTTATGATGAATGCAACTCCAATACTATCTAATCATTACTTGCAAGGTTGGTTATAGTAAGTCTCAGAAATACCTTAAGATGTTAGCTTGAGCCTGAGAGGATGATAGATGATATTTTTGATAGATCAGTAATTTCATCATTCTAATATAAAGCTGGTGAAGGGTACTAGATGATACCTTGAAGCATCTAAAATGTAGCTCCTAATCCTGCAAGGATGTGGTTGGTCTACCAGTGAAAATGTCAAGTGTTTTCTATTGAGCACCAACCATAGTACTAATAAGGCTGGTTCAATAATTCAGATCCTTGCAGCCCTTAAAATTGTTGCTCATGTCTTTGGTGTTGGAGGCAGCCTTTCTGATACACAAATTAGTCTATAGAAGACCATTTACATTCGTCTTATTTCGTCTTTGGTGTGAGTTGCTCTGATGGTAAGCACCCTCCACTTCCAACCAAGAGATTGTGAGTTCGAGTCACCCCAAGAGCAAGGTGGAGAGTTCTTGGAGGGAGGGAGCCGAGGGTCTATCGGAAACAACCTCTCTACCCCGGGGCAGTATTTAAAAAAGCGCCCGCTTCCTCGCTTTAAGCGAGAAGCGAAGCGAAGCGAGAAGCTGCACGCTTTACCCTGTTGAAGCGACTCAGGTGTAGAAAAGCGACCGCTTCCCACTAAAAAGCGAGAAGCGGGAAAGCGATGCGATGCGAAAAAGCGACCGCTTCTGTGTTTTAAAACAGACTCAGCCCTATTTTATTAAAAACGAGGTCTGGTCTTTCATTAAACTAACAAATGCAATGAGACTAGGGTTTTAAAGACACTAGTCGACTTCTTCTTCATCGACTGAAAGCATCAACTTCAAGTTCAAACAACAGGTATGTTCTGATTTTTCTTCTCCTTCTTCTTTTTCTTTTTCTTTCACTGTTTAAACGTCCAAAAAGCAGCGAAATTTTTTTTTTACCTTCGGTTCTTTCTCAGAATCGATGCCAATTTTTAAACAGTGAAAGAAAAAATTGCCCAGTTTACTGTCCAGTTTTTTTTTTCTCTGCCCAGTTTTTTTTATTTTACCTCTAATTTTTATATCCTTTATTGTTAGTTCTTATTGTCTTTGTTATGTGCTATGTAGTTGTTTTTTTAATGGCGAAGAAGTTGACGAGCAATATAATAATGATAATGGAATACAATAATTTGACAATCTTGTAGAAGAATAAGATGCTCATTTTGTGCTTTAATTGATGCTACTATTTAGTTTTCACATTGAAGTATTGAACATTTGATTACAATTACATGTGCTGTCTATGCAGTATTTATTTTATTTTATTTTCTAAAATTCCGCTTCACTTCAAAAAAGCGAGCGCTTCGCTTCTCGCTTTAAGCGAAATGGGGATTGTCGCTTTTTCTCGCTTCACGCTCTTCACAACACTGCCTCAGGGTAGGGGTAAGGTCTGCGTACATACTACCCTCCCCAGACCCCACTAGTGGGATTATACTGGGTTGTTGTTGTTGTTATTTCTATTTGCCTCTGCAGTTTCTGTCCCTTCCACCTCTTATCATGAAATTGTCTCCTTTTCTCCCTTCATTTTTTCCTATACATATACCTCGCTTTGACTTTGCTTTCATCTATGCTGTTTATGCATTGCAATTTCAGCGTTTAACTAATAGCTCCTTTCACCAAATAAAAGGAGCTATTAGCATGTAAGATTCAGGATTCTGATTTTCATGGCAAAGCTATCGTCATCCATTTGGAATGTGTTCTCTTATGTTCTTTTTCTTTCTCTCCACTCTGTTCGTCTTTTTTTTTTTGGTAAACTAAATGTTGACATACAACTTTCAACTTACAATGTGCTGGTATGTTTCTCATTAAGTGCCACTAGTGCGCAGCTGAAGGTTTTGAGCATATAGGCCTTTTGGCTTTAGCATCATGTCTGCTGTCTGAATTTGGTCCAGGTTATTTAACTCCCATGACTGTCGCTTGTGTCGGCCCACTTGTGTGATTTTACTGGGTCGTTGTTGTTGTTGTTGACTGTCGCTTGTGTCACACCATCTAGGTATTATCGGATACATCTCTGCTAATCATATCCTTCATCTTTACTTTAAGTGTGAGCTTTATGTTCGCTTTGCTGTTTTAACTTTAGAATACAAAGGGCAGCCCGGTGCAAAAAGCATCCCGCCTTCATGCAGGGTATAGGGAAGGGCTGCACCCCTAGGGGTGTGATGTAGACGGCCTAACCTAATGCAAATATTAGTGGCTGCTTCCACGGCTCGAACCCGTGACCTATAGGTCACACGGACACAACTTTACCATTGCTCCAAGACTCCCCTTCTTTAACTTTAGAAGGCACTTCTTGAAAAGGGGAATGGGAAATCTGGTATTGCAATTCTAAGATTGTCAAGTGCGACGTGCAAATGCATGGATAATCATTAACTAAAATACAATTAACTAAGTCTTGGTACAGTTAACTAAGTCTTAATCAATACAATTAACTAAGTCTTAATCCCTAACTAGTTGGCTCATGATATGACTCCTCTATTTTTCTGCTCTTGAGAGATTGTTAAACATCAGCAAAAAGATTGCTGACAATATACACCATTTATTAGCACAGGTATTGGACCCAACCTTTGTTCTAGCTCGTCACTACTTTCAACCTAAGGTTAGGTTTGTTACTTATTGAGTATATGGGGTCGGTTGTACTCATACTACACTTCTGCACCTTGCGTGCAGATATTGACTGCTGATGTTGCTGCGATCGACGAGAGCCGAAATTGAAGATGTACCTGCGTTCCGGTTGTAGCTGCCTTTTGTTCATGGTAGCTTTAGATCTATAAAACTCTGTTTATATACTTTTCAAACATATGATGTATTTACTTCATTTCAATTTTGCAAACTCTATTCTTAGAAACTCATGATTTGTACTACCAGTCCTTAGGGAATGTATCAGATTCAGATATTTCTTTACTTAATTGCTTTATTAATTGTTATTAGAATTGGTTAGTGGTTAATTGGCTTACTTGACGGGTTGGGTTAGGTGACATCACGACTAGGTGGATTTCGGGTCGTGACATAAGCTCTATCCCAACAATGATCCATATTATTCTTCATCCGTTACGGCGATCATGCAAGCAGTGGTTATTGAAGCTTCTACTGTAGAAGAACAACTTGCAAATTTGACGAAAGAAATTGAAAGCTTATCAAAGCGCGTGTAAGATCAAGATGCTAAACTTTCTAAGTTAACAAATATATTGGATAGCATAGTAGAGGGAGAATCTGCACAAATACCTTTAAATCTTCAAAGATCACAAGAGAAAGAAAACTCATTCGAAAAGCAAGCAACAACAACCAAGGAGATTCTAGTCTTGGCTGAAGGTCTGATTCCCATTGAGAAATGAAAGGACTTCATCATGGAGTCTATCAAAGATAAGCCTGAGTCGTCCAAATTATCTCTCACATATGCAAAGCCGTATACACGAAGAATTGATAACTTGAAGATGCATGTTGGTTATCAACCTCCTATGTTGTAACAATTTGACGGCAAGGGAAATCCGCGACAACATGTAGCACACTTTGTTGAAACTTGCAATAATGCTAGAACGTATAGCGATTATCTTGTCTAACAGTTTATTCGATCTCTCAAAGGTAATGCATTCGATTGGTACACAAATCTCGAATCTAGTTCCATCGATAGTTGGGAGCAGTTAGAGCAAGAGTTTCTCAATCGTTTCTATAGCACAAGACGCATCGTAAGCATGATCGAACTTACTAACTAAAAAGGACTAAGCGGTCGCTGCAAATATAACCCTGTTCAAGTCTGGAGTCGAATCCCACAGGGAACTAACCTATTTACTACAACTTTAAATAATGCTAATGATAAGCTCAGACAACTTCCGAATGCAAGAGTTTTATGAATAATCAGTGGAATTTATTTAGCTAAGGAAAAATGACAATAAAATTAGCAATAATCAAGACTAAAATTGAATTCAAGGGTAAAAGGATCTAGGGCTATTGATTTCTCCAATTGCCGGATTAGTTCTTAACTCTTTAGCTATAATCTCGCCGTAATACTCTTTGAGGATTATGAGTTCCGGGATACTGTAATTACCTCTCGATCAATTACGATAATTTACTAGAAGCATTCTCTCGAACTACTCTAGTTAACAATTTATGCAACTCAGAATTATCCCACCAAAGCTTCGTTATTTCTAACCCCACTTTTAAATTCAAGTAATTAATCTCTTAACTTACCCAAAAGTGGTGTTGTTCAATAACAATCTAACCAAGTATTCTTTCTCAAGCAACACAAGGTAACTAGATACGATTAATCAAGGGCCCTTCAAATTAACCACAATACAATACGTAGTTGAACAATCACAGAACAAACACGACTCAATTATAATAAAATAGAGTCAAGACTTCACCCAGCAATTGGTTCCATCAACCTTAGATAATAGATTTAGCTACTCATACTAATGGAAAACAAATCACTAAAATAATTCATAATCAACAAATAGAAGTATGAAGAAGAATGATAAAAACTCTTAGGAAATTATCCGTCTTCTCTCCCTTGTTCTTGCCTCTAAAATCTTTTAAAACCAGCTATCTCTGACTTCTGGGCGAGTTTAGGCTTCATATAGGTTTAGGTTAGTCGCCTAGGAAATTACATAATTAACCCTGTATGTTTGGCTTTCGTCCGCCCGTCAGCGGCCGCGGATTTTCACCGCCTCACTGCCTTGAGTTCGCGGATCAATTCGCGGCCCTTCACGGCCGCGCACGTGGAGGGGTCGTCTCGCTTGCTTTTCTCGCTCCTTTTCGACCGGGCTAACCTTCGATTGGCCTTTCATACTCCATGTTGACTCCAAAACACTCGTTAGCTCCCTCCTAGCTCGGAGTAGCTCCTGCAAAGCATCAAATTCTTAATTAGGGCATTTTGTTATCTTTTAGCATTCAAATATCAATAAAGTACAGCTAAATTAGAGTGTAACTAGTGTCTAAATTGCATAAATATAGCCTACTATCAACACCCCATACTTAAACCATTGCTCGTCCCCGAGCAATTAAACCACACTCTAAGAGGCCTAACTTCACTGAGCGACTTCCCTACTCGGCACACCAAGAATATTTCACATAAATTAAGGACATTAGTGCAACATCTACACCTCAAGAGTTGACTCCCTCTAGTCATGCAATGTTCCTAACCGGCTTATTTACTCTAATTCATAGGTCCAAACTTATCTCTCCTTCATGAATCAAGTACCTGCTCACAACAAAAGAGACTCATTTCACAATCAGTAAAATTCACACATACTGAGGAACTTTAAAAGGAACAGAATTCACTCACCCTCAGAAATGACATTCTTGTGCCACCAAAAATGCACCATAGGCTTGCCCATAGTGTACGACTCTACTAATTGAGCTCACTCAGTCTAGGATCAAGTAGGACTTTATTTGGATGTAATGTAGACTGCAGGTTGGGTAGGATATATTTGGATATAATAGTGACTACACCTCCCTAAGCACTTTAATACATTTATTTTACAATCAAGTCCACACCTCCCTAAGTACTTTAATACATTTATTTTACAATCAAGTCCACACCTAAGTTAAACCAATATTTTCATCTTTAACACCACATATACCACCCCACACTTCTTCTTTGAGCACAATCACCTTAAAAGCCACCAAAGAATTATTACCAATCAACATGATACACTATTAACAATGTTCTTTTTTTTTTTCACAAGTGGCTTTTCCAACAAGATATACCTTTCTCCTTATTTTCCGTGTTCCACTCAAAAGCTCCACCAACTACCCCACACTTTATCCTTTGTAAATTCATAGTATTTCAAGTGCTTACGAGAGGTAAATGGTTCAAAAAGATGGTCAATTCAATCAAAGGATAGGGCTTGTAATGTGGTTGCCAAGGAAACAGGATTACAGGCTCAACGAGGTTAACTATGGTACATAGCAAATAGGTGGGTGGAGTATGTATATATATATATATGGTTCAACAAAGAAATGCCTATATCACTTCCTAGACTAAACAAGACTATCATTTCGCTTTGCAGACACACAAGGCAAGTTCTAGGCGTTAAATGTCGTGCACAGAATATAACAAGCCTCACACACACATGGAACATCACTCATTCCAGATTAGATCATCAAACACTCAGATCAGGGTACTTAAGCCAAATTAAGAACATACATTTTAAGGCCTTCTTATAGGAGTCAACAAATGAGCCTAAGCGTCACACTAAAGTAACCACTATATTCAAGGCATTACGAAATTAAGGGATCCTATTCTAATTCTGCCCATAGCCCATAAGTTCCTAACTAAAAATAAAAAGCTAACTATACCCGATTCAAACAAAACCCTTGGAAAAGAACCGTGGTTTGAAAAAAACTAAGGGGGAATTGATACACTACTACAAAAGAAAATCTTTTTTTGGTTTTTTTTTTCCGACTTTAGTCCCTCAAGAAACCCGTCGAATAATATCCATCGTCGGGCCAAGTCGAAATTGATTTATACAAATAAACTACGAAACTATCTACATAAAACATACAACAAAGTATCCCCAACCCCACACTTAAAAAGATGGCATATCCCCATGTCATACAAAGTAAAGTAATGCGAGGAAAAGGAACTTCCCTGGTGGATCAGTCTTGATCGGAGACAGTGCCAGGGTCGAGATGACATGCTCTCCCCAGCGCACGCAGCCAGCCCATAATTTTCTTTTCTGACATCGCATTTTGGGTGGCCAAAGTATCAACTCTAGCCCCCAAACTCTGTGATGGAAGTGCGCATTCCTGCCATGTCTTATTCTAAGGCTGTCATCCGTGTACTCCGTCTGACCTGGGATGGTCCTTCAGCCGCTGCAACTTGTTCCTGTGGGGGTGAGGCAGGTTCAACCTCCTCCTGCCCTTCATCGCCCTCTTCCGACTCATTAGAATCGTCACTATGAGTTGCCCCTGGTGCCACCGGGTCTTTCCCGATGGTCACTTTGTCTGCCCGGAACTTTGCTTCTTTCTTTACCATGCCATCCGCATTTGGGTTCTCAGGCACCCTTGCTGCCCGGCACAATCTAGTGATCAGAGAGGGGAAAAAGAACCCATACCTCTTCTGTTTTGAACTGGCGAACATCTCAGACTGAATAACCCTGGCCACATCAAAGTCGTGGCCATTCACGAAGCACCATATCAAGGCAGCTCTCGGACCATTTACCTCCATGGTGTTGTGGGACGGCAGCAAGTGACTGTTGATGATGTACAACCAACACTTTCCTTCAAAAGTGAGTGAGGCAGAGTGTAGCTTCGATCCCGGCACAACCCACACTACCTCTTTGTCTGGTGCACAGATAGTTCTGAAAAACCTGTTCCATGTGATGGGTTTTCTTCTGTAAGTATCATAGAAATCCTCCTCCCCATTGAATTCAGGCAATCGATACACTCTCCTGATGGCTTCTATCGAGGCATCCACCCTCGTGTGTCGCACAGTGCATATTCTATCCTCATGTTCAGGGCAGTTGGCATAGAACTCCCGGACAAGCATCAAGTTACCCTCCTCCGGCTCTTCGAAAAGGCTGTCCAATCTGTTGCGCCTAATCAACTCCCGATATATATTAGGGCACTCATCCTGGAGGGACGCACTATCAATACCCCTTTCCTGTACAGGTTTTTTTTAGTGGCCTTCAAACTGAAACGGTCTTGGGCAGCTCTAGAGACAAACCTGGTACGATCAAACTGAGCTGCACTGGCCGGTGCCCGTCCCCGAGATGAGCCTCCATGACCACTTGATGAGTCCCCAGTAGCGCGTCTCTTCCTTGAAGGTTGCATGTTACCTACACAATAAATACTACTATCAGTGGAGAGCGGAATATGTGACCCAATGGCGGTTACTCAGACTTCACTCGCACAATTGGTCACAATTTATATTCAACACTCATTAAGGCAAATCAACAAACAGGTAGTGTGCATATGTCCCCCCAAGTCACCCAAAGACCCAATTAGACTACCATTCCTCACAAACCCAACAATGGCTTCCCCCAAATCAACCAATTCAAATAGCCTCCATATACCACATATAAACCACAATCCAAATCCCATACAAAAGCACCTATGATTGTACTACCCTATACATACAATAGCAAGGGAACAGATTGAAAGAAAAGAAAATCACTGAAAAGAAAAAAAAATACTAAGAAAGAGGAATAAAATCATGTACTTACTTGGAGATCTTGAGAAGAACGGAGGTTGGAGATTGGTTGAGTGGAGAAGAGAAGGAAGGAGAAGAGTCTTGTGTTTAAAGAAAAATATGGGGGAAGGGAGGGGGGGCATTTTAGTTGTGGGGGGAAGGAGAAAGGTTTGGGGACTTGAAGTTAGGAAGGAAAGAAGATAAGTGGGGAAGTGGGAAGGGAAGTGGGGGTGATGGGCGTTTAAGTTAGGGAACATAAAAAAAGTTGACTAAAAATTAAAAAAAAACTTACCTGGACACGCCCCATATCCGCGCCCAAATCCGTGGTCCAATTCGCGGCCGCGGATTCTGGGCAGAGGGGGACCAAAAATTCGCGCCCCAATCCGCAGTCCAATCTGCGGACGGGGGGCATAACACATGCCAAAATCTGCAGCCTTATCCGCGGTCCAATTCGCGGCCGCGGATCTCCGTCTTCAGCCAAGTTTTGTCTTTGCCGTATTTTTATCTATTCTCGGGTTAATTTCGACCCCCGAATCCTTCCGATGCGCATAATTTTTGCCCTGTACACTAGTAGATCGGTCAAAGTCATTCAAAATCAATTACAACAACGAGAGTAAGAAAATAATGGGTTGCCTCCCAAAAAACGCCTAAGTTAGCGTCGCAGCACGACGATTTATGACAAACCATGGGTTGCCTCCCAGGAAGCGCCTGATTTAACGTCGTGGCACGACGCAGGCTTTCATTATCACTCCTCGTTCGCGTACTGGGGCTCTTCCAAAGTTATCACCACTCTATCCCCTTTCTCTTCGACCATTCCAAGGTAATGTTTCAACCTTTGCCCATTTACCGTGAACTTGTTTGTCCCATCTTCGGATTCAATCTCTACAGCTCCACTTGAGAACACATGCACCAGTCTGAAGGGTCCTGACCATCGGGACTTCAACTTACCTGAAAACAATCTCAATCTCGAGTTATATAACAACACTAGATCTCCTGGCTTAGAAGCTCCGATCTAAGATGTGCTTTTCATGGATCATTTTCATCTTTTCTTTGTATAATATAACCTGAATTCCTCGAGCTCATGTAACTCAGTGACTCTGCTGGTGCCTGCGGTCTCTATATCCAGATTCAACTGCCGTAGTGCCCAAAGTGCTTTATGTTCGAGCTCTACCGGAAGGTGGCATGCTTTTCCAAACACCAACTTGTATGGTGACATACCAATTGGAGTTTTGAATGCTGTGCGGTAGGCCCATAATGCATCATCCAGCTTCTTCGCCTAATCAGTCCTTGTTGCATTCACTGTCTTTGTCAAGACACTTTTAATTTCTCTATTGGACACTTCAACTTGCTCGCTCGTCTGTGGGTGGTACGATGGTCTACTTTGTGGCAAACTCCATACTTTTCCAACAGACGTGCGAACGCTCTATTGCAAAAATGGGTTCCACCATCACTGATTATAGCTCTCGGGGTGCCAAAACGAGTGAAGATGTTTTTCTTTAGGAAACTTGTTACCCCTTTTGCATCATTGGTTGGGAGAGCCACCGCTTCGACCCACTTGGAGACATAGTCAATCGCTACCAATATATATTTGTTACTATACGAGCTGACGAACGGCCCCATAAAGCTGATCCCCCACATGTCAAAAACCTCCATCTCTTGAATTGTGGTCATCGGCATCTCGCGATGGCGAGATATGTTGCCTGTCCTTTGGCATTCATCGCAAGTTTTGACCCAAGCATGGGCATCCTTGAACAGGGTAGGCCAATACAATCCTGATTCCAACACTTTTGCTACTGTTCGGATTCCTCCAAAGTGTCCACCATATGGTGAAGCATGGCAAGCCTGCAAAACATAAGGTTGATCTTTCTCGGGGATGCACCTCCGGATCATGTTATCCACACATATTTTAAACAATAGAGGTTCGTCCCAATAATAGGCTCAACAATCATGGAAGAACTTTTTCTTTTGAATTGAGGAGAGTTCATAAGGTACAATACCGCTTGCTAAATAGTTAGCAATATCCGCATACCATAGCGTCTCCTCCATTGTCACAACAAGTAACTGTTCATCCGGGAATGTCTCTGTTATGTCTTCAACCTCCATTCTCTTTTCTGCTCCTTCCAATCTTGAGAGGTGGTCTACCACTTGATTGTCTGTCCCCTCTCTGTCACAGATTTCCAGATCGAATTCTTGTAGCAAAAGAACCCAGCGAATCAAGCGTGGCTTTGACTCCTTCTTTGCAATCAAGTACCTAATTGCTGCATGGTCAGTATAAACAATAACTTTTGAACCAATTAAGTACGACCTGAATTTGTCGAAGGCAAATACTACAGCCAGCATTTCCTTTTCCGTTACAGTGTAATTGAGTTGTGCACCGCTGAGCGTCCTGCTTGCATAGTAAATCGGGTGCATCATTTTGTCTTTGTGTTGCCCAAGACTGCTCCTATAGCATAATCACTGACGTCGCACATGAGCTCGAATGGTTGCTCCCAGTTGGGTGCCACTATGATGGGTGCAGTCACCAATCTCTTCTTCAGCTCCTCAAAAACCAACCTGCAATCATTAGAAAACACAAAGGGCTAATCCTTTTCAAGCAGCTTACATAAGGGGTTATCAATTTTGGAAAAAATCTTTAATGAATCGCCTATAGAACCCGGCGTGCCCAAGGAAACTTCTCACTGCCTTTACCGAAGTGGGCGGTAGCAGCTTCTCAATCACATCAACCTTGGCATGGTCGACTTCAATGCCCTTGCTGGACACTCGATGCCCCAACACTATTCTTTTTTGTGCCATAAAATGGCACTTTCCCCAATTCAGCACTAGATTTGTCTCTACACATATTTTGAGCACTCTTCTTAAGTTGTGAAGACAATCTTCAAATGAATCCCCCACCACGGAGAAATCATCCATAAACACCTCCATAATATCCTCCACCATGTCAGTGAAAATGGCTATCATGCACCGCCGGAATGTAGCCGGTGCATTGCAAAGTCCAAAGGGCATTCTTCGAAAGGCAAATATGCTATATGGACAAGTAAAAGATGTTTTCTCTCTGTCTTCCGGGGCTATTGAGATCTGGTTATACCCCGAGTATCCATCCAAGAAACAGAAGTGGGACCGCCCAACTAACCTGTCCAATATTTGGTTAATGAAAGGCAATGGGAAATGGTCCATTCGAGTGGCTGTGTTCAGTTTCCGATAGTCCATGCAAATCCGCCACCCCGTGACTGTACGAGTCGAGATCAACTCGTTATTCTCATTTTATACGACCGTCATTCCTCCATTTTTCGGCACATCAAAATACCTGTCCAGGTCGTTACATCCTCCCCCTCTTAAAACAAACGTTCGTCCTCAAACGAGTATAGAGACATACCTGAAGTGGTGAAAAGATGAGGATAACGGCTACACATATCATGCTCGGTCTCCTAAGTTGCCTCCTCGACTTGATGACCCCTCCACTGAACCTTCACTAAATCAATGTTCTTCGACATCAACTTTCGAACCTGCCTGTCCAAAATGGCTACCGACTCCACTAAACTGAGCTGAAGTCTACCACATGTACGGATCGCCGTGATACTTCCGAATCGTAGAAACATGGAACACTAGATGAACTGCAGCTAGACTAGGTAGTAGTGCAAGTTTGTAGGCCACTTCTCCAACCCTCTCAAGAATCTCAAAAGGTCCGATATACCTAGGGCTCAACTTGCCCTTCTTCCCGAGCCTCATAATACACTTCATGAGTGAAACCCGGAGCAAGACCCGCTCCCTAACCATGAATGCAACGTCGCGAACCTTCCGATCCGCATAACTTTTCTGTCTGGATTGGGCTGTACGAAGTCGATCCCGAATCAATTTAACCTTTTCCAAGGCATCCTGGACCAAGTCTGTACCCAGTAGCCTAGCCTCACCCGGCTCAAACCAACCCACCGGAGACCGGCACCGCCTACCATACAAAGCCTCAAACGGGGCCATCTGAATGCTCGATTGTTAACTGTTGTTGTAGGCAAACTCCGCGAGCAGCAAGAACTGATCCCAAGAACCCTAAACTCCATCACACACGCATGAAGCATATTCTCCAATATCTGAATAGTGCGCTCGGATTGTCCGTTCGTTTGAGGGTGAAATATTGTACTCAACTCCACCCGCGTGCCCAACTCACGCTGTATGGCCCTCCAGAACCGCGATGTAAACTGCGTACCCCAGTTAGAGATGATAGATACCGGCACGCCATGAAACATGACAATATCATGAATATAAACCTGAGCCAGCTGCTCTGAAGAGTAAGTAGTCACCACTGGAATGAAATGAGCTGACTTGGTCAATCTATCCACAATCACCCAAACTGCATCGAACTTCTTCTGAGTCCGCGGGAGCCCAACAACAAAATCCATAGTGATCCGCTCCCATTTCCACTCTGGGATCTCTAACCTCTGAAGCAATCCACCTGGCCGTTGATGCTCATACTTCACCTGCTGACAGTTTAGGCACCAAGCTACATATTCCACTATGTCCTTCTTCATCTGCCTCCACCAATAGTGCTGCCTCAAGTCCTGATACATCTTCGCGGCACCTGGATTAATGGAGTACCGCGAAATGTGAGCCTCCTGGAGAATCAACTCACGTAAGCCATCTACATTGGCCACACATAGCATGCCCTGCATCTGTAATACACCATCATCTCCAATAATGACCTTCTTGGCATCGCCGTACTGAACCGTGTCCTTGAGGACAAGCAGATGTGAGTCGTCATACTGATTCTCTCTGATACAATCATAAAGAGAAGACCGTGAAACCATACAAGCTAAAACTCGACTCTGCTCAGAAACATCCAATCTAACAAGCTGGTAGGCCAAGGCCTGAACATCCAAGACTAATGGCTTCTCTGCTACCGGTAGATATGCTAACCTGCCCAAACTCTCCGCCTTGCGACTCAAGGCATCGACCACCACATTGGCCTTCCCGGGATGATATAAAATGGTGATATCATAGTCCTTAAGAAACTCTAACCACCTCCGCTGCCACAAGTTAAGATCCTTCTGTTTGAACAGATGTTGTAGACTCCAGTGGTCGGTGTAGACCTCACAAGGGACACCATACAAATAGTGCCGCCAGATCTTCAAGGCATGAACAATAGCTGCTAACTTGAGGTCGTGGAAATGATAGTTCTTCTCATGCACCTTCAGTTGTTTAGACATGTAGGCAATCACCCTCTATTTGAGCACATTACACTCAAATGCGGGTAATAAATTTTCTTTTATTGAAATTCGGCGGTTCTCTAAATTTCGCACTTATCGTTATCGACTTAATAAACGTGTAACAACAATGGTTAACCCTTAATCCGAACTAATTGATATCACCTATATGGATCCTTTGCTTCCATAGCCAACTATATGTGCAAATAAACAACAACATACCCAGTAATATCCCACACCGTGAGGTATGGGGAGGGTAATGTGTACGCAGACCTTACCCTACCTTGTGAGGATAGAGTAGGCTATTTCCAATAGACCCTCGGCTTAGGAAAGCATAAGTACCATATTAATGAAAATATAGACAAGAAGGGATAGTACCAAGAAGCCATATAAAAGTAGAATAAAAACAAGATAGTAAGGTGATCAACACCTAAAGAAATAACGGTAGGTCATAAAAATCTAGTACCAACAGAAAGCGAGACTGCGTGCCAATACTACTGTTATGAACACTCTAGACTACCTACTCTACTACCCTAATCCTCGACTTTCGTACCTTCCTATCAAGGGTTGTCCTCGGTCAGCTGAAACTGCGCCATGTCTTGCCCAATCACCTCTCCCCACCTCTTCTTTGGCCTACCTCTACCTCTCTGTAGGCCCTCCAATGTCAACCTCTCACACCTCCTCACCAGGGCGTCTGTGCTCCTCCTACTCACATGTCCAAATCACCTAAGTCGCGCTTCCCACATCTTGTCCTCAATAGGGGCCACACCCACCTTGTCGCGAATAACCTCATTTCTGATCCTATCTAACCTGGTGTGCCCGCACATCCATCTCAACATCCTCATCTCTGCTACCTTCATCTTCTGGATATGAGCGATCTTGACTGGCCAACACTCAGCCCCATACAACATCGTTGGTCTGACTACCACTCTGTAGAATTTACCCTTAAGTGTCGGTGGCACCTTCTTGTCACACAAAACACTGGAAGCGAGTCTCCACTTCATCCATCCCGCCCCATACGATGTGTGACATCTTCATCAATCTCCCATCCCCCTGAATAATAGACCCAAGTACTTAAAACTCCCTCTCCTAGGGATGACCTGCGAGTCCAGCCTCATCTCCCCTTCCCCTCCTTGCGTCTCGCCACTGAACTTACAATCTAAGTATTCTATCTTGGTCCTGCTCAACTTGAAACCTTTAAATTCCAGGGTCTGCCTCCATACCTCTAATTGCGCGTTCACACCATCTCGCGTCTCGTCAATCAATACAATATCATCTGCAAAATAGCATGCGCCACGGCACCTCCCCTTGGATGTGGTGCGTCAGTACATCTATCACCAGAGCAAACAAAAAAGGGCTGAGTGCCGACCCCTAATGCAACTCCATCATCACCAGAAAATGGTCTGAGAATTATATATCAGAACATCGAAGAACATCGAAGAATTATATATGTGCAAATGTAAACAAAATATTACAGAACATCGAAGAATTGGCGAAAGTTTTTGGGTCTATTTCTAGGATTCCCCAAAAATGAATTGACTGACGATAGAACTTAAGGGAAGCCATATCAACACTCTGAACATTGTTAGTGAGGTCAGCACGTCAACTGCAGGTAGTGACTACTGACTACATATGTATATTCACAGTTTGATATTACTGCCTCCTTATGTAACAATTTGTATAGTTACTTGGGTAGACTTTCAGAAGTTACTTTGGTGTAGATATAGACATTTACTTTGGTGAATTTTCTAAAGGCCGTCATCTGCATAGCACTGGTCGTTTAGGTGTTCATGCTCACACTAGGCTTGTTCAATAGGAAAAGGCATTTCTGAATATGTCTCTTGGTTGGTTGAAGTAACCTTTCCTACTCATTAAACTCGATATCTAGCTTAAAATGGGAACATTAGAGCATATTCGGTACTACTATCTTGAGCTGCAGATTCTGTTCCTAGAACTTGCCTTTTTTGAGACCAACAAGTTCTTCCTCCTTTCAGGTTCAGGGTCAAGTATTGGAGAAGTCCCTACTGTCCTCTTTTCTCCGGTTCTCCTTTTTCTGTACATATATTCGAAGTACTTTGCACTATGCAATGCTGATTTTTCCTGAAACCTATCATGTTTCTCTGTTGTTAACAAAAGTTTTTAGCATGAGCAAATTCAAGATGGTCGAAAAGCACTAAGGTCTGCTTGCCGTAAATCATATTTCTTTCCTGATTTGGAAGCTGTACACACACACACACACAAAAAAAAAAAACTAAAAAAAAAAAAAAAAAGAAACATTAAGTGTTTGTTTCATTGAAGGTAGCTTTGCGTTTATCAATTGGAGTTTCATGTTACTCATGCTGGTAGCTGGGAATTCTTGTTTGCCTTATTGTTTCTTGGATTTAGTCAAAACTTGCATGGCAGTGAGGAACTTCTTTTAGGTGGTTATACTTTTTATATCCGATGGAGCTTTAGATTGGATTCAGTTTGTTTAGTGAATGCTGATTTGATGGTGCTTTCCTAGAAAACCATCTATTAGTAGAAGTATAAATATGATGTAGCTACCCACCAGAATGTTTATACTTTTGGAGGTATTAGCATAATTAATTGGTTATCGAGGTTATTTGAATACAAAACATCACAGCAACCTTCAGCTGAACACATGGGGAGAACAAGATAACTGTTGCTGGAAGCTGGAAGGGGGAAATGAATGGCAGATTTAGCGTTGGTCTATTTATTATTTTGCAACATAAAGGAAAAATTTCTACAACGGTACTCTAATTGTTGCTGTAAGCCATCTGGAGCCTAAAGCATATGGAAACTAGAGTTTCTTGTTTGTTAGTTTGGTTAGTCTTTATGAAGTTCTCTGACTTTGTGGGCTGCAAATGTCTTATTAAGTTCGCAAGCAGTTTTCTATTTGCCTTTTCTATATTGCTTTCCTCGATTTAATCAATGTTATGAAACACCATTTTGTTTCTTATAGCTTGCTTCCTAGCTTGTTTATGTTTGCCCCAATGACCCCTTCCACTAGTGCAAGTTGGGGTGGAGTTGGGCGGTGTAGTGGTCGATGAAGACATCGAGAACTATTGCTGATCTTGATCTATGATGATTGCAGATATTGCAAACTTCTAATAGATTGACACGATTCAGAGAACATCTTGTCAACAGAAGCGTATGCCAATGAAGGCATACCTTCTGTGGTCCTCAATTGATGGCTGAATTCCGTGTTATTCTTTTCAGCTGTTGCAAAAGGAGGTTGGTGCATAGGTATGAACTCTTAAGTATAATCAGCCTTTTTGCCATTTGTTTGGTGCAGGGCTTAGTTCCATAGTGCTATTTATCTAATTCCCAGCAGCCCCATTTTTGTCGTCTTCATTCATCACCCTACAAAGTGCTCTATAAGGTGGGCTATTTGTGAGCCAAAAACAGTGACGTCAGGAATCTTCTTTAGTCAAAACTTCATGAACTCAGACAAATCATGGTTTGGTTTCCCATTTTATTCTCAAGAACTCTCCTTTTGCCTTCTTTAAGTTGGAAATCATGGAGTCTGCTTGTCTAGTTTGAATCGGAGCAAGTGTACAGATAGCCATTCTTAGGGATATTATTTAGAGATTAGCTAGTACTTATTTTGTTCTGAAATTTTAAACTAAAATTTTTATTTCTAGACAATTTAGGACATTTTTGTCCCGAAAAGTTGAACTGAAAAGCTGAAATTCTGGACGCACTGGAAAAACTGAAATTCTGGACGCACGGATTAATTTCTAAATAGCAGCCCGTTAAAGTGGCTACCCGATGTCATTTCCACGTTTGAATCTAGTATCTTTACTTTTTTGATAACTGTAGTATCGGACTAGCTTGCACGACTATTTTATCATATCTGCTATCTCCCACCCGTATAGATACCATAACCGCATCATCCTAACAAGAGAAAAGAAGAGCAAATTAAAAGAAAAAAACATACAGTTTCAGATATATTATTTCTGAGTTATGCAAAAAGTTTTTTTTTAAAAAAAAAATATTTCTCATGGAAATTACTGAACCAATCAAGTTGGAATAGGTCCAAATCCTTTCTCTTACGGCCTTAACGGATCTCAGGTACCAACAGATCTAAGGTTCTTATTTTAATATGTATCGGTGGATATTATTATTCCACTATAGATGATCAAAGTACTAAGCTGATACTCAAAAAGAGTATTGAATAATATATTGTAAAGACATAGCATGACAAATTGAAAATAAATAAAGAGATTAATTATTCAAATTATACTCAAGTTGAATCCAATCACTAGATTAATGGGCACGTGTTAACACACATCCACCACGCTAACTACACTTCTCAGTCTCAAGGAAACACAAGATGCCCACACTTTAATTTGCTTTTGCAAAGTCAAAATCCTATTTATCTGTTTTGTCAACCCTTTCTGTTTATGTCATTAAGCAGCTTAGAAATTGTTAAAGAAGCAACAAAATAATTGCACTTTTTAATCTTTTCTTTTTGTATTCTTATGCTTTTAAAAACTGAAGAAACCACCCCAACCGGCAGCCTTTACCTTTTTCTCTTTCTGTTATATAGACGGAAAACGTAGTAGTAATTTACAAGGAGAGACTTTTGCTTTATGGGAATTTTGGACGCTATCGACGTGTTTACAACGTTTAAAAGTTTTATAAACTATAACAAAATAAAATAATACATTTTCTGAATTAATTCGAAGTGTTCTCACACATCAAATCTTATTAACCACAGAATTAGTGATCAGTACGAAATCGTTCGCCCTTTTACTTTCAAAACCCAACCGCTCATGATTTGGCTATATACCAGAATCTGTTGTAAAGGCGACAACAAACTGCTTTAAAATTGGGTATCTGCACTTTTTTTTAAGGTTTTCATAACCAATTCCGTAGAAGGGAACAAAATATGAGCACTTTAGCATCGTTCTTTTTATTTTATTTTATATATATTAGCGGTGTACAAACGAAACTGACAAACCGCACCAACCCGATAATCCGAGTCAAACCGAAAAAGAAAACCTGACTATGGTTTGGTTTGACTTGATTTGGTGTTGGGAAAAAAACCCGACCATAATTGGTTTGGTTTGGTTTTAACTAAAAAAAGTCAAACCGAAACCAAACTAACCCGACAATATATATATGGAAGTTTTAAATATATTTAATACATAAAAATATTTATTGTAGTGTAGTTTATAAATATGTCTTAAGATATTTCATAGTTTTATCTTTTAGCGTATTATCTCAAGCTTGAACTTATAATTTTTGGATGCTCCAATAAGTTTTATAGTTCATAAATGTTAGTTACTCAAATAAGTCCTAAACCGAAATCAAATCAATACTAATGCTAATAAAAGACATGCAATTCAATTGTACTATGAATGAAAATAGTGTTGGATATCTATTTTTAGTTTTTTCATGGTTTAGATAAAATGCATAACTTATTTTTCTGTGTTTAGTTAAGTAAATAATAGTAGTACTTATTAGTCGTACTTATTTTAGCAACTTAGTAATTTTAAATTATGTTTGTTTTCATTATGATTTATTAATAATATATTTTATGCAATTTTATTATATTTATTGTTGAATATTTTAGTACAATGCCATGACTCATCCCATATTTATGTTATTTTATTAAAAAATACCTCATATAGTTCTGTCTTACTAGGATTAAAGAAATATTTGGAACACAAATTCTATGTTTTGTGCTATGAAGACTTTATGAAAAAAAATCCGAAAATCCGAAAAATCCGAGAAAATCTGAGATTAAAAAATCCGACTTTTATTAATTTGGTTTGGTCTTTAGATTTAATAACCCGACACAATTGGTTTGGTTTGGTAATTGAAAAATCCGAACCAACCCGACCTATGTACACTCCTGGCCAGAAGTATGCCACTATGAACAGACAATCAATCCTTGACCTCTTATTATAGGCATCCTTTTTTTCCTTTTTAATTTTAGAGTGTGTCTTTAAGGTCTCTAGAATTTTTTACTAGTACACTTTTTTCAAGCTAATATAATGTGTTATTTTGAGTTATAGAGCTAATAAGCATTTGCAACTCTTTAATAAGAAGGAAAAAAAGGAAAAAGAGCTAGCCCAACCGTTATTCCCCATGGGATCTAAGTTATACACTAATACACATTGTAATTAGAGTGTAATTTTAATCATATTAATTAATCGTTACCTCTAATTGTGCAAATATTTAATTAGAAACTCTTTCTCTTATTAAAAAATGCTAACTTGCCATAAGGCGTGTATAATGAAAACCGATAAACCACACCAAACCGATAATTCGAGTCAAACCGGAAAAAAAAAACTCGATGTGGTTTGGTTTGTTTTGAAAAATAAAACCCGACCATAATTGGTTTGATTTGGTTTTAACTAAAAAAAGTCAAACCGAAACAAACCAACCTGATAGTACATTTATATAATTTTTAAAATATTTTATACATATAAATATTTATTGTAATGTAATTTATAAATATTTCTTAAACTTTCACAATTTTATCTTTTAACGTATTATTTCAAGTTTAGACTTAACATTCTTGAATGGTAAATAAATTTTAAAACACATAAATGTAGTAACTCAAACAAAGTTCAAATCAATACTAATACTAACAAAAGAAATTCAATTCAATACTAGGAATGACGATAGTTTTGGATAATTATTTTGGTTTTACATTAGTTTATAATGAAAATGCATAACTTAATTTATCTTTTTCTTTAGTGTTTAGTTGTATAATTAATATTAGTACTTATTAGCTATACTTATTTTAGCATGACCTATACAGTATTTATAGATTATGTTAATTTTCATTATGGCTTATTAATTAGCGATATTTGTTTTATGCAATTTTATTATTTTATCTTTGTTATTGAATATTTTAGTATAATGCTATGACTTATCTCATATTATTGTATTAATTTCTTGGAAAATACATTATATATTTGTATTTTACTAGGACTTAAGAAATATTTGGAGCACAAGTTACATATTTTATGCTATGAAGTCGTTACCGGAAAAAAAACCCGAAAATTCAAGATTGAAAAACTCGACTTTATTGATTTTGTTTGGTTTATAAATTTAAATATCCGACACTATTAATTTAATTGGATAATTAAAAAATTCAAACCAACCCGAACCATGTACGGTACTCCTACTTGCCATGTTCACTGTTTAAGCTTCCAACCAGTGACCCATGCAATGGTGTTAAATGGGAGTTATCCACGTGACATTCTCCCTCAATTCCCATCTGGTTGACCTCTAATACTATAGGACCATATTTATCTTCAACATGGATTATTACACGTCAATATATATATATACGCGCACACAAGTTGTCGAAGAATGAACAAAATAAAGGAATTTCCCAGCCGTAAACGTAATACAAAGATGTAGGGACATGAATCATGCTACTTCAAGAATATATTAGGATGAGCTCACATTTCTACACTTGGCAAAAAAATATAGTATATCAATTCTCTCCTTATACTATATAAAGACTTCATTCCTTTTAACATTCTCCATCCAAAAGTTTTTAACTCATTATCATCAAGAAAGAGAGATAGAGATAGAGATAGAGATAGAGGGAGAAACAAAAGTAATTAAAATGGATTCAAGAATGGCTCAGAGATCATCCTCTCCTTCATCAAGCAACAGCAATGGCTTCCAAGCAATTATAATGGCTCTACTGTTAACTGTTACAATTGGGTATTTTCTCCTTTTGATCGTAACACCAACCAATATGTATAGACAAATATGGACACCCAAGATCAAAGCTCAGACTGCTACATCCACTTACTTTGGAGCTCAAGGTATCTTGCTTTTCTTCTTCTTTTAATATATACTACTAATAGTGGAAAAATATTTCGATGTCAGTGTAACTTGTAATATTGTGATTACAAGTTACAACATAGTATTATTTAGTTTAGTTTTCAGATTACCGAAATAATTACAGCATAGAAATCGAAATCTTTTTGCAATATTTAGCTCAAAGAGCTTGCTTCTTTAATCCCTTGGATGAAGATAAAAATGAAATCTTCTCAAAAGATTTTATAATTCAATTATTTGAAGAACTTATCAGTTCAAGTGCAATTTTTTACAGGGAGGACACTGCTGTTGAACACATTTCCTTTCATATTTATTGCTGTCTTGGGATGTGTATACCTTCATTTATGGAAGAAATCCAATGATAAAAACATCAACAGGTATGAACCCCCCCCCCCCCCCCGCCCCACAAAAAAAAATTTAAATATGCAAATCTATTTATGTAATAATGTTTTTTTTTCTGATTATAAACAGAGTTGAGGGAAAACAAAAGTTGACAATATGGAGGAGGCCGATAATCATGAAGGGGCTAGGGATTGTTTCAAGGATCGAGCTTTGCTTTTTTGTCATGTTCATCGCACTTTTAGTCTGGACTTTTGCGTCTTACTTGCGTATTATCTTTCCCACTATTACACCAAAGTCTGTAGCCAAAAGTGGAGAGAAAGTGTAAGTTATCATCTAATATTCGAGATCGCGATAACACTTGTTCTACATTTACTTTGATTTTTCATAAACAAAAATCCATTGGTAACCTGACCTATAGACACTCCTAACCATAAGTTTGGCAAAACTTAATGTTTCGAGATCGAATTCCAACCTTTTATTTATATATATATATATGCGCGCGAAGAACAAGTACTCACTATGGTTCATTTTGTGCTGTTTGGTTCAAAGTACGAGTCACACTCCTTAGTTTAAGCTTTGTAGAATTATCCATTTTCTTTTAATAATATACTCTCTCCGTTTTAATCTATGTGAACCCATTTGACTGAGCACAGAGTTTAAGAAAAAAGAGAAGACTTTTGAACTTGTGGTGTAGAATGAGGCACATATATTTTGTGTGGCTATAAATCATTGCATAAATGTAAATTGTTTCCAAATAAGGAAAGTGGTCATTCTTTTTGGCATGGACTAAAAAGAAAATAGGTTCACATAAATTGAAACAAAGGGAGTATATGAAAATGCTCGTATTCAGATACAATATAAAAACTATGATAAGTTACAATAGTTAATAATTCAAAATACGTAAGAAAATATTCAAGAAAATCGTGGTCAAAGAAGAACCTCTTTGGCTCCCCAAATAGTAACAGTGCCACATAAAAATGAACAGAGGCAGTAAGATTCAAGTACTATTTTTTTCTGAAAAAAAACATCTAAATTTTGGATTCGGCATTGACTTAATTTGTTACCATTTAAATGACACTTTTTCTTATTATTTTGAATTGGTAATGACAGATGGGAAGCCAAGTTGGAAGATTCAGCCCTGAGGTTAGGACTTGTTGGAAATATAGCGCTTACGTTTCTGTTTGTACCAGTTACAAGAGGTTCCTCAGTGCTGCAAGTCTTTGGTCTGACTTCTGAAGCAAGTGTTAAATACCATATATGGCTTGGCCATATTGTAATGACCCTTTTCTCTGCTCATGGCATTTGCTACATTATCTATTGGGCTGCCACTCATCAATTGTCTGAGGTAATTTAATTATATAGCTTATAATAATTTAAAAGTAACCTTATTCATTCCGTTAAAAATTACTCCTATTTATATATAGGGAAGATGTACATACACTCAACTAGGTTAGGATGATATAATTATGACGTAAAGGTAGAGGTCATATTTGATGGAGTGAAGTGAACATAGAAAAGATCAAGAAAAACAGAAAGTGATATTGTGCTTTGTTTGTTTGTATTAAATTTGTTTTTAGTTTTTTTTATTTTGTTTTATTGGGGTTATATCAACTTTATATCACATATTTCTCTGCAATACGTCAAGTCTATGTTAGCAAGAAAAGCAGAATAGTACTTTCCATATCTAGATGACACGCTTACAAATAAAAATTAAATAAGATATAAAAAAGGAGCAAATTTCTTGGATCTCCATGTAGTCAACTCTTGGAGTGTTGGTCCAAGCATTTTTTAAGAAGATATTCCGTCAATCAAGTTTTTATACTTTACAAAGGGAATAAAAGAATTGACCTTTTTATTCTTTCTGTTCTTCCTAATATATCAACTGGTAAAGACAACTCAAAGGAGTGCACAAACTAATTACAGTAGAATCACATTAATTAAATAGTTTACTACTAAACCTATTGTAGGATTTATCCTGAGAGGTACTAAAACACAACTAAATCCAAATATTCTTGGTGAATTTCTAGCTAACTAGATTTTTTTCTTGATTGAAATGAAACAGATGCTTAAATGGGGAAAAACCGATATCTCAAATTTGGCTGGAGAGTTGTCACTGCTTTCTGGATTGGTTTTGTGGATAGCAACATTCCCTCGCATTAGGAGAAAGATGTTTGAGCTCTTTTTCTACACTCACCACCTCTACATTCTCTTCGTCGTCTTCTTTGTTTACCATGTTGGCGTCTCTTATGCTGGAATTATGCTTCCCGGTTTCTACCTCTTCATTGTTGATCGATACTTGAGATTCTTACAGTCGCGATCAAATGTTCGTTTGGTCTCAGCTCGAGTTCTACCATGTGAAACTGTTGAGCTAAACTTCTCCAAGAGTAAAGGTAACTGAAGGAACTAACATCATTTACATTGACAGTGATTGAGGTAGAATGTTATAAGATAATTCACATAGCCAAATTGACATTCTTATCCTTTTTTCAATCCACAGGTTTAAGTTTTACACCAACTAGCATCATGTTTGTGAATGTACCTAGCATTTCAAGAATGCAATGGCATCCATTTACCATCACTTCAAGCAGTAGTTTAGAGGCAGAGAAGCTCAGTGTTGTCATTAAGGGTGAAGGAAGTTGGTCCAAGAAGCTTTACCAGATGCTTTCTTCCCCTATTTCTGTAGATCGTCTTAATGTCTCTGTTGAAGGACCTTATGGACCTCCTTCCACACATTTCCTAAGGTATTTATGAAAAGGATAACACAGATAGTTTCATTTTGTCATCTAAAGTATGGTACATAATTAGGTTCATTAGAGTTCAGGAACATGGTAAGTTTCACTGTGCAATTGACTACTATGTCCTCATACATGCCATCAATAGATGCAGGGAGGGCTAGCCACTTAACACTTAACGGTCAATTTGGTAATGAAATTGGTAAATTGTCACATGAGATGATGCAACAAACTTAACATGATTGAAAATATTATATTGTGTAGCAGAGGTTTAGGATCTTATTATTTTATATATACATTTTAAAACTTTTTTGCATTTGCTTGCTACAGGCATGATTTATTGATTATGGTGAGCGGCGGGAGTGGAATCACCCCTTTCATCTCCATAATAAGGGAGCTAATCCACACAAGTGAGTCACAGAAATGCAAGACACCAGAAATCCTACTCATAAGTGTGTTCAAGAATTCAGAGGACCTTACCATGTTAGACCTTCTCCTTCCCATTTCTGGTGCCCCTTCAGAAACTTCCAAGTTAGGCCTACAAATTGAGGCTTATGTAACAAGAGAAAAGCAACCCATATTAGCAGAAGACAAGAAGAACTTGAGGACCATATGGTTCAAACCCAACCCATCTGATCAGCCCATCACTCCTATTCTTGGCCAGAACAATTGGCTTTGGCTCGGTGCTATCATATCATCTTCCTTCATCATTTTCTTGATTTCTTTGGGGGCTTTGAATAGATATTACATCTATCCAATTGATAAAAATACCAATGACATCTACTCTTATCCGATAAAGGCTGTGCTGAATATGCTTCTCATTTGCATTTCCATAGTCATCACAAGTACTGCAGCATTTCTTTGGAACAAGAAACACACTGGAGTGGAAGCCAACCAAATTCAGAACATGGAAGGAGCAACTCCAATGGCTTCACCTAATTCTTGGTTCTATAATGCAGATAGGGAAATGGAGAGTTTGCCCCAACAGTCACTTCTTCAGTCAACTAATCTCCATTTTGGTGAAAGGCCAGACCTCAAAAGTAAGTTTATCAAAAAATATATCAGTCGTCATATATCAAGTTTATATATTAATTTGAAAAATAGAGTAATAACATATTTTAATCCGTTAAATTTAACTAATGGTGTAAAAACAATTCTATGGCTTTTTGTATATAACTTAAATCCCAAGATGATTTAGCTATAGAATCGATCAAATTACCTAACTTTTTACTAATTAATAGAACTACTGGAGACTCTTACCTGCTACAATTTGAAGAACTCTCCTTTAAAAAAGTTGTAAATTTGATGCAGAGATTCTTTTTGAGAGGAAAGAATCAAGTGTTGGAGTACTAGTGTGTGGGCCAAAGAAGATGAGACATGAAGTTGCAAACATTTGTTCCTCTGGTTTAGCTTCCAACCTTCATTTTGAGTCCATTAGCTTCAGTTGGTGACTTTCTTTTATGGCATAATTTCAAGAGACTTAATGTATTATGCATAGTCCATGGAATGACAAATTATTCATCCTTCCTTATCCCTGCCCCACCCCTTACACGAAGGAAAAATAAGATAATGTCTTCTTTTTATTTTATTTATTTTATTTGTGGTTATGCTCCTGGGTGATTGAGTTTTTCAAGTGCTCCTGTAACATGTTTCCTTTGTTGTGAAATGTAAAAAGTACTAATTCTCTGTTTGAATTGTTCTTAATCATACTCTTTATGAGAAATTGCAAAAAGGTAAGATTAAAAAGATTGAGATATTCAATCCGATTATTTGCTTATAAGAAGTAAGAATTTCGCAAAGGGAAAAGGGGGAAAAGGGAAAGAACGTTCTAAATTGACTAGACATCGATCGGCAATATTAGAAAGTAGATTAGATATGGAGCGCGACAGTTGTCCTAACCAAGAGGTCCCAATTTCAATTCGATTACACCACTAAAAGTTCCAATCTAAGTGCTTTCTTAACCACTAGCATCCAATTGAGAACTCCATAGTTCCATATTAACAATATGAAAACTTAAATAAAATCATTCGATGGATTTCGAATGAGGTCAAAATTCAAGTTCTGATAAGAAATTCAAAACTTCGGAAAGATTTTGTGTTAAAATATTTGAGCTTCTAATGGCCGGTATGATGAGATGTCCGCGTAAAGATATTAATCTTGAAGCAAGGAACATAGCGATTGCAAACGCGATTTTAGGATTTGAAGTCTATAGGTGTTAACATGCTAAATCAATTGGAATTTGCGAAATTTGGATAGGGTTTCATGAGGAAAGTTCGAGAGAACATGAGAGAGGATTTGAAGTCTATAAGTGTTAACATGCTAAATCAATTAGAATTTGCGAAATTTGGGTAGGGTTTCATGATGAAAGTTCGAGAGAACATGAGAGAGGAGAGAAAGTATTCTGAGTGAATAGCATTGATCATCCCTTACAGTTTTGGGCCTCCTTCACTTATATACAAAGCATATAACCAGTCTTTACAATATGTACAGAAGTAAAATTGGCTAAACTAAACAAAACAGTCTAACTATTACAAATGCCAACTAATACAAAATAAATACTATGGGCCACTTATGCTTTTATGTTTTGGGCCTGAGGCGAAATATTCAGATAGCCCAACCCCCCCTCCCTCCCCCCCTAGTTGGAGGGGGACAACACCTTCAACTTGGACAAAAAAGAATGGTGAAGAACTCCGATCAAAGGCTTGGTAAAGATGTCCACGAGCTGCCTGGAGGTGGGGACATGGAACAACTTAATCAAACCTTCAGCAAGCTTTTTTCGGATGAAGTGGTAATCCACCTCAATGTGTTTGGTACGCTCGTGGAATAGAGAATTCTTAGCAATGTGTATTGCTTCTTGGTTATCACAAAAAACAGAAATAGGTTGTGGAACATGAACATAAACACCAGTCAACAGTCTTGATAACCATGTGAGTTCAGCCACAAGTTTGCTAAGAGCTCGGTACTCAGCTTCAGTAGAGGAAAGGGAAACAACGGGTTGTTTATTCGACTTCCAACCCACCAAACTATCACCCCAAGAATACACAAAACCCTGTAACTGATTTCCTAGTGTCGGGGCAAGCTGCCCAATCACTGTCAGAGTAAGCTGTGAGAGTATAATCAGGGGAATTAGAGTAAATCAATCCAATATCAACCGTGCCCTTCAAATATCTCAACATATGCAATGCAGCAGACATATGAGGTAAACGAGGTGCTTGCAAGAATTGACTTAAATGTTGCACCCTAAAGCAGATATCATGTCGAGTATGAGTCAAAAACAAAAGTTTACCAATCAAACTATGAATACTTCTCAGAATTTGGCAATAAGTCCCCAAAGTTAGCCCGCAACTCCATACTTAAATCCAAAGGACTAACAACAGAGGACACATCCAAGCATTATATTCCCTAAGCAAATCAGTTATAAATTTCTTTTGGTTTAATAAAATCCCATTGGGAGAAGTGGATACCTCAATCCCTAGAAAATAATGCAAAAGCCCCAGATCTTTGATTTTAAACTCATTATCTAAAAATTGTTTCAAAGCTAAAATTTCAGCAAGATTGTCACCTGTTAAGATTATGTCATCCACATAAACTGCAACAACAACTATGTTACCAGGAGATCCCTTAACAAACAGGGAATAATCATTTAAAGATTGAGTGTATCCTCTTAAACACAAAGTTTGGGACTACTTTACATACCATTGCCTGGATGCCTGTCTCAAACCATAGAGGGATTTCTTTAGCTTGCACACTAGAGAGGCAATAAGAGAAGTAGAAGAAGAAGAAGAAATGGAGAGACCTGGAGGCAATCTCATATACATCTCCTCATCTAAATCACCATGAAGAAAAGCATTATTTACATCGAGTTGAAATAAAGACCAACCCTTCTTAACAACAATAGCCATAAGACATTTAACAGTAGATAACTTCACCACAGGGGAAAAAGTTTTATTGAAATCCTCCCTTTCAACCTGTGTGTCGCCCCTAATAACAAACCGTGCTTTGTATCACTCAACACTACCATCAGCCCTATTTTTAACTTTATAGACTCATTTACACCCTATAGGTTTCTTCCCTGGAGGTAATTCAATAATGTCCCAAGTGTTGTTTACCTGTAAAGCCTCAAACTCCTTCTTCATGGCATCCTGCCAAGCTGGAATAGGAGCTGCCTGAGCATAAGTATGTGGTTCAAACTCTAAGTGCTGAATAGAAGAATAAGAAAAAAATGCAGGAAGTTGACATTGATAATCTTGCAAATAAGAAGGAGGATTATGAGGCCTATCAGACCTCCTTACGGGCAGAGGATCAGAATAAGTAGAAGAAGGATTAGAAGAAGTAGAAGACATATGAGAATGAGAAGCTGAAGAATCAGTAGATGGTAAAGGATCAGGGAAAGTAGGGGGAAAATGATGAAGGGCAGAAGTAGGGAAAGATGGATCAGGTGTAAAAGGATAAGGATTAGGTTCCTCAGAGAGGGAAGTAGTTGAGAGAGGGGACTCAGAAATAGGAGCAACATATGAACTAGAAGGTTCAGCAAAAGGAAATTGATGCTCGTGAAAAATAACATCTCTAGAGATGAAGCATTTGTTTGATTCCGGATTATACAACTTGTAGCCTTTCTTGGCATAGGGATAACCAAGAAAAATACACTATAGCCCTAGGTAGGAGTTTGTCCCTTTGTGGAATGGGCACAGTGGCATAGCAAAGGCAGCCAAAAGTCCTCAAATGAGAATAAGTAGGTTCCTTCCCATACAATATTTCAAAAGGAGATTTATTGTTCAGCAATTTAGAAGGTAGCCTATTTATGAGATAAGTGGTTGTCAAAAGACAATCCCCAAGAATCTTAGTGGTACTTTGGATTGAAAAAGCAATGCTTTAGATGCTTCAAGTAAGGTTCTGTGCTTTCTCTCCACTATATCATTTCGTTGTGGTGTGTGTGGACAGGTGGTTTGATGAATAATGTCATGGTCAGAAAAAAAAAAGATATGGCTGAATGACTAGAGCCCAACTCCAAGGCATTATCACTTCTAATGGTTTTGACAGTCACATTAAATTGAGTTTTAACCATCAAAACAAAATCTTTTAGCCAAGAAAAGGCATTACTTTTAGAACCCATCAAATGAGTCCATGTAGATCTACTGAAATCATAAAAAATTGTTAAGAATTATCTAGAACCAGAGTAGGTTGGTGTGTGATAGGGTCCCCAGGTGGTAACATGAATAAGTTGAAAAGGTTTAGCACTTTGGATACTACTATCAGGAAATGACAACCTTGTTTGTCTAGCCATAGGACACACATTGCAAGGAAAACATTGTTTAGAGGAAATGGCAGAAGAAATAGCAGGAATATTTTTCATCCTTATAAAAAGAGTGTGAGCTAATCTTTGATGCCAAACAATATTTATTTCATACAATGCAGCTTTATTACAAGTAGGAATGGAACTATCTATAAATGAAGTACTAGTAACAAAAGTATAAGGTGAAAGTGAGTTGCAGGAAGTGAAGTTCTCAGTCACAGAGTTCTGGGAAGAGATAATATTGTCGATTGAGACTTGTAGAGTCCATTGCTTACTCTACCAAGCGCTAGAGGCCTCTTCAGAAAATGGGCCTGAATGAAAAAACCAGTACCGGTAAACATGATTATACAATGCAACTGTTGTACTAGTCTGCAAACAGAAATGAGATTGTGATGAAAAGATGGGACATAAAGCACATTGTGGAGAGTGATCGATTTATTTAAGGAATACAATCCTGTACTTGTTACCTTGACCTTATATCCATTTGGAAGGGATACAAGGTAAGGAACAGTCAGGGAAATAATGTTAAAAAGAACATCTTTGTTTGAAGTTATGTGATCAGTTGCACCGGAATCAATTATCCAAATTAGGTTTGTGAAACTAGTGGATTTAGTGGATTGTGTCAGCATACAAGAACTTGAACCATATTCTACAGAATCAGGCAGCAAAATACCAGCAAAGTTAGCAGATGCCATGAGATTGGGTTGAGGAATAGAGTCAGACAAGTGAGACTGTTGAAGAAGATTCATCAACTGTGTGTATTGTTGTTGTGTTAATCCAGGTACTGCAGACCCTTGATGGTCATGATTTATAACCACAACAGTGCTAGAACCAGGAGTAGGACCAGAGGGATAAGAAGTAAAGCTATTTGAGAACTCATTTTCTACAGTTACATGTGCTGCAACTCCCTTCCCTTTGGTGAACTTGAAATTTGGTGGAAAGCCATGAAGCTTGTAACACTTATCAATTAAGTGTCAAGGCTTCTTGTAATATTTGCAAAATAGATTAATCATACCACCTTTGCTCTGGTCAAAACTCACACTTTGATTATACTGCCTCTGAGGAGGAGGATTGATGGCCTTATTATTGATGGCAGACACTTGGAAAGAGGTTGACTCAGAGTTAAACTGGGAATTAGGATTTGCTTGTCTTTATTTTTCATCTTGGAGTAGTATGTTATATGTACTGTCAAGAGATCGCAATGGTTGCATCATCAAAATATTACTCCTGACTCCAACATATATCTTATTAAGACCCATAAGGAACTAATGAACTCTATCCTCTTCTTCATCCCTCAAATGTTCAGCTTTCACAGGACATACACATTCATTTACCTTTTTGCTGCACATTACCCTCAGTTCATCCCACAACTTTTTTAGCTTGTTGAAATAGGAAGCAATGTCAAGAGCTCCCTGCACAGTAGAGGCAAGCTCTTTCTTGATTTCAAAATTATTTGTACCATTTATTATTCCATATTGTTTATTCAATTGCTCCCAAATGCTCTCAGTTGTTTCTGAATATTGAACACTCTCTGCTATTTCTGGCGAGAGCGAGCTCGTTAACTAGGATATGACCATGTTATTACATCTATTCCATTATTTTAGATTAGGTGAATTATCATCAGGTTTAGGACATGAACCATTGATGGTAGGCTAGAAACCCGTATTTTAGCCATAGTATTGCACTCTAATTATTGCATTTTACGTGTGTTTGACCTTAAATGATAGTGAATTATACTTATTACATATTTTATGCCTTGTAGAAAATGATTCTGAGCTATTTAGGTAATTTGGACTGAAATCGAATAAGTTGGAATTTTGAAGTCTGAGTAGAAGCCCAAAAAATTAGGCCGGAATCATTTTCGAGGGTCGAGGACCAAGTCTGGGTATCAAAAAGTGAACGCATGAATTCACTCTGAGTAAAAGCCACTACCGCGCCGCATGGGGCACCGCGAGGCGCGACAGTGCAAATATGGCATGAGAAGAAAAATGCGAGCTCTCTAGAAATCCTCAGCGGCACGCGTCGCTACTGTGCAAATTTGGCAGAGTAATCTTCAAGTTTAGCTAGGAAAGGGTAGTTTCACTCGAGCTTGTTTCTACATGGTATAAATACACCAAAAATATGATTTTTAGGGGACTTTTGACCTACGAAAGATTGGAAAACCAACAAAGGCAAGAAGACTCAAGAACTCATCAAATATACAACCTGCAATCGGTGCGATGCAGGAGTTTGTATCGAAATCAGAAGCTTTGATGTTTTATTTATTCTTAAACTTATTTGAGATGTATTACTCCATTGTTATGGAGTAATTTTCATTAGGGTGATGACAGATATGATGTTTTGATAACTTGATTAAGGATTTAATTCTTGATAATTGTTTAGAACGAATTGATGGAGTTTTAATTCGTATTGTGGAATTAGTTCTTATTTTGCTTAATCGAAAGAGGAGCATTATATTGAATTGCTTTACATCTTATGCTCTAGTTTAAATTCATGATTCACAAAGGTAATCGAAAGAGCCTCTTGAATTGTTAATCGAACTAGAAAATAGGAAAATATTCGTGAGAAGTTACCATTTAGATCTTAATCATCATTTTATTGTTGCAATTGTTTGTCGTGCTTCAATTGGATTAATTACTAAAATTAACGTTTAATCGAAAGAGGGACATTAACTTCAAGTGTAATCTGATTATCTGTTGAATTCGTGAGAATCAACAGTATTATAGAGTGAATTAACTCAAGAATTGGATCCTGAGTCAATTATCTTGCACATATCTAGTCAAATACCCTTATTTCTCTCATTGATATTTCTTCGTTGCTCATCTAGTGTCTTTTATGATCAGCTGTCACTTGCTTAATTTTTAGTAGTAATCATAGAAATAGTCATCAAATCAAGTATTAATTTTCCTGGATAGTAATCAACTGAAGATTCTTCGAACACTGTTTAGATCCAATCCCTGTGGAAGGATAATTAAATTATACTATCTTTGACTAGCGAGCAATCATTTTGTGTTGTGTTTTGTGCTCGTCAAATTTTGGCGTCGTTGCCGGGGATTGAAAATCAATAGTGTTTAAAGTAATTTTTAGTACTAATTCAGAAACCAACTTTACTTTAGTTATTCAAGATTCTCACTTGGGTGCAGGATACATGTTTGATTTATCTGGTGTATGACTCGATCGCCTTCAAAGGAAGTGATACCCTACGAACCAGAGTTGGAGAAACACCTACGACAACTGAAAGAGACGTAACAGAAAAATTCTTGGGTCAAACTTCGACTCAAGATACCATGGCAAACGAAGAGAATGATGGAGTAGACTTAGTTGCAAGAGAGGCAGCATAACTAGAAGTTGCACGGAGAATTGCGGATGAGACCGTCAACGATGAAGGGGGTCGAAGATTCAATCTAAATCGACCTTTGGTTGAAGACCAATTTGAGAATGCAGCACCCAGGCCTGGAAGATCAATGGGTGACTATGCTAGGCCAGTCTATAATCAAGGACTGTCAAGTGTCAGACCTCCACCCATAGCAGCAAACAATTTCGAATTGAAGCAAGGCTTGCTTCAAACTATCCAAAACAACTGAATTTTTAGAGGGAAGGTGAGCGAAGATCCTAATACTCACTTGATGAATTTTGAAGAAATCATGAACACCTTCCAATACAATGGAGAATCAAAGGATGCAGTCTACTTAAGGGCATTCTCCTTTTCATTGAAAGATGATGTGAAGCAATGGCTTCGTAGTTTACCCACAAGTTCGATCAAGACATGGGAAGATATGACCAAGAATTTTCTTGACAAGTACTTCTCAACAGTAGAAACAGGGAAGTTCAGAAGGAAAATTCACAATTTTTGCCAGAAGGAGACAGAAATGGTTTTCGAAGTATGGGAGAGATTTAAGGAGATAGTCAGAAAGTGTCAGCATAATGGAATTGATTTGTGGATGCAAATCCAGGATTTATGGAATGGGATGATACCATCTTCGCGACAAACTCTGAATACTGCATGTGGAGGGCCACTAATGAAGAAAATGCCGGAGGAGGTTGTCTTAATTCTTGATCAATTATCTGAGGATGCGAATCAATGGTCGACTGAAAGTAATGACAGGAGAAAATCAGTTGGGTTCACCAGGTGGACTCTAACACATCCATGCAAGCCCATCTAGACAACATGGCCAAGGAGATAAGAAGTTGACATTGGCCAAGGTACAGAGTGAGCCGCAAGCAGCATGCGACTTTTGTGGATTGGGACATCCTACACATGAGTGTCAAGCATCAGGTGAGGAAGTCAACGCAGTGGGGAATTTTAATAGAGAAAACTACCAAGGTGGGAACAACTATAATGCTATGTGTCATATACATCCAGATTTTTTGTGAAGTTCACCTAATGGGAGTTTGAACTCATGGCAGCAAAATAATCTCAGACCCTAGGGTCAAGGACCACCAGGTTTTCAGAACCAGCAGAGGCAGCAATACCAGCCACCACAGCCAAATCAGTCAAATATGGAAGATCTCATGAAGGCATTCATCAACAAAACAGATGAAAAATTGGATACTCAGGGCATGGCTATCCGGAATTTAGAAATACAAATGGGAAAAATTACAAATTTATTGTCTGAGAGGGTGCCTGGGACTCTTCCATCTGACACTGAAAAGAACCCAAACGAAACAATCAAAGTTGTATCTCTGAGAAGTGGCAAAGCATTGACTGACCCAGTGGTGAAGGCTAGACCTGAGATGGTTAACAGGCAGACTGAGACACCAGCTGAGAAAAAGAGTGAATAACAAAAAGGCCAGAGTAGTGGGGTACAAAAGGAGATTGAAGAAAGTAGACACATGCCAGATCTACCATTCCCTCAAAAGATGAAGCGGGGGAAACTTGACAAATATTTTGGGCGATTCTTGGAGATGCTCAAGAAACATTATGTGAACATTCCCTTGACAGAGGTACTCACTCAGATGCCTGCTTATGTAAAATTCTTGAAGTAAATTCTGTCTAGCAAGAGAAAATTAGAGGAAATAATAGTGGTCAAGCTAAATGCCCACTGTAGTGCCATATTGCAAAACAAAATTTCCCAAAAGTGTGGGGACCCAGGAAGCTTCACCATACCATGCTCGTTGGGGAGTGAAAAATTCGACAAGGCCCTCTGTGATTCTGGGGCGTCTATAAATCTAATGCTCCTATCTGTATTTAGGAAACTGAAATGTGAGCATGGAGTGATCAAATCAATACCAGTATCCCTACAACTGGCTGATTAGACCACCATTCTACCTGAGGGAATCATTGAAGATATTCTAGTGCGGGCGGACAAGTTTGTGTTCCCTGTAGACTTTATTGTGGTGGATATGAAGATAAAAAAGGAGGTGCCTCTAATTCTGGGGAGTCCATTTTTATATACAAGTAGAATTATCCTTGATATCTATAAAGGGCAGCTTATGCTCAGAGTGGGAAATAAAAAAGTGGTATTTCAGATAAGAGGATGATAAAATACCCCAGTGATGAGGCATCCGCCTACTCGTGTTTCAAGCTAGATATCATTGGGGAATTGGCTGAAAAATATAAGTCAGATTAGCTTGTGGGGGATACTCTAGAGAGGTGTATTGCTCAGTCTAGCACAATGGATGATGAAGATCCTGAAGTAAAGAAAGAGGTTGAAGCTCTTGAAACTGAAGATCAAGTGGTTGATGAGGAGGAACTAAAAGAGGATGCTTCTAAGCCTAATGTGGAATTGAAAGTCCTACCCACTCACTTGAAATATGCTTTTCTTGAAACTAACAATTTTCTTGCGATTATTTCTGCTGACTTGACAGGTACACATGAGAAAAAGCTGGTGGAGCTGTTGAAAAAACATAAGAAGGCAATTGATTGGGGCATAGTTAATATTCAAGGAATCAGTCCAGCCATTTGCATGTACAAAATTTTGTTGAAAGAAAATAGCAAGCCAGTGGTACAACCCCAACGCAAGTTAAACAAAATTTTGGAGGAGGTAGTGCACAAGGAGATCATCAAATTGCTAGATGCGGGAGTGATTTTTCCTATCTCTGATAGCCAGTGGATTAGTCTAGTGCAAGTTGTACCTAAGAAGGGAGGCATGACAGTGGTGAAAAATAAAGACAATGAGTTGATCCCCACAAGAACAGTCACTGGGTGGAAAATGTGCATTGATTATAGAATGTTGAATGATGCAACAAGGAAAGACCGCTTCCCACTCCCTTGTATTGATCAAATGCTCGAGAAAGTGGCTGGACATGGATGCTACTACTTTCTGGATGGGTACTCAGGCTACAATCAGATACCAATTTCCCTAGAAGATGTTGAGAAGACCACATTCACTTGCCCGTCAGGTATTTTTGCTTACAGAAGGATGTCGTTTGGGTTGTGTAATGCACCTGCCACTTTTCAGAGGTGCATGGTGTCTATATTCTCCGATTTAAACGGGAAGTGTCTAGAGGTGTTCATGGATGATTTCACCCACTTTGGTGATGACTTTGAGGATTGCTTGATGAATTTGAAGCTCGTGCTTGAACGTTGTAAAGCCACTCACTTAGTTCTTAACTGGGAGAAGTGTCACTTCATGGTGAAGGAGGGAATTGTCCTGGGCCACAAAGTAACAGCCCATGGAATTGAAGTTGATAGAGCTAAGGTTGACGTAATTGCTAGGCTCCCTCCACCAACTTCTGTGAAGAGCATAAAAAGTTTCTTGAGACATGCTGGGTTCTATATGAGGTTCATCAAAAACTTTTCCAGCATTACCAAGCTGTTGACTGCATTGCTAGCGAAAGATGTCAAGTTCGTTTTCAACATAGAGTGCTTAAGAGCATTCGAATTGATAAAAGAAAAGCTTGTGAGTGCTCCTATTATGGTGACACCTGATTGGAGTCAGCCATTTGATATAATGTGTGATGCTAGTGATGTAGTTGTGGGAGCAGTTCTAGGGCAAAGAAAAGAGAAAATGTTTAGGCCCATCTACTATGTAAGCAGGACGCTGAATGATGCTTAACTGAACTATGCCACTACTAAGAAAGAGTTCTTTGCTGTGGTCTTTGCTTTTGATAAGTTTAGATCATACCTTGTGGGGAGTAAAGTGATTGTACACACTGATCACTTAGCCTTGAAATACATGTTGAGTAAGAAGAGGTCCAAGCAGCATTTGATGCAGTGGGTGTTGTTGCTCCAAGAGTTTGACTTGGAGATCAAGGATAGGAAGGGCAAAGGAAATCAAGTCGTGGATCATCTGTCTCGACTCGAGAGACCTCCGGTTAAAACAGTTGATGTAAAAGAAGAATTCCCAGATGAGTAGATTTTCTCCATTGCTGCGGTCTCCGAAAGACCGCCTTGGTATGCTGATGTAGCCAACGTTTTGGCTAGTGAATGGCTACCGCGTGACTTCTCTCATGATCAAAGAAGGAAGCTTCAAGGTGAGGAAAACGTTATTTTTGGAATGACCATTTCTTGTTTAACCAGTGTGCAGATGGTGTGATTCGAAGGTGTGTGCCTGAAGGAGAGATGTCAAGCATTCTTTCTCATTGCCATGATAAAGCAGCTAGAGGACACTATGGTGGAAACCGCACTGCAGCAAAGGTCATGGAAGCCAGTTTCTATTGGCTTACTTTGTACAAGGACACACGGGCGAATGTAGCTACATGTGACAAGTGTCAAAGGGAAGGTAACATTAGCAAGAGGGATGAGATGCCACTTAGCTCCATTTTAGTATGTGAAATTTTTGACGTTTGAGACATTAACTTCATGTCCGTTCCTATCATCTTATTCATATGAGTATATCATAGTTGCCATTGACTACATATCTAAATGGGTCAAAGCAATTCCTACTAGGACCAATGATGCTCGGGTGGTGTGTGAGTTCCTACGGAAGAACATCTTTACCCGCTTTGGCACACCTCGAGTGATTATCAGTGACAATGGGTAGCACTTCGTGAACAAATAGTTCGTTGCATTGTTATCTAAGTATGGGGTCACACACAAAATAGGAACCCCGTACCATGCCCAAACTAGTGGGAAAGTTGAAGTGGCTAATCATGAACTTAAATGAATTCTTGAAAAGACGGTTAGTGCTTCTCATAAGGATTGGCCTGCAAAGTTGGATGAAGCTTTATGGGCATATAAAACTGCGTTCAAAACAACCATAGGGATTTCACAATTCAAATTAGTATATGGAAAATCGTGTCATCTTCCTGTTGAGATAGAACATTAAGCTTATTGTGCAATTAAGATGCTTAATCTTGATCTTAGTCTTGCAGGTAAACATAGGTTGTCGCAGATGAACGAATTGGAGGAGTTTAGACTGGACGCATATGAAAATACATGAATCTTTAAGGAAAAGACAAAAAGGTGGCATGATAGTCTGATTAAGCCAAAAGAGTTTCATGAAGGGGACAGAGTCTTACTATATAATAGTAGACTTAGGTTGTTCCCCGTAAAATTCCAATCAAGATGGACAGGTCCGTATGTGGTGAAACACGTCTCACCGTATGGCACCATTGAAATACAGGATGAAGAAGGGAATGAAAGTTTTAAGGTGAATGGGCACAGTTTGAAACAATACCTTGCTAGAGGATTTGACAAGCAATCCTCCAGCATCGTGATCAAGTGAGCCTAAGTGACAGAGTCAAGCTGACGACTATAACTCAGAACTACTTCTAACCCTCTTTATTGCTTTTGTAGACTAGTTAGATAATGGTAATTTAGGATTATTAGAGTTTAGGAGTTTTGGTAATTGTTTTAACAGATAAGAGCATGAATCGAACACAAATTTAGTGCAAAATAGAGTCGAAGTGCGACCCGTAGGCTAAAATAGTGGGAAAACAAATCGGGACTGAGAAAATTGGCTTGCCGTGCTGCATGGGGCACTGCGCTAGGCTAAACGAGCAAAGTCTGACAGAATCTACTCTCTGGAAAATGCCACTACCACGCCGCATGGGGCGCCACACCCAACAAAACGATAGTACTAATTTATGGAAAAACAATTATTATAATTTTTTTTAAAAACACCTGAACTCTAACACCCCCGACCCCCTTCCTTCTGTTCCCATTCTTTCACCTTACTACTCCCAACTATTCTCTCTCTCACCCAAAATGCCACTCTTCTTCTTCAATTTCCTTCCACTCCAACTCCTCACCTTTACCACTCCAATTTCAAGGTAAGTTCCCCTTCTCTTACTTGTAGTATTTAATTGTAGAATTTAGTAATTTGAGTTTAAGTTCTCTAACCCTAGGTATTTTATTTTGTGCTTATTTTTTAGCTATTTTTTTTTTATTTTGGTCGAATATTCTTGTATGAAATTATGGATTTTCATTGCTATTATGATTATGGGTAATTACGGGAGTTTGTATGGTGATTCTAACCCACTTTGATTTAAAATAAGAAAGTAAAAGATATACCCACAAGGTGTTTGTTGAAATTCCTTAGTGACAAAAAATTGTGTAGTGTTGCTAATTTTGAAGGGAAGTGCTTTGTGGGATGTGATGCGAGATGATAATTGTGGGGTGGGAGGTCATGTTCGTATGTTGTGAAACTTTAATTTGTTAGCCTCGAGCGCTAATTGATTGACCGCCCCGTGCTAATGTGTTGCTAGGTGCTAAATGGGGTGACCGATTCATGCTAAGTACCTGCATATTGTTGTATTATATCGTAAATTTTGTAGTAATAGATTAGACTAATTTCTTATGCTTCTTTTCTTAATTACTAGTTTAGCTTCTTAATTTTGTCTTTTACACTAGTGTAGTCTGTGATTATGATGTTGTAAGGTTATGTTGGTGGTCAGGGGGGTTGTTAATTACTCGCGATATGCTTTCAATGGGGTAGTTTGAATCCCCGACATATATTGTACTTGTGAACATGCCAATAACATAAGTGTAGGGTGGTTACCCCGTTTGGTCCTGTTTATGTTTGAAGTGTTGCGGCTAATGTTGTTCGTCTTGTGCAGGTACAATGTCTCGCTGTCCTAGCAAATGTTCTAACATAGGTACCTCAGAGGTTGCCTCTAGTAGCTATCGAAGAGGTAGGCGGGCACCTCCCCCGCCCTAGTGAGGGAGGAAGAGGAGCGTATTGATCCTGATGCAGATATAGTGCCAGGCTGCAAGTATGGCATTCGGGCTGTGCCAGCTTATGCGAGGATGTGGTACCGGACCTTTGTTCTGGCGGTGGGTCCCGACCCAGAATTCACAATTGATGATGGTAAGCTAGCCAGGAAATACTCGGGGATTTACAACAACATCAGATACATGGGTTTTGAAAGCTTGTTCCGTCCCGGTGAGTCGGTGAGTATGAACATGGTTAAGGAGTTCTATGCTAACTAGCAACCTGAGGCCAATTTAGATGCATTGTATGAAGTGGAGGTGCGAGGCAGGATGATCCCATTTTCTTCTCGGGTAATAAATAAGATTATGGGATTCACGGAGCATTCGCATAAGTTGTTTTTGAGGTTGCCGCATCAGCCCCCTTATCCTGATATTAGACGCCAGCTGTGTAGCGCAGGATCTTTTTTCACATAGACGCGAGATGCTAATGAGTTCCACAAGGACATGACGAAGTTCCATTTCCAGCATCCCGCCAGAGTCGTTCTTCGTTTGATTAATGCAAAGATCATGCCCACCCAGAACGACACTGATGTCTCCCGGTTGAAGGTGTGTCTCATTTATGCTATTTCGACTCGGACGAAGTTTGATATGGGTAAGATTATGCTTGAGCACATCTCTCGAGTACGACCACTTGGTGCCCGCCACCTATATTTCCCGAGTATGATCACGTGGCTTCTGAGGACCTCCCATGTGGAGGAGGAGTTCCATTATGATCGGCAGATTCCGATTTTGCGACCTCTTAAGCCTTTTGATGTCACAGTTGTAACAGACTTTCCTATTGCTGTTGTTCATGTAGATAGAGATTTGTTCGTGTTGAGGAGACACTGCAACTGTGTTTTGCTGATATACGCCTCCGCACTGCTCGGGGGGAGGTTGACTTGGCAGAGCTGCAGGAGGACCATCCACTCTCCGCGTTCACGCAACAGTGATTGGGCTTAACCGCTGGAGTACAGATGCCACCAGATGAGGATGCCAACTTTGTTCCCTCTGATGATGAAGAGTACTTGCGCACTTTTGAGAGTATCGATTAGGAGTAGGCCATGGGCCTCAGGGAGTTTCCTTTTCACTCTTATTTTACTATTTCGCATTGGGGACAATACCATTTCTCAAGTATGGGGTACTCCTAGATGATTGTATTTGTACTTGTTTTCTATTTGCCAGTTGGTTTTGTTTGATTTCTTTCTTTCTTTCTTAGATATATGGTCTGTAATCATAACTCTGAATTCTATCAGAATGTAATAGTTAGTAATTAACTGTTTAGTTTTGACTCTTCCCGGCGATGGATTTCGTCAACTGGCTTCTTAAGGGATTTGAAGTCGAACAAGAAAAAAAGAAAAAAAAATTAAAGTAGTTTGAAAATCCAAAAACATGTCCTTTGTTTTATTTTAGTCTATTTTATTTTACTTTCTTAGGTAGTGTAGTAATTCTCCCTTAGTTTTTCTTTGTGCCGCGGTTCTTTTCCAAGAGGTTTTACTTGAACCAGATATAGTTAGTTATTTTTTTATAGGAGTAAAGAATCTTGAGTCGTAGTGCTAATTTGAAGCAATTACCCTTGACTGCATATGCCTTGAGAGTGGTGAGTGCCTTAGTTATGACGCCTAGGCTCAGTTCTTGACTATTAGATAAGTGCCTTAAATTGCTTGATTGTAACTCTGCTTAACTGCTTTGACTAGAGAGTCGGGAAAGATCTGATTCTGAGTGAGTTATGTGCCAATGTGTGAGTGAGGTTTTCATTGATATTATGTGTATGTCAGTTGATGTCTAGAACTTGCCCTGTATATTTGCAAAGCGAAATAGCAGTCTTGTTCAGTCTAGAAAGTGATATAGGCATTTCTTTGTTGAGCTAAATATATGCTTTTGCCCACCTAATTAATGTTTATCTTAGTTAGCCCCTTTGAGCTTGTAATTCTATTTCTTTGGCAACCACACTACAAGCCTAACCCCTTTATTTGAATTGACTATCTGTTTGAACCATAGACCTCTGTTGAGCACTTGAGTTGTTATGAGCTTGTGAAAGCTAGGTGAAGGTATGGTTGGATTTTTGAGTGGAACTATAGAAAAGGGGAAGGTACGCTGTTGAGAAAAAATGTTTTGAAAATCACTTGTAGGGAATCGAAAGAAAAAAAGAAGAAGAGAATATCAGAATCTAGAAAAAGAAAAAAATATTGGTATTTGTATATAGTATAAAGAGAATGATTCCTTGTTAGTGTTAGTTCTCATCGTGTGTGTGCTTAAAAAAATTGGGAGCTTGATACGATTATGTGTGAAGGTTGGGGTTTGGTTCCACACAAGTGTGGGGTGTTATTATTAATGTATATGTATTAAAGTGCTTAGGGAGGTATAGTTACTATATCCAAATATATCCTACCCGACCCGAAACCTATATTACAACCAATTAAAGTCATACTTGATCCTTGACTGAATGAGCTAAATTAGTAGAGTATTACACTACGGGCAAGCATATGGTATGTCTTTTGTGGCGCATGAATTTTATTTTTGAAAGTTAGCGAATTCTTTCTATCTTGAGTCCTAACTGCTTTTGAACTTTGTTGTATATGGAACTACTCTCTATTGTTTGTGTGAGGGCACATGACTTGTGAAGGTAGGGTAAAATCTTTGACCTCTGTGTTAGAGTAAGTGAACAAGTTGTGAAAAATACGTGGTGCTTTTGAGTCGAGTCCTGAGGTCAGGATGTTATGATAGGGTGCTTAGTTTATTTTAAACATTCTTGGCATGATGTGTTAGGGATGTTATTTAATGAAAAGGTCGTCTCTAGGTAAAGTGCAGTTTGATTGCTCAAGGACGAGCAATAGTCTAAGTGTGGGGTGTTGATGGTAGGCTAGAAACCCGTATTTTAGCTGTAATATTGCACTCTAATTATTATATTTTACGTGTGTTTGAGCTTAAATGATAGTGAATTATACTTATTACGTGTTTTATACCTTGTAGGAAATGATTCTGAGCTATTTAGGTAATTTGGAGCGAAATCGAACAAGTTGGAGCTTTGAAGTTTGAGTAGAAGCCCAAGAAATTAGGTCGAGTTCATGTTTGGGGGTCGAGGACCAAGTTTGGGTATCAAAAAGTGAACGCATGAATTCACTCTGAGGAAAATCCACTACCGCGCAACATGGGGCGCCGCGAGGCGTCGTGCGGCAGTGCAAATATGGCCTGACTAGAAAAATGCGAGCTCTCTGAAAATCCTCACTAGCGCGCTGCATGGCGCGCCGCAGCGCACGTCGCGGCTGTGCAAATTTGGCAGAGTAATCTCCAAGTTCGGCTAGGAAAGGGTAGTTCGCTCGGGCTTGTTTCTACATGGTATAAATAAACCAAAAAATACGATTTTGAGGGGACTTCTGACCTACGAAAGATTGGAAAACCAACAAAGGAAAGAAGACTCAAGAATTCATCAAATATACAACCTACAATCGGTGCATACGGGAGTTTGTATCAAAATCAGAAGCTTTGATATTTTCTTTGTTCTTAAACTTATTTGAGATGTATTACTCCATTGTTATGGAGTAATTTTCATTAGGGTGATGACAGATATGATGTTTTGATAACTTGATTAGGGATTTGATTCTTGATTATTGTTTAGAATGAATTGATGGAGTTTTAATTCGTATTGTGGAGTTAGTTCTTATTTTGCTTAATCGAAAGAGGAGCATTATATTGAATTGCTTTACATCTTATGCTCTAGTTTAAATTTGTGATTCATAAAGGTAATCGAAAGAGCCTCTTGAATTGTTAATCGAACTAGAAAATAGGGAAATAGCCGTGAGAAGTTACCTTTTAGATCATAATCATCATTTTATTGTTGCAATTATTTACCGTGCTTCAATTGGATTAATTACTAAAATTAACGTTTAATCGAAAGAGGAACATTAACTTCAAGTGTAATCTGATTATCTGTTGAATTCGTGAGAATCAACAGTATTATAGAGTGAATTAACTCAAGAATTGGATCCCGAGTCAATTATCTTGCACATATCTAATCAAATACCCTTATTTCTCTCATTGATATTTCTTCTTGCTCATCTGCTGTCTTTTGTGATCAACTGTCACTTGCTTAATTTTTAGTAGTAATCATAGCAATAGTCATCAAATCGAGTGTTAATTTTTCTGGATAGTAATTAACTGAAGACTCTTCGAACATTATTTAGATCCAATCTATGTGGAGACGATAATTAAACTATACTATCTTTGACTAGCGAGCGATAATTTTATATTGTGTTTTGCGCTCGTCAACCATCAACAAACGCAATCTTATTCTTAGCAGACACGGATACAATAACACTCCTCTTCCACCTACCAAAACTAGAGCCAGAAAATAGCATGTGAACTAGAGAGATACCAGGTATATTAGAAGGATGCAGTAACAAAGGACTAGGCGAATCGATAGAGTCAGTACCAGTGCTACCATGATAAAAGCAAGAGACACCACAATTTCAATAGCAGATTAAGCAATTAACAAACAAAACAGAAACTTAGGCTTGAGAGAAAGGAATGATGTAACCAATCTCATCAAAATTCAAAAACAAATCAGCCCCAATCGCGAAACCTTAACTTCAAAAAATACTCCAAAATCTTAGCTCCAAAATTGAATCAACAGCAGCGGAAACAGAAAAATTGAACCAAACTCTTGAAGAAATAGAGAGAATACACAGCAAAGCAGAAGAATCCACCAAAAAATTGAGATTTTTGAAACCCATCGAACAAGCTTAAGAGACAGAACCTTCACAAAACCTATCGAGGAAAATATCGGACGATTCAGAATCACGAGATCAATCTGGATCCATGCTCTGATACCATATTAACATGCTAAATCAATTGAAATTTGCGAAATTTGGGTAGGGTTTCATGAGAAATGTTCGAGAGAACATGAGAGAGGAGAGAAAGTGTTCTGAGTGAATAACACTGACCAGCCTTTACACTTTGGGCCTCCTTCACTTATATACAAAGCATTTAACCAGTCTTTACAATATGTACAGAAGTAAAATTGGCTAAACTAAACAAAACAGACTAACTATTACAAATGTCAACTAATACAAAATAAATGCTATGGGCCACTTATGTTTTTATGTTTTGGGCCTGAGGCGAAATATCCAGATAGCCCAACAATAGGTTCCTAACCTCAAGTCAATATACCATAATAATCGAGCTAAGGAATGAGGAGCGATATTTAATTCAATCTCGGATCGATGCCCTAGATCTTCAACCGCGAGAAGACTTAGTTCTGTCGAAGATCTAACACCCTTCCAGTGTCTCCGCATATATTTAAAAACTAATGAATCACTTAAACACAATATATAAATATAAACATTACCTTTAGTTTGACTTTAGTCATTTATTATGTTGTTTTTTTTTTATTTAAAAAAAGCTAGTAGGACCGAGTTTTGTAAAGTTGTGATAAAAACAAACGGAAAAGGTCAAAAGTGCTTAAACGGATTCGAACTCGCATCAATCAAGGAAGTGAGAAACCTAAGTTCCACATGAGCTCTTCATACCACTAAACCAAGACCACATCTTAAAACTAAGATCCTATCTAAGTCCTAATAACTTAATAAATTGCTTAAGATAAATACCGGATCGAGACAAATATTACTGGATTTCGAGGAACCCATACCCGATTATGTGAATCCGCCCCGATTGGTTGATAAAAATAGGAAAATTAATAAAAAAGAAAGAGATTTATGTTGTTGGATTTTTAGTCTTTGAAATTAAGTTGCTAGAGGAATGTAGGCAGGAAATGAACAAAATAACGTCTTAAGAATTTCTTTAAGAGCGTTCAAGAGTTTTAAAATTTTATATATGTATATAATTTTTTTTTTAAATTTATACACGATATAAATTTCCAACAATAAATATTCAATTGACCACCTTTAAGTCTATGCTGCTCTGCCACTAATGTAGATGAGATAGTAAAAAGAAAAATCTTAATCAGGTGAAGGGTAAACGAAAAAAGAAAAAGAAAATGAAGTTTGTGAGGTGAAATCTACTTGTTTAAAGTAATAAATTCCCTATTTGACCAACGGTCACAACGTTTTGTTCGACGCCATATTAACAGTCACATGGGACGAAGTTATGGCTTATGAGGTCTTTTTACCTCCATTTTGAGTATTTATTTGCCCATTAAACTCAAATTATCCATTTGGTTATTGGTTTCCCTTTTATCTTTCTGACGATCCATCTGTTTTGCGGTGTATTTTCATTTTTCTCCCTTCACTCTTTTCATTCAATTCATGTTAAAAAGCCAAAAGGATACTCCATTAAAGAAATAAACGTTTCTTGTACTCCTATTAGAGGGATAAAACGTCATCATAATTCATTAATTTGTATGAATAAATAACTGTTTATTGTAAACTCCTATAAGACAACCCAAAAATCTCTACCATCATTTGTTTCTTATAAGTAAAGGGTCAAAAGAAGAACTTGCATTAAAATTGAAGAAGACAGAAAAAAGAAGCGATACTACAAACTCAAGGTGAAGGGAGAACGCGAGTAGCACCCCAAAAATGTGTTATGATGAGAAGGGATAGCAACTGTGGTATAACCTTTTTTTCCCTTTGATTTTTACTACGTTAGCTTCTTAGATGTCATGGTATAATCTTTTCTTTTCCTTTTAATTGGTTGCTTAACATTTTATCACAAAATTTCAGAAAAATAACAATGTTAATCAAGAATAAAATAGATATAATGTAAGAATTCGGTAGTTGTTAGGACACATAGCGTACTCTTCCTTTGATTAGATTTATTTCATTTCTATTCTCAAGAAAGAATATTTTCATGTAACAACAAAGTGAATATCTCCCTTTACACCCATGACAGATTTATTTTAAAAATGAAACCTTAGCCTTCCTGTCGGACGGGGAAATAAAGGGGTGGCCCGCTCTTATTCTTTAGAGTTGGTTTATGTATTTTCCTTAAATGGTGACAATTTCTTTTTACATAATCAACGAATTGAAAGTATTTTCATATTTTTCTACGAATTGTGGTATTCCTTTTTTTATTTAGAATTTTAACTGAGGAATTATTCATATTCCTCTCTCCAAAAAATAATAGCAGACAAATATATATATTTTGTATATTAAGTATAAATATACATAGAGTGTACTTAATATATACATAAACAATGTATATATTTGGACTGCCGCCGGTAATTAATTATATTCGACAAACCCGTTTTAAAATTAAGCATGTCCACAAGTTAAAAATCATTACAATTTATAATAGATAAGTAAGTCACTGCTATCATTTTATATAATTTTAGTTTGTTGTCTTCTAATTACATAATCGAGGCTAAATTTGGTCTTGTGATTTCTTAAGTTATTAAATTTTTAACTTGATTACCTAACATTAATTTGAACTCATATTTCTAAAGAAAATGTTTACATTTGTTACTTAATTTATTTATAGAAATTAGTTTTGTATGTATAGACATACATGAAATTTTTGGTCTCCTCCTACCTAAACTAATTTACAACAACAAAAATATTGTAAATTTACTTATGATTTCTATACCACGCGAAGCGCGGATAGATTTACTAGTTATTAATAAAAACTAGACGTTATAGAACTTAACAATTCTAGGGAAATAAAGGTTTCTTATAGTAATGGACAAAAGCTGGTAAATCAAAAGATGGGAGCTCTTAATTCTTTAAGCTTTCGAATACTTCAATGCTGCCTCTATGCTTTACTAATACATTGGCAACACTGTTTGCCTCTCCGTAAAAAAGATTAATTCCCAGGTTTTCTAGCATCTACATAATTGATGTTATTTTACAAAATATTTATTATTCTAATTCTATGTAGTCTGTTTCTGTTGGCCTAAGCGGTTTTGATTTTGATGATTGACAAAGGAACACATGCATGAATCAGGTCCATGGACAATGTACACATGTGACATGCAGAATCAAGCAACAGATATGCACGTGAAAGGGATAAGTATAAGTGGTTATTTCTGCTAATCCCTGAACGAAAAGGTTGCATATTTGATAAGGAGCAGGACTCCTTACTTGAAGAGAACTCTATCCAAGATAAGGAAAGAGTTAGAAGTTGAAGATAACTAGAACTCTTCCACCAAGGAAGAGTAAAGCATTAGACTTCTAGTTAATCTTTATTTACTAACTCTATATATATCAGTTGTGTTCTCTTTTACAGGTAATGCACACATACTGAAGTTAAGCACGAATTGAGAGCAAAATAGCAAGATATTTTGTGAGCAATTCCTGTGAGAGAGACATAGTGAAGTTAAGCATGAATTGAGAGCAAAATAGCAAGGCATTTTGTGAGCAATTCCTGTGAGATTTAAGAGTGCAATCCTAAAGCTACACGAACCAGATTGAGGAACCATCTCCATAAAGAGTTTTATGTGTCTTTCTTTATTTCTAGTTCAAAGTGTAGTAGGCATTTTGAGTTGTACCTTTTAGCTTTCTAAGAAGCAAATTCTACTAGGTACCCGAGTTGTATCATTCAAGTTAGAGTTAACTTGAAGTAGTCGCAACAACATGTGGCATGTTGCTATAAGGGTTAGAGTTAATCCTTAGGTTTGCAAGAGGTTGTAAACTCTAGTTGTATTGTTCAAGTTAGAGTTAACTTGAAGCAGTCGCAACAGCATGTGGCTGGTTGCTACAAGGGTTAGAGGTAATCCTTAGGGTTTGCAAGAGTTTGTAAACTTTGTTGTTGGCTCAGAGTTGTAGTGAAGTGTTTAGGAAAAATCCTATTGGGCAGTAGGCCATGGTTTTTTCACCTTTTGAGTTGGGTGTATTTCACGTAAAAATCTTTGTGTTCTTTACTTTTTGCATTATTTATTCCGCAACTGTAGTGTAAGGAACGCATAGAAGAACCATATCCTTCGATAATCCAGTGCACGCGAAAATCAAGCACCACACAAATCTCCCCTCCCCTCTTGTGTGGTATTGAAGTATAAAATATCAATTGGTATCAGAGCTGGTTATCCTTGAAGAGGCTAACACCTTAGGAGAAGATCAAGATGAGTGCACCACCTAAAAACTGGGAAGGACAATCCAATGCTAGGCCACCACTCTTCAACGGCCAGTACTACTCCTGGTGAAAAAACAGAATGAGAGACCACATCATAGGAGAGGACTATGAGCTATAGGACATTGTCACTGATGGTCCCCTAGCTACCATGAAGAAAAATATTGAAGGAGTAGATGTGCCAAAAATAAGAGTTGACTGCACTGCTGAGGACTTGAGGAAATGGGAGAAGAATGCTAAGGAAAAAAAATGGTTTGTGTGTGGACTTGGTCCAGACGAGTACAACAGAATTCAAAGTTGTACCACTGCTAAGAAAATTTGGGACACTTTGCAAGTGGCCCATGAAGGAACACCTCAAGTGAAGAGGTCCAGAGGAACGCTACTATATTCTCAATATGAGAATTTCACCATGAAGGAAAGGGAAACCATCCAAGAGATGTATACAAGGTTCACCACATTGACAAATAAACTTAAGTCTCTTAGAAGGTTTATTCCTGAAGAAGGAAGAGTTGAGAAGATTTTGACAAGGGTTCTGCCAGTTACTTAGGAGAGCAAAATCACTGCCATTCAGGAATCAAAGAATATTGCCACTCTTAAGTTGGATGAGCTAATTGGAAATCTCACTGCTTATGAACTTAGAAGGAAAACCATGAAGATGGATGTACCCAAGAAGAAAAGGAGCCTGACACTCAGAATCACTGAAGGTTCTGATCTAGAAGATGATGAAATGGCTATGATCACAAAGGACTTCAAGAAGTACCTAAAGAGAGTAAGGGGTCCTTCAAGAAATGGAAGCTACAACAAATCAAAGGTTCCTGAAAGGCAAACCAATGAGGGATGCTACAAGTGTGGTAAGACTGATCACCACATCAAGAACTGCCCTCAATGGAAAATTGAATGGAAGAAGGAAAGAGCTGAACGAAGAAATAGAAAGAAGGAACAGGTTCAACCCAAGAAGAACAAAGGATCAACAAAGGCTATGGTTGCTGCTTGGGAAGAAAGCTCAGATGAAAGCTCAAATGATGAAGATGGAGATGAACAAGCACTTATGGCCATTGGAGAATCTGATGAGGAATCCGAGGTAAGTTCAATTCATCTCAAAGACAAGATTAAATTTTTATCTAAAGAAAGGCTATCTGAATTACTTCTAGATTTCATTGATGAATCTGAGGATGTAAACAATGAAAAGGAACATTTGTCTAAGGAATGTGTGATTTTGAAAGCAAAGTGTAAGAACCTGGAACTTAGGGTTTGTGAGACTATAAGTGAAAATACTGCATTAAAGAACCAGGTTCATGCATTTGAATCAAATGTCTTAGAACTTAGATCTGAAAATATAAAGTTAAAGTTAGGGACAGGAAAAGAGATAGCAAGTGATATACAACTCAACCTAGAGGATGACTTAAGGAAGGTTAAAGATGAGCTATACAAAAAGAAAGAAAATGTAAGAGTTTTGAAAGAGGACTTAACAAAGGTTAAACATGAGCTTGATAGAACATGTAAATGGAACTGGTCCTCTGATGCACTTTCATGGCTACAAGAACATCATAGTAGCAATAGAAAATGACTTGGCTTTGGGAAATCTTCACCTAAGTGGGATCCAAAAAGCAAGTACCTCACACTCCCTGAGAACAAGATTTGCACACACTGTGGTAACACTGGTCACTATAAAAGTAAATGTACTGCAAAAGAGAAGGCAAGTCAAAAGAACAAAAATTTTGTTCAAGGGAAAAATAGGTTGCCAAGTTGGGCTAAAAAGAATGTGATTTATCCTTTTGCCTATAGAAAGGGACCCAAACTAGTTTGGGTTCCTAAGACTAACCCCTAATTTTCTTTTGCAGGTCCAAGTGAAGGGGAGCAGCCAAATATGGTACATGGATAGTGGCAGCTCAAAGCACATGACAGGAAGCAAAAACAAGTTCCTTTCACTTGAGGACCTCAAAGGAGGTAATGTCTCCTTTGGAAATGGAAGAAATGTGAGATCATTGGGGTTGGAAAGGTAGGTAAGACTGATTCTCACTCTATTGAGAATGTCTACTTGATAGATAGCCTAAAATACAGTCTAATTAGTATATCACAACTGTGTGATAGAGGTAACTTGGTAGCATTCACCTCTACCAAATGTTTTGTGATTAATCTTACCACTGACAAGATTGTTTTGCAGGGAAAAAGAGTGAACAATATATATATTGTAGATTTGTCCACACTTTCAGAAAATAAACTCATTTTCTTAAGTATGTTGGACAATGATCCCCTCCTTTAGCACAAGAGACTTGGACATGCAAGTCTGAGTCAACTCAACACATTAGTCTCCAAGGACCTGGTGATAGGGTTGCCTAACATCAAGTTCAAGGAAGACAAAGTTTGTGAGGCTTGTGTAAGTGGGAAGCAGGTAAGATCCTCTTTTAAATGCAAGAAAGTGGTAAGCACCACCAGGACGATGGAATTGGTCCATATGGATCTCTGTGGTCCAATGAGAACATTAAGCAGATGTGGTAAAAGATATGTGATGGTGCTTGTTGATGATTACTCTAGGTTTACTTGGACATTGTTTTTAATATCTAAAGATGAAGCATTTGATATGTTTACTTCTTTTGTTAGAAAAACTCAGAAACAACCAGGTAATCAACTTGACTCAATTAGGTCTGATCATGACACTGAATTTGAAAATGCTAAATTTGTTGAATTTTGTGATAAGCATGGCATAGATCATAGTTTTTTTGCGCCTAGGACTACACAATAAAATGGAATAGTTGAAAGAAAGAATAGGACACTTGAAGATATGGCTAGGAGTATGCTTCTTTCTAGTAAACTGCCACATAGCTTCTGGACAGAAGCTGTAAATACTGCATGCTACATTATAAATAGGTGCATGACTAGACCTCTTGTAGAGAAGACTCCCTATGAGTTACTTAAAGGGAGAAAACCAAACATATCCCATCTTAGGGTATTTGGATGCAAGTGCTTTGTGCACAACAATGGTAAAGACTGCCTAGGTAAGTTTGATCCCAGAAGTGATGATGGAGTATTCTTGGGATATTCTTCACATAGAAAAGCTCATAAGGTCTATAACAAAAGAACTATGTGTGTAGAAGAAAGTATTCATATGGTTTTTGATGAAACTAACATTCTTTCTGAGAGGCAGGAACATGATGATGAAGCAATTGGGCTGGTAAGAAACTCAAATGAAACCATAGCCCAGACTGAAGCTGCACTAGAGGAAGGAACAAGTGATGGAACATGTTCTTCCACCCAGGGCAACATGACAGGGGGAATATAACAAAGAGGAAATGACTTTCAAACCTCAAGGGAACCTGTCCATGAACCTGTTCCACAGCAACAAAGCATTGAAGGAACATCATGGGGAAACCAGTTGGTTGTAAAATCTTACAAGTATCAAAGTTCTCATCTCATTGAGAACATAATCACTGATCCAACCTCTTGAATCAAAACTAGATTTTCATTAAAAAATTCTTTGTGCTTTTGATGCCTTCTTATCTCTTATTGAACCTAAAAATGTTGCTGAGGCTTTGCAAGATGCAGACTGGGTAAATGCAATGCAAGATGAACTCAACCAATTTGAAAGGAGTCAAGTTTGGCATCTGGTACCAAGACCCAAGGACAGATCAGTAATTGGCACAAAATGGGTCTTCAGAAACAAACTTGATGAAGATGGAACAGTTACAAGGAACAAGGCAAGATTGATGGTTCAAGGATATAGCCAAGAAAAGGGCATAGACTATGATGAATACTTTGCTCCAGTTGCAAGGTTGGAAGCAATAAGACTCCTCATAGCTTTTACTGCTTACATGGAATTCACCCTTCACAAGATGGATGTCAAGAGTGCCTTCCTCAATGGATATTTAAAGGAAGAAGTGTGTGTCAAGTAACTGTAATGATCCGGCCAGTTGTTTTGAGTGTATTAGCCCTGATCCCCTATTAACTGCTTCCCCCGTATCTTTTTCTTCTTATGTGACTTGCCGAGAGGTTGTTGTTGTGGTTTCGGAGTGAATTAGGACACTTAGTCCCTAAAACGGAGGATTAAGACTTAGGATTTTGACTGTAGTTGAAATTGTGTGAAGACGACTCCGGAATGGAGTTTCGTCGATTCCGTTAGCTCCGTTAGGTGATGTTAGACTTAGGAGAATGTTTGGAATGTGAATTGGAGGTCTGTAGCTAAATTAGGCTTGAAATGACGAAAGTTGAATTTTTGGGAAGTTTGACCAGTAGTGGACTTTTTGATATCGGGGTCGGATTCCAATTCCGGAAGTTTGAGTAGGTCCGTAATGTCGAATATGACTTGTGTAAAAAATTTGAGGTCAATCGGACGTGGTTTGATAGGTTTGGGCATCAGTTGTGGAAGTTTGGAACTTTGAAGTTCATTAGGCTTGAATCGAGGTGTAATTCGTGTTTTTAGCTTTGTTTGATGTGATTTAAAGGCTCGACTAAGTTCGTATGGTGTTTTAGGACTTGTTGGTATGTTTGATTGAGGTCCCGGGGGCCTCGGGTGAGTTTTGGATGGTTATCAGATCATTTTTGGACTTGGAAGATTTTCTGGTGCTGGGCTGGTTCTGGTGTAATCGCACCTGCGCAAGACTGCCCGCAGGTGCAAAGTGAGAGTGCAGAAGCGGACAGGATTCCGCAGGTGCGGCCCCTTCATCGCAGGTGCGGAGGTAGAGGGGAATAAGTGGTTTACGCAGAAGCGCTCATTTTTCCGTACAAGCGCACGTGCAGGTACGAGCCTAGGCTCCGCAGGTGCGGAAATACCTGGGCAGTGTTTAAACCGGAAGGGCTTCATGATTTTTGTCATTTTGGACTTTGCAAACTCGGTTTAGGGTGATTTTTGAGAGCATTTTCGAGAGATTTCTTGAGGTAATTCCCTTGTGCTTATTTTTGATCAATAATCTTGCTTCCCCATTTATTTTCCCACCTAGTTAGGGTGTATTTAAGGTGAAAAATGGGAGTTAGAGGTTAGGGATTTGGTGAGTTGATTTGAGGAATTGAGTAGCGATTTGGTGTCGGATTTTGATAATTTTGGTATGGGTGAACTCGTGATCGAGTGAGTGTTCGTATTTTGTGACTTTTACCAGATTCCGAGACATGGGCCCAGGACAACTTTTTAGGATGGATTTCGGGATTTTTTTAAAGTCTTGATTTCATTAATTAGATTAGTCTATTATAGTTGTATTTATGATATGTAATTATTTTGGCTAGATTTGGGCCATTTGTAGATGGATATTCATGGAAAAGGCATTGTTACCAATTGATCGAGCTTGGTTCGAGGTAAGTGGCTTGCCTAACCTTGTGTGGGAGAAATCCCCTTAGGATTTGGTACGGTTGTGATATGTGAGCGCCATGTACGTGAGGTGACGAGTACGTACACGGGCTATTTGTTGTAAAACCCGATTTATTTTACTGAGTAGCAACCTGTTTTTCCTTAAATTTTAGTTATACCGTTTAAATGAGTATTAGTCTGTTTTCGTTCTTAATTGATCTATTTCAATATGTGTAGTTATCTTGTTTAGTCTAATATCGCATGTCTACATGCTTTAACTGCTCATTTGAACTCTGTGAATCATGCCTAGTTGATTTCCTGCTTTTTCTTGTTCTTTATCAGTATAACTATAGAAATCTTGCTGTTAACTGTTGTAATTATCGGTTGAGCTGTGTGTTTACTTTTGAGACTATGAGGCGGTTCCTCGGGAGTTCTCCCTGCATATTTACTTCTGAGACTATGAGGCGGTACCTTGGGAGTTCTCCCTATATATTTACTTTTGAGACTACGAGGCGGTTCCTCGGGAGTTCTCCCTGTATATGTACTTTTGAGACTATGAGGCGGTACTTCGGGAGTGATACCTATATATTCATTTTGGGACTACGAGACGGTATCTTAGGAGATCCCCTATGGTTTACCCCTGTGTTTTGTACTGTTGCCTTGCTGTGTTTCCTTTTGTTAAATTCTTGTCTCTTATTATACTGTATATTCTCTTGCCTTATTTATTATTTACTAGTGGTCCTGACCTAACCTCGTCACTACTCGACTGAGGTTAGGCTTGGCACTTACTGGGTACCTTTGTGGTGTACTCATACTACTCTTTTGCACATGTTTTTGTGTGTAGATCCAGGTACTTCTTATCAGCCTCGCTACTAGCTGAGAGTGCTTGTTGTTGCACGGAGACTTCAAGGTACATCTGCTGCGTCCGCAGACCTCGGAGTCCCCCTCTATTCTCTCCTATGTCATTTACCTTTCGTACTTCTTTTGTTAGACTCTGGTGTATAGAGATTCTAGTTTCCTTCTGTAGCTTGTGACTTATGATGTTCTGGGTTTTGGGAAGACTGTGTATTTATAGAGTATTGGTTATTGTAGATGCCGAGCGGCATTGTTACTAGTAACTCAGTTATCCACTGCTGTTAGTTGCCAAGTTTTATTTTCGTTTTGTATTTTCCGCAATTTGTTAGGCTTACCTAGTCGTAGAGACTAGGTGCCGTCACGGCGTTATACGGAGGGAGTTTGGGTCGTGACAAGTTGGTATCAGAGCTCTAGGTTTATAGGTGTCGTGAGTCACAAGCAGGTTTAGTAGAGTCTCGCAGATCGGTACAGAGACGTCTTTATTTATCTTCGGGAGGCTATGAAACTGTTAGGAAAAATTACACTTCTTTGATTCCTTGTCATGCGAAATTATTGACTTCAAAATTCTAAACTTCTGTATTCTATTCTCTCACATATGGTGAGGACACGTACAAGTAGATCTAATGACCAGGCACCCCGCGCCCCCAGCTAGAGTCGCGAGAGACCGGGGCCGGGGCCAGGGCCGGGGTAGAGGCTGGGGATGTCCATGCGGTGCAGCCCGAGCACTCGCATGAGTTGCTATAGTGGAGGAACCCAGTAGCTCCAGCTGGAGGGCAGACACTTGAGGTACCTGTTGCTGCACCAGCCTTCCAGGAGAGTCTAGCCCAGTTTCTGAGCATGTTCAGCACCTTAGCTCAGGCTGGATTGATTCCACTTGCTCCTGCCACATCTCAGGCTGGGGGAGGAGCACAGACTCCCATCGCCGGTACTCCAGAGTAGCGGGTTCAAGTCGACCAGGTTCCAGAGATTATACTGATGTAGCCAGTAGCTCCAGCTTAGCCTGAGGTTAGGGCAGTAGTTTCTGAGGCGGAACAACTCAGACTTGAGAGGTACAAGAAGTACCACCCTCCTACCTTCAGTGGATGGGCGTCAGAGGATGCCTAGGGTTTTCTAGAGGATTGTCACCATATTCTTCGTACTATGGGTGTAGCAGAGTCGAGTGGGGTTTCTTTTACTACATTCCAGCTTAGAGGAGCAGCCTATCAGTGGTGGCGTGCTTATGAGTTGGGTAGTCCAGCTGAGGCAACTTCACTTACATGGACTCAGTTCTCGGACATGTTCTTAAGAGAGTATGTCTCTCAGATCCTCAGGGACGCATGGCGCGCAGAGTTTGAGCAGTTGCGCCAGGGTGCTATGACTATATCAGAGTATGCAGTTCGCTTCAGTGATTTGGCCCGACATGCACCGGCCTTGGTTGCCACAGTTCGAGAGAGGGTTCTTCGGTTTATTGATGGACTCCACCCTAGTATCAGGCTTAGCATGGCCCGGGAGTTGGAGATGGATATTTCTTACTAGCAGGTTGTGAGTATTGCTTGGAGATTGAAGGGTATGCTTGCTCGGGAGAGAGAGGAGAGGGAGGCCAAGGGGTCTCGAAAGTCTGGCACTTATAGTGGTACTCGTGCCCCAGCTGCAGTTCGCCATGGTAGGGGCTATGGGAGTCACCCCATTCATTCATCTCTTCCAGCCGCCAGTGGTATTCCAATCCCTTTTAGGCCCTAGGAGCCTTATTATGCACCGCCAGTATCTAGTGCACCTCCTGCATGGGGTACTTTTAGAGGTCAGTCCAGCAGACCTGGCCCAAGACGGTAACATCAGCCACACTCTCCGAGAGCTTGTTTTGAGTGTGGTGACACTCACTATATGGTGAGGGATTGCCCTAGACTTAGGAGGGGTGCACCTCCACAGACTTCTCAGCCATTGCGTGCTCCACCGGGTCCTCAGGCTATGATTCCAGCACCAGCTACTGCCCCACCTGCTCAGCCAGCTCGAGGTGGAGGTCGGGGAGGTCGAGGTTGCCATAGAGGGGGAGGTCATGCCATATATTATGCTCTTCCTACTCGTACAGAGGCAGTTGCTTTCGACTCTGTCATTACATGTATTATTCTGGTCTGTCATAGAGATGCATCGGTCTTATTTGGTCCAGGCTCCACTTATTCCTATGTGTCCTCTTATTTTGCCCCGTATTTGGGCATATCTCGGGATTCTTTGAGTTCCCCCTATTTATGTGTCTACTCCTGTGAAAGATTCTCTTGTTGTGGATAACGTGTATTGGTCGTGTTTGATTGCTCTTAGTGGTTTTGAGACCAGAGCCGATTTATTATTACTCAGCATGGTAGACTTTGATATTATCTTGGGCATGGACTGGTAGTCGCCCCATTATGCTATTATTGATTGTCACGCTAAAATCGTGACGCTGGCTATGCCAGGATTACCGCGATTAGAGTGGAGAGGTACCTTAGAGTATACTCCCAACATAGTTATTTCATTTCTTAAATCTCAATGAATGGTTGAGAAGGGTTGTGACGCGTATCTAGCTTATGTGAGATATGTCAGTATTGATACCCCTACAGTTGAGTCAGTCCAAGTGGTGAGGGATTTTCCTGACGTATTTCTAGCTGATCTTTCGGGCATGCCGCCCGATAGAGATATTGATTTATTTTCGGGCACTCAGCCCATCTATATTCCTCCGTATCATATGGCTCCTTCTAAGTTGAAACAATTTAAGGAGCAGTTACAGGAGTTTCTTGATAAGGGATTCATTCGGCCCAGTGTGTCACCTTGGGGTGCTCCTATCTTGTTTGTGAAGAAGAATGATGGCTCTATGCGTATGTGCATTGATTATCGCCAGCTAAACAAATTTACAATGAAGAACATGTATCCATTGCCTCGTATTAATGATTTATTTGATCAGTTAAAGGGTGCCAGAGTGTTTTCCAAGATTGACTTACGTTCAGGCTATCATCAGTCAAAGATTCGGGAGCCAGATATCCCGAAAACTTCCTTCAGAACTCGGTATGGTCACTACGAGTTCCTTGTGATGTCTTTTGAGCTGACAAATGCCCCAACAACTTTTATTCACTTGATGCACAGTGTGTTCCATCCTTATCTTGACTCGTTTGTTTATTGACGACATTATGGTGTACTCCCGGATTCGGGAGGATCATGAGCAGCACTTGATGACTGTGCTTCAGACCTTGAGAGAAAAAAGGTTATATGCAAAATTCTCAAAGTGTGAGTTTTGGCTAGACTCAGTGGCATTCTTGGGTCATGTAGTATCGAGTTATGGGATTCAGGTGGATCCGAAGAAAGTGGAAGAAGTGCAGAGTTGGCCTAGACCATCATCAGCTATGGAGATCCGGAGTTTTCTTGGTTTAGTGGGGTATTACAACCGTTTTGTAGAGGGATTCCCATCCATTGCAGCACCTATGACCAGGCTGACCCAGAAGGGTGCTCCGTTCAAGTGGGCAGAGGAGTGTGAGGAGAGCTTTTAGAAGCTCAAGACAGCTTTGACTACTGCCCCAGTATTGATATTGCCTTCAGGTTGGGGTTTTATACAGTATACTGTGATGCATCGCAGATTGGTCTCGGCACGGTGTTGATGCAGGATGGTAGGGTGATTGCCTACGCGCCCAGACAACAGAAGATGCATGAAAAGAACTATCTTGTCCATGACCTTGAGTAAGCAGCTATTGTTCATGCCTTGTAGATTTGGCAGCACTATATGTACGGTGTTCCTTGTGAGATTTACACCGATCATCGGAGTTTGGAGCATCTGTTCAAATAGAATGATCTTAACTTGGGTCAGCGGAGGTGGTTGGAGTTGCTTAAGGATTATGATATCACCATTTTGTACCATCCTGGGAAGGTCAATATGGTGGCTGATGCTTGAGTCGTCGGGCGGAGAGTTTGGGGAGCTTAGCATATCTACCAGCAGCAGAGAGGCCATTGGCATTGGATGTTCAGGCCTTAGCCAAATAGTTTGTTAGATTTGATATTTCTGAGCCGAGTCGAGTATTGGCTTGTGTGGTCTCTCGGTCTTCTCTTTATTATCGTATCAGGGAGCGTCAGTATAATGACCCATATCTGCTTGTCCTTTAGGACACGGTCCAGCACGGTGATGCTAAGGAGGTCACTTTGGGGATGATGGTTCATTGAGGATGCAGGGCAGGTTATGCATGCTCAATGTAAATGTTTTGCGAGAGTTGATTCTTCAGGAGGCTCACAGTTGGCGGTACTCCATTCATCCGGGTGCCGCGAAGATGTATCAGGACTTGAGGCAGCATTACTGGTGGAGGAGGATGAAGAAAGACAGAGTGGAGTATGTGGCTCGCTGTCTAAATTGCCAGCAGGTGAAGTATGAGCATCAATAGCCAGGTGGGTTGCTTCAGAAGTTAGAGATTTCAGAGAGGAAATGGGAGCGGATCACTATGGATTTCATTGTTGGACTCCCACGGACTCAGCAGAAGTTTGATGCCGTTTGGATAATTGTGGATAGGCTGACCAAGTCAGCTCATTTCATTCCTGTGATGACTACTTATTCTTCTGAGCAGTTGGCTCGAATTTATATCCGCGAGATTATCAGGCTTCATGGCGTACCGGTATCTATCACCTCTGACCGGGGTACGCAGTTTACATCACGATTCTGGAGGGCTGTACAGTAGGAGTTGGGTACTCGGGTTGAGCTAAGCACAACATTTCACCCTCAGACAGACGGACAGTCAGAGCGCACTATTCAGATATCGGAGGATATGCTCCGCGCTTGTGTGATAGATTTTGGGGGTGCTTGGGATCAGTTCTTGCCACTTGCGGAGTTTTCCTAGAACAACAGTTATCAGTCGAGCATTCAGATGGAACCGTATGAGGCTCTGTATGATAGGCGGGGTCGGTCTCCAGTGGGTTGGTTCAAGCCGGACGAGGCTAGATTATTGGATACGGACTTGGTTCAGGATGCCCTGGATAAGGTGAAGGTGATTCAGGATCGACTTCGCACAGCCCAGTCCAGACAGAAAAGTTATGCGGACCGGAAGGCTCGCGATGTTGCATTCATGGTTGGAGAGCGGATCTTGCTCCGTGTTTCACCTATGAATGGCGTTATGAGGTTCGGAAAGAAGGACAAGCTGAGCCCAAGGTTTATCGGCCCATTTGAGGTGTTGCGACATGTTGGGGAGGTTTCTTATGAGTTTGCCTTACCTCCAGTATCATAGGGGTCCATCTAATATTCCATGTTTCTATGCTTCGGAAGAATCACGGTAATACGTCTCATGTGTTGGATTTCAGCTCAGTCCAGTTGGATAAAGATCTATCTTATATTGAGGAGCGAGTGGCTATTTTGGACAGGCAGATTCGAAAGCTAAGGTCAAAGAACATTGCTTCCGTGAAGGTTCAATGGAGGGGTCAGCCGGTCGAGGAGGCTACCTGGGAGACTGAGCATGATATGCGCAACTTCTATCCTCATATTTTCACCACTTCATGTATGTCTCTATACTCGTTCGAGGACGAACGATTATTTTAAGAGGGGGATGATGTAACGACCCGGCCAGTCATTTTGAGTGTATTAGCCCCGATCTGCTATTAATTACTTCCCCCGTATCTTTTTCTGCTTATGTGAATTGCCGGGAGGTTGTTGCTGTGGTTTCGGAGTGAATTGGGCCACTTAGTCCCTACAACAGAAGCTTAAGCCTTAGGATTTTGACCGTTGTCAGAACTGTGTGAAGACGACTCCGCAATGGAGTTTCGTCGGTTCTGTTAGCTCCGTTGGGTGATTTTGGACTTAGGAGCATGTCCGGAATGTGAATTGGAGGTCTGTAGCTAAATTAGGCTTGAAATGGCGAAAGTTGAATTTTTGGGAAGTTTGACCGGTAGTGGACTTTTTGATATCGGAGTCGGATTCTGATTTCGGAAGTTGGAGAGGTCCGTAATGTCGAATATGACTTGTGTGCAAAATTTGAGGTCAATCGGACGTGGTTTGATAGGTTTCGATATCGGTTGTGGAAGTTTGAAACTTTGAAGTTCATAAGGCTTGAATCGAGGTGTAATTCATGTTTTAAGCGTTGTTTGATGTGATTTAAAGGCTTGACTAAGTTTGTATGGTATTTTATGACTTGTTGGTATGTTTGGTTGAGGTCCCAGGGGCCTCGGGTGAGTTTCGAATGGTTATCAAATCAGTTTTGGACATGGAAGATTTTCTAGTGGTGGGCTAGTTCTGGTGTAATCGCACTTGCGCAAGGCTGCCCACAGGTGCAAGCTCGCAGGTGCGAAGTGAGACCGCATAAGTGGACAGGATTCCGCAGGCGCGCACCCGCAGGTGCGGCCGTTCATCGCAGGTGCGGAGGCAGAGGGGAATAAGTGGTTTGCACAGAAGCGCTCATTTTTTCGCACAAGCGCACGCGCATGTGCGAGCCCAAGCTCCACAGGTGCGGAAATGCCTGGGCAGTATTTAAAGCCAAAGGGCTTCGTGATTTTTGTCATTTTGGACTTAGCAAACTCGGTTTTGGGCGATTTTTGAGAGTATTTTTGAGAGATTCCTTGAGGTAAGTCCCTTGTGCTTATTTTTTTATCAATAATCTTGCTTCCCCATTTGTTTTCCCACCTAGTTAGGGTGTATTTAAGGTGGAAAATGGGATTTGGAGGTTAGGGATTTGGTGAGTCGATTTGAGGAATTGAGTTGCGATTTGGTGTCGTATTTTGGTATGGGTGAACTCGTGGTCGAGTGGGTGTTCGTATTTTGTGACTTTTACCCGATTCCGAGATGTGAGCTCAGGTCGACGTTTTAGGAAGAATTTCTGAATTTTTGTTAAAGTCTTGATTTCATTAATTAGATTAGTCTATTATAGTTGTATTTATGATATATAATTGTTTTGGCTAGATTTGGGCTATTCGGAGACGGATATTTATGGAAAAGGTATTGTTACCAATTGATTGAGCTTAGTTTGAGGTAAGTGGATTACCTAACATTGTGTGGGGGAAATCCCCTGAGGATTTGGTACTGTTGTGATATGTGAGCGCCATGTACGTGAGGTGATGAGTACGTACACGAGCTATTTTACTGAGTAGCAACCTGTATTTCCTTAAATTTGAGTTATACCGTTTAAATGAGTATTAGTCTGTTTTCATGCTTAATTGAGCTATTCCAATATGTGTAGTTATCTTGTTTAGTCTAATATCGCATGTCTACGTGCTTTAACTGCTCATTTGAACTTTGTGAAGCATGCCTATTTGATTTCATGCTTTTCCTTGTTCTTTATCAGTATAACTGTAGAAATCTTGTTGTTAACTATTGTAATTATCGGTTGAGCTGTGTGTTTACTCTGGAGACTACAAGGCAGTTCCTCGGGAGTTCTCCCTGTAAATTTACTTTTGAGACTATGAGGCGGTTTCTCGGGAGTTCTCCCTGCATATTTACTTTTGAGACTACGAGGCGGTTCCTCAGGAGTTCTCCCTGTATATTTACTTTTGAGACTACGAAGCGGTACCTCGAGAGTGCTCCCTGTATATTCATTTTGGGACTACGAGACGGTATCTCGGGAGATCCCATGCGGTTTACCCCTGTGTGTTGTACTGTTGCCTTGCTGTGTTTTCTTTTGTTAAATTCTAGTCTCTTATTATATTGTATATTCTCCCGCCTTATTTATTATTTACCAGTGGGCCTGACCTGACCTCATCACTACTCGACCGAGGTTAGACTTGACACTTACTGGGTACTATTGTTGTGTACTCATACTACTCTTCTGCACATGTTTTTGTGTGTAGATCCAGGTACTTCTGTCACGCCCCGAGCCTGGGGGTGAGACCAGCACCCGGTCCCTCATCTATCCTTGTGTACCAACTTGCGACTCAGGAATTCTGGACATATAATGTCATACTTTGGCCAGGGGCCACATTGCAAGACAATTTGTGAAGCAAAATATAAAACTGAATAGAAACTAACACTGACTAAATGTCAACATAAAGCTGGGCCGGCAAGGCCGTCATAACTACTATAACTGACAAGCCAACAAAATACACGTACAGGGCCTACAAGCCCAACATACTGCACTAACTGACAGGATATGTCTACAAGCCTCTACTGATGGATGTACTGTGATCGGAACAGGGCCCCGACTTACCCATAACCTATCTACATACATACATGAGATGTACACAAAACTTCTAGACCCGGCAACTCCGAAGGACGGGGAGCTTACCGATAAAGCTGAACTCGGGCAACACCTACTGAGGAGGTCTACCAGTCTGTCTGTCTGAACCTGCACGCATGAAACGCAGCGCCCTAAGGAAGGGACGTCAGTAAGAAATAGTGTACCGAGTATGTAAGGCAATATACTGAAAGCTGAAACTGAACTGATAATATAATAACTGAAAGCAACTAATTTAAAGATATGCTTACCTGCTGATACTGACTCAACTCTCTCAATATAGTAAGTAAAATAGCTGTCCGGCCCTATAGGTCTTGGTATATATATATATAACTGCTCTGTCGTAGTAGGCTCGCTCATAGGCACTCGGCCATACTAGGCTCTGTATCTCGGCCAACTGGGCTCGCTCATAGGCGCTCGGCCACAGTAGGCTCGGTATATAACTTACCATCTGATCAGAGGTTGCCCAATAGGGGCTTGTCCATCGATTATAGTTTGATGGTAATGAAAATACTGTAATACTGTATATATAGACTTTCTGCTCTCTTGATTGGAAAAAGGAAATACTCAATTGAATATGAAGTCCCGATAAGGAGAATATTGTAACTTGCAAGACTAGGAAAATATACGTAAATTCCGGGACATGAATTTTTTCTTTATACCTCGTTATCAAACTTGTGTAATTACGAGATCATGCCAAAATGAAGAAAGGGCTTAGCCTTAACATACCTGGAGTATGAAAAAAATTCCGTATGATATTCTTGGAAAAGGTAGCACCGTACTCCCTTAGAATCGAAAAATCTTACGTTGCTAATATGTAAATAATTCTCGCTGGAATTGTTGAAACTTGTAGGAATCACGTTGCTTAATGTAAGATTTAGAATCTGACTTAAGTGTTTGAAAATGAAAAGTTGGAAACATATCAGTAATGGCCAACGTTCCCCACTTCTAATTGTAGTGTTATTTTGTAGGAATTTGTAAGCACTCACTTGCTAATGTGCAAAGCTCACATCTTAATTGTATTGACAATGTTGGAACGTTACTATCTTTGCCCAAGGCTACATATTTTGATTTGTATTGAAAGTGTTGGAATTGATGTGTCTTGAAATCCATACATTACGTTTCCACCTAATCCCAAATGACCCTTAGTCATTTGTTTGGTTAGCTCCTTGCTGCCACGTGGGGTGGGGTGGGAAATGTTAATCTTTATCCATTTATTAGGTAATTAGGTAATGTCCCGTTATCCGGTAATTAATCAATTACCCGCATAATTAAGAATTGTCTCAAATTACTTAAAATTCTACTCATTTTTAATATACTTTATAAATCATACTAATCACGTTCATATGGTACCTTGTATGGTACTAGTCCATAAATATCGAGTATTATAGCTCGGACCGTATTTTATCCCAAATCGACAACCTTCAACGAAACTCATTTTCTTAATTCGTGTACCCTGTATCCTTCATGGCACTTACTTATCGCTCGTTATAAATAGCATAAATATGCTAACCTCAAGATAATCTCATCCCCGAGTCTATGTCAATTAACTGAAGACGAAACTTTAACGTACGAGAAACGCGAGATGTAACATCCTTCCCCCCTTAGAAACATTCGTCCTCAAATATTTACTTTTAGATACCTTGGAAACGTTTTCCCAGAGTCTCCTTCGTATACTAGACTAAAACCATCCTTGCCACATTGGCCTCACACAACTGTCTATTATAATTTCGGAAAGTCAAAAATAAGAGCTTACCTGATGACCTACTGGCCTGAATAGAGCGGTGCTGAGGTATCCCATCTCGAGTCATATCTCGAGTTTGAAATAGGTGGGGGTATTTGGACTTCATTTCTTCCTCCGCTTCCCACGTCATCTCTTCCACATTCTTGCTTCTCCATAAAACCTTCACGGAGGCCACCTCCTTATTCCGAAGCTTGCAGATTTGTTGGTCTAGGATGGCAACCGGAATTTCCTCGTATGACAAGTCCTCCGTAATATGTACATCATCTGTGGGCACCACTCGGGTAGGATCGCCAATACACTTCCGTAACATAGATACGTGAAAAACCGGATGGACAGACTCTAATTCCGAGGGCAATTCCAACTCATAAGCTACTTGGCCCACTCTCCGAATAATCCTATAAGGCCCAATATACCGTGGGCTAAGTTTGCCTTTCTTGCCAAACCTCATCACACCCTTCATAGGTGACACCTTTAAGAATACCCAGTCATTAACGCCGAACTCTAAATCTCGTCGTCGCACGTCAGAATATGACTTCTGACGACTCTGAGCTGTCAACAGTCGCTCCCGGATGAGCTTTACTTTTTCTATGGTCTGCTCAACCAGGTCTGGCCCATGTAATCCAGATTCTCCAACATCAAACTGTTATGGATTTTAGAAAAATATGCAACCAGCAAGAAGGTTGAAAATAGGATTGAAAATCTGTCTCTAAAATTTTATTAATAATAGGGCTTTAAATATCCAAATAAATAAAGTAGTAGACTCCTCCTACAACTAAATTATTAAACTCTTACTATAATTAAAATTCTAAATCTTCTAGCAGACTCTTCCTAAAACTAAACAACTAATTATTCTAGAAAACAGTAGCAGTAACAGATGCAAAATCCAACACTCCTCCTTGCTTCTCTTGCTGCAGTCTAAAGAAGGTCATCCTCAATTCCTTTTTCTGCTATTAGTGCTTGTGCATGAGCATCTTTGAACTTGTACACTTTTGTAACATGACCTTTTTGTTTGCAATTTCCACATAATGCATTAGGTCTCCACCAACAAAATTTTTCTAAGTGTGTTTTCTTTTTGCAATATTTGCAATAAGGTTAATCGACTTTTTCTTTTTGGTGTTTCGCATAAAAAAATACCCTCAGTAACTTTGTCTTGTCTGAAGGCCCATCTATGCTCTTGTGCATAAAGAGCACTTATTAATTCTGCAACAGAGATGGTAGAGAGATCTTTAGACTCTTCCAGAGAGGAAATTTTTGAATTCAAATCTCTCGGGAATTGTCACAAGAATTTTTTCAACTATCTTGTCATCTTTGAAATCCTTGCCAAGTAACCTGATTTTATTAACAATTAAAGAAATTCAATCAGCATACTTAGCGATGATCTCATCATCTTGCATTCTAAGAGATTCAAAATCTCTTTTCAAATTTAAAATCTGATTTTGTATTGCCTTGTTCACTTCCTTGATACTCCTGTTTGAGTGTTTCCCAAGCTTCTTTTGATGTTTCACATGCAATGATTTTAGAGAAGATTGAATCTGCAACTGAATTTTGAATTATAGTTTTGGCTTTGTATTTTTTGGTTTTTTCATCTGAATGAGCTTTGATTTGGGCAAGGGTAGGATTTGGAGGAAGTGGTTGTATAAGTTTGTCTTCCATTACAACTTCCCATAGATCATAAGCTTCAAGATAAGATTTCATCTTCACTGACCAAATCTGATAGTTTTCACCAGTGAAAGTTTGTGGGGTATTCAAAGAGAGACCGCTGCTTGCCATTGTTAAAAATTTAGTTAAAAATTGGTATGGGTAAAAATGCGTATGGTTTAAAAGTGGTTGAAATTGGTTGTTTTTAGCGAATTCAGAGATCTGTTAAGATCAATGGAGGCTCTGATACCGCTGTTATGGATTTTAGAAAAATATGCAACCAACAAGAAGGTTGAAAATAGGATTGAAAAACTGTCTCTAAAATTTTATTAATCATAAGGCTTTAAATAGCCAAATAAATAAAGTAGTAGACTCCTCCTACAACTAAATTACTAAACTCTTACTATAATTAAAATTTTGAATCTTCTAGCAGACTCATCCTAAAACTAAACAACTAATTATTCTAGAAAATAATAGCAGTAACAGATGCAAAATCCAACACCATCCTATAAGAGATCTGTATTTACGCCCATACAAAGCCTCGTACATAGCCATCTGGATACTGGAGTGGTAACTGTTATTATATGCAAACTCGATAAGAGGTAGATGTTCATCCCAACTTCTTTTAAAATCCAACACACATGCTCGTAACATATCCTCGAGCGTCTGAATTGTGCGCTCGACTTGTCAATCAGTTTGTGGATGAAAAGTTGTGCTGAGATTCACCTGAGTTCCTAGACCTCTCTGAAATGACCTCCAAAAATGTGTTGTAAACTGGGCCCTACAGTCAGATATAATAGATACTGGTACTCCGTGTAGTCGCACTATCTCCTTAATATATAATTTTTGCATAATCTTCTGCTATATATGTAGATCTGACCGGTAGGAAATGAGTTGATTTCTTGAGCCTATCGACTATCACCCACATGGAATCAAACTTACGATGAGAATGAGGTAAACCCGTGATAAAGTCCATGTTTATCGCCTCCCATTTCCATGTCGGGATCTTTATAGTCTGCATTAGCCCTCCGGGCTTCTGGTGCTCTATCTTCACCTGGTGGAAACTAGGGCACTGAGCGACATACTCAGCAATGTTCTTCTTCATATCGTTCCACCAATACACATCCTTAATGTCATGATACATCTTCGTCGACCCAGGATGAATGGAGTACCACGAATGATGTGCCTATGACATAATCCTGTCTCGTAGCCCTGCTACATCTGGAACACACAAACGACCCCTATATCTGAGAACCCCATCTCCCTTGAGCTCTAACAACGGCTCCTTCTGCAACGGAACTCGCTCTCTCAACTTGACCAACTCTGGATCCTCGTACTGCCTCTCCTTTACTTTAGTTATGAGGGATGATATTGCAGTATTTTGGAGTACAACTCCACCATTGCCAGAGTCTACTAACCGAACCCCCAAATAAGCCAATTGATGAATCTCTCTAGTTAATTGTCTTTTTTCAGCCCCTACATGTGCTAAGCTACCCAAAGATCGGCGACTTAAGGCGTCTGCTACAATATTAGCTTTCCCTGGATGGTAGAGAATGTTAACATCGTAATCTTTCAATAACTCAAGCCATCGCCTCTGTCGCAAATTCAACTCTTTTTGCTTGAAGATGTATTGCAGGCTTTTATGATCTGTGAATACATCAACATGAATATCATATAAATAATGCTTCCATATCTTAAGTGCATAGACAACCGCAGCTAATTCGAGGTCGTGGGTCGGATAATTTCGCTCATGCTTCCTTAACTGCCTTGAAGTATACGCAATTACTTTCCCATGTTGCATCAGGACACATCCTAACCCAACACCTGAGGCATCACAATACATGGCATAACCATCTGGACCCTCTGGAAGTGCTAGAACGGGCGCTGAAGTCAACCTGTTTTTAAGCTCCTGGAAACTCCGCTCACAAGCCTCCGTCCACTGAAACTTAGTTGCTTTCTGCGTCAACTTCGTTAATGGTGCTGAAAGAGAAGAAAAATGAATCTCTATCGGAGTGGTAGGTCTAGGCCAGGATTTCACAGCCTCAATCTTCTGAGTGTCTACCTTTATACCTCCATCGGATACAATGTGCCCCAAGAATGCTTCAGACTTCAACCAGAACTCATATTTAGAAAACTTAGCATACAATTTATTATCACGGAGGGTTTGGAGTACCGCTCGCAGGTGGTCCACATGCTCATCCTCTGAACGTGAATAAACCAGAATCATCAATAAATACTATTACGAACAGATCTAAATATGGCCGGAATAGGCTGTTCATCAAGTCCATAAATATGGCAGGTGCATTCGTCAACCCGAAGGACATGACAAGGAACTCGAAGTGGCCATATCGGGTCCTGAAAGTTGTGTTGGGAATATCTCTCTCTCGAACTCTAACCTGGTGGTACCCCAGCCTCAAATCTATCTTTGAAAAGCATCTAGCTCCCTGCAACTGATCAAACAAGTCGTCTATCCTTGGAAGTGGATACTTATTCTTAATAGTTACCTTGTTCAGTTGCCTATAATTGATACACATCCTCAGCGAGCCGTCTTTCTTCCGTACAAATAGTACCGGTGCACCCCAAGGTGAGATACTGGGTCTGATGAAACCTTTCTCCAGTAAATCTTTTAACTGCTCCTTCAACTCCTTCAATTCGGCAGGTGCCATTCTACATGGAGGGATGGATATTGGTTGAGTTCCCGGAAGCAAATCTATGCCAAAATCAATCTCTCGCTCTGGAGGAATACCTGGAAGTTCATCGGGGAATACATTTGCGTACTCTTTTACTACTGGAATAGATTGAAGTGTAGGTATCTTTGCATCCACATCTCTAACTAGCACAATATGATAAATGCACCCTTTTGCGATCATTTTCCTTGCCTTCAGATAGGAAATAAACCTACCTCTGGGTGTCGCTGTATTACCTACCCACTCAAGGACTGGCTCACCCGGAAAATGAAATCTAGCTATCTTTGCTCGACAATCAACTGTGGCATAGCAAGCTGCCAACCAATCCATGCCTATGATAGAATCAAAATCCAACATCTCTAGCTCAACTATGTCGGCTGAGGTCTGACGACCATAAACGGATATCGTACAACCTCGGTAAACCCGTCTAGCGATAATCGATTCTCCGACCGGTGTAGATATCGCAAAAGGATCACTTAGTATTTCAGGCACTATACCAGACTTCCCCGCGACAAATGGGGTAATACATGATAAAGTAGATCCTGGGTCTATCAAGGCATAAGCATCGTGAGAGCAAATGGTCAACATACCTGTCACAACGTCTGGTAAAGACTCATGGTCCTGTCAACCCGCTAACGCATAGCTACGATTCTGGTTACCACTTGAACTGAAACCTCTACCTCTGCCTCGACCTCTACCAGCCGAAGACTAAGACTCGCGCCCTGAAGGATGTACGGACATAGATGATCCTGTTGCTGAATTCGCTGATTGCGCCATACCCCCAGAATCTCTATTTGGGAAATCTTGCATCATATGCCCCGGACGTCCACATGTGTAACAAGCATTGAAATCGGCTCGGCATTGGCCCAAGTGTCCTCTACCGCAGATGGCACACCGTGGCGGAAATGGCCATGTCTGCCCCGAACCTCGCTGTCGCTGCAAACCTGACGCCTGGGAGCTTTCACCTGGTCTTGACGGAGTATAGCGGTCATACTTGTAACCCTGTAGCTGAGGTGGCGGAGGTCTAGGTGGCCGTTCGAAGTAATGGGGACTGTAACTACCCTGAGACTGCTCCTGAGACCTGGCAAATCTCATCCACTTACGCTGCCCTGAGTCAGTCCTCTCTGTACCTTGTTGCCGACGACTACCCCTTTCTATATTCTGGGCAAATGCCTGAATTCGAGAGCTATCCATACTATCCTGTAATGCAGCGGTGGCACATGCCTCGGTCAACTCTGGGGCCAACCTTGCTATAAACCTGTGGATCCTGTATCGCATAGTCGCAACTATGGATGGTGCATATCTGGCCAATGAGTCAAAACGGAGACTATACTCTCGAACACTCATATTGCCCTGCTTGAGGGCTAGAAACTGATCGACTCGGGCCTGTCGGATCTCTCGCGGTAAGTACTGGTCAACGAAGGCATCTAAAAAATTCTCCCAAATAGTAGGAGGTGCATCACGTCCCATGGACCTTTCCCATCCCTCGTACCAAAGGATGGCTATATCTCGAAGTCGAAAAACTGCTAGCTCAACTGCCTCTTTCTCTGTGGCATGCATAACCCGAAAGATCCTGTGAAGCTGATCTATGAAATCCTACGGGTCTTCCCTCTGATCTGTCCCCGTGAACTCTGGGGGGACTCAAAGCATCCCTGAGAAGGTCCTGCACTAACGGATGCCCTAGCCTGTTGCTAGGTAGCCACCAACTGTGCCAACAAATGCACCACACTCCTCAAGTCCTGATCTGATGGAAGCGAAGGGGGAACTGGATGTGCGGTCTCCCTAGGAATCTCCTCAGGTGGGAGAGGAGCCGGTAATGGCTGAGTATGGGTCTCTCCCTGGGCCTCCGATTGGGCCCCATCTACTGGGGGTACCCTGCTAGTCCCCTCACCTACTGCTGTTTCTCTTCTCTAGCTAGCCGTAGTCTTCCTAGTTACCGTCATCTGTGCATGCAAATGCCAACACGTAAGTTTAACTCATATTTCCTATAACTCAGTTCTACAGCACGATTTAGATTTGAAAGATGGGTAACCAACTCCTAAATTCCATGTAGTCCCCTGCTTATATAATGTGGTGCACCACACATATATAAACAATACCCTACTAGACACGACTTGTAGACCCCCTAGGACAAAACTGCTCTGATACCACTTCTATCACACCCCGAGCCTGGGGGCGAGACCGGCACCGACACCCGGTGCCTCATCTATCCTTGCGCACCAACTTACGGCTCAGGAATTTTGGACATATAATGTCATACTTTGGCTAGGGGTCACATTGCAAGACAATTTGCAAAGCAAAATATAAAACTGAATAGAGACTAATGCTGACTAAATGTCAACATAAAGCTGGGCCGGCAAGGCCGTCATAACTACTATAACAGACAAGCCAACAAAATATACGTACAGGGCCTACAAGCCCAACATACTGCACTAACTGACAGGATATGTCTACAAGCCTCTACTGATGGATGTATTGTGATTGGAACAGGGCCTCGACCTACCCATAACCTATCTACATACATACACGAGATGTACACAAAACGTCTAGACCCAGCAATTCTGAAGGATGGGGAACTTACCGATAAAGCTGAACTCGGGCAACACCTACTGAGGAAGTCTACCCGTCTGTCTGTCTGAACCTGCATGCATGAAATGCAGCGCCCCCAGGAAGGGACGTCAGTACGAAATAGTGTACCGAGTATGTAAGGTAATATACTGAAAGCTGAAACTGAACTAATAATATAATAACTGAAAGCATCTAAAGGGCAAAGATAATCTGAAGATATGCTCACCTGCTGATACTGAATCTATTATAGTAAGTAAAATAGCTGTCCAACCTTGTAAAGCTCGGTATATGTATGTGACTACTCTACCGTAGTAGGCTCACTCATAGGCGCTCGGCCATACTAGGCTCTGTATGTCGGCCAACTGGGCTCGCTCATAGGCGCTCGGCCACAGTAGGCCCGGTATATAACTTACGATCTGATCAGAGGTTGCCCAATAGGGGCCTGCCCATCGATTATAGCTCGATGCTAATGAAATATATATAAACTCTCTTGACTGGAAAAAGGAAATACTCAATTGAATATGAAGTCCCGATAAGGAGAATATTGTAACTTACAAGACTAGAAAAATATACGTAAATTCTGGGACATGAATGTTTTTGTTTATACCTCGTCATCAAAATTATGTAATTATGAGATCATGCCAAAATGAAGAAAGGGCTTAGCCTTAACATACCTGGTGTAGGGAAAAATTCCGTATGATATTCTTGGAAAAGGTAGCACCGTACTCCCTTAGAATCGCAAAATCTTACGTTGCTAATATGTAAATAATTCTCGCTGGAATTATTAAAACTTGTAGGAATCACGTTGCTTAATGTAATATTTAGAATCTGACTTAAGTGTTTGAAAATGAAAAGTTGGAAACATATCATTAATGGCCAACATTCCCCACTTCTAATTGTAGTGTTATTTTGTAGGAATTTGTAAGCACTCACTTGCTAATGTGCAAAGCTCACATCTTAATTGTATTGACAATGTTGGAACGTTACTAACTTTGCCCAAGGCTACATATTTTGATTTGTATTGAAAGTGTTGGAATTGATGTGTCTTGAAATTCATACATTATGTTGCCACCTAATCCCAAATGACCCTTAGTCATTTGTTTGGTTAGCTCCTTGCTGCCACATGGGGGTGGGGTGGGAAATGTTAATCTTTATCCACTTATTAGGTAATTAGGTAATGTCCCGTTATCCGGTAATTAACCAATTATCCGTATAATTAAGAATTATCTCAAATTACTTAAAATTTTACTCATTTTTAATATACTTTATACATCATACTAATCACGGTCATATGGTACCTTGTATGATACTAGTCCATAAATATCGGATATTATAGCTCGGACCGTATTTTATCCCAAATCGACAACCTTCAACGAAACTCATTTTCTTAATTCGTGTACACTTTATCCTTCATGGTACTTACTTATCGCTTGTTATAAATAGCATAAATATGCTAACCTCAAGATAATCTCATCCCCGAGTCTATGTCAATTAACTGAAGACGAAACTTTAACGTATGAAAAACGCGAGATGGAACAACTTTTTATCAACCCCGCTATTAGCTAAGAGTTCTTGTTGTTGTACTGACTTCAAGGTACATCTGCTACGTCCGTAGAACTTGGAGTCCCCCTTTATTCTCTCCTATGTCATTTACCTTCCGTACTTCTTTTGTTAGATTCTGGTGTATAGAGATTCTAGTTTTCTTCTATAGCTTGTGACTTATAATATTTCGAGTTTTGGGAAGACTGTGTATTTATAGAGTATTGGTTATTATACATGTCGAACGGCATTGTTACTAGTTACTCAGTTATCCACTGCTGTTAGTTGCCAAGTTTTATTTTCGTTTTGTATTTTCCGCAATTTGTGGTGCCGTCACAATATTATATGGAGGGAGTTTGGGTCGTGACAACAACCTCCGAGGTTTGAAAGCAAGGAGAGTCCTGATCATGTGTACAAACTTGACAAAGAACTTTATGGGCTCAAGCAGGCTCCAAGATCATGGTATGATAGATTATCAAAGTTTTTGCTTGAGCAAGAGAGGTAAAATTAATAATACTTTGTTCTTGAAAGAAAAAGGTAAAGATCTCTTAATAGTTCAGATATATGTTGATGATATAATCTTTGGAGCAACTATTGATAAGTTAAGTAAAGAATTTGCTAAACTAATGGGGAGTGAATTTGAAATGAGCATGATGGGTGAGCTTAATTTCTTTTTAGGCTTACAAATTAAACAAAATTCAAATGGAACTATGACCCATCAACAGAAGTATGTATAAGAGTTGCTTAAAAGGTTTAAAATGGAAGATTCCAAAGAAATTGACACTCCTATTGCAACAACTACAAAGTTGGATATAGATGAACCTGGTTCGTCTGTTGATTAGAAGTTGTATAGAGGAATGATTGGCTCATTGTTCTATCTCACTGCTAGTAGACCTGACATTGTTTTCAGTATAGTCCTTTGTGCAAGATTTCAGGCAAATTCTAAGGAGTCTCACTTGATTGCTTTCAAGAGAATTTTGAGATATCTAAAAGGCACCACTGATCTTTGTCTATGGTATCCAAAAGGTTGTAATTTCAATCTAGTGGGATATGATGATGCTGATTATACAGGTTTTCTTGTGGATAGAAAGAGCACCTCAGTTATGGCACACTTTCTTGGCTCATGTCTTGTGTCTTGGGCCACCAAAAAGCAAAATTCTGTGGCCTTATCTACTGCTGAAGCTGAGTATATTGTTGCTGCCTCATGTTGTGCTCAATTGTTGTGGATCAAAAAGCAATTAATGGATTTTGGAATTGATGTAGGTTGTATCCCCATCTTTTGTGATAACACTAGTGCAATTAGTATGACCAGAACCCATCCATCACAAAAGAACTAAGCACATAGATGTTGGGCATCGTTTTCAAAGGGATAATTTTGAAAGGTGTTGATCACTATGGAATTTTGTGCTACTGATAAGGAAATTGCTGACATCTTCACAAAAGCTTTGAGTAGGGATCACTTTGAAAGGAACATGTTAGAATTAGGGATGATTAAGATCACCTAAAAGAAACCGGTTCTAACTCAATGATTGGTTAGATAATTTGTGAATTTTGTGAATAATTAGATTAGATATTGCTCAGTCTCATGATTTTATTAGTATACTCTTTTGACATGTGATAAAATGTCTCACTGATATCTAATGATATTATCCTTATTTTCTTGGAAAGAAATCAGTCTTACACAAGAGAACTTTCAGTGAAGAACCTGGTTCATCGAGCTTATAAGGTATGTATTCTACACTCCGCATAATTTGAAATAACTACATATGGATAATGAACTGAAACTTCCAATGTGATTAGACTTCTAGACTTCAAAAAGGTGTCGTTATACACTCAACCTTTTCCTCTTTAAATTGATCTGACATTACCCTCTTATCTCAATTTTTTTTGAAAGATCGAAAATCTCCAAAACCTTAAAACTCTCTCTATTTCTCTCCAGTTTCTGAACTGATCAAATGGCAAACACCCATGAGAATCCCAAAAACTATGAAGCCTTCCTCATCACCAAAGAACCTTCAACCACACTTTCAACCACCCAAACCCCCAAGAAAAAGCATATCAAAATGATTGCATGCAACACAGTGGCCAGTAGAGAACAAGCTAAGAAATTGAGTGAGATGCTACAAGCCAGTCAAGTAGAAGAACCCTAAAAATCTGATGAGTCCTTCAAGTCTGCGACTGAGGGGAAAGAACCAGTTTCATCTGAAACTGAGCAGGTAACTTCTGGGTTAAAAATTTCTGATGTTGCTTCTAAAATTGCTGAGAATATTGAAAATAGGTTTGTGTTGGTTGGTACGATTGCTGGGGTAGAAACTAGTGGGTCTGAAAAGATTGGTGGTAAAAAAAAAATGAGGGTGTTGAAGTATATGTGAGGGGACAGGGAGAAGAAAGAATGGTTGGATCTCCTTCACCCACTCTTGTTGGTTTGACTGAAGAAGCTGGAGAAATGATTGTATTAAGTGAAGAGATTAGTGATAATGAGGAGACTATGAATGGAAGTATGGGGATAGAATCAGAGGAGATAGGTGATGGTTCTGGTGATAGAAGTGCAGCAGATGGGCTGGTTAGGTTAAGAAAACGGTTTCATGAACCAGTTCCTTCTCTTGCTAAAATAAACAAGAGTCCTAATATGCTGCAAAAGGTGTCAGAAAGTTACAATCAAAAAAAGAAGAACAAAGTTGGAAAGACTGCAGGAAAGGGCATGTGTGGCACTAAGGAAAAGAGTGCTCCTTCTATCCCTGTAGCAACTCCTCCCACAAGAGGAAGAACTACAAGGAGCCAGAAGAAGCAGAGTGAGGCTAATGTAAAAAAGGCCTTAGCTGAGAATGCCAAGAAAGTCGCTTGAAAAAAGGCTGGTAAGCCAAGTGGAGTAGTCCAGATTGAGGAGATGAACCTGGTTCTTGAATATGAATATGAGGATGTGGAAGTACCCACACCTAGTGCCAAAAAGAGAAAGATTTCTCAAAATAATTCTCAAGAAACAGAGGTTGAGGCCGAGGGCTCAATTATGTCTAAAAGAACTAGGTCTGCCAAAAGGAGTAAGGAGGCTCAAATAGTGGAAGAAAATGGATAAGGATGCTGAGATTGAAAGGCTGAAGAAATGATTGGCTGCAGTAGAGGACGAGAGAGACTCTCTCAAGTGTAATCTTGCAAAGTAAAAAGAGAAGAATGATGGTATTCTTCAAGATATGCTGAAACTACTTCGAGCCGAGAACTAAGAAACTAGTCCTTCCAAGTTCTAAATTCTTCCTAGCCTAGTTGTAACCAGTGACCCAAGTGAGATTTCTCTGTCTTTTGTTCATGGTTCTATGTTTTTATTTCTTCTTATGCTTTGTGGTAGGATCTTATCAATCAATGAAATTCACTGCTTTTGCTCTAATTGTTTGTTGATATTTCTTAGATGGCTAATATCCTTAGATTGATAAAGAAAAAATTGAATCCATAATTGCATTTGAAGTATCCCAATGGCCATGAGTGATATCTGCTAAAATCTGGTTACTTAACTTAATTATGCAACTTTTTGATGATGCCAAAAAGGGGAAGATAAGTTGTGCTTTTGCTTTGGACTGTGATGTTTATAACCTAATGAACCTGGTCCTTGATGATTTGTGTCTTTAAAATGGAAAATGTTCTAATAGTGTATTGATGTTGAGCTGAGTTGAAATAGGTTTCATGCTTATGAAAATCACGAAGTTTGTCATCATAAAAAGGGAGAATTTGTTGACCTAAGCGGTTTTGGTTTTGATGATTGACAAAGGAACACATGCATGAACCAGGTCCATGGACAGTGTACACATGTGACAGGTAGAATCAAGCAAAAGACATGCACGTGAAAGGGATAAGTATAAGTGGTTATTTCTTGTAATCCCTGAATGAAAAGGTTGCATATTTGATAAGGAGCAAGACTCCTTACTTGAAGAGAACTCTATCCAAGATAAGGAAAGAGTTAGAAGTTGAAGATAACTAGAACTCTTCCACCAAGGAAGAGTAAAGCATTAGACTTCTTGTTAATCTTTATTTACTAACTCTCTATATATATCAGTTATGTTCTCTTTTATAGGTGATGCACACATACTGAAGTTAATCACGAATTGATAGCAAAATAGCAAGGCATTTTGTGAGCAATTCCTGTGAGATTTAAGAGTGTGATCTTGAAGCTACACGAACCAGATTAAAGAACCAGCTCCATAAAAAGTTTTATGTGTCTTTCTTTATTTCTAGTTCAAAGTGTAGTAGGCATTTTGAGTTGTACCTTTCAGCTTTCTAAGAAGCAAATTGTACTAGGTACCTGAGTTGTATCATTCAAGTTAGAGTTAACTTGAAGTAGTCGCAACAGCCTGTGGCGTGTTGCTATAAGAGTTAGAGTTAATCTTTAGGTTTGCAAGAGGTTGTAAACTCTAGTTGTATTGTTCAAATTAGAGTTAACTTGAAGCAGTCGCAACAGCCTGTGGCTAGTTGCTACAAGGGTTAGAGGTAATCCTTAGGCTTGCAAGAGTTTGTAAACTTTGTTGTTGGCTTAGAGTTGTAATGAAGTGTTTGGAAAAAATTCTACTGGGTAGTAGGTCGTGGTTTATTCACCTTTTGAGCCGGGTATTTTTCACGTAAAAATTCTTGTGTTCTTTACTTTCTACATTATTTATTTCACAATTATAGTGTACGGAACTCATAGAAGAACCAGGTCCTTCGATAATTCAGTGCACACGAAAATCAGGCACCACACAAATCACCCCCCCCCCTGTGTGGTATTGAAGTATAAAATATCAGTTTCAATGATCAATGATATGAACCTATTCTGCCTTGCTAGCTACTTCCAAACCCGATTAGTTACTTTCTCGTTGTCTTCATCACATGATTAGTTATGTGATAATATTTTGTAGGTATAGTTTAATTCCTTTTTATATAAAAGAAAACTCATCATTTCATGGTATCTAGGATGTTGAACGCTATTCTCCACCGACCTACTACTTTCACCAACAACTACGTTATGAAATACACCATCAGTACCATCAACCTCTCCATGACTAGTCCACACAAAATAATTATCCATAAACCCCTTTCTATAAAGATGAGTCGTAACATCCTCCGAACCCAAACATTTCAAACACTTGCACTTCGTACAAGGACACCTAATCATCCCTCCAATACGAAATGGTTCAAGTGACATTGCATAGCTAATAAATTCCTTAACCCCTTTTATAAATTCCTCCCTCAAAAACCGACGATTAGGATAATTTTTATTATACATATGTTACACCCTATGCATCCCAAGGTGTCGTATAATGAATATAAGAATTGTTAAACATGATTTAAATGTGTTTAAAGTCATAGTATGACTATATATGATGTTTGGATAAAAAATGTAAAGTTTGGGAAAAATCGGATCTAAGTTGCGGAAAATCCGACTAAGGATTTGCCTTGTAATAGAGCTTTTTGAGAAATACATTTCATGTGCTATATGAGGTATTTTTGGAACATATTATATACCAAATTGAAGGTCTTGGAATTTAGTTTCCAACACACTTAACCATTCATTCATACAACATCCAGATAAAAAGATATAAGCGTCGGAAGATGGGCCAATGCGAGGGTGCCAAACTAGCACCTCTTTGACTTTTCAAAAGTTCATATATATAGGTCTTAACTCTTATCTCTCTTCATTTTTACATAGAACCCGACCAGATAACACCATAAAACCTATTGAGCTCTCTAATAGGGTTTCAAAGAATACTAACATCCCGGGTACGAAATCGAGAAGCGATAACGTCAGAACGATCCCTACGACGTAAGTATCATTATACCTCCTCTCTTTTTTCTTTGTAGTTCGAGTTTTGGAAGGTACTTCATAGTTAAGAAATGTCTAATTTCTGTATTTAAGTGTTTAAATATCAAGGAAGGTTGATAAATTGGTTTCCTAATAGTTAGAACTCACGGGACAGTGATCGAAAGCCGTGAGTTCGATTGTTTTCCACTTTTAGTGGACTGTTTTGTAGTCCACTCGTGTTGGCCTATTGTGCTGCTGATTTATGGAGTTTGGAAGGATAAAAGGGCGTGGAGAAATACCACATATGGTAGGGTAGTAGGTTAGTCGGTCGTCGTTGCAGTTTCAGGCTAATTGATAACTTGTTGATAGGGTGTGTTATGGTATAATGGGGGTTTTTGTTGTATTGAAGGTTCCGAATTGTAATTAGGTTGGTTTTGAGTTGCTGATTGTATTGTGTTTGTATCTCTCCTATAGTAGGCTTGAGGGAGCAGTAAAATCAGGGGAAATGATGTCCGTTTTATTTTAGAATCGAGTTATCGTTTGAGATACGTAATATACTAGAACCATCTAAGTTGTACATGTATTTCTTTGTTATAGGGTTGGCGCACTAGTTATCATAAGCTTGTTGTTGAGTTTCATTGATGACTTGAGGTATGTTAAGCCTATCCCTTCTTTCCTTTTGGCATGATCCATATAATACAACGAAACGATACGCACACAACTTTCATAAATGATTCTATTTTTAGAAGTACTAGGGTTGCCTAGGTTCTGGATTCCCCATATGTCCTACTATCATATCATCTGTTCATGGGTCTCATGACATTCCGAGAGATCCTATTGATTTACTTCATTATGCATTGCATCCATTTATGCATGTATATTGACCCATGACAAGATGGCGTTATATACGCGTATAGTATATGTATATGGGGTATGGGGAAAGGTTATGGCGTTATATACGCACCACCACCCGATCAGCTGGTATACGTTTATGACTTCTCCCACAGAGGCTGAGATGATATGATGGGATGCCCTCAGAGGCTTGATGATGTTATGTACGCATATACATATGCATGATATGACATTTATACGCATATGCATGATATTATAAATGTTTCATGATTCACAGAGCTATTCAGACTTACAGGTTGAGTCCTTTACTCCATGTTTCTTTCATGTCTGTTATATATTAATTTTTATGCCTTACATACTCGGTACATTATTCGTACTGATGCCCCTATTGCCTGGGGGCCTGTCAGAGCTATTCATACTTACAGGTTGAGTCCTTTACTACATGTTTGTTTCATGTCTGTTATATATTAATTTTTATGCCTTACATACTCGGTACATTATTCGTATTGATGCCCCTATTGCCTGGGGGGCTGGTTTCATGCCCGCAGGTGCAGGTAGACAGGCTGACGGTCCCCCATCTTAGAATCCCTGCTCAGCGAGAGTTGGTGTGCTCCATTTGATCCGGAGCTCCTTTTGAGGTTTGGTACAATACTTTTGTATACATATGGGTATGACGGGACCCAGTCCCGTCCTTTATACAGTTGTACACTCTGTTAGAGGTCTGTAGACAGTCATGTATAGTTGGATAGTATGTGACCTTGTCGGCTCGCCCTACCGTATGTGTGTGTATATATATATATATATATATATATATATATATATATATATATATATATATATATATATATATATATATATATATATATATATATATATGTATGTGTGTGTGTGTGTGTGTGTGTGTGTGTGTGTGTGTGTGTCTTTTGGGTATGTTTTCCCACGTATGTTGTTCATATGAATCAGTAGTTTATTTTCAGACGTTATGCTTGACCTACACTTATTTCATTTTTATATCTTAGACGAATGCTTAGGGGTATTCGATATGTAGAACTTGGGCACTCGTCACGGCCCATCGGTTTGGGTCGTGACAAAAGTGGTATCGGAGCAGTTCCATCTTAGGGTTGTCTACAGACCGTGTCTAGTAGAATCTTGTTTATGAGTGTGTTGTGGACCACACTTATAAACAGGAGGTTGCAGGACATATAGGATGTTATCCTTCCTTCTTATCTTACAGCGTGCGATATGAGGATTCATTTGCCTAACGATATGTTATGTTTTCAGCGATGCCCAAGAAAGCTACAGTCACCAGAAGGGCAAGTCCATGGCTGATGAGACTACAAGTCGAGCGCCATGAGTTACTAGGGCTCAGGGAGAGTCTCATAGTGAGACTCCATCTCAGACTTCACATACCCTGCCCTCTCCAGAGGAGATCCGAGGGGCACCAGCTACAGCACTTGCTCCAATACCCCCAGCTCCTCAGCCAGATGCACCGGGTCAAGAGTTGAGAGATGTTATTCAGCTAATGAATCGAATAGTGGCCGCACAGGCTCGACGCCAGGAGGTAGATATTGGTCATGCAGATAGGGCCATTAGTGCGAGGGTTCGTAATTTCATTAATTTGGACCCTCCGATATTCACTGGAGCAGATCCAAACGAGGACCCTCAGGTATTTATCGATAGAATGCAGAGGACTTTGAGGGTAAGGAAGGCCGCTGTGACTGAGTCAGTTGAGCTAGCTTCCTATAGACTTCGGGATGTTGCAATTAATTAGTACGAGTCTTGGGAGTTATCCAGAGGTGAGGATGCCCTTCCAGCAGTATGGCAGGAGTTTACAGAGGCTTTTCTTCGTCATTATTTGCCACCAGAGCATAGATGGGCCAGATTTGATAGGTTCTTGACCCTTCGGTAGGGTAATATGAGTGTACGGGAGTACAACCTTCAGTTTGATTCTTTGGCTAGGTATGCTCCCACTATTGTAGCTAAGATGGAGGATCGGGTTCACCGGTTCGTGATGGAGTTAGAGCCGCACCTGCTTAATGATTGTATATTGGTCTCACTTCATCCAGGCATTGATATTTCTCATATTCAAGCATACGCTCAAGGTGTAGAGGAGCGTAAGCAGAAGCAGAGGCCCGATCGTGAGCATGATATGTGCCAGAGTAAGAGAGCAAAATACTCAAGTCCTTCTAGTGAGTTTCGAGGTGGTCAGAGACAGCAATACCTGAGGTATCTAGCCCAGCCATCGGCTAGTGCACCCCCTCAGTTTGCCGATAAGAGATTTGATCATTCCACCTATCCAGGGCCTCTAGTTCTCAGTATAGAGGTGAGTCAAGTCAGATGAGGCCACCCTTACCACGATGTGCTCACTGTGGTAAGCAGCATGTCGGGCAGTGCCTCGTGGGGTTGGGTATTTGTTATACTTGTGGTTATCCAGGCCACATTATGAGAGATTGTCCGACGAGAGGTGGTGCAGGTATAGTTCGGCCAGCAGGATCTGTAGCTAGTTCGTCATCATCAGTACGCCCCCGGGCAAGGTTCACAGGCACCAGCCGGTCATGGTAGAGGCAGAAGTGGAGCATCTAGCTCGAGCGGTCCTCAGAACCGCATTTATGCATTAGCGGGTCGACGGGATCAGAAGTCGTCACCTGATGTTGTTACATGTATATTATCAGTCTCCTCATATGATGTATATGCATTAATTGATCCAGGTTCCACCTTATCGTATGTCACTCCGTTGGTTGCTAGTAAGTTTGGGATAGAAACTGAGTTGATTAAACCTTTTGAGGTGTCTACACCTGTTGGGGATCGAGTGATAGCTAGACGGGTATATAGAGATTGTATAGTAGTAGTTCTTAGTCATTCTACAGTAGCAGATCTGATTGAGCTAGATATGGTAGAATTTGATGTTATAATAGGTATGGATTGGTTGGCTTCTTGTTATGCTAACGTTGATTGTAGATCAAAGATAGTTCGGTTCCAGTTTCTAGGGGAGCCAGTTCTAGAGTGGAAAAGTAATACTGCATCGCCAAGAGGTAGGTTTATTTCCTATCTCAAGGCAAGGAAGATGATCAGAAATGGCTATATTTATTACTTAGTTCAGGTACAGGATGTGAAAGCAGAGTCACCGACCCTTCAATCTATCCTGGTGGTTAATGAGATTCATGATGTTTTTCCCAATGAGCTTCCAGGCCTTCCGCCAGAGCAGGAGATTGAGTTTGCTTGTTACACATTACCAGATACGCAGTCAATATTTATTCCTCCTTATAGAATGGCACCTGCAGAGCTGAGAGAGTTGAAAGAACAACTAAGGGATTTGCTTGAAAAAGGATTTATCAGACCCAGTACATCACCGTGGGGAGCACATGTGTTATTTGTGAGAAAGAAAGTTGGTTCCTTGAGGATGTGTATTGATTACAGACAGTTGAATAAGGCGACGATCAAGAATAAGTACCAGCTCTAGAGGATTGATGATTTATTTGATCAGTTGTAGGGTGCCAGGTATTTCTTGAAGATAGACTTGAGGCCAGGGTACCATCAGGTAAGGGTTAGAGAGAAAGATATTCCGAAGATAACATTCAGGACCAGATACAGACACTTTGAGTTTCGTGTTATGTCGTTCAGTTTGACCAATGCCCCAGCGATATTCATGGACTTGATGAACCGTGTGTTAGACACTTTATAGATCTATTCGTGATTGTATTTATAGATGATATTTTGGTTTATTTTTGTTCAGAGGCTGAGCATGCAGATCATTTGCGTATTGTGCTCAGAGTTCTACAAGAAAGGAGGTTGTACGCAAAATTCTCTAAATGTGAATTCTGGTTGAATTCTGTAGCTTTCCTTGGACATATTATTTCAGATGAGGGTATCCGTGTTGAAACACAGAAGATTGAGGCAGTGAAGACTTGGCCTAGACCCACGACACCGACGGAGATTCGTAGCTTCTTGGGTTTGGCAGGTTATTACAGGAGATTTGTAGAGGGATTTTCTTCTCTTTCAGCACCATTGACAAAGTTGACTCAGAAGGCAACTAAGTTTTAGTAGAGTGATGCTTGTGAGCGGAGTTTCCAGGCATTGAAGGACAGATTGACTTTAGCACCGGTTCTGACACTCCCATAGGCGACCGATGGTTATGCTATCTATTGTGACGCTTCAGCGTTGGATTGGGTTGTGTACTGATGCAACATGGTAAGGTTGTAGCTTATACTTCTAGACAATTAAGAAATCACGAGAAGAATTACCCGATCCACAATTTAGAGCTAGCCGCGGCGATTCATGCACTAAAGATATGGAGGCACTATTTGTATGGTATTCATGTTGATATCTATATGGATCATAAGAGCCTTTAGTATGTCTTCAAGCAAAAAGAATTGAATTTACGTCAGAGGCGATGGTTGGAGCTACTAAAAGACTATGATGTTGATATTTTATACCATCCAGGGAAGGCGAATGTAGTAGCCGACGCCCTCAGCAGTAGATCTATGGGTAGCCTATCATATTTATAGTCAGAGAAGAGTGAGATAGCCCATGAGATTCATCAGCTAGCTAATCTTGGAGTTCGATTACTAGATTTAGGTGATACCGGAGTTACTATTCAGGACACAACAACATCCTCTTTAGTAACTAAAGTGAAGAAACGCCAGTATGAGGATCCTGTGCTAGCTCATTATAGAGATACAGCCCCTCAAAAGGAGAAGACACCATTTGAGATTACAGGAGATGGAGTCCTCAGATAACGAGGTCGATTATGTGTTCCTAATATGGCAGGGCTGAGCCAGCAGGTTATGGGAGAAACTCACTATTCTCATTATTCTGTTCATCCAGGAGAGACGAAAATGTATCATGATATGAGGGAAATATACTGGTGGGACGAAATGAAGAAGGATATAGCAGAGTTTGTTGCTCAGTGCCCTAATTGTCAGCAGGTTAAGATTGAGCATCAGAAACCCGGTGGATTATTGCAGACTATAGAGATTCCGACTTGGAAATGGGAAGTAAGTAATTTGGATTTCATCATAGGCTTACCTCGTACCCAGCGTAAGCTTGACTCTATATGGGTTATTGTTGATAGACTTACAAAATCAGCCCATTTTTTGCCTGTCAGGACTACGTATTTAGTAGAGGATTATGCAAGGATTTACATTAAGGAGATAATACGACTTCATGGTGTCCCTATATCTATTATCTCAGATAGAGGTGCTCAGTTTACAGCTAATTTCTGGATGTCCTTCCAAAAAGGATTGGGGACTCAAGTAAGTCTTAGTACAGCATTCCATCCCCAGATAGGCGGTCAAGCTGAGCGTACTATTCAGACACTAGAGGATATGTTGTGTGATAGACTTCAGGGGTAGCTGGGATGATCATCTTCCACTTATTGAGTTTGCGTATAATAATAGCTATCATTCCAGCATTCAGATGGCTCCATTTGAAGCTCTTTACGGACGGAAGTGTAGGTCGCCTATCAGATGGTTCGAGGTTGGGGAAACTAAGTTAGTAGGACCAGAGTTGATACAATAGGCAGTTGAGAAGATTAAGCTTATACGGGAAATACTATTAGCAACTCAGAGTCGTCAGAAGTCATATGCAGATAATAGACGATGAGACTTGGAGTTTCAGGTAGATGACTGGGTATTCCTAAAGGTATCACCGATGAAAGGCGTTATGAGATTCGGTAAGAAAGGAAAGCTTAGTCCTCGGTACATTGAACCTTATAAGATCATACACAGAGTAGGCCAGGTAGCATATGAGTTAGACTTGCCTTCCAACTTAGATTCAGTACATCCAGTCTTTCATATGTCTATGCTCCGTAAGTGTATCGGAGATCCTTCTAGAGTCATTTCAATTTACGATGTTCAGGTCACAGAGCAACTATCATATGAGGAAGCTCCCATTGATATACTAGATAGACAGGTTCAGAGATTGAGAACTAAAGACGTATCTTCGGTTAAAGTACTTTGGAGGAATAATAATATGGAGGAGATGACTTGGGAAGCTGAAAAATACATGAAGTCTAGGTATCCTCACTTGTTTCCACTTCCGGAGGAGGATCGAACTGAGACATCATAGCCTTAGGTACATATAAGGTACTTGATTCTTATGTTAGTTATTGTCATTGGTCGTGTGAGGCCATTGGTGTTATTGATGATTGTGGCCCTGTGTGGCTTTGTATTGTTGGGTTTTTTGTCTGACAAGTTGGTAGTGGTACCATTACAGAGGAGGCTCTGCCAAAATTTCTATAAATCTCGGGGAGTTTAACATTCGAGAACGAATGTTTCTAAGGGGGGAAGATTGTTACACCCTATGCGTCCCAAGGTGATGTATAATGAATATGAAACTTGTTAATCATGATTTAAATGATTTTAAAGTCATAATATGATTTTATATGATGTTTGGATAAAAAATATAAAGTTTGGGAAAATTCGGATTTAAGTTGCGAAAAAACCGACTAAGGATTTGCCTTGTAATAGAGTTTTTTGAGAAATATATTTCGTATTCTATATGAGATCTTTTTAGGATATATTATATATAAAATTGAAGGTATTGGAATTTAGTTTCCAATGCACTTAACCGTTCATTCATACGACATCCGGATAAAAAGATATAAGCGTCGGAAAATGGATCAATGCGAGGGTGCCAATCTAGCACCTCTTTGACTTTTCAAAAGTTCATATATAGGTCTTAACTCGTCTCTCTCTTCATTTTTACATAGAATCCGACCAGATAACACCATAAAACCTATCCTTGATCTCTCTAATAGGGTTTCAAAGAATACTAACATCCCAAGTACGAAATCGAGAAGCGATAACATTAGAACGATCCCTACGATGTATCATTATACCTCCTCTCTTTTTTCTTTGTAGTTCGAGTTTTGTAAGGTACTTCATAGTTAATAAAAGTCTAATTTCTGTATTTAAGTGTTTAAATGTCAAGTAAGGTTGATAAATTAGTTTCCTAATAGTTAGAACTCACGGGACGGTGATCAGAAGCCGTGAGTTCGATTTCTTTCCACTTTTAGTGGACTGTTTTATAGTCCACTCGTGTTGGCCTATTGTGCTGCTGATTTATGGAGTTTGGAAGGATAAAAGGGAATGGATAAACAACACATTTGGTAGGGTAGTAGGTTGGTCGCTCGTCGTTGCAGTTTCAGGCTAATTGATAACTTATTGATTGGGTGTGTTATGGTATAATTGGGGTTTTGTTGTATTGAAGGTACTGAATTGTAATTAGGTTGGTTTTAAGTTGTTGATTGTATTTTGTTTGTATCTCGCCTATAGTAGGCTTGAGAGAGCAGTAAAATCAGGGGAAATAGTGTCCGTTTTATTTTAGAATCGAGTTATCATTTGAGATACGTAATATACTAGCATCATCTAAGTCGTACATGTATTTCTTTGTTATAGGGTTGGCGCGCTAGTTATCATAAGCTTGTTGTTGAGTTTCATTGACGACTTGAGGTATGTTAAGGCTATCCCTTCTTTCATTTTGGCATGATCCATATAATACAATGAAACGAATAAGTACACAACTTTCATAAATGATTCTATTCTTAAAAGTACTAGGGTTACCTAGGTTCTGGATTCCCCATATGTCCTACTATCATATCGTCTGTTCATGGGTCTCATGACATTCCGAAAGATCTTATTGACTTACTTCATTATGCATTGCAGTCATTTATACATGTATATTGACCCAAGTCAGATGGCGTTATATACGCATATAGTATATATATATGGGGTATGGGGAAAGGTTATGGCGTTATATACGCACCACTACCTGATCAGCTGGTATACGTTTATGACTTTGCCCACAGAGGCTGAGATGATATGATGGGATGCCCTCAGAGGCTTGATGATGTTATGTACGCATATACATATGCATGATATGACATTTTTTACGCATTTGCATGACATTATAAATGTTTCATGATTCACAGAGCTATTCAGACTTACAGGTTGAGTCTTTTACTCCATGTTTCTTTTATGTCTGTTATATATTAATTTTTATGCCTTACATACTCGGTACATTATTCGCACTGACGCCCCTATTGCCTGGGGGCCTGCCAGAGCTATTCATACTTACAGTTTGAGTCCTTTACTCCATGTTTCTTTCATGTCTGTTATATATTAATTTTTATACCTTACATACTCGATACATTATTCGTACTGACGCCCCTATTGCCTGGGGGCCTGCGTTTCATGCCCGTAGGTGCAGGTAGACAGGCTGACGGTCCCCCATCTTAGGATCCCAGCTCAGCAAGAGTTTGTGTGCTCCATTTGATCCGGAGCTGCTATTGAGTTTTGGTACGATACTTTTGTATACATATGGGTATGACGGGACCCAGTCCCGTCCTTTATACAGTTGTACACTCTGTTAGAGGTCTGTAGACAGTCATGTATAGTTGGATAGTATGTGACCTTGTCGGCTCGCCCTACCGTATGTGTGTATATATATATATATATATATATATATATATATATATATATATATATATATATATATATATATATATATATATATATATATATATATGTGTGTGTGTGTGTGTGTGTGTGTGTGTGTGTCTTTTGGGCATGTTTTCCCACGTATGTTGTTCATATGTATCAGTAGTTTATTTTCAGACGTTTTCCATGACCTACACTTATTTCATGTTTATATCTTAGACGAATGCTTAGGGGTATTCGATAGGTAGAACTCGGGCACTCGTCACGGCCCATCGGTTTGGGTCGTGACAACATCCAACTACGGTATTCCATCTACATAAAGAACAAATACATTACATGTTATATTAATCATAATTCAAATTAATTTATAGAATTAAGTTACATAATAAAATTTAGTTACAAATTACAATATTTAAATAATTTGAGTGCATATTAATTTGAATACAATATTATTCTAACCCTACCATTAAACATAATTAGACTCGCTAGAATCTTCAATTAGTTAAGCCATTCAATTAGACTAACTCACTTATTATTAATCATGATTAATAAACTCTAAATCATAATTTAATATGCCCTAAATCATAGTTTAATAAGCCATAAATCATTAGCAATAAAATTGAAAAAAATAAAAATTAGCTAATTAAGCAAGTACCTTACATGATATCATAAACAAAATCAATTAGAGTAAACCATAAATCTAAAGAATTATAATCAATTGAAATACTCCCAACATCCCAAATTGTAAACCCTCGTTTATACAATTGAAAGAATTTAAATAACTAAAATAAACAAGTATAGATAACTAACCTTCAAAGAGAGGAGAGGGGTATGATTTTGGAACTGGCGCGGCAGTGGGCGGAGGAGCAATGGTGGGGCGGCAGAGGTGGGACCAACGGAGAACGGGGAGAGACGAAGTGCGGGGGTTTGATTTTGGGTAAGAAGGGAGTGATGAGTGGATTTTGGTGAAATTTGGGAAGGGTTGGCGGATGTTGAAGAAAGAATGAGAGAAAGAGAAAAGAGAAAATGGCGAAGAAACCCGTTGCTCGGCACCCTAAATTATAATTTTCCGACCGACTTCGGTCGGTATTTTAAGTGGAGTGTTTGACCATTTGACCCCATATTTCCGACCGAATTTGATCGGTATTTCAATTTTAAATTTTTTATAATATTAATTTAATGAAAATACCGATCGAAGTCGGTTGGTTTTAGTCAATTTATATAAATAGCTTTTAAATAAATTATATTTAATACTTAATTGTTATATATATCTCTGTGTGTGTGTGTGTGTGTGTGTATTTTTTTAAATTACTTTTATATGGACACTATATCCTATCTCTGTATGTATATATATACATATATGTATATAATATTTAATTGATTTAATATCCTAAATTGTAATATTCAATATTTAATTAATTTTGTATTTATATATACACACAAACACACACATTTCCAACTTTCGCCGCTTAGCATCGAATCCTCCTAGAAATATCCAAATGCAAATCCAGGCATACGCCCAAGTCCAAAATCACCATCCGGACCTAACGGAACCATCAAAACTCTGTTCCGGGGTCAAATTCAAAAAACTTAAACTTGGTCAACTCTTCCAACTTAAAATTTAAATCATGAAATTCATTCTTCCAAATCGATTCAGAATAACCTGAAAACCAAAACCGACAATTCACATAAGTCATAATACATTATACGGAGCTACTCATGGCCTTAACTACCGAGTGAAGTGCAAATACTCAAAACGACCGGTCAGGTCATTACATATCGTGATTTATGACTTGCACGTAAAGTTTGGCGTCATTCCAGAATATTTAAGTATGAATCGGACACGTTCGTTGAAGTTTGAATGTTGGAAAGTTGAAGGAAGTTTTCGATTGTCGATTCATAGTTTTGATATTGTTTGGTGTGATTTGAGGACTCGAGCAGGTTCGTGTTGTGTTTTGGGACTTGGTGTGATTGGACAGGGTCCCGGGGGCCTCGGGTTGATTCGGAGTGATTTCAGGCCATTTTTTCTTATTTTGCAACTACTGGTGCTGGTGTCTGGTTTTGTTCTTCGCAAATGCGAAGGGTCTCATGTGTTCGCGAAGAAGGATTTTAGGGCTGCTGGGAATTGCTCATCGCGAACGCGACGCAGGAGCCTCGAACGCGGAGAAGAGGCTGGGGTAGCCTACGCGAATGCGATTTGGAGTTCCCGAACGCGAAGAAAAAAGGGGAGCTGGGGCCTGACAGGTGCTAAGCCTTCACGAACATAGCTCGTGGCCCACAAATGCGAAGGGCAGGGGTCAGAAGGCTTCACGAACGCGACGAGGAGGTCGCGAACGCATAGAGGAAATTTTTGAGCCATTGATTTTGGCCTTCGCGATCGCGATGGTTTTTTCGCGATTGCAAAGAAGAGCGAGCCCGGGCAGATTGATTTAATACGGGACTTAGCTCATTTCTCTCCCATTTTCATTTGGTTGGGTGATTTTTGGAGCTCATGGAGGGAAGATTTTAATTATCTATATCAAGGTAAGTAATTCCCGCATATTGTTAGGATTTAAACATGAAAATTAGTAGAAATTGTGAGATTCTGAAAAAACCCTAGAAATTGGTATTTTTGGATTTTTACCATGAAATTGGACATGGATTTAGGAATAAACTACATATTCGAGTTCGTGGTGTTATAGGTAATGATTATCTTCAAGAATTTTCGGAATCCAGGTACGTAGGCCCGAGGGTTGACTTTGTTAAATTTTCGAGCGGAGTTGAGAATTATTATAAATTATATGCATTGGAGTATATTTTGATTGATTTGCACCTTGTTTGACTAGTTTCGGATCGATGGGCATTGGTTTGAGGTGTTAGAGAGGCTTTGGAGCCGGTTATAGAACTTCGGAGTGAGGTAAGTCTCCTATCTAATCTTGTAAGGGGAAAACTATCCCCCAGGTGATATAATTGTTATGTGTTACTAGTTGTAGGTGCTATGTACGCACGAGATGACGAGAGTCCGTACGTAGCTAAAGTATATGTCCGGGTAAAATTAGGACTTTATCATATAATATTTGAATTATTTGAACTCATTATGTTGGCTTAATTAATTGAATTCATAATTAAAATTGATATATATATATATATATATATATATATATATATATATATATATATATATATATATATTATATTATATATTAGGCCGAGCCTTATCACCTTGAGTTGTTGGCAAATTAATTGAGAAACAAGTAAAGGTCATCTTATGCTCATGTACTGTAGTATAAGCACGTGTCTCGTAATTCGGTAATTTTCTTTCTTTCTTGTGGAGTGGACCGAATACCTCGGCAGTATAATAGATGCATCTATGGTTCGTGTCGATCGACCCTTGGTAGTTTACACATTATTCTGGATCACGCCGTACGACCTCGGCATAATCGTGTGTTATATCGCTAGCCGTCCGAATATTTACGAGATTATCCTTTCACTGATGCCTGACATTTTATATGGCATTCTTTATCCGTTTGATACTGGCACTTGATACATCTGAGCTATTGAGATAGAATACAAGACTGAAAAATTTATATCTTTAAAAGAAATTTTTGGAAGATTATGTAACTTACAGTTTTACCCCATTATGGTTATTGTCCTTCATATTTGCTTATGATTTATCATATTACTTTATTGGACCTCTAGTAAGTGTCGACGTCGATCTCTCATCACTACTTATCCGGAGTTAGGCTAGATACTTACTGGGTACGCATTGATTTACGTACTCATGCTACACTTCTGCACTAAATGTGCAGGATCTGACAGGTTCAATTGGTGGTCATCTTGGCGCGTAGGCGCAGCTGCTGAGGAGATTTTATGGTGAGCTGCATGCTAGGCTACGTATCGCAGCCCACAGAGTCTCCACCGTACTATTTACTTTACCCTGTCTTATTTACATGTCGGACAGATGTTGTATTATTATTGTACTCCTTGGTAAATGCTCATGCACTTGTGACATCGGGTTTTGGGATGATTCTAGAATTTGTTTATGATTTGCTTAACTTCGATATACTTTTACTTGTATAATATTTAAATGGTATTTATCTATGACTTTAATGTATTTATATCTCCACCTAACAAGATTCATGATTTCAAAAATAATAAAATGAATAACTAAGTTGTTAGTTCACCGTTGGCTTGCCTAACGGCGACGTTGGGTGCCATCACGACCTATAGTGGGTTTTGGGTCGCGACAACTTGGTATCAGAGCTCTAGGTTCATTTGGGTCTCACGCGTCATGAGCAAGTCTAGTAGAATCTTACGGGTCGGTACGGAGACGTCTGTACTTATCTTCGAGAGGCTACAGGGTTGTTAGGAGCACTTCCCTTCTTGATTCCTCATAGTGCGATTTGATTCCATTGAAGCTTATGCCTTCATTTCCTTCCTACTCAATCTTATGCGACGTGGAGCACTTGTTATCAATTGGGCATAGAGGAGTTGTAGTGGTACTGCAGACGTATTTGTTCTGTCGTTTCAGCTCGAGAAGTGTGTTCTGTCGTTTCAGCTCAGTATCTGTATTTCTTATGGTTTCGAGGCTATGCACAGATTATTATGATGTTCATGTGTTGTTATCCCACAATGTTGGGGTAATGGTAGGGTGCTTGTTTATGTGTCGAGACAGTAAATGACTCGAAATGAGGATTTCTAAGTGTATGGTTTAGAGGTTCGGCATTTAATCCCAGCGGAGAAAAAATAATCGGATTATGAATGTTTAGGCTTTGGTTTAAGGAGTAACGAGACTTGATATTCTCGAGCGTGGTGGACTTGATAAGACTTAACAATCCGTTATAGTTATCTGGACAAAAACTAGTAAAACAAAAGATAGGAGTTCTTAATTCTTCAAGCCTTCGAAAACTTCAATGCTGCCTCTATGCTTTACTAATCCTTAGCAACAATGTTTGCCTCTCTCTAGACATGATTAATTCTCAGGTTTTCTACCATCTACATAATTACTGTTACTTTACAAAATGTTTATTACTTCTATGAAGTTAGTTTCAATGATCAATGTGTTGGCCGGGTTAAAACAACCCAAAGATACTCTTAACACAGTGTGATATTGTCCACTTTGAGCCAAGCCCGTGCGGTTTTCCCAAAAGACCTCACACCATTAAGAGTATCTAACTCCTTATAAGTATAATCTTTTTCCTTTTTACATTGCATGTGGAACTTTGTTCACACACACCTAACACAACCTCAGCTACCTACTTCCGAACCTGATTAGTTATTTTCTCGTTGTCTTCATCACATGATTAGTTACTCTTATTATGATAAACAAACAGTAAATCTATGTGATAGTAATTTGTAGGTATTATTTAGTTTAATTCCTCTTTACTTTCTGCACGCTGCTTGGAAACTTTTGGCAAAATGCAACTTGATAAGGGTCCAATTTTGTTTTACATTCCCCCATCAACATCGAATGATAACATCAAAGTAGAAAACCTGTGTCTATGATTATTTTAACTTTTACAGAAAGATAAATTTCAATAGATCATTGGATAAGTAACTAGAAATGATGATTAATCTCTTCCTCCGCAAACTTTAGTATATTTTGGAATAAATATTGAATGCGGGTAATTTTTTATCGAAGAAGAAGTTAGAACACTAGTTCATGCTACATATGCTTGCCATCATATATATATATATAAAGTTTCACGTAACATTATGTGTGAATTGTAATATAATAAGCAATCTTTGTTTTCTTCTTTGATTATCTCTCTTTGAAATTAATTAATTTACTGAACCAATCAAGTTAAAATAGGTCTAAACCTTTCCGTTGACGGCCTTACTATCCTTGGATATATTTATTTGATTCACAACAGATGATCAAAGAATACTTAGTCGATACTCAAGATAAAGAAAATTGGATCTAATATTATAAGGACTTTGCATGACAAAATGAAAGTAAAAAACTGATTAATTATGGGAATTATATCCCAAGTTGAATTTAAAAATAGATTAATGGGCACGTGTAAACACACATCCACCACATTAACAGTGCATCGCAGTCCTCAAGAAAACACAAGATCCCCACGCTTTGATTTACCGATTGACCCTGTCTTAGATTAATTTTTATGCATCTCTATTTTTTCATTGGATTTTGGTGAATTTTGGGCGATGTCGATTGATACTGTCTAGTATCTACATCGTTTAAAAGTTTTACAAACTATATACGTTAGCATCTAAACGAAAAAACTGCTTTAAAATTGGGAATCTACACTTTTCATCTAAATGCAATTTTTTTCTTTTCTTCCCCTTAAGTTTTTGTGTTAATTAACGATCCCAACAATTTCTTGCGTACTGTCTTATAGAGAGCAAGTAATAAGCATACTGCAAGTCTGCAACTCTCTTCTACTTAGAGAAAATACATTTTACTATTTTAGACAAAATACTCAAACACAGTAATTACAATTATTAAATGTCTTTGTTAGAGAATTTTGCAAGATACGATAAAATGGTTATTTAAGATCTTCCAAGTGACATGAAGCAACATTGCATGAAGCTTGCAGTTGTGTACAATGGGGCTATCCACGTGACATTCTCCTCCCCCACCTATCTTCCTGTTGACTTCTATACTATATGTATTTCACTTCAACATGGAATTTTACACGTTATTATATATATAGTATCAGATTCAGAATAATAAGAAAGGAATTTTCCCAGCCGTAATACTTTAGAGTAGGGACATGAATCTTGCTATACTTCAAGAACACGAGCTCACATATTTAATTTGTGTACACTTGAAAATTTAGAAAATATTATTTCAATTCTCTCCTACTTTACTACTATATAAGACTTCATTCCTTTACCATACTTTCCATCCAAAAGGTTTTTTTAACTCATTATCACTAAGAAAAGGAGAGGGAGCTATAAACAAAGAAAATGGATTCAAGAATGGCTCAAAGATCATCATCTCCTTCATCAAGTGACAACAATGGCTTTATCCAAGCAGTTATAATGGCTCTAGTGGTAACCGTTATACTTGGCTATTTTCTGGTTTTGATCGTATCACCAACCAATATGTATTATCTTATATGGACACCCAAGATTAAAGCTCGGGCAGCCACTTCCACGTACTTTGGAGCTCAAGGTAATCCTACGTGTTTGTTCTATTTATGAAGCGTACATGGGCCGGGTTGGTTCGGATTTTTTAATTCCCAAACCAAACTAATGGTGCCGGATTCTTAAATCTATAAACCAAACCAAACCAAACCAAACCAATCAACTCGGGTTTTTCAATCTCGGTTTCTCTCATAGTTTTCAATTTTTTTAGTAAAGTTTTCATAATGTATTTTCCAAGAAAATAATATAGCATTGTACTAAATATTCAATAATAAAGATAATGAAATCGCAAAAATAAATATTGTTAATTAATAAGCCTTAATAAAATGAACATAATCTAAAAATACTAAGTCATGCTAAAATAAGAACAGCTAAATACATGACTAAACACTAAAGAAAAAAATGAACTAAGTTATGTATTTTTATTACAAACTAATGCAAAACTAAAATATAGATATCCTATACATTACCCTTTTTTTATTGAATTGAACTTCTTTTGTTAGCATTAATATTGATTTGAACTTTATTTGAGTTATTACATTAAGTCCAACCTTAAAATAATATGTAAAAAAGATAAAACTATGAAATTATTTAAGAAATATTTATAAATTACATTATAATAAATATTTCTATGTATAAAATATTTAACAATTGTATATATATAATGTCGGGTTAGTTTGGTTTCAGTTTGATTTTTTTTCCAGTTAAAACCAAACCAAACCAATTATGGTCGAGTTTTCTTTCTCAATACCAATCAAATCAAATCAAACCAAATCACAATCGGGTTATTTTATCTGGTTTGACTCGGATTATCGGATTGGTGCGGTTTATCGATTTTCTTTAAATGCATTTTTTTTCTTACAGGAATGTCATTGTTGTTGGACACGTTTCCTTTCTTATTTATTGCTGTCTTGGGGTGTATATACCTCCACTTAAGGAAGAAATCCAGTGATAAAAACACCAACAGGTAAGAAAAAGTTTTTTTTTTTCCAGTACGAAGATATAAATATGCAAAACTAGTTATATATGTAATAATTTTCTTTTTTTGTATTTTCTGATTAACAGAGTTGAGGGAAAACAAAAGTTGGCAATATGGAGGAGACCGATAATAGTGAAGGGGCTAGGGATTGTTACAAGGATTGAACTTTGCTTTTTTGTAATGTTTATCGCACTCTTAGTCTGGTCTTATGCCTCTTACTTGCACGCTGCCTTTCCCTTTATCACACCACAGTCTGTTGCCGAAAGTGGGCAGAAAGTGTAAGTAATCTGCCTCTATATAGTACTTATAATTTGTTATCATAATGTGTATGACATTTTATCCGATTATTTTACAATTTTAAATTGGTAATGACAGATGGGAAGTCAAGCTTGAAGAAGCAGGACTGATGTTAGGACTTGTAGGAAATGTAGTGCTTACATTTCTGTTTGTTCCAGTTACAAGAGGTTCCTCAGTGTTGCAACTCTTTGGTCTGACTTCTGAAGCAAGTGTTAAATACCATATATGGCTTGGCCATATTGTAATGACCCTTTTCTCTGCTCATGGAATTTGTTACATTATCTATTGGGCTGCCACTCATCAATTGTCTGAGGTAATTTATAGTAGGATTTATCATGAGAAGTACTAAAATACAACTAAGTCCAATTGGTGAATTTCTAATTAGTAGTAATTACTCTTTGATTGAAATGAAACAGATGCTTAAATGGGCAAAAACCGATATCTCAAATTTGGCTGGAGAATTGTCACTGCTTTCTGGATTGGTTTTGTGGATAGCAACATTCCCTCGCATTAGGAGAAAGATGTTTGAGCTCTTCTTCTACACTCACCACCTCTACATTCTCTTCGTCGTCTTCTTTGTTTTCCATGTTGGCGTCTCTTATGCTGGAATTATGCTTCCCGGTTTCTACCTCTTCATTGTTGATCGATACTTGAGATTCTTACAGTCGCGATCAAATGTTCGTTTGGTCTCAGCTCGAGTTCTACCATGTGAAACTGTTGAGCTAAACTTCTCCAAGAGTAAAGGTAACTGAAGGAACTAACATCATTTACATTGACAGTGATTGAGGTAGAATGTTATAAGATAATTCACATAGCTAAATTGACATTTTTATCCTTTTTTCAATCCACAGGTTTAAGTTATACACCAACTAGCATCATGTTTGTGAATGTACCTAGCATTTCAAAAATGCAATGGCATCCTTTTACAATCACTTCAAGCAGTAGTTTGGAGGCAGATAAGCTCAGTGTTGTCATTAAGGGTGAAGGAAGCTGGTCCAAGAAGCTTTACCAGATTATTTCTTCCCCTAATTCTGTCGATCGTCTTAATGTCTCTGTTGAAGGACCTTATGGACCTCCTTCCACACATTTCCTAAGGTATGTTTGAAAAATATAATACAGAGTTCATTAGAGTCCAGTAACCAGTAAGTTGCACTGTAATTGACTACTATGCCCTCATACATGCCATCAGTAGATGTGGGGATGGCTGGAAATTTAAGGGTTCATGGTCAGTTTGGTAATGAAATTGGTGATATTGTCACATGACAAGATGTGTTGACAAACTGAACATGATTGAAAATATTATATTGTATAGCAGAAGCGAATGCTTAACTTAGAGTCGGTGTGTTCAGTATCCGTTCTAGATCTATTTCATAGTGTATGTTACAATAATAAACTAAAGTTCTTTATTTCGTTGTTGCAGGCATGATTTATTGGTTATGGTGAGCGGCGGGAGTGGAATCACTCCTTTCATCTCCATAATAAGGGAGCTAATCCACACAAGTGAGTCACAGAAATGCAAGACACCAGAAATCCTACTCATAAGTGTGTTCAAGAACTCACAAGACCTTACCATGTTAGACCTTCTCCTTCCCATTTCTGGTGCCCCATCTGAAACTTCTAAGTTAGGCCTACAAATTGAGGCTTATGTAACAAGAGAAAAGCAATCAACAACAGAAGACAAGAAGAACTTGAGGACCATATGGTTCAAACCCAACCCATCTGATCAGCCCATCACTCCAATTCTTGGCCAGAACAATTGGCTTTGGCTTGGTGCTATCATATCATCTTCCTTCATCATTTTCTTGATTTCCTTAGGGGCTTTGGATAAATACTACATTTACCCAATCGATAAAAATACCAACGAGATCTACTCTTATCCGATAAAGGCTGTGCTGAATATGCTTCTCATTTGCATTTCCATAGTCATCACAAGTACTGCAGCATTTCTTTGGAACAAGAAACACACTGGAGTGGAAGCCAACCAAATTCAGAACATGGAAGGAGCAACTCCAATGGCTTCACCTAATTCTTGGTTCTATAATGCAGATAGGGAAATGGAGAGTTTGCCCCAACAGTCACTTCTTCAGTCAACTAATCTCCATTTTGGTGAAAGACCAGACCTCAAAAGTAAGTTACCTGCAGTATTGACAATATATGGATTTTTTATATCACCAGCTTAAGTTAACCTACAACAACATTAACCAGTCATATATCAAGCTTGGTATACTAGTAACACGGAAAATAGATAAATAACCTGCTATAACCAATTAAATTGAATTGATGGTGTAAATTTATTTTACTGCCTTTAGTGTCTAAAACATATATCCCAAGATCATCATAGCTAAAGAAACTCTTATTCAAATTACCTGACCTTACTAGTAGTTTAAAGATCTATTGGAGACTCTTACCTGCTCCAATTTGAAGAACTCTGCTTTAATAAGTTGTAAATATGTTGCAGGGTTATTGTTTGAGAGGAAAGAATCAAGTGTTGGAGTTCTAGTGTGTGGCCCGAAGAAGATGAGACATGAAGTTGCAAACATCTGTTCCTCTGGTTTAGCTTCCAACCTTCATTTCGAGTCCATCAGCTTCAGTTGGTGATTTTATTTTTTTTTAAATTTCAAGAGACTATAATGCATTATGCATAGAATGACAAAAAAATTCATCCCTCCCCCACCCCCTACACAAAGGGAAAAATAAGATAACAGTATCTTTTGTTGCGTGTGTTGTTATGCTCCGGTTGATTGAGCTTTTTCAAGTGCTCCTATAACAAGTTTCCTTTGTTGTGAAATGTAAAAGATACTGTATGTTCTCTGTTTTAATCCATAAAAGCAAACATGTTGTTGTATGTGAAAGAAATAAAAGTAGACAAAATAAAATTAAAAAAAGTCAAAAAGAGATAACTTATGATGTAAGCGCTTACATCGACATTCTTATAATGTATGCGCTTACATCGGCATTCCTCTGATGTAAGTACTTACGTCGACAGGGCATTCAAATGCCTATAAAAGAGGTATGCATTTTCATTTGCATATCATCCCTCAACTTCTTCTTTCTCTCTTCAATTAATAAAGAGCTATTCTTTGTGTGACCGTAGAGTAGGCAAAAATTGACGAACCACGTAAATCTTCCCTTGTCTTGTCTTGTGCAATTTATTGCTTTTTTCTTTCAAATATTTTTTCACTTCTATTAGCCTGACACGTTTCCCAACAACTGGTATCAGAGCACAGACAGTGTAATTCTGATAGAAAAGTACGGTATTGATGCACGTACTATCACAAGAATAGTGTGACACTATTGATCATTGTTACTATTCATACACACTATTCACATAAAAAAATTGAAAAATGGCATTGGAATAAAGGAAGGTTAAGATTGACAAGTTCAATGGCAAGGATTTTGGATTCTGGAAAATGCAAATAGAGAATTATTTGTACCAGAAAAAATTATACTTACCTCTGACCGAGGTAAAACCAGAGAATATGGCCAAAGCGGATTGGGATCTATTAGATCGTCAAGCTCTTGGTGTGATTCGTTTGACGCTAACACGAAATGTGATGTTTAACATCATTAACGAGAAGACCACAGCAGGCCTAATGAAGGCATTATCAAATATGTACGAGAAGCCATCTGCTTTAAATAAAGTCTATTTGATGCGTCGATTGTTCAACTTAAAGATGACAGAAGGTAGATATATTACAGAACATATCAATGAGTTTAATGTAATATTAATTCAGTTGAGTTCTGTCAATATAACATTCGATGATGAAGTCAAGGCATTGATTCTACTATCATCTTTACCGGAGAGTTGGTCTGCAACAGTAATTACAGTTAGCAGTTCATCGGGAAGTACCAAACTCAAATTGGATTATATTAGAGACTTGGTTCTAAGCGAAGATATTCGCCGGGGAGAATCAAGTGATTCCTCAGGATTTGCTTTGAATACCGAAAGCAGTGGGAGAAGCAGCCAAAGAGGACAAAGTCATGGTCGTGGCCGATCAAAGTCAAGGAGAAGAGGGTAATCCAAAAATCGCAAAGACATTACATGCTAGAATCGCGATAAAAAGAGTCACTACAGTAGTCAGTGTAAAGAGCCAAAAAAGAAGAAGAACGATCAATACAAGGAAGAAAATTCAACAAATTTAATTGTTGAACAACTCGGTGATGCACTAATTTGTTGTGCAGATAGTCCAGTTGAATCTTGGATTTTGGACTCAGGTGCATCCTTTCACTCTACATCATGCAAAGAATTATTGCATAATTATATTGATGAAAAATTCTGAAAGGTTTATCTAGCACACGGCGAGCCTCTGAACATTGTTGGGAAATGTGAAGTTCATATAAAGACTTCACAAGGCACGCTATGAAAATTGCAAAATGTCTGACATGTTCCTGGCCTCAAGAAAAATATGATATCTATGGGTCAGATTGACAGTGAAGGATATACAACATTCGGTAACAGATCGTGGAAGATAACCAAAGGAAATTTGGTTGTGGCACGAGACTTCAAGAAGGGAACACTGTATGTAACTTCAATACAGAGAGATATTATAGCAACAGTTGATCATGGTCGAGATACAACATTGTGGCACCGGAGGCTCGGGCATATGAGTGAGAAGGGAATGAAATTATTGGCATCCAAAGAAAAGTTGTCAAACCTGAAGCATGTTGAATTAGGTTTGTGCGAAGATTGCGTTTACGGGAAATAAAAGAGAGTTAGTTTCTCAAAGGCGGGAAGGACGCCAAAGAAAGAGAAGCTAGAACTAGTGCATACAGATGTGTGGGGACCAGCTCCTGTAACTTCTCTAGGAGGCTCGCGCTATTACGTCACCTTCATTGATGATTCCACAAGAAAGATATGGGTTTATTTTCTGAAAAACAAATCTGATGTGTTTGTTACCTTTAAAAGATGGAAAGTTGAAATTGAAAATCAGACAAGTCTAAAATTAAAATATCTGAAGTCTGACAATGGAGAAGAGTATAATAGTCAAGACTTTAAAGCATTCTGCTCTGAGAATGGGATCAGAATGATCAAGACAGTTCCTGGAACACCAGAACAAAATGCCGTTGCTGAGAGGATGAACAGAACCCTGAATGAACAATCCAGAAGTATGAGAATACATTTTGGATTGCCGAAGTATTTTTGGGCCGAGGCTGTTAACACGGCAGCTTACCTCATAAACAGGGGACCCTCTCTACCGCTGAATTTTGAAATTCCTGGGGAGGTATGGACAGGAAAGGACTGTCACGCCCCGACCTCGGGGAGCGCGACCAATGCTCAATCAAGATAACTCGGTCGAGCAAGCCTACTTGATATCGTCTAACCAATCTTACCCATGAACAATATAAAATCAATATCAAGAGATATACATGAGAAGAGTGAAATGTTCCCCATTCTTTTCCCATTACTAAAGGATATTCATTTACGATTTCCAAAATATAACACGTTTATAGATATGATAAAAAACAGGTTTGCCCAAATACCAGCACTTACTAGTTCAATTCCAAATATCAAACACCACCCATAACCTGTCTACGGAACCTCTAAGTACAATAGAAGAGAAGAATAGAAGTACCGGCGATAAGGCCCCAGTTATACCTCAAAACATAAAGTACAACGTCAAATGACATGAAGCCCGGAACAGAGTAGGACTCACCAATAGAGAGTAACTGCTAACGAGGATCAAAACCGCCCGCTAACGAACCATCTGCATCCATTGAAGATGCAGCGCCCATGGAAAAAAGGAAGTTAGTACATATGGAATGGTGCTAGTATGAAAACCAAAACACCTATTTAAAGACATAGAAATACAACATGAATACAATGAATCAAAGTTAGCCGTTAAATCCACAGGAAATTATTATAAGCTTTCAATAACATTTATAAATTGTTAAGTCGGGGATCCTCTACAACTACCTTTACAAATAACGGCCCTACCGCCTCACCCCAATATATGTGGGCGGAGGTGTATCACAATACCACAATCTCTATACAAAGCTGCTCTGCCGCCTCACCCCAATATATGCGGGTGGAGGTGTATCACAATACCACAATCTCTACACAAAGCGGCCCTGTCGCCTCACCCCAATATATGCGGGTAGAGGTGTATCACAATACCACAATCCCTATACAAAGAGGCCCTGCCGCCTCACCCCAATATATGCGGGTGGAGGTGTAATCGTAACACCAAAACTCTAGATTCCCAAAATGATAATAGTTTGTACAATGGGTTCTCTTCCAATCAACCATTTCACACGTTTGGCCTTAGCAAGGGTAGGTTCATAAGGTTTCATCATATGAGAAATAAGTGTTTGATTACATTTGTTTCACACAAGGTTTTCATCCCAAGAAGTGGGTATAACATAATTAAGTCACATTAGAAAATCTTTAACACATCATTCATTCTTGAAATACTTTTTTCCAAAAAGGGTAATACAAAATTTCAACTCATGAACATATATGAGCTAAAAATACTTTGTAAATACTTACAAAGCATAGCATTAATTAAGACAACCACATTTGGGTATGACCTGAGCACATAAGCTTTTAGGAACATCTATTTTTGAAGTCAATTTGGGACAGTTGAATCAAGGCATATTTCATAACCTTTCTCACATCATTTCATTTTCTCGGCACCATTGGCCACAAGTATAACTTTCATTCTTGGCAAATTGGCCGCACTTTATATCTCCAACCCATTTATTTCAATTTCAAGCATCCTTGTAGATTATCAACAACAAGGCATTTCTACTCAAGACTTTAAATACATATTTGAGCAACTAACCAAATTAAGGGTCTTAGGCACATGTGATTTCTTACACAATTCGACATGTTAGTTTTCATTAGAATCACGTTTTCAAATTATAACATATCAACGCACAACCCACGCTTAATCACCTTCTCAAATAGTAAATCAACATAACAAGTACATTTGGATTACGAATTGAACGCATATATCTCCTAACACAAGGCTTATTCGGAATAATCAATTTATAATGAGCAACACGGGACTTACAAGGCCATTCTGGGGTTCAATTCTAAAAGAGGAGTTTAGCCAACATACCTGGAATTCTCCCCTTAATAATACTACGACGTTCCACCACACTAAACAACTTTAATCTACAACAATGCAACACAATTGCACCAATATTAGCAATATTTCTATACTTTAAGTCATTTAGACTTTTTATCAAACATCTAGTGTGCATACCTTTCTACAACCTCCTACAATAGAATTTCTTCACCTAACAACCACCTTCCACACCAATGATTCACCTCACAACTTCCATTAGCACATGCATTCCCAACACTTCACTCCCAACCCATAAATGTTATCAATTAATTTATTTTACAATCTCTACAATACCAACACAACCTAGGTTAGGCACTTATGGCTTCCAATCACCGTCCCATAAGTAATAACATATATTTCATACATAATTAATCACCATATATTAGTTAGAGATGGTAGACATACCTCTTGTAGACCAAATATTAAAAGACAATTTTTGGGATGTTCTTGAGATTTTGAAGAAATCCTATGGAATCCAATCAAAACCTTGTTGTAACTAGTGATTGAGAAGTGAGATCCTCATAAAAACACACTTAAAAACTCACCTTAAGTGTGTATTGGAAGCCTTGGTCGGATGGGTGATAGAGAGAAAGACCTAGTCTTGAAGAAACTACTTAGCCCCTCTCTCTACCCGGCCTTGGGGGTATTTAATGGGCTCCTACGTGTGCGGCCGTGCACTTGGGCAAGTGACCGCGCATCTGGCCACACACATAAGGCAGAATACCCTCTAATATGCACGGTCGCGCATCTGGGCGCGCATATGGCATAGTTCCGGTAACATGTCTATAACTCTCTGTAGAAATATCCAAATGACAAACGGTTTGATACGTTGGAAACTAGACTCAAAGGTTTTAATTTGATAGGTATATCACCACCTAAGTCTTTATATTGTGGGAGTTCTATTCGTTTGAAGTCGGGTCTTGTGCTAATTGAAACATCCTTTCCACATAATGTATCCAACTTGTTCAACACAAGTTCTTGCCATTCACAAAACTTCTTAGTATGTTCCAACACACCTTAAACACATATTTTCATTTCAAAATGATGTGGTTCTATCCCATGGGTCTCCTTTAATACTCGAATATATTATTTCCGAATACCGTTGGCTCACTTAATCTTAAATCATTAGGAATTTTTTTAATGGGGCCTTACATTCTCCCCCGCTTAGTATCATTCGTCCTCAAATGAGGGTAAAAATTCACCATTAGCACCCACTGTGACTCAGTTGCTATAACACATACCAGCAGTTCCAAATTTTTGACTAACTCCCTAAATTTTCAAAAAATTTGTCAGAGTCTCCCCTGTAATTGGGGCCTATCCATCTGCCAGAGAATCCCAAAACCACCCTAACAACATATCCATAACTCAACAAAGTGTCACAGTATATATCAACAACAATGATCTCAACATTAAGGGCATTACATTAAGAGAAGTGGTATCTAGACATGAGTTTCACATATTTAAATCATAACACATAACAAGTACTCTTTTTAACCACAACCATTTGGTTATACAAGCAAGTGAGAATACTTCCTTTACTTTGACGGAGGCAGATCTCAATTTCCGGACTTATCTAACAGGGATGACAACTAAGTACCTCTTATAAGCCAATTACCCATTAACTTCACCTTCAATAGTTTCTACCGGAATGATAGGCAAAAGATTTCCAACAACCTTCTGGAACCTAGATACATGATGCATCGGGTGCATGGAGGAAAACGATGGGAAAACATCATACTCATAGTTTGGCCTATTTCCTTCAATATTCCATAAGGCCTAATGTGACTACACATACTATACCTTCCTTAACAATTCACCCAATATATTCATAGATAACATTTTGAGAAAAACCCGTTAACTTTCTTCAACTCTAAATCCCTATGCCCAACACCCAAACTAAACCTTTGGAGACCTCCAACAATTACTCTAAGATGTGCTAGCATGAATATGACCATAAAATTTCCTATCCAATATATTTTATCACGGGATGATTCTTCTTCTTTAACATGTTTGAACCTTCAACCCCCATAGGTTTACTATAAATAAGAACAACGAGGTTCGAGATTGGGCGGGAATTTTTCAAGAATCCATCAATGTGCTGAGCAAGGCATTTTAGGAGGTTATATCCTAAGAGACAGGAAGGTTGCTACCAATAGTGCTGACATGGTTAATCATTGTGATGACATCATTGATTCAACAAATAAGGCATAGAGTTTCCTAGTAGGCATTGATAATGTAGGGACCATGTTCATGATTCTGAGATTTAAAAGAAATGAGTCATTTTAGACATGTGACATATGAGAGGCATGGTCGGGAGGATAAAGACCTTAGCGTCAATTATTCTTGGAAGACTATGAGTCATGAAAACGACAACAACAATTGTTTCATTCTATATGTGCCTTGTTCGGCAATAGTAGGCCTCAAAGAGAAATAGCCAAGTATGTGACACCAGTCGCCTCTTGGAATGTAGGGAAAATCAGTTTAACGCGAAATGAGAATATTCTGGCACCCTGAATGTGATATGGGTTTCAAAATTCATGTAGTTGCATTACGCTCTTAACATTAACTAACACAAGGAATAGATATGCCACAAGCCCATGAGGATGAAAAAAGAAGTTGAACACTTGTGAGATTATTATCATTCTGACAACTTAACCCTTCACGATAGTTGATCCTATATGAGAGGACTAGAGATACAACAAACTTGTCTTTCAAATCAATATGCTCATGATATGTGCTAGAATCTTAAACTTCCACCTGAGGTTGGGAGGGAAAGGTCGCGGTAAGGCTACTTAACTTTCAACCACACACAAGGGAAACCATGTAGCTATGACAATTTAATGTTGGGATGAAATCATATGTTTGTTAGAGAGAATGAACACTTTGCTATGAGCTAGACACATTTCCGCCATAATAACTTTCAAGTTGCGATACCAGGCCACTTCATAGGCAACTACAATACTAGGAACAAAGTGATCTACTTACTGCAGAATGATCTAAGTGGACATGAAAGTCATACTGAGATGGGCAAACAAAACCATCTACCTGTGATGAATTTGTGAAAATCTCAAATTTCCCAAAAACTTTTATGCTGGTAAGTGACCTCTTTCAACTGACAGGTACACATATGATAGGTGCTGAGATATGCTCTCATGTTACTAGACAGTGAAACGGATTCATGATAATATTCACAAAGGAGTAAAATGATTGTTCAAACCATAGGAGCCACATACACCGGAGAGATAAAAGAGTGGCTCAAGAAGGATCTCAACAATAGGTCGATATACATTGGATTTGATACCACATAGGTAAACTTTATTATTGTGCATACATAGATCAAGTGAGCAGATGTTATCCATTTGAATCAAAAGGTTCTTGCAAGAAATTCATCAGGTATAATCCCCTGTTGAGAATTTAGGAAAGCAGGTGGGAAGTATTAATCCTAGAGTTATAACTCAATTCAAGGACATAATTATAGAACTCAATTCCTCAAGAGGTCGTAAATAAGAGAATTGTGATCAAGAGGCTTCACGAATACTACGTCTCATTCAAAAAGTAGGTACATGCAATGTTTTGTGATTCAACATTTTGGTTAAGACCAGATTTATATAGGCTCTCGATATAGATGTACATATACAACAAGGAAAATCATGTGGTGTTCAGAATGATATACTAAGGAGTGACTTACTTGGTAACTTTAGATTGACGGGGCAGTGCCTTAACTGATGTCCCTCGACTCCACATCTGTAACATACATTGGTACCATAGTGACATACCCCTGAATGATATCTCCTACACTTCACACAACATGGATGAGGTCCCTTAAACTGACTCGCCCCACCGACCTGATATTCACCCTTTTGCATACATAAAAACATTCCCAATATCTTTACTCCAAGACTTCATGGCGGGAGTAACAATCTCTATACCGGTTTGTTGTGTGGGCCTTTCGAATTTCCCATGCCTGCCACCCTTTACACACTCCTGAGCATACTCACAACATGACACAAAATGTTCCCGCCCGCATATCGGGCAGACCGGGCTAGGTGTACCCAACCTAGGGCATTTGTTCTTCTTGTGCCCCCTCTTTCCCTAACCATAATATATTTCAAGAGTCATCCAACACGTCCCTAAGTGGCGCTTCTTACAAATCAAACATTCTGGCTTATTGGTACAAACAACTCTCTTTCGCTTCTTAGGTGTTCTCACCATATGATTTGGTGGCGTGGTGACATTAATAGGAATAAGGACACTACCCTTAGCAACAAGTTCTTCCAATCCCTCCACGGCTCGACACATTCTCCCAACGAACTCTCGTGTAATCTCCCCCAAATTCAATGCCAAGGTCATTCCCTCATTGCTGCTTCGAACACGTGGATTACTCATCTGGAAAATGAGACATGACGAATAAATTTCTTCCTATCTTGAGCTCTATCGCACGATCTAGAGTATCAAAGAAGTGTAAAATTCCTAAATGTCCAAGTAGCTTCCTCATTATAGATGTGGTCGACAACACACCGATAAGAAAGAATCTACTAGACAAGGCTCCGAGACATCCTAGGACACTTTAAAACCTTAGGCTCTGTTACCAAGTTTGTCACGCCTCGACCTCTAGGAGCGCGAGCCTACTTGATGTCGTCTAACCAATCTTACCCATGAACAATATAAAATCAGTATCAAGAAATACATATGAGGAGAGTGAAATGCTCCCCATTCTTTTCCCATTACTAAAGGATATTCATTTACGATTTCCAAAATATAACACGTTTATAGATATGATGAAAAACAAGTTTGCCCAAATACCAACACTTACTAGTTCAATTCCCAACATCAAACACCACCCACAACCTGTCTACGGAGCCTCTAAGTACAATAGAAGAGAAGAATATAAGTGCCGGCGACAAGGCCCCGTCTATACCTCAAAATAAAAAGTACAACGTCAAATGACATGAAGCCCGGAACAGAGTTCACCAAAATCTGCTGAATAGAGAGTAACTGCTAACGAGGATCAAAATCGCCCGCTGACAAACCACCTACATCCATTGAAGATGCAGCTCCCTCGGCAAAAAGGACATTAGTACATATGGAATAGTACTAGTATGAAAACCAAAACACCTATTCTAGGACTTAGAAATACAACATGAATATGATGAATCAAAGTTAGTAGTTAAAGTCATAGCAAATTATTAAAAGCTTTCAATAACATTTATAAATTATTAAGTCGGGGATCCTCTACAACTATCTTTACACATAGCGGCCTTGCCGCCTCACCCCAATGTACGCGGGTGGAGGTACAATCACGATACCCTCAACGCTAAACAAAGAGGCCTTGCCGCCTCACCCCAATGTATGCGGATGGAGGTGTATCACAATACCACAATCCCTACATAAAGGGTCCATGCCTCCTCACCCCAATATATGCGGGTGGAGGTGTATCACAATACGATAATATCTACACAAAGCGGCCCTACCGCCTCACCCCAATATATGCGGGTGGAGGTGTATCACAATACCACAATCCCTATACAAAGCGGTCCTGCTGCCTCACCCCAATGTATGCGGGTGGAGGTGTAATCGTAACACCAAAACTCTAGATTCCCAAAATGATAATAGTTTGTACAATGGGTTCTCTTCCAATCAACCGTTTCACACGTTTGGCCTTAGCAAGGGTAGGTTCATAAGGTTTCATCATATGAGAAATAAGTGTTTGATTACATTTGTTTCATACAAGGTTTTCATCCCAAGAAGTGGGTATAACATAATTAAGTCACATTAGAAAATCTTTAACACATCATTCATTCTTGAAATACTTTTTTCCAAAAAGGGTAATACAAAATTTCAACTCATGAACATATATGAGCTAAAAATACTTTGTAAATACTTACAAAGCATAGCATTAATTAAGACAACCACATTTGGGTATGACCTGAGCACATAAGCTTTTAGGAACATCTATTTTTGAAGTCAATTTGGGACAGTTGAATCAAGGCATATTTCGTAACCTTTCTCACATCATTTCATTTTCTCGGCACCATTGGCCACAAGTATAACTTTCATTCTTGGCACATTGGCCACACTTTATATCTCCAACCCATTTCTTTCAATTTCAAGCATCCTTGTAGATTATCAACAATAAGACATTTCTACTCAAGACTTTAAATACACATTTGAGAAACTAACCAAATTAAGGGTCTTAGGCACATGTGATTTCTTTCACAATTCGACATGCTAGTTTTCATTAGAATCACGTTTTCAAATCATAGTATATTAACACACAACCCACGCTTAATTACCTTCTCAAATAGTAACTCAACATAACAAGTACATTTGGATTACAAATTGAACGCATATATCTCCTAACACAAGGCTTATTCGGAATAATTAATTTATAATGAGCAACACGGGACTTACAGGGCCATTGTGGGGTTCAATTCTAAAAGAGGAGTTTAGCCAACATACCTGGAATTCACCCCTTAATAATACTACGACGTTCCACCACACTAAACAACTTCAATCTACAATAATGCAACACAATTGCACCAATATTAGCAAGATTTATATACTTTAAGTCATTTACACTTTTTATCAAACATCTAGTGTGCATATCTTTCTACAACTTCCTCCAATGGAATTTCTTCACCTAACAATCACCTCCCACACCAATGATTCACGTCACAACTTCCATTAGCACACGCACCCCCAACACTTCACTCCCAACCCATAAATGTTATCAATTAATTCATTTTACAATCTCTACAATACCAACACAACCTAGGTTAGGCACTTATGGCTTCCAATCACCATCCCATAAGTCATAACATATATTTCATACATAATTAATCTCTATAGATTAGTTAGAGATGGTAGATATACCTCTTGTACACCAAATATTGAAAGACAACTTTTGGGGTGTTCTTGAGATTTTGAATAAATCATATGGAATCCAATCAAAACCTTGTTGTAACGAGTGATTGAGAAGTGAAATCCTCATAAAAACACACTTAAAAACTCACCTTAGGTGTGTATTGGAAGCGTTGGCTAGATGGGTGATGGAGAGAAAGACCTAGTCTTTAAGAAATGACATATTCCCTCTCTCTACCTGGCCTTGGGGGTATTTAACAGGCTCCTATGTGTGCGCCTGCGCACCTGGGCAACTGACCGCGCATACAAGCCAGAATACCCTCTAATATGCACGGCCGCGTATCTGGGCACGCATATGACATATGTCCGGTAAAATAGCCATAACCTTCTGTAGAAATATCTAAATGACAAACGGTTCGATGCGTTGGAAACTAGACGCAAAGGGATTTAATTTGATAGGTATATCACCACCTAAGTCTTTATATTATGGTAGTTCTATTCGTTTGAAGTCGGGTCTTGTGCTAATTGAAACATCCTTTCCACTTAATGTATCCAACTTGTTCCACACAAGTTCTTTCCATTCACAAAACTCCTTAGTATGTTCCAACACACCTTAAACACATATTTTCATTTCAAAATGATGTGGTTCTATCCCATGGATCTCCTTTAATACTCGAATACGTTATTCCCGAATTCCGTTGGCTCACTTTAAAATCTTAAATCATTAGGATTTTTTTTAACGGGGCCTTACAAGGAGGTAACTCTCTCACATTTGAAAATTTTTGGTTGTGTTCCTTATGTGCATGTAAACTCTAATGATAGAGATAATGTCACGACCCAAAATTCATAAAGGCCGTGATGGCGCCGGACACCATTGTCAGGCAACCAAACAATAATTACTTAATTGGGTTCTCATTATATTATTTTTGAAATCATATTTTTCCTTCAATTTAAATAGTAAAGAATGGGGATTTACAGAGTAAATAATAATATTTTTTTAAAATTCAATACAGAGCAACCCATAATCATCCCTAACCCAGTGTCACAAGTGCATGAGCATTAACTAGGAATTTAAAATAAAATACAGCAGCTGTCCGGAATACAAATTGGACAGGAAAAATATAAATACTCTGAAGGAGACTCTGCTGGCTGCGGATCGACAAATGGAATGAAGCTCACCGAGGTCCCCACATATATACACGCCTCTGCTCTCATATGGCCTCTAGACATATATGTACCTGCACAAAAATGTGCAGCAAGTGTAGTATGAGTACGTAAGCAACATGTACCCAGTAAGTATCTAGCCTAACCCCAGAGAAGTAGTGACGAGGGGTCGACATCGACACTCACTAGTGGTCCAATAAGGCAAATACAGTAAGAAGTAAAACAGATGTAGGGCAGAATAAATACACGAATTAAGCAAATATAAATATGTGGTACATTCTTCCTCTCAACAATAAAGTCAACTTTCGATTAGCAGTCACCTCCTCCCCCGGAGTAGCCTCACCAAATGGGTTGCCATAATTCAAATCAGGAAAACTCCCAGATACACTAGCCCTTTGTATAATTGATTCGCATGATTCCCTAGAAGGATTTTTACAGAAATGCCAAGGTGTACGGCCCGATCCCATAAAGTGTGTGCACTGTCGAGGGTCGAACGATACGAACCATAGATGTATATATCTTGCCGAGGTGAACGGCCCTCTCCCATTAGAATAAGAAAGCTTTGACGGGTCCTTAACCCCACTCACGAAGGGACATGTGAGTTTTAGGAAAGATTTGGGGAAAGCCCTTCGATGAGAACGCGTAATGCGGAGGAAATTTGCAAGAGGAGTACAATTATTTCATGGCAAGTCATAAAGTTCATCTGATCTCTACAATAACGAGTCTATCGCTCTACACAAGTCTAGTCTCAAATTTTAACATGTAATAAGGAACCTAATAGGCAAGAGACAACTCAAATAATACAGTTATAGCATGGCATGAACCTGAGTCTACCCGAACAATAACATGAATATAGCTACGTACGGACTCTTGTCACCTCGTGCGTACATAGCCCCCACAACAAGTAGCAAATATCAATAACAACACCTAGGGGTATTTTCCCCCTCACAGAGTTAGACAGGAGACTTACCTCGCTCTGAAATTCCATAACCGGCTCCAAAGCCTCTCTAACACCTCAAACCGGTGCCCTTCACACCAAACTAGTCAATTAAGATGCAACCCAATCAAAATGTACTCTAATACTCATAATTAATCAATTTATAACAATTTCCAACTCCGCCCAAAAAATTAATAAAGCGACCCTCGGGTCCACATGCACGGATTCCAAAAATTTTCGAAGATAAATATTACCCATAACCTCACTAACTAAACTATATAATTTATTTTCAATTTCATGTCCAAATTCGTGGTCAAAATCAAAAAATACCAATTTCTAGGTTTTTTTTATCAAAATCTCACAATTTCTACCAAATTTCATGTTAAAATCTACCCATAATCTATGTATTAAACTCACATTAATTAAAAATAACTTACATAACAAAGCTAGGACAAAATCCCCTCCTTGAAAGCTCTCAAATCACCAAATAGTGAACGAAAATGTGATAAAAATGGCCTAAGTCCCGCATTAAATGAACCCTCACTGCCCAGCGACTTTCGCACCGGCGGTGCTTTGGGCCTCATATGCGGTCCTGCACCTGTGGAAAATGCCTCGCAGGTGCGCCTTTCCCTTACCTGGCAGGGCTCCACTTCTGTGGACAAGGAGGGCCGCTTCTGCGAGCCTAGCCGCACCTGCGACCATGTCTCTGGCACCTGCGCTCACACAGGTGCGCCCAATCTTCCGCATCTGCGGATTCTGGGCTGCCCTCCATTTCTCGCTTCTGCGGCTCGTAGTTCGCCCCTGTGAGCCCGCACCTGTGGCTGGCCAAGCACAGGTGTGATTATGACAGATCTGGGAGCTTCAGCTATTACTCCAAGCTTCCAACTTGGTCTGAGCCTCGTCCGATTGACACTTGGGGGCCCCGGCGCCCCGTCCGAACATACCATCAAGTTTAGAATCATATAGTGAACTCGCTCGAACCCTCGGAATGCCTGAAACAACATTAAAACTAAGAATCGCACCCCAAAACCAATTGAATCAATCTTATGAACTTCAAGTTCTTCTATTCACTCAAAATGCGTCGAAACATACTTAGACTACTCGGATTGACACCAAAATTTACGCACAAGTCATAATTGACATTACGGACTTACTCCAACTTCCGGAATCGGAATCTGACCATTATATCAAAAAGTTCACTTCCGGTCAAACTTCTCAAAAAAACCTTCAAAGTTCCAGCTTTCGCCAAATGACCCCGAAATGACCTACGAACCTCCAAATCCACATCCGGACGCGCTTCCAATACCAGAATCACCATACAGAGCTATTTCCTGACTCAGAAATCCCAACGGACATCGATAGCATTGAAATGCACTCCAACCCAAATTTATGAAATCCTTCCAAAATGCCAACTTCCACAATAGGCTCTGAAACCTTCCCGATTCATCCAAAATCCGATCCGTACATATGTCCAAGTCTAAAATCATCATACGAACCTATTGAAACCTTCAAATCCCGATTCCGAGGTCGTTTACTCAAAAATTACCCTATAGTCAATTTCTCCAACTTAAAGCTTCTGAAATTAGAATTCTTTTTCTTTCCAAATCAACTCCGAACTTCCCGCAATTAAATTCCGACCACGTGTACAAGTCATAATACCTGAAGTGAAGCTGATTAGGGTCTCAAACCGCTGAATGACACGCTAGAGCTCAAAACGACCGGTCGGGTCGTTACATTCTCTCCTACTTAAACATACGTTCATCCGACGAACGTGCTAAAAACTGCTCTATAGTTGTCTAAAATCGTTGTTTAACACCTCGTGCACCTACTCGTGCTACCATAACCCAGTTGATCACATTTGCTCGAGCAAACCTGAAAATCCTCACTTTTATCTAGTCAAATAAGCCTTAGAGCCAAATTCCAACATCTGAATTCCTCTACCAGATCTGTTTCCAACATACGAACACCGTATTGGTCACTACACAATGCACTAATACATGTTTGCATACCTTTGTGGAATCCAAACCATGCACCGCATAATTCACATGACCATAATAACATACCCTAATAACAACAACCGAAATCCCACGAATCTGATGCTCACAACACGCCTCATGACCCATATAAGTCATGTTCCAACTCTTGCGATATTGGCACGACAGAGAAGATGTGTAGAACTCATAACCACCTGCCAAATCACAATTTATGGAGTCTCTCCTCCCGACAAGAACCATAACCTCATTCTAGACTGAATAACAATATTTACTCTTTAATATTCTTCATATAAATCTAATCGCACTGATCCCAGGTCCAATAATCTCGTCTCACCCAGTACAAGCTACTCAGACAATAAGCCACCTCAGACACTGCCAAAAATCTCGTATAATGCCACAATGTGCCAATAAGCTACAGACTCGAAGGCGATACATAAGGAAAAACGAACTATGGAAAGAACTACTCAACCCATGTAACTAATTAAACAACTGAAAGGATGTTATGAACCTTCCTCAGGAAATGAGAAGCAAAACACACAATAATAGATATGGGAAACTGTACTCAATAACACAATGTTGCGGCGTGCAACCCGATCCACATATGATACCGTTGCAGCGTGCAACCCAATCCAACCATGATACCCGTGGCGGCGTGCCACCAGATCCAATCAACAGATCTGTAACAGCGTGCCACCCGATCCAAACAACATACTTATGGCGGCGTGCCACCCGATCCACACATAATAATCTAAAGAAAACATACATCGAGCCATAATGCTCAAACACACGAAATGCTCGAATATCAACCATAAGAACACCAAATGCATAATACAAATCCTGGGGAAACGGGTAGCGTCACGCTCTATAATACTCAAGCACCACTAAGGTGCGATATATGACCTGCATCTCGAGAGCCATCCTGCTCACAAAATACCATAAACTATACGGGATCTCAATACAAGTGCGAATATTCAAACCACCTCACAACCCACTTGGTATAATATAGATTATACGGGATAGCTGACGATAGGAATAACATCCAAGGCCCGAAGACCCTTCCGAAAATAATGCTATGCTGAGATGAGCACATTCGGCCTGATATAGAGCCCACATTCACATTTAGATCCATCCACGGTCCTCAACCGATTCTGATCATACCATGCTTGGCTAAATAGCCTCTCAAGGACCCACAATGACCTATTCACGACACATAAGAACAGTCGTCAAATCGGAACAAACTTCCACATTCCACAACCAAATGAACCGAGCGCTCTTGAGGTATAAATTCTCACATTAGCGATAATACCACAATCTCCATACTTGGTTTTAAATCTTTAATCAATCAAGTGACTACATGTCACACTTATACAATCTTTCCGTGGGATACACTCCCACGACCCCCCCGCATCAGGTAACAAGTCTACACATCCATACCACCGGTCACACTAATGTTGTAAAGCAAATCAAGAAGCCGCAAATCAGCACACAAAGCCTCTTACACAGGACATCGATCTCAGGTGACGCTAAAGACAATACCATCTTGCTCTAAACATCTGAATTATTCCCTGATCATCCGAGCTCGTGACATTCCTGACAACACTGAACCGCAACCTTGATCCTCAGCTTCCAATTTCCCATGTCGCTCGTTGCACCTAACATGCCAATACGTGACAGTACCAGAATTCCATAATAACCCATGATCCACTAATAGGATAAACACTTTATCATATAGAAATCTTTTACTTAGCTCATTTCGGAAGAACCAATGCAACACACAACCTAATTCCCAAACTGCAAAAAATATTACCTCATGTAGTAATCAAAACTGTCATAACTCTTCCGAAAATCCCTTTACATAACAAAGCCATACGAATCGAATACCTCCCAAATCAACCAAGTTGTGGTGGCGCTCAAGCCCAAGTGTACAACCACAAACTACATGTATAACTTCACGCTGGAGAAACTGTCCACTGCCATAACCGTGATGATTCAACCATTACCAACCGAGCCACTTCTTCTAATTTACTCGGGACTTGCCCTAGAAATAATGATAGATCCATTCAAAACATCATGAACCCAAATCCGCACTCATCCTGAGTGACCTTATTTCACGAGACCACGTTGTCTCCAAAACCCACGAACCATCTCATACCCTCCTTATGCGCATATTTGCATCTTCAACTGTTACACCCATTCTGAAAACCCCTCTATGAATCCGAAGTTATTTTATCCCATTCCTCAAATGCCATACCGTAGACCGACAATAATGTAGAACACTCCAAGCTACCTTTCATAATCCACTACAAAAGCTCAAATACTTAACCATACTACTGGCTCGAAATCCTTAGGCACCACACTTTTAATTAAAAATAAAAATTTGAACCTACTAGGACCATTATTGAGAGTCACCCACTCTGGCTTGTCCCCGAATATAATCAAACTCTAAGGCTCTGCTAGCACATGAACACCCTCTCGATGAAGCAACCCATTGAATTCCTTTCTTTATACATCGCATCCACACGAAGCATAGACTCCGAGTCTTACCATAACCTGAACATGAACTGATAAGGCCAAATTTAGCACACATTCCTCTAATTCATTGCTCAAATTACCACTGATGTTTTCTTTCCTTAGTCGTAATATCCCACCAATACAACGACAACCAGAAACCGCACGAGTAGACAACCACGCAATCCAATTATAAACGGTGGGGCTCTCCCACTTAGCTTAAAGCTACAATTACATAACCTTGGGACCTACCAAGATTCTTTATCCCCCATTAACATCAGCTGAAAGTGCAACAATACATCCCAAACTCGAAATCATGTTGCATATAAATAAAATCCATGAACCTAGTCATTGCCCATTATGTATCCCCAAATTGATGTAAAGTTTTCTCAAGGCGTGTGCCTATCCTACCACAGAACCCATATGTTACTCTGCCACTCTCCCACTTTGGTTAAACCCTCTCCTTTAAGCAAATCCTCGACTTTTGCTTTTCATTCTTGACCTTATAGCAATTCAACCACCGCAAAACACCTCCCGCCATGCCCTTCCTCAAACTTCGCTGCCCGAATGTTGCCCCAAATCAAATACATACCTGTAGCACCTTAACAAATGAGTCGCTACCAACTCTAAACCTCCTAGAAGATCATCTTTATTGAGCCATCAATATTAGAAACACCAATTCGATTTCGAACCGTGACACACCGCTATCTCTGACAACCGCTCATCGGGCACCATTTCGCAACACCCTGCCCCGAAGGCCAAAAATCAAAGAAGACCATAACACCGGCGAACCTTAATGTTTTAACAAGGACGACAATGCTACATCACAATTGAGAATTTCACCTTGCTAGAAAATACCAAGTCTTGTCATTTCACCAACCAAGGCCTGAACATCCATAGTCTTATTGCCTTCCCTCCGCTGGAATTTAAATGTTCAACCTCTAAGCCGTGAACTGAGAAATCCTCCTTTCAAGTCACTCACTGTCGCGACCCATACATGAGCACCCTACCATTACACCAACACTGTGTGATGCAATGCACGAATCATCATAACAATCAGTGTCCTACCTCTAAACCATAAGCAATACCGATTACTGAACTGAAACGACAGAACATCCTTCCGCAAGGCGAAGATAATAGCCTGATCAAATAGCAGGGAGAAACATCCTGCACCACATCCACAATACAATTACAATTCCTCGATTCCCAATCGATAACAAGTGCTTCACGTCGCATAAGATTGAGTAGGAAGGAAATAAAGGCATAAGCCTCAAAAGAAACAAATTGCACGATGAGGAAACAAGAAGGGAAGTACTCCTAACAGCCTTGTAGCCTCTTGAAGATAAGTACAGACGTCTCTGTACCGATCCGCAAGACTCTACTAGACTTGCTCATGACTCGTGAGACTCAAGTGAACCTAATGCTCTGATACCAAACTGCCACGATCCAAAATCGATGAAGGTCGTGATGGCGCCAGACACCACTGTCAGGCAAGCCATCTATAATTACTTAATTGGGTTCTCATTATATTATTTTTGAAATAATATTTTTCCTTCAATTTAAATAGTAAAGAATGGGGATTCACAGAGTAAATAATAATACTTTTAACAAATTTAATACAGAACAACCCATAATCATCCCAAAACTCGGTGTCACAAGTGCATGATCATTAACTAGGAATATAAAATAAAATACAGCAGCTGTCCAGAATACAAATTGGACAGTAAAAATGTAAATACTCTGAAGGAGACTCTGCTGGCTGCGGGCCGACAAATGGAATGCAGCTCACCTAGGTCCCCGCATGTATACACGCCTCTGCTCTCATATGGCCTCTAGACATATATGTACCTGCACAAAAATGTGCAGCAAGTGTAGTATGAGTACGTCAGCAACGTGTACCCAGTAAGTATCTAGCCTAACCCCAGAGAAATAGTGACGAGGGGTCGACATCGACGCTTACTAGTGGTCCAATAAGGCAAATACAATAAGAAGTAAAACAGATATGGGGCAGAATAAATACGCGAATTAAACAAATATAAATATGTGGTACAATCTTCCTCTCAACAATAAACTCAACTCTCGATTAGCAGTCACCTATATATATATATATATATATATATATATATATATATATATATATATATATATATATATATATATATATATATATATATATATATAATGGACCTCACCAGATGGGTCGCCATAATTCAAATCAGGAAAACTCCCAGATACACTAGCCCTTTGTACAATTAATACGCACGATTGCCTAGAAGGATTTTTACAGAAATACCGAGGCGTACAGCCCGATCCCATAAAGTGTGCGCACTGCCAAGGGTCGAACGACACAAACCATAGATGTATATATCCTGCCGAGGAGAACGGCCCGCTCCCATTAGAATAAGAAAGCTTTGACGGGTCGTTGACCCCACTCACGAAGGGACAGATAAATTTTAGGAAAGCTTTGGGGAAAGCCCTTCGATGAGAACACGTAACGCGTGGGAAATTCGTAAGAGGAGTATAATTATTCTGTGGCAAGTCATAAAGTTCATCTGATCTCTACAATAACGAGTCTACCGCTCTACACAAGTCTAGTCTCAAATTTTAACATGTAATAAGGGACCTAATAGGCAAGAGGCAACTCAAATAGTACAGTTATAGCATGGCATGAACTTGAGTCTACCCGGATAATAACATGAATATAGCTACGTACGGACTCTCGTCACCTCGTACGTACGTAGCCCCCGCAACAAGTGGCAAATATCAATTACAACACCTAGGGGTAGTTTCCCCCTCACAGAGTTAGACAGGAGACTTACCTCGCTCCAAAGTTCCATAACCGGCTCCAAAGCCTCTCTAACACCTCAAACCGGTGCTCGTCGCTCCAAACTAGGCAATTAAGATGCAACCCAATCAAAAGTACTCTAATACTCATAATTAATCAATTTATAACAATTTCCAACTCCGCTCGAAAAATCAATAAAGCAATCATCGGGCCCACGTGCCCGGATTCCTTAAATTTTCGAAGATAACTATTACCCATAACCTCACGAACTCAACTATATAATTTATTTCCAATTTCCTATCCAAATTCGTGGTCAAATTCCAAAAATACCAATTTTTAGGTTTTCTATCAAAATTCCACAATTTTTACCAATTTTCATGTTAAACTCTACCCATAATCTATGTATTAAACTCACATTAAGTAGAAATTACTTACCTCACAAAGCTAGGCCAAAATGCCCTCCTTGAAAGATCTCAAATCGCCCAAGAGTGAATGAAAATGTGACAAAAAATGGCCTTAGTCCTGTATTAAATAAACCCTAACTGCCCATCGACTTTCGCACCTGCGACAAATGCCTCGCAGGTGCGCTTTTCCCTCACCTGGCCGGGCTCCGCATCTGCGGACAAGGAGGACCGCTTCTGTGAGCCTAGCCGCACCTCCGACCATGTCTCTCGCACCTACGCTCACGCAGGTGCGCCCAATCTTCAGCATCTGCGGATTCTGGGCTACCCTCAATTTCTCGCTTCAGCGGCTCGTGGCTCGCACCTGCGAGTCCGCACCTGTGGCTGGCCAAGCGCAGATGCGATTATGCAGATCTGGGAGCTTCAGATGTTACTCCAAGCTTGTAACTTGGTCCGAGCCTTTTTCGATTGACACTCGGGGCCCCCGGGGTCTTGCCCGAATATACCAACAAGTTTAGAATCATATAGCGGACTCGCTCGAACTCTCGGAACCACCAAATTTTGCGCACAAGTCATAATTGACATTACGGACCTACTCCAACTTTCAGAATCGGAATCTGACCCCGATATCAAAAAGTCCACTTTCGGTCAAATTTCTCAAAAAAACCTTCAAAGTTCCAACTTTCGCCAAATGACCTCGAAATGACCTACGGACCTCCAAATCCACATCCAGACGCGCTCCCAATACCAGAATCACCATACGAAGCTATTCCGAGAGTCAGAAATCCCAACGGACATCGATAGCATTGAAATGCAATCCAACCCAAATGCAATCCGCAGATCCTCGGAGTTCCCTTCTACTCCCTCGCCTAGAGACTTTCTTTATTATCTTCAGACTTTTGTATAGAGCTACAAAGATTATAGCAACTTGTGACTTAGTGATATTCCGGGTCTTGAAAAATTATTTTGTATATGTCGAGTGGTACTACTCTTGGCTATTCACAATATGCTATTTATCTTTAAAATATTGTTCTTTCTTTATAATTTTTGTAATATTAGGCTTACCTGGTCGTAAAGACTAGGTGTCATCACGACACCTCACAGAGGATTAATTTGGATAGTGACAAGTTGGCATCAAAGCACTAGGTTCATAGGAGTCGCGAGTCACAAGCCGGTTTATTAGAGTCTCGCGGATCGGTGCGGAGACGTCCGTACTTATCTTCGGGAGGCTATGTAACTGTTAAGAACAATCATATTTCTTTGATTTCCTTGTCGTGCGAGTTATTGACACCAAAAAATTCTAAGATTCTATTCCATTCTTTCTCACAGATGGTGAGGACCCGTAATGGGAGGACCGACGATCATGCACCCAAGCCCCCTGCTAGAGCCTCCAGAGGTCGGGGTCGGGGTAGAGGATGACCATGCGATGCAGCCCAAGCACCTGCGAGAGCTGCGTCAGAGGAGCCCCCAGCAGCTCCAGCTGGAGGGCCAGCATCGGAGATCCCTATTGCTACTCCGGCCCTCCAGGAGACTTTAGCTTAGTTCATGAGCATGTTCAGCACTCTGGCTCAGGCTGGACTATTTCCGATAGCTCCCGCTACATCTCAGGCCAGGGGAGGGGCACAGACTCCCGCAGCCTGTACTCCTAAGCAAAGGGTCCAGGTTGATCAGGCCCCAGAGTATATTCTTATGCCCCCAGTGGCTCCGATTCAGCATGAGATCAGGGTAGCTGCTTCTGAGGCAGAGCAGCTCAGACTTGAGAGGTACAAGAAGTACCACCCACCTACTTTCAGCGGACTAGCTTCAGATGATGCTCTGGGTTTTCTTGAGAAGTGTCATCGTATTCTCCACACTATGGGCATTGTGGAGATGAGTGGGGTTTCTTTCACCGCATTTCAGCTGAGGGGAGCAACATATCAGTGGTGGCATGCCTATGAGCTGAGTAGTCCGGATGAGGCAGCCTCACTCACTTGGACTCAGTTTTCAGAGATTTTCTTGTGTGGGTATATTTCTCAGAGCCTCCGGGATGCTTGGCGCGCAGAGTTTGAGCAGTTGCGTCAGGGTGCTATGACTGTGTCGGAGTATGCAGTCTGTTTTAGTGAGTTAGCTCGCCATGCACTAGCTCTAGTTGCTACAGTCAGAGAGAGGGTTTATCGCTTCATTGAGGGACTCCACCCTAGTATTCGGATCAGTATGGCCATGGAGTTGGAGATGGACATCACTTATCAACAGGCAGTGAGCATTGCTAGGAGAATGGAGGGCATGTTTGCCCGGGACATAGAGGAGAGAGAGGCCAAGAGGTCTCGAAAGACTGGTCATTACTCAGGAGCTCGTGCACCAGCAGCACGCTACGGTAGGGGTTTTGTGAGTCGCCCTGTTCATTCAGCTCTTCCAGCAGCCAGCGGTGTTCCAGCTCCTCCTAGACCTCAGGAGCCCTATTTTGCACCGCCAGTATCCAGTATACCTCCTACTCGAGGTGCTATTACCGGCCAGTCCAGCAGGCCAAGTCCGAGTCAGTCTCAGTCGCCGCGGCCTCTGAGAGGTTGTTTTGAGTGTGGTGACACTCGTTACCTGGTTAGAGATTTCCCCAGGGCCAGGGGGTGCACCCTCACAGACTTATCAGCCTCCAGGTGCTCCACCGGGTCCTCTGGCCATTCTTCCAGCACCAACTTCTACCCCCACCTCCTCAGCCAGCTCGAGGCGGAGGTCGGGGAGGTCGAGGTCTCCCTAGAGGGGGAGGCCAGGCCAGGTACTATGCCTTTCCAGCTCGTTGAGAGGTCATTGCTTCAGACTCAGTCATCACAAGTATCGTCCATGTCTGTCATAGGGATGCATCAGTATTATTTGACCCAGGTTCTACGTATTCATATGTGTCTTCTTACTTTGCTCCACATTTGGGGATATCTCGAGATTCTTTGAGTTCCCCTGTTTATGTATCTACTCCCGTGGGAGATTCTCTCATTGTGGACTGCGTATATCGGTCGTGTTTGATTGCTCTTAGTAGTTTTGAGACCAGAGCCGATTTGATATTACTCAGTATGGTAAATTTTGATGTTATCTTGGGCATGGACTGGTTGTCACCCCATAATGCTATTCTTGATTGTCACGCTAAGACCGTGACACTGGCTATGCCAGGCTTGCCGAGATTAGAGTGGAGAGGTACCTTGGAGTATACTCCCCGCAGGGTCATTTCATTTTTTAAGGCTCGGCGAATGGTTGAGAAGGGGTGTGATGCGTATTTGGCCTATGTGGGAGATGTCAGTATTGTTACCCGTACAGTTGAGTCAGTTCCAATAGTGAGGGAATTTCCAGATGTGTTTCCAGCTGATCTTCCGGGCATGCCGCCCGACAGAGATATTGATTTTGGCATTGATTTGTTGCCGGGCACTCAGCCCATTTCTATTCCTCCCTACCGTATGGCTCCTCCTAGGTTGATTTTATTCTTTCCTCTGTTCTTTTTATCTTATTTCATGTGATTTTATTTATTTGCCTTTAAATTTTATAAATAATAATGTAAATTAGTCCTTATAAGTTATATGCTTAATTATGTTTCTAGAAATATGGTATTCAAGCTTGCTTTAAAGTTGGGAAGATTTGGACCCTAATAAGTTTGGGCTTCAATTGTTGGGCTATAGTGTATTGGTATATGATGGTTTATTTATTCAAATATGTAAAATCATACATTTCTCCAACAAGTAATTCCATAATTCATGACCTCACAATAATCTCAAAGTTTAGGAAGAATAATGAACATCGTTAGAGTGCTTTAGGCGCGCTTTTAATTAGTTTATCGCGATGATGTATACCTTCGCGTGGCATAATTGTGATTTTTAAAATTAAAACCGAAGTATTTGTTCGCGCAACTTTGGTCAAAACAATCTTAATATAATAAAATGTTATTAATTATGTACACGTACGCGTGGCATAATTTTGGCACAATAAATAAAACGGATTCACACACGTGATTCGTTTCAAAGATAATTCCATATTTTAATAATTAAAATTGGATAGATAAAGCACGGAAACCAATAAATCATAATTTATCCAAAATTAATTCAAGCCAAATGTAGTCAATAAAGCGACCGTGCTAGAACCACGGGACTCGGGGAATGTCTTACACCTTCTCCCCGGTCAACAGAATTCCTTACCCGGACTTTATTTTTGAAAACCAATAATAATAGAGTCAAACCTTTCTTTGACTAGGGATTCAAATAAAAGGTGACTTGGAACACCCAAAAAAAATCAATTCCAACTGGCGACTCCGTAAATAAAATAATCCCTACTAAAATTTGTCATTTTAATTGGAAAAACTCTTTAACCCACAACAAGTCATAACACATATATCTTTTTTGGGGGTATAAAAAGGGTGTGACAGCTCTGGCGACTCTGCTGGGGACCTCAACTAGAATTCGAGCTTGTACATATTGACTTTTATTTGGCTTTATTAATTTTGTATATATTATGATTTATTGGTGCCTAATATGCTACTTCCCCGCTTTTTACTGCTTTGATATTGTTGAACTGTACATATAAATTATCTTCTCACGCACCCATCTAAGTCTTCTTGAAATTAATTGGGCATTTTCTTGACATAGCCCGCTTTCTTTGAGATAGCCGAGGTGTTTGTCACCCGGTGAAGTATTTAAGTCACACATATTTTAGGCGGGGAGCACCACCAGCTAAGCCGAAAAGCAATGCTGCCGGTACGCTGACCCTCCTCAGCTCGAGTTGTCCACTCGAGTAAGCCAGTCTAAATACCTTCTCCATCAGGATTTAAACCTAGAAGAATAAACCTCATGCCGGATATTCCTAGTAGGTTTGCTTTATTTGCATCACGTGCAATTGACTTAGCAAGGGTCGGCACAGGGGCCGAGTCCTGTTTTAGGACAGGTACCTTGTTGAGACCATTATGTCATGTTATGTGTTATTTGTTGCATTATTTGGGAGGCTTGCATGTTGATCGACTTTAGCACAAATCAGTTGAATAAACAAAGAAAAAAAAGAAAACAAATGATGTGGTCTAGTGCATATGGTTTTTAAAGATTAATTTTCATTAAAAAAAAAAGAAGAGAAAGACAGTTGTTTTCACCGAACTACGCGGGTCAAATTCTCACCGGATGTGAGAGACGTAGGCAAACCTCATCGGTTCCGGCCCCAATTTTTAAAAATCCAAAAATATTTTCATTTAATTCCTTCATTAGAAATCTTTCCTTAGAAAATCCCAAATAATAAAAAAACCAAAAATATTTTCTTTCTTTTTAGAAGTCTTTTACTCGAAAAAGAAAACCAAACTAAAATCAAAAAATATATATTTGGTTTCCTTCTTTAGAAGTCTTTCTTCGGAAAAACTAAAACAAAAATCTAAATTCAAAAAAAATATTTTCTTTCTTCTTTAGAAGTCTTTCTTTTAAAACATTCTCAAAAACAAAATCAAAATCCAAAAGAAAAATATTTTCTTTATTTCTAAAATTACAAAAAACAAAACATAAACAAAAATATATTTAAAAAATCAAAATCCAAAAATATTTTCTTTATTCTTAAAGAGGTTTTCCTTTCAAAAAAAATTCCCCAAAAAAAAATCAAAATTCAAAAATCAAAAATATTTTCTTTGTTAGAAGCTTTCGTGGTCTGTTTTGTATATGAATAAAAAAAAGAGTTAGTTTATTTATTTATTATTCTTGATCTTCTCTTGAACAACGTAATGATCTGATTCATGCGGCGTCATGATACGTAGGCAATCTCCATCGGATTCGATCATATCCATAAACAAATTGAGTAAAAACATAAACCGAAAAAACATTGAGTGAAAAAGAAAGAAAAGAGTGACAAAAAATAACAGAGAAAAACAAAAAAAACAAAAAAAAATCAAGATAAGAAAAAAAGAAGAAAAAAAGAGAGCCTCCCTAAAAGGAATCAGTTCACCCCTGTCGGAGAATCATACTCGAGCATGTTCCGAAAGGTTGTCAAGCTAGGTCTACTGCAGCTAGAAGCCCCGAACCGGCCAAACCCTGAGACCCACCCTCGCACCGGGGTAATGTTAGATATGAATACCACTTTGGAGCAGTGGGACATGATACGGAAGACTGTTGGATTTTTAAGAGAGCAGTGGAAGACCTCATCGAGGTCAAGGCAATAGTGCTTAGAGATAAAGAGGTCCCTAATATAATGAACAATCCTCTGCCTACTCACACCAATGGGCGAGTAGTCGGAATGATCTGTGAAGATGAGGAATTTGATCAAGCACTGAAAGCCACAGTAGCCATTGCTACGACAGAAGAGAAACCTAAAAACGGGCGCCAAACCTGAAAAGTTCTCTTTCAGATGGGAGTCTCGGTAGCCGGTCTAGCTATCTTTTCTGCGTCTGGATTATTTCAGGGTGTAATCCGGACGTTTTACTTTTATTGTCTTATTTTCTGATGTAAACCCTTTTATCTTTAAAAAAAATTAAAAAAATCAAATCAAATGAAATTAATATTTCATTGTAGAGGAATGTCTCTTTTCTTAATCTTGTCACATTCCTTATTCTTTTTAAAGTTCTGTTAATACAGATTTTAATAACATGACATGCTTGCGGACTTCATGCCTATATCTTAAAATATTGTTAGACCTCGAAATAATGAATCAAGAAGAAGAATGTGTTGAAGATAAGGCTTGTGAGAAAATAAACAAAGAATTGGAACAGTAGGCCTAGGCCAAGTCTGAATGAAATCAGAAGATATTGAAATTCTCTCTCTTCGGATCATTGTTGAAGCCGAGATTGAGGATAAAGATTGGGTCAAGAATCGATTGGAATAATTGACACTGATTGATGAAAAGCGATTGGCCGCTGTTTGTCACGGGCAGTTGTACCAACAAAGAATGGCCAGTGCCTACAACAAGAAAGTGCGGCCCAGAAAATTTGAAGCGGGGCAACTCGTTCTGAGATGTATCCTCTTGCATCATGAAGAAGCTAAAGGAAATTGGCTCCAAATTGATGCAGTCAAACTTCACGCAGCTTTAATGCTCTTTGATTGGGATGATGAAGGCTTTCATTCTCGCTACCCAAATACCATTAACCCTTTTTGCCAACCCTTTGAGCCGGTTACCTTTCTTTGATTACCCTCTTTGGAACCTGAAGGAGTTATTGAAAAGAAAAAAAACAAGAAAGAAAAAAAAAGGAAAGAGAAAGAAAACAAAACAGACAGAAAGACAAAAGAAAAAAAAGCAGTTCATTTTACACTTGAACTACGTTCGACTTGATTCCGAAAGGATACGTAGGCAGCCTCTCTCTGAGGTTCAGTCACACCAACATAAAAATCCATATTCCCAAAAAAAAGAAAGAAATTGAAACTGGGGCAGATGTTACAATTGGTTCGGCGATGGTTTCTCCTGAAAGGTTCCAAAGTTGTAACTCAATCCAAATCCTTTTTACCCAAATCCTTTTCAAGTCCTTCTAATCAATCAACGAGAATGTTCAAGAATTGGAGGATACAGTTACTTGGATCTAATACAACCAAATGAGAGAAATAAAATAAGAGAGTCTTATTGGTGAAAATCCTCACGGGCACCGTAGGGCGATGGCGAGTAGAGAAATTAAAATGAGAGAGTCTTGTTAGTGAAAACTAGCAAAGAGCACTATAAGGCGATGGTGAGAAGAGAAAGGTCAACTGGTGAAAACCCACAAAGGGCGCCACTGATCAAAAAGAGGATCCTCACAACCATTGGCATCGACACAATCCTGGGCAAGGTTTCTCGATTTCGAGGCAAAAGTTGTGGTGAATTTCTAAGAGTCAGACGATGTACACAGATCAGGCATCCAGTCCAAAAGGAATGTCATGTTCATTGAAGTCTGCATGTACTTCACATAAGTCCTTTCCTTTCCCTGAAAGGGATACCTCTTGTCTATATTCATTGTCCATTCCATTGTTTGTTGTTATTTGAATCCCTTTCGGTCTAAATCTGTTCCAAAAACTAAGGCAAAGAAGGGATGGCAAGACTAATTTACAGCGCTCTCGTTTAATACAAGCTAATATGCAAAAAAGGCATCCAGACTCGGCAGGGGCATCAAGTCGACCCCGACTGGCCATGGCGGCCGATGCTTAGAAATCAAAAACTCTTGTAAGGAGGAAATCAAATTGAAAGTGCCTACAAGGCAAAATGAAGTTGAATAGGTTAAGCCCCAAGTGGCTAACTATTTTGGCAAAGTTTGAAAAGCTAAAGGTTGCCCAATGCTCTGAAATTGTGAAGTTTTCGAGGAAAGAATTCGAAAGTGAAATGCCACAAAGGCAAAATAAAGTTGAAAAAGTTAAGTCCCATGCGACCAACCGTCATGTAAAAGTTTGAAAAGTCAAAGGCTATCTGGGGCCAGAAATGCAAGTGGTATTTATGAAGCATCTAGTGGCACAAAGCCAAGCTGCCAAAGACATCAAAGCCACAAACCGACCACCACTTTTAAAACTCACAATTTTTCTTTGTTTGCAGCAGGAACAAAGTAGTGCAGAATGGCGATTCCTAAAGGACGAATGTCACCAAAGTTGAGTTTCGCAAAATCTCTATTTTCTTTTATTTTTAGCATGCATCACTATTACAGATTATTTTCGTAGCTTAACCCAGGTATAACCTTTTTGCCTAGGGGGATCTAGCTCATATTTTTGGGTAGAAGTACTCTTCGCCCAGGCTTGTTTTATGTAGCTTAACCCAGGTAGAACATTTTTGCCTAGGGGGATCCAGCTCATAGTTTTGGGTAGAAGTACTCTTCGCCCAGGATGTTTTACGTAGATTAACCCAGGTAGAACCTTTTTGCCTAGGGGGATCCTGCTTATAGTTTCGGGTAGAAGTACTTTTCGCCCAGGTTGTTTTACGTATCTTAACCCTGCTAGAACCTTTTCGTCTAGGGGGATCCAGCTCATAGTTTCGGGTAGAAGTACTCTTCGCCCAGGATGTTTTACGTAGCTTAACCCAGGTAGAACATTTTCGCCTAGGGGGATCCAGCTCATAGTTCCAGGTAGAAGTACTCTTTGTTCAGGATGTTTTACGTAGCTTAACCCAAGCAGAACTTTTTCACCTAGGGAGATCCAACTCATAGTTTCCGGGTAGAAGTACTCTTCGCTCAGGTTGTTTTAGGTAGCTTAATCCAGGTAGAACCTTTTCGCCTAGGGGGATCCAGTTCATAGTTTTCGAGTAGAAGTACTCTTCGCTCAGGATGTTTTACGTAGCTTAACCCAGGTAGAACCTTTTCGCCTAGGGGGATCCAGCTCATAGTTTCGGGTAGAAGTACTCTTCGCCCAAGCTGTTTTTCGTAGCTTAACCCAGGTAGAACCTTTTCGCCTAGGGGGATCCAACTTATAGTTCTAGGTAGAGGTGCCCTTCGCCCAGGCTTGTTTTTTGTAGCTTAACCTAGGTAGAACCATTTCGCCTAGGGGGATCCAACTCATAGTTTCAGGTAGAAGTACTCTTCGCTCAGGTTGCTTTTCGTAGCTTAACCCAAGTAGAACCTTTTCGCCTAGGGGGATCCAGCTCATAGTTCCGGGTAGAAGTACTCTTCGCCCAGGCTCGCTTTTCGCAGTTTAATCTAGGTAGAAACTTTTCGCCTAGGGGATTCATTTTCATTTCAGTAATACAGGGCACCATCCCCTGGTTACATTTCTTTTCCGCGATACAGGGTGTCATCCCCTGGTTACATTTCCTTTCCGTAATACAAGGTGACATCCCCTTGTTACATTTCCTTTCAATAATACAGGACGTCATCTCATGCCTACATTCTTTTTAGTAATACAAGGTACCAACCCCTGATTACATTTCCTTTCAGTAATACAGGACGTCATCCCATGGCTATATTTTTTTCAGTAATATAGGGTACCAACCCCTGATTACATTCTTTTTCTGTAATACAGGGTATCAACCCCTGGTTACATTTCCTTACCAGTATCAGGGTACACCGATCCCTAGTCGTTTTCCCAATATAGGGTCTCCACTCCCTAGTTTCTTTCATTTTAGACATAGGGTATCCATTCCCTAGCCTCTGTTGTTTTTCAGGGCACACCATTCCCGACCTTTTATATAAAAAAGTAGTTTAGAATTTTGTTACAATAACTCACGAAAGTTTCCTAGTGCAAACTGGGGCAGAAAAATTTTGTTCGTTTGTTTGCTTTGGTGTCTGAGTAGGTTTTACCTCGAGGCACATGATTCGAGATGGCCAAAATATGAAGTCTCAATTTAGAATAAAAGAAAAGGAAAAATAGGTGAATCCAAAATGCAAAAGTAGTTGAAAGATGTTGAGTGCTCAAGACATGACTGAAGCCACGAGTATTGGAGTCCCGTTTTGATTAGAAGAAGCTATAGAACAATGAACTAGCACCTACAGCTAGCGAGTATCAAGGTTTAGATCAGAGTCTACATGAAGAACCAGTCAAGACTCAAGATCAAGTTTCAGAAGACAAATAAATAGTAATCTTATAACTCATAGATGAAAGACTTGTTTAGTTTCTTTTTTATAATACCTTCAAAGTTCCGGTCAAACTTCTATGACCTTCAAAAAACCTTCAAACTTCTCAAAAAAACCTTCAAAGTTCCAACTTTCTCCATGAAATGACCTATGGACCTCCAAATCCACATCCGGACGCGCTCCCAATACCAGAATCACCATACGGAGCTATTCCCAGACTCAGAAATCCCAACAGACATCGATAGCATAGAAATGCAATCCAACCCAAATTTATGAAATCCTTCCAAAATGCCAACTTCCACAATAGGCACTGAAATGTTCCCGGGTCATTCAAAACTTGATCCGGACATACGTCCAAGTTCAAAATCATCATACAAATCTGTTGATCATAGGAACCTGTTGGAACCTTCAAATCCCGATTCCGAGGTCGTTTACTCAAAAATCACCCTATAGTCAATTCCTCCAACTTAAAGCTTCCGAAATTAGAATTTTTTTTGTTTCCAAATCAACTCTGAACGTCCCGAAATTAAATTCCGACCACGCGTATGTGAGCACCTAATTTTTGACTATATTTAAATTTTTACCACCTTCTACTATGTAAATAGTTTTAAAATTTTAGTATATATTTTTTTAGCTTTGTTACATTTTTTTTATATAGGTTAAGAATTAAAAATAATTTAAAAGGTCAAATTATTAATATTAGTATTATTTTTATCTTTATCTTTATTTTAAAATAAAATAAATTTAAAAAAAAACCAAAAAAAATAAATATTGTTTTAAAAACATTGGATGGGAAAATAATAGGAAAATTAAAAGTATGGAATAAAAAAGTAAAAGTAAAAGTAGGTGAAAATTATTTAATAAAAGAGTAAAAGAAAGTGAAAATTTTTAAAAATAAAAGTAAAAGAATGTGAAAATTTTAAAAATGAAAAGTAAAATAAAGTTAGAATTAAAAAATAAAAGTAAATGTAGCTGAATTTTTTTTTAAGAAAGTAAAAGTAAGGGAAAATTTAAAAAAATAGTAAAATAAGTGGAGAGTAAAAAACATAAAAGTAAATAAAAAGTGGTAATTTTAATATAATAAAAGTAAAAAAATGGAAAATTAAAAACTAAAAGTAAAGGAAAGTGAGGAATTTATTTTTATTATTTTTAAAAAAAGGAAAGTGGGAATTATTTTTAATTAAAAAATAATAAAATAAAATAAAATAAAATCTGGAAAAAAAATTCGAAATGTTTTCTATAAATAGAAGAGAAATGTGAGTAGAAAAGGGAGAAGAAAAGAAGAAAAAAAAAGAAGGGAGGGAGGAGGTAATTGAGAGAAATTATTTTTCTTCTTCTACGCTAAGAGAATTTCTACTCGTTGGATTCTTTATTCGTCTTTCTTTCGAAAAATCCAGCAAGTCATCACCCAAAACCCAACAAAAAATACTTCAAAACATCCCTTTCACACGCCAAACAGTGGAGTCAATAGTCGAGGTCGAGAATTCCGTTGGAGCTTCGTTCATTAGCTTTAATGTTCTTCTTCGCTTATGTTTGTTCGGCGTTCGTCTGAGTTATTGTACTTGTTCTTGAAGACTCATTTAATTGAAAATTTTGCATTAAAGGTTTATTCTTTCCTCTGTTCTTTTTATCTTATTTCATGTGATTTTATTTATTTGCCTTTAAATTTTATAAATAATAATATAAATTAGTCCTTAAAAGTTATATGCTTAATTATGTTTCTAGAAATATGGTATTCAAGCTTGCTTTAAAGTTGGGAAGATTTGGACCCTAATAAGTTTGGGCTTCAATTGTTGGGCTATAGGGTATTAGTATATGATGGTTTATTTATTCAAATATCTAAAATCATACAATTCTTCAACAAGTAATTCCATAATTCATGACCTCACAATAATCTCAAAGTTTAGGAAGAATAATAAACATCGTTAGAGTGCTTTAGGCGCGCTTTTATGTAGTTTATCGCGATTGTTTATACCTTCGCATAGCATAATTGTGATTTTCAAAATTAAAACTGAAGTATGTGTTCGCGCAACTTTGGTCAAAACAATCTTAATATAATAAAATGCTATTCATTGTGTACACGTACGCGTGGCATGATTTTGGCACAATAAACAAAACGGATTCACACACGTGATTCGTTTTAAAGATAATTCTATATTTTAATAATTAAAAGCGGATAGATAAAGCACAAAAACCAATAAATTATAGTTTATTCAAAATTAATTCAAGCCAAATGTAGTCAATAAAGCGATCGTGCTAGAACCACGGGACTCGGGGAATGCCTTACACCTTCTTCCCGGTCAACAGAATTCCTTACCCGGACTTTATTTTCGCAGACCAATAATAATAGAGTCAAACTTTCCTTTGACTAGGGATTCAAATAAAAGGTGACTTGTAACACCCAAAAAAATTAATTCCAAGTGGCGACTCTATAAATAAAATAATCCCTACTCAAATTTGTCATTTTAATTGAAAAAACTCTTTAACCCACAACAAGCTATAATACATATCTTTTTGGGTGGTATAAAAGGGGTGTGACAGCATACAAGTCCTAATACCTGAAGGAAGCTGCTCAGGATCTCAAACCGATGAATGACGCGCTAGAGCTCAAAACGACCGGTCGGGTCGTTACATATAAGCTTGATCCTAAAGCTAAGAAATATTTTTTTAGGGCTATGGTGATAATAATTTTGGTTATCGATTTTGGGATGATCAGAATTGAAAGATGCTAAGACACAGGAATGTCACATTTAATGAAAAGGTGATGTACAAAGACAAGCTTGAAGTAGAACCAACCTGCACCAGCAGACAGACATCTGAAACAGTTGAGTTAGAAGAAATCTCAAAAAATAAAGTGGCTAGAGAGACTACAACTGGATCTGAAATTGAAGATGCCGAACCAGAAGCCGAATCTGGATTAGAATCAGAACTAGAACCAGAGATAGAATCAGATGGAGAACCAAGTCTAGAGTCAGGACTTGAATCAAATTCGGGATCAGTTAATCCTGAACCTACATTAAGGAGATCCAAAAGAGTCATGAATGCTCAAGATAGATTAACTCTCTCTCTCCACTATTTACTTCTGACTGATGCTAGAGAATCAGAGTATTTTGTTGAAGCAATGCTGGTGATAAGCTCTGATAAGTGGAAGCTAGCCATGAAAGAAGAGATGAATTCTCTTCAAAAGAATAAAACATGGATACTTACAGAGTTACCAAAAGGAAATAAAGAATTGCAAAACAAATGAGTATACAGGATCAAGGAAGAACATGATGGTAAGAAGAGATACAAAGCACGATTAGTAGGAAAAGGCTTTTAGCAGAAGGAAGGGATTAACTACACTAAGATCTTCTCTCCTGTAGTCAAATTAACTACTATCAGGTTGGTGCTAAGTATCGTAACTGCAGAAAATTTGCATTTGGAGCAGCTAGATGTTAAAACGGCTTTCTTGCATGGTGACCTTGAAGAAGACATCTACATGAAGCAACCTGAAAGTTTTCAAATATCTGGTAAAGAAAACCTTATGTGTAAGTTGAAAAGAGTTTGTATGGTTTGAAACAAATACCCCGATAATGGTACAAAAAATTTGATGGATTCATGCAAAATAATAATTTCACATGATGTGAGATGGACCATTGTTGTTATATTAAAAATCTTGAAAAATCTTATATCATTTTAATGTTGTACGTTGATGATATTCTAATTGCAGCATCTAGCATAAATGAGATCAACAGGGTTAAGCAACAACTGGCGGAGGAGTTTGAAATGAAAGACTTAGGACCAGCTAAGCAAATGCTTGGGATGAGAATTAGCAGAAATAGGTCTGAAAGAACCTTAAAATTATTTTAAGAAAAGTACATACAGAAGGTACTAAGCAGGTTCAGTCTTCATAATGCAAAGACCAGAAGCACTCCACTCGGAAGCCATCTTAATCTGTCGAAGGACCAATCATCTAAGACAGATAAAGAAAGGAAGTACAAGTCTAAATTTACATATGCTTCAGCAATAGAAAGTTTGATGTATACTATGGTTTGCACTAGACCTGACATAGCCCATGCAGTTGGAGTTATCAGTAGATACATGTCAGATCCAGGAAAGGAGCATTGAGAAGGTGTAAAATGGATATTGCGATATCTCAAAGGCACCTCAGGTATGGCACTTTGTTTTAAAAGGAGCAATATTATCTTACACGATTTTGCTGATGCAAATTTAGGCGGCAATCTGGATAGTCGAAAAAGTACCACAGGCTACGTGTTCACCTTGGGTGGTACTGCTGTTAGCTGGATGTCCAGACTTCAGAAAAGTGTTGCTCTATCTACCACTGAAGCAGAATACATAGCAATCTCAGAAGCTGGAAAAGAGATAATTTGGCTCAAGAATTTTCTTAAAGAGCTAGGTAAAGAGCAGGACAACTGTGAGCTTTTCAGCGATAGCCAGAGTGCAATTCATCTTGCCAAGAATCCAGTATTTCATGCAAGATCGAAGCATATCCAATTGAGATGATCATCATATCCGAGAGTTGATAAGTGAAGAAACTCTTTCCCTGCAGAAGATACGAGGATCAAAGAACCCGTCAGACATGTTGATCAAAGTTGTCGGTGTTAACAAACTGAGGTTGTGCACTGCCTCAGTTAACCTTCAAGACTGATAGCGTGAAGGCGTCACCAGAGAATAGCAAATCTTTTTTTAATTTCTTTCTTGATGTAACATAGGTTTGAGGGGGAGATTGATAGTAGCAAACATGTTGTATGTGAAAGAAAGAAAAGTAGACAAAAATTGTTGAACCATGTAAATCTTCTATTGTCTTGTCTTGTTTAATTTAGTGTTTTTCTCTTTCAAATATTTTTTCCCTTCTATTAGCCTGACACGTTTCCCAACATTAATCGCTCTCACTCTCACACTCTATATAAGATAGTGTTGAAATTAAAGGTAAAGTAAAAACGATTGAGATATTCAATGTGATTGTTTCTTTTTGAGTATTTCGGAAAGGGAAAAAGGAAAAAGAGCGTTCTAAATTGACTAGACATCCATCGGCAATACTATGAAACCTCAAATCTGAATGGTAAAATTCACATCATTTACAAAACAATCATAATAATCTAAGCATTGAAATGTAGATAAAAAAAAATTGGCTAGGAGTTTCTTTAATCGAATTGTCGAACCAATACAATTCTTCACCTTGTAGTAGTCCCCTCCCCCATTTCTCTTCCCCTTCCCCTTCCCCTCCCCTTCCCCTATGTAATTAAAAAAAAATACAATACTAATCATTACAAATACGAATCATTATTGGAAATTACATGAATTCAAAGGGTGTAGAGTATCATATGATGAAATGTCATAGATATTAACTTTGAAGCAAGTAACAGAGGTAGTTGGTTGATCAAAATAGGAAAAATAAACAAAAAAGAAGAGAAGAAAGAGATCTATGTTGTTGATTTTTGAGTTTTTGATAGTTGTCAAATGAATATAGGCTGAAAATGAACAAAGGAAGGTTGATGTAGATGGGAAAATAACAAGTAATCATAATCAGGTGAAGGGTAAAAAGAAAGAAAAGAAGTTTTGTGAAGTAAAATATAATTATTTGTCTTCGAAGAAATAGTAACGCGCCTTTTTTACCATAGTCTTCATATAATAACAAGACATTTAAAACTGTGTGGTAATGTTTTGTAGGTATCATTTGTTTGAATTCTTTTTTACTTAAAGAAAATTCATCATATTTTCTTTAGTGGTAGGACAAGTGATTCCAACACAATTCAGTCTTTTTTGATTGCAAATGACTTGTCAACTGAAATGGAGGCCTCTAGACACTTCCTAGTTCCAACTGAAAGAGTGCATGTTCAATTAGCTTAAAATGGCGTGGTATAGCCACTTTTTAATATGTTATTTAGTTTTTATTCAGTATTTTTAAGGGAATAGGCTAGATTTGTCCATGTACTTTGGTAAATTGTTCACGTTTATACCTCGTTCTACTTTTCGTCCAAAAATATTTCCACCGTTAACAAAGTAGATAAAATACCCCCAATCCTAACGGATTTCCAACGTGGCAATGGGACCCTCACTTTAATTGCCAACTGGGCAATTTTCAACCCAAATTTTAAAGGTCCGTGCCCATTTCTTTGATCCAACTATTCAAACCCGTTAGCCTGCCACATGTCTGATCACATGACTATTTTAACCCACCTTTTTAAACCAACCCCCCTCCTTTCCAGTTTACCTCATCTTCTCTTTCCTCTTCATTAATGGCTAGTTGGCTACCTCTCCTCTTTCATAGAACCAAGAACATATTTTTAAGGATAGAGAAGGAAAGTTGAGCCAAAATTTCCAACTCTTTCTTTTACTAAGACCGGACATTACAACATCAATTAACAAATATTATATTAAGTAAATATAACGATCTGGCCGGTCGTTTTGAGAGTTAGAGCCCCGATTCCCTAATAATTATTTTTCCCACGTTTGTTTCCGCTATTGGAACTTGCCGGAGTGATTGGTTATGGAATTCGGAGAGTTTTGGGACACTTAGTCTCTAGTTGTGAGTTTAAGCCTTAAAGTTTGGACCGTAGTCGGAACTGTGTGAAGACGGATCCGGAATGGAAGTCTGTTACACCCCATATTTTTATACATGAAAGTACGCCATGAGTAAATTAATATAAGCTCGAAAATGAGATTATTTTTGAGGTCATAAGTATTACGTTATTTCAAACAAGTGATAAGTAAATTCGTGAATGTTAGAGGGTAAACGAATCAAAAAAAATAAATTTCGTCGAACTTTGACATTTTGGGATAAAATACGGTCCGAGCTATAATACCCGATATTTATGGACTAGTGTCATAAAAGATACCACATGACCATAATAGTAAGGTGTATAAGGTGTGTTAAAAGTGAGTAGTATTTTAAATAATTTGAGATGATTCTTAATTATGTGAATAATTAGTTAATAGGGGAATTAACTAGTTAATTATTAATTAGTGATTGATTAGACCAAGCCAAAAATGTGGCAGCCCCCATTCCAAGAGTTGTGACTCCTATATTAGGAATGAAAGGTGTCACACTTGAAGAACTTAAGTGACACTAAGCTAGACATATGGGGTCCACCTAATAATTAAGGATAACTTTCAAAATTCAACATTATCTTCAAATCTCTTAAGAAAAGAACACAGTAACGTTCTTTCTAAGAGAGTTTAACCAAGCTTTTCATTTTCATGTAACATTATTCCTAAACTCTTAAGAAGAGTTTCAACAAGCTTTCCGTTACATAACATTGATTCTAAATCTCTTGAGAAAGAGTTTCGACAAAGATGATTTTGCAATAGCAACGTTATTACTTTGAGCATTTCATACGGATTGTTCCCTATTTCGATCTCGCCGTTACATATTTCATCGCAATTAATGTGTGTTAGAGGGATTGTCAAGAGAATCGACTCAGGTATGTTAAGGCTATCCCTTCTTTCTTTTTGGCTCAATACAATACAAACGAAACCAGCAAATGCACAATTTCCATAAATGACTCTATTCATAGAAATATTAGGGGTGTCTATATTCTTAATTCTCCATGTGAATTATTATTATATCTTTTGTTCATGGGTCACAGAAAAATATGTATTTGATAAAATTTATACAACATGCATATTATTTTTATGACATTCCGAGAAAATCTTGTTAACGTATTTCTTAAGGCATATTATTTTTATGACATTTCGAAAAAATATTATTAACGTATTTCTTATGCATTTCATGCATTTATACATATACATTGACCCATGACCAGATGGCGTTATATACGCGTATATATGTATATTATATGTATATGCGATATAGAAAAAGGTTATGGCGTTATATACGCACCACCACCTGATCAGCTGGTATACGTTGATGATTTTCCCACAGTGGCCGAAATGATATGATGGGATGCCCTAAGAGGCTTGATGATGTTATGAACGCATATACTAATGCATGGAATGACATTTATACGCATATGCATGACATTATAAAAATGAAATGATTCACAGAGCTATGCAGATGTACATGTCGAGTCTTTTACTACATGTTTCTCTCATGTCTATTATTTACTAATTTTTATTCCTTACATACTCGGTACATTATTTGTACAGACGTCCCTTTTGCCTGGGGACGCTATATTTCATGCCCGCAGGTCTCGATAAATAGGTCGAGAGTCCTCCAAGTAGGCGATCAGCTCAGCGGAAGATGTTGGTACACTCTATTTGTTCCGGAGTTGCTTGTGTAGTCAGTATGACTAGGACATGTACTGATTAGTATGGCGGGGCTGTGTCCTGACCTTTATGACATTTATGTACTCTTAAAGGCTTGTAGACATATGTCGTGTACATGAAATATTGTACGGTCTTGTCGGCCTATGTTTTGAGTTTATAAATGATGATGTTGGCCTATTAGGCTCGTATGTCACGTGTATATAATGATGTAATAAGAAAGATACGTTACGTTGGTACTTGGTTGAGTAAGGTACTGGGTGCCCATCGCGGCCCATCGGTTTGGGTCTTGACATAAGTGGTATCAGAGCAGTTCTGTCCTAGGGAGTCTACGAGACGTGTCTAGTAGAGTCTTGTTTATGGGTGTGTCGTGTACCACACTTATAAGCAGGAGGCTACAGGGCATTTAGGACTGTCACTCTTTCTTCTCAGTCTAGATCGTGTGGTAGAGCTCAGTTGTAAGAACTCAATATCCTAAACTCTATCTTATTCATAATACGACGATGCCCACATCCAGAAAGACGATTGGTAAAGGATTGTGTGTGGCTATGGAAGAGTTGAGCTAGAGGAACTCGATTCTGCATGATGCTTATGATGAGTCAATATGAGGTATTAAGCGGATCATGTGTGTACTAAAAGGTGTACGCTTCTTGATAAGAAGCCCTAAGGCATGAATATTTATCCACCCATCTCAGTCATGCCCTATGAGAGCAAATGGATATGGTTTAAGAGGAGGACAGGATATCAGGATCCAGCTGGGGTTAGAGTAACCCAAAATGATGGATGAATTGTTTAAGTTAGTTGACATTTCCGAAGGATATTACAAAGGTGCTAATAGACCTCCTTATGAAACACCCAGATGGTGCACTCTAGAACATTACAATTAGATGTGAATACTAGCATGATCAAGAAAATTCAGAAGATAGGCACTGAAAGTCTGGAAGGGATAAATAAAACCTTAGTGTGGTTCTCGTCCCTAGTAGAGCGAAAATGTTAAGCAAACCGAAGAGACAATGAAGGAAGCAAGGGGAGCTAAAAGCAAAAGAATGTCTTGTTGAAGTTTTCAAAAGAAAGGGATACGCAGATATATTAGCAGGGGAAATAAGAAGAGAGACAAGGAAACATTATGAGTAAGATGTGATACATGGATGGAAATGGTAGATCAAAAAGATAGTATTACAGAGTCTATAGTCAACTGAAGAAAAATACGAGAGGTGACAGGCCTTGAGGCCACAAAAGAATATAGGTCATAAAGTCACATCTTCATTTCGAGAAATAAGTTCGCAACTCTAACGCGATTACCAAAAGGAAAGGTTAGACCCCCAGAGTAATAGAAACCAGTATGGATTGGTGAACAAGATAACCTAAACATAAATTAGGGATGGGGTGATTTGATAGTAGTCGGCATCATGACAATATCAGATTTCATTCCAGCAATAATAGAATGGACAACCGAAGAAGATTGATGACAAATTCAGAGAATGGTCATTCAGGCAGACGCTTCCCTAAAGTAAGCAATGTGAGTAAAGTTAAGCTTAAAGAACTGTGTGTGCCAGCTGCACTAGGTGTCACCCTCGTAAGTAAGGAATTTTGTTATCCTTGGTACAAAAGGGTTACCGCAAGGCGAGTAAAGGCCATCGATGATGTGAAAAGATGCCAAAGATGAAGAGGTAAAATATCTATAGGTAGATCGTCGTAGTGCTAGATCTTAGCACTCCCCAAAAGAGGGGAATATGGAGTGATATGTCATTAAGTTAGAATTAAGCGGTTCTAGTAATTATGGAATGGTAAAGGAAGAATGCGATAAAAAAATGAATGAAAAAGGGATGAGATTGCACTTGTTCAAAGCCTACAGATATGCTACGATTACAGAACCTTAGGCAAACACGACGTCAAGGAAAGGAAGTAAGGGTTCCTGCCCTAAATTTTATTGATAAATAAGGAGCCAGTACGAGACGTAAGTTAAGACAAAGGAAATAACCCAAGAAATATTATACGGAATATTGATATGAGAGTGGGCCAACGATTAGTTAATGGTTGATTCAGGAAGAGCCTAGTTATGGCTAGATAAGAGGATACAGACAAATCAATAAATCATGCAAGATAAACAGAATTGTATGCACTCTATCAGCAAGTGGCACCTATCGTGGCTAATGAACGGAAAGAAAATATATATATATATATATATATATATATATATATATATATATATATATATATATATATCAAAATCAAAATGTGATATTCAAGATCATATAGGTTGTATGGAATTCCAATATGTGTGGGCACTAAAATAAGCCAAGTATTCATGCAACGAGTGGCAGAACGACCAGGAGAAGCATTTGCTTGCATTTAAAGAAAGATGAGAAGGAACAAAAGGAATTATTCGATCAATAATCCAGAGAATAGTTCATATTTCAGATAGAAGGCTAGAAGCGCTGGGATTCAGTATTTAGGATTGATAGCGACGTCATCAGTTACATAGTTTCAACCCCATGGTTTCTAGGTACTGAGAGGTCTAGTTAAGAAAGTAAAGAAGAGTAAAGACGATGTGATGTCTCGCTTGGCGTTCCAGAATAACACAAAGAAATCTATGGTGCAAGCAAGTTGAAGGAATGTTGCGAGTAATATAACTAGATATGTGTAGGTCACAAGCAAAAGTATGGTAAAGCGGCAAGGTATTAGGAACACAGGAGTAAGGATAAGAAAAGGCAAATGAGAAGGTGACAAAAATGGATAAGTCCTCGGGATTAAGCCCATGAAAACAAGAGAGCTGCTAGCTTCTATAAATTATACAAAGCTCAATATAGCCTAAATGAGCTCAAACCTGTCTAAGACTAATGGCATATAGAAGAGATGTAATGCTGTCCTGATAGTCCAATGAGGGTGTAATTGGGATAGATAAAGGATGACGTTTGGGCCTTGAATTGAGTAATGATTTGAAGAGGATTTCATGAATTGTACGTGATTAAAATACCCACATAAGTGAATCACATTGGAATGCTATGACATACGGTTATTAAAGTACAGTATCGCCGCTAAGTGGATTAGGAAAATCACTTTAAATATTCCTCGATGCACGTAAGCCGTAGTGGCAAGGTATTACGTAAAAAGTTTCAAGTTATCAGTGGTATATTGTAGATCAATATTGAGGTGAATCAACAATGTATGGACAAAAGTCACAAAGTATGAGATGAGATTAGGCCGTCATTCTTAAGATGAACAGTAATGAGGAAGCATTAAAGGACTTAGATTTATACATATGGGATAAGCAACGAAAGTAACCTGGAGTTCGGTAGCAGACCTCAGTAACGATAAATCGAAGTAAGAGTTATGGTATACTATGATCTACCTAGATGCAGTAAAGTCATACGAATGGATAATCGGGTCTATGAAATAAGATATAACAATATTCGTAAGTTCGACAAAGTACCGAGCAAAGAACTTCAGTATACCTATAGATACCCAGAGGGACATCTTATTAAGCTCTGTATATGTTTACAAAGTGAGGCCTAGAGATTGGCTAAAAGCTGGAGGGAAAACGAGAGAAGAGTCGCATAGGCGCACTCACAAGGTCAGAGTCGTACATACTGCATGATAAAAGGTAGCAACAGTTACGAGATTGGAAGGATTCTGACTACAAGTCGTGGTGTGAGAAGGAGGCCTAAGGGGGGAATGCCCTGGCCTTTGGATTTATTCACAGAACAGTTGCCTAGATGGAAAGGAGAGTAATAAGTATTCGGGAGACATAGGCTATGAAAATGATAAGTGCACCAGTCAACATTCGAGGATGAATGTTCCAAAGAGGGCAATGATGTTACACCCAATATTTTCGTACATGAAAGTACGCCATGAGTAAATTGATATAAGCTCAAAAATGAGATTATTTTTGAGGTTATAAGTATTATGTTATTTTAAATAAGTGATAAGTAAATTCGTGAAGGTTGGAGGGTAAATGAATCAAAGAAAATGAGTTTTATCGAAGTTTGACATTTTGAAATAAAATACGGTCCGAGCTATATATCTAGTATTTATGGACTAGTGCCATAAAAGATACCACGTGACCATAATAGTAAGGTGTATAAGGTGTGTTAAAAGTGAGTAGTATTTTAAATAATTTGAGATGATTCTTAATTATGTAAATAATTAGTTAATTATTGGTTAATGGGGGAATTAACTAGTTAATTATTAATTAGTGGTTGATTAACTAAAGTCTTTGGATAAAGACCAAGCCAAAAACGTGACAGCCCCATTCTAAGAGTTGTGACTCCTATATTACGAATGAAAGGTGTCACACTTGAAGAACTTAAGTGACACTAAGCTAGACATGTGGGGTTCACCTAATAATTAAGGATAACTTTTCAAATTCAACATTATCTTCAAATATCTTAAGAAAAGAACACAGTAACGTTCTTTCTAAGAGAGCTCAACCAAGCTTTCCATTTTCATCTAACATTATTCCTAAGCTCTTAAGAAGAGCTTCAGCAAGCTTTCCGTTACACAACATTGATTCTAAATCTCTTGAGAAAGGGTTTTGACAAAGCTGATTTTGCAATAGCAACGTTATTGCTTTGAGCATTTCATACGGATTGTTCCCTATTTCGATATCGCCGTTACGTGTTTCATCGCAATTAATATGTGTTAGAGGGATTGTCAAGAGAATCGACTCAGGTATGTTAAGGCTATCCCTTCTTTCTTTTTGGCATGATCAATACAATACAAACAAAACGAGCAAATGCACAATTTCCATAAATGACTTTATTCATAGAAATATTAGGGGTGTCTATATTCTTGATTCCCCATGTGAATTATTATTATATCTTTTGTTCATGGGTCTCAGAAAAATACATATTTGATAAAAATTATCCGCCATGCATATTATTTTTATGACATTCCGAGAAAATCTTGTTAACGTATTTCTTAAGGCATATTAGTTTTATGACATTCCGACAAAATATTATTAACGTATTTCTTATGCATTTCATGCATTTATACATATACATTGACCCATGACCAGATAGCGTTATATACGCTTATATATGTATATTTTATGTATATGGGATATGACAAAAGGTTATGGCGTTATATACGCACCACCACCTGATCAGCTGGTACACGTTGATGATGTTGCCCACAGTGGCTGAAATGATATGATGGGATGCCCTCAGAGGCTTGATGATGTTATGAACGCATATACCCATGCATGGTATGGCATTTATACGCATATGCATGACATTATAAAAATGAAATGATTCACAGAGCTATGCAGACGTACATGTCGAGTTTTTTACTCTATGTTTCTCTCATGTCTATTATTTACTGATTTTCATTCCTTACATACTCGGTACATTATTTGTACTGACGTCCCTTTTGCCTGGGGACGCTGCGTTTCATGCCCGCAGGTCTCGATAGACAGGTCAAGAGTCCTCCCTTTGGTACACTCCATTTGTTCCAGAGTTGCTTGTGTGGTCAGTATGACTAGGACATGTACTGATTAGTATGGCAGGGCCCTCTCCCTACCTTTATGACATTTATGTACTCTTAGAGGCTTGTAGACATATGTCGTGTATGTGAAAGATTGTACAACCTTGTCGGCCTATGTTTTGAGTTTATAAATGATGATGTTGGCCTATTAGGCTGTCATGACCCCAAATTATCCCTCTGTAAGGTGTCGTGATGGCACCTAGTCCTTACGACTAGGTAAGCCTAATATTGCGAAAAATATAAAGAAACACAACATATTATAAATAGCCAGGACTAGTACCACTCGGCATATACAAAATAATTTCCCAAGACACGGAATATCACTAAGTCACAAGCTCCTATAATATATGTAGCTCTATACAAATGTCTGAGGATAGTAAAGAAAGTATCTAGACGAGGGAGTAGAAGGGGACTCCCAAGATCTGCGGACGCAAGCAGAAGTATCTTGAAGTCTCCTAAAATCACCAGCACATACTAACTCCGAGGTTGATAGCTCGCACCTGGATCTTCACACGAAAACATGTGCAGGAAAGGGCATGAGTACACCACAATGGTACCCATTAAGTGTCAAGCCTAACCTCGGTCGAGTAGTGATGAGGTCAGGTCAAGGCCCTACCGGAGTAAATATAATAAATTAAACAGTAAAAGATATAAGTGAAATTTACAGTAACATAGTTAGAGAAATTCTCGAAAATTTAACAGTTAAGGGAGCCCTCGGCTCAAAACAAGGTAAACACAGTGGGAAAATCTCTCGGGATACTGTCCCGTAGTTTCAAATGAATATGCAGTACAGGGGGATCTCCCGAAATACGTCCGTAGTCCCAAAGTAAATATGCAGTATAGGGGGATCTCCCGAAATACGTCCGTAGTCCAAAAATAAATATGCAGTACAGGGGGATCTCCCAGAATACGTTTGTAGTCCCAAAGTAAATATGCAGTGCTGGGGGATCTCCCGAAATACGTCTGTAGTCCCAAAGTAAATATGCAACGCAAGATGAAATGACAGGTATGACATCGAGTTATACAGTTTATACTGGACACAGATAAGGCAAATGAGGACTTAGCTAAACATGATGCACAGAATGTCAATTAGGCAGTTAAAACACGTAAACATGCTTTTCTAGTCTAAACTACACAATTAAACATATTAGTACGACTTAATAAGAGAAACAATTTATGATTTAAAAAGGTTAAAACTGATTTTTGCAATAATATCCTGTGTACGTACTCGTCACCTCACGTACACGGCGCCCACACACCAAATAATATCAAGATATCCTAAGGGAGAAGTCCCCAACACAAGGCTAGGCAAGCCACTTACCTCGAACTACTCAAATCACCTCAATAACACGTTCTTGCCACGAGTATCTGACTCCAAATTGCCCGAATCTATTCAAAAAAATTGTATAATGTAAATATAACTACGAGTAACTAATTTAGCTAATTAATTCGAAGCTAAAACGTGAAATTAGGAAAAATGCCCAAAAAGTCACCCGGGGCCCACGTCTCGGAATCGGGTAAAAGTCGCAAACTATGAACACCCATTCACTCACGAGTTTACTCGTACCAAAATTACTCAAATCCAATACCAAAATTTAGATCAAAACCTCAAAATTTGGCTTAAGAATCTTTCTCAATTTTTCACCCCAAATCCGAAATTAAATGATGAAATCAACCATAGATTAGTGGAATATAACCATAAATGAGTTAGGAATCATTACCCAAAAACTTCCTCCGAAAATCTCTCCAAATTTCGCCTTCTACCGACATCACGATCGCGAACGCAATGAACAATCTTCCACTGGCCCAAAATTCCTCCTTCGCTAACGCGAGGGGACTCTCGCGAACGCATACTTTCCACTGACGAACCCTTCGCGAACGTGGGAACCTCTTCGCGGACGCGTAGGCTTAATGCCTGAAGCTTCCTCTGCCCAGTTCCTCTACGCGAACGCGAGGACCATATCGCGAACGCGTAGGCTTAAGGTCCCATACCTTTGCGAACGCGGGAACAATATCGCGAACGCGAAGAACAACTTCTCTGCCTTTCCTAGATGCACTACGCGATCGCGAGGCACCTCTCGCGAACGCGATGAACAATTTTTCTGCAATAAAACACCAGAAATCTGCAACTTCTCTAAGTCCAAAGATGACTCGTTGAGCATCCGAAACATACCCGAGGCCCCCGGGACCTCGACCAAACATACCAACCAATCCTAAAACACCATACGAACTTAGTCGAGCTCTCAAATCCCATCAAACAACGCTAAAATCATGAATCACCCTCCAATTCAAACTTAAAGGACTTGAAACTTCAAAATTCTACAACCGATGCCGAAACCTATCAAATCACGTCCGATTGACCTCAAATTTTGCGCACAAGTCATAATCAACTTTACGGACCTACTCCAACTTCTCGAATCGAAAAATGACCCCAATATCAAAAATTCCACTACCGACCCAAAACTCCAAAAATTCGACTTTCGCCATTTCAAGCCTAAATGAGCTACGAACCTCCAAAACACAATCCGGACACGCTCCTAAACCCAAAATCACCTAACGGAACCAACGAAAATTCATTCAAGAGTCTTCTTCACATAATTCCGGCTACGGTCCAAATCCTAAGGCTTAAGCTCTCATTTAGGAACTAAGTGTCCCAAAATACTCCGAAACTCAAAACCAATCATCCCGACAAGTCACAATAGCAGAAAAAGATTTGGGGGAAGCAGTTAATAGGGGATCGGGGCTATTACTCTCAAAACAACCGGTCGTGTCGTTACATCCTCCCCCTCTTAAAACAATCATTCATCCTCAAACGAGTATAAAGACATACTTGACACTGTGAAAAGAAGAGGGTACTGGCTGCGCATATCCTGCTCGGTCTCCCAAGTCGTCTCCTCGACCGGCTGACCCCTCTACTGGACCTTTACTGAAGCAATATTCTTGACCTGAGCTTTCTGACCTGCCTGTCCAAAATGGCTACTGGATCCCCAACATAAGATAGATCTTTTTCCAACTGGACTGAGCTGAAATCCAATACATGAGTCGGATCACCGTGATACATCCGGAGCATGGACACGTGGAATACCGGGTGAACTCCTGCTAGGCTGGGAGGCAAGGCAAGCTCATAAGCGACCTCCCCATAGCGTGCTGCTGGTGTACGAGCTCCTAAATAATGACCAGTCTCTCGAGACCTCTTGGCCTCTCTCTCCTCTCTGTCCCGAGCAAACATGCCCTCCAACCTCCTGACAATTCTCACTGCCTGCTGATAAGGCACAAGTACCCGAGCCCCCTACCAGACCGACGATCAGTCACCCGAGCCCCCTACCAGAGCCGCCAGAGGCTGGGGTCGGGGTAGAGGACGATCACACGGTGCAGCCCGAGCACCTGCGAGAGTTGCGTCAGAGGATCCCCCAGCAGATCCAGCTGGAGGTCCAGCGTCGGAGATCCTTATTGCTACTCCAGCCCTCGAGGAGACTTTAGCTTAGTTCTTGAGCATGTTCAGCACTCTGGCTCAGGATGGACTATTTCCGATAGCTCCCGCTACATCTCAGGCCGGGGGAGGGGCACAGACTCCCGCAGCCCGCACTTCTGAGCAGAGGGTCCAGGTTGATCAGGCCCTAGAGTATATTCCTATGCCCCCAGTGGCTCCGGTTCAGCATGAGATCAGGGTAGCTGCTTCTGAGGTAAAGCAGCTCAGACTTGAGAGGTACAAGAAGTACCACCCACCTACTTTCAGTGGACTAGCTTCAGATGATGCTCTGGGTTTTCTTGAGGAGTGTCATCGTATTCTCCGCACTATGGGCATTGTGGAGACAAGTGGGGTTTCTTTCACTGCTTTCCAGCTGAGGGGAGTGGGATATCAGTGGTGGCGTGCCTATGAGCTGAGTAGTCCGGACGAGGAAGCCTCACTCACTTGGACTCGGTTTCAGAGATGTTCTTGCGTGAGTATGTTCCTCAGAGCCTCAAGGATGCTTGGCGCGTAGAGTTTGAGCAGTTGCGTCAGGGTGCTATGACTGTGTCGGAGTATGTAGTCTATTTCAGTGAGTTAGCTCACCATGCACCGGCTCTGGTTGCTACAGTCAGAGAGAGGGTTCGTCGCTTCATTGAGGGACTCTACCCCAGTATTCAAACCAGTATGGCCAGGGAGTTGGATATGGACATCACTTATCAGCAGGCAGTGAGCATTGCCAGGAGAGTGGAGGGCATGTGCGCCCGGGACAGAGAGGAGAAAGTGGCCAAGAGGTCTCGAGAGACTGGTCATTATTCAGGAGCTCGTGCACCAGTAGCACGCTATGGTAGGGGTTTTGTGAGTCGCCATGTTCATTCAGCTCTTCCAGCAGCCAGTGGTGTTCCATCTCCTCCTAGACCTCACGAGCCCTATTATGCACCGCCAGTATCCAGTGTGCCTCCTGCTTGAGGTGCTATTACCGGCCAGTCTAACAGGCCAGGTCCGAGTCAGTCCTAGCCACCGCGTCCTCTAAGGGGTTGTTTTGAGTGTGGTGACACTCGTCACATGGTTAGAGATTGCCCCAGAACCAGAAGGGGTACACCTCCATAGACTTATCAGCCTCCGCGTGCTCCACTGGGTCCTCCGGCCATTCTTCCAGCCCTAGCTTCCACCCCACCTCCTCATCCAGCTCGAGGTAGAGGTCGGGAAGGTCGAGGCCGCCCTAGAGGGGGAGGCCAGGCTAAGTACTATGCCCCTCCAGCCCATTCAGAGGCTGTCGCTTCAGATTCAGGCATCACAGGTATCGTCTCTGTCTTTCATAGGTATTCATCAGTATTATTTGACCCAAGCTCTACGTATTCATATGTGTCTTCTTATTTTGCTCTACATTTGGGGATATCTCAGGATTCTTTGAATTCCTATGTTTATGTATCTACTCCCGTGGGGGATTCTCTCATTGTGGATCACGTATATCGGTCGTGTTTGATTGCTCTTAGTGGTTTTGAGACCAGAGTCAATTTGTTATTACTCAGTATGTTAGATTTTGATGTTATCTTGGGCATGGACTGATTGTCGCCTCATTATGCTATTCTTGATTGTCCTGCTAAAACCGTAACGCTGGCTATGCCAGGCTTGCCGATATTAGAGTGGAGAGGTACCTTAGAGTATACTCCCCGCAGGGTCATTTCATTTCTTAAGGCTCAACAAATAGTTGAGAAGGGGTGTGATGCGTATTTGGACTATGTGAGAGATGTCAGTATTGATACCCCTATAGTTGAGTCAGTCCCAGTAGTTAGGGACTTCCCTGATGTATTTCCAGTTTATCTTTCGGGTATGCCGTCCGAGAGAGATATTGATTTCGGCATTGATTTGTTGCCGGGCACTCAGCCCATATCTATTCCTCCTTACCGTATGGATCCTCCTGAGTAGAAGGAGTTGAAGCAGCAGTTGCAGGAGTTGCTTGATAAGGGTTTCATCAGGCCCAGTGTATCACCTTAGGGTGCTTCGGTCTTATTTGTGATGAAGATGGATGGTTTTATGCGTATGTGTATTGATTATCGGCAGCTGAGCAAGGTTACAGTGAAGAACATGTGTCCTTTGCCTCGCATTGATGATTTATTTAATCAGTTACAGGGTGCCAGGGTGTTTTCCAAGATTGACTTGCGTTCTGGCTATCATCAGTTGAAGATTCGGGAGCCGGATATCCCGAAGACTGCTTTCAGGACCAAATATGGTCACTATGAGTTTTTTGTCATGTCATTTGGGCTGACCAATGCCCCAGCAGCCTTTATGCATTTGATGCACAGTGTGTTCCAGCCTTATCTTGATTCCTTCGTCATTATGTTTATTGATGACATCCTGGAATATTCCCGGTCTCGGGAAGATCATGAGCAGCACCTGAGGATCGTGCTTTAGACTTTGAGGGAGAAGAGGTTGTATGCAAAATTTTCTAAGTGTGAATTCTAGCTTGATTCAATGGCATTCTTGGGCCACATAGTGTCTTGTGATGGGATCAAGGTAGATCCGAAGAAGGTGGAGGCAGTGCAGAGTTGGCCTAGACCGTCATCAGCTACAGAGATCCCTAGTTTCCTTGGTTTGGTGGGGTATTATCGTCGTTTTGTGGAGGGATTTTCATCCATTGCAACGCCTATGACCAGGTTGACCCAGAAGGGTGCTCCGTTCAGATGGACCGAGGAGTGTGAGGAGAGCTTCCAGAAGCTCAAGACAGCTTTGACTATAGCCCCAGTATTAGTATTGCCTATAGGTTCGGGGTCCTACGCTGTCTATTGTGATGCCTCAAGGATTGGCCTTGGAGTGGTATTGATGCAGGATGGTAGGGTGATTGCCTACGCATCTAGACAGTTGAAGGTACCTGAAAAGAATTATCCGGTCCATGATCTCGAGTTGGCAGCTATTGTTCATGCCCTGAAGATCTAGCGTCATTATTTGTACGGTGTTCCTTATGAAATCTACACTGATCACCGGAGTTTGCAGCACTTGCTCAGGCAAAAGGACCTTAATTTGCATCAGCGGAGGTGATCGGAGCTACTTAAAGACTATGATATCACTATATTGTACCACCCGGGGAAGGCCAATTTAGTGGCCGACGCCTTGAGTCGCCGGGCAGAGAGTTTGGGGAGTTTGGCATATCTCCCGGCAGCTTAGAGGCCCTTAGCCTTGGATGTTCAGGACTTAGCCAGCCAGTTTGTGAGATTGGATATTTCAGAGCCTAGTCCGGTATTAGCTTGTGTGGTTTCTCGGTCTTCTATTTATGACCGTATTAGGGAGCACCAGTATGATGATCCTCATCTTCTAGTTCTTCAGGACAGGGTTCGGCGAGGTGATGCCATAGATGTGACTATTGGTGATGATGGTGTGATGAGGATGCAGGGTCGGATCTGTGTGCCCAATGTAGATAGGCTTTGGGAGTTGATTCTCGAGGAGGCCCACAGCTTGCGGTAATCCATTCATCCCAGTGCCGCGAAGATGTACCAGGATTTGAGACAGCACTACTTGTGGAGGAGGATGAAAAAGGATATAGTTGGGTTTGTGGCTAAGTGTCTCAACTATCAGCAGGTCAAATATGAGTACCAGAGGCCGGGTGGATTACTTCAGAGGTTAGAGATCCTAGAGTGAAAGTGGGAGCGGATAACCATGGACCTTGTAGTTGGACTTCCACGGACTTTGAGAAAGTTCGATGCCATTTGGGTGATCGTGGATCGGCTGACCAAGTCAGCTCATTTTATTCTAGTGGTGACCACTTATTCTTCTGAGAGGTTGGCTGAGATTTATATCAGAGAGATTATCCACCTTCATGGTATTCCAGTATCCATCATTTCAGACAGAGGTACATAGTTCACATCACGGTTTTGGAGAGCCGTACAGCAGGAGTTGGGTACTAGGGTGGAGCTGAGCACAACCTTTCAACCTCAGATGGACAGGTAGTCCGAGCGCACGATTCAGATTCTTGAGGATATGATTTGTGCCTGTGTGATGGAGTTCGGAGGGTTATGGGACCAATACTTTCCACTTGCAGAATTTGCTTACAACAACAGTTACCAGTCCAGCATTCAGATGGCACCGTATGAGGCTTTGTATGGTAGGCGTGCCGGTCCCCAGTGGGATGTTTTGAGTCGGGCGAGGCCCGATTATTGGGTACAGATTTGGTCCAGGATGCCCTGGATAAGGTGAAGGTGATTCAGGTGAGGCTTCGCACAGCCTAGTCCAGGTAGAAGTGTTATGCGGACCGGAAGGTTCGTGATTTGGCATTTATGGTTGGTGAGCGGTTCTTGCTTCAGGTATCGCCTATGAAGGGCGTCATGAGGTTCGGGAAGAAGGGCAAGCTGATCCCGAGGTTCATTGGTCCTTTTGAGATATTGCGACGAGTTGGAGAGGTTTCTTATGAGCTTGCCTTGCCTCCCAGCCTAGCAGGAGTTCACCCGGTATTCCATGTGTCTATGTTCCAGAAGTATCATGGTGATCCAACTCATGTATTAGATTTCAGCTCAGTCCAGTTGGACAAGGATCTATCTTATGTTGAGGAGCCAGTAGCCATTTTGGATAGGCAGGTCAGAAAGCTCAGGTCAAAGAATATTGCTTCAGTAAAGGTCCAGTGTATGGGTCAGCCGGTCGAGGAGGCGACTTGGGAGACCGAGCAGCATATGCGCAGCCAGTACCCTAATCTTTTCACAGTTTCAGGTATGCCTTTATACTCGTTCGAGGACGAACGACTGTTTTAAGAAGGGAGGATGTAATGACCCGACCGGTTATTTTGAGAGTTAGAGCCGTGATGCCGTAATAACAGTTTTCCCCACGTTTCTTTACGCTATTGAGACTTGCCGGAGTGATTGGCTATGGAATTCGGAGAGTTTTGGGACACATAGTCCCTAGCTGTGAGCCTTAGAGTTTGGACCGTAATTGGAACTGTGTGAAGACGGATCCGTAATGGAATTCTGTCGACTCCTTTAGCTCCGTTGAGTGATTTTGGGGTTAGGAGCACGTCTGGAATGTGTTTTGGAGGTCTGTAGTATATTTAGGCTTGAATTGGCGAAAGTTAGTTTTTCGACGATTTCGGCCGAGAGTGAAAATTTTGATATCATGCTCGGAATGGAATTCCGAAAGTAGCTGTAGGTTCGTAGTTTTATTTGTGACTTGTGTGTAAAAGTTAGGTAATTCGGACTAGATTTGATGTGGTTCGGCGTCGTTTGTAGAATTTGGAAAAACTTCTAAATTCTTAGGCTTGAATTCGTGCTTAATTCATGATTTTGGTGTTGTTCGATGTGGTTTGAAGGCTCGACTAAGTTTGTATGGTGTTATAGGATTGGTTTGTAGGTTTAGTTGAGGTCACGGGGGCCTCGGGTGTGTTTCGTATGCGTAACGGAATGGAATTGAACTTGGGAAAAATCTGGTGCCTTTGCTGGTTCTAGTGTTTCGCACATGCGAAAGGGAGGTCGTAGGTGCGAGAGCCGCAGGTGCGGAGGGAGTGCGCAGATGCGGAACTGGTGGGGTTGGTGATGGAGCGCAGGTGCGCATGGGAAGATCGCAGATGCGGAAATGGGAGAAAAGGTTCCCCAGTTGAAAATCTGAGATTTGAATGGGAATTTGACGACAGATTTAGATGATTTTAATTCGAGTGAACTCGTGAGTGAATGGGTGTTCATAATTTATAATTTTTATCTGATTCTGAGACGTGGGTCCGGGGAGAAATTTTGGGCATTTTTTCTAATTTCACGCTTTAACTTCGAATTAATTAGTTACTTGTAGTTATATTTACATTATGTAATTAATTTGAATAGATTCGGGCCATTTGGCGTCAGATACTCATGGCAAGAACGTGATATCCGGGTAAGTGGATTGCCTAACCTTTTTTGGGGGACTTTCCCCTTAGGATGTTTGATATTAATTGATGTGTGGGCGCCATGTACGTGAGGTGACTAGTACGTACACGGGCTATTATTGCAAAAATCCCGTTTTTCCTTTCTAAATCATAAACTGTTTTCCCTTATTAAATTGCACTAATACGTTTAAATTGTTTAGCTTAGATTAGAGAAGCATGCTTACGTGTTTTAACTACCTATTTAACATTCTGTGCGCCATGCTTAGTTAAGTCCCTGCTTTCCTTATCTATGTTTAGTGTAAACTGTATAACTCGATGCCATACTTGTCATTTCATCTTGCGTTGCATATTTAAATTGGGATTATGGATGTATTCCGGGAGATCTCCATGTCTTGCATATTTAAATTAGGACTTTGCATATTTATTTTGGGATTACGGACGTATTCCGGAAGATTTTCGAGCACTGCAAATTTACTTTGGGACTACAGACGTATTCCGGGAGATCCCCCTGTACTGCATATTCATTCGGAACTAAGGGACGGTATCCCGGGAGATTCCCCATTGTGTTTACCTTATTTTGAGCCGAGGGCTCCCTTAACTGTTCAATTTTCAAGAATTTTTTTAACTGTTTTACCGTAAACTTTACTTATATCTTTTACTGTTTAATTTATTATATTTACTCCGGTAGGGCCTTGACCTGACCACGTCACTACTCGACCGAGGTTAGGCTTGGTACTTACTGGGTACCATTGTGGTGTACTCATGCCCTTTCCTACACATGTTTTCGTGTGCAGATCCAGGTGCGAGCTATCAGCCTCGAGGTTAGTGCGTGATGCTGATTCTAGGAGACTTCAAGGTACTTCTACTTGCGTCCATAGATCCTCGGAGTCCCCTTCTACTCCCTCGCCTAGAGACTTTCTTTATTATCTTCAGACTTTGTATAGAGCTACATAGATTATAGCAGCTTGTGACTTCGTGATATTCCGGGTCTTGGGAAATTATTTTGTATTTGCCGAGTGGTACTACTTTTGGTTATTCACAATATGTTGTTTATCTTTAAAATATTGTGTTTTCTTTACATTATTCGTAATATTAGGCTTACCTAGTCGTAAAGACTAGGTGCCATCACGACACCTTACGGAGGGTTAATTTGGGTCGTGACAGTAAAGTAATTATAAACATACAAGAATATATCATTAATCCCCTTCTCTTATTTTTTTTTTCGCTAATCCTTTTTTCTTCTTTCCAAATTTTCGTTAATCCTTTAGGTGCCATAAATTGCTTAGAGGAGCGAATGCCTCCTCCATTACCTCAAACCTTCCCATTCTCTCTTTTTTTAGTCCTTTATGTGACATAAGTTGTATCCTCGCTGTTAACCACCACGGTAAATGGTATGAATCTGAAAAATTTATCATAAATCTAGAAATTTTCAAATAATATAGCATCATCACCCTTTTTTTATCTATCTATATCTGGTTGTCGTCTCTGATGTCGAAAAAACTCTAATTTCGCATGTTACATGAGAGATTCTTGTGATGAAATAGGTAAAGAAAAAAGTAGTGAAATGGGTCTAGAAGAAAATGGCTGAAAAAGATTTAAAAAAATAAAGTAGTTAATGGATGGAAATGGAAAAGAAGAAGAACATGTTGGTTGTGGTGGTGGTGAAATGGACAAGACGAAATTAGATGGAGATAATTTTCTTTTTTCCTTTTTTATTATTTTTCACTTGAGCAATGTTGAGCTAAAATTTCGATATCTAACTTATGGATTCTAAGAAAGAGGAGAGGTAGCCATTAATGGGAACGGGTCTTTGGGTCAAAGAAATAGGCACGGGCCTTTTAAAATTTGGGCTGGTAATTGCTCAGTTGGCAGTTAAAGTGAGGGGTCCCATTGCCACATTGGAAATCCGTTAGAGTTGGAGGTGATATTATCTACTTTGTTAACGGTGGGGACATTTTTGGACGGAAAGTAGAACAAGGTATAAACGTAAACAATTTACCAAAGTACAAGGACAAATCTGGCCTTTTTTCCTATTTTTAATGTTGAGCAAACATAGTCACTACTCTATTAAAATTAATACGAAAAGATATTTTTTACCTTTCTTCATAAGTGCTGTGTAAATATTAAGGACATGGTGTCCTTAACATTACACTGCACATATGAAGTTAAGGACGTCATGTCCTTAATATTTACACTGTACATATGAAGTTGGACATGATATCCTAAAGTTTAACAACGAAAAGTACAAATACAGGACACTTTGTCTTTAACAGCATTCATGAAGTTAAGGACATCGTGTACTTAATATTTACACAACACTCATAAAGTTAAGGACACTGTCCTTAACATTTACACTGCATACATGAAGTTAAGGACATCATGTCCTTAACATTTATACTGCACATATGAAGTTAAGGACGTGAGGTCCTAAAGTTTAACAACAGAAGGTGCAAATACAAGTTAAGGACATTATGTCCTTAATATTTACACTGTACACATGAAGTTAAGGATGTCATGTCCTTAACATTTACACTACACATATGAAGTTAAGGATATGATGTCCTAAAGTTTAACAATGGAAGGTGAAAATACAGGAAACTTTGTCCTTAATATTTACACAACACCCATGTCTAGCACAGGGGTATTTTCGTCCGGACGGGTAAAAAATTATTAAGCACTAGCTAAAGAGTAAATACATTTTAAACAGTGGATAAAGAGTAAAGACATCTCTAAGTAGTGGCTAACTGTATACTTTCCCCTTCAATTAGCTTCAATTCTTACCAAACAAGGGCCAATTACAATTATGAAAAATACTCTAAAAACTACAATTACTATAATTCTAAGCGCGTCTTTTTTACCATGAGATAGAGGTAATTTAAAATTTTAAGAGAAGACGATGTGCCTTTCACTTTTACCTTTAATTAACATCCGTCTCCTACCACTAGGTCACCCAAACTAGGGCAATACTTGCAAAAATTGGCTTACGAGAAAATTAATCCTCCTTTAGCTTAAACCACCTAGATTAGTAATTAATTAGTACCCCTTCTTATTCCTTTTTTTTGTTTTTTGTAGGTTTAGCGCGTGTGGACTCTGGCAGCTGGATACGGTCATTGCATAAGGATTTAGTGGCACAACCCTATCCCACCACTAATTTAATTATTATGATTTGTTAGTAGTGTTCGGTACTCGTATTAGGCTTCAATTAAATTTAGATTTGCATTGAGAAGTTCCACGTATACAAAATGCTCATTAACAAAGGTAATTTCATACATAAACTTTAAACCCAAGACCTCTGATTAAGAATGAAGAAATACTTATCATTTTATCATAAACTTTATTGACTAGTTTTCTTACTTGATCTCATCGTTTGTATTGTATTCTTTTTGGCGAAAGAAGCGATCAAGGCCACAAGTCCCCTTTTTAATAATATAGTATTTCTTTGTTTTTACTTATTTCATGATACTTCCTTACCTACTTTCTCATCCCCAAGCTGCTACATCACTACGGTAATAACCACAAAACAATAACCAAAAATAGAAAGAGAAAAACTGATGTTCGGTTATAATTCCATATTTTAGTATATTATTTACCTTATATTTTAGGTGCCTTAATGCCAAACTATACTTTATTTGCGTGTAATGGAGTATATTTTATGTGTAGGTACATTAGAGATGAAAGTATAGCAAAAGAAATATTTAAAGTTTAAAGCGTGCTCGAAAACAGTTGAAAAGAAGAAAGAAAGAAGTGAGCAGCAGAAAAATGAGAAAGCTGGAGAAGCGAGCTATTGAGCTCGCGTTAGAGCTGGCGAGACGAGCCTTTGAGCTCGAGTGGGAGCAGGCGACGCGAGGGATAAGGCGAGGATGAGCTCATGTGGAGGCAGGCGTCGCATGGTCCGGGGCGAGGTTCATCTTGCGTTTTACCTCGCAAGGCGCGGTCTGAGGCGAGCTTGATCCGGATTTTGAAGGCTTATTTTGTCTCCTTGTTTGACTAGGACTTGGGCTATGTTGTTTAGGTCTTTTCCTACATATATAAATAGACATTAAACACCACTTTCGAAGGAGTTTTGTGACCGGAGGAAAGAATAGCTCGTGGAACACCCGTTGGAGGAAAGAATCATCGATTTCTACATTCCTTCATCTTTACTTTGTAATTTATTTATGTAAAATACTTGGGATATTGTTACTATGAGTACGAGTAGCTAAACTTCTAATCTAGGGTTTTGATGGAACCTATTAGAAGATAATTTTTCTGTTACGTTAATATAGATTTGTCGAAGTTTTTCTCTATTTGTTCAACTATATTTATATTGTGGTTGGTTGAAGAGCTCTCAATCAATTGTGCCTATTTAGTGTGTATTACTCGGAAGAGAGTGCATATTTAGGTAGTTGTTGAACAATATCACTCCTAACGTATATGAGGGATCAATACGGAGGGTTTAAAGGTGAGATTAAGAATAACGAAGCCTTGGTGCGATCCGCGTGAGCCGTAACTTAGTGCCAGCTAGCGTAATTCGGAAAAGTATGTGTAGTAAATTATGGTAGCTACTCGGGAGAGAATTACGATACTCAAAGAGCTCATGATCGGTAGAGAAAACTTAGGCAAATTTATAGGAAATATAGCAAAAAGGATTCCGACAATAGGGAAAATCAGAACCTTAGACCATTCCAATTCTTATCTACAACTTGTTCGTAGTTAGTTATTAATTACTGCATTTTTATTACGTAATATTTAGTTAGTAAACATCCAAATTATTATTTAAATATTTCTGAATATTGATTGCGTGAATTTGTGCGAGTCTAGTAGCTGTGCTTAATAGGTTAATTCCTTGTGGGATTCGACTCCGAACTTGTTAACCGAAATATATTTGCAACAACCGCTTAGTCCTTTTTATAAGGCATCGTTGCCGGGGAATTAATGGTGTTATTAATTGCAACTAAAAGAAGTGCTAGAATTCTTAGTGTATTCAATATTCTTCATTTTAAACTAAATACATTGAAATTCTAATGTTTGTAGTCTTGGGTATTACAGGTGCAATCCTAGAAACTCCTCAAGAACTGGTGAATTATTCGAAGCATTATCAGATCCTGAGAAAGTTTTCAAAGAACTGAATCGTGCAAACAAGAAGGGCAAACAACAACAGAACTCAACAGAACATATCGAACCAGACATGGATGACGGAATAGAAAATCCACACAACGGAAATAATGCGAATGACCTGAACAATCAGGGTGTGGTGCCTCTTGTGCCAGAAGCGGCATTGTATGATTGGGCACAACCCACCGCCAAAAATCTGGCAAACGCAATTGCAGTCCATCAGATACAAGCGGAATCATTTCAAATCATAAATAACATTCTACATTTATTGTAGAACAAGGGACTGTTCTCAGGATCTTACATTGAAGTTCCTCAGCAGCATTTGAAAAATTTCCTGTCGATATGTGTCACACAAAGGCAACCTAATGTGACACCAGAAGCAATAAAGTTGTTATTGTTTCCATTTTCGGTGACGGGAGAGGCTCAAACTTGGATTAATTCACTCCCCATAAACTTTATCACTACTTGGGAGGAATTGGTCAAGCAATTTTTGAACAAGTTCTACCCACCCAATAAGACTGCCAAACAAATTGATGAGATATTGAGCTTCAGGTAGAGACCAACAGAAACACTACAAGAAACGTGGGAGAGGTTCAAGGGCATGCTGGTTAAGTGTCCACATCATGGCATTCCAGATCATATGTTAGGGCAGAGGTTCTACATGAGATTAGCAGACAACTTAAAGGCCAATGTTGATGCTTCAGTAGGTGGAGCATTTTTGAGCAAATCATTCAGAGAATGCAAGATCCTATTTGATAAAATGGCTCAAAACTCAGGATGGATGACAAAAGACTCTACGATCACTCATGTCGTTCACTCAGTGGCTTTGGACCCAGACAACTCCATAGGCAAAAATATGGCCATTCTGATGATGCAAATGAGTATCCTCACCAAAAAGATCAATGAATCAGGCCAGAAGCAGCAGGTACACATAGTTGGCGCGACTAATGGGGGATTATGTACACCATGCATTAACCAACTATATGTATGCACTTGGAGTGCGTAAAGTGACAACCAGCACTATCAGGAAGATATGAACTATGTGGCCAACTATGGAGGACAGAGGCAAGGTGGTCAAAATTGGGGGCAACAGAATCAACAATATAGACCCGCACAGCAACAGTACAATAATAGCAACAATCTTGGAGCAATGCGACCACAGAGTCAAGTTGTGTCGTACCAAAGGCAACAGGGATACAACCAACAAAATCAGTAGCTAGCTTATCAACAGCCTCAACAACAGCAAATAGTGAGACAAGATGATGGGTTGTTTGAAATTAAAGGAATGCTGCAACAATTGATTGGGTCCAATGGAAAAATGCAAGAGAGAGTGGACGCATACAAATCAGCGATAAAAGGCATTGAGATTCAATTAGGACAGATACCAATGGCTCTGAATAATCGCCCCCAAGGGACGTTACCTGCAGACACACAAGTCAATCCAAAAGAGCAGGGCCTGAAACAGCTTATGGCAGTGAGTCTAAGAAATGGTAGAGACCTAGATCTAAAGCAAGAAATTGCTCGCGAAAGCCGACCAACTGAAACACTTGTGCCAGTACCCATTGAGGTAGATGATTCAACAAGGTTAACTGAGGTGTTGATACAACATGCACAAGAGAGCACAAGAAAAGAAAAGGAGGTGGCTAAGGAGACTGAGGTAGCACAAGAAACAACAGTAGAAGTAGTGCCTAAGCAGGATAAAACTCAAATCACAGGAAGGAAGTGACCTCCAGCACCATTTCCACAAAGATTGGCCAAATATCAAAAGGATGAGCAGTATAAGAAATTCATGGAGATGTTGAACCAAATCCAGGTAAACATCCCACTGATTGACACCTTGAGGGAGATGCCTGGGTATGCCAAAATGATGAAGGATTTGATATCTCGCAAGTTTGACTTTAAAGACTTGGCCACTGTTACACTAACCCAGACCTGTAGTGCTGTCGTGATGAGACCCATATCTAAGAAGTTGTCAGACCCAGGGAGTTTCACAATCCCATGCACAATAGGCAGCTATGCTTTTGCTAAAGCATTTTATGATTTAGGGGCAAGCATAAACTTGATGCCCTTGGCTATCTACAAAAGGTTAGGCATTGGAAGAGCAAGTCCCACATCCATGTTACTACAGCTAGCCGATCAGACAGTGAAGAGGACATCAGGTATCCTTGATAATGTACTAGTGCAGGTTGGAAAGTTTGTGTTTCCAGCAGATTTTGTCATTCTAGACTGCAGGGTTGACGAGGAGATTCCTGTAATTTTGGGAAGACCATTCTTGGACATTGGGAGAGCTATAATTGATTGTGAAATTGGAGAGCTAAAAATGAGAATGCACGATGAAGAGATAACATTCAATGTACATAAGTCTATGCGGCGACCAAGTGAATTTGCTAACTGCTCTCTAATAGAAGTTGTGGATGTAATTTTGGAGGAGGAAGATGAGACTATGATCGCTAAAGACCCGATAGCAGCCTATCTCATATAGATGGAGAACACTTGGCGGAGCGGGTGCTGGCTCTTGAAGGCCAATGGTTCTGGAAAAGAAAGCTCGAATTTGAGTCTTTGCACTTAGAAGAAAGAAAAACTCCTCCAGCTAATCCATCGATCGAAGAGCCACCACAACTGGAACTGCAACCACTACCACCTCATCTCAGGTATGCTTTAGTAGGACCTAACTTAACTTTACATGTTATTATCTCATCTGGTTTGTTAGATGTGCAGGAAGAACAGCTTTTGCAGGTATTAATAGAGTGCAAAACTGTAATTGGTTGGACCATTACAGACATTAAGGGTATCAGCCCAGCCTTATGTATGCATAAACTTTTACTGGAAGACAGCCACAAACCTTCTAGAGAACATCAAAGAAGGTTGAACCCCAACATGAAAGAAGTTGTGAAAAAGGAGGTGATAAAGTGGTTAGATGCGGGAATCATTTTCCCCATCTCTGACAGTAATTGGATTAGCCCAGTTCAATATGTGCCATAGAAAGGTGGAATGACTGTTGTGCAAAATGAGAACAACGAGCTGATCTCAACAAGAACAGTCACGGGATGGCGAATTTGTATGGACTACAGAAGATTGAACAAGGCCACCCGAAAAGACCATTTTCCCTTGTCGTTCATTGATCAGATGCTAGATAGATTGGCTGGGAGGTCCCACTTCTGATTTCTGGATGGATACTCAGGGTATAATCAAATCTCTATTGCCCCAGAAGATAGAGAGAAAACATCATTCACTTGTCCATATGGCGTCTACGCTTTTCGGAGAATATCGTTCGGCTATGCAATGCACCCGCCACATTTCAAAGGTGCATGATGTCCATCTTCACAGATATGGTTGAAGACATAATGAAAGTCTTCATGGATGATTTCTCAGTGGTGGGAGACTCATTCGATGACTGCCTTAAGAATCTGAAAATAGTGCTGAAAAGATGTGTGGAGACCAATCTGGTGCTCAACTGGGAAAAGTGTCATTTCATGGTACAGGAAGGTATAATCCTGGGGCACCTAGTGTCAAGTAAAGGCATTGAGGTGGATCCTGCAAAGGTTGATGTGATAGAAAAGATACCACCACCCACTTCCGTTAAAGCAATAAGAAGTTTCCTTGGCCACACCGGTTTCTATAGATGGTTTATATAAGATTTCTCCAAAATTGCTAACCCCTTGTGTAAACTGCTTAAAAACGATCACCCTTTTTGTGTTTTCTGAGGACTGTAGGGTAGCGTTTGAGGAGTTGAAGATGAAACTGGTGACTGCACCAATCATAGTGGCCCCCGACTGGGGGCAACCTTTCGAACTGATGTGCGATACAAGCGACTATGTTGTGGGAGCAGTTCTGGGGCAACGAAAAGATAAATTCATGCATCTGATATACTACGCAAGTAGAACCTTGAGCGGCGCCCAACTAAATTACACAGTGACAGAGAAGGAGATGCTAGTTGTGGTGTTCGCATTTGATAAATTCAGGTCATACCTGATAGGCTCAAAGGTAATTGTTTACACTGACCATGCTGCCCTAAGGTACCTAATTGAGAAAAAGGAATCAAATCCACGCCTAATTCAATGGGCGCTACTTCTACAAGAGTTTGACTTGGAAATCCGGGACCGAAAGGGAACATAAAACCAAGTTGCTGATCATTTGTCCAGGCTTGAAGGAGAGGAAAAGAAGGTTGAGGTAGAGGAAATCATGGAGACTTTACCATATGAACAACTCTTAGCAACGAGCCTCGAGGCTACACCATGGTATGCAGATATTGCAAATTACCTGGCAAGCGGTATTGTTCCATATGACTTGTCTCCTATGCAAAAGAAAAAGTTTTTTTGTGATTGTCGCATGTATTTCTGGGATGAACCATATTTGTTCAGGATTTGTCTTGATAAAATAATTCGGAGATGCATTCCCGAGATAGCTCAATCTTCTGTTTTGCAGGCATGTCATGCTTCACCGTAAGGAGGACATTTTGGAGGTGTAAGGACAGCGGCTAAAGTGTTGGAGTCAGATTTTTATTGGCCGATGTTGTTTAAAGATGCACACTTCTGGTTGAAAAGTTATGATGAGTGCCAACGGACATGGAATATTTCTCGTCGACATGAGATGCCCATGAACCCAATTCAAGAGGTGGAAGTATTCGATGTATGGGGAATCGACTTTATGGGACCATTTGTTAGGTCATATAAAAACAAGTACATACTTGTAGATGTGGACTATGTCTCGAAATGGGTAGAAGTCGTAGCACTTCCAACAAACGATGCAAAGGCAGTTATTGGTTTCCTGAGAAAGAACATCTTCACCCCATTTGGCACTCCAAGATCTATCATCGGTGATGGGGGCACCCACTTCTGCAACCGATCCTTTGCAAAGTTGTTGGAGAAATATGGCGTTCTACATAAAGTTGATACTCCGTATCACCCATAAACAAGTGGGCAAGTCGAGGTGTCAAACAGAGAAATCAAAAGTGTTTTGACCAAAACTGTAAATGCTACTCGGATTGATTGGGCGAGAAAATTGGATGATGCGCTATGGGCTTACCGCTCTGGATTCAAAACTCTGATTGGTATGTCACCGTATAAATTGGTGTTCGGAAAGGCATGTCACTTGCTGGTGGAGTTAGAGCATAAAGCCTTCTGGGCGTTACGACTATTAAATCTGGACTTGGAGGCCGCTGGAACTAGTAGAGTCATAGAGCTGCATGAACTTGACGAGTTCCGTTACCATGCTTTTGAGAGTACAAGGTTATATAAGGAAAGAATGAAACTGGTGCACGACAAAAATATTCTTGAGCGAAATTTTAAGTCGGGAGACGTTTTATTATTATTCAATTCGAGATTGAGGTTATTTCCAGGCAAATTGAAGTCAAGATGATCAGGACCATTTCGTGTGCTAGAGATTCATCCCACCGGAGCCATTGAGATTGCTTCAGAAGATGGTTCTCGCAAGTTCAGAGTCAATGGTCACATGTTGAAACATTATTTGGGCATGGATGAGACGAAAGTAGTATCGGTGACTCATTTTCTAGAGCCAACAATGTTGAGCGAGCTTTAAGTCGATTTCCTGAGTCGTGCTGCAATATTAAATCAGGCACTTCATGGGAGGCAACCCATTGTAATGTTGTATTCGTCATGCCGTGACGTTAACTAAGGAGCTCATTGGGAGGCAACCCAATTCGTAGTTGATTTTTAGCGTAATTAAAAAAATTCTTTTTGTTTGTAGGAACTAACATGTTTGCAGGCAATTCCAGCGGATCGTGCACTGGACCTCGCGTCGCTAGGTCCCCAGCGAGCTAGGCCAGGCGGAAAGCATCGCGTCGCCAGTGTTATTTCTCGCGTGGGAGCTCGCCTCGCATGGGTTACAGCGAGGTGAAATGTGCGTATTATCTCACGTCGCGCGCCCCACATCTCGCGTTGGAGCTCGCTTCACACGGGGTATAGCGCGCCATTAGCATCGCGTCGCCAGGTAAGTATTTGTTTTCCAGTTTTCTTTTAATCCTTTTGTTTTGTTCCTTTTAAAACCCCTCCCTTAAAATATAAACTAAACGCCTCAAACATCACTCATAACAATCTCACACACTCACGCCTCAAGAACCCTCCCTCACAAACCCTTTGAAGACAAGCATTCCCTGCTCTTTCCTTCACCTGCAACATCAATTCAAGGGCAATCCTTCCTCTTAAACATCTAAGGTATGATTTCTACATCCATTCTTTGGCAATTTCGAATTGGGTGAATGCATGTCATTGGATACAAATTTTTGGGGTTGTTATTCATTGTAACAATGTGTTTGTGTGTCCCAACCCCATGAACCCCATAGGAATGGTGTTGTTATTGTGTGAACAAGTGGTAGCATGGAACTCCCAAGCCGATTTAGGAGGGTGAGGTAATCCCTCATCCCTAAAAGCACTCCCATGGCACTAGTGCATGCTAAGTGTTTGTCATAATGCCTCAAAGGTATTCTTTGTCCCCATTGGAGCCTGAGTCTCTAGGATTGTGAGACTAGTGCTATGTAGTCGTGCACCACTTTAAAACTTTAAGTGTGGAGTGGCTCACTGGTAACCCGATGCTTCTAATTTGGAGGAAGCACCCATGTGTCATTGCTTGATTCTCATACTTAGAAAATATGAGGTGAAGTCTGAGTGACCTCGGAAATTATGGAAAATCATATGTTGAACTCTTAAGTGTGGGGTCGCAAGACCATGTTTTGAATGTTGCAATGCGTCCTAAACTGATTAATGCCCACTTGTGTAGATACAAATATGCCTCCAAGGAAGGACACTGGTAAAGGCAAGGCCACATCCACTGTTCCATCTAAGGCTAAGGCTTCCTCTGCACCTCTACCGAAGAAGAGAAAAGGGGCTGAAGCCACTTCAAGTCAAGTTGAAGGATTGCAAGCAGTGGCAGCTATAGCAGCCACTCACCCACAATCTCAAGGATAGAGGGAGTTTGGACTCAAGAGCATACATCCACATGTTAAGGACTGGTACAAATGTTGTAGGCCGAGACATATACATCCGGAATCTACTATTCATGAGTGTTGCCTACAAGCTAAGTACCAAGCAATCTGGAGAGGTATTAATGAGTTGGGGCTGTGTTATGTGTTCAAAAATACCGGGGATATAAATGTCAATCTGGTTTGAGAATTTTATGCCAGTTTTGATCCAAACGATCCTGAGCAGCTGGTGCCCATTCAAGGAAGGTTGATAGATTTTTCAGCCTCAGCAATATGCAATTCCTTAGGTGCTCCAAATGTTCCTCAGGAACCCTTGGATAATTTCATCACTCGTCCTACATATTGAGAACTGAGACACACTCTTTGTGGTGTCAATTCTATGGCGGCGTAGGTTCGGGATAAGAAAACCAATCGTCATAGTAAATTCCCCAAGAAGAATATGAGGGCAGAGGCTCAAGTATGGCTGAAATTGATTAATACACGGCTCCTACCTTGCAATCATGACACTCTTATTAGCCGTGAGAGGACGTGTGTGCTATATTTCCTCATGACTGGCCAGAGGGTGAATGTGGGTCATTTGATCCTCTACCAAATGACTCAAGTGAGAACTAGTAAGAGAATTGATTGAATGCCCTTTGCAAACATGTTAACACGGTATTTGAGACAGGAAGAGGTGGAGAAGGAGAAAGCTTTTGATCACATCATTGATCATCCCCTACGACTAATGGACATTACAAGTGTCCGGGTTAAGGAGGAGACTGATATGCCATCAATGACAGGTGTCGAGCGCAATGCTCGCGATGACAGCTTTATGGCCCATTTTTATGGGATGATGGACTTGCAGCTTCGGATTGGGGGATGTTCGGGCACTACAAAGGAGAGGGCCATATTAGAGGAGTGTTTCCCGCTCAATGCTCATGCTCAGCAGCTGGATGGGCTTGGTGATGGCTACACACTCCCAGAGGATGAGGATGTCAACACACCTGAGCAGTCCGAGGCCGAGCTGGAGCAGTCGGATGATGATGATGAGGAGGAGGAGGAGGAGGAGGAATACATTGATGGTGGTGGCTAGTGATGTAATTGTGCTTAAATAAGTATGGGGTAATATACATTGATATGAAGGTGGAGTTTTAGTTTGACATAAATATGGGCTTGAGTATTGAAGTATATGTATTAAAGTGCTTAAGGGAGGTGTAGTCACTCATATCTAAATATATCCTACCAGACCCGCAGCCTACATTACAACCAAATAAAGTCCTACTTGATCCTAGATTGAATGAGCTCGATTAGTAGAGTATTACACTACGGGCAACCCTATGGTGCATCATTTGTGACATATGAATGTTATTTCTGAGAGCGAGCGAATTCTTCCTATCTTGTGTCCCTACGGTCTTAAAATTTATTGTGTGTGGAACTAATCTCTTTTGTTGTGTGAGGGCACGTGATTCATGATGGATAGGTAATGTTGTTGACCTCCATGTTAGAGTAAGTAAGTGTATGGTATTTATGAGTCAAATCTTGAGGTGAGGATGTTACACCTTTGTGCTTAGTATATTTTAAAGATTCTTGATGTGACGAGTTAAGGGAATTGCTTAAAAGGTCGTGTCTATAAGTGTAGTTTGATTGCTCGAGGACGAGCAATGTTTAAGTGTGGGGTATTGATGTTCGGCTATAATTCCATATTTAGGACATTATTTACCTTACATTTTAGGTGCTTTAATGCGAAACTATAATTTATTTGCGCGTAATGGAGTGTATTTTATGTGCAGGTACATTGGAGATAAAAGTAGAGCAAAAGGAATATTTAAAGTCTAAAGCATGCTCGAAAACAGTTGAAAAGAAGAAAGAAAGAAGTGAGCAGCTGAAAAATGAGGAAGCTGGCGAAGCGAGCTATTGAGCTCGCGTTAGAGCTGGCGAGGTGAGCCTTTGAGCTCGCGTGGGAGCAGGAGACACGAGGGATAAGGCGAAGTTGAGCTCACGTGGAGGCAAGCGTCGCATAGTCTGGGGCGAGGTTCATCTCGTATTTTACCTCATGAGGCGCGATCTGAGGCGAGCCTGATCCGGATTTTGAAGGCTTATTTTGTCTCTTTGTTTGACTAAGACTTGGGCTATGTCATTTAGGTTTGTTCCTACACATATAAATAGACATTAAATACCACTTTTGAAGGAGTTTTGCGACCGGAGGCAAGAATAGCTCGTGGAACACCCGTTGGGGGAAAGAATCATCTATTTCTACATTTCTTCATATTTACTTTGTAATTTATTTATGCAAAATACTTGGAATATTGTTACTATGAGTATGAGTAGCTAAAATTCTAATCTAGAGTTTTGATGGAACCTATTGGAGGATGATTTTCCTGTTACGTTAATATAGATTTGCCGTAATTTTTCTCTATTTGTTCAACTACGTTTATATTGTGGTTGGTTGAAGAGCTCTCAATCGACTGTGCCTATTTAGTGTGTATTATTCGAAAGAGAGTGCATATTTAGGTAGTTGTTAAACAACATCACTCCTAACGTATATGAGGGATCAATACGGAGGGTTTAGTCCTTTTTATAAGGTATAGTTGGGCGTGATCAAAATCTAAGGCAACAACCGCAAGATTCATGGTACAAATTAAGTCCGAACCAGATTTTTGAAATTAAAAAAAAAACTCTACAACAATAAAATTAAATTCTTTTACATCCCATACTATGTTCATGTATGAAGGATTGAAACAACTCGAAAAGGATTTAGGCACAAGAAAAAAATTCAACAAAGACTATATAGAAGAAATTTATAAACTAGAGAGAACGTGGTAAGAGGCTTTTTCACAACTCATAAAGTTTTAAATCTCACTACATGCTATCTCTCCACAATAGAAAATATGTAGTAGCACCCCTATTTATAATACTACAAACCAAATTTGACTAGAATTTAGAAAATCAATTCCTATATGATTTTGATTGTGAATCCTAATAAGACATGAATTAAGTAAACTAACAAATACCAAATCCTAGAAAACTTAAGAATTATAATTAATCTTGGTTTAATTTCCAACAGCCTCCCTTAAACCAAGATCTTCAAACTTGAGCATGCCATGAGTAACATCAAGCCTTGTAGAAGTTAAATACTTTAGGCTCTCTATTAATTTTCTAAAATATGTTGCATCACTAAAATCACGAGTGTCATCTTTAGTCAATTTCAAATTCTCTTCAATATTGGCCATATATGATTTTGCTTTAACCATGGTAAATTTTTTCAAAATAGCATCAACATATTTTTTTCTTACTTTGAAATTATCTACTTCTTCAGTTGCCTTGTGATTGGTCTTGTACATTCATTCAACTTCAGTTGGCCATCCTATAGGTTGTAGAGTAATGCCACCAATAGATATTTCTCCATGCTCCTTAAAACATGCAATTTCGAACAATGGCACGAAATTAATTGCATCTTCAATATCTATAATCATGAGTTGCAGTTCTAAATCCCAAGTTATTTCTGCTTCAAGGGTAGATTGTCATAAATTCTCTCTTGATGAATCATCTTGTTTTTTTCGTTACTAGGTTTATCTTCAATACTATCAAATAACTTTTCTTGTAAAACACCAATCTTTTTTAGACGGGCATCTCTTGCAACCAAATTGTCCTTTTTAACAATCGCAGAAATTCTTGGCAGATCAATTTGAATATTATTTGACTTCTCTTCGCTTTCAATGGAATCTCTATCACAACAAAAATTGCATGTACCTTCTCTTCTTTTCTCCTCTATTTTTCAATTTTGGCCTTCTTGATTTATTTCCGCCATTATCGGTGTGCCTTCTTTTCCTTTTGGTTGATCATCCTTTTCTTGCGATGCCTCCTCTAATGTCTCATTTTTCTGTTAATTCAGTGATCTCTTGTATGTCACCAATTTCCCTTCTATATCATCAAGTTTGAGAGTGCTAAGATCTTTAGTAGCCTCAAAAAAAGTGGAGACTTAAAGAGAACCGTAGAGCTTTCAGAATTTTATAATAAAATATTTTTCCATCAATGTATTACCTAAAAAGATAAAAGGAAATGATGAATATTGTTTTTAATATAGTATGTGTTTTAATACTTTCTCCATTTTGTCATTGAAAAAACAATAAAATAATCTTCGGGAATTGCCAAAAAGTATTTACAAAAGCAGTAGCTCAAAATATTTGGTTAGGGAGCTAGACATAGAATTAAGTTAAAATGATATATATGCCATAAGTTTGCCATGGCTATTTTAGTTTGATGACCTATTTGAGGGAAGTTACCTACACTCCGATTAGTACATTTAGCGCAGCACAGTTAAGACCTAAACTAAACTGTCGCTAAAGCCAAATATACATCCCCACTATTTCGTAAAGAAATTAGTTTAAAGGCAAAGTTTAGACCAAAACTTGAAAAAGAGCTTAAAATTACACTTCTTTGTCCTGATGGCCTAAAGCAAAAAAATAATTCACAAAAGTTAGGTGGAAAAAAAAAGGAGAAATAGGGATTTTACACAAATTGCCGGCAATATTCATTGTTTACTTTTTCTAGTCATATACATAGTTTATATATTAATTATATATAATTATCCACATATAATACATTATGCATATTTTATACTCCCTCCGTCTCAAATTATCTGTCATGATTCTCTTGTACATGTCCCTTAAGAGAAATTAATTAGGATGAGATTTTGACTACTTTATCTTTATTCATGTCTTAATATTTAATCTTTCTTTGTTGGTATTTGAACAAAGTTATTCATAATTGAGGTGTTTGTAATCTTCAAGGATAATTAATAAGGGTAAAAAAAAAATTAAAAAAAAATTTGTCTTGAACTTCTAAAATGACAAATAATTTGAGATAATTACTTTTACTTTTAGTAACCACGACTATGAGGCGGAGAGAGTACCTCCACTAGCCATTTTTAGTTTAAGTGATTGGGTAGGAGTCTATTTGGGTTAATTCATCATTTTTTTAAATCTAATTTTGATGCATAAAATTATTCGATATTTGTACTAGTGGAAGTTAACAGGTACCTCTAGAATTAGTTGAGGTGTATGAAAGCTGATCGGAATACCGCGATTATTAAAAAAAGTGAGGTGTAATAATCTTGTCAGGTCAGCATCTAATACTAACTTGCTTATTTATAGCAGAGAACTTGTAACACTCCTTTGCTAACAAGTTCACTATATCTTCTTCCATTGAAAGGCCATAAACAAGCTAATTAGAGAAATAAAGAAGCTAGAAATAATGGAGGTGAAGAAGAGATCATCATCATCATCACTTTCTGATGGAAAAATAAGAATGATACAAGGAGCAATATTAGCTTTAGCACTTACAATATTTCTTGGGAATTTGATGATGTGGGTAATTATGCCAACTTTCACATATTATCAGAAATGGGTTCCTGCTCTCCTTGCTGCTACTAACTCCACATTCTTTGATATCCAAGGTATATATCTAACTCCTTCCTCCATTTTTTCCATTCTTTTTGTCCCTTTTGGAATGTTCCATAAAATTTGAACGATACAGAAAATATTAGCATGAGAATCCGACTCCTCTTTTCTTCTTTTATTTATTTTTTTAAAAATATTGAGATGAGGGAAAAATTAATTTTTTTTGTATATTTGATTCTTGGTGTCATTTTACAGGTCCCATTATGATGAACTTCACACTGCCAATCTTATTCATAGCTGTTTTGGGTTGCATTTATGTCCATTTGGAGAAGCAAAAAAGTGATAGTGTCACTTCATACTGGTATATATATCCACAAAAAATAATGTTTTAAGCTTTTCTTGTTTGATTGAAGGAGTTTCATTTGAGATTACATGTATTAATTGTTTTCTCTACTTGTTATTGTTGTTTTCCTTCAAATTGTATACAGCAACAAGGATTGGTTGAAGGTGTTGAAGAAGCCAAAAATCATGAAACCATTAGGGATAGTGACATGGATAGAGCTCTTTTTTCTGGCCATGTTCATTATTCTCTGCGTTTGGTATTTCTCGGCATTTGTCTATTTTCACTATAGTACCATTACCACTTATGCGGCAACTAAAGGAGTTCAAGTGTAAGTATCTCCTTTCCCAAATCCTCCTAAAAACACAAAGATAAAAAGAAAAAGAGAAAGTTCTAATCATATTGCTTGTTGTACATTATACAGCTACCTTCAGTTCATATTGTCTGATCTTTAAAAATTTTGCACACCTTTAAAAAGATAACCATAAAAGACCCTTTATCTTTGTGTTAAATGTCTCATGTAATTAACACTTCATCGATTGGTGTAACAAGGGTGAACTTTAAAAAAAGAAGTATATATATATTTGAGACAAGAGGAGTAACACTTTTTGATCTTTTACTATTTATGAAATACTTCGAGTAGGGAAGAGTAGCATCTAAAGAAGAAGAAAAAAATTCCCACATAATTTTGCTTAATATTTGTTTGCAATTTTTAGGTGAGCTGGGGATATAACATTTTTCTTTTTTGTGGTGGAAACATTGTAGGTGGCAGGCAAGGATTGATAGGTTGGCATTGGTGATAGGGCTAACAGGGAATATATGTTTAACATTTCTGTTTTACCCAGTGAGCAGAGGGTCATCTATTTTGCCTCTTTTGGGGCTAACTTCAGAAGGTAGCATCAAATATCATATATGGTTGGGACATATTGCTATGACCCTATTCACTATTCATGGTCTTCTCTTTATTCTCTTTTGGGCTGTCTCTGGTCGATTACATGAGGTAATTTCTCCTCCTAATTACACCATGTTTATTCATAATTTATTCTTGAATTCTATCCTAATTTTGTTTCAAATACAGTAAAAATTAAGAAATTTCCACTGAAGTAATAATCTATAGAATGTTGCACACCCCAAGATTGCTCTTTAAACCACGACACTCCAAGAAATAAGATTTTCAGTGACGATCTCAGTGGCGGAGACATGTAACCCTTTCGCCGAAAAATTACACTATTTTGCTAGATAATTTTTTTTATTTTATGTATATTTACTATGCGTTGATTCTCCTTGACTTTTCGATATATCTAATTATTTATATTTTGACACCCCTTGATGAAAATTCTGGATCCGCCACTGGACGATCTTAAGGAATATATTATACACTGATACTACAAAAATAGCTAGCTAGATTCACTGTTTATTTTTTCTAGCCGATATACATATATTATATATTCATTAGGTGTTTTTAGTTTAAGCGTTTAGGTTAATTATATTCCTCTGATTTCTTTGTATCAAGTGCACTAAATATTTGAACTTTCTATCTTAAAAAGACAGTACTCTTTTGAGAAGGTGGGGGTGGTTGGTGTTGGATTTTCAAGATTTCCATAACTTAAAGGCTGCCTGATTATGATGTGTAATTTATTGCCAAACCGCATCAATTATGCTTGAATTAGGAAAAAAGAAACTTTGAAATTCTAGGATATATAGAGATATTGCTACGTGAACTTCATGTACAAGAAACTACTTAATCAAGATTCAAGAGAACGTCAAAAAGAAGATAAAGCAATTTTTGAAACTTAACTTATACAGTAAAAAGATGATCCTTACACACCAAATTTTCTTGGTTTGCCACTCAATAATAACATGTTGTTAGGTTGATAGTGCCCACACTCAAAAGAAGATGTGAATATTAAGTTCACTAGGTTTCAAACCTCACCATATATCAAAAGTATGGGTGATGTAGCACATTAATATCATTCAAATTTAAGAAACTTGCAAGGAATCTTTACATAAATAGCCGGTCGGCTTCACTATTTATTTTTTTAGTCAGTATATATAAATTATATATTAATTATACACATATTATAAATAAATTATATATCTAATGCATATCAACCGGTTATTTTTATTTTAAGCAATTAGGCGAATAATTATTTAAACTAATTCTTCAAATTGAAGAAAGGGAGTGAATTCTTTTCTTTTCTTTTTTCCTTTTACTTTACAATGAATAGTTGATTTTAATTACTTTCGATATATTTTTCATCTTAAAAAGAATATAACGATAATATTATACAATAAAGTTATTATTATTGATGTAACCAAACAACAATGATAACTTTTATAGGGTGGTTGGTGTCCCTCTAGAATCTAGATACTGAAATTTTACCTGAGTTTAAAGTTTTCATAGTTTCACTTTTAAAAAGAATTTCCAAAAAGTATGCGTTCATAGTCTAATACGTTAAAAACTAATCCAATTCCTCTTATGCATATTTGGTAATAATTGTGCCTCAGGTCTAGCTCTTACCTAACACTACAATTTCAATGGAATGAAGTTCAAATTCAAAAAAGCAAAATCAGATAGTTATGTATCATCACCCTTTTACTAAGGTCATTATCTAATTAAGTTGTCTCATTATGTGAAGAGCAATCAAATGTATAATGTGATACACAGAAGATTTCATTATTACATTTTATCTCCTATCTACTCTGCCCAAACCTTTTAGTCTTTTCATAACAAAAGGCAAAGCTAGTACAAATTATAATTGATTAATTTCCCATTGGAATGATTGTTCTTTTAAAAATTAGGGGTTGAGCATTTTTATTGATAACAAGACCAAGAAATGTTTAGATTTTTTAGTTTCTCATATCTTAAAGTCTAGAAGCTCTTTTTTCCAATAAATAAGCTCATATACCAAAAACCACCAAGACTTGGTATAATTTAGTAGAATTAACGGAAAATCTGGGCAAAATAGTACGGGCTAGCCAGTTTTCGTACTGATAATGAAAAATTATCCAGCGTTTATAAATTTGTTGAAAAATAGCATTTTTTGTACTGAAACACGGAAAGTTCTAGCATATTATGCTGGATTATGGAGTTTCTGTGTATAAGTTTCCAGCATATTATGTTGGAACTCCAGCACACGGAAAGTTCCAGCATAGTATGTTGGATTATGGAACTCCTGCATATAAACTTCCAGCATATTATGTTTGGAACTCAAGCATATTATGCTGGAAGCTCATATGTAAAAAAAATTCGAACTTCATCATATTATGTTGGAATATTTTCGGATTTTTAAGGGTGTTTTTGTTCATATTTTATCTTTATATGAAAAAGTAGCTAAATTTCGAATATTTTAAAATTGTGGTTATTTTTTTGTAAATCTAGTTATTTATGATTTTTTTCTTGAAAATCTTCCACATAGTGATTAACTAACATAGTACCATTTAATGAATAAAAGTTTGGTGAAACAGTTAATTAATGTGGGAAACCTTCGTAAGATTAAATTTAAGGTTCCACTAGTTTTGGAAGTTTGATTGGGATTTGAGAGCCCACTCCCCATGCCATTAGCCATGAGAGTGACACCACAATAGAGTGGGAATTGGACCACATCAATATTATTTGTCCATTTGCCTATTGCAGTTGCCATTTTCATGAACCCCTTACTGTTTGGTCTTTCTTAATTTATGGATTCTCCCTTTGGGAGTTGGGACCCCATCAAAAAAGAGAATGAAGCAATGGAATTATTAATAAGTTTCCCTGCATATTCTACACCACTAATCAACCAAACAAAAGTTTTTAATTGTGACATCCATTTGGGCATCTATAACTCTAGAAGATAGCCGACACACCAGCATGATGCCTATCTGACGTGATCATATTATTATATACTCCCTCCGTTTAAACGAGTTACTTTTCTTTTTAATATATTTCAAAATAAATGTCATATTTTTAAATTTGAAAATAATTCAATTTTAAACTCTCCATTTTATTTATTTTACCATTAATAAGAAGCTTTTATAACCACACAAATGTCATGACTTCACAAAGCTTTTACTGCTTAAGCTTTTAAGACCATAAGTTTCAAAAAATTTCCTCTTTTTTCTTAAACTATGTGTCGAGTCAAACTAACTCATGTAAATTGAAACGGATGGAGTATTAAGAGGTCACAATTTAAATTACAATTAGGGGATGCATACATAAAGCAGTATGTAGTATGGGCTACCAGGTACCTCTGAACTAAGTACTTTTTTTCGAATTGTGCATAAATATATGTGTAAATATTTATTAAAATTGTAACAAGTAATTAATATATGTGAACCCATAATTTTTAAAATATACTCCCTCCGTTTTAATTTATGTGAACTTGTTTGATTGGGCACGGAGTTTAAGAAAAAATAAAGGCTTTTGAAATTTGTGGTCCTAAACAGGTCAAAAAGGGGCTCAGAATATTTGTGTGGTTATAAAAACTTCTCATTAAGGGTAGAATTGTAAGTTTAAACTAAATTGTTTCCAAATTTAAAAAGGGGTCATTCTTTTTTGAACGAACAAAAAAGGAAATAGATTTACATAAACTGAAACGGAGGGAGTAATAGATTTAATACTAAAAACCTTAAAAGTTAAACTCGCGTGGATTAAGTCATGGATGCAGTTGTGTCTCTGTAACCAAGAATGTATATACAGAAATCAATAAGTGCGGATGGACATATTGCTTAATATCCACATACTTAAAAGGTTTTAAATACATCTAACTTGGAATGCATCATGCGTACACGAGTTCAAATGACAATAACTTTCCCGCCATAACTGCCCAGTCTACATTTCTTATTTTCTTATTAAAGGTCTTTTTAAAGACAAAATAAAAAGGAAGGAAAGAAGAGTAGAATAGGATAGCAGTATTCATTTTGATCATATCTTATTTAATATATTTGGTTTAATGCAGATGCTTAAATGGGATCCACATTACATATCAAATGTCCCAGGAGAGATTGGTTTACTGGTTGGTTTGATATTGTGGATAACAACTTTTCCAGCAATAAGAAGAAGAATGTTTGAACTCTTCTTCTACACTCATTACCTCTACATTCTATTCATGGCTTTCTTCTTACTCCACACTGGAATGTTCTACGCCTGCATTATGCTTCCTGGTTTCTTCCTCTTCCTCATCGATCGATACTTGAGGTTTTTGCAATCAAAACAAAAAGTTTCTTTAGTTTCAGCCAGAGTTTTGACTTGTGAAACTTTTGAACTCAACTTTTCCAAAATACCAGGTAACGGTTCCGCCTTTTGAAGCAAAAATATACTTATATACACTGGCTACGCAACGAATTTCTAAAACTTTTATATTTATTTATTTATGATTTGTAGGTTTGGAGTACTCTCCAACTAGCGTCATGTTCCTAAATGTACCAAGTATATCAAAGCTGCAGTGGCATCCATTCACTGTAACATCAAACAGTAACTTAGAATCAGATACAATTAGTGTTGTTATCAAATGTGAAGGAAGTTGGACCAAGAAACTTTACGATGTTATATCTTTGCCTTCCCCTGTGGATCGCCTTGAAGTTTCTGTTGAAGGACCCTATGGACCTGTTTCCACTCATTTCCTAAGGTTAGTATTCCACGACATGTTCATATTGCAATAATGTATTGCATTATTGGTTTTTAAGTTATATATACTAATAGTGTAGAGAAACTTTTATGGTATCTGTGTATTTTTAACTTGTGAATACATGTTACTAGATTAACAATTAATGCTAATCTTGTTATGAACATTTATATGTAATTACCTTAACAATTGTGATGATGTAGCCATTTTAATCACAGGCATGATACATTGGTGCTGATCAGTGGAGGAAGTGGAATTACTCCGTTCATTTCAATAATCAGAGAGCTGATATATATGAGCTCAACACTGAAATGCAATACCCCCAAGATTCTATTAGTCAGTGTGTTCAAGAACTCTTCTCAATTCTCTATGTTAGACCTTCTTCTTCCTTTATCAGGCACTCCTTCAGGATGTTCTAATCTTGACCTACAAATTGAGGCTTATATTACCAGAGAGAATGAACCAGCACCAGAAAAACCCGAACCTCTTCGAACTGTTTTGTTCAAACCTAACCATTCTGATGCACCCATAACCCCAATTTTAGGCCAAAACAACTGGCTTTGGCTTGCTGCTATAATATCCTCCTCATTTGCTCTTTACCTTCTATTTGTGGGGCTACTTTACCAATACTATGTTTACCCTATGGACCATGGTACTAACAAAGTATTCCCATATCACACAAGGGCATTGTTCAACATGCTGTTTATAGCAGTTTCTATAGTAATTGCAGCAAGTGCAGTCTTCCTTTGGAACAAGAAGAAAAGTGCTAGGGAAACTAAACAGATTCAGGACATGGCAGATTCAACAAAATCTTTAAACTCATTATTAGCTTATGCTGATCAAGAGCTGGAAAGTCTTCCGCAACAATCACTCAACAAATCAATCAAGACATATTATGGCCAGAGACCTGATCTCAAGAGTAATTACATATATCTTTGCATACGTAGGCCGTACTTTCTTACAAACTCTCTATGCTTGGGTAACTAAATGAAGTTCTCTTTTGTAGGAATTTTGCTAGAAGTTAAAGGAGCAAGTGTTGGAGTAGTTGCCTCTGGACCGAAAACCTTGAGGCACGACGTAGCAGCCATTTGCTCATCTGGTTTGGTTGAGAATCTGCACTTCGAGTCCATCAGCTTTACCTGGTGATTTACACGTCTGAAAGAATGCATCACTATCTATGTAGATATTATTCTCTGTAATATGTTCCAGCCTTCTGGTTGGGTCGATATGCGTTGTTCAAATAGGTTTGTCCTAGGTTACATTACTTTTTTGTCGAATATCATATGTAAGGTATTGTAAGTAGAGTCTTGGAAGAGGAAATAAGTTTCATGGGATTTGAATTGAACCTGTATTTGTTTGGGAAGCTTATACTAAACAAAGACCATCTCATACAGTCATACCCAATTATTATTGATAAATAAACCAAACCAAGCTCCTAAATAATTTTTTCTAAGACTGGGTCTCAAACTTTTCAGTCTACTCGTTTTAACTTACATTCCAGTGTACTCGTTTTAACTCACAATTATGTATCAACTAGTAAATTTACCCGCGATCGTGCCAATATTCAGAAACTAAAAATATTTTATTCTTCACATCCGAAACGATTAGATTTATCAATTTTATATTGTTACTCTAAATTGAACTTCTTCCAAATATGCGGAAGATACCAAACCACATATATAAGGAAAAAATATATGAAACAAAAAACAGAAAATCAGAGGTGTCACTATTTCTAGCAATAAGCCTAACAGTCAAAAATTATTTTGTGTAGCCAAGGGAGTTCGAACCCAAGACCTCTTACATTAAACTTGAAGATGTCAACCAATAGACTACTGAGCTATTTCAATGCAAGTGGTGTCACTTTTAATGATTTTATCTTGTATTTCTGTTTTACTTATTATTTTTATATAAATATGTAGTGAAAATTTTCGACGAAGCGGTGTCCTGTGACACCGCTTGGGTCCATGTAAATCCTCCCCTAAAGACTAAGAATGTACATGTCACATATATGGACGGGAGAGAAATCCCAAAGGCCCAAAAAATAAGAATTGCACAGCTTCTCATCTTCTAACTCAAATATGGATGAACCAACAAAAGCCCCAAGATTTTGACATCGAGATCAGTAACTCCTATTCTAATGGTCTTGCCTTTACCAGCCCGAGTGTCAAGGATGTATCAGCTCCTGTAGTTAGCTAACTTAACCATAGTTAGAATGATAGCTATTAGTAGAGTTAGTACAGCTGTCATAATTAGTCGGTTAGATTAGTTGTATAAATATACACAGTAGCCTTCCATTTGTACTGTACAGAACATAACAGAATAAAATTTTCTCTCAGCTGCTTCTTCTCTTCTCTCTTCGACACTGATTTCTTCTCTCTAGCTGCATGTCAATGGTGAATTCATCATGGTATCAGAGCAGTTAATCGAGTGATTCTAAGGGATTTTTCGTGTAATTGAAGAAAAATTTGAGAGAATCTACTCAAATCTAGAAATTTTGAGCCCTAATTTTGCACATTTCCATGGCGATTCCTTAAAATTCAACGAGTACCGGGAATAATGGAGCTGAAACGAGTATTGGAGTTGTCGCTAGCTCCGTCGTTCTCGATCACAACCACCATCTTTATTTGCAACCCTCTGATGGTTCAGGATCGATGTCGGTGGGACTCATTTTGACAGGAATGGAGAACTACTCTCTTTGGAGTCATGCGATGAAGGTTGCACTATTAGGTAAGAATAAATTGTGTTTAGTTGATAGATCGATATCAAAGGAATATTTCGGTTCTGATTTGGCGAAATAAATGGGATCGATGTGATGCGATTGTGACTTCATGGCTCATGAGCAATGTGAGCAGAGAATTGGTAACAGGAGTGTTATTTTCTTCTAATGCACAGAAGGTCTGGGCTTCCTTCAAGGAGCGATTTGACAAAGTGATGGATCAAGACTGTATTACTTGCACAAGGAAACATTCACCCTAACACATGAGATTTCATGAGTGTCAACTTATTTTACCAAGCTCAAAGATCTCTGGGTAGAGTATGAGTCAATACTTCCACCTCCTCCATCAGCCACAGAGTATATTGATCAATTGGAATATCAGCGGTTGCTGCAGTTTTTGATGGGATTGAATGATAATTTTGAACAAACAAGGAGCCTAATCATATTGATGTCTACCTTACTATCAATTAATATGGCTTATGCTATGGTAGTTTAGGATAAAAGCAGGAAAATGATTGGTGGTGGTACCTATGGGCAAACTGGGCATATTGATCCTACCGCCTTGTTCATTGCTCATTCAACAACCAAACCAAGGAGAAATTATAACTTAGAATGTGATTTTTTCCATTTGAAAGGTCATACTAGAAATGAATGTTATAAACTAATGAAGTGTAAATTTTGTAATAAGACAGGGCATCTAAAGGAGAATTGTTACAAGATTGTTGGATATCCATCTGACTTCAAGCAGAAGAGGAAAGTGAATGCAGTCATAGTTGATACAACTGGACAGCAAGGGTTGAGAACTTCACCAGCTGCACATCATCCAAGCAACAATGTTGAACCTGCTCAATTCTTCACTAAGGAGCAGTACAACTAGTTGTTACAATTGCTGAATAAAAATTCCATTGGAGAAGCAAGTGCCAACATGGCAAGTAAATGTTTCTGTGGTAATTTAACATTATGTGAAAACTTAGAACTTTATAAGTGGATAGTTGATACTGGTGCTACTAACCATATGACTGGTGATAAAAGTTTGCTGAAAAATGAAACATCAGTAGGGAATACATGGCAAGTTCAACTACCTACAGGAGATTCAGTAACAATTTCTCATATGGGAGAATGTCAGCTTAGAGGAGGTGATGCACTGAAAGATGTGCTTTGTGTACCAAATTTTAAATTTAATCTCCTGTCAGTTTCAAAAGTGACAAAGGATCTCAAATGTAGTGTTACCTTCTTTCCTCAATGTTTTGTGTTTCAGGACCTCTTGTGTGGGAGGGTGAAGGAGATTGGTAAAGAGGAGGAAGGTTTATACATTCTGTCAGTAACATTAGGGAAGAAAATAAATAGAGCTTTTGCAGTAACTAGTAAAGCAAGCATGGATATATGGCATAGAAGAACTGGGCATGTTCCCATTCAAGTTCTCAGGAGGATTCCTAGTCTACAAGACTATAGTGGTCGTTTACCTAATAGTCAATTGTCTAAATGTGAAATTTGTCTTTTGGATCGACAAACTAGAGTGTCATTTCCAACTAGCACTAGCAGAAGTTTACATAGCTTTGATTTGATTCATATGGATGTATGGGGACCTTATAAAGTTGCTACTCATAATAGAATGAGATACTTCCTCACATTGGTTGATGATTTTACTAGGTGTACTTGGGTGTTTCTCATGAGACTTAAGTCTGATGTTATTTTCCTATTTAAGAACTTCATTGTTATGGTTAAGACACAGTTTGGCCAACAAATTAAAGTGTTTAGATCAGACAATGGTAGTGAATTTTTTAATAGTGCTTGCAAAGACTTATTTCAACTACATGGAATTGTCCATCAAAGTTTTTGTCCTTATACTCCTCAACAGAATGGAGTTGTGGAAAGACGACATAGACACATACTTGAGAGTTCTCGGGCAATCAGATTTCAAGGTCATTTACCTATCAGATATTGGGGGCATTGTATTGACATTGCTGTCTACATCATTAACAAGATTCTTTCTTCTGTTTTAGCACATAAATCACTCTATGAATTGCTCCTTGGTAAGCCACCTTCATTGACACACTTAAAAGTCATTGGTTGTCTATGCTTTGCTACTAATTTGACAAGCCATGATAAATTTTCTCCTCGAGCTGTGAGGTCAGTTTTACTTGGATATGCTGCACATCATAAAGGTTACAGATTGTTGGACTTGGAAAATAGAGTGTTCTTTATCAGTCGAGATGTAGTCTTCTATGAAGACATATTTCCCTTTCATACAACTGAAAGTACATCAGAACCACTCTTCCTAGATATATTCCCAGTGCCAAGACAGAATTTTGTTATGTAAGCAGTTGTAGTGGATAGTTATGTTCCTACCACAAACTCACATAGTCATCATAATACACCTAGTGTTCCATGTTCTCCCATTACAACTCCTGCTCCCTTATTTGAGCAGGAGATTCCTTCTTCTGCTGAGCATAATAATGTTGATATTCCCATTGTTTCTCCTGGTATTCCTCATGTTGAGGAAAGAAGGAAGTCAACTAGAGTATCTAAGCATCTCATATGGCTTAAGGACTATGTTAGACCTAACAAGTTGAAGTCTGTAAGCTGCTGCAAATATCCCATTTCAGAAGTTATTGGATATGAAGCAATTTCTCCAAAGTATCAAAGCTACCTAGCTAGCCTTTATGTTAAGGTGGAACCTACAACATATTCAAAGGCTATCAAAGACAAAAGATGGATAGAAGTAATGCAAACAGAAATTAAAGCACTGGAGGATAACAAAACTTGAGAATTGGTTTCTTTGCCATAAGGACAGAAGGCCATATGATGCAAGTGGGTCTATAAAATCAAATACAAGGCATCAGGAGAGGTAGAAAGGTTCAAAGCTCGATTAGTAGCTAAATGGTATAATCAAAGGGAAAGTACCAGACTATCAAGAAACTTTTTTCCCTGTAGTGAAAATGGTTACTGTTAGGAGTGTGTTGTCTCTTGCAGCCTCAAGGCATTAGTCCATCCATTAAATGGATGTCTATAATGCTTTTTGTCAAGGTGATCTCATTGAGGAGGTGTACATGACAATTCCTTAAGGCTTCAATGGATCCAATGATAATTCTACAGTTTGCAAACTGCTCAAGTCCCTCTATGGGCTTAAGCAGGCATCTAGAAAATGGAATCTCAAGTTAACTTCAGCCTTAGTGGATGCTGGTTTTCAGCAGATCCATCTGGATTATTCCTTGTTCATCAAAAGGACAGCAAATCACATGGTAGTAGTCTTAGTCTATGTTGATGATCTTTTTATCACTGGTAATAGTCTTGTATTGATTCAATAGACTAAGGATGATTTGCAAGCCTCATTCAAGATCAAGGATTTAGGAGAGCTAAGTACTTCTTAGGCATAGAATTTGCCAGAAATTAAGATGGTATATTGATGCATCAATGCAAGTATGCTCTGGAGCTTATTGTAGAGTTGGGACTCTCAGGTTCCAAACCTGTGGCTTGCCCTATAGAACCCAATCTCAAGGTAACTACTTCATAATTTGATGCTCATACAGGATCCTCTGCTGATGTTTTGCTGACTAATCATGGCCCATATCAAAGGCTCTTAGGGAAGCTGCTTTATCTGACCATCACAAGGCCAGACATTTCTTTTGTTGTTCAGAGTCTCAGCCAATTTATGCGCAGTCCTAAAGTTTCTCTTATGGAAGCTACACTCAAGGTGGTCAGGTATATCAAGACCAGTCCAGGATTGGGGGTCTTCTTGACTGCCCATTATTCTGAGTCACTTTCAGCATTTTGCGATGTTGATTGGGCTGCATGTCCTAATACACGCAAGTCAGTTACAGGATATTTTGTTAAGCTTGGTACTTCCTTGATCTCTTGAAAATCTAAAAATCGATCTACCATTTCTAAAAGCTCAGCAGAAGTAGAATATCGTAGTCTTGCTTCAACTGTCACTGAGGTTGCGTGGATTCTTGATTTACTCAAGGAGCTGGGGCTCGAGCATCAGTCTCTTGTGCCTATCTACTATGATAGCAAGTCAGCTCTTGTCATTGCTGCCAATCATGTTTTTCATGAACGCACGAAACATATTGATATTGATTGTCATTTTATCCGTGAGAAGATTCAACGGGGCCTCATTTCCACTCTCTAATGTGCTACAACAGAGCAAGAGGTTGACCTTCTTACTAAGGGGCTTGGTCGACCTCAACATGAATATTTGATGTCCAAGCTAGGACTTCTAAACATCTTTCCCAGTCCTAGTTTGAGGGGGGTGTCAAGGATGTATCAGTTCGTGTAGTTAGGTAACTTAACCATAGTTAGAATAATAGTTATTGGTAGAGTTAGTACAGCTGTCATAATTAGTCGGTTAGATTAGTTGTATAAATATACACAGTAGCCTTCCATTTGCACTATACAGAACATAACAGAATAAAATTTTCTCTCAACTGCTTCTTCTCTTCTCTCTTCGACACTGATTTCTTCTCTCTAACTGCATGTCAATGGTGAATTCATCACCGAGCTTGAGCTTTTTCCCGACCTTTCTCCTTGTGGTTTCCTTGTTTGATACTTCAATTTTGTCATGGTAACATAAATGCAAATCCAAGAGATAAGCACCAGGAAAGAAAAAAAAACTTATTAACTTTCATATACCCACAAAATAGCAAACAAACCAAGTGAACACCATAGTACACAAAAGGATACCTAAATCTCATCCAATTTGAAATACCCACAAAACTATACAAAAAGTATATTTTTTTAGGAGATCACATCATAATGCGCTATTAAAAAGAATTAAATTATGCTAAGATGTTCACCTTTCATGGCAGTAAACGATCAAGATCAAAGCTTTGGTTCATAATGTGTAGGGAGCCAATACTACATGTGAATACATTCTTCTCTCTAGAAGAAAAATCTTCATCTCAAACACATCCATATATTATAAACCCGGAGGAAAATGTGAAGTCCGTAAATATCGCGACGATTAAAAAGAAGAACATGCAATAACAGAACCCATGATTAAAACCACAACAACTGTAGTAGAGCAAAACAAAATATACATTCAAAATGAAAATATTGAAAGGGGGAAAAGTTAATGAATATATTTTTCCTATGGAAGAAGGATTATCATAAATGAGTAGAAATAGGATTATCATAAATAATTTAAGATTTTTTTACTTGTTTCGAGGAAAAAGAAAAGAAGATGAGCATATATGAACTTATTAATTTACAAAAGGACAATGTCGAATGAAGTAACAAACTCATATTTGGTGGTTCACCCTATGATGATCCGGAGATTTTGTATTAAATTTGAGTAGGAGATGCGTCTGGCGATGACGGAAGTTTAAGGGACTAATAAATCAGACTTTGGTATTCCTCTTTGGGATTGTAATACAAAGTAACGTTTGTTTAATAGTGACTTTTGGGGTCTTAATAGTGTGGAAAAAATTCAAAAATAGCCAGATTTATAAGTGGTAATTGAAAAATAGTCACGGTTTCAAAAGTAATCGAAATTTAGCCATTTTTTATGTAAAGATAAATCAGAACGAAAACATTGTTCAAAATCCGAAAAATATTCCAGCATAATATACTGGAGTTCCAGTATAATATGCTGGAACTCCAGTATATATTCCAGCATAATGAACGAAAATACTGTTCAAAATCCGGAAAATATTCTAGCATAATATAATGAAGTTCTAGTATAATATACCGGTTTATCATAATATGTTAGAAGTTCATACACATGTGCTCCAATCTCTAGTATATTATGCTGGAACTTTCCGCGTGTTGGAGTTCCGACATAATATGCTGGAAGTTCATACACAGGTGCACCAATCTCCAGTATATTATGCTGGACCGGTCCGTGTTGGAGCAAAATAGTGGTTATTTTTCAATAACTTTGCAAACGTTGGCTATTTTTGAATTACCAGTCCGAAAACTAGATAGTCCGTGCTATTTTTACGTGAACATGTGCAATTAGGTACAAAATTAATGAGGTGACTTTTGAACTTTTCAATATTCTTAAAATTTTGGAAAAAAAAGAAAAAGCCAAAAAAATTGAGATAAAAGATAAATAGTAATTCTAGCCTAAGAGAATGCCACATAACCTCACTTATGCCCTTCAATTATATATGTTGAAGTTTGGCAAATTTGTCCCACATCGGTAGGCTCTTGAATTTTGGGGGGATTTTCCCCCTATAAAAGAAAGCCTCCATTTAAGCACATCACATCCCACCCTCAACTTCCACAAAAGAATGAGTAAATTTCATGGGTAGTCATTCAACTTTGTGTTCATTACTCAAAAGTCATTTTTTTTTTTTTGTTACGTAAAAGTCATTCTACTTTGTGTTCATTACCCAAAAGTCACTTTTCTTTTTTTTGTTACACAAAAATTATTTTACTATGCTCTAGTTATCACAATAATCACTTTGACAAGATTTTACAAACCTTTCACCAGGAAAGTCTATTATGTCCTTGACATTTTAAATTCTCTCATTTATGTAATACCTTCTATATAATATATGCTATATAATATACTTTTACCCAGGTATTTTACTTATAATTAAAATAACTTAATATTATTTTATTTATTATTTTTATAATATATTCGTACATTTAGTTTTTTTAATATTAATTTTTAAAATATATAAGTAGCATTATTAAATTTGTTAGTAACATTATCGGGAACAAATCTTAAGTCCACGTTCTTAATCATGCTTAATGAAATATGTTTAATAAAAATTAAAAAATCAAAGCTCATTGATTTATCAGCCAAGTTCATACCCATTAATTTAATAAATAAAATACCCACATTTAGCAAAATGACACATCACATTAATACTTTCAAATAAATAATATTAACAGATAAACCTTTAAAAATTAATATTAAAAACAAATATCTTTGAAACGTCTATTAAAATTTTTATTGACTATAAAAAAACTATCATTTGTTAAACAAATATGTTTTTATTATATGTTCATGTTTGAATATGATTAAATAAATTGAGTGCGATGAAAAAAAAATTTCATTATATGTTCATGTTTTTATTAAATGTATGGATATATTATAAAAATAATAAATAAAATAATTTAAAATTTTTTTAACTATAAGTAAAATACCTAGGTGAAAATATATTATATAGTATATAATATATAAGGTATTACATAAATGAGAGGATTTATAATGTCAAGGACATAATAAACTTTTCAAGTAAAAGTATTATAAAATCTGATCAAGGTGATTTTTGTGATAAATAGAGTAAAGTAAAATAATGTTTGCGTAATAAAAGAAAGAAAAGTGACATTTGGGTCATGAACACAAAGTTGAACGATTTTTACGTAACAAAAAGAAGAAAAGTGTTTTTTGCATAATGAACACAAAGTTGAATGAATGAACAAAAAGAATCCCAATTCCCATTCCTTAAGGTGGGGGTGGGGGGAACTATCTTCCTTTTGTCGCAACCAATAGTACCTAAACACCATTTTGAGCAGGCAAAGCTAAACATATCTTCCGAAAATACCTGTGCAGTTTCCAGATACTATAGAGATTAATGTATTGCAATCAGAAGAGCAAAAGAAAAAGGAATGCAGGAATGGACAAAATCTTCTCTATTCTCTATTTATAAGATCAGATCTTTCATACAACAGGTGCCCCTTTTCATTACAATCACCCACACCCTCAATGGAAAAGCTAAAATTTGATACAAACTATGAATCAAGAAAAGATGGTAATCAAAGAACGAATAGCAATGATATGCCTATCTACAAAATAATTTTCTGCAGGACAGAGATGTGGACACTAGAGCAGGAACTGAAAATCTCATCTCGTGCCTCTCACAGAGCCGCTCAACTCCCAGCCCCATATAGTGGTAAACATTTATGCTGATGTCAAGTTGGTGCCTGAAAGTTAACGCTTGAAGCAGATGATCTCACTGGAAGCTCTTTTAAATTTCTGAAAAGCTCTTTACATCCAGATAGCTCACGTCTCTTCTGAATTTGAAGCAGATGAAAGCTTTTCATCCAAGCTTTCAACCAAGTCATGGTATTCGACAAATGATGGATGGGACTGAAGATACAAAGGAAAACCACAGTGAGACACACAAATGAAGTTAGAGTAACGAAATGACATATTAGATTTACCTTTAAAGTAATGTTGTATGCTTTCCACAAGCGCAAATCATGCCGAAATAAATCAAACAAGACCTGAGCAAAAATAATAAAATGAAACCCGTGTGAGCTTTACAACTAACAAAAGTGACTCTCAAAATAAGCCGATTTTGAAGTTCGCCCAAAGGGGAATGTAAGCAGTAAAACTAAGGGGAAACCATCTTTCATGTAGTTAAGGTAACCTATCTGTAATATCCTACATTCAATAAAGGGAATTTAGCCAGACCTCAGACCGCCTCAAAAGTGTGGCCAGTACTACAATCCACTCTTTGAACTTGACAGAGCACATATGAGACAAAAGGAACTCTGCATCTAAACGACTTTGCAGTGTTTCCATCTGAAGCTGATGATTCAAAAGGAAAAAATAATTAGTATCAGTATTAAGTTCAACAACATCTATAGCTGAACACACTTTCAGAATGCATATAAGCAAACGTACTAAAACAAAATACATCTAAAAATGAAATTCAGGCACCATTTGGGAACTGATTGGTACAAGTCAAAGCTGTTACGTGAACTGGAACATCTACGGGTATAATTAAGAGAACACTAAAAAGCATAAAAATAAGAGATCAGATTGATTTAAAAGTACTTTGTTATACCACAAAAGATCAGTAAACTCATAACTTGAACACAAAGTAGAAACTTCTCAAATTCTCTGGAGACAAAGTGCCCCAATCACATCACCAAGAGAAAAACCTTTGTGATGCAAGAGCTTAAAATAGTTTATGGACATAATTCACCTTATCATCCATCTGATACGAAACAAATATGATAATGAAGCTTATACAATGGTAGCATTCTACATGACATATGCAAGCATTACTAGTTAGTACCTTCTGCCGAATAAGTTCAAGCCCTGAAGCAAAATTGTCTAACCGAGCACTTCCATATCTTTCTCGCTGCAAATATTCCTGCAAGGCGTTTATATCACATGATCTGTTTTCAATAACATAATAGGATACAATCAAAAAAGTATATCAGAATCATACCACGAGGTCAAACTGTGTGCCCTTCACAAAAGCGACAAGCTTTGACAGTTCTTTTCCAGACATCAAATAGCTTGCATGGCTTTCTAAAATATTCTTAACAGAAGCAACATGTGCACTCAGCTCCTTAAATGAACTGCTCCAAGTATTTTAAAAGAAAAGGAACAAAGTAAGTGAAAGTCTTCTTCCATCATCAGCACCAGAATCTTGGTGCCAACTTTTGCTAAAAGATAAAGCAAAGAACTGCACTAATTAATATCTACCCTTTGGACTCCAAAGTTTGCCTCCGGTAACTAGAAGGAAACAGAAAATATCCAAAGAATCTAGGAGATAGCTTCTCAGAATCAGTAGTTGTGGGTTCATATTCCCTTCCAGATCTGAGAAGAAACCTCACCTGAAAACCAAAGATAAAAATGTGAATACTTCACACAAAGAAGACATTTATCTTGTTAAAGAAGCATGATCGACATCCAAGTTCATACCAGTTCCCCTGCCAGTTCATATAAAGACTCATCCAATGTTGCCTGGGCAAGAGGAGAACACCAAGTGAGGTCAAGGAGTAAGTCCAAAGTTGCTGATGTTACTAAAATGTTTTGACTTTACCATGTATGTGTTTTCTTGATCTCCGTTTGGAAACAAATTGAATTAAAGTTCATTAACATCTTGATCTTGTTAATAAAATTTGAAATGCCTGGGACCAAATATCATTTATCCTTTACCCAGTCAATTTGATGTTTTACAGATGACAAAACTCATGGCAATTGTCAAAAAGGACATGCATAAGGGATATCACATCACAAAAATGCATCAAATACTTGCTACAGTTAAGCTTTTTTTTTTTTTTTATGAAGTAAGAAGTTTCATTAATGGCATCAAGAAGATGCAGTAGGTACAAAAAAGAGTTGTAGCTCCATTATACAAGAGAATATACTTGAACAAGCAGCCACTCATGCAATAGCACAAACAACTGACGTGGTAACGCCATTCAGAAACATATTTCAGGCCTCACAGTTCCACGAATACATGTTCAGATGTAAATTCAAATTTCACAAATCATTAAATTGTATGATGTTGAAAAATGATTACTGGAATGAAATGGACCAGAAAAGAGCAGAAGGGATTTAGAGGATTCATATAGCCGGTCTCAATTAATCATGAATTGAAGCATAGTTGAAGCAAAGAGCAGATTTAGATTTAGAGGATCCATATAGCAGCCCCAATTAATCTGGTATTGAAGCACTGACGATTGATCGATTGATTAAAACGTCTGAAGTTTCCATTACCACCATCCAAAACTCTAGTCAAGCAAGCCCCACCAACCACCAGGTAAGGAGTAGAAAAAATATCATAAAGTTATGGAGTTAACAAATAACAAGAAAAAAGTAATGTGATGGATAAGGGATATGCCTGCCTGCCTCTTCAGTGATGGATAAGGGATATGCCTGCCTCTTCAGTGTCTGTGCACACACACTTCACTGAGGAACACGATAATTAAGAATTCCAAGACAATCGTTTGGATACTCGGGAAAAATTTATTTCACCCCAGAAGTAAATTGAATGGCTGTAATTACTTAAAAAGAAATTCAAATTGGAACACTGACACCTAGCCACAATTTAAACAAGATAATGAATTGAAGAGCTTCCGTAAATGATATAATAAAGGGAGGTGAATTATAGCTATTGTTCACGAATCACGATATCTAAGAGTACACAAAGGAAGACCCGACCCATCTGATACATAACCAAATTTCCACATCCCTAATTATGCAGGCCATCTTCTGCCCAAAGCCTAAGAAATCTAAAACAATCATGAGGCTATTTAATAGATACTTTTTTTGATAGGTAAATCTCATATATTTAACTGGTCTTGTTCCAAACAAATCTTTGATGAAGTCATCCATGCAGAAAATGAAAAGAATTATGAAATCAAAATGAAGATAAGTATGCAAACGCGGAGAACATTTCCTTATATCGCCCCCTACCCTTTGTTAACTTCACAGCTTTTTTTGGTGAATTATTTTTGCTTTCTAGACAAACAATTCTGTGTATAGGGAATTTACCTTTCCCTACTTTAAGGAGAGCTACAATTTCAAGTTATGCTTGCTACGGAAAGAACACCACAGACCATACAGCTAAGGCCAAAAATTATTAAACCCAATTTATTTTAGCAAAACTTAAGATACCTATCTTCGTATTCAGGAAGAGTATTAGTTAAACTGCCCATCAGAAATGCCCAAGGGTTCTAACAAAAGTAACCATACCAGCAACCTCTAATTTTTATAAAATGAGAAATCCATTGGAAATGACATGAAAAGTGAAAACCCAAATTACTACTTAAGAAAAATAAAAAAAGAAAAACTAAACTTAAGCATACTGAAGCTGCATCCTCTTCTTTAGCATATAGAACAAAGGTAGACATACAGATAGGCCATCAATTATGCAAAAACACAAGATTAATAATTATCCAACATTTGAACCTAAAAGGAGGGAAAGAAAGAGAAATAGTTAAGAGGGAACTTCACTAGAAGTCAAGAGTAGCGCTAATAAAAAGGCAGATGCTGGCTTCAAATATATTGATTTCAGAGCTGCAGCATGGACCGCAGAGCCCAAATTGATGAATTTTCAGATTTTCAAGAAGCAAAATATGGCACCCAAAACAGAGTGTTTACACACATCTAAAGGAAATCGTTCAGTGAGAATAATTACTTATTCACCAAAAATAGGAATTGTTCATTAAATTTTTCCTTCAACATTTACCTGCTATATTATTATCCAGGGAAATACTTCAACAGATTAACATGGATAAAAGCTAACATTTATTACATCTGGCATGATTACCTGCAACAAACGCAATGCACAATACTGACTTACAGCTGGACCCTCAAGCTTAGCAATTACCTGCAGCAAGAGGCATATCAAACAAAGACATCCAAATGTACTTCCTGAAAGATATTGCACAAAGTCTTCAACACAAACTAAAGAAGCCCCAGCCAACTCCTAAAGACAGGGAAGCTTAGAGAAGATATACAGTTTGTATCCCAAAGACAAGATGGAGATTGCAGACAGAAATTTGAAACTTACTAGTATATAGCAAGCGGCAGTGCGATACCATCTCCTTTGGAAGCATTCCTCAAATAGCCTAAACATAGAGACGAATTAGCTCATAATGGAGTTGGACACAACAAGAAATAATTTTCTACAACGCATGAACTATCTAATAGGCTTTTGATATACATTAAAACTGCTCCTTTGTTAAAATTCATCTAGTAGTGTCGTAAAGGTTAAAAAATATATGCTTTTACATACTCAGTCGATCTCCCGGCAGCAGCAAATAAATCTGCCCAATGCCGGCCATCAGTCTTTCTTGCAACACTAACAACCACGTCAAAGTACTCCGGAAAATTTCTTATTAAATCACATGTCTTATCCAGAAGTGACGAATTTGTTGAATGGTTGGGAATAACACTCTGATTTTTGCTAGGGTTTTTCCTGTAAAAGAAGACGCATATTATACAACTATGATGAAAATACAAGTGTTCTGGGTTTGGCAGAGGGAGAAAAAAGAGAAGACCGGTCAGATCAAAGTCATACAAAATTAGTGACAATCTCAACAAGAAAACTTCCAAGTTCCACAAAAAGATGCATTCCGAGAAAACAACAACTATTCAACAAAAATTAAACTTTCTACCTCATTTTAGTTAACTGTTTTTCTCAAAACCACTTGCTATTTTCAGAGTCAACTGGTTTTTCTTTAACTATGATTTTCTTAAACATTTATCTATATCATCAAATTGTAAAAGTGTGAATTATTTATTTATTTATTGTAGAGCTTTTGAATATATGAATTTTATTTTAAATAACCAAAAGAATTGATGTACAAATTCAAGCCAAAAATAAGACTGTTGAATCCTTCTACTCCAAGACCCATCATTTATGATGGGTTGGAGGGAGTGCTAGAGCAAGATAATATTTGTGATTCAACAATGTTCCCGTGGAAACTCCTGAATATCAGAACTCTAAGGACCAGAAAAATATACATGACGAAAAATCAGCACGAGTATTTTGGATAGCAAGTGATAATCTTACAAACTATCAAATTGGTAAAATTTACCCAGAAATGTCGGCTTCAAACACAGTAAAAAGAAGCCACTCTAGGCAGTGAGAAAAATGTGGCTTCTCTGCAGATAATTGCGCCAATCTTAGAGCTTCTTCCTTTTTATCCCTCTGCCAAAACAGTAAAAGAGAGTAAAAAAAATTAAGTTGTTCATTCATCCTGTTTAATGTAAATCCTCACGGTTAAGAAACTGTTAAAATAATACTAGGGTCTCGGAGATGAATGGTTATTCAGATAAAAACGTTGATTGCTAAGGCCCAAAAATAAAAGGAAAACATGAACAATAACTAACAGATGAATGGAGTAGGATTAAACATGAATGATTAAATGCATACTCCTTTACAAATTGAGTCGTATAAAATCTTCCTGAAAATAGAAAAAAAATTATGTCATATTTTGTGAAATAAATAAGAAAATTACTACCTTGTCATGATAAAATTTCTATACTAGTGACTTCTCTTATCAGAAATCACATTTATAACTTCGATAAAATCAAAAACTATTTCTCAAGTGCAAAATGTTTCATCGTGTGGTACTTCTCATTTTCTAAACATGTGTCATATTCTCAAAGATAAATTAATCATACCAAATTCAAAGAAAATACCCCAAATGGCTCTGAAGAAGCAAAAAGAAGCATTTGCTCAGGGATGGAGGAACTTCATGATTTGACTTGGGATAAATCTTAATGAATGTTGATGTGCATTATACTTTACTATCATTAATAGCAATCGAGTAATTATGATGTTAATACTGTTAGTTTACAGCATGTATATAGTGTAGTATTGTCCCACATTGGTAGAAGAATAGTATGTCCTTGTATAGTATAGCCCTCTTGTAGTATATTGTTCATCTAATATCAATAACATATTTTCTCCCGTGCCTTCTCACATGGTATCAGAGCAATTGTGAGAGACTTATCGCTGTGCATAAATTCCAGCGATTCCGGGAAAGAGAAATCGCTGTGCATAAATTTCCGTGAAAGAGAAATCAGTACTTTTTTAAGGCTGTCTTCTATCTGCTTCATTTCTGTCAGTGTTGTGCAAAATCCAACACTACCACAAGAGTCGTAACTGTCCGGCGACCAAACCCCAGTGAAAAACTCCGGCAGCAGCCTCCTCACACGCCTCCACGCGCCACTAGAAGCTCACGCGCCGGCGCGTACAACCACTTCCGGCCATTTTTTGAAAATCTTCCTTCAGAACAGTTGAGCCGCCTGGTAATTCCGATCCTACCCCTACTGTTTTCATTTCATTCCGACAACTTTGAGTTTTTTCCGACAGCTACAGTACTATTCCGGCTGCTACAGTACTATTCTGACAGCTACAGTAGATTCCGGCAGCTACAGTATTTCGGTATTCTGTTTTTGTGTTTCCGTACACTGTTTCAGTGGATTACAATTGATTCTTTCTCCTATTTGGTAATAATTTGCAACAATGTCTTTGGGATTTGATGCTTTTGGGTCTAGAAACATGAGTTCTGGAAGCTCTAGTGCTATTATTACCTCGGAACCTTTAATAGGAGGTTCAAACTACTTAGCTTGGGCTTCATCTGTCGAGTTATGGTGTAGAGGTCGAAGTGTTCAAGATCATCTAATCAAACAGTCTAGCGATGGAGATGAAAAGGCAATAGCACTTTGGGCAAAAATCGATGCTCAGTTATGTAGCATCTTGTGGCGATCTATTGATTCCAAGTTGATGCCCTTGTTTTGTCCATTCCAGACATGTTATTTGGTTTGGGCAAAGGCACGCACCTTATACACTAATGACATATCTCGCTTCTATGATGTGATATCACGGATGACAAACTTAAAGAAGCAGGAATTGGATATGTCTACTTACTTGGGTCAAGTACAGGCAGTCATGGAGGAATTTGAGAAGTTGATGCCAGTTTCTACTAGTGTGGAAAAACAACAAGAGCAGCGACAGAAGATGTTTCCCGTTCTTACTCTCGCTGGACTTCCTAATGATCTTGATTCAGTACGCGACCAGATTTTGGCTAGTCTGTCTGTCCCGACAGTTGATGAATTATTCTCTCGATTACTCCGCCTTGCTACAGCACCAAGTCCACCAGTGATCTCATCAAAGATACTTGATTCCTCTGTTCTTGCATCCCAGACAATGGATGCTCGGGCATCTCAAACTATGGAGCATAGACGAGGAGGAGGTCGTTTTGGAAGATCTAGACCCAAGTGTTCTTATTGTCACAAACTTGGACACACTCGTGAAATGTGCTATTCCTTACATGGCCGTCCACCCAAAAATGCTTACATTGCTCAGACCGAGACTCCAGGAAACCAAGGATTTTCTTTATCTAAAGAAGAATATAATGAGCTCCTTCAGTATGGAGCAAGTAAGCAGACATCTCCACAAGTAGCCTCAGTTGCTCAGACTGATACTTCTGTTACTGGTAATTCTTTTGCTTGTATTTTCCAGTCTAGCACTCTTGGCCCATGGGTCATGGACTCAGGCGCTTCTGATCACATCTCTGGTAATATATCACTTTTGTCAAATATTGTATATTCACAGTCTCTTCCCACTGTTACTTTAGCCAATGGATGTCAAACTAAGGCAAAAGGAGTTGGACAAGCTAATCCCTTGTCTTCTATCACCCTAGATTTCGTTCTTTATGTCCCTAGTTGTCCTTTTAGTCTTGCATCTGTTAGTCGTTTGACTCGTGCCCTCCATTGTGGTATATATTTTATTGACGATTCTTTTATTATGCAGGACCGCAGTACGGGACAGACAATTGGTACAGGACGTGAATCAGAAGGCCTTTACTACCTTAACTCACTCAGTCCTTCCATGTCTAGTTACAGATCCTCCAGATCTAATCCACAGACGTTTAGGACATCCGAGTTTATCCAAACTTCAGAAGATGGTGCCTAGTTTATCTAGTTTGTCTACATTAGATTGTGAGTCGTGTCAACTTGGGAAACATACCCGAGCCTCCTTTTCGCGTAGTGTTGAGAGTCATGCAGAGTCTGTCTTCTCCTTAGTTCATTCTGATATATGGGGTCCTAGTACAGTCAGTTCATCCTTGGGATTTCGTTATTTTGTCAGTTTCATTGATGATTATTCAAGATGTACTTGGCTTTTCTTAATGAAAGATCGTTCTGAGTTATTTTCTATATTCCAGAGTTTCTGTGCTGAAATCAAAAACCAATTTGGTGTTTCTATTCGCATTTTTCGCAGTGATAATGCCTTAGAATATTTATCTTCTCAATTTCAGCAGTTTATGACTTCTTAAGGAATTATTCATCAGACATCTTGTCCTTATACCCCTCAGCAAAATGGGGTTGCTGAGAGAAAGAATAGGCACCTTATTGAGACTGCTCGCACACTTCTAATTGAATCTCGTGTTCCGTTGCGTTTTTGGGGCGATGCAGTTCTCACAGCTTGTTATTTGATTAATCGGATGCCTTCATCTCCCATCAAGAATCAGATTTCGCATTCAGTATTGTTTCCCCAGTCACCCTTATACTCTCTTCCACCTCGTGTTTTTGGGAGCACGTGTTTTGTTCATAACTTAGCCTCTGGGAAAGATAAGTTAGCTCCTCGTGCTCTCAAGTGTGTCTTCCTTGGTTATTCTCGTGTTCAGAAGGGATATCGTTGTTATTCTCCAGATCTTCGTAGGTACCTTATGTCAGCTGACGTCACATTTTTTGAGTCTAAACCTTTCTTTACCTCTGCTGACCACCATGATATATCTGAGGTCTTACCTATACCGACCTTTGAGGAGTTTACTATAGCTCCTCCTCCACCTTCGACCACAGAGGTTTCATCCATACCAACCGTTGAGGAGTCTAGTGTTGTTCCCCCTAGTTCCCCAGCCACAGGAACATCACTCTTGACTTATCATCGTCGTTTGCGTCTTTCATCAGGCCCAACTGGTTCTCGTCCTGCACCTGACCCTGCTCCTGCTGCGGACCCTGCTCCTAGTACACCGATTGCACTTCGGAAAGGTATACGGACCACACTTAACCCTAATCCTCATTATGTCGGTTTGAGCTATCATCGTCTGTCATCTCCCCATTATGCTTTTATATCTTCTTTGTCCTCTCTTTCCATCCCTAAGTCTACAGGTGAAGCGTTGTCTCATCCAGGATGGCGACAGGCTATGAGTGACGAGATGTCTGCTTTATATACAAGTGGTACTTGGGAGCTTGTTCCTCTTCCCTCAGGTAAATCTACTGTTGGTTGTCGTTGGGTTTATGCAGTCAAAGTTGGTCCCGATGGACAGATTGATCGACTTAAGGTCCGTCTTGTTGCCAAAGGATATACTCCGATATTTGGGCTTGATTACAGTGATACCTTCTCTCCTGTGGCTAAAGTGGCTTCAGTCCGCCTTTTTCTATCCATGGCTGCGGTTCGTCATTGGCCCCTCTATCAGCTGGACATTAAAAATGCCTTTCTTCACGGTGATCTTGAGGATGAGGTTTATATGGAGCAACCACCTGGTTTTGTTGCTCAGGGGAGTCTCGTGGCCTTGTATGTCGCTTGCGTCGGTCACTTTATGGTCTAAAGCAGTCTCCTCGAGCCTGGTTTGGTAAGTTCAGCACGATTATCCGGGAGTTTGGCATGATTCGTAGTGAAGCTGATCACTCTGTGTTTTATCGACAATCTGCTTCAAGTCTCTGTATTTATCTGGTAGTCTATGTTGATGATATTGTTATTACTGGCAATGATCAGGATGGTATTACCAATCTGAAGCAGCATCTCTTCCAGCACTTCCAAACTAAGGATCTAGGCAGATTGAAGTACTTTCTAGGTATTGAGGTTGCCCAGTCTAGCTCAGGTATTGTTATTTCTCAAAGAAAATATGCTTTAGACATTCTTGAGGAGACGGGGATGATAGGTTGCAGACCTGTTGACACTCTGATGGATCCGAATTCTAAACTTATGCCAGGACAGGGGGAGCCGCTTAGCGATCCTGCAAGCTATAGGCGGCTGGTTGGAAAATTAAATTATCTCACAGTGACTAGACCCGACATTTCTTATCCTATGAGTGTTGTAAGTCAGTTTATGAATTCTCCCTGTGATAGTCATTGGTGTGATAGTCATTGGGATGCAGTTGTCTGCATTATTCGATATATAAAATCGGCTCCAGGCAAAAGGGTTACTCTTTGAGGATCGAGGTCATGAGCGGATCATTGGATACTCAGACCAATTTAGTAGGAGGAAATTTGGTGTCCTGGAAGAGCAAGAAACAGAATGTAGTTGTTCGGTCTAGTGCAGAAGCAGAATATCCAGCAATGGCTATGGCAACATGTGAGCTAGTCTGGACCAAACAATTGCTCAAGGAGTTGAAATTTGGTGAAATCAGTCGGATGGAACTTGTGTGCGATAATCAAGCTGCCCTTCATATTGCATCAAATCCGGTGTTCCATGAGAGAACTAAACACATTGAGATTGATTGTCACTTCGTCAGGGAAAAGATACTTTCAGGAGAGATTGCTACAAAGTTTGTGAGGTCGAATGATCAACTTGCAGATATTTTCACCAAGTCTCTCACTGGTCCTCGTATTGGTTATATATGTAACAAGCTCGGTACATATGATTTGTATGCACCTGCTTGAGGGGGAGTGTTAGTTTACAGCATGTATATAGTGTAGTATTGTCCCACATTGGTAGAAGAATAGTATGTCCTTGTATAGTATAGCTATAAATAAGGACCTCTTGTAGTGTATTGTTCATCTAATATCAATAACATATTTTCTCCCGTGCCTTCTCACAAATACCACAATATCTTGACATTGTAAAGTGAAAAATAGTTTGACGAATACACATAATGGGTAATGCAATTTCATTCTCAAGGCACATAATTTTGGTAATACAATTTTTTGGTTTAACCATCCGGTGTTCGAAATCTACTGACCAGTCTAACTCGGATTCGCGTCATAGGAAGCCTATTATGGGGGGTTTTAGCGCACCCTACCAAAGAGGACTCCATTCCCACGGCTCAAACTCGGGGTGCAGCAATATCATTGTTACGCACCATCTCTCTCTCTCTCTCTCTCTCTCTCTCTCTCTCTCAAAGCAATTTCACTGTAATGTACCATTACTCTCTATATCTATCAATCTATCTATCTCTAAAATGTGCAAAGAAAATATGTTCATCTTGGCACATCCCCATATGGGAAATCAAAAGGGATGATTCAACAGAAATGTCTGTATCAGCTTCCTTGGAGAAAGAGAATATGTTCTATTTCTTTCTTAGTTTAGAAATTAGAAACAATCGCCACTATAAAAGAAAACCGTGTTTCAAACCCCAACCTTTTTATCAATAACTAGATACTCCATCAGCTATCTCACTTTAACCATTGAATACAAATAATTTGCGAAGTACCTGTAGAAGATGTCGAAGTAGACAATGCAAAATAGTCTGAGCTTGAGGAGAAGGCTCAAAACATGGAAACTCTGTACATGCGGAAAATGACATTCTCTGGGAGACACCAACTACAACTCCAGCGTTTGGCAGCAAACCAAGAGGATACACCTCACGATCAAATTCCAGCTCCGGATCCAACTAAAAGTTCACACCAAATATCCAAATAAAAGAAAGAAAAGCAGGTTAGAATCTAGACAAAAAGCAAAGGTTAGGTAATGAGATTTTAGGTTTGTGCATGATAATAGGTTTTTAAAAGAGAGGGTTTATGCATGATAATAGTTAATGATTTTTTAAATGAAAAAGAGGGTTTATGCATGATAATAGTTAATGATCTGGGGCAATGAATGATAAGCTAAGATCATAACTGGTGGTGAGGCAATGCTAATTATCGCTGACCTTAGTTGGTCATAAGCAGAAGACGTATAACTTGTATATTTTAAAGATGCAAAGTAATAGTATTCTGATGCTTGAATCCGGTAAAAGATGAATCTTAAGGGCCAGAAGTATACCCGTGCGGGTATTTCATTTCTTTTTTCAAAATGACATCATGAAATGCTCCATTATTTAAACTTCAATCAAGGTTCCACTCTTCGGCTATATTTCACTTGGAATTTCACTGTTTAAACTTTAATTAGCCCCTAATATGGTTTGAACTTATTAAATGATTAAGCACTTTCAAGAACTTGCAGGATCCCAAACAACCTATGCCAGAAAATATCTGGGTTTCTTTAACTTTCCCTTTCTCATTGTTGATCCTGACGACTTCTCCTTAGTCTTCTTCCCAAACTCCTCCCCTCAAGAGAAAAGAAAGAAAAGGGAAAAGCAAGCTTTCACATACAACAGAGCATATCAAAACAGATCAAAAGCTGTATTTCTTGAATCAGTTAACAGCTACTAATAACTGAAACATGGACAATTAACTAGATAGTGCAAAATCAAAGACAAACAAATATGTGGACTCCAGCATTAGCAACTTGAATACCTGCAAGAAATCCTCTTGCTTAAAAGCGTCAACACTGGGAGATGGATACCAAACCTGTAATAATGAGCTTTTAACCAGTATATACATCAGACATGTAAGGTAAGTATAGAAATATACAAAAACTCAACTGCTAAAGAAAACTGTTACCTGCATTCCTCGGTGGCCATAGTCTAACCATGAAACCTCCTCAATCAAGCTTGCTTTCTCCTCTGACTGACCACAGGTAACCCAAAACAACTCCACAGAGTCAGTGAGTTCTCTTTCTCTCCCCTCATCCAAATCAAGAAGTGAAAGCTCTCCATTTGTCCGCAGTATTAAGCATCTGAAAGCACGAAAATGACAACATGTCTTAAACCACATATCAGTACAATTAGAAACCACCAAATCCAGCACATCTCGATACTAGCATGTGGCAATATAGGGTCCAATTCAGAGATGCAATATTCAACAATAAGTACATACCGGGTAGGCTCTCTGGACAGATCCAAAGAAGTTGACAGGCCACCATTCCCTGCAACGCTTTCTCTTGGGAGCTGATCAGGAATAAAACGCATTGAAGCAGGATGGCTCTTTGCAGTCATGATTGATAGCTCTCGTACTGTAGAAAGCTGTTTGTCATGTTATCACTTAAAAACGCATGACAGATATGATACTCTTGTTCAAAAGAAATTCTGCTCTATATTTTGAGCTTTAAAATGCAAATTGACTTTGACACAGTTTTATAGAGCATACACTCTAAGGAAGCTTCACCTGTAAATCGGGGGAGCTCGAAGGTGTTAGTTCACCAGATAATTTCACATGGTAAATATGGACATCAAAGGGCCGGTAAGTGACAAGTAGATAATCTTGGTAAACATCCATGACGATCGGTTTGGTAAGCAAAGGTTTCCGACATAGTAGTGAACTATGATCAAGGTGATATCTGGGATAGAAAAGCAATTCATACCTGTAATTCCAATCAAAGTTGAACAAGTTCTATTAAATGCTATATCTCGAGAACCCTCTTGAAAAGAATCTAAAGATTCAATCTACAATTGGAAAGCTGTATTCGCCCTTCAATAAGAAAAATGACTCCATACAAATACTGCCCAGCACCATATATCCAAACAAAAACAGAGACAAATAGAGGACTCTTGAAGCAAACACTTGAGATATAGAAGTGTAGACAATATTTGCTGCAATCTCCATGCATCTGTCTGACCATAACAAACTCTTGTGAGCACAAGGACATCCATTTCACATACTAGCTGCCTCTTGTAACCAAACAGATTGACATTCAAGGGTAAGCTGTAGCTACTGAATAGAATGCCACTCTACCCCAGGGCGCACCCTTTCGTGGCCAAGCTTATCGAACTAGATGCATATCAAGTTCTTTACTTTTCAAAATATTCCTGAAATGTTTTTCCCATTATGATCACATTTATTCAACTATACATTATTACATTGTCACTCATCCAGATTTCATGCCAAAAGATGCTTTTTTACTGCTCAACGCTCCCTAATTGGAAGTGATTACTTCACCTCTTAAATGCATTGTTATCTAAGAGTAAACCACAAAATCACAGGGGAGTTTCTTAAAAAACCAGTTTAAACATCAGAACAGACCTTTAAATTCAAAGTCAACACCAGTCAGCAGTAAGGTGTTGGAGAAATCCAATATATGGACATGCATATCCTGTACATACATACCTTGTGTAGAACATAGTAACAAATGTAAATGTGCTCGTCTATCTTTATTTTTTTGAGATTGAAATGTGCTCATCTATCTCATACAGCATAAGTTGATGATGTATAGGTACTAGCTAATGCACATAGATAGCTCACCCATCAGAAGAATCATCATAGTTGCAGACAACCACAATCTTCCCAAGCCATAACAAGCCTCTGCACTGGATCTTTTGTTCCTGAGTGACATCTCCAAAAACTCGCCACTTTTTCAATCTTATGTCATATAAGATCAGTCCATGAAGGCCAGCAGCTGCTAAGTACATTCCATCCTTACTAGCTGCCACATGTTGAACTGGCCAATTCTGAGAGATGTAGGAAACCTAGCGGAGAAGTGAAACTACATTAGAAACACAGCTTCCCAATAAAGAAAAACAAAAGCAACATAAACGAAAAGAATAAACCACATTCTTCAGTTAAAATAACTCTTAACTGGAAGGCTAAGATGCAAGAGTTTTAGTTCATCAGTATCTTCTGACTGCACAACAAGCAACCGATCTTCACCATAGATTACTTGTCGGACATAAGTAATCCCAGAGACTCCTCTGTTCAGACAGCATTTTCCAAAAGAGAATGCAATAATTCTCTCTGGAGATCCTTCTTCAATAGCATAAAGCTTGTATCCATATTCATCCCAGTTCATCAGCGAGGTACCACTCATCATAGGTTCATATTTACATTCCTGATTCCGTTTGACAACTGGAGAAGACGCAGAACTTAAGCCAATTTGACGAATTGTGGACATCAAGCGACAGCCAGAAACAGACCAAACTGTTAGCCCTCTTAACTTCCACCCAACTGCAAAAGCAGAATTATCAGGTGTCCATGCAACACAACTGACAGCCCCAGTATCTTCCACTGAATATCTGCAGAAGAATTGCAGGTTTATTGAGAAGTCAGGAAAGTCCTAGTCTTTTGTTAACTGTTGCAAATTTCCTCATACAGAATCTTCCATCACCTTCTTTTCATTCTTACAAGATGAGGCCAGAGCTAAAAAGTCAGTACTACTCTAAAATGTCTCAAAATCAGACCAACTAGGTAGAATACTTTCATTTTAATAGTTTAGATTGATGGATTTGCTTCGCAACTAGTTCTGCTAACTGCCAAAATTTCATAGATATATGCTTCACATGGTTTACACACAAAATTGTTTCTGAAAAGGTCATACGGACACACAAAATTTACCATTGGCTATATCATTGTCCATTGATGGTACATTTGAAATAATACCCTTGGGTAGTAAGTGTGAGCTCTATGATCACATATATAATAATCTTACATAGATGCTTCTCAAATTTTACTTTCTATTCACCAGAAAAAGAAATTTGAATATAACTTAAATAAGTGTACATTGCTCAATACTACGAGTAAAACAGGTTCCTTAAAGCACATATTATAAATTTAGTTGCCACATACTATTATTACTGATTTAATCATCCATTATCAAGCTTATACCCACTTCAAAACAAGACTCAGAAAATAAATAAATGAATTTAGCTTGGGACAAAATAATCAATATGCTGCACTAAAAGAGTTCTCTCATCAGCAACTAATCATGCCTGTCTTTTCCCAACCTTGGATGTCAATGGCAAAAGCTTACCCCCAATCATACAGAGAAACAGAACGCATAAGTGAAGCAGATTCTGCAATGTCATACAACTCAACAACACCTCTTCTCGTACCAACAACAAGGAGTTGTTGTTCTGAAGCAACTGCAGCACATACAGCATCACCAGAGCCCAGTCTCTTTTCAGCTTTGATAGACTCCATTTGCTTCAGACCCTTTTTGCTCACAGAACACAAGACCAGTTGTCCATCAGAAAATAGCACAACAAGCAACCTCAAGGGTAAGGAGAATTCTAAGTGGACCACGGCAGAGTTATTCAACGAATGATGACTAAATTTAGAAAAAGATAAACTCCCGCCAGAAGCAAGACCGTTTTCCAAAGAACTTGCTAGTTTAGGAATGCCACTGCCATCATGAGGCTGAACATCAAGATCAAAGGCATCAAAGGCCCCACAAAACTGCAATACAACAAAAAAATAAAATGAACAAACATTTTCTACATTTTCTGCTGACTGAAATGAACAACTACAGTCTTTAATTTTAACAAGTAGACATAAACCAGAACTGTCAACTAAAACGAAAATGCACAATACTATTAAGACATGTTTAAAAAGAGTTACCTCGCCCTTCCAGGATATATTATACAGAGATCCATCAGAAAGCCCAACTATCATATGTTTGTTGTCGCAAACCATATTGCTCCTGCAAGCCACATATGCAGGGAATAAACTAATTGTGTATTTCAGCTGAGATCAATAGCCAACAAGTTAAATAATGAAGAAACGAATCTGGCATGAAAGACATGAATGGACCTATCTCTCTATTCTCCACAAAATAAACTGCCAGTGAAACAACACAAATTCACACAAGTAGTAAAGTACAGACTGGATAGGACCTCAGGATCTCAATATGGTGACAAATGAAGACAAAATTATACTTGATTGAGAACTTACGCTACAAAGGAAACTAGCCCTACTTAATTGACAACTTAAGCCATTTTCAAATTGCACACAGATAAAATGAACAACGAGATCTCCAGGCCAAGCAAATATGCACAAAGAATCTCCAATGTAACTAGCCTTTCTCTTGGGAATCATACATTAACATATATTAGATTACGTGGTTATTAACTTCACTATCCTCTAGGTCTTGCATCGTCACTAGGTCCCCCTTTTCTTTTGGCAAGCACATCAACATGAGATCTTTTAAAAATCAATTTACAAGTATGTAGCTATTTACAAATATAAGTAGATTATTTCAGCTACTGATTGTGCATTAGCCCCACCTTTCAAAATTCAGTAAGATACTTATTTTATAAGATTTTCAATAAGATAATTTTTTGACGCACAAAATTCAAAAATATCAATTGTTGGATAGATATACAATTATTTTAGGACTTGACAGAGGAAATGACAAACCCTTCTGTCTGGTACAAAAAGCTAAAACCAAACTGCATAATTATTTGACTATGCAGTACCAACAACCTTTGACTTCATAACCAGTAGGACATCTGGTAGCTTATGAGAAAAGAAGGCATTTTTGGAATACATTTCTCTCATGGATTTATCAAAAATGAAATAAATAAAATAATTGTATCTCCTGGACATTGAAAGAATTATTTAGTTCACAGTACAAAAAATCCATGGAGGGTGAAGTTTTCAGCTTGAGATTAAAATTATAAATTGTCAAGAAGTATAAACAGGGCAGCTTACATTGTCAAGTTCCTGTTAGCAAAAGGCACTTGTTCATTCAAGAGCAAAGCTATGCTTGCTAGAAACAAACCAGTTGGTTGTTTGCCTCCAATTTGTATTTTCCTTTCTGTAAAATGGACCTTCAGAATGTGTAGATAGAAGGAAGAGGTCTGCAATACAAAGAAAGTAAGACGGAGTAAGTATAAAAGGCACCCACTGTTTCGCGCATATCAAAGCAGCCCTAACTTCTCAGTATCAGAGACAAGGGCAACAAACAGTAACAGTTCTTTAAATGTCAGCAACAACCCCGTTCACTTTAATCAACCCCTAACTAATAATGATAGGATTTAAGTTATTTTTAGTTTATTTAACATGATATTTACACTTACCATAGACAATTGAATTGATAGTGTATAAAGTTAAACCCAATTTTCCTAGAAAGCTCAGCAAGCAATTTAGTTCTCAAGTGTCCATATAAGTATAGCGACTCTTACAAGATAATTCAAATTGTAAAACATCTTATATTAGTATTTATGAGCGTGAAATCATCAACTATCACATTTTCCATAAGTCCTGGACAATACAATATGCACGTAAGCTGTAGAGCACTTGGGATGCCCTAAACGGTCCGTTCTTGAACTGCAAATGGAGCACATGTTTCAGTTTACATGACAAATTATCATTTTACATACCACTCATTAAGACAGACTCCACCAACCAACTACCCGAACTAGTCGAGGTCGGATATATGAATCTTACTCTCTATTCATTCTGCTCTATTCAGGCACATTACATTACAAAGAGTTCATGAGACCGAATCAACGTAAGACACTTACAAGGACGGCAATCAATTTGGTATCAGGACTCCAAACGGCGCGCAAATTCTCCCCTTCCTTCTGAATTGAATCAGAGCTTCTCTTGTACTTGCCCAATCTCACTCTATGCTGCAACACAAAAGAAACGTGAAAAATAATCAGCACTCAATTAATTATCGAAATTCTCCAATTGTTGCACTCATTCCGACCTGGGAGGAGGACCATAGTTCAAGATGAGTAGGTGAAACGACAAGCAATAAGCGATTGATGAGCTTCAGGTATACAATTTGCTGAGAAGAAGAAGGGCATAACCCAGTTGATTCCATAGGGATGACCTGTGGCCATCCATATGCCATATACATCTTCTTCCAAATTTATGCAAAAAAAATCAGTTCAAATGCAGATCAAAGAGTGGGAGGTTTAGATGGAGATCCAAATCGGGTGTGCATTTGATGCAGAAGAAGATGGTGAATGAAAGAGAGTATCTAATGTGATTGGGACCTCCCTTTCGTTTCAGTTGGGGGGTTTGGATCTCGAGAATTTTGAAGAACAACTGGTGTTGCTGTAAAATTGATTTTACTGTATTTAAATTTTAGAACCCCCCCCCCCCCCCCCCCCCGGGTCTTCAGACCCTGAATTCGACTCTTCCCGTTTAACTCCGCCCGAAATAGCTTTTCTAGACAATAAAAAAATGTTGATTGATGGAGTACTATTTTTAGAATATTTAGTAATTGTTATGAAATATAGTTCAAAGTAACAATATAGAATAAAGAAAAATAAGTTAAGAGATATAGAGAGAAAGAGAGGAGATATTCTTATTTTTTTTTTAATTGTGTGTTTCTTACTATCTATTACAAGGCTTTTATATAAGCATGAAAAGTGAAGAAAAATATGTGATTGAATATGTCATTAAGCATAAAAATATATCATTGAATATGTCATTAAGCATTTGAGAAGATCATGGAGAAAGAGTAGACATCCACCATAATTTGATTTTTCTTATAACACTCCCCCTTAAATGTCCATAGATAATGTGCCTCGTTAAAACCTTATTAGAAAAAAAACTTATGGGAAAAAAATTATAGTGAAGGAAAAAGAGTACACATGTTTAGAAATACGCCTTTTGGTTGCCTCCTTAAAAACCTTGCAAGGAAAACTAAGTGGGACAAAACCTTATAAGGGAAAAAGAGTACAACGCGTATTAACTCCCCCTGATGAGAGCATCAATTCACATCCTTAAGTCTTCGCATCCCAATCTTGTATACTAGTTTCTTGAAGGTTGACGTCGGTAGAGATTTGGTGAACAAATCAGCCATATTATTACTTGAACGGTTTTGTTTCACGTTGATATCACCATTCTTTTGAAGATCATGTGTGAAAAATAACTTTGGCGAAATGTGCTTTGTCTTATCCCTTTTATGAATCCTCCCTTCAATTGGGCTATGCATGCTTCATTATCTTCATACAAAATTGTGGGTAGTTTGTCACACTTCAAACCACATTTGTCTCGAATAAGGTGTATTATAGACTTCAACCATACACATTCTCAACTTGCTTCATGAATAGCAATTATCTCAGCATGATTAGATGAAGTAGCCACGATTGATTGCTTAGTCAATCGCCAAGATATGGCAGTGCCTCCATATGTAAACACATGGCCAGTTTGAGATCGAGTCTTGTGTGGGTCAGATAAATACCCAGCATCAGCATAACCAACAAGATCGGGACTGAAATCGTTGTCATAAAATAATCCCATATCGGTAGTCCCTTTTAGATACCACAATATATGTTTGATTCCATTCCAATGTCTCCTTGTATGAGCAAAGTTATATCTTGTTAAGATATTAACTGAAAAAGTTACGTCAGGCCTTGTAATATTAGAAAGATACATTAGTGCACTAAGATATGGTACTTCGGGACCAAGAAACTCTTCATTATTTTCATGAGGTCGGAATGGATCTTTATTTATATCGAGTGATCTCACAACCATCGGGGTGCTCAATGGATGTGCTTTATCTATATAGAATCGCTTTAAAATCTTTTTAGTGTATGCTGATTGATGGACAAAAATTCCATCTTTCATTTTAAATTCTTTCTTTAAATAGTCTACTGCTTTAGGAAGCACCCTAGGAGTTCCAATAATATTTAAATCATCAACATACACGGGGATTATAATAAATTTAGTCTAGATCTTTTTACAAAGACAAATTGAATCATTCTTGTACCATTCTTTCAACAGGTACTCACTTAGGCGATTATACCACACGCGCCCTAATTGTTTCAATCCGTATAAGGATTTTTGAAGCTTTATTTAATAAATTTATTGGAAACCTTAATATGCTTCAGAATAATTTAAATCCTTTAATGATTTCTATTATACGCATATCACGGTTTTCTTGTTCTATAGAGCGGTGGTTAGACCAGCCATGTTGTATGGAGCTGAGTGTTGGCCAGTCAAGAATTTTCATATCCAGAAGATGAAAGTAGCAGAAATGGGGATGTTGAGATGGATGTGTGGGCACACTAGGCTGGATAAGATTAGGAATAAAGATATTCATGAGAGGGTGGGTGTGGCTCCTATGGACGTCAAGATGCAGGAAGTGGGGCTTAGATGATTCGGGCACGTGCAGAGGAGGAGCCTAAAGGACCCGGTTAGGAGGTGTGAACGGTTGACTTTGACAGGTACGAGAAGAGGTAGAGGGCGACCTAAGAAGTATTGGGGCGAGATGATCAGGCAAGACATGGCGCAACTTCAGATTTCCGAGGACATGGCCCTGGATAGGGAGGTGTGAAGGTCGAGCATTAGGGTTGTAGATTAGGAAGTAGTTGAGCATTTTTACAGCTAGTCTGATAGAGTTTGGTCTAGGTCTGCTAGCGGTTGTTGTTCATCACACGATTTTTATTTTTATAATTTATTTTTTAATTTTATTATTGACATACTTATTGCCCTTCCACTTATTTGTTGTCTCTTACGGTGCTGGTTCTATTTGTCTGATTTCTGTGTTATTACAGATCTTTTGTCTCTGAGCCGAGGGTCTCCCGAAAACAGTGTCTCTACCCCCGGGTAGGGGTAAGGTCTGCGTACACTCTACTCTCCCCAGACCCCACTAGTGGGATTACTACTGGGTTGATGTTGTTTGTTGTCTTGTATTGCCAGATTAAAACCAGAAATGACTACATCCACCACAGGAGAATATGTCTCTATATAATCAATGCCAGTATATTTACAAATCTTCTTGTGACACAAGTCGTCTTTTTGTCTATCGACTTGACCTTTTTTTTTGCACAAGAACACATTTATACCTTCACTGCCTTTATACTTCCAGGTGTTGGGACTATCCGTCCAACTTTATATTTTTCAGGTGAAATCAATTTTCACTGCGTATTTTTTATTTGGCCAATCATTTATCTGTCCAAATTTCATGACATATTTGAGCTCAAGATCCTCGTCAATATTAATAATATTGAGTGCTATATTATATTAACAATATCGTCGACGATAATTTTATATTGGTTCTACTATTACCCAATAAAGACATAACTTATTAAGATCTCTTTATCTTATTATTTTCAGGTACCTGAGCCTCTCCCATAAAGTCTTATAAAGTGTTATGTCGCGGTGCTCTTCTAGAGCATTTGCCTACTTATTATGACCATCTTGAACATTTGCTCATCTCCTTCTTCAAAGAGTTTTATCTTTGGAACCGATTAGTCTATTATACTTCATGCATGCCATAGACTCTATTCATTATGAACTTTATTTTATTTGGAGCATTAGCAGTTGAATATGACATTTAGCTTTGGATCAACAAATACACCTGGCAATATTTTGCAAATGAATTATCACTTGAACTTCAAGTTTATATTTTCTCGTACGAGGATCTAGATATACTCATAATAATTCATTACATACATTACTTTTTCAGCTGTCCATTTTCTCCCCCTATTATTGGGATCACTAACACATATCCCTAGCCTTATTTGGGGATCCATCTTTGTGCATTGTGGTGGAGCAATTAAATCATATAGCACATTTATATTTTTAAATGGAAATTGTTTGGTTCCTGATCCTGAACCATTTGTGATAGGGAGAACTTATCATAACTTGGCTAGATGCGTACAAGTGTTGTTGTATATTAAATAATACATCACATACCAAATTTTATTTTGGCAGTTTTGTTCCCATAACCAATGGTTTAGATCATAGGCGTACAATTTCTGCTAAATCAACTTGGATTTAAACCAATATTATCAAGATAAATCATCATAATTTATATTCTGGAACCGTGCTCTAATAATTTGAGCAATCAATCTTGCAAAAGCCAAACTGAAAGTTGATAACAAATCCATATGTAATCATAGAATAGATGCATATAGTAAAATCATATAATAGTAAACGGTTCGCGTGGCAGGTGACTGAGCCCATATATTTATCACATTTTATTCGTTCCAGAAATCAAGGGATTCAATCCCAACCTTAACTGGTATATCATGAGAATAAGCAGCACAAGAGAATTCTTGAAGAATCTTATATTTCTTCAATATATGCCAATGTAATTCTCAATTAATTTTTTGCATCATAATTGAACCGAGATGGTCAACTGGTCATGCCAACTAATATTTGTTTCAGTAAACCTCTAGTTTACTTGTGACATGTGATTCCATCATCATGCTTATATTTGTGTAGTAAAAATAGAAAGAAAATTAGGTAATTTTCATATTTACCCGTTATGATTATAGAAATATGAAGATATTCAATATTCATTTCATCTATAGTCTCAATATGCCAACCACTTTGACTTATACATTTGAAACTCAAAAGTTTCTTTTGAGAGTTTACAATATCAATGTTGTGAATAATTTTATTCATCCGGGTAGTAACAAATTAATTTTTCCGGAGCTCTTAACAATGTTTGTACTACAAGATCTTTTGTCACACCATTTATATGGTAAATGTCTCCTTCACGGAGAAAATTATATCATAATAAATTATCATGGTCAAAATCATCATAAACAAAATTATTTCTTGCTTTAATTTGCCTTTAATAACCTTTTATAAGGCACAACACAATATTTTTTGGCGTATCACATGTACGCGACCAATGGCATATTCATGTAACCACATAAAAATATTTATTCTCTTTATTTCACCCAAACCTCCCTTAGAGATGAGTTGTGCGGTATTCATTTAATCATGCATTGTATGTCTTTATTCATTACTTTTATCACATATTGCTACATTCACCTTTAAAAATAGGTCTACATTCTCAATGCTCATCACATGTCACATTCGCTTCAAGGAATGGATCATAATCAGCGGCGTACTTTATTATTTTTCATACCAATTTGATGGTAAACATTGCCTTCACATTTTGAAGGACTATTTTGAGAATCCTCATTATTCTACTCATAGTGATTATTATTATTATTTTGATCTTTGGAACGTCCATGTTCATTATTCAACCACGCGTCTTCATTTAGACTAATTATGCGCCGCTACCACATTCACTTCAAGAATGGAACTTGTCTTCATTTAGACTGATTATGCGCCGCTACCACATTCACTTCAAGAACGGAGCAAATCAAGTGGGACAATATTCATGCCTTTTCATGAAAAATATATTATTTTTCTTTAGTCATCATTATATCATCAATATGGTATAGTGGGACACAGACCTAATGTCCTACCAATATAAAGACATGTTAGGCCATACTAAATTGGGATTCAAACCCAACTCCTATCATCATGGAGCATCAAGACTCGATCTTGATGTCTTACCCTTATGGTGCATTGTGACTAGAACTCATTGAAGTTGATATCATTAATAGTAAAGCACAAAAACAATTTCAAATACGAAGGAAATGCTTACCTTTTGAGTTAAACTCTTCATAATGTCATTTGGATATAATTCTCAACAATAGATTTTCGTTTACTCAGATCAGCTAAATAATTAGTGTCAAACAGATATATGAAAATACAAAATAATATTGAAAATTTACATATGGTCTTTGCTGCAATAAGCTTACTTCAAGATGAAAGTGATATGACCAGAACATTAAAGAAAAATGATGTATCAAATAGAATAATATAGTACTACTAGTTACCATGCACTTTTGTGGAAACTAAGTATTATACTCTCTAGAAAAATAAAGAGATATAGCATTTATCTACTACTATATGCTTTCAATCAAACAAATAGTGGACAAATCTTTGTCTACTATCTACTACTATATGCTTTCCATATAGAAATGATTCAACATATTAATTTGATAAGAACTATCATCAATGAAAAATTTGGTGTAGTACATACTTCTTGTACTAATATTTTATCTTATTAAAATAAAATAGTTACGAGTATTATTATTATTATTATTATTATTATTATTATATTATTATTATTATATTATATTTGATAGTAAACTAATGTATAATCATTATACTAGGCATAGTAAAATCGTATTATAAGGTAAAACCATAAGCATACATAATAAAGTATAATTTTAATTTTGTAGATTATTTAGTATACCGCATGCCACCTATTATTTAGTTCATGAAAATTTAACAAGGTGACATCCTTAGCAGCCACATAAAAACTAATTTTCTAATAACCAGACCATTGCTTATTCTAAATAGTGGTACAAACTTATCTGATTTAAAGCTCGGACTTGTTGCTGTAGCATAAAGATGTGTCTGTAACATTACATACCTTTTTGAATAAAATCTGGATAGTGTTGACAATAGATCATCGAGATATACCTTACCAAAAGTGGAATTCAACCTCGAGGTTAGAGACTTCGCGCTGATAATGTGTTATAAAATATAGCTCAAAGTAACAATATAGAACAACGAAAAACAAGCTAAGAGATATAGAGAGAAAGAGAGGAGAAATTCTTATTTCTTCTTCAATTGTGTGTTTCTTCCTATCTATTACAAGACCTTTATATAGGCATGAAAAGTGAAGAAAAAAATATGTCATTGAATATGTCATTAAGCATTTGAAAAGATCATGGAGGAAGAGTAGACAGAGTTACCCAATATTTGCATGGACGGTAGATAACAGGTATTGGTAAAATAGTCAGAGTGCATGTAAACTAGCTCGAATACTATCATCATAAACCATGATACCCTCCATATCAAAATAATTATATGTAAGAAGTTTTCTTGCGCCGAATAAATCTTAAGTCCACAATTTTCTTATGATTTTTTGTGTTGTATAATGTGTTTAGAAACATAGAAACATTTTTTACCACAAATAGAAAGGAATATGTGGATATTCATGTTCCAAATGAATGAAAGTTGAATTCCAACTTTTAGGTAATGAACTTAGAAGAGTATCTACGTTAATACAAGTAAAAATAATGTCGAACGATCTAGTCGTCTTTTTGGACCCACTAAAGTTAATGTAGACAGTGCTATCAAGCAAAGGAAGCAAGTGTTTGTAATTAGTCTTGAACATTACTTTTGAGAATAATAAAATTTACAAAGAATTAGGCTATTGCCATAATAATACCTCTACCTCGTGTCGACCTCATGGTTGAAATAAATGGAGTCAACTGTGAAGAGAAAAACTTGGATACTGGAGGATACTTTGTTCATAGGTTTAGTGATTACTTTGTATTTTCGTTCACGAGATTGATACAATCAAATATTCAATGATATATAACATTAATCAAGTGGATGAGAATGAGAAACCGAGATGGTTAAATTGCCTGAGCAGTGTCTCTTGTCTTTGTTTCATTGAACCACCACTATGTGCTAAAAAAAAATCCAAGATTATATTTTATAATGAGTCTTTTATGCAGCCTATATTAATCAACCCAATTGGGAAGTTCTGTATGTTGTACAACACGAAAAACACTAGTGGAGGCTCAAAGGCCTCTGGGTTATTTGTTTCCAGTTTCAACTACAAATATATGTCCAAATGGGTAAAACAATCTCTCTGCCGTTGCTTACGAAAATGTTTCTTAGCTTTGACACCGGCCTCAACAACTTAAAGATCTTGGAGTTGAACTGTGAATGCTGTAACTCTGGAAAATGGCAAACCTTTTTTTTTCTTCTGCTTTACTCACTTTCTTGTACTAATAGTAATCGCAAGTAACTAATTATATTTTGGAAGTGTGGACCAATCTCCATATCAGAGAAACTTATCCCTTGCGGCATAATGTATCTTTCTTCAACACACTAACCTTACACTCTTGAAAATGACACTTTTAAATAGACATTACATGCAATGTTCATTATTTTACAACCTACTAGTGTAAGAGTATTTACTAGACCGCGATAAAATGTCTCAGAACGCCTTAGGCCCTATAACACAACTCAATTATTCTATGACCTCACATGATTTACAAGGTAAGCAACGAATAATGGTCTACAAATTGTACTAAATTCAAGCACATATCTATGACAGACAGGAAAAGGGAAAAAAGGGTTCCAATTCACTGAAGATAATCAGACGTGGGATATCCAGCACCAGGTGGGGGATAATTGGCTGGTGGGTAACCATAAGGCTGCTGTTGTGGAGGTGGGTAACCCTGAGGCTGCTGCTGTGGTGGTGGGTAACCCTGAGGCTGCTGTTGTGGTGGTGGGTAACCATGGCGTTGCTGTGTTGGTGGATAAGCCTGGGGCTGTGCAGGTGGATATCCCACTGAAGGGGGAACAGGCTGATCTAACCGAGACATTTGTTGAGCAGGTGGCACTGCCATTGGCCGTGGTCCAAATTTTCCATCTCTTTTGTCCATTTCAACCTTGTGCTGTGTCTGAATAGAATTATGATGACCAAGAGTGAGTGCAAGCCAACATATACTAGTGCAAAAAAAAAAAAAAAAAAAAGAACGGAAAATGATCTCAACTTATAATACATTCACAGACACCAGTAACTGATGTTATGACTAAAGTTTTACAAGCATAATTAGTTCCATCAATAGTCATGATCAGATATTTACTCAAAAAAGAAGATTTTCATACGTTGTATGATAAACTCTGCCTATGTGAGTTTTGCAAAGCATAGCTGGTCCTAAGTTTGATAAATGTTTTGGCTTGGAGGCTAATTGACTATTTCAATGGAACTCTTTTTTTAAGAAGATAAGATAATTTGACTATTTCAATGGAACTATGCTCATGCTAATGATTTCCCAGATGAAGAATGTGTTCAAGTTATCACATACCTGCATACAGCTGCAAACCCTGCCGATAGAAGAGAAAAGTAAATGAAGATGAAAATAGAACTCGGAACAAAAAATGTTTTTGATACTTAAAACCATGCGTCTTACGTGCAGTAAACAAAGTCCGACAGACAGTTCAGAAGCTGAGCAGCATCTTGAATTTCTTCACTTCCTGTGAGACAAGCAATAATGCTACATATACATGCTAACTGCTGTAGGCAAAACATGAATCCCTACAACAAGAGGCAATGTAAATTAGATAAAGAGTTTTAAGTTTTCTGGATTGACGGTGTAAAAACTATTTATAGAGTCAGGTCATTTATGAGGTAATCCTTGATAACTCCATGATAAGTAGTATTAGTTTGTAACTTGATAAAAATGATAGCTTACATGCTATAATAGGTGAAACTAACTAATATGTCATTTAAAAAATATTTACATTTGCAAATAACTTAAATCCTTAGATAAAATGATGAGCATGTCACAAGAATAGACAAGTGGGAGGAGAGATGGAGAAGAGTTGAAATTACTATTATGCAATTATCGCATTTCGTTGTCTGCAGATTGAACTCATCTTGCAACATAAAGCGTGTCGAAGCAACAGAATTTGCAAAGCAAAGAAAAACCTGACAACAAAAGCATGTTTGAGAAACAAATTAGGAGAAAATAAAGATACAGGCTCAGAGATTTTCAGGAAAAATATCTAAATATCTGCCTGACAATGAAGAGATATATCATATAATCCTGAAATTGATGAAGAATTTCGAGGATCAACAGAATAAAACCAGACCTCCGTACAAAGGCAGAATTCAGGGCAGTGACTTTCTCCACATCTGCCGCTACAAGGCATATAGCCTCCACAACATGTATATCTATAAAAGAAAGAGTCTTTAACTGATATAGGTACTTCAAGACACAGCAACTTTTACAAACAAACAAAAAACAAAACAATTACCTAGACATATCATTGTATAGAGCTCGTTTGCGGAGGATGTATGATGCACATGGGGCGCTATAGCATTCAAAGTAAAGAAAGAATCAGTTTTGAGTAGTAGCACCACCAGTTAGACGAAAGTTCATACTACCACTTTGTGCGCAAAACAAACAAGAAACCAAGGAAAATCTTGTGACCTTCAAGTTTCTGAGCAATATTCTCTCTTTCATTAGTGATAGCAGGGGATATGGAAGAGCAATTTCACTGGATGAGCCAAGCAATCAACTGGATTTCTAAACCATCAAGAAGGAATTAAGTAATTTGAAGTAGATCGGACTTAAGTGACTCTTCCAGACTGAGACTTTTATCCACTTTCATACCGACAGTAGGCATTTTGATAAAACCATTACATTATCAGTTTGAGTTGATAACATTTCTCGTTAGTTGTCACTCACTAAGAATCTTCCCGACATATTGCATGAAGAAAATAAACTTCAAAGAACTGTTATGCAACAACTACTATGTAGTTTTCGGAAAGAAAGCTAACCGAACTCAGAGATTGATACGTAGTATTTGTAGAATTTGGAACGAAAGCTAACTGAACTCAGACGTCTGAACATTGTCACAGCATTCATTGATTTAAAATCTTCGATCCTCCTTTGTTCAAAAGGGTACGACAATTAATTAATTTTTGTCTGTTATCTAACAGAGACAAACTTAAGAGTCGGATATCAAAATTCAGAAATTTGATATTCTCAATAAGACAAAAGAAGTGGAACTTCCACCTTCTTGTACTGAATAAAGCACCAGCAATTGTCCAAAGAAGTCGCACTCTTTAGAGATAGACAAAACTTAAAATGATTCACACTAACATGATTCACTAACCAGTACTAGGAAAGGCTAGCAGCTTAAAATTATAACAATAAACCAAAAGAAATAGACAATGTATACTGAAGGCACCTTTGTCTCCTCGATATAAATTTTAAAAACATTTTTTTATAATAGGTCCAGATCCTTTGTTAGTGAATGTAGTCAGTCCACTGCTGAAGTAAAATCCTAGATCTGCGTCTGCAAAAATGACCTTACATGCCACAGAAGAAAGGTAAAGAACTAAAATAAACATAATTTTCAAAAGGATTGCTTGACAAGCTTCAATTTTCAATTCTATTTACCACATTCCCTCTAAATAATCTTAATTTGATGTTTTCCAAGTTACAAGCAATCATAATAACAAACACCAGTTCTAGTTATTCAGCAAACAAACAAGCTATAGAAATTAAGCTCAAACCTCATAATTCATAATCATAATCCATAAAATAAATGAGTGAACATAATAGAAGCACTCACCACCAAAGCGAGAAACAGCAAACTGCAAAAGGCACAAAACACAGAGATCAGTGTAAGTCGAACGCTATAATGCTATATATACCACAAAAGAACTCAAAAGTCGAGCCCAAGAAAAGGAAAATCCAAGTGAAGGGAGACTATACAAAGAGGATCAGACTGAGTGGCACGCATGAGATCAGTGTGCCAGTGATTCGGATAGTTCTGACGTAACTTCATCTTCTCCATTTGATCCGCCATTTTTCCGTACACTAAAAACACGCACTGATTGTGAAAGACTTTAAAATAAAGTACGTGCGTTTTCTTGACGAAATTGGAAAAAAGAGAAGGAAGAGGAATGTTCTGTGTATGGACTATGGACTATGGAGTCAGAGGAGAACATTATTGAGTACTCCTATTATACATGTGGAGCGATACAGATATTTCCGATGTCCATTGTACACGTGGAGTTTTCTGATTGGTGACTCTGGACGCTCGCATTTTCTGCTGTATTTAATGTACACCTACCGCATTCCAATTTCCACTGCAACTGGTTTAGCTACTTTTATTAATTTAATTTACTTCCTTTTTAATCAATTTAAAAAAGAATGTTTAGCTACTTTTATTAATTTAATTTACTTCCTTTTTAATCAATTTAAAAAAGAATGTTTCCTTTTAGTACTATATATATATTTAATAAGTTTTTACTTCAATATTTTAATATACTCTTTATATTTTAATCTAAGTGTTTTATTTTTATTTTTAGTCTTTTTTTATTCTTTTTTTTTTTTAGAAGAATGTCTCTTTCTATACTTGGATCAATGTATGTATGAACCCTAAAAAAATCTCGAAGGATAATTGTCTAATCCTAACATTCTATATGGCTGGTTCAAAACCACAAGATCCATAGGATATTTTGGTACATTATAATCACTAGATTCAACATTATTCTTTATTTTCTTAAAATGCGTGTTTAGTCAAACTAAGACACTTAAATTAAATAAAAAAGGACCATGGTGAAATCCATCTAGGTAAATCCACAACGTGAGCCTATCGTCCTACACTTACCTTACCCACAACCTTTAGCAAGGGAGAAGAGAAAAGGCAAACAAATAAAAGGAAAAGTACAAAGAGAAATCAAAGAATCTATTGCAGAGCTTTAGTTTCGGAACTGAATTTGAAGTGAGAAAACGACTTGAGAATCAAAGGAATATACAAAAGCAAGATACCTACATTTTCTTTGAGCAAGCGGTGAGCCTACAAATATGTTACAAAATGCTTTGAGGTCAGAGATCAAGATTCTTAAGAAGGAGTGAAGTAGATTCTCGAATTCCAAGCATGACAAATTTCGAAAACGATATATTCAAAGGTCAAGTTTGCTGAGAACTCAGCCAAATTTCAGATTTGTGGTAGGTTCGAATCCACAATGCCTGTCTAATTCACACATTACGTTGCACTTTTACTACTAGACTAAACCGTTAGGGCAATTTTTTGGCTAATAATCGAGAGCTCCCGAGGCGCTTCTAACAAATTCGCTTAATTTTTTATTTTATTTTGTGGTTTAACTCCCATCAGCTTATTTCGCCGTTTCCTATACATATCACGGCAAACACATTTTTCTGAAGCGTCAACTTATGTGTTCAATTTCATATCTCTGGAAAGAGTGAATCACTTTCTGAGACTTGTATACACGACACCTATAGTTAATTTTTTAAAAAAGAAATTAGAAAAGCAAAAACAGGTCGCAGTTGAAAGGCGAGACCTACAGGAAAATACGTTTTACACTAGCCGTGAATGAAGAGGTTTTGAGTTTGGAGTGGGATATTGAGGTTCGTCCGTTGGATACGTTAAATCCCGTGTAACAAGCGAGCTCTTTACTCTCAAATTAAAGAATGATAGTTATACATAGGAATAAATATCAAGATCTTTAGGAAGCTCGCACTGGCCAGCCCATCCTGTTCCAACCACTACTACTCTCTTCTTCTATGGTTCTGATTCATTCTCTTTAACTGCTTCTTCAATTCTGCATATGCCATTACATCTCCCGTACTGAAACAAGTAACAATCAACAGAGAAGTATAAGTAGCAAAATTCTCAACAAAATATGACAGAAAAAGATCAGTCTCTAAAAGAACCACAACATACATTCACTAAACATCAATTCTTTAAGTGAGTCCTAGCCGAGATTGTAATTTAGTAGATCAGAAGTTCAGAACTGATTATAAGTGCATTATCCTGTTGTGAATTCTATAAACATAAATCACCTCATATGAACAATAAGAAATGTAGACAATGAAGTAAAATACGGATAACATAAATCACCTCATATTAACAACTGCTTAAATGAAATCTCATTATTTGTCGACATTTGTCAAGCCAGGCTAAACTCTACTCCCACTTTTGAATCCATCAGGACACAATTTCCTTTTGTAAAGCATCCAATTTATTTGAGCTATAATCCACAAAATTTGATATAAAAAAATCTCCAAGAGTTGACATTATTTTAGTACAACTTTACACCTATTAGACCAACATTTGTAGTCTTAGCAACATATGATTCATTCATCTTTCTTTTGTTAAATCATACTAATGAGTTTCGGAATGGACATAGACACAGCTAAACAAAAAACGCCTACCAACTGAATAACATTTCTAAATAGTTAGCCAAATCCATATTAAGATTCAAAAGATATCTTCTTTTGTTCTAGAAGGAAAATTGTCAAAACGCTCAACTACCTTGTTAGTTGTCTATTTATTTGATACTTAACGTGAAAGGAACAGTTCTTTTCCGATCTTTAACTTCTTCGGGCTTGTGCATAGAGGGCCTTCCAACTTGTATTACAAACTTCAAGGCAAGGTGAAAAATGAGGACATATATGTTCCAGTGTCAAGAACTTCAGAAGTTCTCCTTTATTACAAAAAGCAAGAACCCAAACGGATGAGAGGGGAAAAAATGGAAATCAAAATAAGCATCAATAATGCACATTGACAGAATTCACACCTTACTGCAGAAAATGGTATTAGAAAAAGAACAAAGACGTGATAAATCAGCAAGCAAAACAAAAGTCACAAAATTTGGAACGAAAACTGAAGAGATGAAAAAAAAAGAATAAGGAGATTGGCTACAGAGAGCTCTGCAGAGATATGTGTAATCCCACATCTTCTTACTGTCATTTCTTAAGTGAATAGGCTCTAATTGGGTTGTCTGAAAAGAGTATAAGACTGACAAAAAATTCAGAATTTGTTGATGCATTTTTTAGGACTGTAAAATAATCTGAAACCTCTCGGACATTCCTTATTAATTTTATACTTATCTGATAAGGTAATGTAAATTCAAAAGTAGCCAACTTTAAGAGACAAAAAACTGAAGAAGTTTAATGTGTATGGAACCTAAGAATGAAGAGCATTTCCCAATCATATAAATCAACCATCTAAGCCACATCACATATACTTGAACACAGGAAAATTTCAAATGACAACTAATTGCAAGTGACAGTATCAGTTTCTAATAATACTGTCAAGTAAATTTAGTACAACTGGATAATACACACACATTCGCGCGGAAACATAGACCAAGTAGTTCTATCAAGTAAATACAGTACATAACTTGCAGGATAATACTATATATAACCGTATATAAAGTTAGAACAGCTAGCATACAGTATTTCCTTTGACACAAATTATCAAACAACAACTATACAGGTTCCAATTAAGAAAAAAGCAAGTGTGCGAAGCTTACAGTAACGAATTTTAGTCGTCATTATCATCAGGTTCGTCAAGCTTTTGACCAAAGCCTTTAGGTCCAGCTCTAGCAGATCTAGCTACAATTTTGCCCTTGCGACCACTACTCTTCTTTTTCTTAGCTACCTCTTCTTTCTCAAACTTCTCTTTCTCCCTTTTCTGCAAGAAATCTGTAACCGCTATGTAGATTACCTGTATCAACACAAAGAAAATGCACAATTAACAACAACGTCCATAATTTCACCTCTATTAAAGAAAAAGAAACTTAAATAAATTACCCCAATAGTGAGAATGGATAAGCCAACGAAAGCAACGAAAAGAAGAGCTGATATGATGGTTGACACTCCATCATCGCTGGTGGAAGAAACTATTTGCTCGGTAGTTTCAGCTGTAGAAACTATTTGCTCGGTAGTCTCAGCTGGGTTTGCTTCTGATAGCAAGAAATTTCCCGAAATAGCGGAAATTTTCCAACAACTTCGGACATTGGTTTTGGAGGAAATTAATGGTAGATTGTGAATCTTGTGGGGGTGGAACTTTCTAACTTGTGAAATTTGAAAGACATTTTTGGAAAAGAAAAGAGATGCTTTAGGCTTAGCAAGAAAGGAGAGAGATAAGGATGTAGCAGTAGCAGTAGCAGCCATATCTGTCTCTCATCCCAAAATACTTCATTCATTCTTGATATGCATACAATCTAGTGTGGGGACCGGGTAACATAATGATTTTTTTTATAAATATTTTTTTACTTCTGTTTTCATTTACCTAATATGTGTACGATCAAATTATAGAAATTATAATTTAAAATAAGTCATAAAAATTTATATGATTATAAATTATTTCCGATGAGAATTTTAAAGTTAATTATTTTTAATATAAAAACATAATATTCTTTTTTAAACATACTAAAAAAAAGTATGTCATATAAAGTGAAGCGAAAAAATCACGTTTGAATTGCGCGCGCGCATATATATATATATATATATATATATATATATATATATATATATATATATATATATATATATATATATATATGAGAAAATATGAAAAACTTCAATTATAAAGGAGTTAAAGATAAAACTTCACAAATCTCTTAAATTTGCAAACATATGAGAACATGCTTAATTCGCTATTGCTAGAAAACAGGGGCGGCTTAACAATATTTGAGGCCTAAAGTCATGTTGGTAAGAGATCTTAAACTTTTTTAAAAAAATAAATCACACATATACGTGATATATATATATATTTGAATTCTATTTTTTTAATATTTTGAGATATAAAATTATTAATAACTTTTTATAATCGATCTCTCCTAAAAATATTTTGGACAATATTAAAATAGTTTTTAACTCTTTTATTTTAGCTTTGAACAACTTGATTCATATTTTTCGTGGCATATTTAAATTCTAATAAATGAATAAAAGATAATATATAACTATGAAGTAAGAATAAAATGAGATGATAATAATATTTGAAAGTTTTAATAATAGAATTTAATTCAAGAAAAATGATGATTTGACTTCAAGATATTTTTTTGTCGATAACACAAAATGCTTGAAACTTCACGAAAATACAAAAAAGAATGCACGATATATGATATCAATAGTACTTTTAAGCTATGTGACTTTTCGAATAATACTACTCCTACTAAGTTATCAGACTTAAACCCGAAAAAGCAAGAAACAGAATATATAAGAGTATAAAGTTATGCGAGCGATTAACTCTTGGACAAACCATCTTAAAAGTATTTTTAAGCTAATAGCCGGCAAAATTACAAGTACCCAAGTTTTCTATTTTTCTCAAACTTGTTCTTTTTCAGCTTATACTTTCATACCGGAAGTTATTATTACTCCTTATATCTGGTATTCATATTTAAAAGGAAAAAAATTAATGTATATTACGAGATCAACAAAAGTTATAACTACAATCCATCCAAATTAATAATATAACTAACTTTATTTGAATTTATAAATATAAATTAATGCTATTTCCCATAATTGGAGTATCAATTTGTTAAGTATACTAAATTCACACAACAAAAAAAGAAACTAATCTTTCATTTTCACCCATAATTAATAATTAATTGAGATTACTTTTCTTCTCCAACTTTGTCCCCTCATCTTTTTCCCACTAGCGTGTCTATTACACCATCCTATGACTCATCGACCTCCACGAGGCGCGTGAACTTACTCACATCCTTCTTGCCAAGGAAATGGTGGCGTGTTTATTTGACGTAATAAAATAATGCAGAGTATTTTTTTAGTCCAATTTCAATTAAACACTAGTCAACCCACAAATCCAAGAACATACTCCAAAAATTCAACAAACGCCAATTTAATACTACTCATTTATTTTGTACTACAATTTATTTATTATATAGCCAAAATTCTGATTCACTGAACTCCATTATAAAAATCTGATTTTTTTTCTTTCCTAATGTATATTTATAGGAGAATGATTCAATAAAAACATCCTTATTCTTTGTACTAAGAATGAGGAAAACAAACATGTTTATGATTCTGGGTCATTCTTATTCGAATCTTTGTCTAGTAGTATTTGTAGTAGTGTTTACAGCTACTTGTTTTAGTTCACAACAAGTGGAAGGTGGGGATGATGATGGTCGGCACAACAGTGTCACTCTTTCTAGTTTCACATATGCAACAACTCTGCTCAAACCTTATGAATGGCGATACATTAGTGGTAATTTATTGCATCATTTGATTAAAGTTTGTTTTTCTCCCTCTTTCCCTGAGGGATTTTGCTTCTTTCTTCTTTTTAAGTTTTTGGAGGGTGGGGGTGTTTGATGGGGCACGAGAGGGATTGTGGTAGGTGATTTGAAGTTTCATTTTGACGAATTTGGAATACTGGGTTTTGATTCTTTTAGTGTTCTTGACATCTTACCATGATATTTAAGCCTTATTTGGGTGGTTTTCTGAACTTGCTGCTATATCTTGTATTCATCGATACAAGAATAGATTAATGCAACGACACATGTACGAAAGCAATATTCTATTCTGTTTTTGTTCTTGTTGTGTCGTTGTTGTAACTGATTGATGGTCTGTGGATAATTTGTTTCACTGACGTATAAGTTGCTTTGATGTGATGCTTGTTCTGATTCAACAATCTGGTCATGTTTATCTATTCCTGTTAATATCTCCTTAGTCATGAGCTGCTTGCTTTTTTATTCAGCAGTTGCGGGTTTAGCTTGGTCTTTGCCTTGAGTGCTTTCTAATGTTTAACTATGAACATTTTATCTATCTTGGTTGTGTTTGTGAAGAGAATATCAGTATTTACATCTATGTAGATATTTGAGAAGTGTTGTTTTTTACAGGCATATTAGTGCTTTCTTATTTTGTTAGTCTCTCAGTTTTTCAAATCTTTCCTAGCTGGATTTCCTCATTTGATGGCTATCTTTTGATAAGTCACTTTCGTTCAGTTTTGATTGCATCACAGATAATTGTGTGAGGAAGTGTTAAGTACAAAGTAACATGTGTAGCAAGGGTTTCTTTCTATTTTCATTAATGGCTTACTGGTTTTGGTTTCCATGCCTTTCTGCAGTGGACTTACCACCATGGTTCTCTTCAGTGACTATTGATTTGGAATCCAATGTTGGCCTTGTAAGTTCACGGCCAATACCTTTGTCATTGAAGTTTTTCTTATAACTTTACAACTTTGTTAACTCTTCTTGTTTGTGCTAAATATATGATAATGTAATTTGCTCCTTTTGTGCACTACAATTTTCTCCCTTTACTTCCTTGATATTGGTATTTAAGAATTTTTCCCGCCTGACCATACCATGCTTTTAATCCCAATTTTTATCCTTTTACAATCTTTAATTCCTGAATCTAACTGCAAGCAGGACCTGAAAAAAATAGGAAAAGCAAGTACTTTGCCGATGATCTGCTTCCGAGAAGGAAGTCCACCCCTTCCAGATGTTTATAACACTTCTCTTACAGGTTTAGGTATGATCTTTTAACTGACCCTTCTCATTTGACATACCAAATTATGTGGTTGTGATGATTTTGTAGCAGGATGTAACCGCAAACTAGTAAACTTATTTTTTTCTCTGTAGTGATAGATCATATCTTGAATAGTTCCTTTGGAGGGTCACAAGACCTTCAAATTGTTGAGAAGTGCTATCCCATGCAGAAAAATATATTCTTGAAGTTGACAAATGAGCAGGTTTATTCTTAATTTTCTAATATTATTGGTGTAGTTTATTATTTGTGTTATACTTGCTTTTATCATCTGACAGATAAAATTCTCTTCAATGGTGGTCTTATGCATGTTTACTTGGGTTTGAATAAGCTTTTTCACAGATTTCTCCAGGAATATGGTATTTTGGTCTATTTAACGGCATCGGCCCTATAAGGACACAGTCAAAAATGGTACTCGCTCTAACTTATTTATATTCCATGTTTTAGCCAGAATCCTTTTGCGCTTCTTTCTTATGGACACAAGTATTCGAGTTTTCAACATATGATCAAGTAGGCATTTTTTCTTTGTTTGAATACTCTTCTGATATATCTGAAAATTTTCTCTGGGCGTCTCTATGTGATCAATTAATACCCTGTATTTGTAAATTTCCTGTAAAAATGAAGAGTTAGGCTATTTCTCTCCTATTTACTACGTCGATGAAGAATCAAATTATCACTATGTTTATTCCTTTTTCTACTTCGCCAGAGGGGAAGTAAAAGATGAAAGGTCTACTACTCGTCTTGTTTGGCTATATATTAAAGGATAGGTTGAATTGAAAAAGGAGAGTTAACATGATTGATCTCGTTTGGGATTATATGAAACTGGTGAAAAAGATTTGCTGGTGGAAGAAAATATGGAAATGGTAGAGGTGAGGACGTTGTAGTTTATGTTGCTAATAAAGGAGCCACAGCTGCTATGTTAAAAATGGGCTAAGCAATCTGCCAAATCTGTGAAATGTAAAAATACATGGGTAACGAAGAGTTCCGCCTGAGAGAGAATCCTGTGTTCTTTCCCTTTGGGCTGGTCATGGGTGAGGAGGGATTTGATACATACTGAAAATTATTTGCTTAAAAAGGTAGCAGTTGTGTTTTAAGTTCGCTGTGCTGTTCACTTGTGTGATGAAGATTATTGTTCCTTCATCATAACAATGAGAAATACTATTCTAGCCATAAACCTGGAGGTTCTAAGATCTCATACTATTGTCCCTTGGAGCCTAGCTTACCACTACGAAAGAAGAACCATTGAAGTCCTAATACCCATTATTTCAATGGCGTAATATCTTAGGCTCTTAGCTAGCTAATTTCCATTCATTGATTTCTTTTTGCAGATTAATCGAGGACATTCTTACTCATTCAGTGGTAATATAACTGTGGAAGGGTGTACAAATTCAGCTGTGTTGGGCAAATTCTGCAACCAAACAATTAGTTTACTCTCATGTTTGGACACCTATATATCGTCTGAAAGTGGAATAGGTAGTCGATCTTATAACATAACTGCAGCGAATGTGACTCCTTGTGGAGGTGCCGAGGATAGCTGTCTTGATGTTGCTGGGTCAAAAGTCTACTCCTTGGATGTAGTGAGTATCGCGGAGGAGCTAATAATCACAGCATTAAATATCACATTCACTCAATCACAGCGGTCTAATGGAACCATCAGCGGCAGTGGAATTTCCCTTATGTGCTATGTTCGGCATGGGGCTATACCGCTGCCACAAGTGTATGATTATTCTGCTGATATAAACAGATCCCCGTTGGTCATACCTTTACCTAGACTTGGTCGTTGGTATATTAAAATTCAGCAAGCAAACCTGTCAGAAAGCATGGTGGTAATCCAAGAAATGAACACTACAATATGTTATTCATTGGAATGGCAAGTACTTCGGTGTCCTGCAGATAATGCTGGATTGAACTGTACATCAGTGAAATACACACTTCAGGTGAACTTTTAATGAGCTTGGGCTGCTTCCATCTTTCTCAAATCTTTTCATTAATTCCATATACTTGTTTACTTGCAAATTAATATTGAACATTATGCATTGTTTTTTTGACAAGGAATATTGAACATTATGCATGGTCATGTGTCATGTTCATTATGGTTTTGGATAACTGAGTTTCCTGCTTAATAAAAGAAAATGATATGCTAGATGTACAGTTCGCATTTTCTCTTCTAATGCAAACTGCACAGGTCAAAGATGACCTGATTAGTTTTGTCAATCTTTCCATGTCTCTTTCTTTTTTTTTGAATTCTTGAAGCAGTAGCAGGAGTGCAGAACTGTCCATTGACAACCTCATACTGGTTCTGTGCAGACGTTTCTGAGGAAAAACCCATCTGTCGCTTTTGAATCCTATTATCTACCAATCAATGGAGAAGTTTCCTCAGACTCTGCTAATTTCCCTTTGGGACCTCTTTTAAGTAATTCCTCTGATGAGGATATGAGGGATTACGCTTGGACCTTTTTCCTTCTGGACATCCCCTATGCCGCTGCTGGCGGAAATATCCATGTCCGCCTTACATCAGATGCAAAGATAAGTGGGGAAATATATGCCAGATATGGTGGATTGCCGTCTCTTAGTAACTGGGATTACTTCTATGCAAACAGCACGAGCAACAGCAACGGTTCCATGTTTTTTAAGATACACGATGCAAGTGACAAGTCCATCAGCTTTTATATCATTTATGCTAGAGGAGGAACGTGGAGTTTTGGGTTAAGGCACCCAATATCTCACAGGCATAGTTCGAGAGTTGAAACTATCATGTCTATCTCACTAGAGAGATGCCCCCAAAAATGCTCTTCGCATGGGACATGCCAGTCGGTGTTGGATGCAAGTGGTCTCACATTCTACAGGTTCGTATGTGATGACTTCTGAAGATTAAGCTATTGAGTCGTCATGTTCTGATGCAATCAAATCTGTCCTTTTCAGTTTCTGTGCTTGCGGTAGGCGCAATGGAGGCTTTGACTGCAGTATTGAACTTGTTTCTTCTTCAGGTAAAGCATTGTGTTTTTGTGACTTTCAGACTTGGCTCAGTGTCTTTTAGCCATTTTACGATAAGTGTTGCTATATCCTCTGCGTGTTAGTGTATTTTTGAATGTCTTAACTCAGCCCTTAAACTTGAACCTAGAACCAAGCATTCCAGGTTAGACTAACCGGCTACTGTCTTGCACAATCGGTACTATCTCGAGTAAACCTGTCAATTGATTCAACGTATGATAATCTGAGGAGTAACCTTTGTACTCAATATGCTTCATCTTTTTATATGCCACAATTATCTTTGCAGTGTTTTAGACAACTATCTCTTTGATTATGGATTTCTTAGTAATTTTTCTAAAAATTTTATCTTTTCAACTGTACTTAATAATACCTTATGAATGTACAAAATTTGACTTATAAGAAATCGGTGAATCAATGTCCAAAATCAGCAAATTTTGGACAAATTGACCCTTAACTCCAAGCGCGTCTTTCATCTGGAAACTGAGGAATAATAATAATAATAATAATAATCCTGGCCTAATAATTATTCCCGTCACCCTTAAGGAGTAGAGATGGATGAATAACAGTAAACAGCTAGACGAGGCAACTATTGGATTCAGCCGGTCATTATTGTTGTTCTGAATGCTGATAGCATGTCCTGATCATGACTCAGTGTTAAACCATTTTATTGAAACACGTGTTTCAACATGCTCTCTGCTATTGCTAGTAAACTCTTGATTACTATTTGTTTGTTTATGGTTTTGCTAAAATTTCAACTCAGTAGTTTCTCATTCGTAACCAATTAATTATGCAATGGGTCGTTTAAAGGACAAGTGCTGAAAACTGATGTAGGGCACATGTGGCAATCAATTTCCCTTATTGCATCCAATGCTGCAGCTTTGCTCCCTGCTTACTGGGCCCTCCGTCATAAGGTAATGAGTATTAGTTAATCCGATAACCTCCTAAGACCATTAATTTCTTCTAATTGATATTCAAGTGAAAGGGCTATAAAAATCAGGTATCCAGGGTTATATTTTCAGCAGACAAGCGGAAAAACTCGAGGAAGAGCTTTTCCTTGGATTCTTCGTATTCTATGTTTAAAAGGTGAAACTCTCCTTTCTTCTGCAGGCATTTGCTGAATGGGTTCTTTACACATCAAGTGGTATCTCAAGTGGTCTGTATCATGCATGTGATGTTGGCACTTGGTGTGCACTGACTTTCCATGTCTTACAGGTATCACTGTTATGGATTTTGATATGTTGCATTTTTGCATCTGGTGGCTAAGTAATCTAGGGATATCTTTTTTGTTAACTGGCGCCAGTTCATGGATTTCTGGCTATCTTTCATGGCTGTTGTTAGTACTTTTGTATACTTGGCTGCTATCGATGAAGTTTCAAAGAGGACCATTCACACTGTTGTTGCAATCTTGACAGCCCTCATGGCTGAAAGTGGACCGACCAGGTAAAGTTCAATTGAGGCTCTCTCTTCATCAGGAAAAAAAAAAAAAGTTTGGATGGGCTTCTAGTGATTGAACCGTGTGGATCACCTTTAACCTGGTCAAACATTTTACAGGTCCTCAAACATTATTCTAGTCGTGGCCATTGGGACCGTGGGTCTGTTAATTGGGTTCTTCGTTGAATTCTTTACTCATCATAGGTGGATTTCCTTTTCAACAGAAATTTGTTTGAACATGCTCAACAGGTAGGTGGATTTCTTGTTCTGAAAAATGTAGACCTGTAATTTAAACAAAGCTGAAAAATGATATTTCACTTTTCATATATGATCAAACTCTTATAGGAAAGTTTGGTTTTGCAAAACGTAGGATCTTTATAGAATTACATTCAAAGGTCCCTTGCAGTAGAAATCAGTGACCACATGTTCATTTTTAACTGATTTTCAACTAATTTTGTCAACAACTCCATACAGAATGTTGAGGCTGAACTTACGAACTTCTCTGAAAACTTTCCCCATAATCAAGCATATGATCCATGTTTATCTTCCATAAGCCATACCTACACTTTTCAATTGTTAAGGAAGAAAAAAACAGCAGGGATTCTAGCAATAAAAATATACGGATTACTTTATGATATTTTGTTTTAATCTCTACTATTTCGGCTAAGATGAACTGAATGCAGATGGGAAACTGTAAAAGCATGGATTCATAATTTCATTCGGTCACTTCTAAAGCGCTTTCGGTGGGGCTTTTTACTTGCGGGATTCACTGCATTAGCAATGGCTGCTATCAGCTGGAGATTAGAAACAAGTCAAAATTACTGGATTTGGCACAGGTATGAACATCTATAAAAAATTGTCCTTCTATGTCTCTCTCTATCCTCTTCCAGTCTTTCTCTGACATTTTAATGTGTCATTTCTGCAGCGTATGGCATGTTTCAATATATACTTCTTCATTTCTTTTCCTCTGTTCAAAAGCAGCAGCAGTAAACTGCGAGAACGAACAACCTCAAGCAGAAAATTATGAGTTGGCTCGTCAAAATTCTTTCAGTGGTAGTAATGAAAGAGATGGTAGATAGATCATACTAGAATCTACTTGAGCCCAAGCAATAACAAATAGAGCTGCTTGATGCTGAAAACAGACAATGAACTGCACCATCGGGAGGACACTTCTCCTATTAGGCAGGTGATTAGTGGATAAGGGGAACCAAATGTTTGTTAGTTGTTCTCAAATAGTTCTCTTTATTTTTCTTGAAGTTATCCTTTGGCTTAGGGATACTCAACCATTGGTGTCCTGTTTTACATAACATTGTTTATAGGAAGCAAAAGGAGGAAAGGTCCATTTTGTATAGTCAGGGAGGTTATAGCTTACAATAGGGAAGATGAAAAAGAAAAGCAAAATTGGTGCGAGAGAAAGGTCCAAGGTATACTAACTCTTATTCTTTCTCCGTCAAGTCCATTACGGTGGTGGAGATGCAAGTTAGACCCAACATGTTTAAATGTTGGTGAAGTCTGTAAACGCTGTTCCAATGTTATGCTCATAAAGTCCCTTATATGTACTGCTGCATGGCTCACTGCATCAATTGTTTGTACGTATATGCTCTATTACACTTTTAGAAGATGTTACATGGAATGAGGTTCCCAGTTTTTAGCTTTTCCCTATTGGAGGAAAGGGAAGAAGTAAAGTTTCTGGTTCTTTCTTTATGTATTTACTTTTTGGTTATGATCTTAGACATCCATATGATAGCCTCAATCCAAAAGGGGGATAATATCAACTTTGGGTGTTGGGGATCAATGTGCAACCTCATGGTTAACAATTCCATTTCCAATAGCACCGAGTCTCATCAATTTCCTCTTAATCGTAATTGAAGGAGTTGTTGATTATGGTTAAGCAATGAAAAGTTTAGTATCAAAAGTATGAGGGGAAAAACATACATCCTCTGAATGGAAGTGTGAATCTTCTGAAATATACGGATCCTAATGAAGGTACAGATAAGATCTGAGTTTCCTTCTCAAATAAATCTCTATAGACAAGAAGCCAACAGCATAGACAATTACCCTTCACATTTTTTGCAAATTTTTTCGTGTAGGAGGCTATAACATGCTTTACACCACTGTTGTGCAGACAGCCTAAAGTGTTCTCTTGCATTTTCATGCTAAAGACAGCCTAAGTGTTAGCAACTGCAGTGAAGGATTTGTCACCTCATGCTAATATGTTAATTCCACCAGCAATTTCAACGCTACAGCCTGGCAACTTGTTATGCAACCTCTCTCTTGCCATTTTCCAGATCAAGGCTGCATCAAGCCAATTACTATCAGAGGCATACAAGTTTGACATAAGGACGTAAGTAGCAGTATCATTCGGATCTATAACAAAAAGCTTTTCTGCTGCCCATTTTGCCAATTTCATATTTCCATGGATATTACAAGCGCCAATGAAAGCCTTCAGGGCATCTGCTTGGGATTCAACTGGCATTGAGTTTACAACTTCATAAGCCTCATTCAGAAGGCCTAATCGTCCAAAAAGATCTACGAGACAGGTATAGTGTTCTGAGCTTGGCATAATTTTGTAGTAATTAGTCATCAAGCTGAAGTACTGCATCCCTTTAGAAAAAAGACCACCGTGACTACAAGCGGAGAGAACCTCTAGAAATACAATTCTATCTGGCTTCACATCATTTACCAACATTGTGTCAAAAAGTTGAATAGCTTCCTTTGAAAAGCCGTGAGATGCATAAGCTCCAATCATTGAGGTCCATGAGACAAGATCTGGTGCTTTTATTGAGCTGAAGGACTGGTAAGCATGAGCAATACTACCACACTTTGAGTATGCATTTATCAATGCGTTTCCAATTGATAAAGAATTTGAGCATACATATTTTACTGCATAAGCATGTACTTGTATAACTTCAGGGGCCATTGATAAGTTACCACATGAACTAAGGACACTAGCCAAAGTGAGTTCATCAGGGACAAAATCCTCTCTTAACATCCTTTTCAGAAGGTCAACAGCTTCCTTCCCATCTCCACGGCGTCCATAACCTACAATAATAGTATTCCAAGAGACCACATTTCTGAAGGCCATTACGTCAAAAACCTTGCGAGCATCGGTTATATGTTCATTCTTGGCATACATATCAACAAGTGCACTTTCAACCACCACATCCATGTTAAGGCAAATTTTAATGGCAAGTCCTTGTATCTGCCTACCTAAGTCATAAAACCCCAAACTCGCGCAGGAATTAAGTAGACTAGCAAATGTAAACTCATCCCCCTCAAACCCCTCAAATCTCATCAAATTGAATAACCAGAAAGCCTCTTCACCCAAACCATTCAGTACATAGCAAGAAACCATAACATTCCATAACACCAAATCACGTGCTAAAATCCCATCAAGAACACACCTAGCCTCTCCAACCAACCCAAACTTTCCATACAAATCAACAAGAGTGGCACCAAGAAAACAACTTTGAGCATATCCCAACTTCACAATTGCACAATGCAACTCCTTACCCAACCAAACACCATCCTTTAACTCCACACACAGTCGGAGCAACCCACATAAAGTAAGGCAATCAGGGGGCACCGGTTCCATCAACATTTGCTTGAAATAACGGAACCCCAGATGAACCTTTGCATTAAAACGCCTGGTAGAATACCTTAAACCACATATCAACGTATTCCAAGTTACAACATTTCTAACGCACGTTTCATCGAACAGCTTGCATGCACCAGCAAGCTCTTTGCATTTTACATAAACAAGCAAGAGCTGGTTTCCCAGGGAAAGCACGTTAGTCATACCCAACTTAATTATATTTGCGTGTATGTGTTTTCCTTCATCAAGATTGCCCATTTTTGCTGAATTTTTAAGGGAATTGGAAATACAAGTGTGGGATTTACTTGAATCATTATAATGAGTAAGCTTAACAGTAGGAACTGAAGCTTCTACTATAGCTAAAGGTGAACTAGTGGTGGCGGCAGTGGTCGTTAGAAATAATAACTGCTGGTTAAATGAAATGGTTGGAATTGGAATGTAGCGGTATTTGATAATAATCATGGATTACGGAAAATAGCCACACTAGTGCCCCGAAGAAATGACTGGCCATACAATTTTTTGATGGTTATAGCAGTTAAGATTGAGCAATTTTTTGTACTGTATTATCTTACTATTTTTTGTACTGTATTATCTTACTACCATTCACTTTAATTGATTTTTTATTATTTTTACACATATTAAAGAATTTATTTTTTAATATTAATTAACAATGAAATTAACCATATTAACCTTAATTTGTTCATTGAAAACATAATAGATACTTCAATACTCTTTACTCCAAGGCCAACTTCGGAAAAGGAAAGTTAATTTCTTCTTAATATCTGAAAAAATTAAATATTGTGAACTACAAAAAAAACCCAAAAAATCAATTAAAGTGGATCAAAGGGAGTAATAAGTGTAACATTTTTCTTGAAGGTTTGACCATAATAAATTAGTGTAATGAGATAGTAAAGTGGCTGGAAGAAAAAATATGTGTACATCCAAACCTCTCTACAGTTGTTGAATTTATCTGACACTATAGTATGTACGTGTTACAATAACGTCACTTATAATTGTATTATTATTCAAGTTAGAAATGCAAAAAAAAAAAAAAAAAAAAAAAAAAAAAAAAAAAAAAAATTGATATCAGATTAGGGCAATGGTGTATTTGAATTAGAAGCATTTTAATGCATGTAATTCACTTAATCATGATTCATTTGAACTTAATAAGAATAGTTTGATATGGCAAAAAAAATAAAAGGGAGGAATAATTTGTAACGAAGAAAAACTAATTAAGTACCGCACTAGTTTATAAAGCATGTTTGGTGCGATAGAAAAATATTTTCAGGGCAGTGATTTATTTCTTTAAACGAATTCTAAATAAATGTTTTACACTATATATATACATTTAAAATTTTCGATTGATTTTTCCTAAAAAAAAAGTTAAAATTTGAAAAAAATAGAGCTACTAGGATCACTTCTAGGCATATTATTGAAGCAAACGAATAACCAAGTTGTATTATCACTTTTAGCCCGCGCCAGAAATTATTTACATTTGGTAGCAAAAAAAGTATATAAAATTTGTATAATTTTTGTATATTAACATACAAAATATATATATATATATATATATATATATATATATATATATAAGCAACGAATAACCAGATTCTATAATCACTTTTAGCCCGCATATATATATATATGGTTATTATTTTTACAGTGGTATAGTGTCATTTTCTCATTGAAAACTGGCACATACGGGGACATTTTCAAGGTCAAAATTTTAGAAGACATTATCTAAAAATGAGGAATTAAAGTGATAATTTGTGTTATCCAATAAAAGGAGAGGAAACGTTTTGCTTCAGAGCAGAAGATTTGCTTCATGAATCAGAGTTGGGTAACACCGTTAGTTTTTGAACACATTGTGTTAGTGAGACTAAAGGTGCTCCACTTTAGCATACTTAAGGGACTAAATATGCTCAGGACTATATTTGAGAGACCAAAATAGACCTACCCTCAAAGATAAGGGATAATATTGACCAAAAACTCGTTTTCTGAACATCCCTCTAGCCTCTTCATCCCCGAGAATTTATTTTTTCTTATAACACTCCCCCTTGGATGTTCGTATATAATGTGCCTCGTTAAAACCTTATTAGAAAAAAACTCTATGGAAAAAAAAATCATAGTGAAGGAAAAATAATACACATGTTTAGAAATACGCCATTACATTATACATATACAGCTATGAACTATGTCGTAGCTAAACATGAAAATTTCTGTGGCTAAACACTTTAGCCACAATAATTTTTTCCGTAGCATCTGTAGGTAGAAGTAGCGTAACTAAAAGTTAGCTACAAACTTTAATATTTCGTAGCTAAGGATTAGTACTTATTGCTACAAGAATTTTTCTGATGTAGCTATATTAATAAAAAAAATTACCACAAAAAATATATATTTATAGCTAATAATTTTATTCTTTTGCCACGATAAATCAATTTTGTAGCTATCTTCTATACTTTGGCCACAAAGGGATATTCTGTGGCAAAAGATAGTATTTAGCCACAAAATTCAAATACTAGTTGTGCTCACATATTAGATTTGTATTATAGTATTTATATTTAGCTACGAACCCATAATTTCATAGCTATAAATCGTCAAAATATTCATGATTTTTTTTTTTATGTTTTAAGGGGAGAATGTAACGACCCGATCGATCGTTTTGAGCTATAGCGTGTCGTTCGGCGATTTGAGACCTTGAGTAGCTTCATTTAAGGTATTATGACTTGTACGCATGGTCGGAATCGGATTTTGGGAAGTTCAGAGTTGATTTGGGAAGAAAAATCTAAATTTGGAAGCTTAAAGTTGGAAGAGTTGATCAAATTTTGACTTTTGAGTAAACGACCTAGGAATCGAGCTTTGAAGGTTCCAATAGGTCTGTATGATGATTTCAGACTTAGGCGTATGTTCGGGTCGAGTATCGGGTGGCCCGGGAGTATTTCAGCACCTATTAATGAAGGTTGGCATTTTTAAAGTTTAAGAATTTCCTTAGTTTGGGTTGAAGTGGATTTTGATGTTATCGATGTCCGTTTGGGATTCCGAGCCTGGGAATAGCTCCGCACGGTGATTCTGGTCCTAGGAGCACGTCCGAGTGTGGATTTGGAGGTCTGTAGGTCATTTCGGGGTCATTTGGCGAAAGTTGGAAAATTGAAGGTTTTTGGAAAGTTTGACCGGGAGTGGACTTTTTGATATCGGGGTCGGATTCCAATTCCGAAAGTGGGAGTAGGTCTGTAATGTCAATTATGACTTGTGTGCAAAATTTAAGGTCAATCGAATTTGATTTGATAGGTTTCGGCGTCGAATGTAGAAGTTTGAAGTTCTAAAGTTCATAAAGCTTGGGTGCAATTCTTGGTTTTGATGTTGTTTGATGTGATTTGAGGCCTCGAGCAGGTTCGTGTTATGTATTGGGACTGGTTGGTACGATTGGACGGGGTCCCGGGGGCCTCGGGTATGATTCAGGGTGATTCCGGACCAAGTTTGGGTGTTTTGATGTTATTGGTTGCTGTTAGTATTGTTTTTCGTATTCGCGAGGAGCCTCTCACGTTCGCGAAGAAGGATTTTGCTGCTGGGACTTTGTTCTTCACGTTCGCGAAGAAGGAATTTCTGTTGTCCGTCGTCTGACTTTGGAAGCTTATATCTCATAATATATAATGAATCTGGGGATGATCCAAAAATAAAAGTTGTAGCCCTTGGTGTCTAATTTTCAGAAAAGAAAATCATTTGTCATTTGGAGTTGTATACAGAAATTTATGGTGGATACACTACAGGCTATCTGGGAAGAGTTTGGAAATCTCTGCTGCACAGGGTTGACTTTGAAAGCTTATATTTCGCAATCTATAAGGAATTGGGAGATGATCAACATATGAAAGTCATAACCCTTGATGTACAGTTTTCAGAAAGTCAAACCATTTGTGATTTGGAGTTTGGTACAAAAAGTTATGACCATTATACTAGAGGCTGTCTGAGAAGAGTTTGAAAATGGCTTTTGAGAATTTTGTTCATCGCGAACGCGAAGAAGGAAATCGGGGCAGTGTTATAAGTCCTCTATTTCGGACCTTTGAGCCATTATTTCGTATTTTTAGTTGGGAACCTCAGGATTTAGCGATTTGAAGAGGAATTTCACTACAAAACTTGGAGTATGCATTCTTGACTCATTTTGTGATTATATTTCATGGATTAATCTTCATTTTCGGCGTTAGATTATTGATTTTTCATGAAGAAATTAGAAGAAATTTCTTTAATTTCACAAAATGAATTTTCGAGTTTTGAATACCGATTCGGAGTCGGATTTGAATGAAATTAGTATGGTTGAACTCGTAGTTGAATGGGTTGTCGGATTTTGTGAGTTTCGTCGTGTTCCGAGACGTGAGTCCCACTGCCAACTTTCCGAGCGGAATTGAGAATTTTTATAAATTGTTAAATTTCAAGCATTTGAGTATACATTTTAATTGGTTTGCACATTGTTTGCATAGTTTTGGATCGACAAGCATCGGTTTGAGGTGTTAGAGTGGCGTTGGAGCCGGCTATGGAACTTCGGAGCGAGGTAAGTCTCTTGTCTAACCTTGTAAGAGAAAATTTACCCCATAGGTGATTAAAATTAATATTTATTGCTAATTGTGGGGGGGCTACGTACGCACGAGGTGACGAGAGTCCGTACGTAGCTACTAATTATGCTACGTCCGGGTAGTTTAAGACTCAAATCATAAATTACTTGTAATAATTGCATCCTTTATTTAATTAAAGTACTGGAATTATATTGAAAATTGTTAGAGAAAATAGTAAAAGACCAAAATTTCGCATACTTGAATTTTTGTGCAAATTACTTGATTGTTAATAGAAATTGTACATCCTTATGTGTTAGCCTTATAATAACTTCTCATTCTGGAGGTTCATAAGAAAATGTCCTCATTTGTTGTGGAGCGGGCCGAACGCCTCGGCATTATAGATGCATCTATGGATCATGTCGCACGTCCCTCGGCAGTGTACACGACACGTTGGATCGGGTCGTATGACCTCGGCAGAAATCGTACTTAATAATAATAATTACACGATACCTTGACATCCTATTGCAGCTTGTGAAGATAAATGATTAATTAAAAATTATTGAATTTGAAAGAATTATTTATTCTCGCTTGTTAAGAAAATTATTGTTATTCACATAAACCATGTCTATTTTAATATTTCTATTTTAATATTATTGACTTATAGTGAGTGTCAAAGTCGACCTCTCGTCACTACTTCTTCGAAATTAGACTTGATACTTACTGGGTACACGTTGTTTACGTACTCATGCTACGCTTGCTACACTTTTTGTGCAGGATCTGAGACAGGAACCTTAGGCGGTCCTGCCGGTGCGCACCCACGCTATCCCGAGGCCTAGTGGTGAACTGCTTCTCCTGAGTCATTCCGCAGCACCTAGTGTCTCCCTTTGTATTTGTTTTCTGTTTATTTTGTGTTCATGCAGTATTTTGGATTTCTTTTGTATAATCTACTAGATACTCATATACTTGTGACACCAGGTTTTGGCATACACACTAGTAGAATTGTGGATTAAGTATTTTCTTGGTTTTATTTAATTAGAACCTTTTATATTTTTCTTAAATCTTGCAAGTAAGAAGAGTTTAATTACTCGAAAAATTATTAAAAGAAATAATATATGTTTGATTCACTAGTTGGCTTGACCAGCTGTGATGTTGAGCGTCATCACGACCTATAGGTAAAATTTGGGTTGTGACAGTGACTAGATTATTATTACATTTTATTTATATTTATGAAAAATTTATTTATTAGAGATAACAAATGCTTATGTCCTATGCGTTGCTATTTTTCTTTTTTACCTCACTAAATATTTTTAAAATTTTCAAATATTCCATATCCATACATCTTTGATCAGACCATATAACACACAATAATAAACTTTGATACAAATTTACATCAAAAAGTTTCAAAAATTAATTCTAAAATATACATGTATCTATCTAAAGTACACTCGATTATTCAACTATAATCTATAAAATTCTGAAGGGTTCCACATCGAAACAAAACTAAGTTCTAAGTATTTGATCTGGGGATTGAAGATGTTGCCACCAGATGATCTGCGGTCAAGGATGAAGTAATTTCACTCTTTGCATCAAGACTGATCTTTGATCTACTTGCATTCAATATATTAAAATGCACCTTGTAAATTCAAAAGAAACAAAAATTAGCACAAAAGAAAGAGCGAACCAATAATACAAATATGCAAGTTTGATTTATAAAAATGCAAATAGTGTTAGTCCCGCCAATATTGCTGTATTTGTAAATAATAATTCTGCAAAATAAAAGTTATCGTAATGAAACAGTAATAAATTCAAGCCCACTGAATTCACAGTGTTTTCTTAAGGAATTTAATCCCCTCATAATACCCAAGGTAATGGATTATTTCCTCCCAGGATAGAACGAATAACACACTGGTATAGCGGTACTTCAAACCCCAGTGTTTCAGCGAACACAAAGTTCGGTAGCAAATCACACTTACAGTTGCTTTGTTTGAAGTTAAAAACAATGCAGAACGAAGGAGTAGAAACTCAGAAAATCGTATGGAAATGCTGAGAGGAAGGAGTGCAATGTATAGCCAAATCTGTTGAGCGATTTCAGTCTTGTGTATTGTGTGTTGTGTGTCTTTCTTCAACAGTTTGCTGCACATATATATAGCAGCCAGTGTTGAAGAAGACCAAACGTCCACCCTCCATGGTGGAGCAAGCATTAGCTTGTTTGTGGAGCAAGCACATTCATGGTGGGAAGAGCATTAGGCGGCTGCCAAATGGTCAATACACGGATTGAAAAATATCCGTTACAAATGCGGATAATCTTACGTTAATATTTACTATTAACAAATAAATTTGGTCCAAAATATTAATCAATCAATCGATCATTTGACCGAATCCGAATCCGAATCCGAATCCGAAGCCGAATCCGAATCCGAATCCGAATCCGAATCCGAAGCAAAAGCCGAATCCGAAGCCGTAGCCGTAGCCGTAGCCGTAGCCGAAGCCGAGCGAGCGACGACGACGACGGCGCGAGGCTTGCTTTCTTCTTAACTCTTTAAGAGATACAAGAAGAGCAATTATATATATACCCACCAAAAATCTTTTCCTCTTCCAATATGGGACAATGTCTCATTGTCAAGAGGGGAAAACTTAAAATTTTACTCAAAATTTTATTTTCCCTTCATTTCCCATTCACCCTCATTTTAAGATTATTTCATCTTAAAAAGCAAAAACTCAACAATCCCCCACATGAATGGGGAATGGCTATATCACGAAAGTATGCATGAAAAAACTGTGTGATTTACAAGCAAGGATTAATCGCATCTGGATAAGTAGGTTTCCCTTTGAACTTTCCGTAGTAAACTTATGTCGGATATACGCGGTCAATCGGTAGATTTGATATCTTTGAACCATCGATCTTTGGTGTATACCTAGACAACCATAAGTCACACAATCAACCCTTAGCCATCTTTGGTTCTCATTGTTGTGTTCGTTTCAGCCATGAACACCGCCTGGTTTCATAAGTGCGTAGAGAACTGGCCTTACAAAGTTCTCTTTGAAGCGGCTAACACTTTACACTTACATAGGTGATTCCTAAATGTGTCATCCTGTAGATACACTATTTGGTATACCCCGTATCAAATTTAGAAATCATTAAAAAGCCCTAATGTTTTGTCCTTGGTACTGAACATTGTCTCATCACGAGAACGGACTAAAATTTTGACAATGTTGAACCGTCATTAATGACTTTGTTTGATCTCCTTGAACCTAGATCTTGGGATCTCCAGTCTTCTAGGTAGAGTTACCGCCACAATGACTTGTTCTCAGCCATAGCCCCATTCCCCTTGATGATTTCTCAACTACCTCTCTAGTTAGGCCTTTTGTAAGTGGATCCGACACATTATCACTTGACTTTACATAGTCAATCGTGATAATTCCTCTAGAGAGTAATTGCCTAACGATTTTATGTCTTCGTCGTATATGACGAGATTTACCGTTATACATAACGCTCCCAGCCCTTCCAATTGCCGCTTGACTATCACAATGTATGCATATTGGTGCCAACGGTTTGGGCCAAAATGGAATGTCTTCCAAGAAATTCCGGAGCCATTCACCTTCTTCACCGGCTTTATCTAAGGCTATGAATTCAGCCTCCATTGTAGAGCGGGCAATACATGTTTGTTTGGACGACTTCCAAGATACCGCTCCTCCACCAATAGTAAATACATATCCACTCGTGGACTTAGAATCAGTTGAACCGGTGATCCAATTTGCATCACAGTATCCCTCAATCACCGCAGGGAAATTACTGTAGTGCAATTCAAAGTTCTGGGTATGTTCTAAATATCCCAAAACTCGTTTCATTGCCATCCAATGAGATTGGCCTGGATTGCTCGTATATCGACTCAGTTTACTTATAGCACAAGCTATATCTGGTCGTGTACAATTCATGATATACATTAAGCATCCCAACACACGAGCATAATCCAATTGTGATATGCTTTGGCATTTGTTCTTTGCTAATGCAAGATTCACGTCAATTGGAGTCTTTGCAACTTTAAAGCCCAAGTGCTTGAATTTTTCAAGTACTGTCTTAATATAATGAGATTGTGACAATGCCAGACCTTGAGGAGTCTTATGGATCTTAATTCCCAGAACTAAATCAGCAACTCCCAAGTCTTTCATATCAAACTTGCTATTGAGCATACGCTTAGTAGCATTTATATTGGCAATGTCATTACTCATTATCAGCATATCATCCACATATAGGCAAACAATGACTATGTGATTTGGAACATTTTTAATGTACACACATTTATCATATTCATTTATCTTAAAACCATTAGACAACATTATTTGGTCAAATTTCGCATGCCATTGTTTGGGTGCTTGTTTTAGTCTGTAAAGAGACTTAACAAGTCTACATACCTTCTTTTCTTTACCTGGAACCACAAACCCTTCAGGTTGTTCCATGTAAATTTCTTCCTCCAACTCTCCATTTAAGAAGGCCGTCTTAACATCCATTTGATGAATTTCAAGACCATACACTGCAGCTAATGCTACTAACATTCGTATGGACGTAATTCTTATAACTGGAGAGTATGTATCAAAATGGTCTAGACCTTCTCGTTGTCTATACCCTTTGACTACGAGCCTTGCCTTGAATTTATCAATAGTGCCATCATCTTTAATTTTTCTCTTAAAAATCCATTTAGAACCCAAAGGTTTATTTCCAGGAGGAAGATCAACCAATTCCCATGTATGGTTGTTCAATATGGATTCTATTTCACTATTGACTGCCTCTTTCCAAAACAATGATTCCGAAGAAGTCATAGCTTCTTTAAATGTTTGAGGCTCATTCTCCAATAAGAAAGTCATAAAATCTGGTCCAAATGAAGTAGACGTTCTTTGACGTTTACTACGTCTTGGATTCTCCTGATTACATGTATTTTCTTTTGTTTCTTCCCGAGGTCGTTTAGTTCCTTTACCAAACGACTCACATTCCTTTTTATACGGATATATATTTTCAAAGAACTCAGCATTATCTGATTCTATAACCGTATTATTATGAATGTCGGGATTTTCTGATTTATGAACCAGAAATCGATATGCTTTACTATTTGTCGCATATCCTATGAAAACACAATCAACGATTTTCGGTCCTATCTTTACCCTTTTGGGTTTAGGAACTTGTACTTTTGCCAAACACCCTCACACTTTAAAATAATTCAAGTTGGGCTTCCTTCCTTTCCATTTTTCATATGGAATGGATTGTGTTTTGCTATGGGGCACTCGATTTAATATTCGATTAGCCGTAAGAATGGCTTCCCCCACAAGTTCTGTGGCAAACCAGAACTTATCAACAACGCATTCATCATCTCCTTTAATGTGCGATTCTTTCTTTCCGCAATCCCATTAGATTGGGGCGTGTAAGGGGCTGTTGTTTGATGAATAATTCCATATTCTAAACATATTTCTTCAAAAGGAGATTCATATTCACCACCCCTATTACTTCTTATCATTTTTACTTTCTTGTTAAGTTGCGTTTCAACTTCATTTTTGTGTTGCCTGAATGCGTCTATTGCTTCATCTTTACTATTCAGTAAGTAAACATAGCAATATCGAGTACCATCGTCAATAAAAGTTATGAAATACTTCTTTCCACCGCGAGATGGTATTGACTTCATGTCACAAATATCTGTGTGAATTAAGTCTAAAGGATTTGAATTCCTTTCAACTGACTTATAAGGATGTTTAACATACTTAGATTCCACACATGTTTGGCATTTTGATTTTTCGCATTCAAACTTGGGCAGTACTTCCAAGTTAATCATTTTCCGCAAGGTTTTATAATTGACATGACCAAAACGTACATGCCATAAATCATTTGACTCAAGTAAGTAAGAAGAAGCTGAAATATTATTATTATTTTCCATAACCATTACATTTAGATTGAAAAGGCCCTCGGTGAGGTAACCTTTTCCTACAAATATTTCATTCTTACTAATGACAACCTTGTTGGACACAAAAACGCACTTAAAACCGTGCTTAACAAGGAGTCCAGTAGAGACTAAATTCTTTCTCATTTCGGGAACATGAAGGACATTGTTCAAAGTCATGACCTTGCCAGAAGTCATTTTCAGAAATATCTTCCCATATCCTTCAACTTTTGCTGTTGAAGCATTTCCCATATAAACTGTCTCTCCGGGTTCAGCAAGAGCATAAGTAGCAAAAGCCTCTCTAACTGCACAAACATGGCGAGTGGCTCCTGAATCAAACCACCACAGTTTAGGATTTCCCACCAAGTTACATTCAGAAAGCATGACACACAAGTTATCAACATCATCATGGTTTACTACCATGTTTGCTTGACCTCTTTTCTTGTCTTTCTTCGGAGCACGACACTCCGTAGATTTGTGTCCGGTTTTTCCACAGTTGTAGCAGTTTCCACTGAACCGCTTCTTGCTTAGGTTGTATTTCGGACCAGAAGCCTTCTTCCTCTTTTTGTTAGCTTCAACAATATTTGCTCCCATTATTGTTGAATTTCCATGGCCTCTCCTTTCAGCAGCTTTATTGTCCTCTTCGATTCTCAACCGAACAATGAGATCTTCAAGGGACATTTCCTTTCGTTTGTGTTTCAAATAATTTTTGAAGTCCTTCCACAACGGAGGCAACTTCTCAATCATTGCTGCTACTTGGAATGCTTCATTGATGACAAGACCTTCAGCAAGTAGATCATGAATAATCACTTGTAATTCCTGGACTTGGGTAATAACAGACTTGCTATCTACCATTTTGTAGTCCAAAAATTTTGCGGCAACGAATTTCTTCATTCCGGCATCTTCAGTTTTATATTTCTTTTCAAGCGCATTCCACAATTCTTTTGACGTCTCCATGCTACTGTATAAATTATACAGATTATCATCCAGTCCGCTAAGAATATAATTCTTGCATAAAAAATCAGAATGCTTCCACACTTCAATCACGAGAAAACGTTCATTCTCTGGAGTTTTATCTGGCAGATCAGGAACATCTTCCTTGATGAACTTCTGTAGACATAACGTAGTTAAGTAGAAGAATATCTTCCACTGCCAGCGCTTGAAATCAATCCCGGAAAATTTTCAGGGTTTTTCTGCCGGTGCCAACGCCGGTGTTCGGCTTGTCGATGCGTTGGCAGTCACCGTCGGAACAGCTTGGTTTTCGCTATCAGTCATCATTTTTTCTGTAAAACGAAATGACACAAACAAGCGTTTAATACACGTTTTCAAACTGGAGTAAAAAATCACATAGATTTTAATCTTCCAACAAAACGCCACGAAGGCTTTACTCTCCAAAACGGGAGTACAAAAACCACAAAGGTTTTAGTTTGCAGAATAATAAGAATAACACAAATACAGAAATAAATAATAAATTCCTTAAGATTGTTAGTCCCGCCAATATTGCTGTATTTGCAAATAATAACTCTGCAAAATAAAAGTTATCGTAATGAAACAGTAATAAATTCGAGCCCACTGAATTCACAGTGTTTCCTTAAGGAATTTAATCCCCTCCTAGTACCCAAGGTAATGGATTATTTCCTCCCAGGATAGAACGAATAACACACTGGTATAGCGGTACTTCAAACCCCAGTGTTTCAGCGAACACAAAGTTCGGTAGCAAATCACACTTACAGTTGCTTTGTTTGAAGTTAAAAACAATGCAGAACGAAGGAGTAGAAACTCAGAAAATCGTATGGAAATGCTGAGAGGAAGGAGTGCAATGTATAGCCAATTTGTTGAGCGAATTGTGTGTTGTGTGTTGAGCGTCTTTCTTCAACATCTGCTGCACATATATATAGAAGCCAGTGTTGAAGAAGACCAAACGTCCACCCTCCATGGTGGAGCAAGCATTAGCTTGTTTGTGGAGAAAACACATTCATGGTGGGAAGAGCATTAGGCGGCTGCCAAATGGTCAATACACGGATTGAAAAATATCCGTTACAAATGCGGATAATCTTACGTTAATATTTACTAGTAACAAATAAATTTGGTCCAAAATATTAATCAATCAATCGATCATTTGACCGAATCCGAATCCGAAGCCGAAGCCGAAACTGAAGCCGAAGCCGAAGCCGTAGCCGAAGCCGAGCCGAGCGAGCGACGACGACGACGGCGCGAGGCTTGCTTTCTTCTTAACTCTTTAAGAGATACAAGAAGAGCAATTATATATATACCCACCAAAAATCTTTTCCTCTTCCAATATGTGACAATGTCTCATTGTCAAGAGGGGGAAACTTAAAATTTTACTCAAAATTTTATTTTCCCTCCATTTCTCATTCACCCTCATTTTAAGATTATTTCATCTTAAAAAACAAAAACTCAACAATCCCCCACATGAATGGGGAATGGCTATATCACGGAAGTATGCATGAAAAAACTGTGTGATTTACAAGCAAGGATTAATCACATCTGGATAAGTAGGTTTCCCTTTGAACTTTCCGTAGTAAACTTATGTCGGATATACGCGGTCAATCGGTAGATTTGATATCTTTGAACCATCGATCTTTGGTGTATACCTAGACAACCATAAGTCACACAATCAATCCTTAACCATCTTTGGTTCTCATTGTTGTGTTCGTTTCAGCCATGAACACCGCCTGGTTTCATAAGTGCGTAGAGAACTGGCCTTACAAAGTTCTCCTTGAAGCGGCTAACACTTTACACTTACATAGGTGATTCCTAAACGTGTCATCCTGTAGATATACTATTTGATATACCCCGTATCAAATTTAGAAATCATTAAAAAGCCCTAATGTTTTATCCTTGGTACTGAACATTGTCTCATCACGAGAACGGACTAAAATTTTATTTGACAATGTTGAACCGTCATTAATGACTTTGTTTGATCTCTTTGAACCTAGATCTTGGGATCTCCAGTCTTCTAAGTAGAGTTACCGCCACAATGACTTGTTCTCGGCCATAGCCCCATTCCCCTTGATGATTTCTCAACTACCTCTCTAGTTAGGCCTTTTGTAAGTGGATCCGACACATTATCACTTGACTTTACATAGTCAATCGTGATAATTCCTCTAGAGAGTAATTGCCTAACGGTTTTATGTCTTCGTCGTATATGACGAGATTTACCGTTATACATAACGCTCCCAGCCCTTCCAATTGCCGCTTGACTATCACAATGTATGCATATTGGTGCCAACGGTTTGGGCCAAAATGGAATGTCTTCCAAGAAATTCTGGAGCCATTCACCTTCTTTACCGGCTTTATCTAAGGCTATGAATTCAGCCTCCATTGTAGAGCGGGCAATACATGTTTGTTTGGACGACTTCCAAGATACCGCTCCTCCACCAATAGTGAATACATATCCACTCGTGGACTTAGAATCAGTTGAACCGGTGATCCAATTTGCATCACAGTATCCCTCAATCACCGCAGGAAAATTACTGTAGTGCAATTCAAAGTTCTGGGTATGTTCTAAATATCCCAAAACTCGTTTCATTGCCATCCAATGAGATTGGCCTGGATTGCTCGTATATCGACTCAGTTTACTTATACCACAAGCTATATCTGGTCGTGTACAATTCATGATATACATTAAGCATCCTAACACACGAGCATAATCCAATTGTGATATGATTTGGCCTTTGTTCTTTGCTAATGCAAGATTCACGTCAATTGGAGTCTTTGCAACTTTAAAGCCCAAGTGCTTGAATTTTTTAAGTACTGTCTTAATATAATGAGATTGTGACAATGCCAGACCTTGAGGAGTCTTATGGATCTTAATTCCCAGAATTAAATCAGCAACTCCCAAGTCTTTCATATCAAACTTGCTATTGAGCATACGCTTAGTAGCATTTATGTTGGCAATGTCATTACTCATTATCAGCATATCATCCACATATAGGCAAACAATGACTATGTGATTTGGAATATTTTTAATGTACACACATTTATCACATTCATTTATCTTAAAACCATTTGATAACATTGTTTGGTCAAATTTCGCATGTCATTGTTTGAGTGCTTGTTTTAGTCCGTAAAGAGACTTAACAAGTCTACATACCTTCTTTTCTTTACCTGGAACCACAAACCCTTCAGGTTGTTTCGTATGGAAATGCTGAGAGGAAGGAGTGCAATGTATAGCCAATTGTGTGTTGTGTGTTGAGCGTCTTTCTTCAACATCTGCTGCACATATATATAGCAGCCAGTGTTGAAGAAGACCAAACGTCCACCCTCCATGGTGGAGCAAGCATTAGCTTGTTTGTGGAGCAAGCACATTCATGGTGGGAAGAGCATTAGGCGGCTGCTAAATGGTCAATACACGGATTGAAAAATATCCGTTATAAATGCGGATAATCTTACGTTAATATTTACTATTAACAAATACATTTGGTCCAAAACATTAATCAATCAATTGACCAAATCCGAATCCGAATCCGAAGCCGTAGCCGTAGCCGAAGCCGAGCCGAGCGACGACGGCGCGAGGCTTGCTTTCTTCTTAACTCTTTAAGAAATACAAGAATAGCAAATATATATATACCCACCAAAAATCTTTTCCTCTTCCAATATGGGACAATGTCTCATTGTCAAGAGGGAAAACTTAAAATTTTACTCAAAATTTTATTTTCCTCAATTTTCCATTCACCCTCATTTTAAGATTATTTCATCTTAAAAAATAAAAACTCAACAAATAGAAGTTCAGAGAGAGAAAAATTATGTCTAGATAATTCTTTTACAAGAATTCTTAGCAGCAACAAGATAAGAAAACAAACCTGTATACTTTTCTAAAAACTTTTGAAAGGATTTTCATCTAATTTTTATTTGTAACGTCTTTTCGACGAATTGTGGCTCCTCCCAACATTACATTATAATCTTCTAGGTTCCACTCAATACCTATCACAATACAGCAAAATATCGATCAAATTGTTAGAATATAAATCCAAAAATTCAAATCAAGTAGGTGTATGAGATTGAGAAATTCTAAGATGTAAATACATAAACATACCTAGAAAGAGAGAAGGCGTCGGGCTATCTAGCCAATGATTCCGTTGGTTTGCTATGTACATGTGAAGAGAGAAAGTGTTGTTGAAGAAGGAAATGAGAAAATGGAGGAAAGGGGGAGGCGGCTGGGAAGGGAACGCAGGGGAGGCGACCGGGAATGGGACGCACAAAGTGAGTTTGAAGGGCTTTTATTAGGTTTTGGGGATTTTGGTTTGGACCAATTGGCCTTTATGTTCCTTTTCTTTTTGTTAATATATTATTTGCTTCCTTTTATTTCTTACTTAACATAAATACCATAAATGAGAGAAATGTAAGTACTAACAAATACAAGTAAGTAAGAAACTTATCTAGGAAAAATGCAAAAAATTAAATACATAATTTACACTAAATAAAATAGAAAAATCAACTTGCATGAAATAAAGATATTCTATAATATATTGTATTCTTTACAATATTTTTCGTCCTATACGATATTGTTAGCTTTGTTATTTACTCCTATTTCAATTATATTAACTTCTTCATTTTAGTGTTTAGTTAGATTATGATAGTTATTAAGTTATTAAAATAGTATTAGACCATTAAATATACAACTTTTCTATCTATTTTAACTTGAGTGTAATTAGTAATCAATGTACATAGATACAAACATATTGTCTAAATTTGATATTGCTTATTCAAATCTAATGAAAATTAATTACATGTTTATTTAAATTGTATAGAAAATTACAAGTACAATTTGTTTAATATGAATTAAGATATAATAATTAGTTTTGTTATACACTCCTATATCAACCATATTAAAAAAAAATTAAAAGTGAAACTTAATAATATCGAATTATGTAAACATTATAAAATATCAAATAATAGTCACAGGAGAAACATGATCTTCTTCATGTATCTTTATCATATTTAATTCTCAATTCTTATATTCAATGTATAATTTAATTTATGACAATTAGAAACTTATTAAGATAGTAAATATATATATATATATATATATATATATATATATATATATATATATATATATATATATATAATGTAATTGGTGCAAGATTATAATTTTTTAAATTCTATAAAATTAGTCATCCACACATTAATTAGCTATAATTCCATTATATTGAATATGAATTATAATATAATTAGTTTTCCTGTAGACTTAAGTATCAATTAATTTCGTAATTCTTTGAAATAGTTATAACAGAATTATATAAATATTAATATGAATTATAATGTCGTAAAAATATTTGTAGTGTTAAATATGCTCATATGTATTTGGAGCTTTGGTCATTTATCAAAACTAAATACACCAAAACCATCACAAAGTTCTTCAATATATGAGCACTTATTTAAAAATGAATCATTAGTTATATGAAATTATTCTAAGTACTTATTAAAAACTCTTAAAGTCTTCAATACATGAGGACCTATTTAAAATAAATACTTAAATATAAGAAATTATTCTAATTACTTATATAAAATAAATAGTTAAGTACCAGACATACATAAATTCTCCACAAATATTTATATATTTTGAATTTTTACACCAAATATATATATAATTAACATCCAAAAATAACAAGGTGCAATAAAATAAAATATGAGTTTGATAAATAAAGTAAATTGATAAGTTTAGAGACTACAAGTAGGCATACAAATGGTCTATTAAAATTAACTTTTGCATATTTAAAGTTTATTAAAATTTAACTCGTGGCTAAAAATTAATGATTAGCTACATAAGTCAATTATATCAATAAATCTGTGGCTATATCATTTAACTATTGCCACAAATTTTTAGACTTGAAGCTAAAATATTCATTTAGCTACAATGTTTTGTTTTAAATAATTTATTGTGGCTAAAAGGTAACTATTGATGCGTAGCAAAAATTTATGATTATCTACCAAACTTTATTTGTAGCAATAAATTTGTAGCTATTTAGGTAGTCATTGCCATGATTGTTAGCAATTATAGCTAATACGAGGAATTAGCTTTACCAACTTAATTTTCGAGGCAAATAAATTTTACAGTTTTGCAAATAGCCATAGAATTCTAATTTTTGTGGCTATTATTAGGCATTAGCTATAATTTTTAAATTCGTAGCTAAGATTTCGTAGCTATAGATGCATAATGTTGTAGTGTGCCTTTTGGTTGCCTCATTAAAAACCTTCCAAGGAAAACCTAGTGGGACAAAACCTTGTGAGAGGAAAAAGAGTACAACGCGTATTAACTCCCCCTGATGAGAGCATCAATTCACAGTCTTAAGCTTTCGCATCCCAATTTTGTACACTAATTTTGTGAAGGTTTACGTCAGTAGAGATTTGGTGAACAAATCAGTCATATTATCACTTGAACGGATCTGTTGTATATTGATATCACCATTCTTTTGAAGATCATGTGTGAAAAATAATTTTGGTGAAATGTGCTTTATCATTTCTCCTTTTATGAATCCTCCCTTCAATTGGACTATGCATGAAGTACTATCTTCATACAAAATTGTAGGTAATTTATAATATGTATTATAGACCTCAACCATACACATTCTCGACTTGCTTAACGAATAATTATCTCGGCATGATTAGATGAAGTAGTCACAGTTGATTGCTTAGTCGATCACCAAGATATGGCAGTGCCTCCACATGTAAACACATAGCATGTTTAAGATCGAGCCTTGTGTTGGTCATATAAATAGCATGCATCGGCATGGCAAATCATTTCTGACTTGAATTCATTAGAATAACAATCTCATATCCAGAGTTCCCCGGAGATATCTAAATATATGCTTAACACCATTCCAATGTCTTCTTGTTGGGGAGGAGCTGAATCTTGCTAATAAGCTTACTGCAAAAGCAATATCGGACCGGGTATTGTTGGCAAGATACATCAGTACCCCAATTGCACTAAGATATCATCACCAACGAGCTTTTCATCATTTTCTTGAGGCCGAAATGGATCTTTATTTATGTCGAGCGATCTCACAACCATTGGGGTACTCAATGGATGTGCATTATTTATGTAAAATCGCTTTAAAACCTTTTCAGTGTATATTGATTAATGGACAAAATTTTTATTTGTTACATGTTCAATTTGTAGGCCAAGACAAAATTTTGTCTTACCAAGATCTTTCATTTCAAATTATTTCTTCAAACACTCTACAGCCTTTGAAAGCTCTTTAGAAGTGCCAATGATATTCAAGGCATCAACATACACAGTTATGATGACAAATTCAGATCCAGACCTCTTAATAAAGACACAAGGGCAAATAGGATCATTTTTGTACCCTTCCTTTAACAAATACTCGCTAAGGCAATTGTACCACATCCTCTGTGATTGCTTCAATCCGTACAAGGATTTCTGAAGCTTTATTGAACAAGTTTCCCTTAAAGTTTTATGTGCTTCAGGAACTTTAAATCCTTCAGAAATTTTCATAAAACTTTTATTGTCCAATGAGCCATATAAGTATACTGTGACAAAATCCATTAACCGCATATCAAGCTTTTCATAGACTGCCAGATTTATTAGATACCTGACGGTAATTGCATCTACCACAGGAGAATATGTCTCCATATAATCAATACCAGGCCTTAGCGAAAAACCTTGTGCCACAAGTCGTGCTTTATATCTTACGACTTCACATTTCTCATTTCGTTTTCGCACAAAAACCCATTTGTACCCCACTGGCTTGACATCTTCAGGCGTTCGGACTACTGGTCCGAAAAATTCACGTTTTTCGAGTGAAGCCAATTCCGGTTGAATTGTATTTTTTTATTTTGGCCAATCATTTATCTGTCCAAATTTCATGATAGATTTGAGCTCAAGATCCTCGTCAATATTAATAATATTGAGCGCTACATTATATTAACAATATTGTCGACGATCATTTTACATCGGTTCCATCATCACTCAATAAAGACATAACTTACTGAGATCTCAATAGTTTCAGGTACTTTAGCCTCTCCCATTAGGTCTTATAAAGTGTTATGCTGTGGTGCTCTTATAAAGCACTTGCCTCCTTGGTATGACCATCTTTATCATTTACTCCTTTCATTCTTCAAGGAGTTTTATCTTTGGAACCGATTGGTCTGTTACGCTTCTTGCGTGTCATAGACTCTGTCCCTCATGGACTTTATTCTATTTGGAGTATTAGCAGCTGACAATATAACATTTAGCTTTGGGTCAGCAAATGTGTCTGGCAACAATTTGTAAAGGAATTATCACTTGAACTTCAAGTTCATATTTTCTTGTACGAAGATCTATATATATTCATAATATTTCATTTCACGTATCACTTTCTCAGTTGCCCATTTTCTCCCCTAATGTTGGGATCACCAACACATTTTCCAACCTTCTTTGAGAACTCATCTTTGTGCATTTTGGTGACTTAATTAAATCATATAGTACATCCATATTTCTATATAGAAATTATTTGGTTCCTGACCCTGAACCGATTGTGATAGGGAAAAATTTTCATAACTTGGCTAGATACGTACAAGTGTTGTTATATATTAAATAATACATCTCATACCAAATTTTATTTTGGGAGTTTTATTCTCATAATCAATGGTTTAGCTATAATTGGAGGCATACAATTTCTGCTAAACCAACTTGGATTTAAACCAACATTATCAAGTTAAATCACCATATTTATATTCTGGAACTGTGCTCTAATAGTTTGAGCAAACAACCTTGCAAAAGTCAAACTGCAAGTTGATAACAAATGCACATATGACCATACAATAGATGCATCGATTAAAATCATATAATAGTAAACGGTCCACATGGCAGGTGACTCGGCCCATATATTTATCACATTTTATTCATTTTAGAAATCAAAGGATTCAATCTCAGCCTTAACTGATATATCATGAGAATAAGCAGCATAAGAGAATTCTTGAAGAATCTTCTATTTCTTCAATATACGTGAATTCTCAATTAATTTTCGCATCATAATTGAACCGGAATGGCCAACCGGTCATGCCAACTAATATTTGTTTCAGTAAACCTCTAGTTTACTTGTGGCATGAAATTCCATCATCATGCTTATGCTTGTGTAGTACAAAATACAAATAGAAGAAAAGTCAGGTAACCTTTTATATTTACCTAGTATGATTATAGTAATTTGAAGATATTCAATCTTCCTTTCATTTATAATCTCAATATGCCAACCACTTTGGCTTGTACATTTGAAACTCAAAAAGTTTCTTTTGAGACTTACTACAATATTAATGTCATGAATAATTTTACCCATCCAGGTAGTAATAAATTAGCTCTTCTGGAACTCTTAATTGATTTTGTACTAGATCTTTTGTCACACCATCCATATGGTGAATATCTCCTTTACAGAAAAAATCATATAATAATAATTGTCATGGTCAAATCATCATAAGCAAAATCATTTCTTGCTTTAATTTTGCCTTTAATAACTTTTATAAGGCATGCCAAAATATTTTTGGCGTATCACATGTACGCGACCAATGACATATTCATGTAACTACACCGTAATATTTATTATCTTTACTTCTCTCAAATCTCTCGTATAGGTGAGTTGTAGTATTGATTCAATCATGTATAAATATATTTTTGTGCATAATTTGTATCACATATACATTTTCACATTCACTTTCAGAAATGGGTCTGCATTTACAATGCTTATCACAAGTCACATTTTCAAAGAATGGACCATAATCATCTTAATGTGCCTCATATTTACAGACCATATTGATACACATTTCCTTGACTTTTGAAGGATTATCTTGAGAACCCTTATTGTTTTCTTTATTATAATTGCCATAATGATGACTATCATTATTTTGGTCTTTGGCACGCCCACATTCATTCGTCAATCACTTGTCTTCATTTAGACTTATTATACACCGCTACCACATCCACTTCAAGAATGGAGCAAATCAAGTGGGACACGCTTCATGCCTTTTCATGAAAAATATATTATTTTTCTTTAGTCATCATTATATCATCAATATAGTACATTGGGACTCAAACCGAATGCATTACTAATATAAAGGCATGTTAGACCATAAGGAATTGGGACTCAAACCCAACTCTTATCATCATGGAGCATCAGGATTTGATCCTGATGTCTTACCCTTATGGTGCATTGTGACTTGAACTCATTGAAGTTGATATAATTAATAGCAAAGGACAAAAATAATTTCAAATACGGAGGAAATGCTTACCTCTTGAGTTAAACTCTTAATAATGTCATTTGGATATAATTCTCAACAATAGACTTTCGTTTACTCAAATCAGCTAAGTAATTAGTGTTAAACAGATATATAAAAATACAAAATAATATTAAAAATTTACATGTGGTCTTTGCTGCAATAAGCCTACTTCAAGATGAAAGTGATATGACCAGAACATTAGGGGAAAATGATGTATCAAATAGAATAATATTACTACTAGTTACCATGCACTTTTGTGGAAACTAAGTATTATGCTCTCTAGAAAAACAAAGAGATATAGCATAACCTTTAAGTCAATCAGGGAATTGTCACGACCCAAAAAAGTCACCACAGGTGTCGTGATGGCACTTAGTCTTTAAGACTAAGTAAGCCGATTATAATTACAATTCAAGCCAATTATTTTTTAAAATATAGTGTCAAAACCAACATCGGAAATAATTCTATCAACTTCCCAAGACTGGTAATACTAAGTCACGAACTCTAACTGATTACATGAAATGATCTCAAGGATCGAATACTCAATATTGTTTGATTAATAATTAACAGTACAATAAAATGGAAAGACTCCAAGGTACTGCGACGACCAAGTAGCTCTACCTTGAATCCTTGCGATCACACTCTAACTCTGTCTGAGTCTGATATCTCCAATACATGGCTATGCACAAAAATGTGTAGAAGTATAGTATGAGTACACCACAGTCGGTACCCAGTAAGTATCAAGACTAACCTCAGTGGAGTAGAGACGAGGTACAATCAAGACACTCACTAGTCTAATAACCTGTGCAATATAGTATACAAAATAATAGAAAACAAATAATAATAAGGGCAACACAAATCAACCAGTGATATGCACAACAGGGCAACAAGAACACCATTAATATTGCTCAACAAATAATAAATACAAGTACATCCAATTAAATCAAGTCCTTCAACTATAAATCTTTCGCCTATATGCTTCTCAAATAATACTCTTCAGAATAAAATTCTTTCAAATAAATCTCTTTCTAATATGATTCCTTCAAATAGATATCTTACGAATATAATTCTTTCCAATAATATTTTGAATATAATCCTTTCAAATAAAAGTCATCTTGTGACACCTCATCTCATAATCATAAAAATATGGGTCTCAGCCACTTTCATATTTTTACGGCACCTCGTGCCCATATCTCTATCACAACTGCACGGATAACTCTAGTGCCAAATATGTCTATACATAAAATCCGCACGATTAATTTATTTTCAATAAAGTAAGGTTATAAACTAAGTACGTACTCGTCACCTTGCGTACATGGTTTTCAATTACACAAATTGCACATAAGACTCAATGTCTAAGGGAAATTTTCTCCACTCAATGTTAGGCAAGATACTTACCCTTTTGAAGTTATGTTGATATTCCAAAATCGTCTTCTTGCTTGAATTGATCTCCGGACAGCTCAAATCTAACCAAATTAATTCAATTCAGTACTAATTATAGGAATTAATTCCATATGAAAATACTAATTTTCTAACAAAATCCAAAATTTAACTCAAAAATCGCATGTGGGGACCACATCTCGGAATCCAACAAAACTCACAAAATCCGACAACCCATTCAATTACAAGTCCACCCATACCAATTTTATTAAATTCCGATAACAACTCGACCTTCAAATCTAAAATTTTCGTTCTTGAAACGTTTTGCAAAAATCTTGATTTCTTCCATTTAAATCCGAAATAAATGATGAATATGACCATGGATTTATGAAATATAATCACTTTTGGATATAGGACATTTATCCAAGTTGAAGTCTTGAAGAAATCCTCAAAATCGCCCAAGAATCGTGCTCCAAAAATCCAAAACGAAATGAAGGAAATGACCATATTTGGTCCTTAAGTTTCTGCCCAAAAAACACTATTCCGGTTGCTAAAAGTCCAATCTTGTCGCTAAAAGTGTCAAATCTGACCGCTAAAGGTGCGCACCAAGATTGTTTACACCAGCAGTTTTGTTTTCACTAAAAAAGCTCTAACTCCATCATACGAACTCGGAATTTGACGATTCTTATTCCTATGAGTCACAAATAATAATACGAACCTAATCGTTCAATCGAAACTCAATTCGGAACTCATTTGCTTAATGCGATATCAATTTTGCTCGTTAAACAGTTAACTCATGTTTCGCACTAAAAACTCAATCGCGACTTGCTGAAATTAGACCAAACTTTTCAGATCACTCCTATAATTCATTATCAAAATCTTGAAAGTCTCAAAATCGAATTTCGATCTCTAGAACTAAAAATGGACCTTTGGATCATTACATGTTTATGTTGAAAACATCAACCTCTTCTTCAACATCCTATAGTGTATCAACCATAACTTCTTGTACTCAACTCCAACTGGCAAACGGTTTAAATTTCTGCAAACTAGATACAAAGTGATACAACTTTTTTGTTTTGCTCATCGCCCAAATTCTAATAGATTGCGAGATATAAGCTCCCAAAGTGAGCCCTATGCAGCAGAAATTTCTGGCGATGCACACTGTTGTAGCCAAAATTTGCAGTACCAGCTTCAGTCAATCAGCCATAACTTTTTGTAAACATATTCGAATAATAAATGGTTTATCATTATGGAAACTAGAATCAAAGAGCTACAACTTTCATGTTTTGATAATTTCCAGATTCTTTATAGATTTCGAGATATAAGCTTCCAAAGTCATCTGTGCGCATCAGAAATTCCGTATATTGCTGTCCAAAAAAACCCCAGCAAGCTGTCAGCTTCACTTCTGCGTGTTCCAACCAGCCTTTGCCAAGCTCCCTTTCATGTCGCTTCTGCAATGATTTTCTCGCTTTTGCGAGGTCGCTTCTGCGATGAAACTTTCGCAGAAGCGAAAGCATCAGCTGCTGCCTAGATATTCCAGCAGCTTTTCTTCAAGTCCGAATTGATCCGTTAACCTTCCGAAATCCACCCGAGGCCCTCGGGACCTTAACCAAATATACCAACATGTCCCAAAATACAATACGAACTTAGTTGAGGCTTCAAACCACGCCAAACAACGCCGAAATTACGAATCGCGCATCAAATCGAATTATGAGTTTTCAAATCTTCCAACTTCTATATTTTGCGCCAAAACGTATCAAATCAATTCTGATTGACCTCTAATTTTGCACACAAGTCATAAATGACATAACGAATATAAAAAAAAATTCAGAACTGAATTCCGACTCCGATATCAAAAAGTCAACTCACTAGTAAAACTTTCCAAAAATTCAACTTTCGTTATTTCAAGCAAAATTTCACTACGGACTTCCAAATATTTTTTCGGACACGCTCCTAAGTCCAAAATTACCATACGGAGCTATTGAAATCATCAAAATTCTATTCTGGGGTCGTTTACTCAAAAGTCAACTCTCCGATCAACTCTTTCTATTTAAGCTTAAAAATGAGAATTGTTCTTTAAATTAAATTCCGAAACTTTCGAAAACCAAACTCGACAACACACACGGGTCATAATACATTTTACGAAGCTACTCGAGACCTTAAGTCGCTGAACGGGGCGTAAATTCTTAAAACGACAAGTTGGATCGTTACATGAGTAAAAAAAATAGTGGACAAATCACTGTCTACTATCTACTACTATATGCTTTCCATATGAAAATGATTCAACATGTTAACTTGATAAGAATTTTGGTGTAGTACATACTTCTTGTACTAATATTTTTTCTTATCAAAATAAAATAGTTAAGAATATTATTATTATTATTATATTATATTTGACAGTAAACTAATGTATAATCATTATACTAGGCATACTAAAATCGTATTATAAGGTAAAACCATAAGCATACATAATAAAGTATAATTTTAATTTTGTAGATTATTTAGTATACCGCATGCCACCTATTATTTAGTTCATGAAAATTTAACAAGGTGACATCCTTAGCAGCCATATAAATACTAATTTTCTAATAACCAGACCATTGCTTGTTCTAAATAGTGATACAAACTTATCTGGTTTAAAACTCTGACTTGTTGCTGTAGCAGAAAGACGTGTCTGTAATACTACATACCTTTCTGAATAAAATCTGGATAATTTTGGCAATAGTGTTATAAAATATAAGTCAAAGTAACAATATAGAACAATGAAAAACAAGCTAAGAGATATAGAGAGAAAGAGATATAGAGAGATTCTTATTTCTTTTTCAATTTATTACAAGGCCTTTATATAGGCATGAAAAGTGAATAATCACTATTGTAAAATATATCATTGAACATGTTACTAAGCATTTGAGAGGAAGATCATGGGAGAAGTTATGGAGTTACAATCATAACTCCACAAATATTAGAGTAGTGTGAGTGGAGAAGAGTAAACATCCACCATAATTTAACTTTTCTTATAATACTCTCATTTTTTATTTCATTCGGAGCACATATCTTTTCTTAACAATATACTATATGTTGTCATCAAGCATATTCCGTTAGAGTTCCAGTCTTTGTATATGAATTATCATAGATAATTAGGGGTGGCAAACGGGGTCAGATATAAAAATGGGTAATGCAAAACAGATAAATTATCCAACTCGATCCATATTTAATACGGATAAAAATTAAGTTAGCCGGCGGATAATATGAATATCCATATTATTCACGGCTTCTTGAATATGATCAATTTTGGGAGAATTCCTAGTCTCCGAAACTTGAGGAACCCCCAATTTGAAGGTTTACAAATGTAAAAGTTAAACTTATTAGTTACCCATTTTCTAAATGAATAATATGATTCTTATTCATATTTGACCCGTTTTTAAAAAAATTTATTATCCAACCCATTTTTAATAAATAATTTGAGTGAATATATAGCTACACATAATAAGATAAATGGACGCAGTAGGAATGGAGGAACAGACAAGGTGACTTTGCTTAAAGGTGACGAAGAAAGAACAATTGTCTGTAGTTTTACCTGCTAATTACCATCATTAATATTATACCTACAATAAGATGTGTCAGCCGCAACACCATTAAAGTGGTTATCTTTTTAAGCAACTTGGGTACAATATTGACAAGAATGTTATCTCCACTTTCCACCATTTGTTATTATTATGTAAAATGCCTTTTTAGGCCTGCAAATACATTGATGGTTACACCTTTAAATACTTTAGCACATATTCTTTCACTTTCGCCGTGATTTTCTATTATTATTCTCCTGCGTTGCGGCTAAGCAGCTGCCCTCTACAGTCTATTGGATGATTTCTTTGGCGGGCTGTGCATGAGATCTTTTTTTTCTTCATCAAAATAGTTCAAAATCCCTATAGGCTATGGTAATAGTGTTTAATTGTTTATACAATTTAATTTATGACATTTTCATCATTATAAATAATATAGTGACTGCCACGAGGCTAAAATCTCACAGAACTACGTCCTAAAAGTCGAGGCGCATTAGCTACATTAACACTTGACGTAGTAATATGTCTCACTATACATATTTTGTGCGCATTTTGCTTATTGGGTTGTTTGCACCATACTCAACGAACGTTATCTTGATAATTTTTGTTTAAGTATATGACTATATATAATAATCACATTATTTACAATTCAGTGACTTAATATATTTTTTATGTATTCATGTTATTTTAAGTAGATATTTGAATAATTCTTTGGTAAAGTGTTTTTATTTTTCAAACACATTAATTGTATTTTAAATATTTTTAAAAGAAAGCATCCGATGGTGTCGTGGTGTAGTTGGTTATCACGTCAGTCTAACACACTGAAGGTCTCCGGTTCAAGTCCGGGCGACGCCAGTTTTTGCGTATCTATTTTTTTAATCGTCAATTGCCACTTTAATATTGGGAGAAAACAGGAAAAAACACCACCATAGAATAGCTTTATTGTGTTATGAAAATAATTATATTGTGGATGTCTATTTATTACTCCGCTATAGGTAATCTTCCTAAAAAAAGATTATCCATTTAGTACTCTGTTGAAGTTTATCTACAAGCAGCTGATGCAGGCAGGTTGCAAGCAGCTCATGCAGACAGCTTACAAGCAGCTAAAGAAAAACCTTGCAACTGCTTCCTGAAAAGCCTCGCAGCTGCTTCCTTTCTTCTATAAATAGAGGAGTTTTTAGTTCATTATGTACATAAGTTTGAAGTTTGAATAATATATCAGTTTCTCTCTATACTTGTCTTTACTTTACTGTCTTTATTTTATAACACGTTATCAGCACGAGACTCTGCCATCTCGAAAAAATACTTTGAAAGTATCAGAGGTACGAACTTTCTTTTTCTAAATAATGTCAAATCTTTCTAAACTTGAGTTTGTAACCCTAGATATATCGGGCAAAAGCTACATGTCTTGGGTGCTTGATGCCGAAATTCATCTTGATGCGATGGGTCTAGCAGACACCATCAAAGATAAAAATCAGGCATCAAACCAAGACCGTGCCAAAGCAATGATATTCCTATGCCATCACCTTGATGAGGGCCTGAAAATGGAATATCTTACTGTTAAAGATCCAGTCATACTGTGGAATAATTTGAAAAATAGATATGACCACCCGAAGATGGTCGTTCTTCCACATGCATGATATGATTGGACTCATCTAAGGCTACAAGATTTTAAATCTACCAGTGAGTATAATTCTGCTATGTTCAAAATTATTTCCCAATTGAAACTATGTGGTGACAATATTACTGATCATGATATGTTGGAGAAAACTTTCATCATTTTTCATGCCATATGCTCCTACATCAGCAATATCGAGAGATGGGATTCAAAAAGTATTCTGAACTTATCTCACATCTTCTTGTAGCCGAGCAACATAATGGGCTATTAATGAAAAACCATGAAAGCCGACCTACTGGTTCTTGTCCATTCCCTGAAGTGAATGAGACGAACTTCCACCAAGCTAAGCGTGGAAGAGGACGTGGCCCCAGTCGTGGTCATGGCCGTGGTCGGGGAGGAAACTCTAATCGTGGTAATAACAATGCACCAAAGAACCCTCCTCACCACCAGCAGTGGAAAAGGAAGGAACAAAAGCATGAAGCGGTGCAAGCAGCAAAGCCAGAAAATGCATACTATAGATGTGGAGGAAAAGGGCACTGGTCACGTATATGTCGTACGCCAAAACACCTGGTAGAGCTATATCAAGCCTCTCTGAAGAAGACAGAGAAAAATGCTGAAGTAAATTTTATTTCTGAAGATAATTTAGACTTCATGCATTTGGATATAACTGATTATTTTACACTCCTAGAAGGAGAAATAAGTCATGTGATCGGTGATAAATCATGAGAGATGTAAATATTTTAATTTTTGTTGTTTGTAGTAGATAGTATGGTTATGCAATTGTTGTACATAAATAAAAGTTATGCTTTGAAAGTGATGTTTACTATCATATTTATTTTGTTTATGTCATTTTGAAGAATATGGATAATCCTCAAATTATGTTTCATTAAAGAACAATCATGAAGATATTTGTGTAATTGATAATAGAACAACTCATGCCATATTCAAAGATCAGAAATACTTTTCTTATTTGCATAAGGAAAAAGCAAATATTTCTACAATTTCTAGTAATATAAGTTTGATTGAAGGCTCCGGAAGAACTACTGTATTTCTGCCTAAGGGAACAAAACTTATTATCGACAATGCATTGTTCTCCTCCAAGTCCCGAATAAAGTTGTTGAGTTTTATAGATATTCGCCGAAATGGATATCATGTTGAGACAATAGATGAAATGAACGTGGAATATCTTTGTATTACAAAGAATATTTCTGGCCAGAAATGCATTGTAGAAAAGTTACCAACTTTATCTTCTCGCTTATACTATTCAAAGATTAGTACAGTTGAAGTACACTCTATCGTAAATCGGAAGTTTACTGATTCAAATACCTTTGTGCTTTGGCATGGCCGTTTGGGCCATCCCGAATCAATAATGATGAGATGAATTACTGAAAATTCGAGTGGACATCCATTAAAGAACCTGAAGATTCTTACAAATAATGAATTTTCTTGTGATGCTTGTTATCAAGGCAAAATGATCACTAGACCATCACCAATGAAGGTTGGCATTGAATCCCCTGCCATTTTAGAACGTATACATGGGGATATATGTTGACCTATTCACCCACCAAGTGTGCTGTTTAGATATTTGATGGTCCTAATATATGCATCTTCAAGATGGTCTCATGTGTGCCTACTATCATCTCACAACCTGGCGTTTGTAAAGTTATTAGCTCAAATAATTCGATTAAGGGTACAATTCCCAGATTATCATATAAAGGCTATTCGCCTTGATAATGCTGGAGAATTCTCATCTCAAGCTTTTGATAATTACTGTCTATCAGTTGGAATAAAAGTTGAACATCCTGTAGCTTATGTTCATACTCAAAATGGCCTTGCAGAGTCATTTATTAAACGACTGCAATTGATAGCAAGACCACTACTTATGAAAACAAAATTGCCCATTACTGTTTGGGGCCATACTATCTTGCACGCAACATCACTTATCAGTCTCAGACCGACACATTATAATAAATATTCTATGTCACAATTAGTTTTTGGTCATGAACCAAATATTGTCCATCTACGAATTTTTGGATGTGCTGTATATGTGCCAGTAGCACCACCATAGCGCAATAAGATGGGCCCCCAAAGAAGGTTAGGAATATATATTGGGTTTGAATAACCCTCTATTATTCGCTATCTTGAACCATTGACGAGAGATTTATTTACTGCTTGATTTGCAGATTGTTGATTTGATGAAACAAATTTCCCATAATTAGGGGGAGAGAAAAAGGAAATCAAAAGAGAAATTATGTGAAAAGTTTTATCATTATCTCACTTTGATCCACATACCCCTATATATAATCAGGAGGTCCAGAAGATCATCCATTTACAAAATATAGCAAATCAAATGCTAGACGCATTTAATAATTTGAAAAGGATAACTAAGTCACATATCCCTGCAGAGAATATTCCTATTCGAATTGATGTCCCAACAGGACCATCTACTAGCATGAGAGCTAGTGAACCTAAAGCACGCCTGAAGTGTGGTAGGCCTTTTGGTTCTAAGGATCGAAATCCTAGAAAAAGAAAATCGATAAATAATCAAAATGATATTATGAAGGGATCTCCTTAAGAGACGCAATATCTGATTAGTTCTGAGATTCCTAAAGAAATCAATAAACCCGAGACTCAAGTGAGTGTGCAACTTTTAATAAGTTCTACTGGTGATAGGATTAATTTAAATCGATCTGAAATAGTGGTGGATAATATTTTTGCATATAATGTTGCACTTAACATTATGCAAGATAGTGAGAATCTTGAACTCCGATCTGTCGAATAATGTCGACAAAGATATGATTGGCAAAAATGGCAAGAGTCAATTCAATCGGAATTGAAGTCACTTGCTAAAAGAGAGGTCTTTGGACCAGTAGTCCAAACACCTGCTGGTATAAAACCAATTGGTCATAAATGAGTTTTTGTACGAAAAAGGAATGATAAAAATGAAGTTGAAATATACAAGGCTCGGCTTGTTGCACAAGGATTCTCACAACGACCTGGAGTCGATTATGAAGAAACATATTTACCCGTTATGGATTCCATAACATTTCGATATCTTATCAGTTTAGCACTGCATGAAAAGCTTGTAATACATCTAATGGATGTAGTTACAACTTATCTGTACGGTTCACTTGATAATGAAATTTATATGAAAATCCCTGAAGGATTTAAAATGCCTGAAGCGAATTCAAAATCTCAGGAAATTTATTCAATTAGATTACAAAGATCTTTGTACGGTTTAAAGCAATCTGGGCGCATGTGGTATAATCGCCTTAGTGAATATTTGTTGAAAGAAGGTTACATAAATGATGTTATTTGTCCATGTATTTTTATAAAGAACATGACATCAGAATTTGTTATACTTGCTGTTTATGTTGATGACATAAATCTTGTTGGAACTCCAGAAGAGCTCCAAAAAGCAATTGAATATCTTAAGAAAGAATTTGAGATGAAAGATCTTGGAAAGACAAAACTTTGTCTTGGTCTGCAAATTGAACATTTAGCAGACGAAATCTTTATCCATCAATCTGCCTATACAAAAAGGGTATTAAAACGCTTTTACATGGACAAAGCACACCCATTAAGTACACTAATGGCAGTTCGATCACTTGAAGTGAATAAAGATTTATTCCGACCTCCAGAAAAGGATGAGGAACTCCTTGGTCCCGAAGTACCCTATCTTAGTGCAATTGGTGCACTAATGTATCGTGCTAATGCTACAAGGCCTGACATAACATTTTCTGTTAATTTACTTACAAGATATAGTTCTTTTCCTACACGGAGACATTGGAACGGGATTAAGCATATATTGCTATATTTAAAGGGAACTCTTGATATGAGTTTATTTTATTCTAACAAAGGTAGTGCAGATCTTGTTGGTTATGCAGATGCAGATTATTTATCTGATCCCCATAAAGCTAGATCTCAAACCGGGTACGTGTTTACATATGAAGGTATTATCATATCACATCGCTCCACAAAGCAATCTATTGTTGCTACTTCTTCAAATCATGCTGAAATAATAGCTATTCATGAAACAAGTAGGGAATGCATATGGTTGAGATCAATAATTTATTTTATTCGAGAAAAATGTGGTTTGGAATGTGAGAAAAGACTCAGAATTTTATACGAAGACAATGCTGCATGCATAACCCAATTGAAGGGAGGATTTATAAAAGGAGATAGAATGAAGCACATTTTACCAAAATTATTCTACACACACGATCTTCAGAAAAATGGTGACATTGATGTGCAACAAATCCGTTCAAGTGACAATCCGACAGATTTATTCACTAAATCTTTACCAACTTCAACTTTTGAGAAAATGGTATACAAGATTGGAATGCGGAGACTCAAATATTTGAAACAAGGTTTTCATTAGGGGGAGTAAAATACGCGATGTATTCTTTTTTCCTTACTAAGGTTTTTTCCCATAGGGTTTTCCTTATAAGGTTTTTAATGAGGCAACTAGCAATGCGTATTACTAAATATGTGTACTTTTTTCCTTCACTAGGATTTTTTCCACAGGATTTTTTCCTAGTAAGGTTTTAACGAGGCACAATATCTTTTAATGAACATCCAAGGGGGAGTGTTATGAAAATAATTATATTGTGGATGTCCATTTATTACTCCGCTATAGATAATTTTCCTGAACAAGATTATCCATTTAATACTCTGTTGAAATTTATCTACAAGCAGCTGATGTAGGCAGGTTGCAAGCAGCTCAATAAAATGATTTGCAGTACCTTCTTATTAAACAGACATGTTGCAAGCAGCAGTTCATGCAGACAGCTTACAAGTAACTAAAGAAAAGCCTCGCATCTGCTTCCTTTCTTCTATAAATAGAAAAGTTTTCAGTTCATTATGTACATAAGTTTCAAATTTGAATAATATATCAGTTTTTCTATAGTTGTCTTTTACTTTATTGTATTTATTTTATAATATATTGTACTTTTTGTGTCCCGATAGCTTATTGTACTTGTCGAATCCAAAAACATCGCGAATTTTCTATACAAATCATTTTGTTTTTTTCTATGCCGACCCCTAAACTTTGTACTATTCGCATTAACTCACATCTCTACCAAAAAGTTTGAAAAAGGTGACAAAACAATGAATGGAACTCCTTTTGTTCAGTTTTTTTCCTTGTCCTTCTCAAAAGTCAAGCAGCAGCCCCTTCACCATTCACTGTCTTAGATTCTTCTTCATCCCATTAATTTCCATTTCAAGCTTGTTCTTTCACCAAACACAAAAAAGAAGAATCTTTAGTAAGGTAAAGGTTCTGTTTTTAGGTATTGCCGCTGCCTCTTTATTATACATATGTTTTTAAATTTTCTGAAATTTATTTGGGTGTGGTCTATTTATCAGGTTTCTTCAGTAAAGATTCTGTTTTTCACCTATCTAGTTACTAATTTCAAGCAGAAACCTTTTTCAGAAGAAAGAAGAAGCAAGATATTTGGCGAGGTAAAGCTTCTGTTTTTCCTCAGTTTGTCTTCTTTTTGTTGTGCAGTTGACTGTGTATGTTTGTGCTTTTGAAACTGAAAGTGGGTGTAGTTTAGCCTTCTGAAACTTATTGTGTCTGGTCTATGGGTCAGGTTTAGTGTGTAAAGATTCTGTTTTTCTGAGTTTGTCCTATTAATTCTATTGTCTTTTAGCAAAGTGATTCTATTTTTTCTCTCTAGGTATTTCTGGTGTGCCACTGCTTCTTTATGTATGTGCTTTTGAAACTGAAGGTGGTTTTAGTTAATTTTCTGAAATTTGTTTGGATGAGGGTTTATATAGCCTACCCCAACTAGCTTAGAATTGAGGTGAAGTTTTTGTTGTTGTCCGGTTGGTTTATTAATTGAGTATAGATTCTGCTTTTCTTAGTTTGTAATTTTCCTCAATGGTCTTTCTGGTGTGCCACTGCCTGTATATGTGCATGCTTCTGAAACTGAAGATGGTGTAGTTAGAATTTGTGAAATTTTATTTGGTTGTGGTCTACTGATCAGGTTTCTTGTGTAAAGCTTCTGTTTTCTCAGTTTGTGCTATCATTTCAGTATTTCACCTTTCGTGAGTTAACATTTGCTCAAAGGATTAGTTTGTTTGAATTAACAAGTGCTAGTGCTTGTTGGTGAAGTAGTTGTAACCAGAAAATGTTGTTGAAGTCTTGTGGTTTGTAAATATATAGCATAATCAATGATTCTTAGGCAAAGTTCAAGTCCATAGGAAAGACCATCACTAATCTCCCAAATTAATTGGGTTACTATAAGCCTGATTTATACATATTAGATAATTTGCTTCTATAAGTCGGTCCATATGCAATCTTTGGAACATGTTTAGTACAAAGTTTCCATATCGAAATGGGCAGGCTCAATCAGATGACGAGATCAGTATTCTAATGGTGGATTGCCAAGCCTGTACATGACCTTGTATTCTGTGACTCCTGTGGTGTTATTCCATGACTAGTTTTTTTTAAGCGTTATTCCGTAACTTGTTTTAATTAGGAAACATGTTGGTTGACAGTTGGTACAAAGAGCGTCTCAGCCTGTATTAACATCAATGTTTTCGTGCAAAGAAGTGAGTTTAACCACCTATGATTTGTCTTTGTTGTTTTAATTAGGAAACATGTTGGTTGAGAGTCGGTACAAAGAGTGTCTCAGCCTGTATTAACATCAATGTTTTCGTGCAAAGAAGTGAGTTTAACCACCTATGATTTGTCTTTGTTATCATAGAATTAGGGACTTTCAGTATAGAAATTGAAGAAAAGCAAAAATGTTTCTTCAAACTATGCGGAGGAGCATAAACTAAGTACTTAGCTTGGTCCTAAATTGTTATAGCTGACGTGTATTACGTGAGATCCAACAGAAAGTAGTTTTATGTTGTTGTTTCAAGAAGCTCTTTTGTGCAGTATTCTTGATCCTTGTCTTCATATCTCTGTTGCCTTACTCCTTGTTAACCGAGCATTTCTTTTTTGTGATTACTCTGTATATTTTCTAAATGGCCACCCACTCTCCCTTTTTTGTTTCAGCAGTGCCTTGCCTATACATACGAAAGGAGAAGATAATGTGTCAGGAAATACGACATATACATTGACAACTAAAATAACTGCTAGGAATGGGAGGTTGCTGTTGCTCTTCAAGGAAGCCGCCCCAGCTTCATGGAACACCAATCTTTTACTATGTTAGTAATGATTCCGATCAGTCTACATATGGAAACATCCAACTAGCATAAGTTCTTCCAGATTTTGTCCTATTGATGCATTCACTTTCTATAACATTGTCCTTTTTGGACTTGTCTGTGCTTGCTGATATTATGATATTTCTTAAAATGATGGCTTATTGAATGTAAGTGTGTTACCTGCTAAAACAGTTCCTCAAAATATTGTACTAATAGTAAGTTCGGCTCATGCATTGTTCTATTAAGCAACATCGAAAGACCTCTACTGATTTTATATAAGGAGAAACTTGAATACTTGATTCAGTTCTTGGTTCCTTATAAACCTGAACGCAGTGATTGTATTCGTGATGAAACTCAAACTTGAAGGAAAAAGAAAGCAACTGATTTTGTATATACTGTATGCTCTCTGAAGTCATACGCATCAGTTTTACTACTTGTGTCCTCTGCAGATGGACTCGCACCTTTTTTGTTCATTGATCGCTCTTCCTAATATAACCTTTTTCCTATGGCCTTCTTTTCTTCTCAAGCTCTGACCATAGAGTTCCCGTCTTCTTTCTGCAGTTCCCACCAGCTTCTGAAGAGTATGAGTCCTTGACATCTGATGATAGCGCTGCTACTGCACTTACCTCTGGCTTCCTGGATGATTTGAACCTAGACAGATCAACACCTGACACTTACCGTGCTCCTCCTGCACCAATTCCGTTTGAAGTAGTTTTGGGGCATCCACAGTCCAGGGGTTCCGAGTTCACAGAAGAACCATTACTTCACAATAGCTATGAGAGTACTTGTAAAGATATTAAGCAATCTGATTGCAAAGCTGAAACAGAATTTCTTCTTGCCTCCCTAAAGAAAACAGGGATTGGCCTTGTAAAATCAAATCCACCTATTATTCAATCAGCTGACGAAGAGGATGTTTGTCCCACATGTCTTGAAGGTATATACAATGGACATTTTTGGAGAGGCGACTTCACTTTTGCCCTCCTCCGTACCTTTTGCTTTTTTAATCAACCTGTTTGTGATTGGCTTATAGTCTTGGTGTCTATCCTTTGCACTTGTTTTGCAGAATATGATGCTGACAATCCAAGAATAGTTGCAAAATGTAACCACCATTTTCATCTTTCATGCATTCTTGAGTGGATGGAAAGAAGTCAAACATGCCCAATATGCAATCAGGTCCACTTTGTTTTCCTTCTCTTCTACCCACCCCCTTCTTTTCCTCTTTCTACCTTCCACTGTTTGGTCATCATTTTTCCAAGATGTATATGAGGAAAAGGATGGAGTTTCTCTTGATTCACATTACCGCTCTTCATTATATTTTTCATTTGACAACGAACCACGTTCATCCTTTCTTTTTATCATTAATTTTGTCGCTGAGATCCATAAAATGAGCAATTGCTGATTTTCTTGATGCAGGATATGATTTATGAACACCTATGAAACTTTTGTAACCGAACTTGATTGGTCATTGTCTATACCTGCCTACAGAAGCAGCACAAACACATGGCCGTTATTTTTCACTTGGAGGCTTGGCCTGTGTTCACTTATAAAATGTAAATTCTCAATGTATATGAAGCTTATGTTAGTAAATCCTACCCTTGAAGATGAATTGATGAACGCAGGCTGCATGTATGCTGAAGGGAGCTAATCACAGCCAAAGAACAGAAAGATTTGATGTCTGGAAAATTAAATTCTGAACACATGCTTTTAGTCATGGCTTCTGAGTTCGAAGTGTTGTACCTGTACAACTCTTCTTTTGTAATCTTATGTTCAATTGCTGTACAGATTCTACTGTCAAAGATAATGGCAGTGGCATATTCCTCAAGTTTTATGGGCACATTTGATGATCCTGGGTCTCGTCTCTTATGGATAATTCCGTTTTCCCCTGCTTAGAACCGAAATAGTACTCCCTCCATCTCCTTTTATTTCCTTATTAGTGTATTTTATAAAGATTGACACCTTTCAATATTTCCTTAATAGGAAGCATTCATAGTTATATAGATGTTATTGCACTGCAAGTTCTACAACTACACAAATGTTATTATTATTTAAGATCACATATCTATTAAAGTTTGTGCTAATTTAAACTGAATCTTTTTTAAGCGGAAGGAAGGAGTAATAAGTAAATTGTCAGTCATCCGTTAGTCTTCACTACCAATGCACGATTCCTGATGGCAAAAATAGGATGCTGTCTAGATTTTAGGTTTGAAATTCACCTACAGCACTTGGTCTGAGTTTATATCTTCTCCGCCTTAATCGGTCGAAGTACCTGCGACTGTGAGCCTATCTGCTCCCGCTATAATTTGCTTGTCTGTCGGACATATCGTCCGAAAAGAAGTACTGTATAAATAAGAAATTCTGTCGAGATATACAAATTTCTGTTCTCATTTCTTGAAAACTTGCTGAAGTAGTATAAAAGTTCCTTCATTTTATTGAACATAAATCTGTATATCTCGACAGAATTTCTTAGATAAGTTGTCCGTGGCCACGTCTTTTAGACCCATACGTTAATCCAGCGATCAATTATTTTTGAGTCGAACCTTGAGGATTTTGCTTGAATATTTTTAAAGCTGAGATTTAATTAGACTGCAGTTTGAATTGCAAACAAGGGATAAACACAGCTTTTAAGTGATATGTGTTGATAATAAAAGAAAGTGAATCATCTCCTTTTCTTTTTTCACGGGTGAAATAAATTAAGACAGAATGTCATCGGCCAGGGCACTTTTTGAAAAAGTATATGAGAGATTGATAAAGACTTATAAATGTTGATTGGCTTAATGATATGAAGTTAAAAATTGAGATAATTATTGAAAAAAAAAATTTCTATCAATAAGTGACAAAAGTCATTTTTGTTATAAAATAAAAATTGTAAAGTAAATAAATCGAAGACAAGTATATATAGAGAGATATATTATTCAAACTTCATGTACATAATGAACTGAAAACTCTTCTATTTATAGAAGAAAGGAAGCAACTGCAAGGCTTTTCTTTAGCTGCTTGTAAGCTGTCTGCATGAACTGCTTGCAACCTGCCTGTTTAATAAGAAGCTGCTGCAAATAATTTCATTGAGCTGCTTGCAACCTGCCTGCATCAGCTGCTTGTAGATAAACTTCAACAAAGTACTAAATGGTGATCTTCTTTAGAAGATTATCTATAGCGGAGTAATAAATAGATATCCACAATATAATTATTTTCATAACACTCCCCTTGGATGTTCATTAAAAGTGCCTCGTTAAAACTTTACTAGGAAAAATCCAGTGAAAAAAATCCTAGTGAAGGAAAAAGAGTACACATATTTAGTAATACACATTTCTAACTGCCTCATTAAAAACCTTATAAGGAAAACCCTATGGGAAAAAACATCAGTAAGGAAAAAAGAATACATCACGTATTTTACTCCCCCCGATAAAAATCTTGTTTCAAATATTTGAGTCTCCGCATTCCAATCTTGTATTCTATTTTCTCAAAAGTTGAAGTTGGTAAAGATTTAGTGAATAAATCTGTCGGATTGTCACTTGAACGGATTTGTTGCACATCAATGTCACCATTTTTTTGAAGATCGTGTGTGTAGAATAATTTTGGTGAAATGTACTTCGTTCTATCTCCTTTTATAAATCTTCCCTTCAATTGGGCTATGCATGCAACATTGTTTTCGTATAAAATTGTGGGTCTTTTCTCACATTCCAAACCACATTTTTCTCGAATAAAATAAATTATTGATCTCAACCATACGCATTCCCTACTTGCTTCATGAATAGCTATTATTTCAGCATGATTTGAAAAAGTAGCAACAATAGATTGCTTTGTGGAGCGCCATGATATGATAGTACCTCTATATGTAAACACGTACCCGGTTTGAGATCTAGCTTTATGGGGATCAAATAAATAACCTACATCTGCATAACCAACAAGATATGCACTATCTTTGTTAGCATAAAATAAACCCATATCAAAAGTTCCCTTTAAATATCGCAATATATGCTTAATCCCGTTCCAATATCGCAGTGTAAGAGAAGAACTATATCTTGCTAGTAAATTAACAAAAAATGCTATGTTAGGTCTTGTAGCATTAGCAAGATATATTAGTGCACCAATTACACTAAGATAGGGTACTTCAGAACCAAGGAGTTCCTCATCCTCTTCTGGAGGTCGGAACAAATCTTTATTCACTTCAAGTGATCGAACAACCATTGGCGTACTCAATGAGTGCGCTTTGTCCATGTAAAAGCGTTTTAAGACCCTTTCTGTATAAGCAGATTGATAGATAAAGATCCCGTCTGCTAAATGTTCAATTTGCAGACCAAGACAAAGTTTTGTCTTTCCAAGATCTTTCATCTCAAATTCTTTCTTAAGATATTCAATTGCCTTTTTGAGCTCTTCTAGAGTTCCAACAAGATTTATGTCATCAACATAAACAGCAAGTATGACAAATTCTGAAGCCATTTTCTTTATAAAAATATATGGACAAATAACATCATTTATGTAACCCTCTTTCAGCAAATATTCACTTAGGCGATTATACCACATGCGCCCAAATTGTTTTAAACCGTACAAAAATCTTTGTAATCTGATTGAGTACATTTCCCGAGATTTTGAATATGTTTCAGGCATTTTAAATCCTTCAGGGATTTTCATATAAATTTCATTATCAAGTGACCCGTATAGATAAGCTGTAACCACATCCATTAGATGTATTTCAAGCCTTTCACGTAAGGCTAAACTGATGAGATATCGAAATGTTATGGCATCCATAACTGGTGAATATGTTTCTTCATAATCGACTCCAGGTCGTTATGAGAATCCTTGTGCAACAAGGCGAGCCTTGTATCTTTCAACTTCATTTTTATCATTCCCTTTTCGCACAAAAATCTATTTATGACCAACTGGCTTTATACCAGCAGATGTTTGGACTACTGGTCCAAAGACCTCTCTTTTAGCAAGTGACTTCAATTCCTATTGAATTGACTCTTGCCATTTTTGCCAATCATATCTTTGTCGATATTATTCGACAGATCGGGGTTCAAGATTCTCACTATCTTGCATAATGTTAAGTGCAATATTATATGCAAAAATATTATCCACCACTATTTCGGATCGATTTAAATTAATCCCATCACCAGTAGAACTTATTAAAAGTTCCTCACTCACTTGAGTCTCGGGTTCATTGATTTCTTTAGGAATCTCAGAACTAATCAGATATTGGGTCTCTTCAGGAGATCCCTTCATAATATCATTTCGATCATTTGTCGATTTTCTTTTTCTAGGATTTCGATCCTTAGAACCCAGAGGCTTACCACGCTTCAGGCATTTTTTAGGTTCACTAGCTCTCATGCTAGTAGATGATCCTGCCGGGACATTAATTCGGATAGGAATATTCTCTGCGGGGATATGTGACTTAATTATCTTTTTCAAATCAGTAAATGCGTCTGGCATTTGATTTGCTATATTCTGTAAATGGATGATCTTTTGGACCTCCTGATTACATATAGGGGTACGTGGATCAAAGTGAGATAATGATAAAACTTTTCACACAATTTCTCTTTTGATTTCCTTTTTCTCTCCCCCTAATTGTGGAAAATTTGTTTTATTAAATCGACAATCTGCAAATCGAGCAGTAAATAAATCTTCCGTCAATGGTTTAAGATAGCGAATAATAGAGGATGATTCAAACCCAACATATATTTCTAACATTCTTTGCGGGTCCATCTTACTGCGCTGTGGTGGTGCTACTGGCACATATACAACACATCCAAAAATTTATAGATGGGCAATATTTGGTTCATGAATAAAAACTAATTGTGACGGAATATATTTATTATAATGTGTCGGTCTGAGACGGATAAGTGATGTTGCGTGCAAGATAGCATGGCCCTAAACAGTAGTGGGCAATTTTATTTTCATAAGTAGTGGTTTTGTTATCAACTGCAGGTGTTTAATAAATGATTCTTCAAGGCCATTTTGAGTATGAACATAAGTTACAAGATGTTCAACTTTTATCCCAACTAATAGACAGTAATCATCAAAAGCTTGAGATGAGAATTCTCCAACATTATCAAGGCGAATAGCCTTTATAGGATAATCTGGGAATTATGCCCTTAATTGAATTATTTGGGCTAATAACTTTGCAAACGTCAGGCTGCGAGATGATAGTAGGCACACATGAGACCATCTTGAAGATGTATATATTAGGACCATAAAATATCTGAACAACTCACTTGGTGGATAAATAAGTCCACATATATCCCCATGTATACGCTCTAAAAAGGCAGGAGACTCAATGCCAACCTTCATTGGTGATGGTCTAGTGATCGTTTTGCCTTGATAACAAACATCACAAGAAAATTCTTCATTTATAAATATCTTCAACTTCTTTAATGGATGCCTACTCGAATTTTCAGTAATTCGTCTCATCATTATTAATCCAGGATGACACAAACGGCCATGCCAAAGTACAAAAGTATTTGAATAAGTAAACTTTCGGTTTACGATAGAGTGTGCTTCAACTTTACTAATCTTTGAATAGTATAAGCGAGAAGATAAAGTTGGCAACTTTTCTACAATGCACTTCTGGCCAGAAACATTCTTTGTAATACAAAGATATTCCATATTCATTTTATCTATCGTCTCAACATGATACCTATTTCGGAGGATATCCATAAAACTCAACAAGTTTCTTCGGGACTTGGAGGAGAATAATGCATTGTTTATAATAAGTTTTGTTCCCTTAGGCAGAAATACAGTAGCTCTTCCGGAGCCTTCAATCAAACTTATATTACTAGAAATTGTAGAAATATTTACTTTTTCCTTATGCAAATAAGAAAAGTATTTCTGATCTTTGAATATGACATGAATTGTTCCACTATCAATTACACAAATATCTTCATGATTGGTCTTTGATCCAAACATAATTTAAGGATTATCGATATTCTTCAAAATGACATAAACAAAATAAATATGATAGTAAATATTATTATCAAAGCATAAATTTTATTTATGTACAACTATTACATAACCATACTATCTACTACAAACAACAAAAATTAAAATATTTATATCTCTACAGATTCATCACCGATCACATGACTTGTTTCTCCTTTCGGGAGTGCAAAGTAATCAGCTACATCTAAATGCGTGAAGTCTATATTATCTTCAGAAATAAAATTTGCTTCAGCATTTTTCTCAATCTTCTTCAGGGAGGCTTGATACAGCTCGACCAGGTGCTTTGGCGTACGACATGTACGTGACCAGTGCCCTTTTCCTCCACATCTATAGCATGCATTTTCTGCGTTTGCTGCTTGTACCGCTTCATACTTTTGTTCCTTCCTTTTCCACTGCTGGTGGTGGGGATGGTTCTTTGGTGCATTATTATTACCATGATTAGTGTTTCTTCCCCGACCACGACCATGATCACGACTGGGGCCACGTCCTCTTCCACGCTTAGCTTGGTGGAAGTTCGTCTCATTCACCTCAGGGAATGGACAAGAACCAGTAAGTCAGCTTTCATGGTTTTTCATTAATAGCCCATTATGTTGCTCGGCTACAAGAAGATGTGAGATAAGTTCAGAATACTTTTTGAATCCCATCTCTCGATATTGTTACTGCAAGAGCATGTTCGAGGTATGAAAAGTGGTGAAAGTTTTCTCCAACATATCATGATCAGTAATATTATCACCACATAATTTTAATTGGGAAATAATTCTGAACATAACAGAATTATACTCACTGATAGATTTAAAATCTTGTAACCTTAAATGAGTCCAATCATATCGTGCCTGTGGAAGAACGACTATCTTCAAGTGGTCATATCCATCTTTCAAATTATCCCACAGTATGACTGGATCTTTAACAGTAAGATATTCCATTTTCATGCTCTCATCAAGGTGATGGCGTAGGAATATCATTGCTTTGACACGGTCTTGGTTTGATGCCTGATTTTTGTCCTTGATATTGTCTGTCAGACCCATCGCATCAAGATGAATTTCGTCATCAAGCACCCAAGACATGTAGCTTTTGCCCGATATATCCAGGGCTACAAATTCAAGTTTAGAAAGATTTGACATTATTTAGAAAAAGAAAGTTCGTACCTATGATACTTTCAAAGTATTTGCTCGAGATAGCAGAGTCTCGTGCTGATAACGTGTTATAAAATAAAAACTGTAAAGTAAATAAACCGAAGACAAGTATAGAGAGAGATTGATATATTATTCAAATTTCAAACTTATGTACATAATGAACTGAAAACTCCTCTATTTATAGAAGAAATGAAGCAGTTGCGAGATTTTTCAGGAATCAGCTGCAAGACTTTTCTTTAGCTGCTTGTAAGCTGTCTGCATGAACTGTTTGCAACCTCCCTGCTTAATAAGAAGCTGCTGCAAATCATTTCATTGAGCTGCTTGCAACCTGCCTGCATCAGCTGCTTGTAGATAAACTTCAACATCGTACTAAATGAATAATCTTTTTCAGGAAGATTATCTATAGCGGAGTAATAAATAAACATCCACAATATAATTATTTTCATAACAGTCTCAAATTTTTCAGTGAAAATATTTTTTGATAACTAATACTACTACAAAATAATTTATTTGCTGAAAAATAGTTTTTGTCCTACCCAAAACACAGCGTCGTGTGGGATAAAGAGAAGTCAATATGATGATTCCAAAAGTTTGAGTAGCCCAAGAAAATGAATCCCAAAGGAACTCTGTTACATCAATATTGGCGTCTCAAAGCTGTAATCCAAACAAATCTTTTTGGATTACGTAATAAGTATATGTGATGTGTGACATGGAATCACAATCACCAAAAGTCCAACTCAAATTACATTATTCATCCGTTTCATTAATAATTTGTTTTACTAAGCGCAGAATTTAAGAAAAATAAAGATTTTTAAAATTTATAATCCTAAATAATTTAAAAAGGGGCTCAGCAAGGGCGACCCAACCTCATCGAAGGCCTAAAACAAAATCTTAATAAGAGGCCCTAAAGCAAGGCCTTAATATATATATATATATAAAAAATTTAATGAGCATCGTTTTTAAAAAAAATAGACAAGTGAGTATGTGAAATTAAAAAAAAATGAGAACTTAGTTTTATAAAATACAGAAAATTAAATGAATTTAACGTTGATTGCATCACAACTGAAATGAGAGAACCCAGAAAACATAAGTGACTCCTTTTTTTTAGTAAGTCCCTTTCTATATTTGGTAACAATTCAACTTTATGTTTTTCTTTTTACCATTAATGAGATGATTTCTAGCCCAAAAACTTTTATGATTTATTTAAGATTACAAGTTTCAAAAGCCTTCCTTTATTTCATAAAATCCATGTCCAGTCAAATACTTTCATATAAATTGGGACGGAGAGAGTATAATTTATGTAAGAAAAATAAATAATAAGTTAGATTATTAGATATAGTTACGTGACCAACTAATGAATAGAGAAATATAATTAAGTAAAAAAGTAAAATAAAATTGACAAAAAACTATTTTAGTTATATTAATTAGAGGAAGAAATCGAGTTATTAAAAATTAATATGACAATAAAGAAATAAATTTATCAATAATAAAAGATAATTATATAAATAATATACTACTATATATAGAGAATACTAGTAATTTTGGGGCCCCTTAAATTTTTGGGGACTAAAGCAAGTGTTTTACTTGCTTTAGGGTTGGGCCGCCCCTGGGTTCATAGTATTTGTGTGATTATAAAAGCTTCTCATTAAGGGTAAAATTATAAATTTAAGCAAACTTGTTCTAAATTTAGAAAGAGGTCATTCTTTTTTGAACGGACCAAAAAAGAAATAGATTTAGATAAACTGGAACGGAGATAATATCATGTATTTTAGTTACGTTTCAAAGTTTCAATTCTTACGTTACTTATAATCATATAAATATACATTTTGTCCATTTAGTCAGCGTTTGGGAGGAGTATTCCCTTTGAATTATTGTTCGAATATTGTCTTGAATAAAATCTTTTTTTCCTTTCCAAAAATCAGGTGATTCTTGGTCCAATTGAAATATTTTCTCTACAATTTCATTTGTTTTTTGTTGCATCGACCCAACCAGCGCAATAATTAATTGAGGAAAAGCGCAAAACCATACATGATTTTTGACTTTATATTCAAAGTCATACATATTCTTTCACATGGATCATTAATAGTACATTTACTTTAACAAAGTGGTGCACTTTTAGTTATAACACTGAAAAAATCCAAAAACATATATTATCTTTGGCTTTAGACTCAAAGTCATACATATTCTTCCACATGGAGCACTAATAGTCCATTTACTTTAACAAAGTGATGCACTTTTAGTCATATCACTAAACATATTTTAATTTTTAACAAAAATCTAAGATCTGACAAAATATCTGTTCTCTTTATTTTCTTGTTTACCGAAAGAAATAAAGATGACAGATTTATCCAGATAGTAAATAGTAAATATACATAGAATTTATTTACTATTTATCTATTTACTATACGTAAAATATACATTTTACTAAGAAATGTTAAACACCGTTAATTTTTATTTGCAATGATTTTTATCTAGATAAATAGTAAATAAATTCTATGTATATTTACTATTTTCTATCTAGATAAATCTGTCATCTTTATTTTTTTCGGTAAACAAGAAAATAAAGGGAACAAATATTTTGTCAGATCTTAGATTTCTGTTAAAAAATAAAATGTGTTTAGTATTATGACTAAAAATGCACCACTTTGTTAAACTAAATAGACTATTAGTGCTCCATGTGAAAGAATATGTATGACTTTGAGTCTAAAATAAAAGATAATGTATGTTTTTGGGTTTTTTTTCAGTGTTATGACTAAAAGTGCATCACTTTGTTAAAGTAAATATACTATTAGTGCTCCATGTAAAAGAATATGTATAACTTTGATTCTAAAGTTAAAGATAATTTATTGTTTTGATTTTTTCCTCATAATTAATTAAATTTAGATTGAGCTATGTAAATATCGTCTTAGTGATGTTAAGTTTTACTATAATCAATGCATATCAACTTGTATAATATCAACAATTTGGTGATAGCCAACGCCAAATATCAGTCTCTAAACATGAATTAGTTCCCGCTGGACAGACTTCTTATGACGTTTTCAAGCTAATTGACAATAATAAGAAAACGACAAAAAGAACATAAAAAATGTGTGAAAACAATAAATATTAAAACAAGTTCTACACCACTAAGAGTTAGTGGTGAAACAAATGAATTTTCTACTTTCTTAATTTAAAATTTTCGAATTTGAGTCCTGCGAATAATAATAATAAAAATAAATATTTTTTAAATAAGTCTTATGCTATACGAAATCAAATTTATAGATACCAGAAAGTGAGTGTTGATCACCAAGCGAGAAACCAAATACAAGGTCACATAAAATTGAAGGAAAAATAGAAACAACGAAGTAAAAAACACTTCGAGAATTGACCAACTGTTTAGATTGCTGCCTTTCATCCCAGACACGTGTTAAGTTTAATTTTCAGAAGCTCTTTCCTTCATTTCCTCGGACACGAGCCGCCTACCTCTCCACTCTCCAATAAAAAATAAAATTAAAAAAAAAATAAGATAAAGAAAATTCTTCTGGTTTGATCATGGCAAAATCAAATATATTCTAGTGAGAATTAAGTGAAAACTCACTTATAGAATATTTATTTTACATTATAGTGGTGTGAGATTCAAATTTCATCCTACTCTCTGCTCTTTTAATCTACCCCCCCCCCCCCCCCCCAAAAAAAAAAAAAAAGAAAAATCAAACAAAATACATTATCTAATTAATTTAGGTGACCGTCTCATGTTTAAAAGTTATATACTAAAACATACAACTACGAGCAGCATTTGATTGATGTTTCGTAATATCTGGTAACTAGGAAATTTGTCACATATCAGTTACAACATATTACAAAGTCCATATTTGTCAACCCTATTTTAATCCTATTGAAAACTGAGACATTAAGACGTCTAGGGAAACTGATTTATTAAATATAAACATCATTGTTTCATCTAGAAGCAATTGGAAGTGTTAAAATATACCTCGAGAAGCATATCGGTCAAAGGTTTCACCAACTTTGCCAATACCTAATTGTTGCTTTTGCTACTTTTAAACACACAAGTTTTCTATGAAAACGCATGGCCAGCTACTCTTTTATATTTTAGTTTCCATTAATTTTTCCTATCTTTTATATAAGAAATGTTTTCTCTTTGGAACTTGTAGCCCTGAGCACAAAGCATTCCGCATTTACGCAGGGCTCACGATAGTGTTGCATCCCAAGTGATGTAATGCAGATAATCCACCATAATCTAAGCATTGATGACTTCTTCTATGGCTCGAATTTCGTGACCAATAGATCACATGCCGAGGCGAATCTAGAACTTTTATGGTCCGACTTTGGCCACACTAGTGAAATTACATCAACGACCTCGTTCCTATTTGGCCCTATAATTTTCCCTCCAAAACAGAATACTATTAAATATGGAGAGCTTCTTCCTATTCCCAAGCATTGAGCAGCGTGAAATCATCCATGTTCACATACGGAGGAAGCTGAAAGGTCTTTACTTTCATTGTATTTTATGTGTATCGCAAATTATTGTATTTAAAAAAAATACGGTATACGATCACATTAACAGTTAGAATCCTTATCTTTTTCTTCCTTAATCTAAAAATGAATTCAAACCTAGAAAATTTGGCGATGCAAGAAAACATGAATCCAAATGAACATAACACAAATACAACAACCATGAATATGAACCAATATGATAGGTTTGATCGAGTTAGGGGCGAGTTGTACAGATCTTTAGGGATGACATCGGACGACAGTTTGTTGAATGAATATGAATGGGTCGATGTTGATTCTCACGGCAGTTTCAACAATGCTGTGCACTTAGATGATGATGATGAAGAACCCGATGGAGAATATTATGGAGAAGATGACAATGATGAGGAGCCGTTTTTAGGAAATAATTTAGAGCTATATGATGTTGATCAGGAAATAGAGAATGATTTCACTGAAGAGGATGTGGTTGTTGGTCCAATCTCCGGAATGAGATATAGAGATATAGATTCTTTGTTTGCATTCTACAAAGAACATGCACGATTGAAAGGATTCTCTGTCGTCAAAAGAAGTTCTAACAAGAAGGGACACTGCCAGGTATATAACTTATTGGTGTGATAGGGCTAGGATTCGCAAAACTAAGTTTACCACCAAGAGTAACAATTGTAAAGTAGGCTCACTGCTATTTTGGATGATTCTGGTTGTTGGCGCGTCTATAAGGTCGTTCACGATCACAATCATGATTTGCTCCCTTCCATATTGCGCTTGATGGCTGGACATAGGTCCGTTTATGATTCTTTGAAGAGGGATCTTGCAGCTCACGATCGATCTGGCATTAGACCCTCCAAGAATATTAGACTTGCTGAGGTTCAACGTGGTGGACCGCAAAATTTGGGTTGCACTCTAAAAGATTGTAGAAATTTTATATTAAAGAGTTGGAGTTTTGGAATGCAAGAAGGGGACGCACAGTCATTGCTCAACTGTTTTCATGAAATGCAGGTAAAGGATAAAGAGTTTTTCTATTCAATACGCGTTGATAATATTGGTAGTCTGCGAAATGTGGTATAGGTGCATTCATATTGTAAGGCGGCGTATGAGCAATTCCATGATGTGATATGTTTTGATACGACGTACCTTGTGAATCGATATAATATGCCATGTGCTACATTTTTTGGCATCAATCACCATAGACAGTCCATCTTACTGGGATGTGCTCTCATGTCTCATGAAGATATCGATAGTTATAAATTGATTTTTAAAACTTGGCTTGAGGCCATGATAAATGTTCATCCAGATGCTATCATAACTGACCAGTGTCTAAGCAATAAGCCATCCACTGCTGAAGTGAGCCACATACAATACATATGTTTTGTATTTGGCATATATTTTCAAAGTTGCCTTTTTACTTAAGTGGTGTTCGTCCTTCTAAAATTGCACGTGGAGAATTTAAATCCGTGGTCTTTGATAGCATTACTGTTGAAGTTTTTGAGAGAAAATGGACAGAATATATTGCAAAGTATAATTTTCGTACAAGGAATTGGTTCAACAAACTTTACTCTGAGAAGAAAAAATGGGTTCCTGTGTACCTTGATGTGTATTTTTGGGCTGGTATGCTATCTATGCAAAGAAGTGAGGGGATGCATACATTCTTTGATGGATATATTACCCATCAAAGCACTCTTAGGATATTTGTTTACTAGTATTGTCACGACCCAAAATCACAAGTGTCACAAAATCACAAATAACTTCTAGAACATACCCTCAGTTTGCCAGTAGGAGATTTGATCGTTCCACCTATTCAGGGCCCAATCAGAGTTCCAGGGCCTCTAGTTCTCAGTATAGGGGTGAGTCAAGTCAGATGAGTCCACCCTTGCCATGATGTGGTCAGTGTGGTAAGCATCATGCCGAACAGTGCCTTGTAAGGTTGGGTGTTTGTTATACTTGTGGTTATCCAGGCCACGTTATGAGAGATTGTCCGACGAGAGGTGGTGTAGGTATAGTTCAGCCAGCGAGATCTGTATCCAGTTCGTCATCATCAGTACTCCCCCCGGTCAAGGTTCACAGGCACCGGCTGGTCGTGGTAGAGGCAGAAGTGGAGCATCTAGCTCGAGCGGTCCTCAGAACCGTATCTATGCCTTAGCGGGTCAACAGGATCGTGAGTCATCACCTGATGTTGTTATAGGTCCAAAATCCGGTGTCACAAGTGCATGAGCATTTACTAAGGAGTACAATAATAATACAACATATGTCTGGAATGTAAATAAGACAGGATAGAGTAAATGGTACGATGGAGACTATGTGGGCTGCGATACGTAGCCTGGAATGCAGCTCACCATAAAGTCTCCTCAACAGTTGCACCTACGCGCCAAGATGAACACCAACCTGTCAGATCCTGCACATTTAGTGCAGAAGTATAGCATGAGTACGTAAATCAACGCGTACCCAGTAAGTATCTAGCCTAACCCCGAAAAAGTAGTGATGAGGGGTTGACATCGACACTTACTAGAGGTCCAATAAAGCAATATGATAAATCATAAGCAGATATGAAGCACAACAACAATAATGGGGTAAAACTGTAAGTTACATAATCTTTCATAAATTCCTTTTAAAGATCAATTTTTTTAAGTCTCGTATTCTATCTCAACAACTCAGATTTATCAAGTGCCAGTATCAAACGGATAAGGAATACCATATAAAATGTCAGGCATCGATGGAAGAATAATCTCGCAAATATTCGGACGACTAGCGAGATAATACACGATTATGCCAAAGTCGTACGGCTCGATCCAGAATAATGTGTACACTGCTGAGGGTCAAGCGACACGAACCATAGATGCATCTATTATACTGCCGAGGCGTTCGGCCCGCTCCACAAGAAAGGAAAAAACTTATCGAACTACGAGTCACATATTTACAACACAAATATAGGTGCATAATAATAAATATACCCCTTTACGTTTATCAAATATCTTGGCAACAACTCAAGGTGATAAAGCTCGGCCTAATATATTTATATGTTTCTAAATCAATTTCAATTATTATTTCAATTAATTAAGCTAGAAAAATGAGTCCAAACAATTAAAATATTACATGATAAAGTCCTAAGTCTATCCGGACATAAACATGCTTTAGTTACGTACGGACTCTCGTCACCTCGTGCGCGTGTAGCACCCACAACTAGTAGCACATAATAATTACATCTCTTAAGGGGTAGTTTCCCCCTCACAAGGTTATACAAGAGACTTACCTCGCTCCGAAGTTCCATAACCGGCTCCCGCGCCTCTCTAACACCTCAAATCAAAGCCCATCGATATGAAACTAGTCAAACAATGTGCAAACAAATAAAAATACACTCTAATACTCATAATTAATCAATTCATAACAATTTTTAACTTCACTCGAAAAGTCAACAAAGTCAACCCTGGGGCCCACGTACCTGAATTCCGAAAATTATTAAAAATAAATATTACCCATAACTCATATGGTCTATATCCAAAAAATTATCCAATTTCGTTCATGAATCGACCCTCGAATCAAGGATTTACCATTTCTCAACTTTGGGGCTCAAAATCCCAATTTCTACAATTCAAATACGGATAAAAATAATAACAAACTAAAATACTCATATAGAAACATCAAAATAAAGGTAATATATTTACCTCCTTGTTGAGTCGAGAACAACGCCACGAATATCACCTCAAACGGAGCTGTAGAACTCAAGATATGCCCAAAATACTAAATTTCTCGGTTTAAAACATTGTTGAGATGATTTTTCTTCATCGCCTTCGCGGGAGACCTTCACGTTCACGAAGAGCAATTTTTCGCGTTGACTGGTCAACCTAGAAATCCTTCTTCTCGTTCGGGGAACCTCTCTCGCGTTCGCGAAGAACAAAGCTTCGCACCAGAAACCAGCAATTTTGTCCGACACGGAAATGGGCATAACTCTCTCATACGACATTGGAATTCGACGATTGTTGTTGCTATGGCTCCGTAATTACGATACCGATCTAATGGTTTAATTCAATCACAAATAAAAGGTCATTGGATCTATATATTATCCTTTATACCCAAGAAAACAATGCTGAAACATCAAATAAGAGCGCGACACAACCCAAACACACCCGAGGCCCCCGAGACCCCGCCCAATTACACAAACCAGTCCCAAAACATAAGAGGAACCTGCTCGAGGCCTCAAATCACACCAAAAAATATTAAAATTATGAATCGACGATCGAAACCTTTCTTTAAACATTCAAATATTCAAACTTCGACGAATGCGTCTGATTCATACTTAAACATTCCGGAATGACACCAAACTTTACGCACAAGTCACAAATCACGACACGAACCTATTCCAAGGCTTGGAACCTCAAACGCTTCGATAAAACCAAAGTCCACTTCAAATCTAACTTAAGAAATTCTAAAACCTTTAAAATGCCAACTTTCCATATTAAGTGCCGAAATGCCCCCGGACGACCCGATACTCAATACGAATATACGCACAAGTTCAGAATCATCATACGAACCTATTGAAACCTTCAAATCCTAATTCGGAGATCATTTACTCAAAAGTCAAACCTTAGTCAACTCTTTCAACTTAAAGCTTATGAATTTAGAATGTTCTTTCCAAATCAACTCCGAATTTCCCGAAATTCAATTCCAACCACACGTACAAGTCATAATACCTAAAGTGAAGCTACTCAAGGCCTCAAACCGCCGAATGACGTGCTAGAGCTCAAAACGACCGGTCGGGTCGTTACATTCTTCCCTACTTAAACATACGTTCGTCCTCGAACGTGCCAAGAACCGTTCTGGAGTTGTCCAAAATCACTGTTCAACACCTCGTGCAGCTACCCGTTACACTACAACCCATGTGAGCACATTAGCTCGAGCCAGACTGAAGATCCTCCCTATAACCTTAGCTAACAAGCCTTAGAACCAAATTCCAACATCCAGAATTCTCCACGAGACTCGATTTGTTTTAACATACGAACACCGCATCAATCACTACACACTATACCAAAACATGATCATGTACCTATGCTGAAATCACACCATGCACCACATAAGTCTTTTGCCCATAATAACATCATCCGACCATAATAGCTGCAATTTCACGAATCTGATGCCCGTAATACACCCCATAACACATATAAGCCATGTTCCAATTCTCGTAATACTGCCACGATAAAAGAGATGTGTAGAAACTCATAACCACATACCGAATCAATAACGCATGAAGTCTCTCCTTCTGACAAGAACCATTACCTCATTCTGAACTGAATAACGATATTTTCTCTTTCATATACCCTACATAACTTCGATCGCACTAATCTCATGTCCAATGACCTCGTCTCACCCAGTACAAGATGCTCGTGCAATAAGTTGCCTCAAACACCATCTAAAATCTCATACAATGCCATCAAAGTGCCAACTAGCTACAACTCGAATGTGACACATAAGGAAAAACGAACTCTGGAAAAGAACTACCCAGCCCGCGTAACAAATAAAACAGCCAAAAAGAGGCTACGAATCTTTCTCAGAGAATGAGAAAATAAATACACAGAAATAAGTATCGGGAACCATACCCAACATCTCACTGTTGCGGCGTACAACCCAATCCACACATGATACCATTGCACCGTGCAACCTGATCCAAACAACAGACTAGTGGTGGCGTGCCACCCAATCCACACATAATAATAAAAAAGGAAATACCCATTAATCTATAATGCTTATACCTACGAAATACCTGAATATCATCCAAAAGCACGCCAAGTGTATAAATATGACTCTAGGGAGACGGATAACGCCATGCGCCACAAAATGCGAGTTCGACTAAGGTGCAATAACGACAAGCTACATAGGACAAAAACACCCGTGCGAATAATCAAGCCGTCTCACAACCCACATGGCATAGTATTGTATTACATAGGATAACTGACGACAGGAATAACATTTAACACCCAAAGACTCCTCCATAAACAGTGCTATGCTGAATGAACACATCCGACCTGACGTAGAGCATACATTCATATTAGATCTACTTGCGGAACTCAAAACGATTACGATCATCCCATAGTGGGCCAATAACCTTCAAGAATCCACAATGACCCTATTCATGACACATAAGAGTAACCATCAAATTCGGAACAAACCCCCACAGTCTGCAACCAAAGAAATAGAGCGCCTCTTAGTCATAATCCCTCCCATATGTGACTGTATTAAAATCTCCATACCTGATTTAAGTTTCAAACAATCGGATGACTAACACGTCCCAATTATACGATCTTCCCATGGTATATACTCCCATAACCTTCCGTACTAGGCTAGTAAAATCTGAACGTTAATGGCCATCGACTATGCTATGTCTATAATACTGACCAAGCATCCGCATTTCAATACACAAAGCCTCTTACACAAGATACCGTTCTCAGGTGACACTAAATAAAATGCCAGCTTACCCTGAACATCTGAATTCTTCCCTACTCATCCGAGCTTGTGACATTCTTATTAACATCGAGCCGCAACCTTGATCCTCAACTTCCAATTCTCATGCCGCTCATCGCACCTATCATGTCGCTACGCGAGAGTACAAGAATTCATTATAACCCCTGAACTACTAGTAGAATAAACACTTCATTGGCTAGAAACCTTTCACTTAACTCATTTAAGAAGAACCATTGCAATACACAACTGAATTCCCATAACCTTAGAAAATACAAACCTTAAGTCGTGGTCTAAACTGCCATAACTCTTCCGGAATCCATTTACACAACAAGGCCATTTGAATCAAATACCTCCCAAATCAATCAAATTATGGTGGCTGTCAAGCCCGTACGTACAACCACAAACTACATGTATAACTTAACACGCCGAAGGAACTGATCATTGCCACAATCATGCTGATTCAACCATTACTAACCGACCCAACTTCTTCCAATTTACTCTTGACTTTCCTTAGAAATAATAATATCTCCATTCAAAACATAATGTAACCCAACAACGCTCATCCCGAGTGACCCAATTTACGAGACCACATCGTCTCAATACCCATAAACCATCTCATACCCTCCTTATGCTCACAACAACACCTCCAACTGGTACATCCATTCTGAAAGATCCTCTACAAATCCAAAGTTGTTTCCTCCCATTTCTCCAATACTGCATCGCAGAACCGATGATAATATAGAACACTCCAAGTCCCTTTCATAAGACACGGCAAAAACTCGATCCTTAACCACACAACGGACCTGAAATCATTAGGAACTGCACTTTAATTTTTGAACCCACTAGCACCGTTGTTGAGAGTCAACCACTCTGACCTGGTCCCGAATATAATCAAACTCCAACACTCTGTTAGCGCATGACCACTACCAAAGAAGCAATCGAATGAATCACATCCACAAGAAGCATAAACTCTGAGTCTTCCCAAAACCTGCACATGAATCGATTAGGCAAAATATAGTACACATTCATCAAGTTCTTTGCTCGAATTACCCCTAATATTTTCTTTTCTTAGTCATAAATGATCCACCAATGCACCGATAACCAGAAATCGTACAAGTAGACAACCATGCGATCCAATCATAGACATTGGGCTCCCCCACTTAGCTTTAAGCTACCATCACATAATGTAGAACCCACAAGGATTCCTCCTGCTCAATTACCATGATCTCGCACTGTCAACCCGCCAAATTTCTTGTAGTCTCTTGTTAAACTTTTCATGAACATTCCGAATTATCAGCCACAATCACATATTCGACCTTCTGTCGGGTAGTAAGTAGAACTCTTCGTAGAAACTTCATCAAAATCATGCAACCGCTAACCCGCTCACAAAAGATAACCCACTAGTGGGATTCTATTTCGACATCTTCCCATGACATTGCCATGGTTACAATTACCACGAAATCAACAAACCCCTCCTGAGCCTATGCTCGTCCACCTGTTGTAAAAGTGTGTTCATTCTCCATTGACATCAACTGAAAGTCCGACAATACATTCCAAACTCGAAGTCACATCGCATCCCATAACAATTATAAAGCTTTTACACCTTTCTTCATTCCAAGCAAACTCCTTTCTGTCATATTAATCCTTCCTTAGTGCAGTAGCCACCATTCCAAATGGCATTTATGGACTTGGTCATTGTTCACCATGATTACCAAATCGCTCTAAACTTCTCAAGGCATGTGTCTATCCTACCACATAATCCATATGCTACTTTGCCACTCCCACTTCGGTTAAACCATATCCTTTAAGCCACTTCTCGACCTCTACTTTTCATACTTGACCTGCTAGCAATTCAACCACTGCGAGACATCTCCCACCATGTCCTTCCCCATCCTTCGCTACCCAAATGCTGCCTCAAATCAAAATCCATCTCTGTAGCACCTAAACTAATAAATTGCTACCAACTCTAAGACTCCTCGAAGATGATCTTTCTCGAGCCATCAGCACTAGAAACACCTATTCGATTCTGAAACCACTACATACTGCCATCTCTAACAACCATTTCTTAGGCACTATTTCACAACACCCTACCCCGAAGACAAATCAAAGAAGACCATAACACCGGCAAACCTTAATACGTTCAAACAAGGACGACGACACCACATCAAAAATGATAATTCCACCACGCTCAAAAATATCTTACTCCATAAACCAAAGCCTGAATATCCATAGTCCGATTACCTTTCCTCTGCTGGAATTAAATGCCGAACCTCTAAACCATGCACTGAGAAATCCTCCTTTCTAGTCATTCACTGCCTCGACACATAAACATGAACCCTACCTTTATACCAACACTATGCGATAACAACGCATGAAGATCATAATAATCTGTGCATAGCTTCGAAACCATAGGAAATACATATACTGGGCTAAAACGATAGAACACCCTTCCGCAAGGCGATGATAATAGCCTGCACTAATACGTAGGGAGAAACATCATGCACCACGTCTACAGCACCACTGCAACTCCTCAATGCCCAATTGATAATAAGTGATCCACGTCGCATAAGATTGAGTAGAAAGGAAATGAAGGCATAAACTTCAATGGAATCAAATTGCACGAAGAGGAATCAAGAAGGGAAGTGCTCCTAATAGCCATGTAGACTCTCGAATATAAGTACAGACATCTCCGTACTGCTCCACAAGACTCTACTAGACTTGCTCATGACTCGTGAGACCCAAGTGAACCTAGAGCTCTGATACCAAGCTGTCACGACCCAAAAATTACTATAGGCCGTGATGGCGCCCAACGTCACCATTAGGCAAGCCAACGGTGAACTACTAACTTAATTATGAACTTTGTTATTCTCGACATCTTCCCATGACATTGCCATGGTTACAATTACCACGAAATCAACAAATCCCTCCTGAGCCTATGCTCGTCCACCTGTTGTAAAAGTGTGTTTATTCCCCATTGACATCAACTGAAAGTCTAACAATACATTCCAACCTCGAAGTCACATCGCATCCCATAACGATTATAAAGCTTTTACACCTTTCTTCATTCCAAGCAAACTCCTTTCTGTCATATTAATCCTTCCTTAGTGCAGTAGCCACCATTCCAAATGGCATTTATGGACTTGGTCATTGTTCACCATGATTACCAAATCGCTCTAAACTTCTCAAGGCATGTGTCTATCCTACCACATAATCCATATGCTACTTTGCCACTCCCACTTCGGTTAAACCATATCCTTTAAGCCACTTCTCGACCTCTACTTTTCATACTTGACCTGCTAGCAATTCAACCACTGCGAGACATCTCCCACCATGTCCTTCCCCATCCTTCGCTACCCAAATGCTGCCTCAAATCAAAATCCATCTCTGTAGCACCTAAACTAATAAATTGCTACCAACTCTAAGACTCCTCGAAGATGATCTTTCTCGAGCCATCAGCACTAGAAACACCTATTCGATTCTGAAACCACTACATACTGCCATCTCTAACAACCATTTCTTAGGCACTATTTCACAACACCCTACCCCGAAGACAAATCAAAGAAGACCATAGCACCGGCAAACCTTAATACGTTCAAACAAGGACGACGACACCACATCAAAAATGATAATTCCACCACGCTCAAAAATATCTTACTCCATAAACCAAAGCCTGAATATCCATAGTCCGATTGCCTTTCCTCCGCTGGAATTAAATGCCGAACCTCTAAACTATGCACTGAGAAATCCTCCTTTCTAGTCATTCACTGCCTCGACACATAAACATGAACCCTACCTTTATACCAACACTATGCGATAACAACGCATGAAGATCATAATAATCTGTGCATAGCTTCGAAACCATAGGAAATACATATACTGGGCTAAAACGATAGAACACCCTTCCGCAAGGCGATGATAATAGCCTGCACTAATACGTAGGGAGAAACATCATGCACCACGTCTACAGCACCACTGCAACTCCTCAATGCCCAATTGATAATAAGTGATCCACGTCGCATAAGATTGAGTAGAAAGGAAATGAAGGCATAAACTTCAATGGAATCAAATTGCACGAAGAGGAATCAAGAAGGGAAGTGCTCCTAATAGCCATGTAGACTCTCGAATATAAGTACAGACATCTCCGTACTGCTCCACAAGACTCTACTAGACTTGCTCATGACTCGTGAGACCCAAGTGAACCTAGAGCTCTGATACCAAGCTGTCACGACCCAAAAATTACTATAGGCCGTGATGGCGCCCAACGTCACCATTAGGCAAGCCAACGGTGAACTACTAACTTAATTATGAACTTTGTTATTCTCGAAATCGTGAATTTTATTAGATAAAAAAATCAACGTATTAAAATCATGGAAACTTAAAATTTAACAAAATAGATAATAAAAGTGTGTAAATGCTAAGCAAAATCACAAACAACTTCTAGAACATCCCAAAATCCCGTGTCACAAATGCATGAGCATTTACTAAGGAGTAAAATAATAATACAATATCTGTCTGGAATGTAAATAAGACATGATAGATTAAATGGTACTATGGAGACTCTGCGGACTGCGATACGTAGCCTGGAATGCAGCTCACCATATATCTCCTCAACAGCTGCGCCTACGCGCCAAGATGACCACCAATTGAACCTGTCAAATTTTGCAAATTTAGTGCAGAAGTGTAGCATGAGTTCGTAAATCAACGCGTACCCAGTAAGTATCTAACCTAACCACAAAAAAGTAGTGATGAGGGGTCGACATCGACACTTACTAGAGGTCCAATAAAGCAATATGATAAATCATAAGCAGATATGAAGCATATCAACAATAATGGGGTAAACCTGTAAGTTACATAATCTTCCATAAATTTCTTTTAAAGATATAATTTTTCTCAGTTTCGTATTCTATCTCAACAACTCAGATGTATCAAGTGCCAGTATTAAATGGATAAGGAATACCGTATTAAATGCCAGGCATCGATGAAAGGATAATCTCGTGAATATTCAGACAGCTAGCTATATAACATACGATTATGCCGAGGTCGTACGGCCTGATCCCGAATAATGTGTACATTGCCGAGGGTCGAGTGACACGAATCATAGATGCATCTATTAGACTGCCGAGGCATTCACCCCGCTCCACAAGAATCACAAGTGTCACAAAATCACAAACAATTTCTAGAACATACCCTCAGTTTTCCTGTAGGAGATTTGATCGTTCCACATATTCAGGGCCCAGTCAGAGTTCCAGGGCCTCTAGTTCTCAGTATAGGGGTGAGTCAAGTCAGATGAGTCCACCCTTGCCATGATGTGGTCAGTGTGGTAAGCATCATGCCGAGCAGTGCCTTGTAAGGTTGGGTGTTTGTTATACTTGTGGTTATCCAGGCCACGTTATGAGAGATTGTCCGACGAGAGGTGGTGTAGGTATAGTTCAGCCAGCGAGATCTGTATCCAGTTTGTCATCATCAGTACTCCCCCCCGGTCAAGGTTCACAGGCACCGACTGGTCGTGATAGAGGCAGAAGTGGAGCATCTAGCTCGAGCGGTCCTCAGAACCGTATCTATGCCTTAGCGGGTCAACAGGATCATGAGTCATCACCTGATGTTGTTATAGGTCCAAAATCCGGTGTCACAAGTGCATGAGCATTTACTAAGGAGTACAATAATAATACAACATATGTCTGGAATGTAAATAAGACAGGATAGAGTAAATGGTACGATGGAGACTATGTGGGCTGCGATACGTAGCCTGGAATGCAGCTCACCATAAAGTCTCCTCAACAGTTGCACCTACGCGCCAAGATGAACACCAACCTGTCAGATCCTGCACATTTAGTGCAGAAGTGTAGCATGAGTACGTAAATCAACGCGTACCCAGTAAGTATCTAGCCTAACCCCGAAAAAGTAGTGATGAGGGGTTGACATCGACACTTACTAGAGGTCCAATAAAGCAATATGATAAATCATAAGCAGATATGAAGCACAACAACAATAATGGGGTAAAACTGTAAGTTACATAATCTTCCATAAATTCCTTTTAAAGATCAATTTTTTTTAAGTCTCGTATTCTATCTCAACAACTCAGATTTATCAAGTTCCAGTATCAAATGGATAAGGAATACCATATAAAATGTCAGGCATCGGTGGAAGAATAATCTCGTAAATATTCGGATGGTTAGCGATATAATACACGATTATGCCAAAGTCGTACGGCTCGATCCAGAATAATGTGTACACTGCTGAGGGTCAAGCGACACGAACCATAGATACATCTATTAGACTGCCGAGGCGTTCGACCCGCTCCACAAGAAAGGGAGAAACTTATCGATTTATGAGTCACATGCTTACAACACAGATACATGTGCATAATAATAAATATACCCTTTTACGTTTATCAAATATCTTGGCAACAACTCAAGGTGATAAAGCTCGGCCTAATATATTTATATGTTTCTAAATCAATTTCAGTTATAATTTCAATTAATTAAGCTAGCAAAATGAGTCCAAACAATTCAAATATTACATGATAAAGTCCTAAGTCTACCCGAACATAAACATGCTTTAGCTACGTACGGATTCTCGTCACCTCGTGCGCACGTAGCACCCACAACACGTAGCACATAACAATTACATCTCCTAAGGGGTAGTTTCCCCCTCACAAGGTTAGACAAGGGACTTACCTCACTCCGAAGTTTCATAACCGGCTCCCGCTCCTCTCTAATACCTCAAACCAAAGCCCATCGATCCGAAACTAGTCAAACAATGTGCAAACAAATAAAAATACACTCTAATACGCATAATTAATCAATTCATAATAATTTCCAACTTCGCTCGAAAAGTTAACAGAGTCAACTCTTAGGCCCACGTGCCCGAATTTCGAAAATTATTAAAAATAAATATTACCCATAACGCATATGGTCTATATCTAGAAAATCATCCAATTTCGTCCATGAATCGACCCCCGAATCAAGGATTTACCATTTCTCAACTTTGGGACTCAAAATCCCAATTTCTACAATCCAAATACGGATAAAAATAATAACAAACTAAAATACTCATAGAGAAACATCAAAATAACGGTAATATATTTACCCCTTGTTGATTCGAGAACAACGCCGTGAATATCACCTCAAACGGAGCTGTAGAACTCAAGATATGGCCAAAATACTAAATTTCTCGGTTTAAAACACTGTCCAGATGATTTTTCTTCATCGCCTTCGCGGGAGACCTTCATGTTCATGAAGAGCAATTTTTCGCGTTAACTGGTCAACCCAGAAATCCTTTTTCTCGTTTGGGGAACCTCTCTCGCGTTCGCGAAGAACAAAGCTTCGCACCAGAAACCAGCAATTTTGTCCGACACAGAAATGGGAATAACTCTCTCATACGACATTGGAATTTGACGATTGTTGTTGCTATGGCTCCGTAATTACGGTACGGATATAATGGTTTAATAAAATCACAAATTAAAGGTCTATTTCATAGTATAGTATATTTTTTACCCAAGAAAATGATGCCGAAATTTCAAATAAGAGCGCGACACAACCAAAACACATTTGAAACACACCCGAGGTCTCCGAGACACAATACAATAACATAAAATAGTACCAAAACATAACACAAACCTTCTCGAGGCCTAAAATCACACTAAAAAATATCAAAACTATGAATCGACGATCGAAACCATTCTTTAAACTTCCAATCATTCAATCTTCGACGAACGCGTCCGATTCATACTTAAACATTCCGGAATGATGCCAAACTTTACGCACAAGTAACAAATCACTATACAAACCTATTCCAAATCTCAAAACCTCAAACACATCGATAACACCAAAGTCCACTTCAAATCAAACTTAAGAAATTCTAAACTTTCAAAATGCCAACTTTTCATATTAAGGCCGAAATGCCCCCGGACGACCTGATACTCAATCCGAACATACGCCCAAGTCCGGAATCATCATACGAACCTGTTGAAATCTTCAAATCCTGATTTTGAGATCGTTTACTCAAAAGTCAAACCTTAGTCAACTCTTTCAGCTTAAAGCTTACGAATTTAGAATGTTCTTTCCAAATCAACCCCGAAATTCAATTCCGACCACACGTACAAGTCATAATACCTAAAGTGACGCTACCCAAGGCCTCAAACTACCGAACGATATACTAGTACTCAAAATGACCGATCAGATCGTTACAAGTATGAGTTAGCTATAAGAACTAAGCATGAGAAAGAATTGGAAGTAGAATACAAGTCAAAGAGATTTCAAATTGTGTGTGAGTCATTATTTAAGTGGTAGGACTAGGTAATTCAGTGTTATACATGTACACTGTATGAATTTTTCAAGACACGACTAAGGAAATTGTATCAATGTGAAGCTAGCAGCCCCGATGATCTTTAAGTTGTCCCCGGTGTTGAGAAATTCATCGTTAGTGATTATTTAGTTGTAAAGAAAATGGTTGAAATCCAATAGAGTACACTGTTAAATATACACACATTGGCGATTATTTTAGTTGCAGCTGCAAATGGTTCGAGTCTAGAGGGATACTTTGTTGCTATATACTCAAGATCTTGTCGCATAAAAAGATTGATAAAATTGATGAAAGGTATATACTGACAAGGTGGAGAAGCAATGTTATTCGACCACACTTGAATCGGTTCCATCAAGTTGGTTACCCAAACATGACTCATGAGTACAAGACATACATGAGCATGTTGAAGTATTTTGACATGGCTTGTGATATAGCACTGGGAACCAACGTGAAGGTCCAATATGTTAAGCATAATTTGAAGATGATAGTGCATGATCTTCAAAACTGGGATGACGAAATGATCGTGCTAAACCCCGACCAGGATGACTTAGATAAAACTGAAGGCACAACTCTACGATCCCCAGTATGCTTGTTCACGTGGCATGCCACGTTTGAATCGATATAGAGGAAGAATTGAATACTACTTTACAAGTTCACAGCCGTGTGGTATATTTGGAGCTAGTAATGGTGGAGGAACTGGTGTTAGAGGGGGAGGCATGAGTGGTGGAAATCGTGGTGGTAGAGGTGGCAGTAGAAGTGGTGGATGCAAGGGTAGGGGTAATGGGCAAGGTAGAGGTACAAACATTGAGCTTGATGGTTCTCTAGGTAGGAATGAGGTATAATTTTGCAGCTACATTTGATTTATTACTTAAACATATCATTTTTTTCTTATAGTGTTTGTTTGATTTTAATTGTAGTAAATTGACGCTACACAATCGCAATCAAGCTTGTTTGATCTCAATGCCGAACCAGACTTGGAACTATAATATTTGATGAAGAATTTTGCTGAAACTTGGAGTTCTCAATAGGCCTAATTGCATTGTTGTTTTATTTGGTCCAGGACTTTTTATTTTTGAAGAAGTTTTGATTGTTTTGCATAAACTTTGTTGTTTAATGATTTATGAAACTTATGTATTGCTTAGTTTGTTTTAACAGTTCAATCAAAATGAATTCTCCAACGTTTATGCCATATGGATGGCATATTAGCTTCTGCATAATATTTGCTACCTGTCCCTATGGCTTTGGATTAGTTACGTTGTATTCTAACTTCAATACTTGAAATAAAATTGTTCTAACAAAGAGAGTGTAGAAAGCATTTGCCCAATGCCAAATATTTTTTCACATTGAACTCTGATATGATGCACAATCTTAGTGTAGTGATGAAGATTAAGAAGTTATTAGTGTGAGCACCTAATTTTTGACTATATTTAAATTTTTATCACCTTCTACTACGTAAATATTTTCAGAAATTTAATATATATATTTTAGATTTGTTACACTTATTTTTATATAGGATAAGAATTAATAATTATTTAAAAGGTCAATTATTACTATTAGTATTATTTTTATTTTTATTTTTATCTTTATTTTAAAATAAAATAAATTAAAAAACTGGAAAAAAATTTAAATATTTTTTTTTAAAATTTCGGATTTGAATAAAATAATAAAAAAAGTAGAAGTATGGAATTGAAAAATTAAAAGTAGGTGAAAATTATTTAATAAAAAGTAAAAGAAAGTGGAAAATTAAAAAAATAAAAGTAAAAAAATGAGGTAATTTAAAAAATGAAAAGTAAAAGAAAGTTGGAATTAAAAAATAAAAGTAAAGGTAGCTGAAATTTGTTTTTAAAAAAAAGTGAAAGAGAGTGCAAATTAAAAAAAATGAAAAGTAAAATAAATGGAAAATAAAAAAAGAAAAGTAAAAAAAGTGGGAATTTATATTATCTCCAACAGAGCTTTGTTCCTGTTGTATCGAAGAATATTTAGCTATTGAAAGGTCCATTTTTTGTTCTCCAGTTTTCGGATTCCAATTCATATTATGTTTTCTATAAGTTTGATTTTTTTTTTTTTCTGTTTTGCTTAAGGATTGATTCACGATTGGTTTACTATTTCACTTGTTATTTTTGACGGATAGGTTAGCCTAGTTGCTTATTATTTTTAGTTTTAGTTAATTAGCATGCCTTGAATTCCTTGGTTAATTCTTTTGGTGTTAAGGCGTGAGTTTTGCTTCACTGGTGTCGTTATTTTGGAATGATTGTTAATTCTAAGAATATGGGCTCAAAGCTTAATTGGTAAATGAATTATTTCCTAATTGGGCCATACACTAATATCTTGAAAGATGAGTTGGACATTCACATGAAATGATTGGGCTTTAGGAATAACTTTTTAATGATAAGAACGATTGAATTAATTAATGTATTACTATGAGTTGGGACATATTTCTATAGATTATAAGATGAATTTAAAGAGCCTTTTGGTCATTAAGTCCTAAATGATCCATTAGCAATTAAGACATGTCATCCACAAATAAATTTCATAATCTATGGCCTTCACAATAATCTCAAATTAGTTTAGGAAGATAGACTCATAAACATTCGTAGCTTGCTTTAGGCGCGATTAATAAATCATCGTGACTATGGGTACGGTTCCCGTGGCATAGTCATGATACATAAATCCCAACTCAAGTGTGCGTTTCTCGTGAGTTGACTTCAATATAAAATAATAATAATTAAAATAAACATGTTGTGAATCACGGGTACGTTTCACGTGGCGTGATTTGTAATATGTACCATAACAATGAGTGCGCGACATCGCGACTTGTTCAAATAATTTCATAAATACTAAAAGGGATAAAAATAATTAAAAGCGGTTAAAAAGTAAAAAATGCAGAATAGGTTGTAGACATGTAATAAATCAGATAATTAAGCCAGGTATTAATTGTTAAGCGACCGTGCTGAAACAACGCAACTCGGGAGTGCCTCACACCTTCTCCTGGGTTAACAGAATTTCTTACCTGGTCTTCTGTGTTCGTGGACCATAAATAAAAGTCAATTTCTTCGATTTGGAATTTTAAAATAAATCGGTGACTTGGAAAAACCATAACAATTATTTCAAGTGGCGACTCTAAATAAATAAATAATCCCATATTGATTAATATCACTTTAATTGGAAAGACTCCCCTATCCCTCGGGCAAAAGGAGGTGTGACAATTAGCGATGAAGAAACGATATTGAAGTTCATAATACTTAACCTTTGCGATAAAAAAAGCATTTTCTAAGTGTTTCCCTTAACCTTTGCTTCGTGAGTTCGAAACTAGTAGCGGCATTCTCTTTTTTGATAAACTCACTAGTAAAGGTATTATAGTATTTGTAAAATTGATTCCAACCAGAAATGTCGATACACCATGTGGTTGATCAACTCTCTAAGTTCATTCCCTTACATATGCTGCCAAGGTTCAAAACCTGGCTGCAATATTGTTTTGTCGAAATTGTTCTTTCCCTTATTAGTTTGTTTTCATCCGAAGAGTCTAGGTGGTTGAGTTGTATTTAATATTTCGGTCTCCAAAACTTTGAATCACTAATTATGTCACGACCCGAAATCCTAACCTATCGTGATGGCGCCTATCTCAATACTAGGCAAGCCGAAAACCTCAATAAACCACCATTTCTTTTATATTTGAAAACATAATATTTGAATTCCATAGAAAATCTCACAAACTACTAGCATAAAATACATTCTCAAAACCCGGTATCACTGAGTACATGAGCATCTAAATGATAACAAAGTGTGACTGATAAAAACACTATCTGAAAATATAAAACAGTACAATAACTGAAAGGAAGAGAGTCAAGGTCAGCGGACGCCAAGCAACTACCTTGTTAGTCTCCATCTGATAACACTCTGAGATCTAACAGTCGCCGTATCCGGAAGTACCTGGTTCTGCACACGAGGTGCGGGGTGTAATATGAGTGCAACCAACTCAGCTAGTAACAATACTACATAAAGAACTGAAAGTAGTGACGAGCTTCACAACTAAGTCCAATTACAGAAATTCCCAACATAAGAAAGCAGGCATGCTTTCAAGTTCGACAATTAAGGCCAACACAGAAATTTCAAAGTTCAACTGAAATAGAAGATAATATCTCTCAGACATTTCCAAAACAATGATATATGACAACTGTAGTACAACAATAATGAAATCAATGCATCCTCTCAGAACAATAGTCACTCAGTCCTCCCACTCGCTCATCACTGGGCACTCGCACTCAGTAGGTACGTGCGCTCACTGGGGGTGTGTACAGATTCCGGAGGGGCTCCTTCAGCCCAAGCGCTATAATCCGCACGGATAACTCACATGCCGCACGAACAATTCACGTTCTATAGTATCAATATCTGGATCCGCACGAACAATTCACGTGTTGCACGGACAACTCACATGCTATAGTATAATATCTGGATCTGCACGGACAACTCACGTGCTACACGGACAACTCACGTGCTATAGTATAATATCTTGACCCGCACGGACAACTCACATGCTATAGTATCAATATCTCACAATCAGGCCCTCGGCCCCACTCAATCATAAATCTCTCCAGTCTCTCGGGCTCTCAAAAATCATGAAAAATCAGCCCCAACAGAAATGATATAATGTATCAACAAGGAACAATAGAGACTGAGATAAAATAAACAAGTAAATTGTGACTGAGTAAAAAATAATAATTTAGCAGATAATTTAACATGTACACGACCTATGTGGGTCCCTACAGTGACAACACATAATCTAAACATGATTTGTGGTTCAATTTCTCTACTGCGTGGAGAATGTACAGATAACAACATATTATTCAACTACACATTTCCATGGAATTTGATCAAGTCACAATTCCTACGGTGCACTCCCACACACCCGTCACCTAGCATGTGCGTCACCCCAAAACCAATCACATAACACATAATCCGGGGTTTCATACCATCAGGACCAAATTTAGAACTGTTACTTACCTCAAACCGAGTAATTCTATATTCTGCTATGCTTTTGCCTCGCGAATCGGCCTCCAAACGCCTCAAATCTAGTCACAAATAGTTCGATTCAGTCAATACAAATTATAGGAATTAATTTCATATGAAAATACTAATTTTTCAACAAAATTTGAAATTGCACTCAAAAATCGCCCGTGGGGCCCACATCTCAGAACCTGACAAAAGTTAAAAAATATGAACACCCATTCAACCACGAGTCCAACCATACAAATTTACCAAATTCCGACATCATCTCGACCCTCAAATCTTCAAATTAAACTAAGAGGGTTTTCACAATTTTCCAACTTAAATCACCAATTAATTATTAAAAACAATCATGGATTCGGGTAATTTGACCAATATTGAGTTAAGAACACTTACACCGTTGTTTTTCTTGAAAATCTCCCAAAAATCGCCTCTTCCCTAGCTTCAATTCGTCAAAAAATAGAAAATGGGACAAAGTCCAATTTTCAGAACTTAAACTTTCTGTCCAGGCATTCCTTCTTCGCGAACGCGACCCTTGCCTCGCGTTCGCGAAGCACAAATATGTGCTGCCCAATTTTTCTTCTTTTCGAATGCGAACCTTGCCTCGCGAATGCGATGCTTCACCGGACTGCTCAATCGCAAATGCGAAGACCAATTTCCCTAGGCCGGCTTTCCCCTTCGCGAACGCGAGGCCTCAATCGCGAACGCGTAGCTTTGCCCCCCGAACCTTCGCGAACACATGCCCTCGGTCGAGAACGCGAAGCACAAAATGGGCCAGTCCAAATTTACCCTACGCAAACGCATGAGTCCCTTTGCGTTCGCGAAGAACAACATCAGTACCAACAACCCAGCAGCAACAACCCAGCTAAACTTGGTCCGAAACCATCCCGAAAGACACCCGAGGCCCCCGGGACCTCAACCAAATATACCAATAAGTCCCAAAACATCATACGAACTTAGTCGAAACCTCAAATCACATCAAACAACGCTAAAACCACTTATCATACCCCAATTCAAGCCTAATGAAAGTGAAATTTCCAACTTCTACATTTGATGCCGAAACCTAACAAATCAAGTCCGATTGACCTCAAATTTCGCACGCAAGTTATAAATGACATAATAGACCTATTCAATTTTTCAGAACTGGATTCCAACTCTGATATCAAAAAGACAACTCCCCGGTCAAACTTTCAAACTTAAATTTCTATTTTTGCCATTCCAAGTCTAATTTAACTGCGGGCTTCCAAATAATTTTCCGGACATGCTCCTAAGTCCAAAATCACTATACGGAGCTATTGGAATCATCAAAACTCTATTCCGGGGTCGTTTACACATAAGTCAACATCCGATCACTATTTTATGTTAAGCTTTAAACCTTGGAACGAAGTGTTCCAATTCATTCAAAAACCTCACCGGACCCGAATTAACTACCCCGACGAGTCACATAACAACTGTAAAGAATAAATTAAGCAGTAAATAGGGGAACGAGGTTGTAATACTCAAAACGATCGGCAGGGTCATTACATTCTCCCCCTCTTAAATACATGTTCGTCCTCGAATGAGTTTAGAATTATACCTGGAGTTTCAAATAGGTGTGGATATTTTCTCCGCATTTCCCGCTTAGTCTCGCAAGTAGTTTCTCCGACTGGCTAGCCTTTTCACTACACTTTCACTGAAGCTATGTTCTTTAATCTCAACTTTCGAACCTACCGGTCTAAAATGACCACCGGCTCCACATCATAAGTCAAATTACAATCCAACTGTACTGTGCTGAAATCCAAAATATGAGACAGATCCCCGACATACTTCCGGAGCATAGATACATGAAACACTGGATGAATACTCGATAGACTAGGCGGCAAAACAAGTTCATAAGCCACCTCTCAAATCTTCTTAAGCACCTCAAACGGCCAATATACCGAGGGCTCAACTTGCCCTTCTTACCAAACCTCAACACACCCTTCATGGGCGAAATATTGAGCAGAACCTTCTCCCAAACCATGTAAGCAACATCACGGACCTTTCGGTCGGCATAACTCTTCTGTCTAGATTGCGCCGTGCGCAAACGCTCCTGAATCAATTTAACCTTTACCAAAGCATCCTGAACTAGATCAGTACCCAATAGTCTAGTCTCGCCCGGCTCAAACCAACTCACCAGAGACCGACACCGTCTCCCATATAAAGCCTCATACGGAGCCATCTGAATGCTCGATTGTTAGCTGTTATTGTAAGCAAACTCCACGAGTGGCAGAAACTGATCCCAAGAACCCCCAAAATCTATAACACAAGCACGTAGCATATCTTCCAATATCTGAATAGTGCGCTCGGACTGCCCGTCCTTCTGAGGGTGAAATGTTATACTTAACTAAACCTGTGTGCCTGACTCTCGCTGCACTGCTCTTCGAAGCTGTGATGTACATTGCGTGCCCCGATCTGAAATAATGGACACTAGCACACCATGTAGACGAACAATCTTGCAGATATAAATCTCAGCCAACTGCTTCGAAGAATAAGTAGTACCAACTGGAATAAAATGCGCAGACTTGGTCAACCGATCTATAATCACCCAAACAGCATCAAACTTCCTCAAAGTTTGTGGGTGTCCAACTACAAAGTCCATGGTAATACGCTCCCATTTCCACTCCGGAATTATAAGTTTCTGAAGCAATCCGCCCGGTCTCTGATGCTCGTACTTCACCTATTGAGAATTTAAACACCGAGCTACAAACCCAACTATATCTTTCTTCATTTGCCTCCACCAATTGTGCTGCCTCAAATCCTGATACATTTTTGCGGCACCTGGATGAATGTAGTACCGCGAACTGCGAGCCTCCTGGAGAATCAACTCACGCAAACCATATTCATTAGGCACACATAGCCTGCCCTACATATGTAATACACCGTCATCCCAAATAGTGACCTCCTTGGCATCACTGTGCTGAACCGTGTCCTTAAGGACAAGCAGATGAGGGTCATCATACTGATGTTCTCTGATACAATCATAAAGAGAAGATTGAGAAACCACACAAGCCAAAACTTGGCTCGGCTCGGAAATATCCAATCTGACAAACTGGTTGGCCAAGGCCTGAACATCCAAGGATAAAGGCCTCTCTGCTACTGGTAAGTATGCTAAGCTGCCGCAACTCCAACTACCTCCGCTACCGCAAATTAAGATCCTTCTATTTAAACAGATGTTGTAGACTTCGGTAATCGGTATAAACCTCGCAATGGACACCATACAAATAATGTTGCCAAATCTTCAAGGCGTGAACAATAGCTGCTAAATCAAGGTCGTGGACCAGATAATTCTTCACATGTACCTTTAACTGTCTGGACGCATAGGAAATCACCCTACCATTTTGCATCAGCACTGCGCCGAGACCAATACGCGATGCGTCACAATACACAGTATAAGACCCTGAACCTGTAGGCAACACTAATACTGTGGCTGTAGTCAAAGCTATCTTGAGCTTCTGAAAGCTCTCTTCACACTCATCCAACCACCTGAACGAAGCACCTTTCTGGGTCAATTTAGTCATAGGCACCGCAATAGACGAGAAACCCTCCACGAAGCGACGATAATAACCGGCCAAGTTGAGAAAACTCCGAATCTCAGTAGTTGAAAATGGCCTGGGCCAACTCTGAACTGCTTCTATCTTCTTCGGATCCACCTAAATTCCTTCACTGGACACTATATGTCCCAAGAATGCCACAGAACTAAGCTAGAACTCACACTTAGTGAATTTGGCATACAGTCTCTCCTCTCTCAGCCTTTGTAATACAATACCCAAGTGTTGTGCATGCTCCTCCTGGCTACGTGAGTACACATGATATCATTAATAAATACTACGATGAATGAATTAAGATACGGCTGGCATACGCTATTCATCAAGTGCATAAATGTTGTTGGGGCGTTGGTCAGCCCAAAAGACATCATGAGAAATTCATAGTGACCATAACGAGTCCTGAATGTCGTCTTTAGAATATCCGAATCCTGAATTTTCAACTGGTGATACCCGGATCTCAAATCAATTTTGGAGAATACTCTCGCTCCCTCAAACTGGTCAAATAAATCATCAATACACGGCAAAGGATACCTATTCTTGATTGTAACTTTGTTCAGTTGCCTGTAATCGATGCACATCCGCATAGTACCATATTTCATTTTTACAAATAGAACCAGTGCACCCCAAGGCGACACACTAGGCCTAGTAAATGCCTTATCAAGAAGTTCCTGAAGTTGCTCTTTTAATTCTTTCAACTCAGCTGGTGCCATACGATACAGAGGGAATAGAAATGGGTAGTGTGCCCGGCACCAAGTCAATAACAAAATTAATATCCCTGTCGGGCGGCATACCCGGTAGGTCTGTAGGAAATACATCCAAAAAATCTCGCACTACTGGCACTGAATCAATAGTAGGAGTATCTGCATCAACATCTCTCACAAAGGCCAAATCTGACAAACACCCCTTCCCAACCATACGTTGGACCTTCAAATAAGATATTACCCTGCTGGGAACATAATCTAGAGAACCTTTCCATTCGACTTTCGGCAACCCCAACATCGCCAACGTCACGGGTTTTGCGTGACAGTCCAGAATAGCATGACATGGAGACAACCAATCCATACCTAGGATTATATCGAAATCAACCATACTGAGAAATAAAATATCAACTCTAGTCTCCAGTCCCCCAATAGTTACCACACACGACCGATATACATGGTCCACAGTAATAGTATAGCCCACCGGCGTAGATACATGAGCAGGTGAAACTAAGGACTCACGGGGCATATCCAGATAACGAGTAAAGTATAATGATACATACAAATAAGTAGAACCGGGGTAAAATAATATAGAAGCTTCCTTGTGGCACACTGAGACAATACCTGTGAGCACTGCATCTAAAGCAACAACATCTCGCCTGGTAGGAAAAGCATAGAATCAGGCCTGACCGCCACCTGATCGGCCTCCCCCTCTTGGGCGACCCCGAGCTGGCTGGGCGGGTGGTGTAACTATTGGTGCTAGTGCCGTCGGCCGAGAACTCTACTGTGGAGCCCTACTCAACAACTTAGGACAATCTCTCTTGAAATGAACAAATTCTCCGCACTCTAAACAACCCCTCCTCTGACGGAACTGCTGCTCCTGATATCCCAAGGAATTACCTGTAGAAGCCTGAGCGGACGAGGCATGATGAGAAATCTACATTGGTAGTGCATTGAATGAAGAATAGCCTGAGTGAGCACTGTTATAACCGTGGCTAGCTGATGCACCACGATGAGCTGGACGAGTCGTCTGAGCAGGCCTATAAAGGCAACCCCTGCTGTGGTAGGACTGTCCCCCAGAAGGTACCCTACCAAAATCGGCCGAACCTCGAGGCCTCTTGGCCTCCCTATCACCACGCTCCTGGCTACAGACCACCTCTATCTTCCTAGCAATGTCAACTACCTCGTCAAAAGTGGCACCAGATACCCTCTCCCTAGTCATAAGCAACCGCAGCTGATACGTGAGGCCATCAATGAACCTCCTAATCCTCTCCCTATCAGTGGGAACCAACTAAATTACGTGACGAGCCAACTCAGAAAACCTTATCTCGTACTGGGTCATAGACATGCCATCCTGCCGAAGCTGCTCAAACTGTCTACGCAACTCCTCCCTACGAGACTGTGACACGAACTTCTCTAATAAGAGAATAGAGAACTCCTGCAATGTAAGTGGTACTGCACCGATTGGCATGCGCCTCTCATAAGCCTTCCACCATCTGAAGGCAGTCCCAGAAAACTAAAAAGTAGTGAACGAGACCCCATTGGTCTCCAGAATACCCATTGTCTGAAGCATCCGCTGGCATTGGTCTCCAGAATACCCATTGTCTGAAGCATCCGCTGGCATTGGTCTCCAGAATACCCATTGTCTGAAGCATCCGCTTGCACTTATCCAGAAAACCCTGAGCATGTTCTGACTCAGCACCGCTAAATGATGGAGGTAGAAGCCTTCCAAATTTCTCAAGTCTCCTCTGCTCATCATCAGCCATAATGGGGACTACCCGGACCTGAGCAGCTGCAGCCGGATGGGCTGGTAGTGCCCCTAATATCTGAAGTCTCTGCACTACCAACTCTAGAGTACGGGTAACAGGGGTATGAGTGCCTCCCTTGACCTGAGAAGTGGCTGGTGCAGCCTGAGCCGAAACCACCTGAGCAAGGCCAGTGCAAACGGTTAATATCTATGCTAGAGCCTCCTAAAGGTCTGGAATCACAATAGGCATGACTGGTGCCTAAGCTGGTCCCGCCGGCTCAACTATATACGAAATCTATTCTTGAGCTGGAGCAACTGGTGGTGCTACGGGTGTTGCTCCAAGTGCCATACGAGCTACACCTCTACCTCTACCTCGGCCCCGGCCTTTATCACGGCCCTGACCTCTCGTGGCCCTAACTGGTGACACTTGTGGCAAACTGTCTGATCCGGTAGTACGTGTCCTCACCATCTGTGAGAGAATAGAATAACAGAATTTTAGTTTCCGGAATCAACAAATTCGCACGACGGAATACAAGAAAGTGAATTTTTATTTCCTAAGGGTGCTGCAGCCTCTCGAAGATAAGTACAGACATCTCCATACCGATCCGCAAGACTCTACTAAACTTGTTCATGACTCGTGAGACCTATGTAACCTAAGCTGTGATACCAACTTGTCATGACCCGAAATCCTAACATGTCATGATGGCGCCTATCTCAATACTAGGTAAGCCGACAACCTTAATAAACTACCATTTCTTTTAAGTTTGAAAACATAATATTTGAATTCCATAGAAAATCTCAGAAACTACTGGCATAAAATACATTCCCAAAACCCAGTGTCATTGAGTACATGAGCATCTAAATGATAACAAAGTCTGACTGATAAAAACACTGTCTAAAAATATAGAATAGTATAATAACTGAAAGGAAGAGAGTCAAGGTCAGCGGACGCCAAGTAGCTACCTCGATAGTCTCCAACTGATTACACCCTGAGAGCTAACAGTCGCTGTATTCGGAAGCACCTAGATCTGCACATGAGGTGCATGGTGTAGTATGAGTACAACCAACTCAGCAAGTAACAATACTAAATAAAGAACTGAAAGTAGTGATGAGCTTCACAGCTAAGTCCAATTACAGTAATTCCCAACATAAGAAAGCAGGCATGCTTTCAAGTTCGACAATTAAGGCCAACATAGAAATTTCATGTCAAGTTCAACTGAAACAGAAGATAATATCTCTTAGAAATTTCCAAAACAATGATATATGACAACTGTAGTACAACAACAATGAAATTGCATCCCCTCAGAGCAACAATCACTCAGTCCTCCCCCTCGCTCAACACTCGGCACTTGCACTCAGTAGGTACCTGCGCTCACTGGGGGTGTGTACAGACTCCGAAGGGGCTCCTTCAGCCCAAGCGCTATAATCCGCATGGACAACTCATGTGCTGCATGGACAACTCACGTGCAACAGTATCAATATCTGAATCCGCACGGACAACTCATGTGCTATAGTATAATATCTGGACTCGCACGGACAACTCACGTGCTGCACGGACAACTCACGTGCTATAGTATAATATCTTGATCCGCACCGACAACTCACGTGCTATAGTATCAATATCTCACAATCAGGCCCTCGGCCCCACTCAGTCATAAATCTCTCCAGTTTCTCGGGCTCTCAGAAATCATGAAAAATTAGCCTCAACAGAAATGATATAATATATCAACAAGGAACAATAGATACTGAGATAAAATCAACAAGTGAACTGTGACTGAGTATAAATTATTTGTTAAAAATAACCATGAATTCGGGTAATTTGACCAATATTGAGTTAAGAACACTTACCATGTTGTTTTCTTTGAAAATCTCCCAAAAATCGCCTCTTCCCGAGCTCCAATTCGTTAAAAATGGATGAAGTCCCATTTTCAGAACTTAAACTTTCTGTCCAGGCATTCCTTCTTCGCGAACGCGACCCTTGCCTCGCATTCGCGAAGCACAAAATGTGTTGCCCAATATTTCTTCTTCGGGAACGCGATCATTGCCTCGCGAATATGATGCTTCACCGGGTTGCTCAATCGCGAACGTGTCCTGTCCACCGCGAACGCGAAGACCAATTTCCCTAGGCCGGCTTTCCCTTTCGCGAACGCGGGGCCTCAATCGTGAATGCGTAGCTTTGCCCCCCGAACCTTCGCGAACGCGTGCCCTCAGTCGCGAACGTGAAGCACAAAATGGGCCAGTCCATATTTCCCCATCGCGAATGCGTGAGTCCCTTTGTGTTCGCGAAGAACAACATCAGTACCAGCAAACCAGCAGCAGCAACCCAACCAAACTTGGTCCGAAACCACCCCGAGACACACCCGAGGCTCCCAAGACCTCAACCAAATATACTAACAAGTCCCAAAACATCATACGAACTTAGTCGAAACTTCAAATCACATCAAACAATGCTAAAACCACGAATCATACCCCAATTCAAGCCTAATGAAACTAAAAATTTCCAACTTCTACATTCGATGCCGAAACCTATCAAATCAAGTCCGATTGACCTCAAATTTCACACGTAAGTCATAAATGACATAACGGACCTTTCAAATTTTTAGAACTGGATTCCGACCCCGATATCAAAAAGTCAATTCCCCAATCAAACTTTCAAACTTAAATTTCTATTTTAGCCATTTCAAGCCTAATTTAATTACGGGCTTCCAAATAATTTCTCGGACACGTTCCTAAGCCCAAAATTATCATACGGAGCTTTTGGAAATATCAAAACTCTATTCCGGGGTCGTTTACACATAAGTCGATATCCAGTCACTTTTTTAACTTAAGTTTTAAACCTTGGAACTAAGTGTTCCAATTCATTCCAAAACCTCACCGGAACCGAACCAACCACCCTAGAGAGTCACATAACAACTGTAAAGTTTAAATTGAGCAGTAAATGAGGGAATGGGGTTGTAATACTCAAAATGATCGGTCGGGTCGTTACAAATTAATACTCCCTCCGTTTCAATTTAGATTAGGTAGTTTGACTCGGCACAAAGTTTAAGAAAAAAAAAGAAGACTTTTGAAACTTGTAGTCTTAAAAGCTTAAGAGGTAAAACTTTTGTGGGGTCATGATATTTATGTGGTTATAAAAGCTTCTCATTATGGGTAAAATAGGTCAAATGAAGAGTTTAAAGTTGAATTATTTCTATTTGTAGAAATGTGTTATTCTTTTTAAAATGGACTAATAAGGAAAGTGTGTCATCTAAATTGAAACAGATGGAGTACAATATTTTGTTATTCGTGTTGACTTTTCCAATTCTCTATGACCAAATTAATTTCCATTTTTTAGAATTTATTTTTTAAAGCTTCCTAGTATTGTTTTGGTTCCTATTATATCCAAAAGTATACAAAAGAAGAGGGGGACTTGTATAAAATAATTTCAATCTTCTCCGAGTAGTTTAGTTTAGTCGTTATTTTATACTAAATGTATAAAATAATTTCTAGTTTAAATAGTCTTTTTTTCAGTGGAGTAGTCTTCTTAAAATAAATAAGTATAATAATAACCCAAGGAAAAATCACAGACAATAATATAAGAAAATCATATTAATCCAGAAATATGTTCTTACAATACTACTTTTTGTTTCAATGAATGAAAATGGTAGTACATTGTTTGTAATGACCCGACCGGTAGTTTTGAGATCTAGCACGTCGTTTGGAGGTTTGAGGCCTTGAGTAGCTTCACTTCAGGTATTATGACTTGTACGTGTGGTTGGAATTGAATTTCGGGAAAGTTCGGAGTTGATTCGGATGGAAAATTCTAATTTCGGAAGCTTTAAGTTGGAAGAATTGACTAAGGTGTGACTTTTGAGTAAACGACCTCGGAATCGGGATTTGGAGGTTCCAATAGGTTCGCATGATGATTTCGGACTTGGGCGTATGTTCGGGTTGAGTATCGGATCACCCGGGAGCATTTCAGTACTTATTATGGAAGGTTAGCATTTTGAATGTTTAAGAATTTCTTAAGTTTGGTTTGAAGTGGATTTTGATGTTATCGATGTCCGTTTGGGGTTTCGAGCCTTGGAATAGCTTCGTTATGCCATTTACGACTTGTGTGAAAAATTTGAGGTCAGTCGGATTTGAATGGATACGTTTTGGCGTCGAATGTAGAAGTTGGAAGTTCTAAAGTTTATTAAGTTTGAATCGGGGTGTGATTCGTGGTTTTAGCATTGTTTGATGTGATTTAAAGGCTCGACTAAATTCGTATTGTGTTTTAGGACTTGTTGGTAGGTTTGGTTGAGGTCTCGGGGGCCTCGGGGTGGTTTCAGATGGTTAAGGATCAAGTTGAAGCTTAAAGAATGGCTGAAGTGCACCAGCTCTGGTGCAATCGCACCTGCGCAAATTTGACCGCAGGTGCGTGACGGCAGAAGCGAAGAAATAGTCTTAGGTGCAGTTTGGGCGAAGCTGGAAAGTGATCGCAAGTGCGAAGGGTTGTCCGCACCTGCGCGGTCGTAGATGCGGAGAGGTGTCGTAGGTGCGAGAGTGGGAGAGGAAGCCTTGAGGTGCATATGCGGAAGTGTATCCACAGATGCAGATGCACATCTGCGCAAAGGAGACCGCAGATGCGGAAGTGGGCTGGAAGTCCTGGATCGCAGAAGCAATGGGAAATCCGCAGAAGTGGGACTGCAAATGCGGTCAAGTGATCCGCAGAAGCGAAAACTAGGCAGATTATTAAGGGATCGAACTTGGTCTTTTTCCTCATTTCGTTTTGGATTTTTGGAGCTCGGTTCTTGTGCGATTTTGAGGAGTTTTCATCATGTAATACAAGGTAAGTAATTTCCCATTTGTTGTGAGCTTAATGTAAGGTTTATATGTGGATTAAGGAGGAACATTTTGGAAAATTATGGGATTTTGTTGGAAAACCTAGAATTGATAATTTTTGATTTTGACCGCGATTTTGGAAATGGAATTAAGAATAAATTATATATTTGAGTTAGAAATGTTATAGGTAAGGTTTATATTCGAAAATTTTCGGAATCTGGGCACGTAGGCCCGAGGGGTGACTTTATCGACTTTTCGAGCGGAGTTGGAAATTGTTTAAATTAATTAATTATTGGTATTAGAGTATATTTTGATTGGTTTGCACATATGTTTGAATATTTTTGGATCGACGGGATTTGGTTTGAGGTGTTAGAAAGGCTTTGGATCCAGTTATGGAATTTCGGAGCGAGGTCCTGTCTAACCTTGTGAGGGGAAACTACCCCTTAAGTGATATTTAATTGTTATGTGCTACTAGTTGTGGGTGCTACGTACGCACGAGGTGACAAGAGTCCTTACATAGCTAAGGCATGTTTATGTACGGGTAGACTTAGGACCTCATCATGAAATGTTTGAATTACTTGAACTCATTCGGCTGGTTTAATTAATTATAGTTATAATTGAAATTGATTTAGAAGTAAATATATGTACACTAGGCTAAGCCTTAACACTTTGAGTTGTGGGCGAGTTATTTGAGAAATGGTAAAAATTATATTTAATTGATGCTCATGTGCTGTATTGAAAATGCGTGTCTCGAAATTCGGGAACCTTCTTCCTTTTCTTGTGGAGTGGGCCGAACGTCTCGGCAGCATATAGATCCCATCTATGGATCGTGCCGCACGTCCCTCGGCAGTGTACATGCTATTCTGGATCGGGCCGAATGACCTCGGCAGTATCGTGCGTTATATCGCTAGTAGCCAGAATATTTACGAGCTAATCTTTCCACTGATGCCCGACATTTTATGGGATTTCCTATTTATATGATAATGACACTTGACATTTTTCTGAGCTGTTAAGGTAGAATACAAGGTTTAGAAATTCATGCTTTAAAAGAGTAATTGGAAGGTTATGTAACTTACAGATTTACCCCATCATTGTCGTATGCTTCATATATGCTCATGTTTTATTATATTATTTTATTGGACCTTTAGTAAGTGTCGATGTCGACCCCTCGTCTTCTCCGGGGTTAGGCTAGATACTTACTGAGTACGCATTGATTTACGTACTCATGCTGCATTTCCGCACTAAATGTGCATGATCTGACAGGTTCATTGATGATCACCTTGGTGCGTAGGCGCACTTGTTGAGGAGACTTTATGTGAGCTGCATTCTAGGCTACACATCGCAGTCCATCGAGTCTCCATTATACTATTTATTTTATTCTGTCTTATTACATTTGGGACATATGTTGTATTATTACTATATTCCTTAGAAAATGATCATGAACTTGTGACACCGGGTTTTGGGGGGTTTTCTACGGGTTGTTCGTTGTTGTAATTGTGTAAATGTTTTTATTTACTCGGTAAATTCTATTTTATATCGTTCAATTAAGGAAAATAATAATTTCAAAATACTAAAATGAGTAATTATATTGGTAAATCACCGTTGTCTTGCCTGACTGCAGTGTTAGGCGCCATCACGACCTTTAGCGGATTTTAGGTCGTGACACAGTCACTACATGTCATTAAAAGCACATCTAAAAAGCTAAGCATTAGATGTTCCTTGCACTTCAACGGCGAATATCACAACCCTTGATGTAGCCTCAACAAGTTCAAAATGAAGAACACTCTCTTTCTTCAGATTGTTGTCGACAACAAATTATTTTTACCCCTTAACGAGTCTTCTTCGAACACCACATATTAGAGTCACAGTCCACTCCTTCCCATTACATCGAAGTATTGTTTGAACCGAACTATGATGAAGATAGTCAGAGGTGCTCTTTGGAAGAAACTGCACAATCATTATGGAAAGATAGGGTAAAAAATCATATCATGTAAACTAAAAAACAAAAAAATTAATTTACCATATCATCGTGCTTAATGTACGATCTGGGCACGTTCATCCTAAACCATGGATAAAAATTATCTTCAATCCATCTGTTAGCATTCACGTTTAGAGTATCAATTTTGTTCGTAGAGTAGGAAATGTAGGTTAACTTTTAATATCCCTCCAATCGTATTTTTAATTTTTCCTTTGTTTCCCTCCAAAAAGTTTATTTTGACATTTTAGTCCAAAAATTTAATCTTGTTTTTTCCTATAAATCAAAGAAGCTAGAATTCATTTTAGTCCTAAAATTTAATCATGTTTTCCCTATTATTATAATTAATATTAACCAATAAAATATAGTATACTGAGATTCTACAATAATATTGTAAAATATTGGCCAAGAATTTTATTGCAAGGAATAACTAGTGGACCGATACGTATGACCTTAGTGAATGGAATTATATATTGGCTATTATATAAATGGTCAATATAATTATGAATCGCAACGATGTAATAACATAGGTTATATGACTACAACCTTAGTCAATGAACTTATATGGTTGCTATGAATAACTAGCGACCGATTCGTATGACCTTAATGAATGAAATTATATATTGGTTATTATATAAACGGTCAATATAACTATGAATCGCAACGATGTAATTAACATAGGTTATATGAATAACTAGTGGATGATACGTATGACCTTAATGAATGAAATTATATATTGGCTATTATATAAATGGTCAATATAACTATGAATCGCAATGATGTAATTAATATAGGTTATATGACTACAACCTTAGTCAATGGACTTATATGGTTGCTATGAATAACTAGTGGACCGATATATATATGTGATGACCCGATAGGTCATTTATAATTTTAACCTTCATTTATGTGTTCTGAAACCTTGATTAGCTCTGTTTAGCCTTTCTCAATTTGCATGCGCAGTCCGTGTCTTTTTCTGAAAGGTTTTTATATGAAAATTTGACGAAACTATGAAATCGTGTCTTAAAACTCATTTTAGTTGACTTCGGTCAACGTTTTGAGCAAACGGACCCGGATCAATATTTTGACGGTCCAGATGGGTCCGTATCGTGATGTGGGACCTGGGCGTGTAATAAGTGGAGATTTTGACTGCTTATTAGCACCTTTTAGCTTTTGTTTTAGTCCGAAAGTATTGAATTATGTTTTCGGAACTAATAAAATTATGCAAAATTGCAAGAATGATGGAAGTTTGGTCTCCCGAGATGAAATCCGACTAAAAAAGAAGTGTTCCAAAGTACAAGGCAATAAAGGGTGCAGAAGCACAAATGTGAGGTCCGCAGAAGGAATTCCCGCAGAAGAAATTGCGGACCGCAGCATTCCATCTACGGCTGCAAAACAAGAAGAAAAATATAACAGACCTTTCAGCAATGTGCGGACCGTAAATAAATTGTGCGTCCGCAGAACTGGGCTAGGAGTCAAAGATCAGAGAGTATGGAAAAAGACCAAGTCCAAGAGCCTTTGTGAATTTCGGACCGCACAAGAATTGTGCGGCCGCAGTCCAGAAATGTTCGGCCGCAGAAGATTGCCTCACGGCGGCAGTTCAGAAATATGTGGCCGCAGAACTCCAATTTTTGCCAGCTGAAGAAATCTGCGGATCACACATGGAATTGTGCGGCCGCAGAACCTCCCAAGGGGCATTTGTGTCTGAGATTTTTGGCCCTGTATAAATAGACGAGTTTCACAAAATTAGGTCAAGTTTGAACATCTGAAGTTGCTGTAGCCGTTTTTCTTTACTACTTTAGGAAGTTTTACATTATTTTGGTGTATTTACATTATATTTCACCATCCATTATGAGTTTAATTAGTATTTCTTCTTTATTTTTTTCAAACCCCATTATGAGTAGCTAGACTCTTACTAGGGTTGTGACCCAACCCTAGTGTGTAAACCTTATGGGTATCTAATTTAGTGCTTGTTTATGATTGAGTGTTGATTATTTAGCTTAGTTCATGCTTCAATTTTAGAATTAATGGTTGCAAATATTGATTCATGCCTATTTGTCTTAGTTTCTACTTGAGAAAGAGGGACCTAGTCTAGGATAACTTAGCTAACAAGGAATTGGGTCAATTGAGAGATTGATTAACCCAATTAAAGGGTTCAATCTAGAGATAGTAATAACCCGACTTGAGCTCTTATCAACTGTTTTGGTTGATACCTATTTGGTTTTGATAAAGCCAAATTGGGCAAAACCACTCTCTAACCGAGAGGTATTGATTGGGTAGTATAGAGTTGTGAGCTATAATACACCACAATCAATAAAACAAGCATTAACGTCTTTACCCCATTACGCAAACACCTAGGTTATGGTCACAGCCCTAGGATTTTTACCCAAATGGAAAAACCTTAAAAAATATTTATCTCTAGTCTATTTCCTTTATCTTGCAACCATTAGATTATCAGTAGAAGTAGAAAATAAAATTGTGTTGTGGAAGTGCAATCTAGATAACCCATTTGATTGCTTCAAATATATACTCCTAACTCCCATCATAACTCCAGTGGATTCGACCCCGACTGCTAGTTGGGTAATTATTATTGCATATGATTGTGTCATATCTCTTATTTTTTAAAAACTAGAAGTTTAAAAGTTTAAAGAATTCATAAATTTAATCGTAGTTTGACTTTCTTTCTACTGGATTCATATTTCAATTCAGGAACTTGGTATAGGTCCGTTACAGTATTTATGACTTGTCTCCAAAATTTGGTGCAAAACAGAGTTGATTTGACGTGATTCGGACATCCGGTTGAAACATTGAAAGATCTTAAGTTTCGTTGAACATCTCATTCGTTTTAGTGTCTGATTTATAGTTCTAGGTGTTATTTTGGTGTTTTGATCACGCGAGCAAGTTCATATGATATTTTTGGACTTGTGTGCATGTTTGGTTTGGAGCCCCGAGGGCTCGGGTGAGTTTCGGATAGGCCACAGAGTGAATTTTTGAAGTTAAAAGAGTGATGGTGCATCAGGTTTGCAGATCTCGCATTTGCGAGGTCAGGCTCGCATATGCCAAAATGGTAGAGGATGGGTCAGCTTTGCTTTTGCAAAGTGAAGTCCGCAGATGCGAAAGGGAGCAGTTTTGTATTTTCAAACTTTGTGTCGCATTTGCGACTAATGGCAGACTAAGGTTGACTCGCATTTGTGAGTCGATTATTCGCATTTGCGGCAAACTTGGTTCGCATTTGCGACAAAATTTGTCGCATTTGTGATTTCATCAGGCTCAGTGGTTTTTCACATTTGCGAAGGATTGATCGCAATTGCGAACTATGTGTCGCAATTGCGATAACTGTAGCTGGGTAAAAGAGGGGAAAACGGGAATTAGCTCATTTCTTTCAAACTCTCAACCCTAAACACCCTAGAAGCGATTTTTCCAAGAGACTTTCTTCCTAAATTCATTGGTAAGTGACTTTGATCTACTTTTTTTCAGTTACCCATTACATTTCATAAGATTTCAACACCAAATCTAAGATTTTCATGGTAGAAATTAGAGATTTGGGTAGAATTAGGGATTTTTGTAGAATTGGAATTTAGACCTCGAATTCAGGTCGGATTTTTAATTGAATTACATAACCGGGCTCAGGGGGTGAATGGGTGATCAGGTTTTGGTCTGAACCTCGTGTTTTGACCAAGCGACCCCGGGGTTGACTTTTGTTGACTTTTTCAATAATGATCTAAATTGAACCTCTTTCATTCGTGGGTAGTTTCTAAGGCTTATTTTGAATCGTTTGGTTGATAATTTGCTAGATTTGGTTAGTTTGGAGGCTTGTTCGAAAGGCAAAGCCATGGTTTAATTTTAAGTAGATTGCGGAGTGAGGTAAGTGTTAGGTCTAACCTTGATTTGAGAGAATTAGGAATCCTTGAGCTATGTTCTATGTAAATTTCATGAGTAGCGGTGTATATGCGAGGTGAGCCGTCCCATGTGTTAGATTTCAGCTCAGTCTAATTGGACAAGGATTTGACTTATGAGGAAGAGTCGGTGGCTATTCTAGCCCGGCAGGTCCGGCAGTTGAGGTCTAAGAGTTTTCCTTCAGTTCGAGTGCAGTGGAGAGGTCAGTCGATCGAGGCGGCCACTTGGGAGTCCGAGTCGGACATGCGGAGTAGATATCCACACCTTTTTACCAGTCCGGGTACTTTTCTATATCCGTTCGAGGACGAATATTTGTTTTAGAGGTGGAGAATGTGATGACCCTATAAGTTATTTATAGTTTTAACCTTTATTTGTGTGGTCCAAAACCTTGATTAGATCCATTTAGACTTCCTCGATTTGCGTGTGTATTCCGTGTTTTTTTTCGAAAGGTTTTTTATGAGGAAAAATTGACAAAAATGTAAAATCGTACCTTAAAACTTATTAGAGTTGATTTCAGTCAATGGCTTGATTAAATGGACCCGAATCAGTATTTTGACGGTCCGAGTGGGTTCATATCGTGATTTGGGACTTGGGCGTATGTCCGAAATTGAATTCAGAATTCCCTAGCTCGAATTATCGTATTTTGTTAAAAACTAGAAGTTTAAAGGTTTAAAGAATTCATAAATTTGATTATAGTTTGACTTTGTTGCTACCGGGTTTGGATTTCAGTTTCGGTACTTGGTATAGGCATGTTTAAGTATTTATGAATTATCTGCAAAATTTGGTGCAAAACGGAGTTGATTTGACGTGATTTAGACGTCCGGTTGAAAAATTGAAAGATCTTAAGTTTCATTGAACATTTCATTTGTTTTGGTGTCTGATTTGTAGTTCTAGGTGTTATTTTGTTGTTTTGATCGCGCGAACGAGTTCGTATGTTGTTTTTGGACTTGTGTGCATGTTTGTTTTGGTACCCCGAGGATTCCGGTGAGTTTCGGATAGGCCACAGAGAGAATTTTTGAACTTAAAAGAGTGTTGGTGCATCAGGTCTGCCGATCGTGCATTTGCGAGGACCTGATCGCAAATGCGGGGTTAGGCTCGCATATGCGAAAATGGTGGGGGCTGGGTCAGCTTTTCTTTTGCGAAGTGAAGTCCGTAGATGCGAAGTGGGGCAGGTTCGCATTTGCGACGAATGGCACACTAAGGTAGACTCGCATTTGCGAGTCTATTGTTCGCATTTGCGGCAAACTTGGTTCACATTTGCGACAAAATTTGTCGTATTTGCGATGTTATCAGGCTCAGTGGTTTTTCGCATTAGCGAAGGATTGATCGCAATTGTGATCATCACAATTGCGAATTATGTGTCGCAATTGCGATAACTAACCGAGGGTCTATTAGAAATAACCTCTCTTTCCTCACAAGGTAGGGGTAAGGTCTGCGTATACACTACCCTCCCCAGACCCCACGGTGTGGGATATTACTAGGTATGTTGTTGTTGTGTCGCAATTGCGATAACTGCAACTTGATAAAAGAGGGGGAAAACGGGAATTAGCTCATTTTTTTCAAACTCTCAACCTTAAACACCCTAGAGGCGATTTTTCCAAGAGACTTTCTTACTAAATTCATTGGTAAGTGACTTTAATCTACTTCTTTTCAATTACCCATTACATTTCATAAGAGTTCAACATCAAATCTAAGATTTTCATGGTAGAAATTAGGGATTTGGGTAGAATTAGGGATTTTTTTAAAATTAGGATTTAGACCTCGAATTGAGGTCGGATTTCGAATACAATTGCATAACCGGGCTCCGAGGAATGGGTGATCGTGTTTTGGTACGAACCTCGGGTTTTGACCAAGCAGGCCTGGGGTTGACTTTTGTTGACTTTTTCAATAATGATCTAAATTGAACCTCTTTCATTCGTGGGTAGTTTCTAAGGCTTATTTTGAAGCGTTTGGTTTATAATTTGCTAGATTTTGTTGGTTTGTAAGCTTGTTCGAAAGGCAAGGTCATGGTCGAATTTTGAGTTGATTGCGGAGTGAGGTAAGTGTTGGGTCTAACCTTGATTTGAGGGAATTAGGAACCCTTGAGCTATGTGCTATGTTAATTTCATGAGTAGCGGCATATATGCGAGTTGACGGATGTCTATATGCCGTCAATTACTTGTTTCCATGTCTACCCATGTCTCCTTAAATATAGCATTCCATGTCTTGATTGTTACATGCCTTAATTGCTTCCTATTCCTTAACTTGCTACTTGTTATTTACTAGTCTCGCATTATAAGTGTTAATTTCTTCCATGCTCCCATCCTTAATTGATACTCGCCTTAATTGTCTTACTTGTACCCTTTAACTGTCATATATTTGACTTGTCTTATTGCTCAGTATTAATTGTAGCCTTTCATGATATGGTACGAGACTCCTTCTTGATTTGTAGCTTTCATATTCGTTAATCGTAGAGATTCTTGTGATTCGAATTGTTAAATTTATTGCACTTATTGATTTATTTATGAATCGAGTTGCACGACACAACAAATGGAATAAGGGAGGATTTACATTGGTGAAGTAAGGGTGGATTGATATGGTGAAATAAGAGAGGATTATGATATTGACTCTGATTATATGATGGGATACTCTGATTATATGATGGGATCGGGTTGCGCACCGCAACATATATTTACTTATTATTATTGATATTTACATGGTGGAATAAGGGAGGATAGTGTTGTACGGTGGGATCGGGTTGCGCGCCACAACAGTTTATGTGTTTAGCATTCCTTATTGTTTTGTGTTGGCTTCAGTACTTTTGTACGAGACTCTAAGGATTTGTATTTTTGGTATTCACTAATTTTTGTTTGAGGATTGAGTTATTTTCATGAGTTAACTGTCTTATTTCGTTTTCGTATTTTCCTTTCCTGTCATTATTTTATACTGCGCACAAGTTATTGTAAGTGATCCGCCTTAGCATCGTCACTACTTCATCGAGGTTAGGCTCGGTACTTATAGAGTACATGGGGTCAGTTGTACTCATACTACACTCTGCACTTCTTGTACATATTTTGGAGTCGGTCCCAACAGCGGTCAATAGATTTCTCGGGTTAACTATTAGACAGAGACATTAGGTACAGCCGCTCGGCATTCGCAATTCTGAAGTCCCCTTCTACCTTATCCTAGCTGTGTATTTTCTTTCAGACAAATTTACTTTCATTCAGACTTTCATTTGTATTATTTTAGTAGCTTGTGTGCACACCAGCTTTGGGTTGTATTTAGATATTTCGGTTGTTATGACTTTTTGCACTTTATTTCAGTTCTACTACAGTTATTTCAATTTAATTGGCATAAGTTAATTTGATTTGTTAAAAATGGCTTAAAATTTATTCTAACGTTGGCTTGCCTAGCAAGTGAAATGTTAAGCTCCATCACGATCCCGATGGTGGGAATTCCGGGTCGTGAAAAGTTAGTATCCAAGCACTAGGTTGCCTAGGTCTCACGAGTCACGAGCAAGCTTAGTAGAGTCTAGAGGCTCGGTACAGAGACGTCTGTACTTATCTTCCAGAGGCTATGGAGTTTAGGAAAAATATCACTTCTTTCTTACTCTGTCGTGCGATTTTATTCTATCATTGATGATTGAACTATTCTACTCTTGTTCCCTCGTAAATGGCGAGAACAGGCACTGTATCTACCGTCGGCCAGGAGCCGGAGCCCCCTGTGGCAGCTACGACTAGGGGCAGAGATCGAGGCCGAGGTCATGCCAGAGGCCGAGGCAGAAGCAGAGGCAGAGGCAGAGGTAGAGCTAAACCTAGAGCTCGAGCAGCAGCACCCGCAGTGGAGCCTCAAGTGGATTTCGAGAAGGAGGTTCCATCTCAGACTGTACCTGTCGGACCAGCTCAGGTCCCGGAGGGGTTCATAACCACTCTAGTGCTTCTGGATGCTCTAGTCCATTTGGTGGGCCTTATGGAGAGTGTGGCCCAGACAGGTACATTCTCGGTGGCACCAGCCATCTCTCGGGCTGGGGGAGGAGCACAGACTCCCGCTACTCACACCCCGGAGTAGGTAGCTCCCTAGTATCAGACTCCAGCAGCTCCCCACCCCTCCCCCGATACCAAGCTCTTTCCAGTTCACTTTAGTGGCACACCTTCTGAGGACTTTCAGGATTTTTTGGACCATTGCCATGAGGTATTGCACAACATGGGTACAGTAGAGACCAATGGGGTCGAGTTTGCAGCATTTTAGATTACTGGTTCCACCCGGAGATGGTGGAAATAATATATGTTGACTAGACCAGCTGGGTCGCATGCACTTACCTGAGACCAGTTCTCACAGCTATTTCTACAGAAGTTCATCCTTGTCACCCTGAGAGAGGAGTACCGCAGGTAGTTTGAGCAACTTTAGCAGGGTGGTATGACTATCAACCCAGTACAAGACTCGATTTGTGGACTTAGCTCGCCATGCCACTATCTTTCTTCCTACTGAGAAGGAAAGAGTGAGGAGATTTATTGATGGACTAACTTACACTATCAGGCTTCAGATGGCCAAGGATACAGGGAGTGATATTTCTTTCCAGACGGCCATAGATATTGCTAGACAGATCGAGTTGGTTCATGCTCAAGAGAGAGGGCCAGTGTCAGATAAGACGCCTCATCATTTCGGTAGTTTCAATGGCACCTCATCTGGAGGCAGAGGTACTTATGGTAGGGTCCATCCTCCCAGGACATTTCATTCAGCACTTTAGGCATCTCATAGTGCTTCAGGGAATCGTGGTCCTTATGTGCCTTATTCTAGGCAGCTAGCCTATAGTGCAACATCAGCTTTTATCAGTGCACCTCTGATTTAGAGCTATCACCGTGGTTGTCTAGTTCGTTCGGGTCAGCTCCAGCTTCAGCAGCCACAACAACAGGATGGGTGTTTTGAGTGTGGTGGTATCGGACACATCAGGAGGTCCTGTCCGGGATTATTGGGTGGCATGCCACAACAGAGTTTTCGTGCCATGGTTCTGGTACCGGTTGCTCAACTTCCCTCTCAGCCATCTAGAGGTAGTGGTCAGGCAGCCAAAGTTAGGGGTCAGGCCATTAGAGGTGGAGGTCAGGCCGTTAGAAGTGGAGGTCAGCCAGCTAGAGTCCATCCTAAAGATGTAGTTCAGAGTGGTGGGCCCCAACCCCGATGCTATGCTTTCCCATATAGGCATGAGGACGTGTCATATGACGTTTTTATCATAGTATTGTTCCAGTTTTCCATAGAGATCCTTCAGTTCTATTTGATCCGGGATCTACTTATTCCTATGTGTCATCCTATTTTGCTTCATATCTGGTTGTGCCTCGTGATTCTTTAAGTATTCTTGTGTATGTGTCCACGCTTGTGGGAGATTTTATTGTCGTAGATCGTGTCTATCGCTCGTCTGTGGTTACTATTGGGAGTCTTGCGACTAGCGTAATCTTCTACTTCTTGATATGGTAAATTTTCATGTTGTCTTGGGCATGGATTGGCTGTCACCTTATCATGTTATATTGGATTGTCATGCCAAGATGGTGACCTTAGCCAAGTCGGGGTTGCCTCGATTAGAGTGGAGGGGGACTCTTATCCACTCTACAAGCAGAGTTATTTCTTATGTGAAGGCTCGACACATGGCCGAGAAGGGATGTTTAGCTTATTTGGCCTATGTCCGTGATTCTAGTGCGGAGATTCCTTCCATGGATTCAGTGCCAGTTGTTCGTGAGTTTCCAGAGGTGTTTCCTGCAAACCTGCCGAGGATGCCACCCGACAGTGATATTGACTTCTGTATTGATTTGGCTCCGGGCACTCAGCCCATTTATATTCCACCATAACATATGGCCCCACCGGAGTTAAAGGAGAAGTTGTAAGACTTTCTTGATAAGGGATTCATTATACCAAGTGTCTTGCCCTTGGGTGCGCCCGTGTTGTTTGTGAAGAAGAAAGATGGGTCGATGAGCAGTTGCCGAGGATTGATGACTTATTTGACCAGCTTCAGGGTGCCAAGGTGTTTTCGAAGATTGATTTGAGGTTTGGATACCATCGGTTGAAGATTAGGGCATCTGATGTCCCTAAGACGACCTTTCGGACTCGGTATGGGCATTATGAGTTCCTAGTGATGTCATTTGGGTTGACAAATGCCCCAGCAATATTTACGGATTTGATGAATCGGGTGTTCAAGCCCTACTTGGATTCTTTTGTGATTGTATTCATTGATGATATCTTTATATACTCCCGCAGTCGATAGGAGCATGAGCAACATCTTCGGATTGTACTTCAGACTCTGAGAGATAGCCAGTTATATGCCAAGTTTTCAAAGTGTGAGTTTTGGTTAAACTCAGTCACCTTTTTGGGACATGTTGTATTGGTAGAGGGCATAAAGGTGGATCCTAAGAAGATTGAGGCGGTTCAGAACTGGCCTAGACCTACTTCAACTACAGAGATTCAGAGTTTCCTAGGTTTGGTGGGTTATTATCGCCGGTTCGTGGAGGAGTTTTCATCTATACCGGCCTCATTGACTAGATTGACCCATAAGGGTACCCCATTCAGATGGTCGGATGAGTGTGATTTGAGCTTTCAGAAGCTCAAGACTGCTGTCACGACCCATACCGATGGGCCATGACGAGTGCCCGAGTCCTACCTGTTGAACATCCCTAAGCATGCGTCTAAGATATAAACATGAATTAAGGGTAGGTCATATATAACATCTGTCAATAAACTGATGAATCACGTGAATAACATACGTGAGGAAAACATGCCCAAAAGACATATATACATATACATGCGGAATATGGTAGGGCGAGCCGACAAGGCTGCTATAGACAACTATATATCCAAAACTAGAAGCCGACAAGGCCACATACTATCCAACTATATATAACTGTCTACAAACCTCTAATAGAGTGTACAACTGTATAAAGGACGGGACTGGGCCTCGTCGTACCCATATCTACATACAAAAATAGCGTACCAAAGTCGATAGTAGCTCCGGATCAAGTGGAGCACACCAACTCTCGCTGAGATAAAATCCTAAGAACGGGGACCATCAGCCTGTCTACCTGCACCTGCGGGCATGAAACACAGAGTCACGCCCCAAACTCGGAAAGCACGACCGGCGCCCAACCGAGTGAACCCGGTCAAGCAAGCCTGTTCGACGCTTTCTACCCAACGCACCCATGATCAAGAGAAGATATAATTTCGTTAATTAGACAGTATGGAGATCATGTACACAATACTAAATCATTTCATTAGTTACTTCACTTTTAAGTCTCAAAATACACATATTCTTGTAGTTTGAGTGGAACAAGTGATCAAAACACAACATAACTTGTTTGACTTTTCTAGCACCCATGTACAACCCACATAGTGTCTACGGAGCCTCTAAAAGATACAAAAGAGTGTTATGATAGTGGAAGCAACAAGGCCCCGACTATACCTGAAAACGTGATAATAATATGAACAAAATATACAACACATGACCCCGGGATGAAGTGAGGCTCATCAAGTCTGCTAGGAAGAGGATGTACCACTATCGCTGATCAACACTGGCATCTATGGAATCACCTGCATCCATTTAAAGATGTAGCGCCCCCGGCCAAAGGGACGTAATAGTAGTAGTATGTAAAATTAAATACCATCTCAATAGAATGAATAATAATACAAGGGGGAACAATCAAGAATTCAATATGAGCTTCAAATAATAGTAAAACATCAAGTTAAGGATCACATAAGATTTCAAGTCAATTTCCATATTATTAGGTTGGGTGATCTTTAGTGCCGATATACCATAATTCACAATACCACCGTATTCTTACACGGAGTCTGATCACGACCCGATCGGCTAGGTCGTCTCATTTGAGACATCAACCATAACCATAATTTCATTATAATTTTCAGCACAGTCACCACCATGTGTGCGGCATGGCGTCCGATAACGGCCGAATCGGCTAGGCCGTCTCACCCGAGACATTACCTTTTTCCTTCAATCATCTCACATCATACTTCTTTCACATCCTTTCAATTCATTGGCACTAGTGGCCACAATTATAAAGTCATTCTTGGCATTTGGCCGTATTTCATAATTCCAGTTCCCCTTTTCCACATTCAAACATCATTATCATTATCAACAACAATAAGGCCTCCCATTCAAGACATTAAATTCACATATGAGCAATTTGGGAATCTTAGGTACATAGAGGCCTTTCTTACAATTTGGAATAACAGCCTTTATTTCGATCTTGACTTGAAGTCTTAACATTTTTAACACATATTCCATATTTTGAACACATTCTCAATGATAAGGTGATATGATGAAGCATTTACAATACATATTGAGCATATATCCTTCAACACAAGCACATTCGGAATAGCCAATTCTATTATGATCAATTTGGGACTTACACCAATTACATGAACACCGTGGGATTTGATTCTAAGAAGAATGGGGTTTAGCCAACATACCTCAATTGAGCTTCCTTTAAACTTTAAAACGTTCCGGAATTTTTAGCAACTTCGATCTATTTTAGAAATATAACAAGTTGGACCAAAATTAGGAAGATGGTCATGATTCTAGCTCATTTGAGCACATTATCAAACACTAGGTGTGCATTAATGTTTTTAAGGCCCTTTGTGAAAGATTCCATCATTCCCCAACCCATTCTCTACCATTTTTAGCTCAAAACCTTCCCACATTCGTTGATAACAGATGCATGCAAGATAACAACCCACCCCCACACCCAAGAATTGTCTTTCTAATTATCCCATTGTTTGCAAATTTTCGAAATTGAGAGCAAGGACATAGATTCTTATCTTTAGGATGAAGACTTTCTTTGTTAATCCTCAATGATTGAACAAGAATTGATGGATAATAGGTTGAAGGTTACTCCCCCACACTAAGCACTCTTTCTCACTCTAAAAGTATCAGACATTTGCTCAAATTTGACTATGGCATGTGTTTTATCGAAGTAGGGTCGGGTTATAAAAATCCAAAAATGAAGCCTCGGGACAGGATCTGCGGTCCGCGAAATGATCGTGAAAAATGGCCTTCGGAACTGGGCTGGCCTGCTTCACTCTGCGGCCGTTATACGACCCGTAGACCTGTTCTGCGGTCGCATAATGCGCCGTAGAACCTCCCTCCACAAAAATTCTAAGGCTGATTGTGCGACAAAAGTGTGGCCCGCGAAATGGTTGTGCGGTTGCATAACTGGCCGCGAAATTGTCATAAAAAATGGTCCAAGTAGCTGCTTCACTCTGCGGACATTCTGCGGCCCACAAAGTGATTATGCGGCCGCATAATGGGCCGCAGAAATGCCTATCTCTGCAAAAATCTTTCCTTCAACTCCCCAACGCACTGTTCAATCCAAAAAGTTTGAACCCCGATTTTTAGGAAAAGTCTGAAGAATTTCTACTATTATTAACCTCTACGCCTACCACGGCATCACGGAACCCTATTTTTAGGAAATATTTTATGGGGCCTTACACGTAGGCCTCAGTAAATAAGGGAGTTAGTACGAATAATGTAACGAGTATGTAAGGCATGAAAATCAGTACATAGAAGTCATAAAAGAAGTATGGAGTAAAGGAACCCCCTTATAAGCCTAAATAACTTTGTGAATCCTAAAATATTTATAATGTCATGCATATGCATATAAATGTCATATCGTGAATAGGTATATGCGTACATAATGTCATCAAGCCTCTGAGGGAATCCCATTATATCATCTCGGCCTCAGTGGGCGAAATCATGAACGTATACTAACTGATCAGGTGGTGCTACGTATATAACGTCATCTGGTCATGGGTCAATGTACATGTATAAATGAATGCAATGAAAGGTAAGTCAATAAGATCGCTCGGAATATCATAAAATAAATATGCCTTCGGATAAATTTTATCAACTACATATTTTTCTGAGACCCATGAACAGAAGATATAATAATAAGACACATGGGGAATCAAGAACATAGGAACCCCTAGTACTTTTAAGAATAGTGGCATTTATTAAAATTGTGTGCTTGCTTATTTCATTTGTATCGTATGGATCATGCCAAAAGGAAATAAAGGATAGCCTTAACATACATGAGTCGATTCTCTTAACAATCCCTCTAACCCACGTCATTTGCGATAAAACATGTAACGACGAATCAAAGCACGGAAAAAATATTCTTGAGAAAGGTTATACCGTGCTCCCTTAAAATTTCAAGTCGCGTTGCTATTACATTATGTAGTTTCGTATGAATTCCTTTGTAGCTTTCATCCGTTACTTTGCAGATATATGCATCCTCCTTTAATGAATTAGGGAGGTCTCTTATCATAGTGGGTTGTGGGCCCCACTTGATATGGATTACTTTGCCAAAATCCCCTAAATATGTCACCTAGCCACATTAGCCAAAGAGTCATTGTTTGTTCTTAGAAAACATAACCCATTGTTGCCACGTTGGGGTGATGACTCCACCAAAAACTTATCCACAAATTTCTAATTAATTTGTTAACTTCCCATTCAAATTAATAATTAACCCATTACCAACATAATTAGGTACTATCCTAATTTACTTAAAATACTAATAACTTTTAACATACTTTATACACCTTACTATCATGGTCATGTGGTACATTGTATGTCATTAGTCCATAAATACAGGGTATTATAGCTTGGACCGTATTTTATCCCAAATTGTCAAACTTCAACGAAACTCATTTTCTTCGATTTGTTTACCCTCTAACCTTCATGGCACTTACATATCACCTGTTATAAATAACATAATTATCTATATCCTCAAAATTAATCTCATTCCCTAGCTTACGTGATCAACTTATGACGAAACTTTAACGTACGAAAATGCGAAATGTAACATCCTTCCCCCCTTAGAAACATTCATCCTCGAATGTTAACTCTTAGAGACTTGCAAAATTTTTGCTAGAGTCTCTTCTGTAAGCTGAACTACTTACTACCAACCTGCCACACAACAAACCAACTAATACAAGGCCTTACATGGCCATATTCATCAATAGCGACAATGGCCTCACACGATCAATGACAATAACTAACACATGAATCCATACATGCACCTTAAGGTTGTGATGTCTCAGTCTGATCCTCCTCTAGAAGAGGAAACAAGTGAGGATACCTAGACTTCATGTCTTCTTCAGCTTCCCAAATCATTTCTTCCACATTATTGTTTCTCCAAAGTACTTTAACCAAAGCTACATCTTTTCAATCTCCAAACCTGTCTATCTAGTATAGCAATGTGAGCTTTCTCATATGATAATTGCTCTGTGACCTGAACATCATCAACTGGCATGATTTTAAAAGGATCTCTGATACACTTACGGAGCATAGAGACATGAAAGACTAGATGTACATACTCCAAGTCAGAAGGTAAGTCTAACGCATATGCTATCTAGCCTACTTTGTGTATGATCTTATATGGTCCAATGTACCAAGGGCTAAGTTTTTCTTTCTTACCAAACCTCATAATGCCTTTCATCGGTGATACCTTTAGGAATACCTAGTCATCAACCTAAAACTCCAAGTCTCTTCGTCGATCATCCGCATAAGACTTCTGATGGTTTGAGTTGCTAATAGCCTTTCCTGTATAAGCTTAATCTTCTCGATTTCCCGTTGTACCAACTCTGGTCCTACTAACTTAGTTTCCCCAACATCGAACCATCCAATAGGTAACCTACACTTTCGTCCGTAAAGAGCTTCTTATGGAGCCATATGAATACTGGAATGATAGCTATTATTATACGCGAATTCAACAAGCGGCAGATGATCATCCCAGCTACCCTTGAAATCTACAACACAAGCCTGTAACATATCCTCAAGTGTCTGAATAATACGCTTAGCCTGTCCGTCTGTCTGGGATGAAATATTGTACTAAGATTTACCTGAGTCCCCAATCCTTTTTATAAGTACCTCCAGAAATTAATTGTAAGTTGAGCACCTCTATCCGAGATAATAGATATATGTGCACCATGAAGTCGTACTCTCTCCTTAATGTAAAGCCTTGCATAATCCTCTACTGAATACGTAGTCCTAACATGCAGAAAATGGGCTGATTTTATAAGTCTATCAACAATCACCCATATAGAATCAAATTTATGCTGGGTACGAGGTAAGACTATGATGAAATCCATATTAATTACTTCCCACTTCCAAGTCGGGATCTCTATAGCCTACAATAATCCATCGGGTTTTTGATGCTCAATCTTAACCTGCTGGCAGGTAGGGCACTGAGCAACAAAATCCGCTATATCTTTTTTCATTCCGTCCCACCAATATATTTCCCTGATATCTTGATACATCTTTGTTGCTCTTGGATGAATAGACTAACGAGAATAGTGAGTCTCTCCCATAACCTGTCGGCGCAGCCCTGCAACATTAGGGACACATATCGTCTTCGATATTTGAGGACCTCATCTCTTGTAATCTTTAATGGTGTCTTCTCTTTTTGAGGGACGTGTCTCTATAATGAGCTAACATAGGATCCTCGTACTGGCATCCCATCACTTTAATTACTAGAAAGGATGTCGTTATGTCCTAAATAGTAACTCCGGTATCACCTGAGTCCAGTAATCGAACTTCAAGCCTAGCTAGTTGATGAATCTCATGGACTATCCCACTCTTCTCTGGTTGTAAATATGACAGGCTACCCATAGATCTACGGTTGAGGGCGTCGGCTACTACATTCTTCTTCCCCGGATGGTATAAAATATCAACGTCATAGTCTTTCAGTAGCTCCAACCATCGCCTTTGGCATAAATTCAATTCCTTTTGCTTGCAGATATACTGAAGGCTCTTATGATCCGTATAGATATCAACATGAATGCCATACAAATAGTGCCTTCATATCTTTAGTGCTTGAATCACCGCAGCTAACTCTAAATCATGAGTTGGGTCATTCTTCTCGTGCTTTCTTAGTTGTTTAGAAGCATAAGCTACAACCTTACCATGCTACATCAATACACAACCCAATCCAATGCACGAAGCATCACAATAGATAGGATAACCATCGGTTCCCTCTGGGAGTGTTAGAACTGGTGCTGAAGTTAATCTGCCCTTCAATGCCTGGAAACTTCACTCGCAAGCACCAGTCCATTGAAACTTAGCTCCCTTCTGAGTCAACTTTGTCAATGGCGCTGAAAAAGAAGAAAATCCCTCTACGAATCTCCTGTAATAACCTGTCAAACCGTGGAAGCTACGAACCTCTGTCGGTGTCGTGGGTCTAGGACAAGTCTTCACTGCCTCAATCTTTTGGGTATCAAACCAGATACCCTCACCTGAAATAATATGCCCAAGGAAAGCTACAGAATTCAACCAGAATTCACATTTAGAGAGTTTTGCGTATAACTTCTCTTTTTGTAGATCTCTGAGTACCGTACGCAAATGATTTGCATGCTCAGTCTCTGAACGGGAGTAAACCAATATATTATTGGTAAATACAATCACAAATAAATATAGAAAGGGTCTGAACACATGGTTCATCAAGTCCATGAATACTGCTGGGGCGTTGGTCAAACCGAATGACATAACACGAAACTCAAAGTGCCCGTATTTGGTCCTGAATGCTGTCTTCAGATTATCTTTCTCCTTAACCCTTACCTGATGGTATCCATACCTCAAGTATATCTTCGAGAAACACTTGGCACCCTACAACTGATCAAATAAATCATCAATCCTCGGGAGCGGGTACTTATTCTTGATAGTCACCTTATTCAACTAACTGTAATCAATACATATTCGTAAGGAACCATCTTTCTTCCTCACAAATAACATAGGTGCTCCCCATAGTGATGTACTAGGTTTAATAAAGTCGTTTTCAAGCAAATCCCTTAGTTGTTTTATCAGCTCTCTCAGCTCTGTAGGTGCCATTCTATAAGGAGGAATAGATATCGGCTTGGTATTTGGTAATATATCGATAGAAATCTCAATCTCTCGCTCTGGCGGAAGACCCAGAAGCTCATCGGGAAAAACATCGAAAAACTCATTAACCACAGGGATAGACTGAACGGTTGGTGACTCTACTTTCACATCCTGAACCCGAACTAAGTAGGGGTAGGCATAATACCGGTCGAACCGAAAAAACCGGCCGAACCGTGAATTTTGATATTTTGGTTTCGATTTAATCGGTTTTTCTGTCGGTGTACGATTTTTAAATTATTAATTTTCGATTTTTCGGTGCAGTTTACGATTTTGGTGTTTCGGTTTAACCGGAAAACCGAAATTTTGGGTATTAGTTATTACCCATTTTAGGCTGAAACCCAATACCTATTTGAACTTTAAAGCCGGATTTAGTTTACCCAAACCCAAACTTACTGATAGTCTGTCTAATTCCCAAACCCATCGGTTACACTGACTAAATAAAGAATTAGATTTAGGGTTCCCAAACCTACATCAATTGAAAAGTTTGCCTTTTCGCCTCTTCGGTTCTTCCTTCTTCCTGTGCGACTGCCGCGAGCCTGCAACTACTGTGATTGTTGTGACTCGCCGTCGCCGACTGCTGCGACTTCTTCTGAGTTCCTATGAGTTCTGTGCTTTCTTCCTCGGCTCGACTGTGATGCCTTCTTCCTCAGTTCGTCGCTCATCCTTCATCCTCAGGTTAGTGCGAGTTCTTCTGAGTTCTGAGTTGAGTTGGGTCCCATCAAACACAAAACACTTTTGAGTTTTGTGTTTTAGTTATTTTTTTCCTTGGAATAATTTTGAACAAAATCAAGTTTAAGTTTAAGTTTATGAAGAAAGAAAATGTCTTAGTCCTTTGTCTATGTTGATTTTCAATTAGTCTCACTGTTAGTCTTTTGTTTATGTTGATTTTTAATTAGTCTCACTGTTAGTCTTTTATGTATGAAGAAAGAAAATGTCTCACTGTCTTAGTCTTTCACTTTAGTATATTTCAAAATCAAGTCTAACCCTAAAGGGTATGGACAACTTTACTTTAGTATTAAGCATCACAATTTCTCTCAAAATTTCAAAAAACAATCAAGTACACCAATAAAATAATAAGGTGCTTGGATGTTTCTGCCAAAGGAGGTTTCCAGGTAGATTGCCAACCTAAAAAGCAAAGGATTTGCTTTACATACCACTACAATAAATAAGTACTGTAAATAAACTCTAAAGTTAAAAGAAAAAGGTACAGATTAAACAACATGTTTCCACTCATAGGAAAATTAGTATCTACACATAAACATTTGATGAATGTTGTATGTACCAGTAAATGGATTCAAGGTTCTATAGCAGTAAGAACGATTGAACAACCAAATAATGTTAAAGGCAGTTAACCAGAAATTTAATCCAGTGAACAACAGATTAGAATTGAAAAATACTTACCAAAATCTTAATATCAAAGAATTAGTTTTTTTTCGACATTTATTTTATATGTCGCTAAATAAATGTCGTCATAGCTATGATTTCTTGTAGTGTCTATTTGTTATAGACTTATAGGAGTTCCGACCTTAATTCTATTTTCATTCAATTTTCTATAGATGACATACATTGAAAGTAGAGTAAGTGAGGTGGGTTCATTTGAAAGCAAAATGACATCTTCACCTACAAATTCAGTTGAAGCTAGTCAAGGACCAAAAAAAGGAAATCCGTACAATGTAGATCAACTACTTGGGATCATTTTGAAAAGTTTAAAGATGATATGGAGGTGATAGAGCAAAGTATAGACATTGTGGTCATGATTATAAGGCTGATTTACGATTGAATGGAACAACATCATTGAATACTCATTTAAAAAAGTATCCAAAAATACCACGGAAAGTTGATAATACTCAAACACAATTGTGTTTACAAAAAGATGGGCAAATTAATGGTTGGGTGCTTTGGAAATTTGAACAAGAACTAGTTAGGAGGGCTTTAGTTGAGATAGTAATTACGGAGGAATTACCTTTTAGCTTTGTTGAAAAGAAAGGCTTTAAGAAATTTATGAGCATAGCCCAACATCTATTTAATGTTCCTTCTCGTAGGACAATTACAAGGGATTGTTTTCAAGTTTACAATGAAGAAAGGCTTACACTAATGAAAAATTTCAGAGAAGTAAAACCAAAAATTTGCCTTACCACAGACACATGGACTTCGTTACAAAGAATTAACTATATGTGTTTGACGGGTCATTTTATTGATAGAGATTGGGTATTGCATAAAAGAATACTAAATTTTTGCCCTATCTCTAGTCATAAGGGTACGAAATGGCAATAGTTATTGGTAATTGTTTGCTTGAATGGAAATTGGATAAGGTATTCACTGTTACTGTTGATAATGCTTCTTCAAATGATGTCACGGTCAAAGAATTGTTTAAACAACTAGATATGTGAGATTCATGGCTTACATACTTAATCTAACTGTGCAAGATGGTTTGAAGGAAATTGATATTTCTGTAAACACGTGTTAGACAAGCTGTGAGGTATTTGAGATCATTTCCGCAAATGACCTTAAAGTTTAGGGAATGTTGTGCACATCAAGAGGTATAATGTAGAAAAACATTGTGTTTGGATGTTCCTACAAGGTGGAATTCCACCTACTTGATGTTGGAAACTGCGCAAAACTTTGAGAAGGCCTTTGACAAGTTTCATCTTTTTGATGATGGATTTTCTACTCATCTTTGTACACATATTTGTGAAGATGGGAATGTTGCAGGTCCATTTGTATGTGATGATTGGGTGAATGTGAGAAACGTGATAAATTTTCTTGAAAGATTTCATGAGCTCACCGAAAAAGTTTCAGGTTCACGTTATGTTACTTCTAATTGTCATTTTGAGGATATATGTGAGCTTGATAGTCATTTGAAAGCTTGTTTAGCTAGTGATGATACTAATTTGAGTAAGATGGCAGGGAAGATGAAAGAAAAGTTTAAAAAATATTGGAGCGAACCGAATAAGATGAATAAAATGATATTCATTGCTTCTGTATTAGATCCTCATAACAAATTAGATTATGTTGGTTTTGCACTTGAGGAAATGTTCGGGGAGGGACCAGGGAAGATATTAACTGCCGAAGTGGATGCTTATTTGAATTCTTTGTTTGGGGAGTATCAAAAACATATTCCAAAGGATGTTATCTTCAATCATCTCCATCTAAATCTACTTCATCTGATGACACATCTGAGCCATCTAGTGGGAATGTGAGAACAAAATCTGTGAGAACAAAGCAATTGTTGAAAAGGCAAAAGGAAGACTTCGAAAGTGTAGGTGCTAAATCTGAGTTGGAAAGATATATTGGTGAAGTACAAGAGCCATTGTCTGATGATTCTGATGACTTTAAAATCTTAGATTGGTGGAAAATTAATGCGCCTTGATTTCCTATTCTATCTGAGCTAGCTCGTGATGTATTAGCCATTCCAATTTCAAGTGTTGCATCGGAATGTGCATTTAGCACCGGTGGCCGCATTCTTGATTCATTTAGGAGTTCATTGACTCCTCGGTTGGTGCAAAGTCTTGTTTGTGTTCAAGATTGGTTTAGATGTGAGGGTACTCTTATTAATGTTGAAGAAGATTTGGAGTTTCTTGAGAAAATTAAACTTGGTAAGATTTTGCGTTATATGAGTGTTTTAGTGAAAATTAGTTTACTTTGTAAGTTTAAATGACACACTTTATCAAATTATATTTAGATATGGAAACGAGTGGAAGGGAAACTTGCATTGTTGAAAGAGATACTAGCATTGTTGATGCATAGTTTGAACAAGTGGTAAGTTTAAAGATTTGCTTGTTTTATAATATTCTTTTGTTATTTATAATTAAAAATATTTTATTAACTTGTGAACTTTTTCTTTTTTTTTGTAGGTTCAATTATGCCTTGTGGTCCTAAAGCTAGATCGCCTATTTGGGAACATTTTGAGCTAGTTAAAGTAAATTAAGAAGCCCACAAAATAAAGTGTCTTCATTGTAGTCGAGTTTATAATTGTCATCCAAAGTATTATGGCACTTATGGCTTAGTGAAGCATATTAAGAAGTGTCTCATGCCTCATCCAGTGATTCGTATTTAAGACTTTAAGTATCATTTTCTAGACTTACTTTGTGGCTTGTGGGTTGTGACTAGTTTGTCACTGTTTTGTTGTTTGGTGATGGTATTTCTAGACTTATTTTGGACTTTGGTAGCTGCTAGATTTGTCACTGTGTTAAACTGTTTTGGACTAGTTTGCCACTGCTGAACTGTACAGTATTTTGCTACTTAGGTGTTCTGTTTGCACTGATGCCACTGAAGGCCTCCCTGTTCTCTGTGTGCTTGTTCTCTATAGTCTATTCTCGGTTTCATTTATAGTGTAGTTTCAAATTAGAGTGTTATTGTCAGCAAAACTTGTGTTAGACTATCGTCTGCCACTGTCTTTCTGTGTTGCTGGGCTGGACGAACAGCAACTAAATGACAATTTGTTGGGATGTCTTTCTCAAAAGTCAACATGACAATTTGCTGCTGGGCTGGACGAAAAGCAAATAAATTCCAGCCTTGTTTATTGATGTTCCTACAAACCGTAAATACTTGTTGTTCCTATAACCGTTTAAAACCAAAAATAACCGAACCGAACTTTGAAAAAACCGCACCGAACCGTAAATACTTTGGTTTGATTTGGTTATTAATATTACAAACCAAAAACCGATAAACCGAACTGTGCTTTCATAATAACCAACCGAACTGACCGACGCCCACCCCTAGAACTAAGTGATAAATATAGCCCTTTCTAATCATCTTCCCTGTCTTGAGATAGTAAATAAACCTGCCTCTCGGCGACGCCGTATTACCTTTCCACTCCAAAACAGGCTCCCCTGGAAACTAGACCAAACCATCTGTGATCTGCAATCAATGTTAGCATAACAAGAAGCCAACCAATCCATACCCATTATAACATCAAATTCTACCATATCTAACTCAATTAGGTCTGCTACTGTAGAATGACTATGAACTACTACTATACAGTCTCTATATACCCGTCTAGCTATCACTGGATCCCCAACAGGTGTGGACACCTCAAAAGGTTTAATCAACTCAGGTTTTATCCCAAACTTACTAGCAACCAACGGAGTGGCATACGATAAGGTGGAAACTGGATCAATCAATGCATATACATCATATGAGGAGACTGATAATATACCTGTAACAACATCAGGCTATGACTCTTGATCCTGTCGACCTGCTAATGCATAAATGCAATTTTGAGGTCCGTTCGAGCTAGATTCTCTACCTCTACCTCTACCACGACCCATTGGTACTTGTGAACCTTGCCCATGGGGCGTACTAATGATGATGAACTAGCTAAAGATCCCGCTGGCTGAACTATGCTTTCACCACCTCTCGTCGGACAATCTCTCATAACGTGGCTTGGATAACCACAAGTATAACAAACACCCGACCCCATAAGGCACTGCCCGACATGCTTCTTACCACACTGAACACATCGTGGTAAGGGCGGCCTCATCTGACTTGAATCACCCCTATACTGAGAACTAGAGGCCCTAGAATTCTGACTAGGCCTTAAATATGTGGAATGATCAAATCTCCTATCGGCAAACTGAGGGGGTGCGCTAGCCGATGGCTGGGCTGGATACCTCGAGTATTGTTGTCTCTAACCACCTCGAAACTCACCAGAAGGACCCGAAGATCTCGCTCTCTTACTCTGGCCCCTATCATGCTCACGATCGGCCCTCTACTTCTGCTTACGCTCCTCTACACCCTACGATTATGCCTGAATATAAGAAATATACATGCCTGGCTGAAGTGAGACCGACATACAGTCGTTTAGATGGTGCGACTCCAACCCCATCACGAACCGGTGAACCCGATCCTCCATCCTATCTACAATAGTGGGAGCATACCTAGCCAAAGAATCAAACTGAAGGTTGTACTCCCAAACACTCATATTACCCTGCCGAAGGGTCAATAACCTATCAACTCTGGCCCGTCTAAGTTCTGGTGGCAGATAATGACAAAGAAAAGCCTCTATAAACTCCTGCCATACCGTTGGAGGGGCATCCTCACCTCTGGACAACTCCCAAGACTTGTACCAATTAACTGCGACATCCCTAAGTCTATAGGAAGCTAGCTCAACTGACTCAGTCGCAGTGGCCTTCATTACCCTCAAAGTCCTCTGCATCCTATCGATAAATACCTGAGGGTCCTCGTTTGGATCTGCTCTAGTGAATACTGGAGGGTCCAAATTAATGAAATCACAAACCCTCGCACTGATGGCCCTATCTCCATGACCAATACCTACTTCCTGACGCCGAGATTGTACGGCTACTAATCGAGTCAATAGCTGAATAATATCTCTCATCTCATGTCATGGTGCATCTGGCTGAGAAGCTAGGTGTACAGGGGCAAGCACTGGAGCTGGTGTCCCTCGGAGCTCCTCTAGAGAGGGCGGGTATAAATGTACATGTATAACGCCATCTGGACATGAGTCAATGTACATGTATAAATGAATGCAATGAAAAGTATATAAAAAAGATCTCTCGGAATGTCATAAAATCAATATGCCTTCGGATAAATTTTATCTACATATTTTTCTGAGACCCATGAACAGAAGATATAATAATAAGATACATGGGGAATCAAGAACATAGGAACCCCTAGTACTTTTAAGAATAGTGGCATTTATTAAAATTGTGTGTTTGCTTATTTCATTTGTATCGTATGGATCATGCCAAAAAGAAATAAGGGATAGCCATAACATACCTGAGTCGATTCTCTTAACAATCCCTCTAACCCACGTCATTTGCGATAAAACACGTAACGGCGAATCGAAGTAGGGAAAAAATATTCTTGAGAAAGGTTATACCGTGCTCCCTTAGAATTGCAAGTCACGTTGCTATTACATTATGTAGTTTCGTATGAATTCCTTTCTAGCTTTCATCCGTTACTTTGCAGATATATGCATCTCCCTTTAATGAAGTAGGGAGGTCTCTTGTCATAGTGGGTTTTGGGCCCCACTTGATATGGATTACTTTGCCAAAATCCCTTAAATATGCCACCTACCCACATTAGCCAAAGAGTCATTGTTTGTTCTTAGAAAACATAACCCATTGTTGCCACGTTGGGGTGATGACTCCACCAAAAACTTATCCACAAATTTCTAATTAATTTGTTAACTTCCCATTCAAATTAATAATTAACCCATTACCAACATAATTAGGTACTATCCTAATTTACTTAAAATACTAATCACTTTTAACATACTTTATACACCTTACTATCATAGTCATGTGGTACATTGTATGTCACTAGTCCATAAATACAGGGTATTATAACTTGGACCGTATTTTATCCCAAATTGTCAAACTTCAACGAAACTCATTTTCTTCGATTTGTTTACCCTCTAACCTTCACAACACTTACTTATCACCTGTTATAAATAACATAATTACTTATATCCTCAAAATTAATCTCATTCCCCAACTTGCGTTGATCAACTTACGACGAAACTTTAACGCACGAAAATGGAAAATGTAATAACTGCTTTGACTACGGCGCTCGTGTTGGTGTTGCCCACGTGTTCAGAGTCTTACACGGTGTATTGTGATGCATCTCGTGTTGGTCTTGGTGCGGTATTGATGCAGGATGGCATGATGATTTCATATGCATCGCGACAGTTGAATGTTCATGAGAAGAATTACCATGTTCATGACTTAAAGTTGGCAGCCATTGTTCATGCACTGAAGATTTGGAGGCACTATCTTTACAACATGTCATGTGAGGTATTCACGGATCATCGGAGTCTATAGTATTTGTTCAAATAAAAGGATCTCAATTTGAGATAGAGGAGGTGGTTGGAGCTGTTGAAAGACTATGATATCACCATTTTGTATCATCCCAGGAAGGCCAATGTGGTGGCCGATGCCTTGAGTAGAAAGGCTGTGAGTATGGGCAGCCTTGCGTATATTCCAGTTGGTGAGAGGTTATTTATAGTAAATGTTCAGACTTTGGCCAACCAGTTCGTGAGGTTAGATGTCACGACCCCAAATTCCCTCCGTAGGATGTCATGATGGCACCTAGTCTCTAAGACTAGGTAAGCCTATCAATGCAGAATAATAATAAATATCTTAAATAAATAAACTACAATTCAAATAATTTTAACTCCCAAAACCCGGTAGAAATAAGTCACAAGCTTCTAAGAATTTATTCATTATGTCTCTATACATCAGAGTCTAAAGCAAATAAGGAAGACAACATAGTAAGATAGAAGGGGACTCCGGAGTCTGCGGACGCTGGCAGAGATATACCTCGAAGTCTCCTCGTATAGCTAGTTTACTGATGCGTGGTCTGATAAGATGTACCTGGATCTGCACAAAAAGATGTGCAGAAGCGTAGTATGAGTACACCACAGCGGTACCCAGTAAGTGCCAAGCCTAACCTCGGTAGAGTAGTGACGAGGTCAAGTCAGGCCATGCTGGAGAATAAATAATGGCATGGTAAAATGTTTAAAAAATATTATAAGATAAAATGACAATGAAAATGAATCAAGTAGTATGTCACATTTAATTACATCAAATAATGGCAAATAAATACCTCGTTGAAACAAAACAGAATTCTTTTCAACTTTAAGAAAATCACAACAATAATCAAAGGCAACTACGGCCATAAATCAATATCAACAAGGGCACTCCCGAGGTACCGCCTCGTAGTCCCAAATCATAAATAAATTTACAATATCTCATTTTCTTATATCACCGCGGGAGCCTTCACAATTTATTTAAAGAAAATATTTTTTCCCGAAATAGCATCCCGCGTTTTAGCCACCCTTATCACACCGCATGACTTCTAGTAGTCACCCCTACTAGCCACGCGTATCAAGCCACCCTTATCTCACTGCATGCGTTTCAACACCTAGACCTTATACCACCGCATGCGTATCAATATCACAATATATCACAATTTGTACCTCAAGTGCTCAAATAATTTAACTTGCCAAAATAATTCAACAACAATATTTTTCCAGAATAAAGAGCTCACGGCTCATGCCAAAATAAATCATCAATAATAGTTTTTCACAATAAAGAGCTCACGGCTCATGTCAAAATAATTCAACAATAATATTTTTTCACAATAAAGAGCTCACGGCTCATGTCAAAATAATTCAACAATAATATTCTTCCACAATAAAGAGCTCACGGCTCCCTCACAATGAGTATAAATATATTCAGGAGTAAATAATTTAGGAAAATAATATTTCAAAATCTTTACTACCTTGCTTTAATATCAAGTTTAAAAATGTCAAATACTTCATATTAATAATATTTAATTTAAAGAAAATCAACCTTCAAATAATGTACAGAATAAAAGAAACCAAGTTTCAACTAAATAGGTAAAACAATTAGTAAGAAAAGATCAAACAAATTTGAAGTATATATCTCACATCAATGATGAAGAATATAACAAGATAAAATAATTTAATAAATGCGCAACAGTGATTTACACAATTTAAAAATATAATCTTTCGCAATTTAGCCCGTGTACACACTCGTCACCTCGTGCACACGACTTTCAACACATTTCAATAAACACATCAATACCAATCCTAGGGGAAATTTCCCCCACACAAGGTTAGACAAGTCACTTACCTCGACTTGCTCCAATTTAACCAAGTATTATGCTTTTTCCTCGATTTTTTGACTCCGATCGACTCGCATCTAGTCATAATTAATTCGATACAGTCAACAAAAATTATAGTAATCAATTTCATAAGAAAATATTACATTTTCATTAAAATCCGAAATTAGCTCAAAATTTGCCTGTGGGGCCCACATCTCGGAATCCGGCGAAACTTATAAAATCCGACAACCTATTCAATTACGAGTCCACCCATACCAATTTTACCAAAAACCGATAACAACTCGACCTCCAAATCTTAAATTTTCGTTTTTAGAAGATTTTGAAAAAATCTTAATTTTTCTTCCATAAAATCACGGATTCATGATGTAAATGAGTATGGAATCATGAAATATAATCAATATAGGATAAGGAACACTTACCCCGATGTTTTCTCGTTAAAATCACCCAAAAATCGTCCAAGAACCGTGCTCCAAAAATCCAAAAAGAAATGAATGAAATGACCATTTTTGGTTCTTAAGTTTCTGCCAATCCGTCACTAAAAGTCCATTTTTTGTCACTAAAAGTCCACCAGAAACTGCTCTACCAGCTTTCCTTCAATACGTCATAACTTTATGTACAAATGTCCAAATGATGCATGGTTTAACTTTCTGGAAACTAGAATCCAACGACTACAACTTTGATGTTTTGCAACTTTTCTGATTCCTTATGAATAGCGAGATATAAGCTTCCAAAGTTGGCTCCACGCACGAAATTTCTGCAACAGAAAGTTCGAGCACTCTTTGTCCGAAATCCATTCCGTTTACCTTCCGAAATCCACCCGAGACCCTCGGGACCTTAACCAATTATTCCAACATGTCCCAAAATACCATACGAACTTAGTCGAGGCTTCAAACTACATCAAACAATATCAAAACGACAAATCGCACCTCAAATCAAAATCAATGAACTTTGAACTTTTAAATTCTATATCTTGTGTCGAAACACATCAAATCAATTCGGAATGACTTCAATTTTTGCACACAAGTCATAAATAACATAACTGAGCTATGAAAATTTTCAGAATCGGATTTTGACCCCGATATCAAAAAGTCAACCCCTCGGTCAAACTTCCCAAAAATTCAACTTTCGACATTTCAAGCCTCATTCCACTACGGACTTCCAAATAAAATTCCGATCACGCTCCTAAGTCCAAAATCACCATACGGAGCTGTTGGAATTATCAAAATTCTATTCCGAGGTCATTTGCACATAATTCGACATCCGGTCACTATTTGAACTTAAACTTTAAATTTTTCATCAAAATTTCATATCTCGGGCTAGGGACCTCGGAATTTGATTTCGGGCATACGCCCAAGTCCCAATTCACGATACGGACCTACCGGAACTGTCAAAACACCAATCCGAGTCCTTTTACTCAAAATATTGACCAAAGTCAACTCAGTTGTGTTTTAAACATCTAATTCATATTTTAATTCATTTTTTACCTCAAAACTTTCCGAAAATTTTTACGGACGACGCACGCAAGTCGAGGAATGATAAATAGTGCTTTTCGAGGTCTTAAAATACAAAATTAATTATTAAATTTAAAGATGACATTTTGGGTCATCACATTCTCCACCTCTAAAACAAACGTTCGTCCTCGAACGGAGTTAGAAAAAGTACCTGAGCTTGTGAATAAGTGTGGATAACGGCTACGTATATCATGCTCGGTCTCCCAAGTCGCCTCCTCGGCCGGATGACCCCTCCACTGAACCTTCACGGAAGCAATGTTCTTTGACCTCAGCTTTCGAACATGCCTATCCAAAATAGCCATTGGTTCCTCAACATAAGATAGATTCTTGTCCAACTAAACCGAACTGAAGTCTAACACATGAGACGGGTCGCCGTGATATTTTTGAAGCATGGAAACATGGAATACCGGATGACCGGCAAAGAGACTAGGTGATAGTGCAAGTTTGTAAGTCACCTCTCCAACTCTCTCAAGAATCTCAAAAGGCCCAATATACCTAGGGCTCAAATTGCTCACCAACCATGAATGCAACATCACAAGCCTTCCGATTCGCATAACTCTTTTGTCTAGATTGGGCTGTACAAAGTCAATCCTGAATCAACTTAACCTTTTCCAAGGCATCCTGAACCAAGTCTGTACCCAATAGCCTAGCCTCGCCCGGTTCGAACCAACCCACTAGGGACTAGCACCACCTACCATACAAGGCCTTATACGGAGCCATCTGAATGCTTGACTGGCAACTGTTGTTGTAAGCAAACTCCGCAAGTGGTAAGAACTGATCCCAAGCACCCCTAAAATCTATCACACACGCACGAAGCATATCCTCCAGTATCTGAATAGTGTGTTCGAACTGCTCGTCCGTCTGAGGGTGAAATGTTGTACTGAACTCTACCCGAGTACCCAACTCATGTTGTACTGCCCTCAAGAATCGTGATGTAAACTGTGTACCCCGGTCAGAGATGATAGATACCGGTATGCCGTGAAATCTGATAATCTCGCGAATATAGATTCGAGCCAACTGCTCGGAAGAGTAGGTAGTCATCATAGGATTGCAATGAGCTGACTTGGTCAATCTATCCACAATCACCCAAGCTGCATTGAACTTCCTCTGAGTCCGTGGGAGCCCAACAACGAAATCCATAGTGATCCTCTCCCATTTCCATTATGGAATCTCTAACTTCTGAAGCAATCCACTCGGTCGTTGATGCTCATATTTCACTTGTTGACAATTTAGACATCGAGCTACATACTCCACTATGTCTTTCTTCATCTTCCTCCACCAATAATATTGCCTCAAGTCCTGCTACATTTTCGCAGCACCCGGATGTATGGAGTACCGCAAATTATCAACCTTCTGGAGAATCAATTCGCGAAAACCATCTACATTAGGCACACATAGCCTGCCCTGCATCCGTAATACACCGTCATCTCCAATTGTGACTTCTTTGGCATCACCGTGCTGAACTGTATCCTTAAGGACCAGCAAATAGGGGTCATCATACTGACGCTCCCTGATACGATCATAAAGAGAAGACTGAGAAACCACACAAGCCAAAACTCGACTCGGCTCGGAAATATCCAATATGACAAACTGGTTGGCCAAGGCCTGAATATCCAAGGCCAAAGGCCTCTTTGCTACCAGTAAATATGCTAAGCTGCCCAAACTCTTCGCCTTACTACTCAAGGCATCGGCCACTACATTGGCCTTCCCAGGATGATAGAGAATGGTGATGTCATAATCCTTAAGCAACTCCAACCACCTCTGCTGCCGCAAATTAAGATCATTATGTTTAAATAGATGCTATAGACTTCGGTGATCGGTGTAGACCTCACAATGGACACCGTACTAATAATGCCGCCAAATCTTCAAGGCATGAACAATAGCTGCTAACTCAAGGTCATGGACCGGATAATTCTTCTCATGTACCTTTAACTGTCGGGACGCGTAGGCAATCACCCTACTGTCTTACATCAACATTGTGCCGAGACCAATACGCGACACATCACAATACACAGTATAAGACCCTGAACCTATAGGTAATACCAACATTGGAAGCTCTCCTCACATTCCTTGGTCCATCTAAACGGAGCACCCTTCTGGGTCAATCTGGTCTTAATAGTTGTTCATAATCAATTACAAAATCGTCAATTAACTTCATGTTAACAAAAATCTCGTTGCAAACCTTCACAATACTGATAACTAGATGCGAGGCATGAAGACCTCATAATTAGTTATCCGAATTAACGAGTCACATTTAACGCCACCTGAGCGGGAACCTACCTCATAGGTTAAAACTCAATAATTACAACACAAAATTGGCAAGTATGCATAGAGAATTTCATATAAAATTTTCAAATAAGCCTAACAGGCATGACTCCCTATTAGTACTATAGTACAAATTTAATTTCACAAGGGAGAACTTAAACAAAAGAATTTTCCTAAAAAGGATCTCGTCCTTATATAACTTCCACCGTAGCTCGTAGCCCGGTTTAAATATATCAATTTATATAAAAATATGAGGATCTCGTCCTCAGTTCTGAATCACAAGTAATATGCACATCTTGCCAATTGAAAATTTCCATTTTCTCCTTTTAAATAATTTTGGTTACACCAAATCACAACACATAATGAACCCCACACCGGTAGGGCATATAATTCATAATTTACAATTAATTATTCGGAATTTACATCAAAATTTACCGAAATGAGTAACAGAAAGCCACATTTAGCCTTGCAGCTCTTATTAGTGACCAACACAAAATAATGGGCATAGTTATCTCCATAAAATCTCCCAACAGGGGTAAACACATAAGTAGATTATAGAATTATGAAGCTCACTCATAAGTGGAGCACAATAGGAGGACTCGTCTCGATACTCAAAACTGAATCAAGTTAAGGAAATTATTCCTTTATATAATATCAAGGCCGTACCTGTAACGACACCAACTGATGTAGTGACCTCCGCCATACCATAAAAAAAATATATCAATGGCTGGGTCTCCACCTCTAAGACCCCTTCTACCCGTCTTTTCTCCACCCCTAACTGGTCGTGTGGGTGGTGTAGTAACTACAATGGGGCACGTAGCCTGAGTGCTTTGATGAAATAAGTCTCTCCCAAGTTTGGGATAATTTTTTCATGATGTGCCTAGTATCACCGTAGGGGTTAGGCTGCTCATATTGAGTCTATGCCAGATAATTGGAATAACTATTGTAGGAACTCATGTCGGTGGTGCATTAAAAGAACTTACTGGAGCACCCCGAGTAATCCGATGTGCAGATTGGGCTGGATGACTGCCTGAGCCCCCGCCATAATGATTTATACTTGCAGAGTAGAATCCACTGAATCCCCCAGAACCTCGAGACGTCTTGGTCTCCTTAGTTTCCTTTTTCCTTACCCCGAACACGTTCTAATATCTTGGCAATTTGTACAACTAGCATAAATGAAGTATCAGCTTGTAGCTCCCGAGTCGTACAAAATTTTACGATTATAATTAAGTCCTTTAATGAGTTTGTGGACTCGCCCTCTGGCTGTAGGAAGCAAAGTAGGAGTATGACAGGCTAACTTATTAAACTTGATGGCATATTCTGGCATCATCAATGGTGACATGACGCAACCGTTCAAACCCTATGCGCCACGCATTACGGAGAGTTCGGGAAACAAACTCTTTAAAAAGCGTTTCTGAGAACTAAGCCAAGTGGGCGGTGTTGCATTGGCAGGTCTGCCCTCTTCATAGGCTTACCACGAACACCGGTGGTGAATTATCTCTCCCAAGGCAAATTTCTTCTTTTGTTATGCTGACTCAACACTGTTGAACTGACCCATTTCTTAACATACTCTTCGACTCTTCTTTGGGGTAACCCTTACCCCTATTTATACACAACGATCATAAAAGTAGATCTCCATACAGACAAATCTTGTCATGAACCACATAGTCCAGACTCTCGTCAACAAGTGTACTTACTCCGAAGCACCCCAAAATCCGCAACAGTGACGTCCACGCTGAGTAGACCTTCTACAAATTTAGAGTTGTTTCTATAACTCCTTTGATATTGAAGTATAGGATTATTAAGGAGGCGTACATACCGCAAGTCCTAACCTTATCCTCCACAAAATCTCAGGTCTTAAACATGTGTAAATTTTAGGGAACCTTTCAGTACCACATATATACATTTCAGGCCAAAACTGATATAATACATGACCCCGCAATCCACCCATTGGTAGTGGACTCCCCCCTCGGCACGAAGTCATAGGTCACAACGTGCAATGATCCTCAATAATAACCTTCACAGCTTGTATAAATCAACCAGATGCCAACGTCCGTTGCACCCCCACATGATTCACTAGGTGATCTCTCAATACGTCCGCATCTTCAGTCGGAACCACACGTTGAGGCAATGTTTGAGCATCTCTGGCTCCCTCATAGTCCATATACGGCATTACAACCATCGACGCACAACTGATACTGAGTGCGCGATGTTATACACGAGTGGATACAAAGGAATATAAGATATATGTTTCAAGCTAAATCAATGCCGCACGATAAGGAGTCAAAGAAGTGAATATTTCCTAACAGTTCCATAGCCTCTCGAAGATAAGTACAGACGTCTTCGTACCGATCCGCAAGACTCTACTAAACCTGCTTGTGACTCATAACACCTATGAACCTAGTGCTCTGATACCAACTTGTCACGACCCCAAATTCCCTCCGTAGGATGTCGTGATAACACCTAGTCTTAGAGACTAGGTAAGCCTATCAATGCGGAATAATAATAAATATCTTAAATAAATAAACTACAATTCAAATAATTTTAACTCCCAAAACCCGGTAGAAATAAGTCACAAGCTTCTAAGAATTTATTCTTTATGTCTCTATACATCAGAGTCTAAAGCAAATAAGGAAGACAACATAGTAAGATAGAAGGGGACTCCGGAGTCTGCGGACGCTGGCAGATATACCTCGAAGTCTCCTCGTATAGCTAGTTTACTGATGCGTGGTCTGATAAGATGTACCTGGATCTGCACAAAAAGATGTGCAGAAGCGTAGTATGAGTACACCACAGCGGTACCCAGTAAGTGCCAAGCCTAACCTCGGTAGAGTAGTGACGAGGTCAAGTCAGGCCCTGCTGGAGAATAAATAATGGCATGGTAAAATGTTTAAACAATATTATAAGATAAAATGACAATGAAAATGAATCTAGTAGTATGTCACATTTAATTACATCAAATAATGGCAAATAAATACCTCGTTGAAACAAAACAGAATTCTTTTCAACTTTAAGAAAATCACAATAATAATCAAAGGCAACTACGGCCATAAATCAATATCAACAAGGGCACTCCCGAGGTACCGCCTCGTAGTCCCAAATCATAAATAAATTTACAATATCTCATTTTCTTATATCACCGCGGGAGCCTTCACAATTTATTTAAAGAAAATATTTTTTCTCGAAATAGCATCCCGCGTTTTAGCCACCCTTATCACACCGCATGACTTCTAGTAGTCACCCCTACTAGCCACGCGTATCAAGCCACCCTTATCTCACCGCATGCGTTTCAACACCCAGACCTTATACCACCGCATGCGTATCAATATCACAATATATCACAATTTGCACCTCAAGTGCTCAAATAATTTAACTTGCCAAAATAATTCAACAACAATATTTTTTCACAATAAAGAGCTCACGGCTCATACCAAAATAAATCATCAATAATAGTTTTTCACAATAAAGAGCTCACGGCTCATGTCAAAATAACTCATCAATAATATTTTTCCACAATAAAGAGCTCACGGCTCATGTAAAAATAATTCAACAATAATATTCTTCCACAATAAAGAGCTCACGGCTCCCTCACAATGAGTATAAAAATACTCAGGATTAATAATTTAGGAAAATAATATTTCAAAATCTTTACTACCTTGCTTTAATATCAAGTTTAAAAATATCAAATACTTCATATTAATAATATTTAATTTAAAGAAAATCAACCTTCAAATAATGTACAGAATAAAAGAAACCAAGTTTCAACTAAACAGGTAAAATAATTAGTAAGAAAAGATCAAACAAATTTGAAGTATATATCTCACATCAATGATGAAGAATATAACAAGAAAAAATAATTTAATAAATGCGCAACAGTGATCTACACAATTTAAAAATATAATCTTTTATAATTTAGCCCGTGTACACACTCGTCACCTCGTGCACACGGTTTTCAACATATTTCAATAATCACATCAATACCAATCCTAGGAAAAATTTTCCCCCACACAAGGTTAGACAAGTCACTTACCTCGACTTGCTCCAATTTAACCAAGTATTATGGGTTTTCCTCGATTTTTCGACTCCGATCGACTCGTATCTAGTCATAATTAATTCGATACAGTCAACAAAAATTATAGTAATCAATTTCATAAGAAAATATTACTTTTTCATTAAAATCCAAAATTAGCTCAAAATTTGCCTGTGGGGCCCACATCTCGGAATCACACAAAACTTATAAAATCCGACAACCCATTCAATTACGAGTCCACTCATACCAATTTTACCAAAATCCGATAACAATTCGACCTCCAAATCTTAAATTTTTATTTTTGGAAGATTTTGCAAAAATCTTGATTTTTCTTCCATAAAATCACGGATTCATAATGTAAATGAGTATGGAATCATGAAATATAATCAATATAGGATAAGGAACACTTACCCCAATATTTTCCCGTGAAAATACCCAAAAATCGTCCAAGAACCGTACTCCAAAAATCCAAAACGAAATGAATGAAATGACCATTTTTGGTCCTTAAGTTTCTGCCAATCCGTCACTAAAAGTCCATTTTCCATCACTAAAAGTCCATTTTTCATCACTAAAAGTCCACCAGAAACTGTTCTACCAACCTTCCTTCAATACGTCATAACTTTATATACAAATGTCCAAATGATGCATGGTTTAACTTTCTGGAAACTAGAATCCAACGACTATAACTTTGATATTTTGCAACTTTTCTGATTCCTTATGAATAGCAAGATATAAGCTTCCAAAGCTGGCTCCACGCACGAAATTTATGCAACAGAAAGTTCCAGCACTCTTTGTCCGAAATCCATTCCGTTTACCTTCCGAAATCCACCCGAGACCCTCGGGACCTTAACCAATTATTCCAACATGTCCCAAAATACCATACGAACTTAGTCGAGGCTTGAAACTACATCAAACAACATCAAAACGACAAATCGCACCTCAAATCAAAATCAATGAACTTTGAACTTTCAAATTCTATATCTTGTGCCGAAACACATCAAATCAATTCGGAATGACTTCAATTTTTGCACCCAAGTCATAAATAACATAACTGAGCTATGAAAATTTTCAGAATCGGATTTCGACCCCGATATCAAAAAGTCAACCCCTTGGTCAAACTTACCAAAAATTCAACTTTCGACATTTCAAGCCTAATTCCACTACGGACTTCCAAATAAAATTCCGATCATGCTCCTAAGTCCAAAATCACCATACGGAGCTGTTGGAATCATCAAAATTCTATTCCGAGGTCATTTGCACATAATTCGACATCCGGTCACTATTTGAACTTAAACTTTAAAATTTTTATCAAAATTCCATATCTCGGGCTAGGGACCTCGGAATTTGATTCCGGGCATACGCCCAAGTCCCAATTCATGATACGGACCTACAGGAATTGTCAAAACACCGATCCGAGTCCTTTTGCTCAAAATATTGACCAAAGTCAACTCAGTTGTGTTTTAAACATCTAATTCACATTTTAATTCATTTTTCACCTGAAAACATTTCGAAAAATTTTACGGACGGCGCACGCAAGTCGAGGAATGATAAATAGTGCTTTTCGAGGTCTTAAAATACAAAATTAATTATTAAATTTAAAGATGACATTTTGGGTCATCACATTAGATGTTTCAGAGCCCAGTCGTGTTTTAGCTTGCATAGTCGCTCGATCGTCCTTGTATGAGAGCATCAGGGAGCGCCAGTATAATGATACTCATTTGCTTGTCCTTAAGGACACGGTGCAGCATAGTGGTGCCAAGCAGGTTACTGTTGGAGATGATAGGGTTTTAAGGATGCAGGGTCATATTTGTCTGCCCAATGTGGATGGATTTCGTGAGTTGATTCTTGAAGAGGACCACAGTTCCCGATATTTTATTCATCCGGGTGCCGCCAAAATATATCAGGACTTGCGGCAGCATTATTGGTGGAGAAGGATGAAGAAGTATATAGTTACATATGTAGCTTGGTGTCTCAATTGTCAGCAAGTTAAGTACGAGCATCAGAGGCCTGGTGGTTTGCTTCAGAAGATAGAGATTCCTGAGTAGAATTGGGAGCGTATCACTATGGATTTTATTGTTGGACTCCCACAGATGCAGAAGAAGTTTGACCAAATCGACACATTTTATTCCAGTGGCAGTTACATATTTTTCAAAGCAGTTAGCTGAGATCTACATCTGAGAGATCTTTTGTCTTCACGGTGTGCCCATGTCTATCATTCTGGAGGGCCTACAGCGTGAGTTGGGCACACATATTGAGTTGAATAACATTTCATCCCTAGATGGACGGACAGTCCGAGCGCACTATTCAAATATTGGAGGATATGCTTCGTGCTTGTGTTATGGATTTCGGGGATTCTTGGGATCAGTTCTTGCCGCTTACGAAGTTTGCCTACAACAACAACTACCAGTCGAGCATTCAGATGGCTCCCTATGAGAAATTATACAAGAGGTGGTGTCATTCGCCAGTTGGATGGTTTGAGCCGGGGGAGGCTTGGTTGTGGGGTACAAATTTAGTACAAGATGCCTTGGATAAGGTCAAGATTATTTAGGATCGACTTCGCACTTCTCAGTCTAGGCAGAAGAGTTATGCTGACTGTAGAGTTCATGATATTGCATTCATGGTTGGAAAGAGGGTATTGCTACTTGTTTTACCCATGAAGGGGGTGATGAGGTTTGGAAAGTAGGGCATGTTGAGCCCTAGGTACATCGGACCCTTTGAGATTCTTGAGAGAGTGGGTGAGGTGGCCTACAAGCTCGCATTGCCACCTAGTTTATCATCAGTTCATCCGATGTCCCATGTGTCTATGCTCCAAAAGTATCACGGTGATCCGTCCCATGTGTTAGATTTCAGCTCAGTCTAATTAGACAAGGATTTGACTTATGAGGAGAAGTCACTGGCTATTCTAGCCCGGCAGGTCTGACAGTTGACGTCTAAGAGTTATCCTTAAGTTCGAGTGAAGTGGAGAAGTCACTCGATCGAGGCGGCCACTTGGGAGTCCGAGTCAGACATGCAGAGTAGATATCCACATCTTTTCACCAATCCGGGTACTTTTCTATGTTCGTTTGAGGAAGAACATTTGTTTTAGATGTGGAGAATGTGATAATCCGATAGGTTATTTATAGTTTTAACCTTTATTTTTGTGTTCCAAAACCTCTATTAGCTTTATTAAGCCTTTATCGATTTGCGTATGCATTCCGTGTCCTTTTTCAGAAGGTTTTTTATGAGTAAAAATTGACGAAAATGTAAAATCGTGCCTTAAAACTCATTAGAGTTGACTTCGGTCAACATTTTGATTAAATGGACCCAAATCAGTGTTTTGATGGTTCGGGTGGGTTCGTATCGAGATTTGGGACTTGGGCGTATGCCCGAAATCGAATTCGGAAGTCCCTAGCTCGAATTATCGTAATTTGTTGAAAACTAGAAGTTTAAAGGTTTAAAGAATTCATAAATTTGACCGTAGTTTGACATTATTGCTATCGGGTTCGGATTTCAGTTCCGGAACTTGGTATAGATCCTTTTTAAGTATTTATGACTTATCTGCAAAATTTGCTGCAAAACAGAATTAATTTGACGTGATTCAGACGTCCATTTGAAAAATTGAAAAATCTTAAGTCTCATTGAACATTTCATTTGTTTTGGTGTCTGATTTGTAGTTCTAGGTGTTATTTTGGTGTTCTGATCACAATAGCGAGTTCGTCTGATGTTTTTAGACTTGTGTGCATGTTTGTTTTGGAGCCCCGAGGATTCCGGTGAGTTTCGGATAGGCCACAGAGAGAATTTTTGAACTTAAAAGAGTGTTGGTGCATCAGGTCTGCAGATCTCGCTTTTGCGAGGACCTGATCGCAAATGCGAGGTTAGGCTCGCATATGCGAAAATGGTGGGGGGCTGGGTCAGCTTCGCTTTTGAGAAGTAAAGTCCGTAGATGCAAAGAGGGGCAGGTTCACATTTGCGACTAATGGCAGACTAAGGTAGACTCGCATTTGCGAGTCGATTGTTCGCATTTGCGGCAAACTTGGTTCACATTTGCGACAAAATTTTTCGCATTTGCGATATCATCAGGCTCAGCAGTTTTTCGCATTTGCGAAGGATTGATCGCAATTGCGATCATCGCAATTGTGAATTATGTGTCGCAATTGCGATAACTAGCCGAGGGTCTTTTTGAAACATGCTCTCTATCTTCACAAGGTAGGGATAAAGTCTGCATACCTACTACCCTCCCTAGACCCCACGGTGTGGGATAATATTGGGTATGTTGTTGTTGTTATTATTGTTGTGTCACAATTGCGATAACTGCAGCTGGGTAAAAGAGGAAAAACAGGAATTAGCTTATTTCTTTCAAACTCTCAGCCCTAAATACCCTAGAGGCGATTTTTCCAAGAGACTTTCTTACTAAATTCATTGGTAAGTGACTTTAATCTACTTCTTTTCAATTATCCATTACATTTCATAAGATTTCAACATCAAATCTAAGATTTTCATGGTAGAAATTAGGGATTTGGGTAGAATTTGGGATTTTTGTAAAATTGGGATTTAGACCTCGAATTGAGGTCGGATTTTGAATTCAATTGCATAACCGGGCTCGAGGTGAATGGGTGATCGGGTTTTGGTCCGAACCTCGGATTTTAACCAAGCGGGCCTGGGGTTGACTTTTGTTGACTTTTTCAATAATGATCTAAATTGAACCTCTTTCATTCGTGGGTAGTTTCTAAGGCTTATTTTGAAGCGTTTGGTTGATAATTTGCTGGATTTTGTTGGTTTGGAAGCTTGTTCGAAAGGCAAGGTCATGGTCGAATTTTGAGTTGATTGCGGAGTGAGGTAAGTGTTGGGTCTAACCTTGATTTGAAGGAATTAGAGACCCTTGAGCTATGTGCTATGTGAATTTCATTAGTAGCGGCATATACGCCGTCAATTACTTGTTTCCACGTGTACCCGTGTTTCATTAAATATAGCATTCCATGTCTTGATTGTTACATGCCTTAATTGTTTCCTATGCCTTAGCTTGCTACTTGTTATTTATTAGTCTCGCATTATAAGTGTTAATTTCGTCCATGCTCCCATCCTTAATTGATACTCGCCTTAATTTTCTTACTTGTACTCTTTAACTGTCATAAATTTGACTTGTCTTGTTGCTCGGTATTAATTGTAGCATTTCATGATATGGTACGAGACTCCTTCTTGATTTGTAGCTTTCATATTCGTTAATCGTAGAGATTCTTGTGATTCGAGTTGTTAAATTGATTGCACTTATTGATTTATTTATGAATCGAGTTGCACGCCGCAACGGATGAAATAAGGGAGGATTTATATTGATACGGTGGGATCGGATTGCGCGCCACAACAGGTGAAATAAGAGAGGATTATGATATTGACTCTGATTATATGATGGGATCGGGTTGCGAGCCAAAACATATATTTACTTATTATTATTGATATTTACATGGTGGAATAAGGTAGGATAGTGTTGTACGGTGGGATCGGGTTACGCGTCGCAACAGGTGAAATAAGGGTGGATTGATATGGTGAAATAAGGGAGGATTATGATATTGACTATGATTATATGGTGGGATCAGGTTGCGCACCGCAACATATATTTACTTATTATTATTGATGTTTACATGGTAGAATAAGGAAGGATAGTGTTGTACGGTAAGATCGGGTTATGCGCCGCAACAGTTTATGTGTTTTGCATTCCTTATTGTATTATGTTGACTTCGGTACTTTCGTACGAGACATTAAGTATTGGTATTTCTGGTATTTACTGGTTTTCTTTGAGGATTGAGTTATTTTCATGAGTTAACTGTCTTATTTCGTTTCCATATTTTTCTTTCCTGTCATTATTTTATATTGCGTACAGGTTATTGTAAGTGACTCACCTTAGCCTCGTCACTATTTCGTCGAGGTTAGGGTTGACACTTATATAGTACATGGGGTCGGTTGTACTCATACTACACTTTGCACTTCTTGTGCAAATTTTGGAGTCGGTCCCAGCGGTGGTCAGTAGATTGCTCGGGTTGACTATCACACGGAGGCTTGAGGTACAACTGCTCGACGTTCTTAGCCCTGAAGTCCCCTTCTACCTTATCCTAGCTATGTATTTTCTTTCAGACAACTTTATTTTCATTCAGACCTCTATTTGTATTGTTCTAGTAGCTCGTGCACTTGTGACACCAGTTTTGGGTTGTATTTAGATATTTCGGTTTGTTATGACTTTTCGCCTTTATTTCAGTTCTACTACAGTTATTTCAATTTAATTGGCATCAGTTAATTTGATTTATTAAAAATGGCTTAAAATGTATTCTAACGTTGGCTTTCCTAGCAAATAAAATGTTAGGGGCCATCACGATCCCGAGAGTGGGAATATCGGGTCGTGATAGTATGACCTTAATGAATAAAATTATATATTGGCTATTATATAAACGGTCAATATAATTATGAATCGCAACGATGTAATTAACATAGACTATATGACTACAACCTTAGTCAATGGACTTATATGGTTGCTATGAATAACTAGTGGACCGATACATATATGTGATGACCTAATAGGTCATTTATAATTTTAACCTTCATTTCTGTGTTCTGAAACCTTGATTAGCTCCGTTTAGCCTTTCTCAATTTGCATGCGCAGTCCATGTCTTTTTCTGAAAGGTTTTTATATGAAATTTTGACGAAAATATGAAATCGTGCCTTAAAACTCATTTGAGTTGATTTCGGTCAACGTTTTGAGCAAACGGACTCGGATCAGTATTTTGACGGTCCAGAGGGGTTCGTATCGTGATGTGGGACCTGAGCGTATGATAAGTGGAGATTTTGACTGCTTATTAGCACTTTTAACCTTTTTATCTTAATGAATGAAATTATATATTGGCTATTATATAAACGGTCAATATAATTATGAATCGCAATGATGTAATTAACATAGGTCATATGACTAAAACTTTAATCAATGGACTTATATGGTTGCTATGAATAACTAGTGGCCGATAAGTATGACCTTAATGAATTAAATTATATATTGGCTATTATATAAACGGTCAATATAACTATGAATTACAACGATATAATTAGCATAGGCCATGCGAATAAAACCTTAGTCAATGGACTTATATGGTTACTATGAATAACTAGTGGCTGATACGTATGACCTTAATGAATGAAATTATATATTGGCTATTATATAGACGGTCACTATAACTATGAATCATAACGATGTAATTAGCATAGGCCATATGAATAAAACCTTAGCCAATAGACTTATATGATTGCTATGAATAACCAGTGGTCGATACATATGATCTTAATAAATGGAATTATATATTGGCTATTATATAGACGATCAATATAACTATGAATCACAACGATATAATTAGCATAGGCCATATGAATAGAACCTTAGTCAATGGATTTACATGGATGCTATGAATAACTAATGGTCGATGCGTATGACTTTAATGAAAAGAATTATATATTGGCTATTATATAAATGGTCAATATAATTATGAATCACCATAATGTAATTAACATAGGCCATATGGATAAAACCTTATCTATTGATTATTAAAAGGGGACTAAATATGCAAATGCATAACTTAACTCATTAATATTTCGTAATCAAAATTGCTACATAGGATTCAAATTTAGGATGAAAAGGGATGGAATTAGCATTAAAAATAATTTAATTAGCACTCAAACGATGAGATACAAAGCTGTCAAAATGATGAAAAAACTTAAGAGGAAAAATTAGCATTCAAAATATTTGAGGAGGGTGTTTGAAATATTTTTTTGGACTGGGTTGGCCCCATATATATAGTATCATATACTCAAAACCTAAAGATCTAAAACACACTCACCTACAAACCCTAACGATGGATGCCTCTCCCTCTGCCAAACGAGCCTTATCTTACTCTTCTACTGATGATACTGAAGAAGAGAATCATCCAACATTTGAAGTGGTTATGACTAATTCATACATCAACTACGACGATCTGGTAAATTATTATGTCATTTAAACTTATTTCTTTGAGTTTTACACTAACTTCTTAACTTAAATCCTAACTGAATTTGTTTACATAAAAAAAATATGCATCGGTAGTGTATATATATTTTTCTTGTTTCAGTTTTATATTTTCCGAAAACTTAATAGTAGTACTTTTTTTCTTCTTTTTTCAGTATATTCCAAGAAAAATCTAAGAGCAACTTCCTCCGACAGTAAAAACGTGCTTCTTCACTATCGTGGAAAAGAGTGATTTGTATCTTTGAGCGTTGGTGATCGAAGAAGGTCCAAAGTAGGCTGGGAACTTTTTATTTTGGATAATTTTGTCAAGTGAGGTTACGTCGTCATATTTGAGTTGGTTGATGTTGTACTACTGTATGTTGTCTTCAAAGTTCAAGTGAAGGGAGAAGTAACTTCTGATAAATCAGTTGAAATTGATTAGTTTCTAGGATGTGTTTATGTTGATTTATCATTTTATTATCTTTTATTTTTATGTTGATTTAGTTATGGTAGTTGTGCTTTTGATTTTTTGTTGAACTATTGATGTTATCAAATTTCAATTTTTATCACATTGGTCTTCTTTGCTATAACAGTTTTTTTATATCATTTCAAAAGACTATTTTTTTAAAAATCATTTCTTCCGAATGAATTATATATAGAAAAGAGACAGACTTACGTATTCTCACCAGAAGACTTCGTCCTAATTCTATACACTACTAAAACAGTATTGAATTCGAAATAGGAAGAGTAAATAAGAGGTGTACATGCTTGTTGAGAAGTTAAATGGTTGGTATGTGAATAGTTATGTTAGTAAATAGGATTCAATATATACATGGAGATTCAAAAATTGTAGTTATCAATACAACTTTGGTAACCAGAACAATTAATACAATTCAACTGATACCATTAATTTCGATAACAACTCTATTCAAACCAAACCAGATAGTCACACCAGTAATAGGTTGTTCGTTCACTGACTGGATTCTTTAGGCTAACTAAAATGCATGATTCTTTAGGCTAACTAGAATGTAAATAATTTCAGTAGTTAAATTATTATGCTAACTAAGATTCATTTTTTCAAATATTGAAAAAAATTTCGCTAATCTTGATAGAGAATAAGACTCTTTGGATGGAACATTGGTCTTACTATGTCCCAAAAAAATTCATACGAAATGGTCGTATTGAAAATCATATCTCAAACCAGATATTCACACTGGTTGGATCAAGAGTTCATGAATAGAATTTTTGGTAAACGAAATGGATGCATTAAAAATTGTAGAGAATTCTTTGAGGAGTGTAAAAGATTCATTATAAATTGGGATTCCAATTACATACATGGGAACACAATAAATAAAACCGAAACTCTAACCCTAACCCTAACCCTTAAGAAATTCAAACCCTAAATATAACTCTATAAATACAACTACATTATTAATCTCATCATCCAAATCATCTATTTTATTTCAAATTCTGCGAAAATAACAATAGAAAGAATTCCAACAAAAAAAACATTGATGTATCTCTTCATGGTTCTCCAGTTAACCAAAACATCATGTACCAAGATGTAAGAAACCAATTGAAAAAGCTGAAGACTGAGGTGAACTTGTTGTTGCTTAGGATGACGCGTGGCGTCGACTACGTAAAAAGGCTTTTACTTGATTTATACTCTCTTATCTACTGTTACGACAGATAACGATAATCCTGTTACGTTATAAGCAGTGACACTGAATCCACCTCTAAGGCATCAAAATGTGTCAACCAAAATATAGAGTAGAGTTATTTAAGAAGATTGGTATTTTAAGTCATTTTATTGTGCATGCCATGTTTGTAGCATGGTATGCTAAAATTATCTTATGTTAGGTGATTAACTTCCAAATATTATTTGGAATATGTTAAAGAGTATCAATTAATCAATAAAAATTGTGCTTATTTCGTACTTCTTTACCCATTGCTTCCTTTACTTTTGATTTTTATTTTTTGCTACATGTTCAAAAATATTTTTGCTTCATTTATCCATTGGTTCGAAATATTATCGAACCAAAAGCAATACGCGTTTTTGATATATAAATATAGTGAAGGTCTTTTACTTTTTTTTCCCTCTCTCTCTCCTTCTCGGATCATTTATTAGGAACCTTTCCAATATCCCATATGACATTTATGACAAAAAAATCTAGTACTATTTGTGATCTTTCCTTTGAAGATTTTGTTGGTACAAGATATTGTAGTTAACCTTATGACAAATACAATGAATAAAAACAGTAGTGCTAATTGAATAAAAAGTTAAGAAATACTGCATTGTACCCCATTTAAAATACAATGCATGTACAACACTAGCAAAATATAAATTAATACAAAATGTAAAAAATATAGATTTTTTTCTTGGAATAATTTGCATGAAACAGGATCGAAATGCTAAAGAGGTCATAAAATTCGAACTTTATAAATAATAAATAAAGTAAACATGAAATAATCATGGCCAACTTCATACAAAACTTGATATTCAAAATGCAAAACAAAGTCTATATCTCTTGCACACCAAAACTTATAGCAAATACTTTTCTAATATAGGAGAAAATAAAAAATAAAACTGACATAATCAGTTTGTAACATTTTTTGATAACTTCATCCCAATAAATATTGTCGCTAACATAGCAGATGAAATAGCACTTGCTGCATTTTTATTTGTTACCACTTCTACACTTTCTTCAACAGTCGAGCTTGAAGATGGCTCTTCCTGTGAACAACTTATTGTTTGAAATTTGTTGAAGGATTCTAAGGCTTCATCATAACATTGGAAAGCTTGGAGGCAGCTACCCTCGACTCCAACAATCATATTAACACACTCATACCAACATCTGTATAATCTCGGCTTCTTACCATAAAATACAACAAACACCATTGATTTGAGAATTTTTTGTTTATCTTCAATTGATTTTTCAAATTCGTTGAACGCAGATATGGCCACATCATGAGATTTGAAAGACTGAAAGATGCTACGCTTAACCCTTGATAACCATATGAGAACATTCACTCAATGAGTAGTATATTCCTAGCCTTTTACCAGAAAATACAACATACATTTTTGAAGTAGTATTCTTCTTCGACTGCACCATTGTAGATTCCTTAATCTATTTACTCACACTTAGAAGAACATAGGAGAGTAAGAGATGAAGAAACAATCAAATATGAGGTTTGTTTAAGTATTAGGGCCTTGAAAAGGGATAAAATATATCTTAGGGTATTGTGTTCGACCGTCTAGGGTTGTTTAAATATTAGTGTTTTGAAGACCTTATTATACGAAGATATACGAAAGATAAACAAAATACACAATCAAGTATATGTATATAGATGAAGAAATTCGAAATACATACGCGTATAGTACAAAAAAGATGAAAAATACATTTATGGGAAATAGGGTTTGCATGCTTGATATTTTCCATGTATTCGGAAGACAAGCATTCAATGGATGAGAGAGAAATAAGGAGAGAATTTTGAACCCTAACGGGAAGGGCAGTTTTGACATAGGATTAGCGAAACCCTAATTTGAGTGTAATTTTATATTAATAACCCCATTTGGGCCATTGTGGCCAAAAAGAGTGGCAGAAAGGAATTTCTCGTGTTAAAATATACCCTCGAGAAGCATATTGGTCAAAGGTTTCATCAATTTCGCCAATACCTAATTGTTGCTTTTGCTACTTTTAAAAACACAAGTTTTCTATGAAAACGCATGGCTAACTACTCTTTTATATTTTAGTTTCCATTAATTTTTTCTATCTTTTATATATGAAAATGTTCTCAAAATATTTCTCTTTGGAACTTGTAGCCCTGAGCATAAAGCATTCCATATTTACGCAGAGTTTGGGAAAGTATCGCATTCCAAGTGGTGTAATGCAGACAATCTACCATAATCCAAGTATTAGTGACTGCTTCTACGACTTGAATTCCGTGACATGCAGAGGCGGATCTAGAACTTTTATAATATGGGTGCACCACTAAAGAAAGGAGAAAAAATAAAGTATTAAGTGGAATTGATCTTCGCTCCTCTAGATAAATAACTCAGTATTCAACCAAGATCACTATATAACATTTTTAGAGTATGGTTGCCAGAAGATAATATTAAATTAATTCTAAAAAATATATACATAAAATCCTAGTTTGACGGATAGATCATGAGTTCACGTGCCCTATAAAGTGACTATAAATCCACCATTGATCACATGGTAACAACTTTATTGTTGCTCCAAGACTCTCCTTCAAATTAAAAGACATGTATAATTAGAAATTGAGTTACCACTAATAGCATCCTTTCGACCTTTTTTTCCACTTCCGTACAATCAAATATTTTTCAGACCCCACTTATGAGATTTTATTGGGTTTATTGTTGTTGTTTTACATTCAAAGAAATAGAAAAATAAATGAATGTTATATGTACTTCCTCCGTTCACTTTACTTGTTCACTATACTAAAAATACATTTTCACTTTTACTTATCCATTATACTAAATCAAGAGAAAGACAACCTTTTTTTCCTGTTTTACTCCTTATTATTAACTAACTACTATTCATTTCCCAAATTATTTTTCAAGACTTTTAAAAATACTATTATTATTATGGATAAAATTATAAAATATATATTTTATCTATTTTTCTTAAAAGGAGTACAAAGTCAAAAGTGGATAATTAAAAATGAACGGATGGAATATATAGACCTCTAAGCTAAAAGAACTGCATAGAGATGCAAGACCTATTTTGTCAACAACTAAACACAACTTGATGGGCTTAAAATGTCTAAACAAGTAACTATCATTAATCAATTTCTAACTAACACATTTATTCTTCGACACACAAAGTCTTTGCCAATGGGTCCCCTCATTCAACCTCTCTTTGTCCTGAACCCTTTAGACTTCATTACAATGTGGATAAAGACATTAAATTTGATATCAAATTTATACATAGCTGCTATCTAAAGCACATAATAGTAACTGCTAATTGAAATTAGAGTCCAAATCATAATAATTGTATATATTTTGAATATTCCAAATAGATTTAATCTTCCTTAAGTAGCTTCAGTTATTGGGAAAAGTTTTGAGGAACAAGTTTCTTTGGCATAAATGGTATGCAATAGCTCCTTTAAAGTAGGGGCGTACAAACCGAACCGGAAAATCGCACAAAATCGAAAAGTCAAATCAAACCGACAAAAAAACTTGATAAGGTTTGGTTTGATTTGGTTTGGTATTGAGTAAAAAAACTCGAACCAAACTGACATATAAATATATAATTTATATATATATATTTTTTAAGACTTTATATAGAATTTTCTTTAAAAAATGTCTAGAAATATTTGGGATTCTCTTGTGGGATGTAATATTTAATAGAAAATGAAGTGCTCCATTTTTATTAACTTTAAATAATGTATTGTATGATCACTTTCTTATCGAGTGTTATTAAAATGCGTCAATCTCTTTGTTCTTTCATATTCATATGTCAAAATCTAATAAATTCTTATAATTTTTCAAATTTGGAGTGGTATTTCGATAATTAAAAATTAAATAGTACATATCATTATTTAGGTTTCATATTGATTTTTATATTTAATTATTAAATTCGGTTAACCTTGAAAGTGTACATCAGCGAAAAGTTATTGTCACACAACTAAAAAATAAATGTCATGTGCTACTAAGAAAATTACCCCATAAGAATATTTTAATAGATCATATATTTGTCAATTTTTTTAATTTTTATTAAACATATATTTACTTATCGAAAATTTGTCAAAGTAAGATTGACATATTATTCATGTAACAAAAAAATCGGAAAAACCCAAAAAATCCGATAAAACCGAACCAATTCAAACCGATATAGTTGGTTTGGTTTGATTTTAATAAAAATAGAATCAGCTCGGTCTATGTACACCCCTACTTTAAAGGGGTGTAATTCAATGCCGTTTTGATAACATTCACTAAATATGGATGTAAAATTATATTTTTTATTCATATGTATATGTACAATAGACCGAAGAGCTTAAAAATATTTAAAATAAACATTAATTTAAGAAAGGAATAGACCAAAAGCAAGTACGCTCTGTTGTGATAATTAGACTGATACCATTTGTGCAAAATTCAATTTACATCACTGATTGTATGTTAAGACAACAATTTGTGAAAATGTTATTGAAATAAGCCGTTGAAAACATTTTTGAACTTGAAGAGAAAACTACGTGCGTATTATAAAAGAGGTGTCATTCAATAAACAAGTTGAGATTAGAGTTTTGGAGAAATATTCGAAAATCTAAACGAATAATGAGATAAAAAGAAACTATTTATTTAATTTATTCCTTAACGTTGAAAACAGACGAACTCGTGAGTGGACTTGAAGATCTTATGTCTGCCACCATATCTCTTTCCACGGTAGACTTTCTAACTCAAACCCTTTTAAATGACAAAAATACCCTTAACCAAACTCAATAACACCACCGATGTGTAGGAAACAAGATTCGTAACCAGGGAACAAATCTATAAGGTTAAAACAGTAAATCCAATATGTACCCTTTATATCTAGTCCGTGTGTGGCAGCTTTTTACAGATGTTCAGACAAACTTTCATTTTCCTCTTGTACCTATTTTTTCTACTCTGCAGTCTACACTGAATTTCTCAAAAGCAGAACTACAAAAATTCTCTTAACTATTCAATGTTTCTTAAGCACCACAATCTCTTCTTCAGCTAACGCAAAGTTGTAAATTCATCAAAAATGGTGCCACAGATAGTTCTCATTTTACTTATTTCAATGGCATTTGGGGTCACTTCTGTTCCAAATGCTAGTTCAGAAATAGCAAAATCAAGAAAGCATAATGTAAACATGACCCATGTAGCTGAATCCATTGAAGAGTTTTTTCCAACTGGAAGAAAGTTGGGATCTTTGGAAGGGAGCAGAAAGTTGGAATCTTTTAACAAATCTCGAGTTGTACTAAGTGGAAACATCACTATCTTGAGCGAAAACAATACATTTGAACTTGGTTTTTTCAAAACCAATGATGAAAACAGATGGTATTTGGGTATTTGGTTTGCTTCAGTTCCTAGTCCCACTTATGTTTGGGTTGCGAACCGTGAAAGACCAATCAAAAATCCATCTTTAGCAACTTTGGAGATTACTAAGGATGGAAAATTAGTTCTTAAGCAAGATTCAAGAACCATTATTTGGGAAACAAGTAACTTGGATAAAGCTAGTGATATAAAGCTTTTGGACCAAGGAAATTTGGTGCTTGTTTCTACTGAAGGTAACTTGATATGGCAAAGTTTTGATTTTCCTACAGATACTTGGCTTCCTGGTATGAACTTGACTGCTACAAAATGGCTTACATCTTGGAAAAGTTCCACTGATCCATCACAAGGAAGGTACTCCCTAAGGCTTCAACCCTCAAGTTATGGAGAGATAGTTCTTGTTTATAATGGTACTTATCCGTATTGGTCAACTGGGAACTGGACTGAAAATGCATTTGTTGGGGTACCAGAAATGACTGTACCTTACATTTACAAGTTCAATTTTGTAGCACCCTTTACTCCTATGGCTTCATTTGGGTACTCTGAGGTGCCGATAGAGAATGGAGTGCCACCTCCTTTAACTAGGTTCATTGTAGATTTTACTGGACAGATTAAACAGTTCACTTGGTTCCAACAAGCACAAAGTTGGAACATGTTTTGGTCACAGCCAGAGAATCTGTGTAAGACTTATGGTTTGTGTGGGAATTTGGGGTTTTGTAATAGTAAGACATTGAATCCGTGTAAGTGTTTGCCAGGTTTCAACCCTTTGGATAGTGATTCATGGGATGCAGGGGATTTTTCAGGCGGCTGTCGTCGCGAAAGCAATGAGATGTGTAGTAAGAAAGATGGATTTGAGGAGGTTGGAATAGTTAGTTATGACGGAGCTAGGGTAGTTTCAATTACTGAAACTAGAAGTGAATGTGAGAAAGAATGTTTGGGTAGTTGTTCTTGTATTGGTTTGTATCACAATGAGAGGACTAAGTTATGCAAGAATTTATATGGGTCATTGCTCAATCTTAGAAACCTTACTTCTGATGGCACTATTGAGGATAAGCTATATGTAAGAGTTCAGGGAGGAGGGAATACTCAAAAGAAGCAGATTCAAGGCAGATTACTTTTGATCGAAATGATATGTGGATTTGTGGTAATTCTGTCAGTAGGAATTGGGACTTTCTTGGTATTGAAGAGGAGAAGAATAAGGAAGAAGAATAAAGAAGAGGAAGATGTATTTCCTATAATGAATTTGAAGGTGTTTTCATACAAAGAGCTGAATGCTGCAACAAAGGGATTTTCGGAGAAACTTGGACATGGTGGTTTTGGAACTGTATTCTTAGGGGAACTATCGGATTCTTCACTCGTGGCTGTGAAGCGACTTGAAAGACCTGGTGGTGGTGAAAAGGAATTTCGAGCTGAGGTATGCACAATAGGAAACATTCAGCATGTTAATTTAGTGAGATTGAGGGGATTTTGCTCTGAGAATTCTCATAGGCTTCTGGTTTATGAATACATGCCAAAGGGTTCTCTTAGCGCATATTTAAGGCGAGATGGTCAGAACCTAAGTTGGGATGTTAGATTTCGAGTTGCTGTAGGGACAGCAAAAGGTATTGCTTATTTACACGAAGAGTGTCGTAGTTGTATAATACACTGTGACATTAAACCAGAGAATATTCTGCTAGATGAAGATTTCTCAGCAAAGGTTTCGGATTTTGGGCTTGCAAAGCTCCTCGGTAGGGACTTTAGTAGAGTGTTGGCTACCATGAGGGGTACTTGGGGATACGTTGCACCCGAGTGGATCTCTGGTTTGGCGATCACAACAAAAGCCGATGTATATAGCTATGGCATGACATTATTGGAACTGATAGGTGGTCGACGCAATGTAGAAGCACCACCTTCAGCTAAAGGGGAAGAAGGTGGAACAGAGGAGAAGTGGTTTTTCCCGCCTTGGGCAGCACGCCAGATAGTCGAAGGAAACACTGCAGCTGTCATCGACGAAAGGCTATGTGGAATGTACGATGTGACTGAGGCAGAACGTGTGGGATTGGTAGCGGTTTGGTGCATTCAGGATGATGAATCAATGAGGCCTTCCATGGGAATGGTGGTGAAAATGTTGGAAGGAGTAGTTGAAGTGGCAATGCCTTCACCTCCAAAGCTGCTCCAAGCATTAGTATCGGGCGAATCATTTCATGGGGTAGGAGTTGATTCTGATAACGGGACATCACGAGGGACATCGCGAGGTGGTGGTTTCAGCTCAGGTTATAATCCCCAACCCTCAATAGTATCCGGGGAATCTCAAGCTTCAGTTTAGGTCTGTTTCTCAACTAGTCATTGTCTAATTGTTGGAGGAGGTAAAAGTTGCAAAGAGCTTCTCCTATGGAAGAAGATTTTTGCCAAGCTTCACTGAATGTAGAGTTTCTTTCCCTGTTTTCCCCAAAATCCCATACTGAGAATTAGTAGCAAAATGCTCATCATGGGATTTTGTAAAATGTATTCATGAATGTAGAGAATCTTTTTGCATGGAATCTTAGCTTAAGTTTACACCATTTTCTGTAAAGTGCAAAGTACAAAAGCAAAGCAAAACGGACATACCACTTTGCAGAAATGTAATGTTTGGATCAGAGAATTTTAGGAGGGTGAAAACTCCAATTGTGAAAATGCCTTGAACAAATTAAGGATTAATGGTAGATGGGGTATTTGAGTAGTAAATGCAAGTTCATTTCATTTTTGGAGAATCCGTTCTCTGTTCATGCAGTTCAAGCTACTATCCTCCCAAAAAATACATACTCGCATCTACTGTTTACTCCAAACAAAACAATTTAACTGTAAGACATGAATGAGATTAGTCGAATGGTTTCAATTGGAGATGGAATTGTAAGTATATTATATATATATGTATCGGACGAGATTCAAGTTGAAAAATTGGTTGTACCTGTCTTTGTTTGTGGTTACTCTTGTACTCCATATACCCCGCCACAATCAAGCTTGGAAAAGAAGACCAAGGGATCGGTTGATTCACATACTAATTGTGCGGGGATTATAATGTAGGAACTGTTTTAAGAGGTCAATAATGATGAGGCTATGGTTATGGGGTAAATAATAATGTAGAGATTGTTAAGAGGGTACTGCTTATTTTAGGAGTTTTATTTTTAATCTTAATTACTCTTATCTACATATTTATAACTAGTGTATTTGGCGCGGTTGTAAAAAGAATTAAAAAAATAGTTAAATGGGAATTTCATAAATTTTTCTAATAGAAAATCAACTTTTTTTCAAAATAAAAAAATTGAACGAAAAACTACAAATTTGAGCATTCAAGACCATCTTATCAGTAATTGTATGATGTATTTGAGCAATGTGAGGATTGCGTTTTGCGACACTGCTGCTTGCTTGGATGATTTACCCTTCTTAAGAAATGTTGTTAACGGGATAATATTTCAATTAAACCTTACTATAGATGAGAACTCCTTCAAATAACAAAAAGAAAATGATCAATATTTTCATCTAAAATATTAAGTTCTAGTTGTCATTGGTACCCTATTTTAGAGTGCCAGCTTGAGAGAGATGATGTAAAAATGCATGATTGTGACTTCTTTAGTCATACAAATAAATTGTTTAAGAGTAGATTAGATAAATAATCAAAACTTTTAAATATATGCCGAATATATATAAGGCTCCAAACATAGAATGATGATGATGATAATAATTTTAAAATTTTATACTATGATTTTTTTTAAAATATTATAGAAGTTACTACTAACAACATAAGGGTGGACATTTTTCTGTAGCCATTATTTTTTTATATGCTTAGCCCATGTAAAATGTATTTATTTTATTATATTGTCTGACTTGGTTGTGACGATCTCACATGTCAAGTACTTACTAAGCATGATATATACATCTTCTTTTGTATTAATGTGTGATTGGAATGATCGATAATGTTTGGAAAATGTTGCATTAAAAATATGTAATATTTTTAATAATAGAATGAGAAATGACCAAACAATAAGGTAGAGAATTTATAAAGCTAATTTAAAATAATAATAAGCATAAAATTATGAAAATTAGAAGGTAGAGAAAGTTTTCTATTTGTTTTCCACTAATTCTAATATCCATTAAAATTTTCTACGTGAAAACTCATGTATAGAGTTCATCAATTAATCCAGTCGTAAGTTTCTTAGGTGCCATTATTCTCTTGCAATTAGTTGATCATCTCAACAATTGGTATGAAAACACCATTATTGTCATCATAGAAATTGATCAAAAAGGGAAATATAAGGGCAGAAGCTACAACAAAAGACTAACTTTGAGAAGTAGCTAGCAGTATTTGCTTAGTGTAACGACCCGACCGGTCGTTTTGAGCTCTAGCGCATCGTTCGGCAGTTTGAGGCCATAAGCAGCTTCACTTCAAGTATTATGACTTGTACGCCTGGTAGGAATTGAATTTCGGGAAATTCGGAGTTGAATTGGAAAGAAAATTCTCATTTCGAAAGCTTTAAGTTGGAAGAATTGACTAAGATTGGATTTTAGAGTAAACGGTCTCGGGATCAGGATTTGAAGGTTCCAGTAGGTTCGCATGATGATTTTGAATTTGGGCGTATGTCCAGGTCGAATTTTGGATGACCCGGGAGCGTTTCGGCACCTATTGTGGAAGTTAGCACTTTGGAAGAATTTCATGAATTTGGGGTGGAGGTGAATTTATGTTATCAATGTCCGTTTGGGATTCCAAGTCTGGGAATGGCTCCGTATGATAATTCTGGTGTTGGGAGCGCGTCCGGAAGTGGATTCGGAGGTCCATAGGTCATTTTGGAGTCATTTTGCTAAAGTTAGAAATTTGAAGGTTTTTGAGAAGTTTGACCGGAAGTGAAATTTTTGATATCGGGGTCGGAATCCGATTCCGGAAATTGGAGTAGGTCCGTAATGTCAAACGTGACTTGTGTACAAATTTTGAGGGCAATCGGGCGTGATTTGGTAGGTTTTGGCATCTAATGAGGAAGTTTGAAATTCTAAAGTTCATTAAACTTGGAATGGGGTGCGATTCATGAATTCGACGTTGTTTGATGTGTTTTGAAGGCTCGACTAAGTTCGTAATGTATTTTGGGACGTGCTAGTATAATTGGTTAAGGTACTGAGGGCCCAGAGTGAATTCCAGGTAGTTAACGTATCGAATTTGAAATTTGAAGAAGGGCTGAAGCAGCTGAGCATCTGGTGTAACCGCACCTGCGTGAAAAGGGCCGCAGGTGCGGGAAAATGGCTCGCAGAAGTGGAAGGGGCAAGCTGCTGAGAACCGCATGAGCAGAAAGATTTGTGCACCTGCGAAGGCGCAGGTATGAAAAGAGTAGCGCAGGTGCGAGAATGTTGGGCCGAGCTGGAGCCGCACCTGCGATGGGATTTCCGCAGGTGCGGGACCGCAAATGCGACCAAGGCACCGCAGGTGCGAACGTCGGGGTTGGACAGTGTGTTATTTAAAAACGAGGGCTTGGCTCATTTTCACCCTATTTTCTCCATGAGAGCCGGTCTTGGAGCGAGGTTGGAGCTCATTCTTCGTCAACAATGCCAAGGTAAGTGATTTCCACTTATTATAAGTTAAATACATGATTTGTATAAGGATTTAAACATGAAAATTAGTATAAATTGTGGGAGTTTTGGTAGAAGACCTAGAATTTGATATTTTTGGATTTTGACCACGAAATTGGGCATGGAATTGAGAATAAACTATATATTTTAGTTCGTGAGGTTATGGGTAAAGTTTATCTTCGAAAACTTTTGGAATCCGGGCACGTGGGCCCGAGGGTGATTTTTATCGACTTTTCGATCAGAGTTAGAAATTATTATAAATTGGATTATATTGAGTATTTTAGTATATATTAACGGGTTTGCATAACCATTGGCTAGTTTTGGAACGTTGTGCATCGATTCAAGTTGTTTGAAGGACTCGGAAGCCGGTTATGGAACTTCGGAGCGATGCAAGTCTCCTTTCTAATCTTGTAAGAGGGAATTAACCCCATACGTGAACTAAATTATTATGTGCTTCTATTTGTGAGGGCTACGTACGCACGAGGTTATGTGAGTCCGTACGTCGCTACTAACTATGCCTATGTCCGGGTAGTTTTAGGCTTACATCATGCCTTATTGTTATTGTTGTTGAATTTATGTTTATTGTTTGCCTTGAAAGGAAGCGAGATTGAGTTAGCTTATTAAATATTTCGAAGGGAGTTGAAATTGAGGAAACATTGGGAACTTAAAGGTTTTCATTTGTACTTCATATTTGTTTTGAAAGAATTGAGGAACACCATAATAACTTAAGAAATCTATGTGTAACCGCGTCACATATGTGTTTCACGAGCGAGGTAATTTCCTTAAAAAGCTACAAGCTGAATTTTCCTTGTTTTGAAAAGAACCAAGAATGAGATATGATTTTAATGTTAAATTTATATTTGACCACGTCACAAGTATGATCCGCGAGTGGGGTGATTCCTTAAATTTATGTTTGACCGTGTCGCAAGTTTGGGGCGTGAGCGGGGTATTTCCTTCTACCACTCTTATGGGATCGGGCCGTTCGCCTCGGCAGGATTTATGTACCACACTCTCATGGGAGCGGGCCGTTCGCCTCGGCAGGTTAATAGATGCATCTATGGTTCGCGCCGTTCGACCCTCGGCAGTGCACAATTTACTTTTATGTTGGATCGGGCCGTACGCCTCGACATTTCCTATATATATATATTCTTATGGAATCGTGCGTAACGTTTGGCAAGAAGCCAGTGTATCTGAGGGTTTTTCCCTGATTTGGATTATGACAACCTCTTTGATGAAATCCACTACATCTATACATATGCTCCGGTTACGGAAGGGACTTGCTAGTTGAGAGCTTGAGTAAATTGTAAAGAGAAAAATTATACTACGTATTTTATACTTGTCTGTCTCATATTCATTCACTTCTTTACTGTACCTGATATTATTGGACCACTAGTAAGTGTCGAAGTAGACCCCTCGTCACTACTACTTCGGGGTTAGGCCGGATACTTACTTGGTATGCGTTGATTTACGTACTCATACTACACTTGTTGTACATTTTTGTGCAGGTACACATATGTTTAGCGGCCTTGTGGGTGCTGAGGCGAGATTATGGAGGGGACTTAGGTGAGCTGCATTTTGTACGATGTACCGCAGCCAGCAGAGTCTCCTTCAGAGTATTGTATTTTCTTTCCTGTCCAAGTTGTATTACGGACAGTTATTGTATTTTATTTTAAATTTCTAGAAAAGGCTCATGCACTTGTGACACCGGGTTCTGGGATGATTATGGGATGTTCACTATTGGAATTAGAAAACATTGTTATTTATTCTGTAAATTCATCTTTTACTAAATAAATTGAAATAAATTTACAATTTCAAAAATATTAAAATGAGGATTTAATTAAGTATTTATTGTTGGCTTGCCTGACAGTGGAGTCCGGCGCTATCACGACCTTTATGGATTTTGGGTCGTGACAACATGGTATCAGAGCACTAGGTTCACTTAGGTCTCACGAGTCATGAGCGAGTCTAGTAGAGTCTTGCGGATCGGTATGGAGACATCTGTACTTATCTTCGAGAGGCTACATGGCTGTTAGGAGCACTTCCCTTCTTGATTACTCATCGTGCAATTTGATTCCTTTGAGGCTTAGGCCTTCATTTCCTTCCCATTCAATCTTATGTGACGTGAAGCGCTTGCTATTGATCGAGAATCGAGGAATTGTAATGGTACTACAGATGTGGTGCGGGATGTTTCTCCTTGCATAGTTGTTTGGGCTATTATCGTCGCCTTGTTGAATAATATTCACTTCTGAGAGCTTTGAGGCTATGCACAGGTTGTTATGATGCTCATGAGTTGTTATCGCACAGTATTGATGTGATGGTAGGATGTTTGCCTATGTCTCGGGGCAATGAATGATTTGTAAGGAGGTTTACTCAGTGCATGATTCAGAGATTTGGTATTTCACTTCGGACAAAGGAAAGGCAATCGAACTAAGAATGTTCAGAGTTTGGTTGATGGAGTAGCGGGACTCGATATTTTCAAGCATGGTGGAATCTTCGCCTGTGATGTGGCATCATCGTCCTTGATTGGTTATAATGTGTTAAGTTCGCCGGTGTTATGGTTTCCTTCAATTCGTCTTGGGGCAGAGTATTATAAATGGTGCCGAGAAAGCGACTGTCAGAGGTCGCAGTGTACAGAGGTTCAGGATCGAATCAACATTCCTGGTATTGATGGCTCGATAAAGATGATTTCTGGAAAGGTTTAAAGTTGGTAGCGATCTAACGGTTCAAGTGCTACAGAGGTAGATTTTGATTTTAGGCAACAACTGGGCAACAAAGGATAAGGAAGGACATGTGCAAGGTGCCTTGCGGTGAATAAACTTATAGAAGGTCAAGTGTGAGAAACAGGAGTCGGGTAGTTACTTAAAGGAGTGAGTTTGACCAAAGTGGGAGAGTGGCGGAGTAGTATGTTGGTTCTGTGATAGGATAACTACACGTCTTGAGGAAAGTTTAGAGTGATTTGTGAATTTATGGTGGACGGTGATTTGGTATACGGACTTAATTTGAAATATTGGCTATTATATGGCGGGAGATTGGATATAACAGAAAGGAGTTGCTTGATATGAAGAAGGTTACAACATGACTTTGAATGGGAATGTACTGTCGCACCTTTTAGTTGATGTCCATGAGGAGTGAACGGACTTGTACAGCTGGTGAATGAGCACAGGTTCAGGATGGGTTACTGATTATGTAGTAAGTGTACCCAGTGCAGCGATGTTGGAAGATGTGGGAATGTAATTTCCACAGATGGATTATCTTCTGTGAGCAGGTTAGCGGTCGTGTGGTGTTGACGAAGCTTCTATGAAGAGTTCTACTTGCTACCTGGTAAGAGATTGAATATGTAAATATGGCTAGTGGTCCGGAGTGTTCATTAAAGATTAATGGAAGGATTTCGAGGAATTTGGCGGGGTGATTGTTCTAGATCATGTCGATGAAGGAAGAATCTTGGTGGGTTCCAGGTTTATGCAATAGTAGCCTCAAGCTAAGTGGGAGAGTCCCACCTCCTACAGTTAGATTGCATGGTCGTCTATTTGTAAGATTTCTGGTTATCGGCATATTGATGGGTTATTACGACTAAGGAAATGGAACATCAGTGGTAAGTGGAGCAAGCGATTTGAGGAATGTGTGCTATAGTTGGCCTTATCGGTTCATGCTCAGGCTTTGGGAAGACTCAGGATTTATGCTTCGTGTAGAGGCGAGTTACAAGGAAGATGTTTCGGCCAGGTGCTTCTTTGAGAGGGTGCTCATGTACTAGCAGAGCCTTAGAGTTGATTATATTCGGGACCAAGTCAGAGTGGGTGACTCTCAATAACGGTCCTAGTGGATTCAAAAGTTAAGGTGTGGTGCCTAAGGATTTTGAGTCCGTAGTATGGTTGAATATTGAGCTTTTGCAGCGGATTATGATAAATGAGCTTGGAGTGTTCTATGTTATCTTCGGTTTTCGGTATAGCATTGGAGGAATGGGAGAAAATAACTTCAGACTCATAGAGAAAGTATCAGAATGAGTGTACCAGTTAGCAACGGTTGAATTGGCATGATGGTGGTGGAGATCAGTTCCTTCAGCATGTTAAGTTATACATGTGAATTATGGCGGTGTGTGCGAGGCTTGACGGTGCCGTAATTGATCATATTTGGAAGCATTCGAATATTATGACAGGTTATGTGTAGACGGATCCCGGAAGGATTATGGTGGTTTAAACCACTACTCGAGGTTTGTATTTTCTGTGGTTATGGGAATTTGGCTGCGTGTTGCAATGGTTCTCTTGAAATGAGCTAAGTAAAATGTTTCTATATGATGAAGTGTTTACCCTATTAGTGGTTCCGGAGTTATGATGAAATTTTTGTGCTCTTGCGCATTGGCATGATTAAGTGCAGTGAGTAGCATGGGATTTGGGAATTGAGGATCAAGGTTGCGGTTCGGTGTTGACAACAATGTCACGAGCTCGGATGAGCGAGAAAGGACTCAGATGGTTAGAGTCAGCTGGCATTATTTTTGGCGTCACCTGGGATCGGTGTCTGGTATGAAGAGGCTTTGCATACTGAATGCGGATTCTTGAATTTCTTTACAGCGTTGGTGTGGCCGGTAGTATAAATGTGCAGACTCGTTGTTTGGTACGGAAGGTCGGGGGAGCGTGTCCCACGGAAAGATTGTATAAGTGTGACAAGTAGTCACGTAAATGATTAAATATGGAAACCAAGTATGGAGGTTGTGGTACTATCGTTGATGTGAGAATTTATGCCTGAAGGGCGCTCGGTTCATTTGGTTGTGAACTGAGAATGTTTGTTCTGGATTTGGCGGCTATTCTTGTATATCATGGGAAAAAAGATTTACCTTGGATCCTTGAAAGGTTATTAGCCCAGTGCGGCACGGTCAGAATCGGCTTGAGGTCTGTGGATGGATCTAGATATGAATGTGGGCTCTATATCGGGCCAGATGTGTTCATTTCAGCTTAGCGCTCCTTGTGGAGGAGTATTCGGATGTTGGATGTTATTTCGTCGTCGGCTACTTCATGTAATACTATATTGTGCTGTGTGAGTTGTGAAACGGCTTGTTAATTTCATATGTGTTGAGGTTCCACGTAGCGATGATGTTATGTGAGCAGGATAGCTCTCGATATTCAGATCATATATTGCACCTTAGTTGTGCTTGACTTTTGTAGCTTATTGGCACATTGTGACATCACATGAGACTTTTGGTAGCGTCTGAGGTGACTTATTGCCTGAATAGCTTATACTGGGAGAGACCGGATTATTGGACCTGGGGTTAGTGTGATCAGATCGGTATGAGGCATAGTTAAAGAGTAAGTATCGGTATTCAGTCCAGAATAAGGTAATGGTTCTTGTCAAGGGGAGAAACTCAATGAATGGTTGACTCGGTAGTTGGTTGTAAATTTCTACGCATCTTTTCCGCTGCGACAGCATTACAAGAGTTGGAACCAGACTTATATATGTCATGAGGTGCATGGTGAGCATCAGGTTCGTAGAATTTCGGCTATTGTATCAGAGGATGTTATTATGGTCATGTGAATTATGCGGTGCATGGTGTGAATTCAGCAAAGGTATGCAGTCATGTTTTGGTACATTGCGTGGTGATTGATACGGTGATCGTACGTTGGAAACAGGCCTGGCAGAAGGTTTCAGATGTTGGAATTTGGCTCTAAGGCTAATTTGACTAAGCAAAAAGGGGAATCTTCAGATTTACTCGAGCTAGTATGTGCTCAAATGAGTTGTGGTAGCACGGGTAGGTGCACGAGGTGTTAAGCAGTGATTTTAGACAACTTCAGAGCAGTTCTTAGCACGTTCGAGGACGAACGTATGTTTAAGTGGGAGTGAATGTAACGACCCGACCGGTCGTTTTGAGCTTTAGCACATCGTTTGGCGGTTTGAGGCCATGAGCAGCTTCATTTCAGGTATTATGACTTGTACGCGTGGTAGGGATTGAATTTCGGGAAGTTCGGAGTTGAATTGGAAGGAAATTTCTCATTTCGAAAGCTTTAAGTTGGAAGAATTGATTAAGATTGGATTTTAGAGTAAACGGCCTCGGAATCGGGATTTGAAGGTTCCGGTAGGTTCGCATGATGATTTTGTACTTGGGCGTATGTCCGGGTCGAATTTTGGATGATCCGGGAGAGTTTTGGCACATATTGTGGAAGTTAGCACTTTGGAAGAATTTCATGAATTTGGGGTGGAGGTAAATTTTATGTTATCGATGTCCGTTTGGGATTCCGAATCTGGGAATGGCTCCGTATGGTGATTCTGGTGTTGGGAGCGCGTCCGAAAGTGATTCGGAGGCCCATAGGTCATTTTGGAGTCATTCGGCTAAAGTTAGAATTTTGAAGGTTTTTGAGAAGTTTGACCGGAAGTAAACTTTTTGATATCGAGGTCGGAATCCGATTCCGGAAGTTAGAGTAGGTCTGTAATGTCAAACGTGACTTGTGTGCAAAATTTGAGGGCAATCGGGCGTGATTTGAAAGGTTTCAGCATCGAATGAGGAAGTTTGAAATTCTAAAGCTCATTAAGCTTGGAATGGGGGTGCGATTCATGAATTCGACGTTGTTTGATGTGATTTGAAGGCTCGACTAAGTTCGTAATGTATTTTGGAATGTGTTGGTATAATTGGTTAAGGTCCCAAGGGCCCCGGGTGGATTCCGGGTGGTTAACGGATTGAATTTGGAATTTAAAGAAGGGCTAAAGTAGCTGAGCATCTGGTGTAACCGCACCTGCGTGAAGAGGGCCGCAGGCGCGGGAAATTGGCTCGCTGAAGCGGAAGGGGCAGGCTTCTGAGAACCACAGGAGCGGAAAGATTTGTGCACCAGCGAAGGCGTAGGTGCGAAGAGATTAGCGCAGGTGTGAGAATGTTGGGTCGAGCTAGAGCTGCACCTGCGATGGGATTTCTGCAGGTGCGGGACCACAGATGCGGCCAAGGCACCGCAGGTGCGAATGTTGGGGCTAGGCAGTGTGTTCTTTAAAAATGAGGGCTTGGCTCATTTTCACCCCATTTGCTCCATGAGAGCCGGTCTTGGAGCGAGTTTGGAGCTCATTCTTCGTCATCAATGCCAAGGTAAGTGATTCTCACTTATTATAAGTTAAATACATGGTTTTATAAGGATTTAAACATGAAAATTAGTATAAATTGTGGGGTTTTTGGTAGAAGACCTAGAATTTGATATTTTTGGATTTTGACCACACAATTGGGCATGGAATTGAGAATAAACTATATATTTGAGTTCGTGAGGTTATGGGTAAAGTTTATCTTCGAAATTATTTGGAATCCGAGTACGTGGGCCCAAGGGTGATTTTTATCGACTTTTCAATCGGGGTTAGAAATTATTATAAATTAGATTATATTAAGTATTTGAGTATATATTAACGGGTTTGCATAGTCATTGGCTAGTTTTGGAATGTTGTGCATCGATTCAAGTTGTTTGAAGGGCTCGTAAGCCGGTTAAGGAACTTTGTAGCGAGGGAAGTCTCATTTCTAACCTTGTAAGAGGGAATTAACCCCATAGGTAAACGAAATTATTATGTGCTTTTATTTGTGGAGGCTATGTACGTACGAGGTGACGAGAGTCCATACGTAGCTATTAACTATGCCTATGTCTGGGTAGTTTTAGGCTTACATCATGCCTTGTTGCTATTGTTGTTGAATTTATGTTTAATGTTTGCCTTGAAAGGAAGCAAGATTGAGTTAGCTTATTAAATGTTTCGAAGGGAGTTGAAATTGAGGAAAAGTTAGGAACTTAAAGGTTTTCATTTGAACTTCGTATTTCTTTTGAAAGAATTGAGGAACACCATAATAACTTAAGAAATCTATGTGTAACCGCGTCGCATGTGTGTTTTGCGAGCGAGGTAATTTCCTTAAAAAGCTACAAGCTGAAGTTCCCTTATTTTGAAACGAACCAAGAACGAGATATGATTTTAATGTTAAATTTATATTGACCGCGTTGCAAGTATGATCCGCGAGCGGGGTGATTTCTTAAATTTATGTTTGACCACGTCGCACATATGATTCGCGAGCGGGGTATTTCCTACTACTCTTATGGGATCGGGCCGTTCGCCTCGGCAGGAGTTATGTATCACACTCTTATGGGAGCGGGTTGTTCGCCTCGGCAGGTTAATAGATGCATCTATGGTTCGCGCCGTTCGACCCTCGGCAGTGCACAATTTACTTTTATGTTGGATCGGGCCGTACGCCTCGACATTTCCTATATATATATATTATCCTCATGGAATCGTGCATAACGTTTGGCAAGAAGCCAGTGTATCTGAGGGTTTTTCCCTGATTTGGATTATGACAAGATTTGGATTATGAAAACCTCTTTGATGAAATCCACTATATCTATACATATGCTCCGGTTACGGAGGGGACTTTCTAGTTGAGAGCTTGAGTAAATTGTAAAGAGAAAAATTGTACTACGTATTTTATACTTATTTATATCATATTCATTCACTTCTTTACTGTACCTGATATTATTGGACCACTAGTAAGTATCGAAGTCGACCCATCGTCACTACTTCTTCAGGGTTAGGCGGGATACTTACTGAGTACGCGTTGATTTACGTACTCATGCTACACTTGTTGTACATTTTTGTGCGGGTACACATATGTTTAGCGGCCTTGTGGGTGCTGAGGCGAGATTATGGAGGGGACTTAGGTGAGCTGCATTTTGTACGATGCACCGCAGCCAGCAGAGTCTCCTTCAGAGTATTGTATTTTCTTTCCTGTCCAAGTTGTATTCCGGACAGTTATTGTATTTTATTTTAAATTTTTAGAAAAGGCTCATGCACTTGTGACACCGAGTTCTGGGATGTTCACTATTGGAATTGGAAAACATTGTTATTTATTCTGTAAATTCATCTTTTACTAAATAAATTGAAGTAAATTTACGATTTCAAAAATATTAAAATTAGGATTTAATTAAGTATTTATTGTTGGCTTGCCTGACAGCGGAGTCCGGCGCCATCATGGCCTTTATGAATTTTGGGTAGTGACACTTAGAGCTATGATTTGTTTGCCTACTAACAATTAACCAATGATACCAAAAAAGTTATAATTATCAAAATACTTCTAGAAAAATCAAACTTTATAGGGAAAGAATACTTCTTCAAAATGCTTGCTCCTGAACATTTGTTTCATACCTGCAAAACAAAAAAATAAAAAATAATAGGTAATCCAATTCAACGAAGTGGATGAAACACAATACTCATAACTGATGTGTTTCTATTTCTTCTTATTATTCAAAATAGGTAATAGCATTATCACAATATATATTTCTAGAAGAATAAAAAGTTATAAGGAAAACGTGTTTGAAAATAATTTATTCTATTGTCAAAAGAGGAAAGAATGCCGTTCCATCCTATAAATAATGAACCAATTATAAGAAGAAAATAAAACACAAATTCAGTACTTACATAAGAAGAATTACAGAAAATAATAATGCAGAATTTCTCCCGTAGATTGCTCAAATAAATATAAATTTTATTTGACGAATATCATATATTCTTTGCAGTAAGTTTATGAAGAGGAAATGGGTGAAAGATCAGTTATGAAGAGGAAGAGTGGTGTGTTGATTTACTACTTTAATTACCACAATTATATATAAAGATTGTTATGACCTTTTATTAACTGACATCTGTTGAAATTGCATTAGCTATGAGCATTGATTGTTGCAACTGTTGCACAATATTTAGAAGAACATGACTTCTGAGAAAATAAATAACATGATATTTCGATGCTAAACGCCCAACTGTTGTGACCCAACTTTGGCCACACGCATGAAAAGACATCAAAGACCCCCTAACTAATTAACCCATATTTTTTCCTCCAAAACACAAAATTAAATCCCAAGCCTTGAAGTATGCAAAAATTAAATGTTGGTAGCTGAAGAGTCTTTTGTATTTCCATTGTATTTATGTGTATTTTATGTGTATACAAATTATACGATTTAGTGTGTATACAAATTATTATATTTTCTTCCTTTCTTAAAAACAAATACGGTATACGATTTAGTATACTTTCTTCATACCAAACCAAGTCAAGTGAAAACTTTCTCCTTATCTAAAAATGGATTCAAACCAAGAAACTTCGGTGGTGCAAGAAAGTATGAATCCAAATGAACATAACACAAATACAACAACCATGAATATGAACCAAGAAACTAGGTTTGATCAGGTTAGGGACGAGTTGTATATATCTTTAGGGATAACATCGGACTACAGTTTGTTGAATGAATACGAATGGGTCGATGTTGATTCTCACGGCAGTTTCGACAATGTTGTGCACTTAGATGATGATGATGAAGAACCCGATGGATAATATTACGGAGAAGATGACGATGATGAGGAGCATGCTTTAGGAAATGAGTTAGAGTTATGTGATGTTGATCGGGAAATGGAGAATGAATTGACTGAAGAGGATGTGGTTGTAGGTCCAATCTCTGGAATGCGATTTAGTGATAAAGATTCTTTATTTGCATTCTACAAAGAACATGCACGATTGAAAGGATTCTACATCGTCAAAAGAAATTCTAATAAGAAGGGTGGTGACACTGCCAGGTATGTAACTTACTGTTGTGATAGGGATAGGATTCGCAAAACAAAGTTTACCACCAAAAGTAATAATTGTAAAGCTAGGCTCACTGCTATTTTGGATGATTCTGGTTGTTGGCGCGTCTCTAAGGTCGTTCACGATCACAATCATGATTTTCTCCCTTCCATATCGCGCATAATGGATGGACATAGGTCCGTTTGTGATTCTTTGAAGAGGGATCTTGTAGCTCACGATCGATCTAGCATTAGACCCTCCAAGAATATTAGACTTGCTGAAGTTCAACGTGGTAGACCGCAAAATTTGGGTTGCACTCCAAAGGATTGTAAAATTTTTATTTTAAATAGTAGGAATTTTTTAATGCAAGAAGGGGACGCATAGTCGTTGCTCAACCTTTTTCGTGAAATGCAGGTAAAGGATAGGGAGTTTTTCTATTCAATACGCGTTGATAATATTGATAGGCTGCGAAATGTAGTATAGGTGCATTCATATTGTAAGGCGGCGTATGAGCAATTCCATGATGCGATATGCTTTGATACGACGTACCTTGTGAATCGATATAATATGCCATGTACTACAGTTGTTAGCATCAATCACCATAGACAGTCCATCTTACTGGGATGTGCTCTCATGTCTCATGAAGATATCGATATTTATAAATTAGTTTTTAGAACTTGGCTTGAGGCCATGGGAAATGTTCATCCAGATGCGATCATAACTGATCAGTGTCAGAGCATTAAGCCAGCCATTGTTGAAGTGATGCCAAATACAATACATAGGTATTATATTAGGCATATATTTTCAAATTTGCCTCTTTACTTAAGTGGTGTTCGTCCTTCTAAAATTGCACGTGGAGAATTTAAATCTATGGTCCTTGATAGCATTACTGTTGAAGTTTTTTTAGAGAAAATGGACAGAATATAATGCAAGGTATCCTGTGTACCTTGATGTGTATTTTTGGGCTGGTATGCTATCTACACAAATAAGTGAGGGGATGCATGCATTCTTTGATGGATATATTATCTGTCAAAGCACTCTTAAGATGTTTGTTCACCAGTATGAGTTAGCTATAAGAGCTAAGTATGAGAAAGAGTTGGAAGCGGAATACAGGTCAAAGGGCTTTCAAATTATGTGTGAGTTAATGTTCAAGTGAGAGGAACAGGCAATTCAGTGTTATACGCGTACAGTGTGTGAATTTTTCAAGACACAGCTAAGGAAATTGTATCATTGTGAAGCAAGCAGCCCCGACGATCATCAAGTTGTCCCTGATGTTGAGAAATTCATCGTTAATGATTTTTCAGTTTTAAAAAAAATGATGGAAATCCAGTTGAGTACAATGTTGAATATATACCTATTGACGATTATTTTAGTTGCAGCTGCAAATGGTTTGAGTCTAGAGGGATACTTTGTTGCCATATACTCAAGATCTTGTCGCACAAGAAGATTGATAAAATTGATGAAAGGTATATACTGACAAGGTGGAGAAGCGATGTTATTAGGCCACACTTAAATCGGTTCTGTAATGACCCAATCGGTCATTTTGACTTTTAGAACCCCTTTCCCTAAAATAAAGCTTTTCGTATGTGTTTTAATGATGATTGACTTGCGGGGATGGTTGGTTCGAGATTTGAAAGTATTTGGGTTGAAATCGGAACACTTGGTTCCTTAAGTTGGCTTTAAAAGGCCAAGTTTGACTTTGGTCAATATTTTGAGAAAATGACCCCGGAATAGAATTTTGACGATTCCCACAGCTCCGTATAGTGATTTTAGACTTAGGAGCGTGTTCGGAATTTTATTTGGAAGTCCGTAGTTAAATTAGGCTTGAAATGGCTAAAATAAGAATTTAAGTTTGAAAGTTTGACCGGGGAGTTAACTTTTTGATATCGAAGTCGGAATCTAGTTCTGAAAATTTTGATAGCTTCGTTATGTCATTTATTACTTGTGTGCAAAATTTAAGGTCAATCGGACTTGATTTGATAGGTTTCGACATCGAATGTAGAAGTTGAAAATTTTAAGTTTCATTAAGCTTGAATTGGAGCATGATTCGTGGTTTTAGCATCATTTTATGTGATTTGAGATTTCAAATAAGCTCGTATGATATTTTAGGACTTGTTGGTATATTTGGTTGAGGTCCCTAGGGCCTCGGGTGAGTTTCGGATGATTAACGGATCAAAAGTTGGACTTAAAACAGCTGCTGTAATTTTTCTCTTCTGCTGAAAATTCTGGGCTATGATCGAGCCCAAGATCGAGGCCCAGGATCGATACCCAGGATCGAGACCCAAGATCGAGGCCATGATCGAGGGTCATGATCGAAGGCAGGGCTCGAGGGTCATGATCGAAGGCCCATGCTCGAGAGCCATGATCGAAGACAAAGGCTTGAGGGCCATGATCGAAGCCACGATCGAGGCCGAGGATCGAGGTCATGATCGAAGGCCCAGGCTCGAGGGCCATGATCGAACCACGATCGAGGCCGAGGATCGAGGTCATGATCGAGGGCTGCCTGGGCAGAATTATAAATGAGGGCATTCGTCTCATTCGCCATTTTTAATAAATTGGAGCTTGAGCAGAGGCGATTTTTGATAGATTTTCAAGGAAAAGACATTGTGGGTAAGTGATTCTAACTCGGATTTGATCAATATACATGAATATATCATTGTTTTTACCATTTAATTAGTGTTTTGAGATTGAAATTTGGTAAATTTTAGAAATCTCATAGAAACGATTTTTTGAGATTTCGATATCGATTCGGAGTCGGATTTGAGTGAAACTAGTATGGTTGGACTCGTAATTGAATGGGTTATCGGATTTTATGAATTTTGCCAGATTCTGAGACGTGAGCCCCACATGCAATTTTTGAGCTAATTTCGGATTTTTATTTAAAAATATAGTATTTCTTATGAAATTAATTCCTATAATATTTGGCGACTGTATCGAATTACTTTGGTTAGATTCAATCCATTCAGAGTTGGATAGTCGAGGAAAAGGCCTACTATTAGATTAAACCGGAGCAAGTTGAGGTAAGTCTCTTGTCTAATCTTGTGAGGGGAAAATTACCCCATAGGTAATTAAATTAATAATTGTTGCTAATCGTGGGGGCTACGTACGCACGAGGTGACGAGAGTCTGTGCGTAGGAACTATTAATGCTAAAGTCCGGGTAGTTTAGGACTCAAAGCATGAATTACTTTTGTAAATTGTATCCATTATTTAATTAAATTATTGGTATATATTGTGAATTTTTAGAGAAATTATTAAAAGGTGAAAATCTCATATGCTTAATTTTCTGTTTAAATTAATTAATTATTAAAGAAATTGTTCATCCTCTCGAATTGATCTTATAATAAATATACTTTCCTTCTGGAGGTACATAAGAAAATGTTCTCCTTTCTTGTGGAACGGGCCAAACGCCTCGGCAGGATAGATGCATCTATGGATCGCGCCGCACGTCCCTCGGTAGTGTACACGATACTCTGGATCAGGCCGTACGACCTCGACAGAAATCGTGAATAATAATAATAATAATTACACGATACTTTGATAGTTTATTGCAGCTTGTTAAGCTAATTGATAAATTAAAAATTTATTAGAATTGAAGGAATTTAATTAATATATTGAGAATTGTTGTATTTGAAGGAATTTAATTATTTCTCCTAGTTAAAGAAAATCATTATGAATTTTATAAATCATGTTGATCTAGATATTGCTATTTTTATTTTATTTATTATTATTGACTCTTAGTGAGTGTCAAAGTCGGCCATCTCGTCTCTACCACTTCGAGATTAGGCTTCATACTTACTGGGTACACGTTGTTTACGTACTCATGCTACACTTGCTGCACTTTTTGTGCAGGATCTGAGGCAGGTACTAGTGGAGGACCTATCATCGCACATCCACGTTATCCAGAGACGTAGTGGTGAGCTGCCTTTCTGAGCTGTTCTGCAGCTACCAATGCCTCTTCTTGCATTTTTATTCTGTCTATTTTTATTTCAGACAGTATTTGGAGTTTTGTATAATCTACTAGATGCTCATACATTTGTGACACCATGTCTTGGCACACACATTGGTAGAATTTGAAATGGTATTATTTTCTTGGATTTAAGTTAATCAGTATCATTTCTAATTTCTTGAATATTGCTAGTAAAATTATAAAATTACTTAGAAAATTATTCTGAAAATAATTGATATATGTTTAACTTATTAGTTGGCTTGCCTAGCTGTAGTGTTGGACGCCATCACGACCTATAGGTGAAATTGGGTCGTGACAAGTTCCATCAAGTTGGTTACCCAAACATGACTCTTGAGTACAAGACATACATGAGCATGTTGAAGTATTTTGACATGGCTTGTGATATAGCACTAGGCACTAGCGTGAAGGTTAAATATGTTAAGCATAATTTGAAGAAGATAGTGCATGATCTTCAAAACTGGGACGACGAAATGTCCGTGCCAAACCCCGACCAGGATGACTCAGATGAAACTGACGGCACAACTCTATGAGATCCCCAGTACACTCGTTCACGTGGCAGGCCGCGTTTGCATCAATATAGAGGAAGAATTGAATACTACTTTACAAGTTCACAACCGCGTGGTGTAATTGGAGCTAGTAATGGTGCAAGAACTGGTGTTAGAGGGGGTGGCAGGGGTGGTGGCAGGATTGGTGGCAGTGGTAGTGGCAATTGTGGTGGTAGAGGTGCCGGTAGAAGTGGTGGACGCAGGGGTAAGGGTAATGGTCAAGGCAGAGGTACAAACATTGAGCATGATGGTTCCCTAGGTGTAAATGAGGTATAATTTTGCGACTACATTTGATTTATTTTTTTACTTAAACGTATCATCTTTTCTTATAGTGTTTGTTTGATTTAAATTGCAGCAAATTGACGCCACACAATCGCAATCAAGCTTGTTTGATCTCAATGCTGATCCAGACTTAGAGTTATAATAAAAAATAAAGAATATAACTGAAACTTGGAGTTCTATATAGGCCTAATTGCATTGTTGTTTTATTTGGTCCAGGACTTTTTGATTTTGAAGAAATTTTGCTTGTTTTGTATAAACTTTGGTGTTTAATGATTTATGAAACTTAAACATATCATTTTTTTCTTATAGTGTTTGTTTAATTTTAATGGCATATTAGCTACGGCGTTATTGTTGTTATCTCTCCCCATGATTTTGGATTAGTTACGTTGTACTCTAACAACTCTCTAAGTTCTTTCCCTTTCATATGCTGCCAAGGTTCGAAACTTGGCAGCAATATATTTCTTTTGGAAAATTGTTCTTTCCCTTTTGTTTAGCATCTGAAGAGTCTAGAGGTGGTTGAATTGTATTTAATATTTCGGTCTCCAAGACTTTGAATCACTAATTAATACAATTATTCGTTATTCGTGATGACTTTTCCAATTCTCTATGACCAAATTGTATTAAAAATTTCAAGAGTTTTTTTTATAATTTTTTAATGTTTCACATTCTTGGTTCTATTATATCCGAAAGAAGAGGAGGACATGTGATGACTTTTTCAATTCTCTATGACCAAATTGTATTAAGAATTTCAATTTTTTAAAATTTTTTAATGTTTCACATTCTCTGTTCTATTATATCAGAAAGAAGAGGAGAGCATGTAATTTTCAGTCCTCTTCCCAGTAGTTTAGGTTTTAGTCATTTTTCTAATACTAAATGTATAAAATAATTTTCATAAACATGAAAAAAGTATAACAAACAAAAATCACATACAATAATTTCAGTCTTCTTAAAATAAATAAGTATAACAATAATACAAGAAAAAATAACATACAATATTATAAGAAAATCATATTAATCCATAAATATTTTAATGACAAGGGTAGAACACAATCACTACATGACTTTAATAAAAAATTTGAAAAAGCTAAGCATCACATGTTCCTATCCCAGCACTTCATTATCGAATATCACAACACTTGATGTAGCCTCTACAAGTTCAAAAAGAAGAACACTCCCTTTCTTCAGATTGTTGTCGACAACAAATTGTTTTCACCCCTTAACGAGTCTTCTTCGAACAACACCTGTTAGAGTCACATTCCAGTCCTTCCCATTACATCGAAGTAATGTTTTAGCCGAACTTGGAGGAAGATAGTCACATATACTCTTTGGAAGGTACTGCACAAGCGTAATGGAAAGATAGGGTAAAAAATCATATCACTTAAACTAAAAAAAGAAAAAAATGAATTTACCAGATCATCGCGCCTGATGTACGATCTGGGCACGTTCATCCTAAACCATGGATAGAATTCCTCTTCAATCCATCCGTTAGCATTCATATTTAGAGTATTTGTGATGTTTGTAGAGTAGGAAATATAGGTTTGTCACGACCCCAGTTCGCCCTCCGTGAATTATGTTTAGGAGATATATATAAAGAGTCAAAAACTTTTAATATCCCTCCAATCGTATTTTTAAGAGTCCCTTTGTTTCCCTCCAAATATTTTATTTGAAATTTTAGTCAAAATTTTTTATCATGTTTTTCTTTTATTATAATTAAGATTAACCAATAAAATATAGTATATTGATCTGGTCGGTCATTTCGAGAGTTATAGCCCCATTTTTCCCATTTCTACTTCTTTTTGTGTTATTCAGCTATATTATGTTATATCAGGTTAGTTGGTTCAGGTCCAGAAGGAACTCGGAGTGAAATGAGACACTTAGTCTCATAATTAAAAAATTGAGTTAGAAAAGTGGATCCGATATGGACCTATGTTTAAACGATCTCGGATTCGAATTCTGATAATTCCAATAGCTCTGTATGGTAATTTTGGGCTTAGGAGCATGTCCGAAATATTATCTAGAGGTCCGTAGAGGAATTGGGCTTGAAATGCCGAAAGTTTAATTTTTGAGAAGTTTGACTGGAGGGTTGACTTTTTGATATCGGGGTCGGAATCCGATTCTGAAAATTAAAATACCTCTGTTATGTTATTTATGACTTGTGTGCAAAATGTTAGGTCAATCAGACGTGATTTGATAGGTTCTGGAGTCGTTTGTAGAAATTAGAAATTTTAAAGTTCATTAGGCTTGAATTGGGGTGTAATTCATGGTTTTAGCGTTGTTTGAGGTGATTTGAGGGTTCGACTAAGTCCGTATGATGTTTTAGGACTTGTTGGTATATTTGGTTGAGGTCCCGAGGGGCTCGGGTGAGTTTCGGATGGTTAACGGGTTGAATTATGGACTTGGAACTCTGTTGGAATTTTTCTGATGCACCATCTGGTTTCCTTCATCGCGTTCGCGAGTGGAGCTTCGCGTTCGCGAAGGGTGGACTGGGTGTGCATCGCGAACGCGAGAGGTGTTACGCGTTCGCAAAGAAGAGAGGAAGCAGCCGAGAACCCCAAGCAATTGGTCTACGCGTTCGCGTAGGGGGGTGTCGCGTTCGCGTAGTGAGGGGGAAATGAAGCATCGTGTTCGCGATGGGTTGGATGCATTCGCGTAGAAGGCATTGAGGCAGAGGCATTTTTGTGCTTCGCGAATGCGAGGGTGATGTCGCATTCACGAAGGAGGAATTTGGACGGGAGTTATTTTGTTCTTTGCGAACGCGAGGCAATGACCGAATCCATGGTTGTTTAAATTACCCAAATCCATGGTTGTTTTTATCATTTAATTGGTGAATTGAGTTGGGAAAATTTGAAAACCCTCTCGGTTTAAATTGAAGATTTGAGGGTCGAGTTGGGGTCGAATTTTAGTAAAATTGGTATGGTTAGACTCGTGGTTGAATGGGCTTCCGGATTTTGTAAATTTTGTCGAGTTCTGAGGCATGGGCCCCACAGGCAATTTTTGAGCTAATTTTCGGATTTTTATTAAAAATCATTATTTTCTTATGGGATTAATTCCAATGAATTTTATTGACTGAAACGAATTATTTATGATCAGGTTCGAGGTGTTTGGAGACCAATTCACGAGGAAAGGACATTGCAGAATAAGAATTTCATGGCTTGAGGTATGTAACGATTGTAAATCTAGTCCTGAGGGTATGAAACCCCGGATTTCGTATCATTTTACTACTTTGAAGTGACGGGCGTGTGGGCGTGCACCATTGGGAATTGGTGACTTGGTCCGTCCTGTAGCAACTGTAAAGTTGCATATTTTGTTGAAACTATATGATACTCATATGTTTTAGAAAGAGTTTCTGTAAATTGGGTTGAATGCCATGTTTGGGTCTTGCGCCTGTGCTGTTTGGACCCTTAGGGGTTGTTTCTTACTATCCTCTCATTGTTTTCGATTGAAAATCTATACTCAGTCATGTTTATACTTGTTTACCACATAACTCAGTTTTATGACTCTATTTTGATGCATATAAATGTTTTGAGCTGAATGCCATGTTTTACTGAAATGCCCGAGTGACTTGAGAGGTTTATGACTGAGTGAGGCCGAGGACCTAATTTGTGAAGATGAGTGTGGATCGGGGTTGCCCGCCTATATCATACTTTATTATTATAGCACATGAGTTGTCCGTGCAGCATGTGAGTTGTCCGTGCAGATTATAGCGCTTGGGCTGAAGGAGCCCCTCCGGAGTTTGTACACATCCCAGTGAGCACAGGTACCTACTGAGTGCCGAGTGCCGAGAGTTGAGTGACTGGGAGGTATGAGTGATTTTGAGGTATGTACGAGTGGCAAGAAGGATTGTGAGGTATGCCCGAGTGGTATGAGTGACTGTGAGGTTTGCCCGAGTAGCACGAGTGACTGTGAGGTTTGCCCGAGGGGCTGTGTATGAGTGATGTTTTGCCCGAGGGGCTGTTTATGATTTCATCATTTTTGCTCACCTTTGCATTTTTCCTCTATCTGAAAACTGTTGACAAATATCTTTAAATAATTTTTACTAGAACTAGGTTAAACGAGATGTTTTGATTCAAATCCTGATTTTAAAAGCATGTGGTATTTTACTGAGATTTCCTGATATGAATGTTATATGCTTTATTTCTCGTCACTACTGCTCAGTCTTTATTTATTGTTGTTACTTAATGAGTTGGCATACTCACGTTACTCCCTGCACCTTGTGTGTAGATTCAGATGTAGCTGGACACGGTAGCGGTTATTGAGTGTTCTGGTTGCAGATTTTCTTGGAGATAGCAAGGTAGCTGTTTGGCGATCGCAGCCCCTGCTCTTCTCCCTCTTATCTTCCTCTAGTTGTATTTAGTTATTTTCCAGGCTGAGTTAGCCTTGATATTGTTAGACAGTTTGTAGTAGATTCTCATGACTAGTGACACTCCGATGTCGGGCTTTTCATTCCACACTTTTATTTAGTAGAGTCTTGCGGATCGGTACGGAAACGTCTGTACTTATCTTCGAGAGGCTGTAGAACCTTTAGGAAACTCCACATTCTTGAATTCTTGTCGTGCGAATCCGTTGATTCTAGTAACTAAACATCTGTTGTTTCATTCTCTCACAGATGGTGAGGACTTGTGCTACCGGTCAGGAGGGCCAGCCACCAGTACCACCAGCCAGGGCCGCGAGAGGCCGAGGCCACGATAGAGGCCGTGGTAGGGGCAGAGGTGCAGCCCATACAACAGCTGGGGCAGTACCTACAGATCCACCGGTTGTCTCAGATTAGGACCAGGTTCCAGTTGTTGATGCACTAGCTCAGGCACCACCTGTGCCTATTGTGATTCCAGGCCTTCAGGAGGCCCTAGCTCAGATTCTGACAGCGTGTACCAGCCTTGCTCAGGCGGTCTCTATTTCGATGGCCGCAACCACTTCTCAGGTCAGGGGAGGCACTTAGACTCCCATCGCTCGCACACCCGAGCAGGTTATTCAGGGACTTCAGACACCGAAGGCACCACCAGCCCAGCCGGTTATAGTTGCTCAGGATTATGTGGTTCCTGCTATGCCTGAGGATGATCAGTGTAGATTGGAGAGGTTTGGTAGACTCCAGCCACCACCATTCAGTGGCACAAAGAGAGAGGATGCTCAGGACTTTTTGGATAGGTGTCAGAGAATACTCCGTACTGCTGGTATTTTGGAGACTTGTGGGGTCTCATTCACTACCTTTCAGTTTTCTGGGGCTGCACTCAGATGGTGGGAGACTTATGAGAGGCGTAGGCCTATTGGCGCAGCAACCCTTACTTGACAGCAGTTCTCCGTGGTCTTTTTGGAGAAGTTCGTGCCTCGATCCCACAGAGAGGAGCTGCATAGACAGTTTGAGCGGCTCCGCCAGGGTGATATGTCTGTGATGCAGTATGAGATGCGGTTCTCCAAGTTGGCCCGTCATGCTATCTGGTTGGTTCCCACAGACAGAGAGAGGATCATGAGGTTTATTGATGGCCTCACTTATCAGCTACAGTTGCTCGTGACCAGGGAGCGGGTTTCGGGTGCTACCTTTGATGAGGTTTTCGACATTGCTCGGCAGATTAAGATAGTGCACGGTCAGGAGAGGGTTGAGAGGGAGGCCAAGAGGCCTCGTGGTCAGGGTGGATTCAGCGGTGCTCCTTTTGGGGTCAGTTCTAGCATGGTAGAGGTCATCATTTCAGACAGGCTCAGTCAGCTCGGCCATTTCACCGCGGTGCATCATTTGGCCATGGTTCTCACAATTCTCATCAGGGCCACTCATCACTTAGTGCTCTTCCAGCTCAAAGTCCATCCCGTGCTCCACTTGTTCAAGGCTTTTCCATGCCAGGTTCTTCCACTAGTTATACCAGTGCTAGGGGTTCACTGCCAGCACCAGGGAGTTGTTTTGAGTATGGGGAGCTTGGGCATATGTGGAGGCAGTGTCCTCATCGTCATGGAGGTCTATCTCAGCAGAGGAGTCACCCTCCGTCTATAGAACCAGTTACCTCACCACCCGCCCAGTCAGATCGAGGTGGAGGTCAGTCAGTTAGGGGTTGTCATAGAGGGGGAGGCAGATCAGGGGGTGGCCAGGCCCGTTTCTATGCCCTCCCTGCCGGACCAGATGCTATTGCTTCAGATGCTGGGATTACAGGTATTGTCTCAGTTTGTCACAGAGATGCCTCAGTATTATTTGATCCTGGTTCCACGTATTCATATGTTTCCTCGTATTTCGCCCATTTTCTGGATATGCCCCATGAGTCTCTAGTTTCTTCTGTTCATGTATCTACTCCTATGGGCGATACTATTATTGTGGACTACGTATATCGGTCATGTGTGGTGACTATTGGGGGTTTGGAGACCCAAGTAGACCTTTTGTTGCTCAGTATGGTTGACTTCGATGTGATATTGAGTATGGATTGGTTATCTCCGTGTCATGCTGTTCTAGATTGTCACGCTAAGACAGTGACGTTGACTATGCCGGGAATTCTGAGGGTTGAGTTGAGCGGTTCTGTAGATTATGTACCAAGTAGGGTGATTTCATATTTGAAGGCTCAGCGCATGGTTGAGAAGGGTTGCCTATCTTGTTTGGATTTTGTGAGTGATGTTAGTACAGAGACTCCTTTCATCGATTCTGTTCCGGTGGTACGTGATTTTTCGGATGTGTTTCTTGCAGACCTATCGGGCATGCCGCCTGACAGAGATATTGACTTTGGTATTGATTTGGTGCCCGGCACTCAGCCCATTTCTATTCCACCGTATCATATGGCACTGGCGGAGTTTAAGGAATTGAAAGAACAACTTCAGGAACTCCTTGATAAAGGGGTTTATTCGGCCTAGTGTGTCACCTTGGAGTGCACCGGTTCTATTTGTGAAAAAGAAGGATGGTTCTATGAGAATGTGTATTGATTATAGGCAGTTGAACAAGGTCACAGTCAAGAACAAGAATCATTTGCCTCGTATTGATGATTTATTCGACCAGCTTCAGGGAACGAGGGTGTTCTCCAAGATTGATTTGAGGTTTGATTATCACCAGCTGAAGATTCGGGATTCAGATATTCTTAAGACAGCTTTCAGGACCCGATATGGCCATTATGAGTTCTTGGTGATGTCTTTTGGGCTGACCAATGCCCCAGCAGCATTCATGCATTTGATGAACAGTGTATTCCAGCCCTATTTGGACTCATTCATCGTTGTATTCATTGACGACATCCTGGTGTACTCTCGTAGCCAGGAGGAGCACGCTCAGCATTTGAGGGTTGTATTACAGAGATTGATGGAAGAGAAGCTCTATGCAAAGTTCTCCAAATATGAGTTTTGGCTTAGTTTAGTAGCATTCTTGGGGCATGTGGTGTCCAATGAGGGTATTCAGGTGGATCCGAAGAAGATAGAGGCGGTGTAGAGTTGGCCCAGACCGTCCTCAGCCACGGAGATTAGGAGCTTTCTTGGTTTGGCGGGTTACTACCGTCGCTTTGTGGAGGGATTTTCATCTATTGCATCGCCCTTGACCAAATTGACCCAAAAGGGTGCTCCATTCAGGTGGTCGGATGAGTGTGAGGAGAGCTTTCAAAAGCTTAAGACTGCTTTGACCCCAGCTCCAGTGTTAGTTCTGCCATTAGCTTCAGGTTCTTACACCGTGTATTGTGATGCCTCAAGGATAGGCATTGGTTGTGTTTTGATGCAGGAGGGTAGGGTGATTGCCTATGCCTCACGCCAGTTGACTACCCATGAGAAGAACTTATCATGTCCATGATCTTGAGTTAGCAGCCATTGTTTACGCCTTGAATATTTGGCATCATAATTTGTATGGGGTTCATTGTGAGATCTATACTGATCACCGGAGTCTGCAGTATTTGTTAAAGCAGAAGGATCTTAATTTGTGTCAGCGGAGATGGTTGGAGCTTCTTAAGGACTATGATATCACTATTTTGTACCATCCGGGGAAGGCCAATGTGGTGGCCGATGCTTTGAGTCACCGGGAAGAGAGTTTGGGGAGTTTAGCATATCTTCTAGCAATAGAGAAACCTTTGGCATTAGATGTTCAGGCCTTAGTAGGCTAGCTTGTCAGATTGGATATTTCGGAGCCTAGTCGGGTATTGGCTTGTGTGGTCTCCAGGTCATCTCTTTATGACCGTATCAGGGAGCGTCAGTATGATGACCCCCACTTGCTCGTTCTTCAGGACAGGGTTCGGAGAGGTGATGCTAGGGATGTGACTATTGGTGATGACGGCATGCTGAAAATGCAGGGCCGGATATGTGTGCCTAATGTAGATGGGCTTCGAGAGTTGATTCTTGAGAAGGCCCACAGCTCGTGGTATTCCATCCATCCGGGTGCCGCGAAGATGTACCAGGATTTGAGGCAACACTATTAGTGGAGGCAGATGAAGAAGGATATAGTTGGGTTTGTGGATCGTTGCCTCAACTGTCAGCAGGTTAAGTATGAGCATCAGAGACCGGGTGGCTTGCTTCAGAGGTTAGAGATCCCAAAGTGGAAGTGGGAGCGTATCACCATGGACTTTGTAGTTGGGATCCCATGGACTTTGAGGAAGTTCGATGCTATTTGGGTTATTGTGGATCGGCTGACCAAGTCCACGCACTTCATTCCAGTTGGTACTACTTACTCTTCAGGGCAGTTGGCTGAGATTTACATCAGAGAGATCGTTCGCCTACATGGTATCCCAGTTTCTATCATTTCAGATAGGGGTACTCAGTTCACCTCGCAGTTTTGGAGGGTCGTGCAGTGAGAGTTGGGTACTCAGGTTGAGTTGAGCACAACTTTTCACCCTCAGATGGACGGGCAGTCCGGGCGCACTATTCAGATATTGGAGGACATGTTACGTGCTTGTGTCATTGACTTTGGGGGTTCATGGGACCACTCGCAGAGTTTGCATATAACAACAGTTATTAGTCGAGTAGTCAGATGGCTCCGTACGAGGCTTTATATGGGAGGAGGTGTAGATCTCCGGTTGGATGGTTTGAGTCGGATGAGGCTAGGCTCTTAGGTACAGACTTGGTCCAGGACGCATTAGATAAGGTGAAATTGATTCAGGAGCGGCTTCGCATGGCACAGTCTAGGCAGAAGAGCTACGCGGATAGGAAGGTCCATGATGTGCCTTTTATGGTTGGGGAGAAGGTTTTGCTAAAGGTATCACCCATGAAGGGTGTTATGAGGTTTGGGAAGAGGGGCAAGTTGAGCCCCCGGTTCATTGGGCCTTTTGAGGTGCTTCAGAGGATTGGAGAGGTGGCTTATAAGCTTGCCTTGCCACCCAGCTTGTCGAGTATGCATTCAGTATTTCATGTTTTCATGCTCCGGAAGTATATTGGAGATCCGTCCCATGTTTTGGATTTCATCACGGTTCAGTTGGAGGGTGATATGACTTATGATGTAGAGCCGGTGGCTATTTTGGATCGGCAGGTTCGAAGGTTGAGGTCAAAGGATATAGCTTCAGTGAAGGTGCAATGGAGAGGTCAGCCTGTAGAGGAGGCCACCTAGGAGACTGAGCAGGAGATGCAGAGCAAATATCCATGCCTATTCGAGACTCCAGGTATGTTTCTAGACCCGTTTGAGGACGAACGGATGTTTAAGAGGGGGAGGATGTAACGACCCGGCCGGTCGTTTCGAGAGTTATAGCCTCGTTTTTCCCATTTCTACTTCTTTTTGTGTTATTCAGCTATATTATGTTATATCGGGTTAGTTGGTTCGGGTCCAAAAAGAACTCGGAGTGAAATGAGACACTTAGTCTCATAATTAAAAAAGTGAGTTAGAAAAGTGGACCGGATATGCACCTATCTGTAAATGATATCGGATTCGAATTATGATAATTTCAATAGCTCTGTATGGTGATTTTTGGGCTTAGGAGCGTGTCTAGAATATTATTTGGAGGTTCGTAGAGGAATTAGGCTTGAAATGCCGAAAGTTTAATTTTTGAGAAGTTTGACCGGGGGTTGACTTTTTAATATCGGGGTCGTTTGTAGAAATTAGAAATTTCAAAGTTCATTAGGCTTGAATTGGGGTGTAATTCTTGGTTTTAGCATTGTTTAAGGTGATTTGAGGGTTCGACTAAGTCCGTATGATGTTTTAGGACTTGTTGGTATATTTGGTTGAGGTCCCAAGGGGCTCGGGTGAGTTTCGAATGGTTAACGGGTTGGATTTTGGACTTGGAACTCTGCTGGAATTTTTCTGATGCACCATCTGGTTTCCTTCATCGCATTCGCGAGTGGAGCCTCGCGTTCGCGAAGAGGAACTGAGAGGCTGGCAATATTTGCTCGTCGCATTCGCGAAGTGAAGAACGCGTTCGCGAAGGGTGGACTGGGTGTGCATCACAAACGAGAGAGGTGTTACGCGTTCGCGAAGAAGAGAGGAAGCAGTTGAGGACCCCAGGCAATTGGTCTACGCGTTCGCTTAGGGGGTGTCGTGTTCGCGTAGTGAGGGGGGAAACGAAGCATCGCGTTCGCGATGGGTTGGACGCGTTCGCGTAGAAGGCATTGAGGCAGAGGCATTTTTGTACTTCGTGAACGCGAGGGTGATGTCACGTTCGCGAAAGAGGAATTTGGACGGGAGTTATTTTGTGCTTCGCGAACGCGAGGCACTGACCATGTTCGCAAAGAAGAAAAGTCTGGGCAGTGAGTTTAAGTTCTGAAAAGTTTTTGACGATTTGGAGCTCAGATTTGAGGCGATTTTGGGTGATTTTCAGAGGAAACAATGGGGTAAGTATTCTTAACTCAATATTGGTTAAATTACCCGAATCCATGGTTGTTTTTATCATTTAATTGGTGAATTGAGTTGGGAAAATTTGAAAACCCTCTTGGTTTAAATTGAAGATTTGAGGGTCGAGTTGGGGTCGGATTTTGGTAAAATTGGTATGGTTAGACTCGTGGTTGAATGGGCTTCCGGATTTTGTAACTTCTGTAGAGTTCCGAGATGTGGGCCCCACGGGTGATTTTTGAGCTAATTTTTAGATTTTTATGGAAAAGCATTATTATCTTGTGGAATTAATTCCAATGAATTTTATTGACTGAAATGAATTATTTATGACCAGATTCGATGCGTTTGGAGACCAATTCACGAGGAAAGGACATTGCAGAATAAGAATTTCACGGGTTGAAGTAAGTAACGATTGTAAATCTAGTCCTGAGGGTATGAAACCCCGGATTCCGTATCATTTTACTACTTTGAGGTGACGCATATTCTAGGTGACGGGCGTGAGGGCGTGCACCATTGGGAATTAGTGACTTGGTCCATCCCGTAGCAATTGTAAAGTTGCATATTTTTTTGAAACTATATGATACTCATATGTTTTAGAAAGGGTTTCTGTAAATTGGGCTGAATGCCATGTTTGGTTCTTGCGTTAGTGCTGTTTGGACCCTTAGGGGATGTTTCTTACTATCCTCTCATTGTTTTCGATTGAAAATCTATACTCAGTCATGTTTATACTTGTTTACTGCATAACTCAGTTTTATGACTCTATTTTGATGCATATAAATATTTTGGGCCGAATGCCCTGTTTTACTGAAATGCCCGAGTGGCTTGAGAGGTTTATGACTGAGTGAGGCCGAGGGCCTGATTTGTGAGGATAAGTGTGGATCGGGGGGCAGGTTTATGACTGAGTGAGGCCGAGGGCCTGATTTGTGAGGATAAGTGTGGATCGGGGCTGCCCGCCTGCAGCATACTTTATTATTATAGCACGTGAGTTGTCAGTGCAGCACGTGAGTTGTCAGTGCAGATTATAGCGCTTGGGCTGAAGGAGCCCCTCCGGAGTCTATACACACCCCCAGTGAACGAAGGTACCTACTGAGTGCGAGTGCCGAGTGCTGAGTGACTGGGAGGTATGAGTGATTGTGAGGTATGCCTGAGTGGCAAGAGGGATTGTGAGGTATGCCCGAGTGGCACGAGTGACTGTGAGGTTTTCCCGAGGGGCTGTATATGAGTGATGTTTTACTCGAGGGGTTGTTTATGATTTTATTATTTTTGCTCACCTTTGCATTTTTCCTCTGTCTGAAAACTGTTGACAAATATCTTTAAATGATTTTTACTGGAACTGGGTTAAACGAGATGTTTTGATTCAAATCCTGATTTTAAAAGCATGTGGTATTTTACTGAGATTTCCCTATATGAATGTTATATGCTTTATTGCTCGTCACTACTGCTCAATCTTTATTTATTGTTGTTACTTACTGAGTTGGCGTACTCACGTTACTCCCTGCACCTTATGTGCAGATTCAGGTGTAGCTAGACACGGTAGCGGTTATTGAGTGTTCTGGTTGCAGATTTTCTTGGAGATAGCAAGGTAGCTGTTTGGCGATCGCAGCCCCTGCTCTTCTCCCTCTTATCTTCCTCTAGTTGTATTTAGTTATTTTCCAGGCTGAGTTAGCCTTGATATTGTTAGACAATTTGTAGTATATGCTCATGACTAGTGACACCCTGATGTCGGGCTTTTCATTCCGCACTCTTATTTTGATTGGAACTCCTTTACGAAGGTTTTTATGTTAAATAACATTGAAATTATCTTTGAAATGAAAATATCGGTTTGTTTTGGAAATGAGTCGGCTTACCTAGTTCCACGATAGGCGCCATCACGACAGGGACAATATAGTATATTGAGATTCTACAATATAGAATTATATGGTCGCTATCAATATACGCATGACCTTAATGAATAAAATTATATATTGGCTACTATATATATAGACGTTCAATATAATTATAAAGCGCAACAATGTAATTAACTAGTGGAACCATAGTAAATGGAATTATTTGGTCGCTATCAATAATTAGTGGCCGATACGTATGACCTTAACGAATGAAATTATATATTGGCTACTATATATATAGACGTTCAATAAAATTATAAAGCGCAACAATATAATTAACTAGTGGAACCATAGTAAATGGAATTATATGGTCGTTATCAATAATTAGTGGCCGATACGTATGACCTTAATGAATGAACTTATATATTGGCTACTATATATGTAGACGTTCAATATATAGTAGCCAATGGTATATTGGCTACTATATATTGCTCGTATATTGGCTACCATTTTTGTGCTACCGCAGGAGCTGGGGATGTGCGGCCGCGCCATTTCTGTGCGGACCGCACATTGGAAGTTCAGAGGATGTACTATATATCCGAGGTTTAGGTAATTATTTTATTTTTGGACTTTGTCAGCTCGATTTGAGAAGAATTTTTGTGGGTTTTTCAATATATTCATCGGGATAAGTGATTCTAACTCGGATTTGGTTAATATACAGGAATATATCACTAATTTCATCATTTAATTAGTACTTTGAGATGAAAATTTGGAAAAAAATTGTAGAAATTTCATAAAAACAAATTTTTGGGATTTGAACACCGATTCGGAGTCGGATTTGAGTGAAATTAGTATGGTTGAACTCGTAATTGAATGGGTTGTCGAATTTTGTAACTTTTGTCGGGTTCCGAGACGTAGACCCCACTAGCAATTATTGAGCTAAATTTTGGGTTTTTATGAAAAATTAGCATTTTCTTATTGAATTAATTCCAATAAATTTTAATGACTGAAATGAGTTAATTGTGACTAGATTCTAGGCGTTTGGAGGCCAATTCACGAGGCAAAGGCTTAGAGGAATAAGAATTTCACGATTTGAGATAAGTAACAGTTTTAATTCTGGTCCTGAGGGTATGAAACCTCGGAATTTGGTATCATGAGATTACTTTGGAGGTGACGCACATGCTAGATGACGGGCGTGTGGGCGTGCACCGAGGGGATTGTGACTTGGTCCGACCCGTGAAAACTGTAAAGCTGAATAACTTGTTGATAGTTATGTGCTCTCTATGTGTTATGGAAACCTGACTATAAGTCTTGCTATAAACCAAGATTAGGCTATATGTTGGTATTGTTGGGACCCACATAGGTCGTGTACATGTTGAATTATCTGTTTAAATTATTGTTTTGTACTCAGTCAGAGCTTACTTGATTATTTTATCTCAGTCTCTATTGTTCATTATTGATGTATCATATCATTGTTGTTTGGGCTGATTTTTTATGATTTTTGAGAGCCCGAGAGACTGGAGAGCTTTATGACTGAGTGAGGCCGAGGGCCTGATTGTGAGATATTATACTATAGCACGTGAGTTGGCCGTGTAGCATGTGAGTTGGCCGTGCGGATCCTTATATTATACTATTGCACGTGAGTTGGCCGTGCAGCACGTGAGTTGGCCGTGCAGATCCTTATATTATACTATTGCACGTGAGTTGGACGTGCAGCACGTGAGTTGGCCGTACGGATCCTTATATTATACTATTGCACGTGAATTATCCGTGCAACACGTGAGTTGGCCGTGCGGATCCTTATATTATACTATTGCACGTGAGTTGGTCGTGCAGCACCTGAGTTGACCGTGCGGATCCTTATATTATACTATTATACATAAGTTGGTCGTGCAGCACGTGAGTTGGTCGTGCAACACGTGAGTTGGCCGTGCGGATCCTTATATTATACTATTGCACGTGAGTTGGCCGTGCAGCACGTGAGTTGGCCGTGTGGATCCTTATATTATACTATAGCACGTGAGTTGGCCGTGCAACACGTGAGTTGGTCGTACGGATCCAGATATTTATATTATGGCACGTGAGTTGTCAGTGCAACACATGAGTTATCAGTGCAGATTATAGCGCTTGGGCTGTAGGAGCCCCTCCGGAGTCTGTACACCCCCAGTGAGCGCGGGTACCCATTGAGTGTGAGTGCTGAGGGCTGAGAGCCAAGTGGATGAGTTGTTATGACGAGTGGTGTGATTGTTAGCTTGAGAGGTTGTACTTGCTTTTCATTTTTTGTTGTACTCAGTTGCTATCTGTCATTGTTGTGAAATTCTCTTAAAGATTTTATATCCGAATTACATGAACTTGAACAGTATAAAATTGATTTGACTTAAACTGTCGGATTTGAAAGCATGTCTATTCTTTGCTGGAATTACTAGAAATGTCTGTAACTGTGTAGATCGTCATTATCTTCAGTTCCTTATTTATTATTGTTACTTGCTGAGTTGGTTGTACTCATACTACACCCTGCACTTCGTGTGAAGATCCAGGTGTTCACGGTCATAGCGGTTGTTGATTTTTTCGCACAGTTGATTTTCGGAGATTCATAGGTAGCTACTGTGTTTCGCAGACCTCGACTCTCCTACCCTATCTCCTTATTTACAGTGTTTGGTCTCAGGCTATTATGGACCAAATTTTCCAGAGTTATATTCATATTAGATGCTCATGTACTTAGTGACACCAGGTTTTGGGGAGTGTTCGTTTTAGTATTTGTGAAATTTTGTATTGTATTTAAATATTATATTTTCAACCTTAAAGAGAAGTTTTGGTTTATTGAGATTATCGGTTTGCCTAGTATCGAGATAGGCGCCATCACGACAGGTTGGAATTTTGGGTCGTGACAAGTTGGTATCAGAGCCCTAGGTTACATAGGTCTCACGATTCATGAGCAAGTTTAGTGGAGTCTTGCAGATCGGTACGGAAACGTTTGTACTTATCTTCGAGAGGCTGTCGAACCCTTAGGAAAATTTTACTTTCTTGTATTCTATCATGCGGAATTGATTCAGCTTGAAACACAACTCTTTGAATTCCTTCCACGCATTCGTATGCGCACATGAGCGCTCGGTATCAGTTGTACATTGACGGCTTGTGATTTCATGAACGATGTTTGAGATGTGTATTTCGTGTTCTGGTGATGGGCCAGTCTGGAGGACTTGAGGCCAGGTTTAGACCGCAACTTAGGCTCAGTAGCTTCAGCTGTAACATGTACATTTCAACTCATATGTCCAGTAATGTCCCTACGAGTGGAATTTGTGGCTCGATGAGCGGTGGAATGACTTTGTGATGAGTATGATGTAACTGCGGGATGTGTTAAGATAATTTGAATGTGACGAGAAGTGTTTCCTTGAAATGTAAAGGAAGGCCATTGGGTGCTTTATTTTCATTTTGATGTGACGTACAGTCTCGAGTTGTGAGTGTATTGAAGGATCTTTCACGTTGTTAAATTGTGGGGCAAATTAAATTCTCATGTCTTGTCAATGAGTTTGGACTCAAGAGGAGTAAGTGATTGTGTAGTAAGTGTTGTTGCGAATGGGAATTTTTAATGTTGATGGCTCAAGAAAGATGATCTTCGAAGAGGCTTAGAGTCGGTAACATTTTATTGGTTCAGGTGCGGCAGAGAAGCATTTTTTATTTGATGCAATAGTCTGGCAGCAAAGTATGAGGGAAGACATGACGGGAAGTGTTTCGCCGTGGTTGAAGTACTAGCAGGTCAAGTAGGAGAAGTAGAGGTTGAGAAGTTGCTTAAAGGAGATAGTTTAACCGAAGTAAGAGTGGCAGATTAGCATATGGATTATGTGGTAGGGTAGTCGCGCGCCTTGAGAAAGTATAGAATGATTTGGAATCGTGATAGAATAACTTTTAACGTCGGGGCTTTTAACGATCGGGGACGACCGGATTTTTTCTGGTCGTTATAAACTTATAACGACCGGATTTGGACTTTTAACGACCAGATTTTCCCTCGCTAAAGGCCTATTTTCTTGTAGTGAAAACTTCATTTAAACTCCTATGTTCTTCTAGGTGTGAGTTAATAGATTAAAGAATCAATAATGGTGCATTCGAAGAAGAATAGTGCTTCAAAATTATATGTTGTATTTTTGGGTAAAAGGCCAGGAATATACTACTCATGGAGTGAATGTTCTCCTATGGTTATCGGGGTTAAGCGTAGCATCTTCCAGTCTTTCAAGTCTCACGATGCGGCCATATAGGCGTTCAATGAATTTGAAAAATCAGTTGAAGGTAAAAAAAATCTCAAATCTATGGTTTTTGTTTTATTTTGTGGTAAGAATCCAGGAATATACAAATATTGGTCTGAGTGTGTTAATATACTTGTTGGAGTCGAGGGTAGCTACTTTCAAGCTTTTCAATATTATGATGAAGCCTTAGAAGCCTTCAACAAATTTCAAAAAATAAGTTGTTCACAGGAAGAGTCATCTTCAAGCTCGGCCGTTGAAGAAAGTGAAGAAGTGATAACAAATGAAAGTGCAGCAAGTGCTATTTCATCTGCTATGTTAGCGGGCATATTTATTGGGTTGAAGCTGTCAGAAAATATTGCAAACTAATTATGTCAATTTTAGTTCTTATTTTATCTTATGTTAGAAAAGTGTTTGCTATTTTTCTTTGGTGTGTAAGAGATGAAAACTTTGTTTTTCATTTTGAATATCAAGTGTTATATGAAGTCGGGCATGATTATTTCATGTTTACTTTCTTCATTATCTATGAAGTTCAAATTTTATGACTTCTTTAGCATTTCAATCATGTTTCATGCAAAATATTCCAAGAAAATAATCTGCATTTTGTACATTAATTTTGTATTAATCTGCATTCCTAAATTATTTTTGTTTAGTTCATTTTTTTTTGGTGAAAATAAAATTTTTATTGATCACCAGCACAAACAAATATTAGTATTTGCTTTTAGTTTCTCATGTTTAATATGGAATATGTGTGAGAAGGATTCATTTCTCTTTTGGTATTGCTAAAACGGACAAAAATGCATCCAAGGATCTACATGGCACTGTTCAAGTTCATGGTTTGAGTAATTAATTTTTTTAAAGCATGTTTCATTTTTTTTTTATTGTAGTTATTCTTCCTTGAGTAAGGAATCGTTATTTATTCTAGCTATTCTTCTTTGAGTAAGGAATCGTTATCTTAATATATGATTTGAGTAAGGAATCATATTGTTTTCTTCATAATAGATAGGCAGAGTGACCATATTTATACATAAAAACGCGTATTGCTTTTGGCTCGATAATATTTGGAACCAGGGGATAAAGGAAGCAAAAATATTTTAAAACATGTATAAAAAAAAAACCAAAAGTAAAGGAAGCAGTGGGTAAAGAAATACGAAATAAGCATTTTCATTGATCACTTGATAATCTTTAACATATTCCAAATAATATTTGAAAGATAATTCCTTTTAGCATACCATGCTACAAACATGGCATGCTTAACAAAACAACTTAAAATATCAATCTTTTACTCTACTCTGTCTTTTGATTGACAGATTTTGATGCCTTAGAGGCGGCTTCGGTGTCACTGCTTATAACGATAACAAGAGCATCGTTATCTTCATTTTGGTCAGCGAGCAGTTCCTCCAACATGTTGTAATAGCAGGTAAGAGGGTAGGAATCAAGTAGAAGCCTTTTCACATAGTCGAAGCCAATTTCACGAGTCATCGTAAGCAGCAGCAAGTTCGCCTCAGTCTTCAGCTTTTTTAACTGATTTCTTACATCTTGGTACAGGATGTTGTGGTTAACCGGAGAACCATGAAGAGGTTCATCAATTGTTTTCTTCGTTGGAGTTCTATCCATTGTTATTTTCGCACTCTTCACAGAATAGGTAGATGATTTGGATGATGAGATTAATAATATAATTTTCCTTCTATTTATAGTATGAGTTATGGCTTGAATTTAGCTAGGGTTAGGGTTAGGGTTAGGGTTAGGGTTAGGGTTTCAATGAATCTTTTACACTCCTCAAAGAAGTCTTTACATTTTTCAATGCATCTATTTCGTTTACCCAAAATTCTATTCATGAACTCTTGATCCAACCAGTAGTGAGAATATCTAGTTTGAGAATATTGAACGCTTAATTTCTTTCAATATAACGGTATTTTTTTCAGTAAATATTTTGCCTCTCATAATTTAACCACTGAAATAGTTTTAGTTAGCCTAAAGAATTCTTAGCCTAAAGAATTCGAGAGGTGAGCAACTATCTGGTTTGGTTTGCATAGAGTTAGTTGAATTGTATTTATCTGGTTCGGTTACCAATTATATTCATAACTACAATTTTTGAATCCCCATGTAATAACTATTCACATGCAACCATTTAACTTCTCAATGAAGCATTTATGCTTCTCAACCGTTTTAGTAGTGTGTAGGTAGAATTATGTTGAATTCATTTAAGTCTTCAGCTTGAAGAATTGATTTTTTTTAAAAAAAATTAAAAGTCTTTGAAATTGATTTCATACGGAAGAAATGAAAGCTGTTATAGCAAAGAAGACGAATATGATGAAATGAAATTTGAAAACACCAATAGTTCAACAGAAAATCAAAAGCACAACTAGCATAACTAAACCAACATGGAATAAAAGATAATAAAGGGATAGAAAAATACAAAACACATCTTAAAAATTAATCAATTTCAACCGGATTATGAACATATGTTCGTTCTCCCTTTACTTGAATATTGAAGTCAACATATAGTGGTGCAACATCAACCAACATAAATTTGACGACGAAACCTCGCTTGACATAATTGTCCAAAACAAAATATTTCCAGCCTTCTTTTAACCTTCTTCGATCACCAACGCTCATGTCACGACCCAAAATTCCAACCTGTCGTGATGGCGCCTATCTCGATACTAGGCAAGCCGATAATCTCAATAAACCAAAACTTCTCTTTAAGGTTGAAAATATAATATTTAAATACAATATAAAATTTCACAAATACTAATACGAACACGCCCCAAAATCTGGTGTCACTGAGTACATGAGCATCTAATATGAATACAAGTCTGAAAAATATGGTCCATAACAGTCTGAGACCAAATACTGTAAAAAAGGAGATAGGGAAGGAGAGGCGAGGTCTGCGAAACACAGTAGCTACCTCTGAATCTCCGAAAAATTAACTGTGCGAAAGAATCAACACCCGCTTTGACCGTGAACACCTGGATCTGCACACGAAGTGCAGGATGTAGTATGAGCACAACTAACTTAGTAAGTAACAATAATAAATAAGGAACTGAAGATAATGATGAGCTACACAGTTACAGTTCATATCCAGTAATTCCAACAAAGAATAGACATGCTTTCAAATCCGACAGTTTAAGTCAAATCAATTTTATACTGTTCAAGTTCATGTAATCCGGATATAAAATCTTTAAGAAAATTTCACAACAATGACAAATAGCAACTAAGTACAACAACAAATGAAAATCAAGTACAACCTCTCAGGCCAACAATCACATGACTCGTCACAACAACTCATCCACTCGGCTCTCAACCCTCAGCACTCACACTCAATAGGTACCCGCGCTCACTGGGGGTGTACAGACTCCGAAGGGGCTCCTATTGCCCAAGCGCTATAATCTGCACGGACAACTCACGTTCCATAATATAAATATCTGGATCCGCACGGCCAACTCACGTGCTGCACGGCCAACTCACGTGCTATAGTATAATATAAGGATCCGCACGGCCAACTCACGTGCTGCACGGCCAACTCACGTGCTATAGTATAATATAAGGATCTGCACGGCCAACTCACGTGCTGCACGGACAACTCACGTGCTATAGTATCAATATCTCACAATCAGGCCCTCGGCCTCACTCAGTCATAAATCTCTCTAGGGATCCGCACGGCCAACTCACGTGCAACTCACGTGCTGCACGGCCAACTCACGTGTAATAGTATAATATAAGGATCCGTACGGCCAACTCACGTGCTATACGGCCAACTCACATGTTATAGTATAATATCTCACAATCAGGCCCTTGGCCTCACTCAGTCATAAAGCTCTCCAGTCTCTCGGGCTCTCAAAAATCATAAAAAATCAACCCAAACAACAATGATATGATACATCAATAATGAACAATAGAGACTGAGATAAAATAATCAAGTAAGCTCTGACTGAGTACAAAACAATAATTTAAACAGATAATTCAACATGTACACGACCTATGTGAGTCCCAACAATACCAACATATAGCCTAATCTTGGTTTATAGCAAGACTTATAAGTCAGGTTTCCATAACACATAGAGAGCACATAACTATCAACAAGTTATTCAACTCTACAGTTTCCACGGGTCGGACCAAGTCACAATCCCTTCGGTGTACGCCCACACACCCGTCATCTAGCATGTGCGTCACCTCCAAAGTAATCTCATGATACCAAATTCCGAGGTTTCATACCCTCAGGACCAGATTTAAAACTGTTACTTACCTCAAACCGTGAAATTCTTATTCCTCTAAGCCTTTGCGTCGTGAATTGGCCTCCAAACGCCTCGAATCTAGTCACAATTAACTCGTTTCAGTCAATAAAATTTATTGGAATTAATTCCATAAGAAAATGCTAATTTTTCATAAAAATCCAAAATTTAGCTCAAAAATCGCCTGTGGGGCCCACGTCTCGGAACCCGACAAAAGTTACAAAATCCGATAACCCATTCAATTACGAGTTCAACCATACTAATTTCACTCAAATCCGACTCCGAATCGGTGTTCAAATCCCAAAAATCCATTTTTTTGAAATTTCTACATTTTTTCCCAAATTTCCATCTCAAAGTACTAATTAAATGATGAAATCAGTGATATATTCATGTATATTAACCAAATCCGAGTTAGAATCACTTACCCCGATGAATTTCTTGAAAAACCCATGAAAAATCGTCTCAAATCGAGCTCCCAAAGTCCAAAAATGAAATAATTACCTAAACCTCAGATATATAGTACATCCTCTGAACTTCCAATGTGCGGTCCGCACAAAAATGGCACGGCCGCACATCCCCAGCTCCTGCGGTCGCACAAAAATGGTGCGGCCGCACTTCACAGCCTTCTCCTATACTCTTATGCGTGGTCCGCACCCCTCTTTCGCCTCAGCACCCAAAAATGTGCTGTCCGCACCCCCAAAAGTGCAAGAACAATATTAGAGTGCCGAAATGTCCGGACTCGCTCAAAACTCACCCCGAAACTCATCCAGAACCTCCCGAACACAAACCATATATGAATTTCAATCATAAAACATGCTACGGACCGGCTCGCGCACTCAAAACACTCAAAAGAGGTCGTCTTGACCCGATATTGACCATGGCCAAACTCCCAAATTTCTTAACTTTATTAATCTCTCAACCAATGATCCAAAAATACACCCAAGCCCCTCGGGACCTCAACCAAATATACCAACACGTTTCATAACATAACACGGACCTACTCAAGGCCTCAAATCACATCAAATAACATCAAAACGTTGAATTGCACCTCAAATCAAAATCTATGAACTTTGAACTTTCAAATTCTATATCTTATACCGAAATACATCAAATCAATCCGGAATGACTTCAAATTTTGCACACAGGTCATAAATTACATAACGAAGCTATTAAAATTTCCAAAATCGAATTCCGACCCCGATATCAAAAAGTCAACCCCAGTCAAACTTCCCAAAAATTCGACTTTCACCATTTTAAGCCTAATTCCACTACGGACCTCCAAATAATTTTTTGGACACGCTCCTAAGTCCAAAATCACCATACAGAGCTATTGGAATTATCAGAATTCGAATCCGAGGTCGTTTACCCATAAGTCCCCATCCGGTTAACTTTTCTAACTTAAATTTTTAATTATGAGACTAAGTGTCTTATTTCACTCCAAATTCCTTCCGGACCCGAACCAACTAACCCGGTAAGTCATAAATTAACTGTAAGGCATAAATTGAGTAGTAAATGGGTGAACGGGGCTGTAATACTTAAAACGACCGGCTGGGTCGTTATATTCTCCCCCACTTAAATATATGTTCGTCCTCGAACGTGCCAAGAGTTATTCCAAGCCATCAAATCACTATTCCATCTTACCACGCGCGTACCTAGGCATTATCTGATAGTATTATTGAAGGATTATTGTATACAAACAATAGATTCCATGAATATCTAAGATATTGTGATAAAAATGATCCTTGATAGTTTCTAATATCCAAACAAATTTACCTCTCGCAACAAAAACAACAATAGATTGCCAAATGCCTAATGTATTACTCCTATTTGTTATTGGTATATGATTATCAGAAAAATGATACTATTTCATACTAAAGAATACTAGAAAGTTATAAAGTTCACATAAACAAGAATAAAAAATTTCATGAATGCTCATAGAAAGTTACAATAATAAAATAAACTTACCTGATGACACTTGTAGAGTAGATATGTATGCTGCAATAGGTGAATAGATAAGTTTAATAAGAATATTCAAAGTTCATATAGAAAGTAGAGTATTTCAATTGATCATCCCCAACTCTACTTTTATATATATATATATATATATATATATATATATATATATATATATATATATATATATATAAAAGCAAATCTTCGATCAGAATTTAAATGATTATTAATGGGTTTCTTCAGCGGATGAGTAATTCAGTAAAACTTTAATTGTGTGACTGTCGATTGTTTTTCAACTGATGAGATAAATGAAGAAAGTGACTGACTTTTGATTTTTTAACAATTGCTCTTTCCATTACAATATGAAAGATTGCACTTTTTAATGCACCATCATTAATTATTTTCTATTACCGCAGAAAAATAAATTCATCAAAACGTAGATACACATCTTTGCACAGAATACCAAAGGTCTTGGTAAAAGTTGACCATCTGAATGATCATACTATACTAAAATATGCTATGAATTTCCTTTAGATGGAATACAAAGAGCTTGACAGTTTTCAAAGAATACCAAATACATTAAAGATCACATCTGATATATTAAAAAGACATTATGGTAGCTGATTCAGTATGCAATATTGAGCTTAAAGAGCCTAACAATGATCAGTAATAGAAAAGGTTTACTTGCATTATCTTTATGATTCTTAAAAGTGCACTATTTATGACTAATGTTCATAGCTACAGAGCAACGTCAACTATCATTAAACTGTTAGGAATTAGAACCAACAGTTAATCCACGGAAATTCACCTCCTTGAACTAGCTAACAAAATACTATTTCAGTACCAAACCAGAAGCACCCAATACGGCTCTAATCAAAAGCGAAATCCAACAATATACTATTTTAGTGAACAAAGACTTTCCAACTAATTCCTTATCAAGATATTCTCTTAAAGGGAAACTCTAAAACAAATCCAGAGAATCAACAAGAAAGCTTTACTTAATTTTAAATGAATGGATTCGTAAAGAAATCAATTATCTAACCAAACAATTTATACCCCAAACTCGGCTTATCCTTAACGGCTCATTTTGAAGCTTGATTCACAATTAGTTAGATAAAATAGAACGGGAGTGATAGAAGTCATTACTAGAAAAACAATGTATACAGTACCAAACTCAACTTTTACTTGTCATATATAAGGTCAGGACTGGACGAATAAGAATAGATAGATAGATTTCTAGTATATTGCAATTACAAAGAAATATTTCCAACTGAAATAAGGCAGCAGGGCCTTAGGATTTGGGAACCTATTCTACTGCCATTGAAGGCACTACGTATAATTAGAATGCCAGCCAAATTTTCTTATTAAGGAAAAGGTTTCTCACAGGAGCCAAAAATAATTCCATCACAGAAAGTTTCATTTATTGAAAATAAGGAGGACCAGACTTTCCTTTTTTTAAAATATATTTATCTCAATGGTGATGGAAAATTCTTAATCAGCATCATAGAAAGTATAAGTACATTAAACACTAATTAAAAATAAAATGGAATGCATGAAATATTAAGGAAACAAGAGAAATTCCATGAGACTTATTAGGATAGATCTTTGAGAAGAAAAGGAACTCTTGAAGGAAACTAAATGCTATTATAAAAGGCCCACAGTTCTAACTCTAGTAGAAAATCAAAACAAGTCTTGCATAGCAAAGAACTAGACTAGAGGGGATCTTCAGGAAATGGTAAGATAACACTTACAATGGCAAACACTTTCTATTTAGTGATGGATTTTGCTTTGGAGTTTGGTGTATAAAATAAGGATAGATATTACACTATATGTGGTTATTCACTTTGTATATTACTTAAAGGAAGTATATAGCAAAATAGGAAAATCGGAGATGTTGTTGTCAAGTTTAACATGAGACCTTAAGTTTTTCTTACTCACTAACACATGCAAATAACACTAACTAGGCATTAAAAGACATATTGAAACCTTTGTTAATACCAGCTCTGAGCTCCCTAAGATGAGAATCATTCAAGCACTTATTTTTTCACTTTCTCATAACTACCCTTTGCAGCTTTATATTCCGCAACTGCTCAATCTTTCACTTTGAAAAACCAAAACTTGGATATCATGGACTTCCTCACATTCTAACTTGCATTTTTCTCATTTTTAGCATTCAACCAGTTACCAATCACCGAGACAATCAATCAGTCCGATGATTATTTAATAGCAATTGAATAATCAGCAACTACACAGATTTTGACTCCAAAATTCAAGCGAGAAAAAAAGCAACTAATTGAACTCGGAACCATGAACTTCGTCCTCGAACAGTCACGTTCGAACCCGCAAAACACCAACCAAGCTCAAGCAAGATCCATGAACGAAGATCAATAGGGCAAAAACCAAAATATATATATTTTTTATTTTATATGAAAGAAATTTAACTCCAAAATCAGAGGAGTAATATCCGAAAATCAGAGAAGAAACTTAAATCTTTGTATATCTCTTTCTATAAAAAATTTTCTGGAATTTGAAACGCAAACAGAAAATCGAAGAAGAAAACCTAAAAGCAGAGAAGAAATTTTTCCCTTATAACCCCAGCTTTTCACTCACTTTTTCTGTTTAAAACTTAATAATTGAATTTGAACAGCCATGGTTTAGAACTGGGGTTTCATCTACACTAAAATTGGCATAAAAGGGTACAATTTCGAACCTTACCTTGATGAGAAGAAACTCGAAGATGAGCACTAGTTTCAATGAAGGTGACCAGCAATTTCTCTAATTTCGCTGAATTTTACTTCGCCGTTGCATGAGAAATAACAGTTGCGGTTTACAAAATAAGTGTTCATAACAAAGGAGTTGGAGAAGTCTCGAGGTGTTTTTCTTCTTTTTGGGTGGTTGACGGATCCAGTTATGGGTGGGAAAAAAAGAGGGAAAAGTTAGCGCCACTTTTTTATTATTTATTAACGACAAGCTATGTTATATTTTAAGGCCAGAATATTATCCCCTCGTTAATATTGAACTAATAATTAGTTTCAACGACCGAAAAAAAATTTGGTTGCTATAAGTACACTTATAACGATCAGATTTTAGTCCCTTTGTTAAGAAGTGGTCGTTAAAAATCAAATTTCTTGTAGTGTTTGTTTAAGTATGTTTTCGGCCATCTAGGTTTTGTTTAAGTAGGTTTCGGCCAACTAGGTTTGTGTAAATTGTAGGGCTTTGAAGAGCTTATTATACTAAAAATATACGAAATACATAATCAAATACATGTATATAGATGAATAATTTCGAAATATATACATGTATAATACAAAAAAAGGATGAAAATACGTAAAAAATTTAAAAAAAGGTTTATGGGAAATAGGGTTTGCAACCTTTGAGATCTTCCATGTATTGGAAAGACAACTATTAAATGGGCGGGAGAAAAATATTCAAACCTAACTAAAAGGGTATTATCGGTATAAAGATTCGCCTGAAACCCTAATTTGGGCGTAAATTTACCTTAATGACCCCATTTGGGTCAATGTGGCCAAAAATGGTGTGGCCAAAAGGATTTTCCCGTTAATTTTTTCTTTTGTAACTGAAATAAATATAATGAGATTGTAATAAATAGGATAGAGAATGGTCAATTTCCAATTACTAAACAATTTAAATGAAAAGAATGAAAGGGAAAAGGCAAAATAAAAGGAGAAAAAGGATAAATAGGATCCTTGGCCAAAAAGAGGTGCCAAGTAACTTTTTCTATTCCCTCTTATATATATATTTGTTAACATATTGCGAGTATTAATAATGTGGACTTCAATAAGAGCCAATCAAACGTTGTATTAAGTTATATAACAACTACTTTTTCTTGTACGACCAACCAAATACTCCAATATATAACTTATATAGAATTTTATACTGAGAATATTTATGATAATATGGTAAACCAAACGACTCTGAAGAATATACTTTCTAACTAATTTAATGGGAGATTTAAATTTTATTTATTTGGTAAACATTTCAAAAGAAGTAGAAGTGAAAAATGAGTAAAAAGTTTGTACCTACCCCAATAACAGCCACACTTTAGTTTCCCAAGTTTGATTTATATGACTGACTTTATTGATGACAACTGACCACTTGTCAATAGTTTCCTCTTTTGTAGCTCATGAATATAACAAAATTGAATCGAGAAAGACCATATACTCAAACATCAAGCATTCAAGCTAGAGAAAAGGAGAATGTTTTCGTCAACTTAGTGACAAAAGTTTCCCAGGATAAAAGAAAAAGTATTTACAAAGAGTGTAAAGATTGAGGGGTATAAAGAAAATGGTCAAAAGAGAGCAGAGGGAAGCAATAACCGCTCACCCTCTGCTCTCTCACCGACCAAGAAATTTATGACCTTAGAAATGGAGACACCGGGTGGCTCAGCTGGGGAGACGCCCATATATGGCGGCTCATCCATGGAGCCGACTGAGCTTCATTCGGCTCCATCTGCCATGTTAGCGGATTACCCGCCCGTGCATGGCTTTCAAGATGTGAAAAACTTAGTTTGCATGGAATCAGGGAAATTATGGGCAATTGCAGGTCCCATAGCGTTTAATATTCTGTGTAATTATGGGATTAATTCTTTCACAAGTATATTTGTTGGACATATTGGTGATGTTGAGCTCTCTGCCGTTGCCATTTCTTTATCGGTTATAGCAAATTTCTCATTCGGATTCTTGGTTAGGTTCCTTTTATTCTCCCTCATTCTCAAGTTCTGTTCTTTTTTCTTGTTTCTTGGAAATTATTCCAACATCATCATCCCATCAAAAATATAAAAATAAACGTAAAATATTAAAAAAAAAATGTCGGTGTTCATCAACCTCTCTGGTGAGATTATTACTATAGATCACAAATAACTTAGTGGGCGTTTGTACATAAGAATTGTGATATTCCGAAAAAAAGTAAATTTATATTTTCAAGTGAAAATGGTATTTGAAAATTAGAGTTGCATTTAGACATGAATATAATTTGGAGTTATTTTTAAATTTTTGTGAGTGATTTGAAGTAAAAATTTTGAAAAATAACTTTTTGGAGTTTTTGAAATTTTCGAAAAAGTTTAAAATTTAACTTCATATGAAAATTGAAATTTTTATTGCCAAACACTGAATCTGAAAAAAAGTGAATTGTTTTTCGAAAAAGGTAAAAAATGTCTTATGGCCAAACAGGCTAGTCTAGAATCTTGAAATAATCTAGAACCTCAAAGAGGTTGTAACTTTAGCATGCTATTTCTTATCTTTAGCATTCTAAGTTTTGTTTTAAATGGATATATCAGTTAGGTATGGGTAGTGCACTTGAGACACTATGTGGACAAGCATTTGGTGCAGGCCAAGTAGAATTGCTAGGAGTCTACTTACAAAGGTCATGGATAATCCTTGTTGGTTCCTGCTTCTGCATAACGCCACTCTACATCTTCTCAGCACCAATATTAAAGCTTCTAGGCCAAAGACATGACATAGCAGAGTTAGCTGGAAAATTTTCAATTCAAATCATACCTCAAATGTTCTCCCTCGCGATCAACTTCCCGACTCAAAAATTCTTGCAAGCGCAAAGCAATGTTGCGGTTCTTGCTTGGGTTGGATTCATGGCATTATTCGTGCATATTGGTGTGCTGTTTCTTTTTGTCAGAGTTTTTCGATGGGGTGTTACTGGTGCTGCTGCTGCATATGATGTTTCTGCTTGGGCTATTGCTTTGGCTCAGGTGATTTATATTGTTGGTTGGTGTAAAGATAGTTGGAAGGGATTGTCTTGGTTAGCTTTAAAGGAACTTTGGCCTTTTGTAAAGCTTTCTGTTGCATCAGCAGTTATGATTTGCTTGGAGATTTGGTATTTTATGACCATCATTGTTTTAACTGGTCATCTTGAAGATCCTGTCATTGCTGTTGGTTCTCTTTCTATTTGGTATAATCTTGCAAATTTGCACCCTTCTTTATAATGTGTTTACAATTGTTTTGTTTCAAACTTAGATTCTTTTTTCTTTTCTTCATTGTTTCAGTATGAACCTTAATGGATGGGAAGGCATGTTGTTCATTGGAATTAATGCAGCAATAAGGTAGTTTACAAGTTTTGCCTTAACCCTCTATTAACAATTAGGATTTAACATAGAATAAACGTTGCTGGTAGAAGGGGAGCCTTGGCTTAACCGGTAATGTATCTGTCATGTGATTAGGAAGTCACGGGTTCAAGCCGTGAAAATAACCTCTTGCAAAAATGCAGAGTAGGTTGTATACAATATACCCTTATAGTCCGACTCTTACCCGGACCCCGCGCATAGCGGGAGCTTAGTGTACCGGGCTGCTCCTATATACAGTGACACATGTATTTTAACAATGGTGTTTTTAGATAACCAAACTAGTTGTAGCAGGACATCTTAACCTGATAATATAAAAAAATTGTACGTAAGTTGTTGGTGCACAGAAGTTAAACTCTTCTGGCGTAACTACTTTTTCAATTTTTTATTTTTCAGTGTTCGCGTTTCAAACGAGCTTGGATCGGGCCACCCAAGGGCGGCAAAGTATTCAGTTTTTGTCACAGTAGCTGAATCACTCATAATTGGGATATTTTGCATGATACTAATCATATTAACAAAGGACCATTTTGCTATGCTTTTCACAAGCAGTGAAAAAATGCATAAAGCAGTTTCTAAGTTAGCATATCTTCTTGCTGTAACCATGCTGCTTAATAGTGTCCAGCCAGTTATATCAGGTACCAAAATATATTGCTTCTTACTTGAACAGTCTCAAAATAAAGGTAAAGGTTAGAGAGAATAAATTAGTTTGCTTCTAATATTGAAGGTGTTGCTGTTGGAGGAGGATGGCAAGCACTAGTGGCATACATTAATTTGGCTTGTTATTATGTCATTGGCCTCCCACTTGGATTCCTCCTAGGCTATAAAACAAGGTTGGGAGTTCAGGTAACAAAGCAAATCTCTGTACTGATTATTTTTTTTTTTTTTTAAATAACGGGCTGAAGGGGAAGAGCTTGATTCTCGTCTATGTCATCCTCCCTTTAGTTGTCACTATTATACTGATTTCTCTAATTTACTGATATTTGTCTTATTTCAAGAGTTTCCAAGCAACAAAAATTAGTACATATAGACGTTACATAGCCAACTTGAAATTTCCAGCCTCTTGACACGGTAGTGTTGTTTCTCGTCCAAATTTTCAAAAATGTTGAAGCGAAAAATATGCTGAAAGAATGTCAAGTTGACACTTATTTCTTGTCTTGTCAAGGTTGCTAATTATCACTTCATTTTCTTTCTCTTTTTGTAGGGAATATGGATGGGCATGATTTTTGGAACTTTTCTGCAAACTGTAATTCTTTGTATTATCGTATACAAAACCAATTGGAACGACGAGGTAATTGTTTGGCTCAGTAAGATTTCTAATTGCAGATTTTAAGTAGGTGGTCATTGGTTAATTGCAAATATCAAAGAGATTCTTGCTCGGGGCCGGAGCAAGTTCGGCCAAACTTTATATTTGTATTTAGAAGTCTATCAAATATGTGCGAATTATTAATTTAGAACTTGATAACTTAAACTAACTAGAAACTCAAAGTCATAAACTTTAAATTATGACTATAACTCTGATTCTGCTTTCTAATTTCAGGTAGCACAAGCATCCGAGAGAATGAGAAAATGGAGTGGCATTTCTGATGAATCGGATACAAAGTAAAATTCATATCAAATTCAGAGAAAACATTGTCCAATTGGCCGAATAGAAGATTGACATCAGAGATATTAGTAGAACATAATCCCGTGCAAAATTTTTAATTATTCTTGTAGACATCAATGCCAATTTTAACTTTCTTTTTTTCTTTAGGTATATAGTAGATGAAAATGTTAATATAAAGCTAGATCTATTTTTCATTTACTTTTTTTCAAATATTATCAAATATTTTTTTAATAGGTGTGTCAAAACTTTAAACAACACTTATTTTGGGCCGGAGATAGTATTATTTTACACAATTATCACAACTTTTAGGAATTAAAATTTAAGAAATATAAACTGTCATAGTACTTCTTTATCAATCCTGTAGCTTTTATATAATATACAATTCAAATTAAAATTTTAGATTATATACCCAATTAATGCACGTATATTAAAAAAAAAATATGACGGAGGTCTTACTGCTTTTAACAGCTAGAAGATTAATGGAGTGCGAAAATATAACTTACCATATTAGATTATCACAAGTCCTCGTTCATCTTCAAATATTTCAATCTTTTAACTTTTGGATTTTCAGAAAAAGAAAAAGGAGAAAAAAAAGACTAACAAATTGTTCCATCGATTTTTCAAGCGACAAATTTGTGGTATCGAGTAGATTCTTTATGCCTTTTGGAACATGTGAAAACTAGGGGAGCGTTCGGCCAGTTTGGATTCAATTGAAAATTTTCGGTTTTTTCTTTAATTTTTATTCTCTCTCTACAAGAACTCACTATCTTGATCTTGGGATTACTCGAACTCACAACCTATTGATTGGAAGTGAAGGGTGTTCACCACTTGAGCAACCCACTCTTGTCAAAATTTCGATTTTCGGATTGAGGAAATGATAATCAAAATCCAATCCAAATAAGCTCGGATTGGATTGGATATTTTAAGTTCGGTTTCGGATTAATCGGTTCGGATATTTTGAATTTTCGATTTTGAACTTTTAAGTTGAGATATTTTTTCTTTTTATAAAAATAAATATCCAAATAAATTACTCATATTAAATTGCCTGAAAAGTTCCTTATTCTCAACGCAATCATCTAAATGAAGTATTCAAGTAATGAAATTATTATCAAGGAATTATGCAACAGAGACATTGATACGGCTGATAAGAAGCAGCTATAAAACCATATCCAAATAGAAATTATTATGACGGTAACTTAATAATTAATATTGAATATATGAGATAATACCTAATGGGTAGGGTGTTGAACTTATTACTATTGGCGTATGGTTAATGAACTAAATATAAAATATAAAAATTTCGAATTTTCGGATATCCAAAATTCCGAAGTACCAAATCTATTATCCAATCCGAAATCCAAAAAATTTAAAAATCAAATCCAAAACCGTAATCCGAAAATCTAAACTAAATATCCTAAAATTCTAATTTTGGTTTGGATTTTGAGTTTCCCAGTGAAAACATTTGTTTTGTCACTTACAATTAGCAAATGACTTACAATTACCCAAGAAAATAGTACGATTACCCAAAAATTCCGTCCTTTCTTTTTATGCTTTGACCTATACGACCTTGTCTACCAATAGTAGTGTAATTTTCTTATTTTCTTTTCCAAGTTCTGCAAATGCCATTTTCCAATAAATTTATTAGTCCACTACCTGTAATTAAAAGTAGGAAATTGTATTTTCTTGAATTTTTATACTATTAACACTTTTTAAGATGGAAATAATTTAGAGCCTCCAAAAGTAAATACTCATATTCAATATTAGTTATGATTTTTCTGCCGGAAAAATTGACTTATATTATATAAAACATTTTAGCATATTTTAACAATTTTGAATTGTATGTATAAATATTAGCCCAATTATAAGTCGTGCACTTTACACATTTCATGGGTCTATGAGGTACACAAATAACCACTATGGGCTGCTATTTAGGGATTAGCTAATACTTATTGTCCTGAAAATTTGAATTAAAAATCTTAATTTCAGGATAATTTTGAATATTTGTGTCCTCAAAAATTAAACTGAAAAACTCATATTCATTATACATTGACTAATTTCTAATTAGTAGCCCTTTAGAGTGGCTATCTTATGTCATTTCTACTAGGACTGCTTAATGGCGGATCGGGCAGTTATTTACTCTTAACGGTTGGCTTATCATTAATCAATTTTTAAATGTATTAATCCGCTAGCCACCAGACAATATATCAGGCAGATTGGTATCGGTTTAGTTTCAGTTGATTGAAACTTAACATACTTCAACACAGTATTGGGGTGTACATCCTCGAGACAACAATATAGTCAACATTTCTCATACATATATATTAACTAAATTACACCATGAGGCCATATTACTAGAATCAAATACTGGATATCAAAAGAGAAGTAATCTATAGATATCCATCACTGTACCCATGATGAAAGATTACTTTGGGCGAAATACCTTATTGAAAAATAAACAGACGATACATTTTTTGACTTCATCTTTCCTTCTTCCTTGCTCTGTTAGCTATGCATGGAAGGGGGGGGGGGGAGTTTGTTGTTTGAGAATTTCTTGACATAGTAAGGTAACGTCACTGGTGAAGCTATTCATTGAAATTTGAAAAGGCAGGCCCGATTGGCCACCCTTATTTTGAAAATTAGTTCAAGACCTTATGTTTCCAATTCAAACTTGTACCAATTAGGACCAGTTTAAGTATTGAAATGGCACGTGAGTCGGCGAGAGCCGAGAGGAAGAGGCGAGACGGCGAGAGGGAGAGGGAGAGGCGAGATGTTTGGCTGCTGGGTTTAGATGTTAGGGTTTCTAAAGTGTAAATGTTAATAGTTTAATACTGATTCTCCACTCTCATGTGGGGAAGAGACTCAATGGCCAATTAGATACTTCCAAGCAATCAGTACAATTCACTTTGCACTTCGTACAATTGTCCAGAGCAGTAATATGGATAAAAATAAATTATATATATATATATATATATATATATATATATATATATATATATATATATATATATATATATATATATATATATATATATATATATATATATATATATATATATATATATATATATATATATATATATATATATATATATATATATATATATATAAGCCATTAATAAGAAAATTTCAATTTGTTCCCCGTCCATTAAATCGTTAACCCGATATCAATAAGCCATTAAGCTTCGGTTTCGGATCGATTTTTGATTTCGGTTCGATTTTTAACAGCCATAATTTCTACGTCTAAGGCGGCAGAAATTTAGCTTTAGCCAATGAGGCCCATAATGAGAAGCACATTATGGTTTCAATATGAACAATTTTTATAATGCACTATAGTTTAGAGCCTGGTAATTATGATTTGCCTAATTACCACTTGTATCACTTGTATTCAAATGAGTAACGAATACAGCTTCGCGCAACGCATACAACCTGTATCAACTATATTCGTTTGAGGAATTGTATACAAAGGATACAACCTATATCGACTGTATTTATTCGTGTAACGAATACAACCAAGTCGAAATACAGAAATACAGAAAAATAAAATGCTCTTGTTGGGAGTCAAACTCAAGACCTCCGCTAACTAGGCAGGCGCTCTAACTTACTAAGCTACGAGAGTTTGTTGCTCTCTTGTTTCGGTTCAAAACAATTCATCTCTTGTTTCATGAATTTGTTACAAAATTCAAATATAGTTATGAATAGTAAATTTGCTGAAAATATAACTACAAAGGATAAATATAGTGTATATATTTGATATGCCGCGTAATTTTTCGTATCATATTTGCACCTAAGTTGTCACCTTTAGCCTTTCTATATAAAGGCACCTATTTGGGTCATTTGCACATCACTTGAGATATACTAAAGGATCTGAGATTGTTATCTTATTGGCATTGCCATATGATATATGATAATAGTGTATACGGTAAAAACCGGTTAGCCTTTCGTACGAACTAGTCGAGATGGTAATACATTGGGTCAAAGAAGCATCTTCATAATCAGATTGAGATCCGGAGTCAGGTCACCAAGTTTCGAGCCCTAAGGACCGATCAATGTCGAGCTCGATATCATTATCGAGCTCGAATCCAAATCGAACTATGATGCAAAGTGAAGTTATCGAGCTTACGCGGCAGAGACCAACCAACACTGACCCCGAATCAATACAAGGATCCGGGCCAGAATCGAGCTCGAGTCAAGATCGAGAGCTCGAAGTTAAGATCGAGAGCTCGAGTCAAGATCGAGCTTATAGACAAGAGCCATTGCAATCCCACTAGAGGAGAGAATCCTGGCACGAATTATGAAAAAGCTGACTTATCATGAGTCTCCACTATGTATATTTAATTATATCTAAAATAGAATCCCTCCACTATAAAGGGTATGGTTATTATTTCTGTAAAGACAAGTTTTTTGGGCATACTTGGTAACTGAGATATCACACATTTCATATTGAAGAACTATCCTTTCTAGATTCATATCTTTCATCCTCACAGTCAAATATTAGATATTCTTATTTATCCGTACGATTTGTGTTGAGTTATATCACATATCCTTAGAACTACGTACAAATTTAACTCTATCTATTTTTCGGGTAAACAGTTTGGCACCCACCGTGGGGTTAAGGATAACATTGGTTATTTGATACGAATCTGCAAAAACACACCGTTTTGCGCCTGTTTCCGAAAGTATCTTGGATTTCGGATTAGCAACGACTAAATACCAATCAAATGGCCTCACCTATCGACAACGAAGCCGGTCTTCAAGATGAGAACAACAATTTGACACCCAGTACCGAAAGACCACTTGTTAACATCGTTGGAGCTCGAATCGAAGTACCGATAGATATCAATTCTCATGTGGCCATTGAGGCGAACCTACATTCTGAACCTGAAAATAACATTCATGGTGGCACTCGGTCTGCAGCTAGAGATACCCATAACGTCAATGAAAATGGCGTCAGCTTGCGTATGATTTTCGAAATGTTGCAAGCTCAACAGGCAGCAATAGCTCAGTTGCAGAGCCAAACCCAGCTACCGAGCAGGCCGGAGCCCAGTCCACCTCGAGAAATTGCCCGCATAACGGAGCCAGCCATAGTGAGATCAAATGAGCAAGAATTGGGGACTACTCCCGAAATTGCTAAAATACTCGAAGAGCTCACAAAGCTAGTCGAAGTCAGCGATAAAAAAGTAGAAACATATAACTCTAGGGTCGATCAGATCCAGGGAGATCCACCAATGATAAAAGGGTTGGATTCCAAACAATTCATGCAAAAACCTTTTCCCTCGAGCGCAGCCCCAAAACCAATCCCCAAAAAATTATGTATGCCCAAAATTCCCAAATATAACGGAACAACCGACCCCAACGAACACGTCACTTCTTACACATGTGCCATCAAGGGCAATGATTTAGAAGATGACGAAATCGAATTTGTGTTGTTAAAAAAATTTGGAGAGACCCTCTCGAATGGAGCAATGATTTGGTCTCACAACCTATCACCGAATTACATTGACTCATTTGCCATGTTAGCAGATTCTTTCGTAAAGGCACATGTTGAGGCCATAAAGGCCGTAACAAGGAAATCGGACCTTTTCAAGGTAAGACAAAAGGATAACAAGATGCTAAGGGAGTTCGTATCTCGTTTTCAAATGGAACGAATGGATCTGCCACCAGTCACAAACGATTGGGTTGTTCAGGCTTTCACTCAAGGTTTGAACGAACGAAGTTCAACGGCATCACGGCGACTGAAGCATAACATGATCGAGTACCCAGCTATCACTTGGGCTGACATGCACAATCAGTACCAATCAAAAATTAGAGTCGAAGATGATCAGTTGGGGGCGGAACCCGCTGCTCGAAGGAATATCAATCGAGAACAAGGTCCGATCAGGGATTGATATCGACCGTATAACAGAAACCATAGAATCAATGAATTAAGACATAACCCCGGACAAATCAATAAAAGAAGTGATCAAGGTCAAGGGTCTCAGGGGCTGATGAACAGAAATGGGTTCGACAGGCCTACCGGATATAAGGAAGCGCCTCGGTTATCGGAGTATAACTTCAGCATTGATGCATCCGCCATCGTGTCGGCTATCGGACGTATCAAAGACACTAAATGGCCTCGACCCATACAGACTGATCCTGCCCAGAGAAATCCCAATCAAATGTGCGAATATCATGGCACCCATGGCCACAGAACGGAAGATTGGAGGCAACTAAGAGAGGAGGTAGCCCGGTTATTCAATAAAGGGCACCTTCGAGAATTTTTAAGCGACAAGGCGAAGAACCATTTCAAAAATAGGGATTTAGGCAAGCAAAACGAACAAGAAGAACCACAGTACGTCATTCACATGATCATCAGCGGCATCGATACCCCTCAAGGGCCAGTGCTTAAACGTATTAAGACATCGGTTGTGAGAGAAAAGAGATCTCAAACTCACAATTACGCACCCATAGGAACTTTGTCCTTCAATGATGAAGATGCAGAAGGAATCATACGACCTCATAACGATGCACTGGTAATATCCGTACTTATGAATAAAACTAAAGTTAAGCGTGTGTTAATTAATCCAGGTAGCTCGGCCAATATCATCAGATTGAAGGTCGTACAGCAACTCGGTCTACAAGACCAGATCGTACCCGTGACCCTGGTCCTAAACGGATTCAATATGGCATGTGAAACCACCAAAGGGGAGATAATTATGCCGATAAACATGGCCAGGACCATCCTGGAAATGAAGTTCCACGTAATCAAAGGCGACATGAGGTACAATGCCCTTTTTGGATGGCCATGGATCCACAACATGAGAGTTGTACCTTCAACCCTACACCAGGTTCTTAAATTCCCAACATCGATGGGGGTCATAACAATGTACGGAGAAAAACTAGCCGCAAGAGAAATGTTTGCCACCGAGGAAGAAAATATGATATCCTCACATTCACCAGTAAAGGAATCGGGCTCAAAAGGGGAACGAGATGCCAAATAGCATTCACAGATATCAGCTTTAACCCGACCAGAAAATCAAAAGATTGATGAAGATGATGATCAAAGGATCCCTCGATCCTTCGTGGTTCCCGATGATTCTGATGCTACCAAATCAACGGTTGAGGAATTAGAGCAAGTCACACTAATCGAGCACTGGCCCGAATGGAAGGTATACCTGGGAACAGGTTGACTCCCGAACTCAGGAAAAAACTCATTCAATTTCTTATCGATAACGTAGATTGTTTTGCCTGATCCCATTTAGATATAACAGGGATTCCACCGGATATAACGACACATCGGCTAAGCGTAGACCCTGGGTTCAGACCGGTGAAGCAAAAGAGAAGACCCCAATCAGAGGTAAAGCACGCATTCATAAAGGACGAGGTAACCAAACTTCTCAAAATAGGTCTATTCGAGAGGTGAAATATCCTGAATGGTTAGCCAATGTAGTTGTAGTGCCTAAAAAAGGGAACAAACTTAGAATGTGTGTAGATTATAAGGATTTGAACAAAGCATGCCCCAAAGATTCTTTTTCGCTGCCCAACATCGATCGCATGATCGATGCCACGGTCGGCCACGAGATCCTTACTTTTCTCGATGCCTATTCCGGGTATAATCAAATCTAAATAAACCCCGAAGACCAGGAAAAGACTTCATTTGTCACCAAGTATAGAACATATTGTTATAATGTGATGCCCTTCGGGATAAAAAATGCAGGAGCTACTTACCAACGCCTAGTAAATAAAATGTTCGAGGAACAAATAGGTAAATCAATGGAAGTTTATGTTGATGACATGCTAGTTAAGTCCCTGCGCGCAGAGGACCATTTGACCCTTTTTATGGATGGGGCTTCGAACGTGAAGGGGTCCGGGCTAGGCATCGTTTTAAAGCCACCCACGGGTAACACTATTAGGCAATCTATCAAAACTACTAGGTTGACTAACAACGAGGCCGAATATGAGGCCATGATTGCAGGTCTCGAGCTAGCTAAAAGCTTGGGAGAAGAAGTCATTGAAGCCAAGTATGACTCTTTGATGGTGGTAAATCAAGTAAACAAAACCTTCGATGTTCGAGAAGATAGAATGCAAAGGTATTTGGACAAAATGCAGGTTACTTTGCACCATTTCAAAGAATGGACTTTACAACATGTTCCACGAGAGCAAAACAGTGAGGCTGATGCACTTGTAAATTTGGGTTCATCGGTTGAGGAAGGCGAGATAAGCTCGAGGACTGTAGTTTAACTCTCGAGATCTGTGATCGAAGAAGGTCATGCCGAGATAAATTCTACGAGATTAACCTGGGATTGGAGGAATAAGTATATTGAATACTTGAAGAATGGAAAGTTCCCATCGGACCCTAAAATTTTGACGGCCCTACGAACCAAAGCTGCTCGATTCACATTAACTGCAGATGGAACGTTATACCGAAGGATATTCGATGGACCATTGGCAGTATGCTTAGGTCCAGGAGATACCGATTACATCCTACGTGAGGTGCACGAATGCACTTGTGGAAATCACTCTGGTGCCAATTCATTAGTCTGAAAAATAATCAGGGCAGGGTATTATTGGATCGATATAGGCAAAGATGTAAAGGAGTTTGTTCGAAAATGTGACAAATGTCAAAGGTTTGCACCATCAGCCCGGAGAGCAACTTCACTCAGTCCTATCCCCATGGCCATTCATGAAATGGGGAATGGATATCGTCGGCCCTCTGCCATCGGCCCCAGGTAAAGATAAGTGTATTTTATTTATGACTGACTATTTCTTTAAATGGGTTAAAGCACATGCGTTCGTTAAAGTAAGAGAGAAAGAGGTTATAGACTTTATCTGGGATCATATCGTATGTCGATTCGGGATACCCACCGAAATAGTGTGTGACAATGGGAAACAGTTTGTTGGCAGCAAAGTGACGAAATTCTTCGAAGACCACAAAATAAAAAGGATATTATCAACACCATATCACCCGAGTAGGAACGGACAAACCGAATCAATAAACAAAACTATCATTCAAAACCTAAATAAGAGGTTGAATGACGCTAAAGGAAAATGGAGAAAAATCCTACCCGAAGTCCTTTGGGCATATCGAACAACATCAAAATCTAGTACGGGGGAAACTCCGTTCTCCTTAGTATATGGCTCCGAAGCCTTGATCCAATCGAAGTCGGGGAACCTAGTGTCAGGTTTCGATATACAACGGAAGAGTTAAATAACGAGGCTATGAACACTAGCCTCAAATTATCGGATAAAAAATGAGAAGCTACTCTCGTCCAACTGGTCGCCCAAAAGCAGTGAATCGAAAGATACTATAATCGAAGAACCAAGCTTCGCCATTTTAAACTCGGGGACTTAGTGCTAAGGAAAGTCACCCTCAGTACCCGAAATCCAAACGAAGGAAAGCTAGGACCAAACTGGGAAGGACCGTATCAGGTTCTCAAAAACGTCGGAAAAGGATCATACAAGCTCGATATTGTAAACGGCAAACAACTTTCAAGCAATTGGAATACGCCGCACCTAAAATGATAGTACTGCTAAGGAGCTAGGATGGATCCTTCAATACGAAGCCCTAGGTCTAGAAGCACGCGTTGTACTTTTTTTCCCTTAGACCGATTTTATCCCAAATGGGTTTTTCGGCAAGGTTTTTAATGAGGCAACATGTGATCGTGCTAAACTTAGAAACAATTCGATAGTATCCGATGCCTCTTTACAATTGACCTCGAATACTGGGGGGCAATTAGCCCTCAGATATATCAAGTTCTAATGCAAGAAAGTTATTTCGTAACAACAGGGTTCCAATAGGAAAAGTTGTAAGAGCCAAATGGTCAAAACGAACCATGCTCATGTAGTTGTCCCGAGCCCTGACGCAAAACATGAACACATGTATAATGACTTGCAAAGAAAGTTCTCTTCTTTACCGATATCTTATATCCAAGAAAAATTCCTCTATTTCGAGATTTATTATGCAAACTGGATTGAGATAAATCTCCGAGTCCGAGCAAGCACTCACTCGACTAATAAGCCTACGGGCTACTCTTATTCCGAGTTCGAGCAAGCAACACTCGACCATTATGCCTACGGGCTACATTACTTCAAGTTCGAATCATACACTCGACTACTAAGCCTACGGGCTACATTACTTCGAGTTTGAAATACCTCACTCGACTACTAAGCCCACGGGCTACATTACTTCGAGTTCGAAATCACTCACTCGACTATTAAGCCTACTGGCTACATTACTTCGAGTTCGAAATCACTCACTCGACTATTAAGCCTACGGGCTACATTACTTCGAGTTCGAAATCACTCACTCGACTATTAAGCCTACAGGCTATATTACTTCGAGAACAAAATCACTCACTCGACTATTAAGCCTACGGGCTATAGTACTTCGAGTTCGAAATCACTCACTTGACTATTAAGCCTACGGGCTATATTACTTCGAGTTTGAATCACTCACTCGACTATTAAGCCTACGGGCTACACTACTTCGAGTTCGAATCACTCACTCAACTATTAAGCGTACGGGCTACATTACTTCGAGTTCGTAATCACTCACTCGACTATTAAGCCTACGGGCTACACTACTTCGAGTTCGAATCACTCACTTGACTATTAAGCCTACAGGCTACATTACTTCGAGTTCGAAATCACTCACTCGACTATTAAGCCTACGGGCTACAGTACTTTGAGTTCGAAATCACTCACTCGACTATTAAGCCTACGGGCTATATTACTTCGAGTTCGAATCACTCACTCGACTATTAAACCTACGGGGTACACTACTTCGAGTTCGAAATCACTCACTTGACTATTAAGCCTACGGGCTACATTACTTCGAGTTCGAAATCACTCACTCGACTATTAAGCCTACGGGCTACAGTACTTCGAGTTCGAAATCACTCACTCGACTATTAAGCCTACGGGCTATATTACTTTGAGTTCGAATCACTCACTTGACTATTAAGACTACGGGCTACACTACTTCGAGTTCGAATCACTCACTTGACTATTAAGCCTACAGGTTACATTACTTCGAGTTCGAATCACTCACTCGACTAATAAGCCTATGGGCTACTCTTATTTTGAGTTCGAAGCAAAGCGCTCACTCAACCATTAAGCTTACGGGCTACCTTACTTCAAGTTCGAATCACTCACTCGACTAAATTGCCTAAAGCCTTACGAAAACCTTCATAAGGCGTAAATGAAACAAAATCTTCATAAGAAAGAAAATAAAGGCAAGTCGGGAAAAGAAAAGATATTTATATATACATACAAGATTGTTTACAAGATTATTTACAACATCCAAAATGGAAACTAAGGGCTAAGTTTCTTGGTTATCTACGGGGGCGGTCTCTTCTCCATCGGGCTCCTCCCCACTCTAAGACCCGCTCTTGTTCTTATCACCGCCATCATCATCGTCATCGTATTCATCATCATCGGAAGTCAAGGCCCCAGCATCGGCTTTAAGCTCTTTTGCCTTTATTATCTCTTCAGTAAGATCGAAGCCTCGAGCATGGATCTCCTCGAGGGTCTCCCTCCGAGGTTGGCATTTGGCAAATTCGGCTATCCAATGTGCTCGAGTTCGAGCGGTCTCAGCTACTTCTCTCGCATGCGACTGAGCGGCCTCAGCATTGGCCCGATAAACAGCCGCAAATGCGTCTGCATCGGCCTTTGTCCTTTTAGCATTGGCAAGTTCAGAAGCCAACTGAGCCTCGAGCTCCTCTGTTTTCCTTGCTTGAACTGAATTTTTTTCCTTCAGACTTTGAAGTTGATTTTCTACCAATGATAATTGGGCTCGAGCAACCTCTTTTTCAGCGGAAAAGCGGTCCATATTTCCTTTGCATTTCAAGGACTCCGCCTTTATCACATCGACCTCTTTACGGAGCTTCCCGATCATCTCAAGAATCTGCTGCAATTGCGAGACCAAAAGATTAGCCATCGTTCTAGTATCGAATCCATAGGCTCTTAATAGTGTCATTATAGGCTCTTAATAGTGTCATTACCTACTCGGACAGATCGGTTTGATCTTGGTGAGATTTGGCCAACTCAACTCGAAGGTCCTTGATTTCTTTTCCCCTTTGCCCTAAGAGGAGTTTAAGGTCCTTCCTCTCCTCCGTGGACCGTTGAAGATCGGCCTCGTATCGACGCAACTCAGCTCGGGATCGAGAACATGCTTCTCGATGAGCTACCACGGCCTACGAAGAAAGAAGAAATAAAGTAATAAAAGAAAAATAGACATAAGAGATAATACCAACATAATAATTCAAGGCTTACCTGATTCAAAGCCTGCTGCACTCCGTGAAAACGATCTGATGCATCACTAGTACCGCGGTAAACATATCACAAAAAGGATCCTCTCCATCATGAGGCCCGTCTAGTTCGATGGCCCCCAAAGCTTGGGCTTCCCAAATCGCCCCTTCGGAAAAAGCAGGGAAGGTGGGCGAGTCTTCGATTGCTACTGCCCCAAGTGAGTCACTTGGGGAATTCTCTTCAGTTCGAAGAGATTCAGGGAGAGCCCCTTCAGACGTATTCCCCATCTGGTGGCTTCGATGGGAAGCATCCTTGATCTCCAACAACTTGGGGACTCTGCCCGAATCTTTCTCCAATATATCCTCAGTTCGAGGCGGAGCCTGAACCACCATCGATCCAGCTGCCTGTGGAGCATCGGTGGTCTTCTTCGATCGGGCCACCAGTGCGGACCCGTCGTCTTCCTCTTCCTCATATTCATCCCTTAGATGCTGAACTAATTCTAAGGTCAAAGAGATGGTATTTTTCCTCGACTTACGAGCCGACCTTGCCTTCGTTTTTGGATTTTTGGAAGTAGAGGCCTTTTTCCTCTTATTTCCCTCTGCCGGTTTAGAAACCGGGTCCGAGGCTTCTTCCTCACCGGGCAGGAACCTCAAAACCGCATCTCTGCCCAGGCCTACACACAAGAATATCGGTTGAATATGTGGAAAATATTTCGTTCTAACTCTCAAAACATGAGAAATAGGCTTACCATGATTTTTGGCCTCCCATTGGCCCTTTGCCAAATCACGCCACGAACGTTCGGCGTATGTAGAGGTCGAAGCCAGGGCCCATACCCAACTCTTAAGATTGGGAATGGAACCAGACATCCAAGGAACCGTTGCATTACAAAAGAGATATCAGTAAGAAAGAAACAAAGAGACAAGACGATAGGGAATAAGTAGCAGAATCACACTTACGCTTCATATTCCATTCTTCGGGGAATGGCATCTTTTCGGCTGGGATCAGGTCCGAAGTCCTCACTCGAACGAACCTGCACATCCAACCTCGATCCTTGTCCTCGTCTATGCTCGAGAACAGTACCTTGGTAGTTCGGCGTTGAAGTTTTATTAATCCACCCGGAAAGAGGCAGGGACTATACAATCTAATAAGATGATCGAGGGTGAAAGGCATCCCCTCGATCTTGTTTGCAAAGAAACGGATCAGGATAACGATCTGCCAAAAGGAAGGATAAATCTGACCTAGAGTTATTCGGTATTGGTGACAAAAATCGATGATAACCGGATCGAGAGGTCCTAATGTAAAAGGGTAAGTATACACACTAAGGAACCCTTCCACGTGGGTGGTGATATCTTCATCGGAAGCCGGAATTACTATTTCTTTGTTATCCCAGTTGCAATTTGTCTTCAACTGAGCACGTTGCTTTTTGGTTATCAAGCACAAATAACTCGATACCGGCTCACACCGACCGGGAACCAACCAGTCCTTATCAACCTTAAAATCGGAGGTGAGAAGGCATGCTCCGGGAACAAACTCCTTAGGATGTGGCTCCACCGGTGTTTTATCGGCGGCAGGATGTGAAGAAGAAGCCTCTTCTTTTCGAGAGACGACTTTTGAAGTTTTCACCATATTTTTGAATTTAGAAGAAAGAAATAAAGAAGATGTGGTGTTTCAGAGAAAGATTTTGCGGTAAAAACCACATAAGGTAAAATTCGCACTTAATTCGGAAGTTATGAGAAAATGCTTAGGAAAATTTGAGATTAGAAGATGTAAAAGTGATTAATGGTGAAAGAAGGGGATATTTATAGGCTTAGCAGTGGCGGTCCAATATCGGTAATGGTCGATCACCATCTGACACGCATTAAATGCCTCGAAAAACTGAACCGATGGGACAGCTATCATGTACGTCACGATCGAATTCGATGCACGCGTCAGTAAATATTTGATCGAGCCATCGTTAAATCATGTCGTTTCTCGCTACATCGTTCTCAAGAAACGAGGGGACTATCTGTATACGGTAAAAACCGGTTAGCCTTTCATACGAACTGGTCGAGATGGTAATGCATTGGGTCGGAGAAGCATCTTCATAATCAGGTTGAGATCCGGAGTCAGGTCACCAAGCTTCGATCCCTAAGGACCGATCAATGTCGAGCTCGATATCATTATAGAGCTCGAGTCCAAATCGAACTATGATGCAAAGTGAAGTTATCGAGCTTAATAGGTAGAGACCAACCAACACTGACCCCCGAATCAATTCAAGGATCCGGGCCAGAATCGAGCTCGAGTCAAGATCAAGAGCTCGAAGTTAAGATCGAGAGCTCAGGTCAAGATCGAGAGCTCGAGTCAAGATCAAGCTTATAAACAAGAGCCATTACAATCCCACTAGAGGAGAGAATCTTGGCACGAATTATGGAAAAGCTGATTTATCATAGGTCTCCACTATGTATATTTAATTATATCTAAAGTAGAATCCCTCCACTATAAAGGGTATGGTTATTATTTCTGTAAAGACAAGTTTTTTGGGCATACTTGGTAACTAAGATATCACACATTTCATATTGAAGATATATCTTTTCTAGCTTCATATCTTTCATCCTCACAGTCAAATATTAGATATTCTTATTTATCCGTACGATTTGTGTTGAGTTATATCACATATCCTTAGAACTACGTATAAATTTAATTCTATCCATTTTTGGGGTAAACAAATAGAGAGAAATACCTAATTCATATACAATCCGACATATCTCAAACAGGTATGTCATTTCATCCCACTAATTTATATTTATTCTGTGTCTTATTATCATGTTTGATCTGTAACTTATTATGTTAAGTATGTAATATTTAACTATTCGGCTAAATAAATTTTACACATTGCGTGTAATATTTTCAAATTATCAACTCATTAAGAGCATATATATGAGACACGCTTGACTTTTAATTAATATGTAATATGCCTCGCGTTATGTCTACCAAGAGCCTTTCAACTCCTGAAATATTTATTTTTCTTTTTTCATTCTTTCTTTCATAGTCAATAGACAAATTATTTTCCAAAAATACTCCTTTTTAAATTTAATTAACCATGGAAGGAATAATGTTGAATGTGTATAGGGTAAAATATGATACGACACTTGACTGACTAAAAGGAGGACATGTGGAATCCGAGATGGGATGGCCGAGGACCGAGTGCAGCCACTATGCTTGTCACCGGAAAGGTAACATTCACGAAGGTGTATTAAATGCTCTGCGCCCGGTGGCATTTGCTAAGGAATATTCTGCATCATTAAGAGCGACGGTCCGTTATAGAGAATTTGGCATTTATATTCACCGTTACATCTTCATCAATGACCCTCATAATTGGCATTAAAGGAGGGCACGATCCTAGGATCTCTTTCCCTAGGCATATCTATAAATAGTGAGCTCAGTTACAATTGTAAAGGACATAAATTTTTTGGCACGAACATATACTATATTCTATACAAAGCTTTACACAATTTTACTTTCTCGCCTTTTGATCTCATCATTACTGTGTTAGGAAACCGTGTTCACAGAATCACCGTCTTTGCTATTTCATCTGCATCCTAAGGCTAAGTATTGTGTATTTCTTCAATTATTGTATTATTTCAGGATCAAATTAGTTCACTTGTCTAGAAACCACGTATAAATTCAACTGTACCATTTTACACGTAAATAGTTTGGCACCCACCGTGGGGCCTAGACAGCCGTGCAATTAAATTGATCCTTGCCTTTTTTACTAACATGTTTTGATTATTTTGTCTTAAAAATAATCGCAAAAAATAGAGATCACACTGTTAACGATGCACACAACCCTGAAATTTGAGGGGATCATCCTTATTTCTAGGATTCAATCAGTGACACCCACAATGAGGGGAATGACACCACACTGGTGCATGGCAGGCAGTACTCTCGAAGGGTTCGGGAGACAACTCCCGATGAAGCTGACGAGGAGTAAGTGGCGGATGATGTGAGGATCCTGCAAGAGTAACAGACAATCATTCTAAGCCATCACACGCGGCAGGATTAGGTTATGACGAAACTGAAGCAGGCACTATCAGGTGCTTTGAATAATGCAAATAGGCACAATCCACTTCCTCCCGTTGTTCCCACAGACCAAATAATGCAGAGAGTCGACAACAATACTCTTAGAGGTGAAGTTGTCTCTGATGGGGTTAGGGGGGAGTAGATCAGGTCTTAACAACGAAAATGACTCATTCAAAGATGAGCTTTTACGGTTCATGAGGGAAGTAAATGCATGCATGGACCAAATCCCGGGCGCACCACCAGTATTGAAAGGCCCGAACTCGAAGAAATATGTTCAATTACCGTACAAGCCAAGTGCGGCACCAGAACTAATCTTGAAGCGTTTCAAAATGCCTGAAGTTCCAATGTATGACGGAACTTCAGACCCATAGGAACATATTACCACCTAGACAAACGGATGTGAAAGGAAATGATCTAGCTCCTCCCAAAATTGAATATCTGTTGCTAAAGAAATTTGGTGAAACTCTCACAAGGGGAGCCCTAACGTGGTATTCATTACTGCCCGAGCATTTCATAGATTCCTTTGAGATGCTCGCGGATTCTTTCATTAAAGCTCACGTCGGGGCCAGAAAGGTGCAGGCCCGGAAGGCTGACATATTCAGAATCGCACAAGGAGAATTTGAATTATTACGAGAGTTTGTTACTCGATTTCAGAAAGAAAGAATGTTGCTCCCGACCGTCCCGGATGAATGGGTTGCTGAAGTATTCACCAAATGATTGAATCCGAGAAGTTCAGACGCTTCCTGGAAGCTTAAGGAGAGACTGCTTGAGTTTCAAGCAACAACCTAGGTAGATGTTCACAACCGGTATGAGTCAAAGATAAGGTTCGAAAATGACTAGGTCGATTCTACGTCATCGACCAAAGGACGGGAGAAGAACAGAGAAAAATCAAATGATGACTACAACGCGGATAAGCAGACTTCGAGGGGTCGGTTTTTGCCCTACGAGCATACCGAAAGCCGTGGCAGAAATTTTTGAGTAGCAAACAAGTCCACTGTTGACAGAGGTACTGATCCTGGTTGAAACAATAGATCACTTCAAGATAAAGAAACATCAAGGTCTCAAGATTTTTCTTACCCCAGGTTATCAGAATACAACTTCAACTTCAGCGTAGTGGAAATGGTGTCAGTGATGAGGAACATTAAAGAAGCACGGTTCCCAAGACCTATGAGGTTCGATTCCAGCCAGAGGGGTCCCAAATTATGGTACGAATACCACGGGACGAACGGTCACCGGATAGGGGATTGCCGACATCTTCGGGAGGAGGTAGCAACACTATTAAAGAATGGTCATCTCCGAGAATTCTTGAGTAATCGAGCTAAGAACAATTACGGTCGCAACAGAGACAACGTGGAATCTTCAAAAGCAGGAGAAGAAAACCCACGCTAGATGATTAACATGATCTTTGGGGGGAACGAGATTAATGGGGTCACCTTTTCAGCGGCAAAAAAGACTAAAGTATCAATAACTCACAGCAAAAGATTCCGGGAGGACAATATCACTTTCACGGAGGAAGACGCAGACGGATTGTTGTTACCACACAATGACGCACTAGCAATTTTAAATGTGTTAGATTTTAAAATTAAGCGTGTTCTAGTGGATCCAGAAAGTTCGGCTAATATCATACAATGGAGAGTATTAGAATAAGCTAAACTCACCGGAAGCATTATTCCGGCAACAAAACTCCTCGCTGGATTCAACCTTGCGAGCGTGACGACCCGGGGAGAGACCTTGCTGCTCACGAATGCTGAAGGAGTAATGAAAACAACTCTCTTCGAAGTAGTGGATGGTGATATGGGATACAACATCATCTTAGGAAGGCCGTGGCTACACGATATGAAAGTTGTACCTTCGACATATCACCAATTGCTGAAGTTTCCAACGCTCGAAGGAATCAAGCAGATAAGAGGTGACCAACCGGTAGTAAGGGAAATGAATGCAATCTCAGTTTCCAGTAGCAAAAGGAAGGAGCACATGGCATAGCAATTATAGGAACCGGCTCCTACTCCCGAGTCAGAAGAGGTTATTTCAGGGGCAGAGTCATCAGAACAATATCAGGTGTCGATATATTTCCAAGTTCCAGAAGAGACGGAAGCAATGAAATCCACGGCAGAGGAACTAGAGCAAGTGGCATTGTTCAAAGAACTCTAACAAAGAAAGTATCACTTGGGGACAGGACTACACCCCCGAGCTCAGGTCTGGTTTTATTGAATTTCTTAAAATTAATGCTGATTGTTTTGCATGGTCGCACGAGAATATAACAAGTATCCTGACGGAAATAGCCATGCACAAGCTGAGTTATGATCCCAATGTACCACCGGTACGACAGAAGAAGCGCCATATTGCCGAGGCCAAGAATAAATTCGTCAAAGAAGAGGTAACTCGCTTACTTAAAGTTAGTTCGGTCAGAGAAGTAAGCTATCCACACTGGCTAGCCAATGTAGTAGTAGTTCCTAAGAAGAACAATAAATTTTGTATGTGTGTAAACTATAAAGATCTTAATAAGGCGTGCCCGAAAGATTCGTTTCCACTGCCTAATATCGATCAAATGATTGATGCCACGGCCGGGCACGAGTTAATGAGTTTTCTTGATGCTTACTTCGGGTACAACCAAATTAAGATGAACCCAGAAGATCAGGAAAAGACTTTGTTTATAACAAATTTTGGTACATATTGTTACAATGTAATGCCCTTCGGGTTGATAAACGTCGGAGCCACTTATCAGCGCCTCGTAAATAAGATTTTTGAAAAGAAAATAGGAAAGACCATGGAGGTTTATATAGATGATATGCTCGTTAAGTCTTTGAATGCAGGTGACCACTTTAAGAATTTGCAAGAAACGTTCGATATCTTGAGGAAGCATAACATGAAACTTAACCCCGAAAAGTACGTATTCGGGGTCAGCTCCGGTAAGTCCCTAGGGTTTCTGGTCTCACAAAGGGGAATTGAGGTAAACCCCGATGAAATCAAGGCCATATACGACATCCCGGACCAATTATCAAACGTGAAGGAAGTCCAAAGACTCATAGGAAGGTTAGCATCTTTGAGCAGGTTCATTTCTCGGTCGTCGGAAAAATGTCATCGCTTCTTTACATTGCTCAAAAAGAAGAACAATTTCGAATGAACGCCAGAGTTCCAGCAGGCTTTGAGGGACCTGAAAAAGTACTTATCAAGCCCTCTATTGCTCTCGAAACAAGAAGAAGGCGAAACATTATTAGTTTACCTCGCAGTTTCAGAAGTTGCGGTAAATGCGATTTTAGTCCGGGAGGACGAAGGTACGCAATTTTCTATTTATTATGTTAGCAAAATTTTAACGGGACCAGAAACTCGCTACCCACATTTGGAAAAACTGGCCTTAGCTCTCGTAGTCATCACTCGGAAGTTGAGGCCCTATTTTCAATGCCACCCAATAGTTGTGGTGACTACTTTACCTTTGCGGAACATCCTTCATAAACCCGAGCTCTCGGGAAGATTGGCCAAATGGGCCGTCGAAATGAGTGACTTCGACATAGAATATAAACTGAGGACTGCAATTAAGTCACAAGTCTTGGCTGACTTCGTGGCCGATTTTAGTATGGAACTGCTGCCTCTGGCAACCAAGGAGGCAATAATGGTGTTGGAATCGACATCAGGGGTTTGGACCTTATTTACGGACGGAGCCTCGAACGTAAAAGGGTCCGGGCTCGGAATATTTTTAATCACGCCTTCGGGGGAAACCTTAAGGCAGGCCATCAGCACGATCCCTTTAACTAATAATGAAGCCGAGTATGAAGCTTTGATTGTAGGGCTCAAATTAGCCCGGGGACTTGATTCTGAGGTTATCAAAATCAAATGTGACTCACAGCTAGTGGTAAATCAGGTTTACGGGATTTTTGATACCAAAGAAGAACGTGTGCAACAATACGTGGTAAAGGTCCAAGCTCTTTTGGCACGATTCCGTGAGTGGTCAATCACTCATATCCCGAGAGAGGATAATGCAGAAGTGGATGCATTATCAAACTTAGGTTCATCAATGGAAATAAAGGGACCGGAGTCCGAAACGGTGGTACAACTGATGAGCTCAGTCCTTGATACGAGTGGTTACTATGAGGTGAATTCGGCTAGTCTGGTCTGGGAATAAAGAAACGAAATAATCAACTACCTCGAGCATAGAAAGTTGCCTGACGATCCCAAAGCATCTCATGCGTTACGCACCAAAGCTGCAGGTTATAGCTTTAGGAAAGGCCAATTGTATAGAAAATCTTTCCAAGGCCCGCTGGTCCAGTGTTTAGGAGCGTCAGAAGCTGACTATGTCATGAGAGAAATCCATGAAAGGATATGCAGCAATCACTCAGGCACAGAGTCTTTGGTGTTGAAATTGGTACAGGCGAGATACTATTGGCCTCGCGTGGAATAGGATGGCAAGGATTTCATACGAAAATGTGATAAGTGCCAATGTTATGCATCACTAGTACATCAACCGACAGAACCCTTACATTCGGTTCTATCCCATGGATGTTTATGAAAAGGGGGATGGTGTTACACCCCATGTTTTTGTACGTGAAAGTATGCCATAAGTAAATTGAGATAAGCTCAGAAATAAGATGTTATATCTCGCATTTTCGTATGTTAAAGTTTCGTCGAAAGTTAATCAAAGTAAGTTCGGAAATGAGATTATTTTGAGATTATAAGCATTATGTTATTTCAAATAAGTGATAAATAAATTCGTGAAGGTGAGAGGGTAAGCAAATAGAAGAAAAATGAATTTCGTCGAAGTTTGACATTTTGAGATAAAATACGGTCCAAGCTACAATACCCCATATTTATGGACTAGTGCCATACAAGGAACCACATGACCATGCTAGTAGGGTGTATAAAGTGTTAAAAGTGAGTAGTATTTTAAGTAATTTGAGATAATTGGTTAATTATTAATTTAAGTGGATAAGTGTAAGAATTGTCTTGTCCACGTGGGACCATGACAACTAAAGTGATGTATGACTAATATATATGCTACGTTGGTATCACACTTTGGGATAAAAAGGCTTGCTAAGCATTAAAGTTATAAGTGGGATCTACCAACTAACATTTTAAAGAATTCATTTGAAACTCCAAGTCTTTGGATAAAGTTGAAGGAACATTAACGTGGCAACCTTACCTTAGGGAAATGGTGACTCTTAAGTTCACATAAAAGGTGGCAAAATTTGGAAAAGTCTTTGGCCAAGTAACCCTTATAAAGTGGGGCCCACACCACTATAATAACTTAAGGAACCTTTCAAATTCCTTCATTCATTTTAGGAATGAGATCATACGGATCTGCCATGGAAAACATAAATTACTTTCAACATTAACTTGATTTCTACATGAAAATTGCCTTGTGTTTCAAATGGAGAAAGGCTTCAAAAGGGGTAAATGATGAGATCTTCAACAATTCATACGAGATTGTATCTTAGCAACGTGAGTGCTTTAGCAAAATCCATAAAAGACTTCTCAAATTCAATAAAAGTCATATAAGATTAGGATTAATTCACAAAGAGAGCAACGGGAGTTCTTGGATTTGCAAAGGAAGAATTCACCTTATATCAAATTCACAAGTAACGAACTTCAGCAAAGGAATTCATACGAAGTATTACTGCGCAATAGCAACGGGATTTGCAATTCTAAGGGAGCCAGGTATAATCTTTCTCAAGGACATCATACGGATTTTTCCCTACTTCGATCCGCCATTACGTATTTTCGCAAAAGACGTGTGTTAGAGGGATTGTCAAGAGAATCGACCCAAGTATGTTAAGAATATCCCTTCTTTCCTTTTGGCATGATCCATACGATACAAATGAAACGAGCAAAATGCACCACTTTCATAAATGACTCTATTTATAGAAGTACGAGAAGTGCCTACGTTCTTAATTCCCCATGTGTCCTATTATTTTATGATATGTTCATGGGTCTCAGAAAATACGTGAGTTGATAAAGTTTATTTCATGATATTAATCAGAGGCATAATTGTCTTATGACGTTCCGAGAGATTTTCTTGACGTACTTCTCATGCATTACATTCATTTATACATGTACATTTACCCATGACCAGATGTGTGTGTGTGTATATATATATATATATATATGTATATGGGATATGGAAAAGGTTACGGCGTTATATATGCACCACCACCTGATCAACTGGTATACGTTGATGATTTGCCCATAGTGGCCGAGATGATATGATGGGATGCCCTCAGAGGCTTGATGATTTTATGAACGCATATACCTATGAATGACATTATAAATATGAAATGATTCACAGAGCTATTAAGACTTACATGTTGAGTCCTTTACTCCATATTTCTCTATGTCTTTTATTTACGGATTTTCACTTCTTACATACTCGGTACAGTATTTGTACTGACATTCCTTTTTGCTCGGGGATGCTGCGTTTCATGCCCGCAGGTCCCGATAGACAGGTTGAGAGTCCTACAAGTAGGCTATTAGCTAAGCGGAAGGTGTTGTTGTGCCCCATTTGCTCCGGTGTTGCTTATTTGGTCAGTATGATTTGGACATGTATTGATTAGTATGGTGGGGCTCTGTCTCGACCTTTATGATATTTATGTACTCTTAGAGGCTTGTAGACAAATGTCATGTATACAGATACTTGTATGGCCTTGTCGGCCTATGTTTTAAGTATATAAAGGATCACGTTAGCCTTATAGTCCCGTATGTCACAGGAATGAGTTTCTATATCAAGTTGAGTCGTTCTATGTCGGGTATTCCCTCATGTTTACTCTGGTTATCTCATGACGCCCCTTCTGGCCCACTTACCCATGATGATGTAATAAGAAAGATATGTTGCATTGGTACTCGATTAAGTAAGGTACCAGGTTCTCGTCGTGGCCCATCGGTTTGGGTAGTGACAAAAGTGGTATCAGAGCAGTTCTGTCATAGGGAGTCTACAAGTCGTGTCTATTAGCGACTTATTTATGGGTGTATTATGCACCACACTTATAAGCAGGAGGCTACAGGGCATTTAGGACTGTCACTCTTTCTTCTTACTCTAGATCTTGTGGTAGAGCTCAGTTGTAAGAACTGAATTTCCTAAACTTTATCTTATTCGTAATACAACGATACCTAGATCCAGAAAGACGGATGGTAAGAGATAACTATGGAAGAGTTAAGTCAGAGGAACTCGATTTTTGTATCATGCTTATGATGAGTAAATGTGAAGTTTTTAGTAGAACATGTGTGTAAGCTTCTTGATAAGGAGCCTTGACGTAAGAATATCTACCCATATGGAGAAAAGCAATGAGAGAATCAGAAGGTAGATATAAGTTTCAACAATGTAAAAGAAGTAAGATGAATAAGGGTGCGAGGTACCCAGCTAGTGCAGATTATCATTATTTACCATTCAGAAAGAGAGATATAAGCATTTTAAGTTACCTTCAACAGTAGCAGAGGTATGTACAATCGGCCACACCCATCTCAGTTATGCCCTATGGAAACTAACAGATATGGTTTAAGAGAAGGATAAGATATCAGGATCCGGCTGGGGTTAGAGCAACCAAAAGGATGGATGGATTATTTGCGTCAGTTGACATTTCCGAAGGATATTGTAAATGTGCTAATAGATCTCCTTGTGAGACACCCAGATGGTGCACTCTAAAATGGTACAACTAGATATGAGTAGTACAAAGATAGACATTGGAATCCTAGAAGGGATAAATATTACCTTAGTATGGTCCCGTCCCTAGTAGAGCGAGGATGTTAGGCAACCCGAAGAGCCAGGGGATGGAGCAAGGAGAGCTAAAAGCAAAAGAATATCTTGTTGAAGTTTCAAAATAAAGTGATAAACATAAATGTTAGTAGGAAAATAAGAAGAGAGTTAATGAAGCATTATGAGTAAGATGTGATACACGGATGAAAATGGTAGATCAAAAAAATGGCAGTATTACAGAGTCTATAGTCAAGTGAAGGAAAAGTCGAGAGGTGACAGGCCTTGAGACAACAAAAGAGTATAGGCCATAAAGTCATACCCTCATTTCAAGAAATAAGTTCATGACTCTAACAAGATTACCAAAAGGAAAAGTTAGACCTCAGAGTAATAGAAATCAGTATGGATTAATGAACAAGATAAACTAAACATGAATTAGGAATTGAGTGATCTGATAATAGTCGGCATCATGAGAATTTCAGAGATTGCGTTCTGGCGATAATAGAATGGACGACAGAAGAATAACCTTTAAAAGGCGCTCGGGAAGACGCTTCCCTAAAAAATAAGCAATGTGAGCAAGGTTAAGCTTAAGGGACTATGTATGTCAGTTACACTAAATGTCACCCTTGTGAGTAAGGAATTTCATTATCCTTGGTACAGAAGGATTATCGCAAGGCGAGTAGGGATCATCGATGATGTGACAAGACGCCAAAGATGAAGAGGTAAAACATCTATAGGTAGATCGTCGTAGCACTAAATCTTAGTACTCCCCTAAAGGGGGGAATATAGAGTGATGTGGCATTAAGTCATAATTAAGTGGTTTTAGTAACTATGGAATGGTAAAGGAAGAATGCGATGAAAATGAGAAAGGGCTGAGATTTCACTTATTCAAATCCTACATATATGCTACGATTCCAGAACATTATGCAAACACAATGTCAAGGAGAAGAAGTAAGGGTTCCTGCCTGAGATGTTGTTGATAAATAAGGAGCCAGTGTGAGACGTAAGTTAAGACAAAGGAAATAACCCAAGAAAAATTACGTGGAATATTGATATGAGAATGGGCCAACAAATAATTAGCAGTTGATTTAGGAAGAGCCTAGTTATGGCTAGACAAGAGGATACAGACAAATCAACAGATCGTGCAAGATAAACATAGTAAACCCTAACATGGGGAATTCAGTCTCGCAGATAAGACATTGTAATACTTGAGATATATTCAGATAAGAGTTGAAGAAGTTAAAGGTACTGTATGAGTGTTATGTAAATAAAAGAGAATGTTACTAGGAAGATAGTCAAAATATTAGTTCAGAAGCAACTCTACAAGAACAAGGACTTTGAAATAAGTAACTACATATAATTATAGGCGAGGAAAGACATCAAAATATTCCATCGAGTATACGATGTAATAAGCTCACTGCTTTACAAGAGTCAGAAGGTCCTCCCTAAGTACTACAAGTAAAGACTAGCTAAGGAAATAAGGAAGAAGGCTTCAACCTAAGCACAGTGACCTAAAGAGGAAATGGTCTTATAACAACAGTCTCACAACAACAATGTATGCACTCCATAAGAAAGTGGCAACTATCGTGGCTAATGAACGGGAAGAAAAAAAAAATCAAAAGGTGATATTCAGGATCATATGGGTTGTATAGAAGCCCAATATATGTGGGCACTAAGATAAGCCGAGTATTCATGCAACAAGTGGCAGAACGACTAGGAAAAGTAATTGCTTACATTTAAAGAAAGTTGAGAAGAAACGCAAGGAATTATTCGATTAATGATCCAGAGTTAGTTACGTTATGAACGCACTTAAGGTTTCAGAGTATTATCCATGCAGCATATATGTTGACAATCATACAGCCGTAGAAGACTCTGGTATAAGTTAAAATAAAGAATTGAGTCCACGTCATAGACAAATGATTGAATTGTTAGGAGATTGTATCATGGATATTCCATAGTGCCCATGAAAGGCTAAAGTAATAACTAATACCATGAGCCGCAGATTGAAAGATAGCTTAAGTCTACATAAACGTTGATCAGAAGGAAGAGGAAACTAAAGAGTTACATCAACTAAGTAAATCAGGAGTCTGATTATTGGACCCAGAAAATTATTGAAATCGTGATTGAGAACATTGCAGAATCACTCTTAATAACATAGGTACAAGAGACATAGTACAACAACCATATTTGGTAACGGCTCTACGATACCAGCCTCATAAGAAGTCAGTATGAAGTTGCCACCGAATTGTGTATGCACCAGAGGTTCAAGTGTTATAATAGAGCTTCAAGTTATGGATGTGAATTATACCTATGTGGAAGGGAGGTCATGAAAGATATAGAAGATATGATGTCTCGCTTGATGTTCCAGAATAACACAAGGAAAACTATGGTGCAAGCAAGTTGAAGGAAGGTTGCGAGTAATATAAATAGATATGTGTAGGTCGCAAGCTAAAGTATGGGAAAGCGACAAGGTTTTAGGACGACATGAGTAAGGATAAGAAAGGGCGAGTGAGAAGGTGACGAGAATGGATAAGTCCTCAAGATTAAGCCCATGAAAACAAGAGAGCTGATGGTTTCTCTAAGTTATAGAAAGCTCAGTATAGCCTGAATGAACTCAAAAGAGTCTAAGACTAATAGCATTTAGAAGAGATGGAATGATGCCATGATAGTAGAATAAGGGTGTAATTGTGAGAGATAAAGGATGACATTTGAGCCTTCGATTGAGTAATGATTTGAAAAACAAAATGAGGGGATTTCATGAATGGTACAGGATTAAAATACCCACGTAATGTGAATCACATTGGGATGTTATGAAATACGGTTATGGAAATATAGTATCGCCCCCAGGTGAATCATGAAAATCATTTCTAATGTTCCTTGATGCGACGTGAACCCTAGCGGCAGTGTTACATAAAAAGTTAAGTTATCAGTGGTAGATTATAGATCAATATTGAGGTGAATCAGCAATGGATGGATAAAAGTTATGAAGTATGAGATGAGATTAGGCCATCATTCCTAAGATGAACAGTAATAAGGAAGCATTAAAGGACTTAGACTTATACATATATAATAAGTAGCAAAAGAGTAACCTGGAGTTTGGTAGCAGACCTCAGTAACGATAAATCGAAGTAAGAGTTATGGTATAATATGATCTACCTAGATGCAGTAAAGTCATACGAATGGATAACCGGGTCTATGAAATAAGATATAGCAATATTTGTAAGTTCGACAAAGTACCGAGCGAAGAACTTCAGTATACTAATAGATGCCAGAGGGACATCTTATCAAGCTTTGTATATGTTTACAAAGTGAGGCCTAAAGATTGGCTAAAAGTTGGAGGGAAAAAGAAGAGAAAAGTCGTATATGCGCACTTACAATGTCAAAGTCTTATAGGATGCATGATAGAAGGTAGCAACAGTTACGAGATTGGAAGGATTCCGACCACAAGTCATGGTGTGAGAAAGAGGCCTAAAGAGGGGAATGCCCTGGCCTTTGGATTTATTCACAGAACAGTTGCCTAGATGGCAAGAAGAGTACTAAATCATTCGGAAGACATAGGTTATGGAAATGATAAGTGCATTAGTCAAAATTCGAGGACGAATGTTCCAAAGGGGGGAATGATGTTACATCCCATGTTTTCGTACGTAAAAGTACGCCATAAGTAAATTGAGATAAGCTAAGAAATGAGATGTTATATCCCGCATTTTAGTATGTTAAAGTTTCGTCGTAAGTTAATCGACGTAAGTTCGGAAATGAGATTATTTTGAGATTATAAGCATTATGCTATTTCAAACAAGTGATAAGTAAATTCGTGAAGGTGAGAGGGTAAGCAAATCAAAGAAAATGAATTTCGTCAAAGTTTGACATTTTAAAATAAAATACGGTCCAAGCTACAATACCTCGTATTTATGGACTAGTGCCATACAAGGTACCACATGACCATGATAGTAGGGTGTATAAAGTGTGTTAAAAGTGAGTAGTATTTTAAGTAATTTGAGATAATTGGTTAATTATTAATTTAAGTGAATAAGTATAAGAATTGTCTTGTCCACGTGGGACCATGACAACTAAAGAGATATATGACTAAAATGTATGCTATGTTGGTGTCACACTTTGGGATAAGAAGGCTTACTAAGCATTCAAGTTATAAGTGGGGCCTACCAACCAACACTTTTAAAGAATTTATTTGAAACTCCAAGTCTTTGGATTAAGTTTAAGGAACATTAACGTGGCAGCCTTGCCTTAGAGAAATGGTGACTCTTGAGTTCACATAAAAGGTGGCAAAATTTGAAAAAGTCTATGGCCAAATAACCCTTATCAAGTGGGGCACATACCACTATAATAAGGAACCTTTGAAATTCCTTCATTCATTTTAGGAATGAGATCATACGGATCTGCCATGGCAAACATAAATTGCTTTCAAGATTAACTTGATTTCTACATGAAAATTGTCTTGAGTTTCAAATGGAGAAAGGATTCAAAAGGGGTAAATGATGAGATCTTCAACAATTCATACGAGATTATATCTTAGCAACGTGAGTGCTTTAGCAAAATCCATAAAAGACTTCTCAAATTCAATAAAAGTCATATAAGATTAGGATTAATTCACAAAGAGAGCAACGGGAGTTCTTGGATTTGCAAAGGAAGAATTCACCTTGTATCAAATTCACAAGTAACGATCTTCAGCAAAGGAATTCATATGAAGTATTACCATGCAATAGCAACGGGATTTTCAATTCTAAGGGAGCCCGGTATAATCTTTCTCAAGGACATCATACGAATTTTTTCCTACTTCGATTCGTCGTTACGTGTTTTCGCAAAAGACGTGTGTTAGAGGGATTGTCAAGAGAATCGGCTCAGGTATGTTAAGTCTATCCCTTCTTTCCTTTTGTCATGATCCATATGATACAAACGAAATGAGCAAATACACCACTTTCATAAATGACTTTATTCATAGAAGTACTAGAAGTGCCTACGTTCTTGATTCCCCGTGTGTCCTATTATTCTATGATATGTTCATGGGTCTCAGAAAATACGTGAGTTGATAAAATTTATTTCATGATATTAATCAGAAGCATAATTGTCTTATGACGTTCCGAGAGATTTTATTGACGTATTTCTCATGCATTGCATTTATTTATACATATACATTTACCCATGACCAGATGGCATTATATACGTGTATATATATATATATGGGATATGGGAAAAGTTTACGGCGTTATATACGCACCACCACCTGATCAGCTGGTATACATTGATGATTTTCCCATAGTGGCCGAGATGATATGATGGGATGCCCTCAGAGGCTTGATGATTTTATGAACGCATATACCTATGAATGACATTATAAATATGAAATGATTCACAGAGCTATTAAGACTTACATGTTGAGTCTTTTACTCCATATTTCTCTAAGTCTTTTATTTACGGATTTTCACTCCTTGTATACTCGGTACAGTATTTGTACTGACATTCCTTTTTGCTCGGGGATGCTGCGTTTCATGCCCGTAGGTCCCGATAGACAGGTTGAGAGTCCTACAAGTAGGCTATTAGCTAAGCGGAAGGTGTTGTTGCGCCCCATTTGCTCCGGAGTTGCTTATTTGGTCAGTATGATTTGGACATGTATTGATTAGTATGGCGGGGCCCTATCCCGACCTTTATGGTATTCATATACTCTTAGAGGCTTACAAACAAATGTCATATATACGGATACTTGTATGGCCTTGTCTGCCTATGTTTTAAGTATATAAAGGATCACGTTGGCCTTATAGGCCCGTATGTCACAGGAATGAGTTTCTATATCAGGTTGAGTCGTTCTATGTCGGGTATTCCCTCATGTTTACTCTGGTTATCTCATGACGCCCCTTCTGGCCCACTTACCCATGATGATGTACTAAGAAATATATGTTTCGTTGGTACTCGATTGAGTAAGGTACCGGGTGCTCGTCACGGCCCATCGATTTGGGTCGTGTGACAGATAGATATCGTCGGACCGCCGCCACCAGCTCCAGAAAAGTTAAGGTTTATTTTAATTTTGACTGATTATTTTTCTAAATGGGTGGAAACAGGTTATTATTAGAAGATTGGAGAACGCAAAGTGGTCGATTTCCAGTGGAAAAATATAATTTGCAGGTTTGGAATACCAAAAGAGATAGCATGTGACGATGGGCCACAGTTTATCGGTGCAAAAGATACAAAGTTCCTTGAAGACTTGAAAATAAAGAGAATCACATCTTCGCCTTATCATCCGAGCGCAAACGGTCAAGCGGAATCGACAAACAAAGTGATCATTCAAAACATCAAGAAAAGGTTGGAAGTAGTAAAAGACAAATGGCCCAAAGAGTTTCCCGGAGTTCTATGGTCCTACCGAACAACGGCCAAATCTAGTACAGGAGAAACTCATTTTTCCTCGTATACGGTGTTGAAGGCCTGATCCCGGTTAAAGTGGGCGAACCCACATTGAGATATTCTCAGACAAATGAAGAATCAAACAACGAAGCAATGCTAATCAACTTGGAATTGCTCGAGGGACGCAGGGACTTGGCGCATGTGAGAGTAGCAGCTCAAAAGCAGAGGATGGAACGCTATTACTATCAAAGAGCCAACTTCCGTTTTTTCAAAGTAGGAGATTTGGTTCTAAGGAAAGTAACACAAAATACACGGGAGCTCAACGCGGGAAAGCTAGGTCCAACGTGGGAAGGTCCCTACCAGATTTCAGCTATCACTAGGAAAGGTTCATACGAGTTGGAGAACCAGAATGGGGACAAATTGCCCAGCAACTGGAACGTGGCACACCTCAAAAGATATTATTGCTGATGAACGACACTCAAAAAGATAGTATCTCTTTTTCCCTTTGTTCAGTTTTTGTCCCAATTTGGTTTTTCTGGCAAGGTTTTTAACGAGGCAGCGACAGAAAGCATACTACAAAGACAACAACAATAAGACCTTTGATAGCAAGGCAAACGAACAAGCTTCCACTCGGGAACGATTAGGTAATCTTTGGTTCGATAGCAAATTCCCACCGGGAAGTTAACTTTGCTACCGAACAGAGGTTACCTGAATGTTCACGGGCACAAACCGCTAGAGGACTGTTAGGTATTCTTTTTCTCGATAGCATGGATTCCTAAGGGGAAACAAGATATGTTGTCGAGTGAAGGATTACCTAGCAATTCATTGGTAGGACACTCAAAGATACAAGATTTCCAGTGTTCCAATTCGCATTCTTCGCATTCGAACACAGGGGGGAATGATATGAGGATACGACAAGAATGACTGCCACGTCAACCGGGAACGAAAATCCGAAAACAAAATGCATCATCGGGATCGGAGACTGCGCAGCCAGTCCCGTAGAAATAAGTTGTACAAGATAGCCACAAGTAATGGCAATTTCTTTTATGTATAGCAAAATGCTTATGTAATTTCTGAAAATAGAAGGAATAAAATGAAGTCCTTTTGCTTTTATCATGTTTCTTGTCTGAACTATGAGCTAACTTTGTCATTTGAAAGTTAAACAAGTAACTCAAATGTTAGTGCCGTAATGAACAGGAGACGTCCTCTTCAAGAGCACCGTAAATATAAGAGGGCCCTCTCTTATAAAAACCTCCACGTTAACGGGTTAGTTCCGGAAGAATCAATGCCCGGAATCCAAAATGCCATCGGGAAAAAATATACCTGAAGTCGCATATGAAAAGGACGCAAAAAGCAAACTTGCGCAAATATTCATAGAAATCCTCATGTAAAAGGGAAACTTGTGCAAATATTCATAAAACCCCTCACGTAAAAGGGATAATACTCGGAACCAAAATGCTTCGAAGAAAGGGCATCCGAGACTACACATAAAAAGCGCTAATTAAACAACATGCGCAGAATACTTTAGCAAATACAAAAGATAAAGGCTTGCATGGATATTCAAACGAAAGTAAGACTCAAACGACACTTGAACAAAAAGAAGAAAATGTGTCTTCATTTACAAGAACGGGCCAAAACGTTACAAGTACAAAATGAGAAAAGAAAGAAAAAGTTAAACTGCAGCGCCTCCGGAACCGGGAGAAAGAGAAGTATCTGCATTACCGGGAAGAATAGGTAATTTCGCCGATGGCTCAATGCTTTCCCCAGTTTGTCTTCGGCCTAATCGCCTTCCGATCCTTCTTCAGATTCCGAAAACTCGAAACCGGAATCAGAAGAACCTAGAGCATCAGACTGCACCGGGAGTCTATTTTTTGCAGCCAACTCAAGCTCTCGGACCTTAGCAATTTTGGCATCAACGTCAATGATACCAGCTTTGGCCTCTTCCAAGATTTTCCTCTTCATGCTATACATGGAATAAATTTTTTCAATAATAAGAGAAGTCGTTCGGCGCTTAAGTTCTTCTTTTAGTTGAGTAACCTCGAGCTCATGGATAGTGGAACTAAAGAGCATATTATGCTCGATAGTTTTCATGTACTTCTCTTCTAGCTAGGCATGTTTCGCCTCTACAACAGCAAGTTCTTCACTTTTGGAGTTCAAGGCTACCTCTAAGTTAATCACTCTTTTAGCGGAGGCAGCCTCACGGTCGGCTGCATCAAGAATGCCGTTCTGGACTTCTGCCCATTTAGCCTTAGCCTCATCAAAATTAAGTCTCAGCGGCCCAATTTATTTGCTAAGGGTTACCACTTCTTTCTAGCTTTGCTGCAAACGATCGTCCAAAACAGCGGCCTCAATAGCCCTGGTTTCCAGTTCATAGAGGCGAAGAATAGTCTGGTCTCGTTCTGCCAAAAGCTGATCCCGTTCAAAAGTAAGTTCTTCCTTCTCACGAATCAACCTTTGAAGGCCCTCAGAGGCAAGAAAGTTGGCCTATAAAATAAGAAGAGGTAAAACTTAGAATACATTTGTTCAGAAGTAGAAGAAAAAACAGAGGAAGGAAGGAACATACTGCCGCGGCATTATGCATAGCATTGTTCAACGAACACTCGCCCGAGAGTGTCTGAATCTTTTCCCAGTCTTTTTCTGAAGCCAAAGGCTTCATGTAATTAGCAAGATCCACCGGTCGTGATAGCAGGTTGCACCCGGTAGAGACCAAAAGAATAATGTTCATCCTCCTTTGTGGATCTTCAGAAGGGGCGGCATAATTTTGCCCCAAATTCCCATGAATTGGGGACTGTGGAAGAGCAACACCTTCTTTCATGGTCAGGTGCGGCCGATGGAGATGGTGTAGCAACCGCTGGTGGAAGAGTAGATGAAGATGGAAATGATATAGCAGTTACTGGTGTTGGTAAAGGTGGAGCTGAAGCTGATGGAGTTGAAAGAGTGAGAAACAGCTATATCAAATGCAGCGCTAGTTGTTTGATGCTCGCCAACCAAAGACAGCAAGGACCCGATACTCAGCCCTGCAGCATCGGTTGCAACAATTGGGGCCCGAAAATGGGAGTTGGCATATTTTACCAAATCATATTCTCCCCAAAGTGTCGAGACATCGTCTTCAGTTGGTGTAACTATCTCAACAGGTCGAGCATCCTGGTGAGATGATGAGGATCGTCGCCTTATGTGTAAAGAAGCTCCCTCATCAATAGCTTCTTCACCATCATCAATCATCACGGTGTCTACGACCGGTCCAGAAGGAGGACCAGTCATCATCACCACCGGAGACGATTTAGGGGCATCAATCTTTGCCCTTTTATTCTTTTCCCTGGTCGCGGAGGAGCGTCTTTTCTTTGTTTGTTTATCCTCCGATCGGGGACTCCGTAAAGAAGTATTTGCACTTGACACAAGACCGGAAATACATGTTCGAGTAAGTGTTTCCTGAAGCAACCTCGCTACATCAACAGGATCAGCCAGAACGTCCTCATCAGGGACAGCAACAGAGCCCGCAGGTAGACCTACTTCCATGAACGAGTCAGAAGGTTTCAACCAAATTTTTCATATATAAAAATGGAAGCAAGGCAAATTAAAATTACCATGATATTTGTCCTTACCACCCGTATTTAAGGGCCAGTTCTTTCCGCGAACGATTTTCGGGCGTTGTGACGTCCAAGATCTTCTGAACCCACCAGTCCAAACTTTCTACCACCGGTGGGATCCATCGAGTTGCTGAAACATGAGAAGGGTGAAGAGATGATGCGGCCATATAAGAATATCTAGTAAAAGGAATATTACACAAAGAACTTATGAGTGCAATTCCAAGCAGCCGGGAAAAATGAAGCAGTTGTCAGAATCGTGTCGTTGGTGGCACCTGCAACGAACCGTTCCATCCACCCACGGTCATTGTCATTATCTATGCTAGACAACAAAGCATGGTGGCCGCGCTTGAAAAGGTTTATCATTCCCCCAAGGAAGAATTTAGGGGAATAAAGATTCATTATGAGATAAGGTTAGCTCCTCTCTTATTTCTTGGCACAAACGTCGGAGGCAGGCGATCGGTCTCTACACTGAAGGACTTACCTGTGCCAAACATACCTGCTAGAGAAGGCAAAATTCTACAATCACCGAATCAAGCTCTCCGCTCAAAGAATACTCACCCAAAGTAAAGGGATACATGAAAAAGTATGTAAAACATTCCTTGGGAAGGGTCACTCGCTTCGATAGATCAGGAGCAATGATTTCCAACTCATTGCAACGGCAGTCCTCATTCACAGCAGGAATACTGGAAGGATGAATGGAAGAAGGGTACCTACTAACAACCCATGTACGAGGGTTAGCAATAGGAAATTTCTCTTCAAAATCCTTCGAAATACTAAGTCTTCTTGGGATGATGGAACCCGCTGTTTGAGGAACGAAATCCTCAGTTTTGTTCTTATTCTTTGAAGAACCAGCACGTTTAGAGGAAGAAGCCATTGAAAAAAGGAGACGGAAAAGGTTTTGTGTTTGAAGAAAATTAGAAAAGGGATTGAAAACAAGGAGGCAAATTAGAAGCTCAAGCAATTGTGAAACGCAAAAGAGAGACGTGCGTCTAATCAACTGTTAGAGACATTCAAAGGGAGTTATAGTAATTCCCACCAAAAAGGTGTTTATACCAACTTCCAGGTAACATAAAATTATGTCACCGGAAAGTAGGGGGACTATCTGTATAGGGTAAAATATGATATGATACGTGGCTGACTAAAAGGAAGACACGTGGAATTCGAGATGGGATGGCTGAGGACCGAGTGCAGCCACTCTGCTTGTCACCGGAAAGGGTAACGTTCATGAAGGTGTATTAAATGCTCTGCGCCCGGTGGCATTTACTAAGGAATATTCTGCAGCATTAAGAACGACGGTCTGTTACAGAGAATTTGGCATTTATATTTAGCGTTACATCTTCATCAATGACCCTCATAATTGGCATTAAAGAAAGGCACGATCCTAGGACCTCTTTCCCTAGGCATGGCTATAAATAGTGAGCTCAGTTACCATTGTAAAGGACACGAATTTTCTCGCAAGAACATATACTATATTCTATACAAAACTTTACACAATTTCACTTTTTCGCCTTTTGATCTCATCATTGCTGTGTTCGGAAACCGTGTTCATGGAATCACCGTCTTTGCTATTTCATCTGCATTCTAAGGCTAAGTATTGTGTATTTCTTCAATTATTGTATTATTTTAGGATTAAATTAGTTCACTTATCTAAAAATCACGTATAAATTCAACTGTATCGTTTTACGGGTAAACAGAATGGGTTGATAAATTGTGATAAATATCAGTTGGAATAACCATTCCAGGTTATATACGAAGCAAATAAAGATTCTACTATTATATGATATTATACGAATACCTAGAAAATATTTTTGAATGGTGCGTAGAAATAGAATATCGTAACATTAGAAAGTATTGGTGATTTTCATATTTTCCCACTAATAAGTTGAATTGGGGTTGAGTCTTTAAAATGAAACTAGACAAAGTTGAAGAAGAAAAATGAGTTACAAGGACCTCTGGTGCCAAGTATGCATTGCGAGAGGACTACACTAATGGGCAGTACAATCTTATCTATTGCAGGAAGATCGTGCAAGAGTGACCGGGAAGGCCACCGGGCCTCGAGTGATCTCAAGTCGTGCGAAGTTGGGGCTTTGCCCATATAAAAAAATGACGAGTCATTACCATCGGGTCCCAACGCGAGACCAATGCATGAAAGGGACCTAGGAGAGACTTTAGTCCTCGAAATAACCTCATGGCACGGCGAAATTGAAAGATAGTTAGATTTACAGGTGATAATTAAAAAATAGTCACAATTTTAAAAGTAATTAAAATTTAGTCATTTTTCATGTAAAGATAAATCTGAACGAAAATACTGTTCAAAATCCGGAAAATATTCCAGCATAATATTCTGGAGTTCCGGTATAATATACTGGACTTCCAGCATAATATACTGGACTTCCAGCATAATATATTGGTCCAACATAATATGCTAGAAGTGCATACACAGGTGCTCCAATCTCTAGTATATTATGCTGGAACTTTCCGTGTGTTGGAGTTCCAGTATAATATGCTGGAAGTTCATACACAGGTGCACCAATCTCCAGTATATTATGCTGGAACTTTCAGTGTTGCAGCAAAATAGTGGCTATTATTCAATGACTTTGCAAACGCTGACTATTTTTCAATTATCAGTCCGAAAACTGACTTAGCCCGTGCTATTTTCACCGTGCCATGGGGTAGCATGGAATGACCAGGCCAAGGAAGTGAACGATAGCCTTGGGCTGTAGAACCCTAATGTTGTATATGGACAAGTAGAGAGAACAAGAAATAAAGTTATCACAAAGGTAGGTATTTGATGGGTATTAATGGCAGTTGATGAAAATGATGAGTTTGATATAAATGTGATTGTTAGATAATCATAAATGATTACTAATAGCATTTATGCGTAAATGAATATGTTAGAATGGAATGGATAAGCCAAGGCTTCATCCTAGGTATTGGATGTTAAATATTGACTAATGAATTAATTCAGTTAGGGTCAGTTTGAAAAGTCATCAGGTAATTGGAGTTGGTGTAATTACTAGGGTAATAATTACACAACCTAGTAATTACATAGTTGTGTAATTACGACAACCTGTTTGTTTGTCATGTAATTACAGTGTAATTATAAATTTTCTGTTTGGTTACACAAATATAATTACACAGTTAGATTAAATTTTAAATGAATTAATTATCAAAAGTTAAAAGTTAATATAATAAATATATGCCTATAAATTTTTATAGGTATAAATGATATTATATTTGGTATTTAGGATGTATATTTTTTCGTGAATATACATTAATTAGTAATCATATATTTATAACTAATATTGTAAAAATAATTTTTATATATTTTTTAAATTAATAATATTTAGTATAGATACTTACAAAAACTAAAAACATACATTTTGTAAGAACATCATGGAATTCAAGTTTGATAAAATAAAATAATATTTATAAATATAATGTCATAACATTATTCAAATGTTTGACAAAACTAATCTATCACTTCTAACTAAAAGATGAACAACAAATGCAATGTGAGCCAATACTACTAGAACAAGTAAATTGGAACCATGAATATAACACAATTTTAAAATCCAAAAAAAAAAATGTTTAACGTATGTCAAATTCCAACATAATAATAGTAAGTTCCACTGCAACTTAAGATTAGGAAACATAATAAGTTTATAACCACATTCAACAACTAAATTCTACTTTAATTGTATCACTCATTATATGTCAAGTTTGTTAATGACTCATTATTTCCAACATTAGGATGTGTAGTGTCAAAAAATAGAATAATAAAATAAATAATAAATAAAATATAAGCAATTACATGGAATCACAAGAAGTAAAGATAGCGAAATAAAAGATACATAATGTACAAAGAAAAATATATTTTAAAATTTCAAAACAAATTAAAAAGTAAAAATAAAATTAAAAAATTAAAAAAATAGAAATAAAAAGTTATAAAGAAAACAAATTAAAATAAAAATAAAAAGGAAAGAAACTAAAAGGCAACCTTGTAATTACACAGTGTAATTACCATCAATTCTCACCTCCCCTGAGAATTGAAGAGTTCGCACATGATGTTCAGATCTATAGGCGGATCCAGGATTTGATGGTTACGGGTGCCACTGTCTTTAATGTAAACTTACCTCTAGTCAAGGAGGTCGAATTAAGGTGTACATTTGGCTAGTTTGCTCAGTTTTGAATTAACTTGGTTCGGTTCGGTTCGTTCCATTTTTCAATTAATTCGGTTCACTTCATAAGATTTTTGGTGCATAAATACACACGTGATAACCAAACTAAAAATGTTTGGTCCTTGAAGGAAAAAATAACATTAACTAGATTAAAAGAAAAATGATTAAAACATATTGAAATATCAAAATTCGAAATTTAGAAAAGGAAAATAGAAATAAATATACTTTTTGTGACGACCCGGCCGGTCGTTTCGAGAGTTATAGCCCCGTTTTCTCAATTTTTACTTCTTTTTTGTGTTATTCAACTATATTATGTTATATCGGGTTAGTTGGTTCGGGGCCGGAGTAGTTTCAGAGTGAATTGAGACACTTAGTCTCTTAAGTAGAAATTTAAGTTGGAAAAGTCAACCGAATGTTGACCTATATGTAAACGATCTCAGATTTGAATTCTGATGGTTCCGTTAGCTCTGTTAGGTGATTTTGGACTTAGGAGTACGTCCAGAATGTGATTTGGAGGTCCGTGGTAGAATTAGGTTTGAATTGGCGAAATTAAAAATTTGGCGATTTCGGTCAGCAGTGGAAAATTTGATATCGAGGTCAGAATGGAATTCCGGAAGTTGGGGTAGGTTCTTAGTGTCATTTGTGACGTGTGTGCAAAATTTGAGGTCATTTGGACGTGGGTTGGTTGGTTTCAGCATCGGTTGCCGAATTTGGAAATTTAGGAGTTCTTAGGCTTGAATCCGAAGGTAATTTGGTATTTGGATGTTGTTTTGAGTGATTCGAAAGTTCGACTAAGTTTGCAGGTTGTTATATGACTTGTTGGTATTTTTGGTTGAGGTCTCGAGGGCCTCGGGGTGATTCCGGGTGGTTAACGGATTGTCGAAGTTGGAAAATGCAGTTGAACCTGCTGCTGCTGCTATTTTCGCACCTGCGGAAGAAAGAGTCGCAGGTGTGAGGCCGCTGGTGCGCGTGGGGAGTTCGGAGGTGCGGGCAATGCTGGGCTAGGTAGGATGAACAGGTGCGAGTTGGAGGTTGCATCTGCGAGCCCGCAGGTGTGAAACCTGGGGCACAGATGCGGAAAGGGGGATGCTGGGCAGGCTTCGCAGATGCGGCGCGCCACGTGCAGGTGCGACGAGTTTGTCGCAGATGCGGAGACTGGGAGGATATGTGAGTTGCGCAGGTGCGGCTCCTTGGACATCAGGTGCGGTCGCGCGGGTGCGAGTAAATGGCCGCAGGTGCGAGAAGCTTGGGCAGAGGGTACTTATTGCACACTTCGCGCATTTTGGTGCATTCTTCACCGTTTCTATTCGGTTTTGGAGCTTTGGGGAGAGATTTGAAGAGGGAATCAAGGGAGTTTTCATTGAGGTAAGTTACTTAATCCGTAATACTCGTATATATGGTGATTGTTCGTTGTTTAATCATGTAATTAGTGAAAAATGAAGGGTTAGGGCTTGGGATTTTTGGAAAAGTAATTTAAGGATTTGAAGGACCAAATGATGTAGGATTTTGATGAATTTGGTATGGTTAGACTCGTGAGTGAATGAGCTTTCTAGTTTTGTGAAATTTGTTGGATTTCGAGACGTGGGCCTGGGGACCGGGTTTGAGCCAATTTCAGGTTTTGGTATAATTTTATAATTTTCTTGCGGAATTCATTCCATTAGCGCGTATTGATGGTATTGTACTGATTGTGAATAGATTCGGAGCATTTGGAGGCCGATTCCAGAAGCAAGAGTATTGCGAGGTAGAGATTTGACCAGTTTGAGGTAAGTAACGATTGTAAATCTAGTCCTGAGGGTACGAAACCCCAGATTTTGTATCATTCTACTATTTTTAGTGACGCACATGCTAGGTGACGGGCATGTGGGCGTGAACTATTGGGGATTATGACTTAGTCCGTCCTGTAGCAACTGTAAAGTTGCATACTTTGTTAAAACTATATGATACTTATATGTTTTAGAAAGAGTTTCGGTAAATTAGTCTGAATGTCATGTTTGAGCCTTGTGCCAATGCTGTTTGGACCCTTAGGGGCCTTTTCTTACTATTCTCTCATTGTTTTCGATTGAAAATCTATACTCAGTTATGGTTATACTTGTTTACTGATAACTCAGTTTTATGACTCTATTTTGATGCATATAAATATTGTTTTGGGCCGAATGCCCTATTTTTACTGAAATGCCCGAGTGGCTTGAGAGGTTTATGACTGAGTGAGGTCGAGAGCCTGATTTGTGAGGATATTTACGGGATCGGGCTGCATGCCGCAACATGTTGCATATTTATGGGATCGGAATGCACGCCGCAGTATGTTTGATATAGGCCGAGAGCCCGAGTGATTTATGCCATGATTTGGCTTGATATAGCGCTTGGGCTAAAGGAGCCCCTCCGGAGTCTGTACACACCCCCAGTGCGCGCAGGTACCTACTGAGTGCGAGTGCCGAGTGCTGAGTGCTGAGTGACTGGGAGGCAAGAGTGATTGTGAGGTATGCCCGAGTGGCAAGAGTGATTGTGAGGTATGCCCGAGTGGCACGAGTGACTATGAGGTTTGCCCGAGGGGCTATATATGAGTGATGTTTTACCCGAGGGGTTATTTATGATTTCATCATTTTGCTCACCTTTGCATTTTTCCTCTATTTGAAAACTGTTGAAAAATATCTTTAAATGATTTTTACTGGAACTGGGTTTAAACGAGATGTTTTGATTCAAATCCTGATTTTAAAAGCATGCGGTATTTTACTGAGATTTCCTGATATGAATGTTATATGCTTTATTTCTCGTCACTATTACTCAGTCTTTATTTATTGTTGTTACTTACTGAGTTGGCGTACTCACGTTACTTCCTGCACCTTGTGTGCAGATTCAGGTGTAGCTGGACACGGTAGAGGTTATTGATTGTTCTGGTTGCAGATTTTCTTGGAGATACCAAGGTAGCTGTTTGGCTATCGCAACCCCTGCTCTTCTCCCTCTAATCTTCCTATAAGTTGTATTTAGCTATTTTTCAGGCTGAGTTAGCCTTGATATTGTTAGATAGATTGTAGTAGATGCTCATGATTAGTGACACCCCGATGTCAGGCTTTTCCTTCTGCACTTTTATTTTGATTGGAACTCCATTAAGAAGGTTTTTATGTTAAATAACATTGAAATTATCTTTGAAATGAAAATATCGGTTTGTTTTGGAAATGAGTCGGCTTGCCTAGTTCCACGATAGGCTCCATCACGACAGGGGTTAGTTTGGGTCATGACAGATTGGTATCAGAGCCTAGGTTACATAGGTCTCACGAGTCTTGAGCGGGTTTAGTAAAGTCTTGAGGATCGGTACGGAGATGCATGTACTTATCTTCGGGAGGCTGCAGAACCATTAGGAAACTCCACATTCTTGAATTCTTGTCGTGCAAATCCGTTGATTCTAGTGACTAAACATCTGTTGTTTTATTCTTTCACAGATGGTGAGGACTCGTGCTACCGGTCAGGAGGGCCAGCCACCAGTACCACCAGCCAGGGCCGCGAGGGGCCGAGTCCGCGATAGAGGCCGTGGTAGGGGCAGAGGTGCAGCCTGTACAGCAGCTGGGGCAGTACCTGCAGATCCGCCGGTTGTCCCAGATCAGGACCAGGTTCTATTTGTCGATGCACCAGCTCAGGCACCACATGTGCCTATTGTGATTCCAGGCCTTCAGGGGGCCCTAGCTCAGATTCTAACAGCGTGTACCGGCCTTGCTCAGGCGGTCTCTATCTCGACGGCCGCAGCCACTTCTCAGGCCAGGGGAGGCACTCAGACTCCCGTCGCTCGCACACCCGAGCAGGTTAGTCAGGGACTTCAGACACCGGAGGCACAACCAACCCAGCTGGTTGCAGTTGCTCTGGATTATGTGGTTCCTGCTATGCCTGAGGATGATCAGCGTAGGTTGGAGAGGTTTGGGAGACTCGAGCCACCACCTTTCAGTGGCACAGAGAGAGTGGATGCTCAGGACTTTTTGGACAGGTGTCAGAAGATACTCCGTACTGCTGGTGTTTTGGAGACTTGTGGGGTCTCATTCACTACCTTTCAGTTTTTTGGGGCTGCACTCAGATGGTGGGAGACTTACGAGAGGCGTAGGCCTGTTGGCGCAGCACCCCTTACTTGGCAGCAGTTCTCCGTGGTCTTTTTGGAGAAGTTCGTGCCTCGATCCCGTAGAGAGGAGCTGCGCGAACAGTTTGAGCGGCCTCATTAGGGTGATATGTCTGTGACGCAGTATGAGATACGGTTCTCCAAGTTGGCCCGTCATGCGATCTGGTTGGTTCCCACGGACAGGGAGAGGATCATGAGGTTTATTGATGATCTCACTTATCAGCTACAGTTGCTCATGACCAGAGAGAGGGTTTCGGGTGCTACTTTTGATGAGGTTATCGACATTGCTTAGTAGATTGAGATGGTTCGCGGTCAGGAGAGGGTTGAGAGAGAGGCCAAGAGGCCTTGTGGCCAGGGTGGATTCAGCGGTGCTCCTTTTGGGGGTCAGTTCCAGCACGGTAGAGGTCGTCATTTCAGATATGCTCAGTCAGCTCGGCCATTTCATCGGGGTGCATCATCTGGCCATGGTTCTCACAGTTCTCATCAAGGCCACTCATCACTTAGTGCCTTTCTAGCTCAGAGTTCGTCCCGTGCTCCACATGTTCAGGGCTCTTCCGTGCCAGGTTCTTCTACCAGTCATCCCGGTGCTAGGGGTTCCCTTCAGTTTCCGCCACCAGCGCCAGGGAGTTGTTTTAAGTGTAGGGAGCTTGGGCATATGTGGAGGAATTGTCCTCGTCTTCATGGAGGTCTATCACAGCAGAGGAGTCAGCCTCCGACTTCAGCACCAGTTACCTCACCACCCGCCCAGTCAGCTCGGGGTCGCCCTAGAGGGGGAGGCAGATCAAGGGGTGGCCAGGCCCATTTCTATGCCCTCCCTGCCAGACCGGATGCTATTGTTTTAGATGCTGTGATTGCAGGTATTGTCTCAGTTTGTCACTGAGATGCCCCAGTATTATTTGACCCTGGTTCCATGTATTCATATGTTTCCTCGTATTTCGCCCATTTTCTGGATATGCCCCGTGAGTCTTTAGTTTCATCTGTACATGTATCTACTCCCGTGGGCTATACTATTATTATGGACCGCGTATATCAGTCATGTGTGGTGACTATTGTGGCTTTGGAGACCTAAGTGGACCTTTTGCTGCTCAGTATGGTCGACTTTGATGTGATATTGGGTATGGATTGGTTATCTCCATGTCATGTTGTTCTAGATTGTCACGCTAAGATGGTGACGTTGGCTATGCCGGGAATTCCGAGGGTTTAGTGGAGCGGTTTTGTAGATTATGTACCAGGTAGGGTGATTTCATATTTGAAGGCTCGGCACATGGTTGAGAAGGGTTGCCTATCTAACTTGGATTTTGTGAGGGATGTTAGTGCAGAGACTCCTGTCATTAATTCTGTTCTGGTGGTACGTGATTTTTTGGATGTGTTTCCTGCAGACCTGCCGGGCATGCCGCCTGACAGGGATATTGACTTTGGTATTGATTTGGTGCCGAGCACTCGGCCCATTTCTATTCCACCATATCGTATGGCACCGGCGGAGTTGAAGGAATTGAAAGAACAGCTTCAGGAACTATTTGATAAGGGGTTTATTCGGCCTAGTGTGTCACCTTGGGGTGCACCGGTTCTATTTATGAAGAAGAAGGATGGTTTCATGAGAATGTGTATTAATTACAGGCAGTTGAACAAGGTCATAGTCAAGAACAAGTATCCTTTGCCTCGTATTGATGATTTATTCGACCAGCTTCAGGGAGCGAGGGTGTTCTCCAAGATTGATTTGAGGTCCGGTTATCACCAGCTGAAGATTCGGGATTTAGATATTCTTAAGACAGCTTTCAGGACCCGATATGGCCATTATGAGTTCTTGGTAATGTTTTTTGGGCTGACCAATGCCCCGGCAGCGTTCATGTATTTAATGAATAGTGTATTCCAGCCCTATTTGGACTCATTCGTTGTTGTATTCATTGATGACATCCTGGTGTACTCTCGTAGCCAGGAGGAGCACGCTCAGCATTTGAAGATTGTATTACATAGATTGAGGGAGGAGAAGCTTTAAGCAAAGTTCTCCAAATGTGAGTTTTGGCTCAGTTCAGTAGCATTCTTGGGACACGAGGTGTCCAGTGAGGGTATTCAGGTGGATCCGAAGAATATATAGGTGGTGCAGAGTTGGCCCAGACCGTCCTCAGCCACAGAGATTAGGAGCTTTCTTGGTTTGTCGGGTTACTACCGTCGCTTTGTGGATGGATTTTCATCTATTGCATCGCCCTTAACCAAATTGACCCAAAAGGGTGCTCCATTCAGGTGGTCGGATGAGTGTGAGGAGAGCTTTTAGAAGCTCAAGACTGCTTTGACCACAGCTCCAGTGTTAGTTCTGCCATCAGCTTCAGGTTCTTACATCGTGTATTGTGATGCCTCGAGAATAGGCATTGGTTGTGTTTTGAAGCAGGAGGGTAAGGTGATCGCCTATGCCTCGCGCCAGTTGAAGACCCATGAGAAGAACTACCCTGTCCATGATCTTGAGTTAGCAGCCATTGTTCACGCCTTGAAGATTTGGCGTCATTATTTGTATGGGGTTCATTATGAGATCTATACTGATCACCAGAGTCTGCAGTATCTGTTAAAGTAGAATGATCTTAATTTGTGTTAGCGGAGATGGTTGGAGCTTCTTAAGAATTATGATATCACTATTTTGTACCATACGGGGAAGGCCAATGTGGTGGCCGATGCTTTGAGTCGCCGGGAAGAGAGTTTGGGGATTTTAGCATATCTTCCAGCAGCAGAGAAACCTTTGGCATTGGATGTTCAGGCCTTAGCGGGCCAGCTTGTCAGATTGGATATTTCGGAGCCTAGTCGGGTATTGGCTTGTGTGGTCTCCAGGTCTTCTCTTTATGACCGTATCAGGGAGCGTCAATATGATGACCCTCACTTGCTCGTTCTTTAGGACAGGGTTCGGAGAGGTAATGCTAGGGATGTGACTATTGGTGATGACGGCGTGTTGAGAATGCAGGGCCGGATATGTGTGCCTAATGTAGATGGGCTTCGAGAGTTGATTCTTGAGGAGGCCCACAACTCGCGGTATTCCATTCGTCCCGGTGCCGCGAAGATGTACCAGGATTTGAGGCAGCACTATTGGTGGAGGCGGATGAAGAAGGATATAGTTGGGTTTGTGGCTCAGTGTCTCAACTGTCAGCAGGTTAAGTATGAGCATCAGAGACCGGGTGGCTTGCTTCAGAGATTAGAGATCTTGAGTGGAAGTGGGAGTGGATCACTATGGACTTTGTAGTTGGGCTCCCACGGACCTCGAGGAAGTTCGATGCTATTTGGGTTATTGTGGATCGGTTGACCAAGTCTGCACACTTCATTCCAGTTGGTACTACTTACTCTTCAGAGCGGTTGGCTGAGATTTACATCCGAGAGATCGTTCGCCTGTATGGTGTCCCAGTTTCCATCATTTCAGATAGGGGTACTCAGTTCACATCGCAGTTTTTAAGGGTCGTGCAGCGAGAGTTGGGTACTCAGGTTGAGTTGAGCACAACTTTTCACCCTCATACGGGTGGGCAGTCCGAGCGCACTATTCAGATATTGGAGGACATGTTGCGCGCTTGTATCATTGACTTTGGGGGTTCATGGAACCAGTTCCTGCCACTTGCGAAGTTTTCATATAACAACAGTTATCAGTCGAGTATTCAGATGGCTCCGTACGAGGCTTTATATGGGAGGAGGTGTAGATCTCTGATTGGAAGGTTTGAGTCGGGCGAGGCTAGGCTCTTAGGTACAGACTTGGTCCAGGACGCATTAGATAAGGTGAAATTGATTCAGGAGCGGCTTCGCATGACGCAGTCTAGGAAGAAGAGCTACACGGATAGGAAGGTCTGTGATGTGTCTTTTATGGTTGGGGAGAAGATTTTGCTGAAGGTATCACCCGTGAAGGGTGTTATGAGGTTTGGGAAGAGGGGCAAGTTGAGCCCCTGGTTCATTGGGCCTTTTGAGGTGCTTTAGAGGATAGGGTAGGTGGCTTACAAGCTTGCCTTGCCACCCAGCTTGTCGAGTGTGCATCCAGTGTTTCATGTTTCCATGCTCCGGAAGTATATTGGAGATCCGTCCCATGTTTTGGATTTCAGCATGGTTCAGTTGGAGGATGATATGACTTATGATGTGGAGCCGGTGGCTATTTTGGATCGGCAGGTTCGAAGGTTTAGCTCAAAGGATATAGCTTCAGTGAAGGTGCAATGGAGAGGTCATCTTGTGGAGGAGGCCACCTGGGAGACTGAGCGGGAGATGCGGAGCAGATATCCACGCCTATTTGAGACTCCAGGTATGTTTCTAGACCCGTTCGAGGACGAACGGATGTTTAAGAGGGGGAGGATGTGACGACCCGGCCGGTCGTTTCGAGAGTTATAGCCCATTTTTCCAATTTCTACTTCTTTATTGTGTTATTAAGCTATATTATGTTATATCGGATTTGTTGGTTTGGGGCCGGAGTGGTTTCAGAGTGAATTGAGACACTTAGTCTCTTAAGTAGAAACTTAAGTTGGAAAAGTCAACCGGATATTGACCTATGCGTAAACAATCTCGGATTTGAATTCTGATGGTTCCGTTAGCTCTGTTAGGTGATTTTGGACTTAGGAGTGCGTCCGGAATGTGATTTGGAGGTCTGTGGTAGAATTAGGCTTGAATTGGCGAAATTGGAAATTTGGTGATTTCGGTGGGCAGTGGAAAATTTGATATCGGGGTCAGAATGGAATTCCAAAAGTTGGGGTAGGTTCGTAGTGTCATTAGTGACGTGTGTGCAAAATTTGAGGTCATTCGGACATGGGTTTGTTGGTTTCGGCATCGGTTGCCGAATTTGGAAATTTAGGAGTTCTTAGGCTTGAATCCGAAGGTAATTTGGTGTTTGGATGTTGTTTTGAGTGATTCGAAGTTTCGACTAAGTTTGTAGATTGTTATATGACTTATTGGTATTTTTGGTTGAGGTCCCGAGGGCCTCAGGGTGATTTCGGGTGATTAACGGATTGTCGAAGTTGGAAAATGCATCTGAAGATGTTGTTGCTGCTGCTATTATCGCATATGCGGAAGAAAGAGTCGCAGGTGCGATGCCGCTGATGCGCGTAGGGAGTTCGCAGGTGCGGGCAATGCGGTGCTAGGCAGGATGCATAGGTGCGAGTTGGAGGTCGCATCTGTGAGCCCGCAGGTAAGAAACCTGGGTCGCAGATGCGGAAAGGGGGATGTTGGGCAGGCTTCGCAGATGCGGCGCGCCACGCGCAGGTGCGCAAGCGCAGGTGCGACGAGCTTGCCGCAGATGCGAATACTGAGAGGATAAGTGAGTTGCGCAGGTGCGGCTTCTTGGACCGCAGGCGCGGTCGCGCGGGTGCGAGTAAATGGCCGCAGGTGCGAGAAGCCTGGGCAGAGGGTACATATTGCACACTTCACGAATTTTGGTGCATTCTTCACTGTTTCTATTCGGTTTTGGAGCTTTTGGGAGAGATTTGAAGAGGGAATCAAGGGGGTTTTCATTGAGTTAAGTTACTTGAGCCCTAATATTCGTATATATGGTGATTTTCCATTGTTTAATCATGTAATTAGTGAAAAATGAGGGGTTAGGGCTTGGGATTTTTGGAGAAGTAATTTAAGGATTTGAAGGACCAAATGATGTCGGATTTTGATGAATTTGGTATGGTTAGACTCGTGAGTGAATGAGCTTTCTAGTTTTGTAAATTTTGTCAGATTTTGAGATGTGGGCCCGAGGGCGGGTTTGAGCCAATTTCGGGTTTTGGTCTAATTTTGTAGCGTTTTTTGTGGAATTCATTCCATTAGCGCGTATTTATGGTATTGTACTGATTGTGAATAGTTTCGGAGCATTTGGAGGCCGAGTCCAGAGGCATGAGCATTGCGAGGTAGAGATTTGACCGGTTTGAGGTAAGTAACGATTGTAAATCTAGTCCTGAGGGTACGAAACCCCAGATTTTGTATCATTCTACTATTTTTAGTGACGCACATGCAAGGTGACGGGCGTGTGGGCGTGCACTGTTGGGGATTGTGACTTGGTCCGTCCCGTAGCAACTGTAAAGTTGCATACTTTGTTGAAACTATATGATACTTATATGTTTTAGAAAGAGTTTCTGTAAATTGGGCTGAATGCCATGTTTGGGCCTTGTGTCAGTGCTGTTTGGACCCTTAGGGGCCTTTTCTTACTATCCTCTCATTGTTTTCGATTGAAAATCTATACTCAGTCATGGTTATACTTGTTTACTGCATAACTCAGTTTTATGACTCTATTTTGATGCATATAAATGTTGTTTTGGGCCGAATGCCCTGTTTTTACTGAAATGCCCCAGTGGCTTGAGAGGTTTATGACTGAGTGAGGCCGAGGGCCTGATTTGTGAGGATATTTATGGGATCGGGCTGCACGCCGCAGCATGTTGCATATTTATGGGATCGGGCTGCACGCCGCAGCATGTTTGATATAGGCCGAGGGCCTGAGTGATTTATGCCATGATTTGGCTTGATATAGCGCTTGGGCTGAAGGAGCCCCTCCGGAGTCTGTACACACCCCCAGTGAGCGCATGTACCTATTGAGTGCGAGTGTCGAGTGCCAAGTTCTGAGTGACTGAGTGGCTGGGAGGCATGAGTGATTATGAGGTATGCCCGAGTGGCAAGAGTGATTGTGAGGTATGCCCGAGTGGCAAGAGTGATTGTGAGGTATGCCCGAGTGGCACGAGTGACTGTGAGGTTTGCCTGATGGGCTGTATATGAGTGATGTTTTGCCCGAGGGGCTGTTTATGATTTCATCATTTTGCTCACCTTTGCATTTTTCCTCTGTTTGAAAACTGTTGAAAAATATCTTTACATGATTTTTACTGGACTGGGTTTAAACGAGATGTTTTGATCCAAATCCTGATTTTAAAAGCATGCGATATTTTACTCAGATTTCCTGATATGAATGTTATATTCTTTACTGCTCGTCACTACTGCTCAGTCTTTATTTATTGTTGTTACTTACTGAGTTGGCTTACTCACGTTACTCCTTGCACCTTGTGTGCAGATTCAGGTGTAGCTGGACACGGTAGTGGTTATTGATTATTCTGGTTGCAGTTTTTCTTGGAGATAGCAAGGTAGCAGTTTGGCAATCGCAACCCCTGCTCTTCTCCCGATTATCTTCCTCTAAGTTGTATTTAGCTATTTTCCAGGCTGAGTTAGACTTGATATTGTTAGACAGATTGTAGTAGATGCTCATGATTAGTGACACCCCGATGTCGGGATTTTCCTTCCGCACTTTTATTTTGATTGGAACTCCTTTACGAAGGTTTTTATGTTAAATAACATTGAAATTATCTTTGAAATAAAAATATCGGTTTATTTTGGAAGTGAGTCGGCTTGCCTAGTTCATCGATAGCGCCATCACGACAGGGGTTAGTTTGGGTCGTGACACTTTTATAATTTAAATAACTAATAAAAATGGAAATGTATAAAGAGAGAATACAAAAATGAAAATAAGAAATTAAGAGGAAAGAGAAAAAAAAAAGAAAAATCTGTAAAAAGAGGGAACAAGGAAAAGCAAAATAAGTTTTGTTAAAAAATGAGTGAGAGGAGATTCAACCCTAGGTCTCGGGCCTCGCAAGAAGCACTTGGACTATGGCACCTACCATAACCTTGTTAGTCAGGGTGCCACAAAATTATTTTATACCTTTTTTACATGAAATATCAGTGGAATACCAGTACTAATATGAAATTCTATCGGAGTGATCGTGTGGCGTACCACCCCCTTTCCTTTACATAGATCTGCCCTAGCCTCTAATTACACCCAATTACATGCTGACCAAGTAGTTACTCGGCCAAACAAACATGTAAAACTGTGTAATTATACTCAATTACACCCAAATCCAATTCCTAGGTGGCTTTCCAAACAAGCTCTTATTGTGAATAGAACTTGTGAAGTGTAATTTTACGTTGTCAAGTCCTAATATAAGTTAAATTAAAGCCTTTAGTTGGAATATTGGTTCGCTCTGTCGGATCTAGATAGTTGAAAAGTGACAGAGCCACATTGAAGCAAAGGGGCTCATATGATCGAGGGCGAAGCTACGTTAGTCCAAGGGTGGTCAACTATGATGACCCAAAATGTCATCTTTAAATTTAATAATTAATTTTGTGTTCAAAACCTCGAAAAGCACTATTTATCACTCCTCGACTTGCGGGCGTAGTCCGTAAATTTTTCCGGAAAGTTTTTATGTGAAAAATGGATTAAAATATGAAATAGAGCCTTAAAACTCAACTGAGTTGACTTTGGTCAACCTTTTGAGAAAACGGACCTTGATCAGTGTTTTCATAGTTCTGATAGGTCCGTATCGTGATTTGGGACTTGGGCGCAGGCCAGAAATTTAATTTGGAGGTCCCTACCTCAAGTTATGACCATTTAACGGAAACTAGTAATTTAAAGGCTAAAGATTTTCAAGTTTGACCACAGGGTTGACTTTTTGATATCGGGGTCGGAAACGGATTCTGGAAATTGGAATAGCTTTTTTATGTCATTTAAGACTTTTGTGCCAAATTTGAAGTCATTCCTAATTCATTTAATATATTTTGGCACAAGATTTGTAAATTGAAAAGTTTGGAAACTCAAAAGTTTGAATCGAGGTCTGAATTGTAATTTCAGCATCGTTTGACGTGATATGAAACCCCGAGTAAGTCTGTATGATGTTTTAGGACTTGTTGGCATATTTGGTTAAAGTCCCGAGGGCCGAGGGTGGATTTCGGGTGGTTAACGGAATTTAATTTTGGCATTTCAAGAACGTTCGACGTCGTTTCTTCAAAATAAGTGGTATCCCATTAAGCGAATGAGTTCCAAATTCAGTTTTGATGGAAGCATTAGATCCGTATTAAAATTTTGAAACTATAGCAAAAAGAATCGTCGAATTCGGATATCGTATGAGAGAGTTATGCCTATTTCCGTGTCGGGAAAGATTTTTCGTAGCCGACAGCGCCCAGGGTAGCGCAGGGCGCTGGTAATTATTGGTGTTCTGGAAAGTGCGCCATAGGCAGCGCCCCACACTACCTGTGGCGCTCGAAAACGTGAGAGACCCCATAAAATGGGGAGTTTAGCCATTTGACTCATTTTTGAGTTTGGGGAGCTCGGTTTAGGCGATTTTTGGGCAATTTTTACGGGGAAAGATTGGGGTAAGTGTTTCTTATCCTATATTGATTATATTTCATGATTCGATACTCATTTACATCATGAATCCGTGAATTTATGGAAGAAAAATTAGATTTTTATAAAATCTTCCAAAAAGCAAAAATTTAAGATTTGAAGGTCCATTTGACATCAGAATTTGATAAAATTTGTATGGTTGGACTCGTCTCGGAATGAGTGTTCGGATTTCGTAAGTTTTTTCGAGATTTGAGACATGGGCCCCACTGTCAATTTTTAAAGCGAATTTCGGATTTTATCCGGAAAATTAGTAAATTCATATGGAATAATATTGAGTATATCGAATTGTTTGTGAATAGATTTGAATGTTTTGGAGTCAAATTTAAAAGGAAAAGTTGTGGTCGAGTAATTTATTGAAATTGAAAAGTAAGGTAAGTGTCGTGGTTAACTTTGACTTGAGAGAATAGAACCCTTAAACTATTTGTTATGTGAAATGCATGTGAACGACGTATAGGCGAGGTGACGAGTCTCTATACTTGACATTTAGCATATTAAATATTAAACTGTCTATTTTTCTCCCTAATTTCCATAATAAATTGTTATTTGTTATTGTTTATTTCATAATTAAATCATAGTTATTGTATATTTGTTGTCTTATAATTTTATATTAATTGTTACATTTATTGGGGGCAAATTCTTCTATAAGAATTGGTAAATGAATATATTGGAGGATCGGGTTGCATGTCGCAACAAACTTGTTTAAAAGTTTATATTGGAGGATCGGGTTGCACGCCGCAACAGACTTATTAAAAAGTCTATATTGGAGGATCGGGTTGCACGCCGCAACAGACTTGTTTAAAAGTTTATATTGGAGGATCGGGTTGCACGCCGCAAACAGACTTATTAAAAAGTCCATATTGGAGGATCGGGGTGCACGCCGCAACAGACTTGTTTAAAAAGTCTATATTAGAGGATCGGGTTGCACGCCGCAACAGACTTATTAAAAAATCCATATTGGAGGATCGGGTTACACGCTGCAACAGACTTATTTAACAGTTTATATTGGAGGATCGGGTTGCACGTCGCAACAGATTTATTAAAAGTCTATACATTGGAGGAGCGGGTTGCACGCCGCAACAGAATCGAATATGAATATATTGTGGGAGCGGGTTGCATGCCGCAACAGAAATGAAAATGAATATATTGTGGGAGAGGGTTGCACGCTGCAACAGAAATTGATTAAAATAATAATTGGTTATGATTGTTGAGCTGGCTTTAACTATTACAATGAGTTACCTGATTTGTTTCTATTATTGTAGTTATTACTATTATTGCGTACAGGTTAATGTAAGTGACCCGCCTTAGCCTCGTCACCACTTCGTCAAAGTTAGGCTCGGCATTTACCAGTACATGGGGTCAGTTGAACTGATACTACACTTTGCACTTCTTGTGCAGATTTCGGAGTTGCTCCTAGCGTCGTACCATAGACTTGCTCGAATTTCAGCTATTCAGAGGAGACTTGAGGTATAACTGCACATCATCCGCAGTTCCGAAGTCCCCGTCTACCTTATTTTAGCTGTGTGTTTTCTTTCAGACAGCTTTATTTTATTCAGACCTGTATTTGTATTATTCTAGAAGCTCGTGCACTTGTGACACCAAATTCTGGGATGGTAGTTAGACATCACTATTTTTATGGATTAATCACTACATTTCAAATTTTACTTCCGCAATGGTTTCTTTGTTATTAATTAATTTAAAATTTGTTTTAAAATGGCTAATATTATTCCAACGTTAGCTGGCCTAGCAAGTAAAATGTTAGGTGCCATCACGGTCCTGAAGGTAGAAATTTTGGGTCGTGACAGTTGGAATCAGAGCACTAGGTTACATAGGTCACATGAGTCACGAGCAAGCTTAATAGAGTCTGAAGGATCGGTACAGAGACGTTTGTACTTATATCTCAAAGCCTATGAAGTTTAGGAATAATATCACTTCTTTCATTCCTTATCGTGCGGCATTGATTTAACTTGAAACATATATCTCGTATTCCTTTGTATCTACTCGGGTATGACATTGCGCACTCAGTATCAGTTGTGCGTCGACGATTTGTGATGCCGCATATGAACTATGAGGGAGCCAGAGATGCCCAAACATTGCCTCAACGTGTGATTCCGACTGAAGATGCAGACATATTAAGAGATCACCTAGTGAATCATGTGGGGGGTGCAACGAACCTTGGCATCTGGTTGATTTATACGAGCTGTGAAGGTTAATATTATGGACCATCAGATGTGGTGAACTATGAATTCACGCCAAGTGGGGGAGTCCACTATCAATGAATGGATTGCGAGTCAGTTTTTTCCTAAAATATATATATTTGGTACTGAAAGGTTCCCCAAAAAATTTACACATGTTTAAGGCCTGAGAATTTGTAGAGGATAAGGTGGGACTTGCGGTATGTCCGCCTACTTAATAATCCTATACTTCAGTACCAAAGGAGTTAGATACTTTAAATTTACAGAAGGTCTACTCAGCGTGGACGTTATGGTTGCGGATTTTGGGGTGCTTCGGAGAAAGTACAGTGGTTGACGAGATTCTGGACTAAGAATTGCCTGTATGGAGCTCTACTTTTCTGATCATTGTATATAAATAGGGGTAAAGGTTACCCCCAAAGAAGAATCCAAGAGTATGTTTAGAAATGGGTCAACTCAATAGTGTTGAGTCAACATAACAAAAGAAGAAATTGGCCTTGGGAGAGATAATTCTCCACAGATGTCCGTGGCCAGCTTATGAAGAGGGCAGACCAGCCAATGCAACACCGCCCACTTGACTCAGTTCTCAGAAATGCTTTTGAAAGAGTTTGTTTCTCGGACTCTCTGTAATGCGTGGCGTATAGGGTTCGAACAGTAGCGTCAGGTCACCACGACGGTGTCAGAATATGCCATCAGGTTGAATAAGTTAGCCCGTCATATTCATACTTTGTTTTCTACAGCCAGGGAGCGAGTCCAAAGACTCATTAAAGGACTTAATTATGATCGTAAAATTTTGTACGACTTGGGAGCTATAGGCTGATACTTCATTTCCACAAGTGGTAGAAATTTCCAAGATATTAGAACGTGTTCGGGTGAGGAAAAAGGAAACTAAGAAGACCAAGACGTCTCGGGGTTCTAGGGGATCTAGCGGATTCTACTCTGCGAGTATAAATCATTATGGCGGGGGCTCGGGCAGTCGGCCAACCCAGTTCACACATCGGATTACTCGGGGTGCTCCAGTAAGTTTTTTTAATGCACCATCGACATGAGTTTCCTACAGTGGTTATTCCAGTTATCTGACACAGACTCAATGTGAGTAGCCAAACCACCAAAGGGGTTGTTATGAATACGGTGATACTACGCACATCATGAGAAAATTATCCCAAACTTGGGAGAGGCATATTTCATCAAAGCACTCAAGCTACGTGCCCCATTGCAGTTACTACACCACACACACGACCAGTTAGGGGTGGAGGACAGACGGGTAGAAGGCGTCCTAGAGGTGGAGAGCCAGCCATTGATATATTTGTTTTATGATATGACGGAGGTCGTTACATCAGATATTGTCGTTATAGGTACGACCTCGATTTAAAATAAAGGAATAATTTCCTTAACTTGATTCGGTTCTGAGTATCAAGACGTGTCCTCCTATTGTGCTCCACTTATGAGTGAGTTGCGTAATTCTATAATCTAATTATGTGTTTACTCCTGTTGGGAGGCTTTATGGAGATAACTACACCTATCATTCCATGTTGGACTCTAATAAGATCCGTGAGACTAAAGGTGCCTTTCTGATACTCATTTCGGTAAGTTTTGATGTAATTTCCAGATAATTAATTACAAATTGTGAATTATATGCCCTACAGGTGTGGGGTTCATTATGTGTTGTGATTTTGTATAACCAAAATTATTTAAAAGGAGAAAATGAAAATTTTCGATTGGCACGATGTGCATATTACTTGTGATCCAGAACTGAGGACGAGATCCTCACATATTTTAATACAAATCGATATGTTTAAATCGGGCTACGAGCTGCGGTGGAAGTTATATAAGGACGAGATCCTTGCGAGGAAAACTTTTGTGTTTAAGTTCTCCCTTGTGAAATTAAATTTGTACTATAGCAATAATAGGGAGTCATGTCTGTTAGGCTTATTAGAGAATTCTTGTATGAAATTCATTGTGCATATTTGCCAAATTCGTGTTTGTAATTATGGAGTTTTAACCTACGAGGTAGGTGCTCGCCCAGGTGGTGTTAAATGTTACTCATTAATTCGGGTAAATAATTATGAGGTCTTCATGCCTCATATCTCGTTATCAGTATTGTGAAGGTTTGCAACGAGATTTTTGTTAACATGAGGTTAATTGGCAATTCTGTAATTGATTATGAATAACTATTAAGACCAGACTGACCCAGAAGGGTGCCCCATTTAGATGGCTAGACGAGTATGAGTTGAGCTTTCAGAAGCTCAAGACCGCTTTGACTACATTGCCAGTATTGGTATTACCTACATGTTCAGGATCTTATACGGTGTATTGTGATGCATCTCACATTGGGCTTGGTGCAGTATTGATGCAAGATGGCAGGGTGATCGCATATGCGTCACGACAGTTTAAAGTTCACGAGAAGAAATATCATGTTCATGACTTAGAATTGGCAGCCATTGTTCATGCACTGAAGATTTGGAGGCATTACCTTTACGGTGTCTCGTGTAAGGTATTTACTGATCATCGTAGCTTACAATATCTATTCAAACAAAAAGGATCTCAATTGGAGGCAGCGAAGATGGTTGGAGCTGTTGAAGGACTATGATATCACTATTTTGTATCACTCCGAAAAGGCAAATGTGGTGGCCGATGCTTTAAGTAGAAAGGTTGTGAGTATGGGGAGTCTTGCATATATTCTGGTTGGTGAGAGGCCATTAGCTACAGATGTTCAGATTTGGCTAATCAGTTCGTGAGGTTAGATATTTCAGAACCCAGTCGGGTTCTAGCTTGCACAGTTGCTCGGTCGTTTTTATATGAGCGCATCAGAGAGAGGCAGTATGATGATCCTCATTTACTTGTCCTTAAGGACATGGTGCGACACAGTGATGCCAAACAGGTTGCTGTAGGGAAAGATGGAGTTCTGCGAATGCAGGGTCGTAATTGTGTGCCTAATATAGTTGCACATATAGCTCGGTGTTTGAATTGTCAGCAAGTTAAGTATGAGCATCACAAACCTGGTGGTTTGCTTCAGAAGTTAGAAATTCCTGAGTGGAAATGGGAGCGTATCACTATGGATTTTGTTGTTGGACTCCCACGGACACAGAGAAAATTTGACAGAGTTTGGGTCATTGTGGACAGGTTGACCAAGTCAGCATATTTCATTCTAGTGGCGGTTACCTATTCTTCAGAGAGGTTAGCTGAAATTTGCATTCGTGAGATTGTACGCCTTCACGGTATGCCCATGTCTATTTTTTTAGATCGAGGTACGCAGTTTACCTCACACTTCTGGAGGGATGTACAACGTGAGTTAGGCATGCGAGTTGAGTTGAGTACAATATTTCATCCACAGACAGACGGACAGTCAGAGCGTACTATTCAGGTATTGGAAGATATACTTCGCGCTAGTGTTATAGACTTTGGAGGTTCTTGGGATCAGTTCTTGGCACTTACGGAGTTTGCTTATAATAATAGCTACCAGTCGAGCATTCAGATGGCTCCATATGAGGGATTATACGATAGGCGATGTCGTTCGCCAGTTGGATGGTTTGAACCGGGAGAAGCTCGGTTGTTGGGTACCGATTTGGTACATGATGCATTGGATAAAGTCAAGGTTATTCAGGATCGACTTCGCAAAGCTCAGTCTAGGCAAAAGAGTTATGCCGACCGTAAAGTTCGAGACATTGCATTCATGGTTGGAGAAAGAGTATTGCTCCGGGTTTCACCTATGAAAGGTGTAATGAGGTTCGGAAAGAAGGACAAGTTGAGCCCTTAGTATATAGGACCCTTCGAAATTCTTTAAAAGGGTGGGCGAAATAACCTACAGGCTTACATTACCACCTATTTTTTTAGCAGTTCATCTGGTGTTTCATGTATCCATGCTCCGGAAATACCATGGTGATCCATCCCATGTATTAGATTTCAGCTCAATCCAATTGGACAAAGATTTGACTTATGAGGAGGAGCCGGTAGCTATTCTAGCCCGGTAGGTCCGATAATTGAGGTCTAAGAGTTATCCTTCAGTTCGAGTGCACTGGAGAGGTCAGCCAGTAGAGGCATCTACCTGGGAGTCCGAGTTGGACATGTGGAGTAAATATCCACACTTATTCACCAGCTCAGGTACTTTTTCTAACTTCGTTCGAGGACGAACATTTATTTTAGAGGTAGAGAATGTGATGACCCAAAATGTCATCTTTAAATTTAATAATTAATTCTGTGTTCTAAGACCTCGAAAACCACTATTTATTACTCCTCGACTTGCGTACGTAGTCCGTAAACTTTTTCGAAAAGTTTTTATGTGAAAAATAGATTAAAATGTGAAATACAACCTTAAAACTTAACTAAGTTGACTTTGGTTAACATTTTGAGAAAACGGACCCGGAATAGTGTTTTGACAGTTCCAGTAGGTCCGTATCGTGATTTGGGACTTGGGCGTAGGCCCGAAATTTAATTTGGAGGTCCCTAGCTCAAGTTATGACTATTTAGCGGAAACTAATAATTTAAAGGCTAAAGATTTCCAAGTTTGACCACGGGGTTGACTTTTTGATATCGGGCTCGGAATTCGATTCTAGAAATTGGAATAACTCTGTTATGTCATTTATGACTTGTGTGCCAAATTTGAAGTCATTCCGGATTCATTTAACATGTTTTGGCACAAGATTTGTAAATTGAAAAGTTTGGAAACTCAAAAGTTCGAATCGAGGTGTGAATTGTCATTTCAGCATTGTGTGACGTGATATGAGACCCCGAGTAAGTCTGTATGATGTTTTAGGACTTGTTGGTATATTTGGTTGAGGCCCTGAGGGCCTCGAGTGGATTTCGGGTGGTTAACGAAATTTAATTTTGGCATTTCAAGAACGTTCGACATCGTTTCTTCAAGAATAAGTGGTATCCCATTAAGCAAATAAGTTCCAAATTCAGTTTTGATGGAAGTATTAGATCTGTATTGAAGTTTTGGAGTCATATCAAAAAGAATTGTCGAATTAGGATATCGTATGAGAGAGTTATGCCCATTTCCGTGTCGGAAAAGATTTTTCGTAGCCGCCAGCGCCCAGGGTAGCGTGGGGCGCTAGTCCTGGCACTGGTAATTATTGGTGTTCTGGAAATTGCTCCACAAGCAGTGCCCCACGCTACCTGTGGCGCTCGAAAATGTTAGAGACCCCATAAAACGGGGAGTTTAGCCAAATTACTCATTTTTGAGTTTGGGGAGCTCGGTTTAGGCGATGTTTGGGCGATTTTCACGGGGAAAGATTGGGGTAAGTGTTCCTTATCCTATATTAATTATATTTCATGATTCCATACTTATTTACATCATGAATCCGTGAATTTATGGAAGAAAATTAGATTTTTATAAAATCTTCCAAAAATAAAAATTTAAGATTTAAAGGTCCATTTGACACCGTAATTTGATAAATTTTATATGGTTGGACTCGTCTCGGAATGGGTGTTCGAATTTCGTAAGTTTTTCCTAGATTTGAGATGTGGGCCCCACTGTCAATTTTTAAAGCGAATTTCGAATTTTATCCGGAAAATTAGTAAATTCATACGGAATTAATGTTTACGATTTGTTTTGAGTATATCGAATTGTTTGTGAATAGATTTGAAGCTTTTGGAGTCAAATTTAAAAGAAAAAGTTGGGGTCGAGTAATTGATTGAAATTGCAAAGCGATGTAAGTATCATGGTTAACCTTGACTTGAGGGAATAGAACACTTAAACTATTTGTTATGTGAAATGTATGAGACCGACGTATAGGCGAGGTGACAAGTATCTATACGTCGTCAAAATTAATTGCTTGCATAATTACTTGAAAAATCATAAATCGTTTAAAATCATGAATTAATTGTTATAAAAATTATTTCTCTCCTATTCTTGGTAAAATATTAGCTCTTGAATTCCTGCAATAATTGCTACATGCTTATTTGATTTATTTGAATTAATTTCTACTTGACATTTTAGCATATTAAATATTAAACCATTTATTTTCTCCTTGATTTCCATAATAAATTGCTATTTGTCATTGTTTGTTTCATAATTAAATCATAATTATTCTATACTCGTTGTCTTATAATTTTATATTAATTGTTACATTTATTGGGGAAAATTCTTCTATAAAAATTGGTAAATGAATATATTGGAGGATCGGGTTGCACGCCGCAACAGACTTGTTTAAAAGTTTATATTAGAGGATCGGGTTTGTAACAACCCGACCTATCGTTTTGAGCATTTACGTTCCTTTCAACTATTTAAAATCTTGAATAACTTCCTACGAGGTATTATGACTTGAGTAAATTGTCGGTTTTGGTTTTAAGGTATTTCGGAGTTAGCTTGGAAGAATGAATTTTCATGTTGGAAGCTTAAGTTGTAATAGTTGACCGGATATTGATTTATGTGTAAACGACCTCGAAATTTAATTCTGATGATTCTAATAGCTCCGTATGATGATTTTGAACTTAGGAGCGTGTCCGGAAAATTATTTGGAGGCCTGTAGTGGAATTAGGCTTGAAATGCCAAAAGTTGAATTTTGGGAAGTTTGACCGGGGAGTTGACTTTTTGATATCGAGGTCGGAATTCGATTCTGGAAATTGGAATAGCTTCGTTATGTTATTTATGATTTGTGCGCAAAATTTGAGGTAAATCGGACGTGATTTGTTAGGTTTCGGAGTCGTTTGTAAAAATTAGAAATTTCAAAGTTCATTAGCCTTGAATTGGGGTGTAATTCATGGTTTTAGCATTGTTTGAGGTGATTTGAGGGTTCGACTAAGTCCGTATGATGTTTTCGGACTTGTTGGTATATTTGGTTGAGGTCCCGAGGGGCTCGGGTGAGTTTTGGATGGTTAACGGATCATTTTTGACCTTGGTGAGATTGCTAATATCTGCTGCTGTATTTTTTCTGATTTTCTCTTTCACGTTCGCGAGTGGGCCCCCGCGTTCATGAAGATTGTTTTCTGAGTGTGAGGTTTTTGTTTTTCGCGCCCGCGAATGGGAGGATGTGAACGCGAAGGTATGGTTTGTACGTGCATCGCGAACGGGTGAGAGGTGTCGCGTTCGCGAAGAGTGTTTTCTGATTGTGAGGTTTTGTTCTTCGCGTCTGCGAAGGGGAGGACGTGAACGCGAAGGTATGGCCGTGCAGATTCTTATATTATTATTGCACGTGAGTTGGCTATGCGGATCCTTATATTATTATTGCACGTGAGTTGGCCGTGTGGATCCTTATATTATTATTGCACGCGAGTTGCCCGTGCAGCATGTGAGTTGTCTGTGCTTATAGCGCTTGGGCTGTAGGAGCCCCTCATGATTTTGTACATACCCCTAGTGAGCGCAGTCGACTATAATCAGGGATCGGGCTGCACGCCGCAACAGGTATTGTATAGCGCTGAGTGATTGAGTGTGCTGAGCACAATGAGAGAGAATGCGAGATAATGAGATTGAGTACTCTGAGAGAGTGTGAGTACATGAGTGCAATCTCTGAGATACATTGCAGTGACATGCACACGTGACATATATGCATAGAGATGTATTTTCCTCATGCTGTACGGTATCACATTATTCATGATTTCTCACACATGTTGACAGATGTGCATAGTGATGCATTTGTTTTACACTGGTTATCTGGGAAAGAAAATGAGATATTTTATTTATTATTGAAAGGATTTTGGAAAAATTAATGTTCTCAAATTATTCATTTTTTTGGCAACTTCGGCAAATGATTTGGGTTTTCACTGATGTATTTGAAAGGAAGAACTATTATTTTTGAAATCATGATTTGGCTGAGCATTTTATCTCTGAGTTACTTCTGGTATTATTTGCTTTATGTCATTATTAACTGTTGTGGATTAGTGGTTTTGGACCCGACCTTGGTAGAAGTTCGTCACTACTTTCAACCTACGACTAGGTTTGTTACTTACTCAGTACATGGGGTCAGTTGTACAGATACTACACTTCTGTACATTGCGTGCATATATTGACTGTTGTTGTTGTTGTGCTCGATGGTTGCAGGATTTGAAGATGTACTTGCATTCCTGTTGTAGCTGCCTCTTGTTCATGGTAGCCTTAGATTTATATAAGCTCTATTTATGTACTATTCAAACAGACTATGTATTTATTTCATTTCTGCTTTGTATACTCTATTCTTAGAAGCTCATAATTTGTACTACCAGTTCTTGGGGGATGTATAAGATTTAGTCCTTTATTCACTTAAATTGCTTTAATAATGGCTATTGGAATTGGATAATTGAAAGTTGTCTTACCGAACGGGTTGGGTTAGGTACCATCACGACTAGTTGGATTTTGGGTCGTGACAAGGTGGTATCAGAGCTCTAGGTTCATAGGTTCTACAAGTCATAAGCAAGTGTCTAGTAGAGTCTTGCGGATCGGTATGATGACGTCCATATTTATCTTCGAGAGGCTACAGAGTATTTAGGATATATATACTTCCCATCTTTCTTTACTTATCGTGGGATATTGATTCAACTTGAAATATAACTCTCTGAATTCCTTCCACGTATTCGTATGCGTACATAAGCGCTCGGTATCAGCTGTGTATCGTCGGCTTCTGATTTCAGGGATGATGTGCGAGATGCGTATTCTGTATTTTGGTGATAGGCCAGTTTGGAGGACTTGAGGCCATGGTTAGACCGCAGTTTAAGCTCGGTAGCTTCAGTTATAACTTGTACATTTGGACTCATATGTCCGGTAATGTCCCTACGAGTGAAATTTGTGGCTCGATGAGCAGTGGAATGTCCTTGTGATGAGTATGATGTAACTACATGATGTGTTAAGACGACTTGAATGTGACGAGAAGTATTTATGTGAAATGTAAAGGAAAGGCCATTGGGTACTTGATTTTCGTTTTGATGTGATGTACAGTCTCGAGTACGAATGTTTTGAAGGATCTTTCACATTGTTAAATTTTGGGACATACTAAATTCTCGTGTCTTGTTAATAAGTTTGGACTTGGAAAGATTTAGTGATTGCGTAGAAATTGTGGTTGCGAATATATATAACAAGATGCCAATTTATGGCTAGGGAGGTGGGTTATCTCCTGGAGAGTAATCTACGTAGATGTGTTCTTTGTAATATGAGTGGAGGGTTTCTTTTCTGCCAGTGAGGCGTATGTGTGGAGAGTTGAATTTGAATCTGGCTGAGAAAGTTTACTTGAGTGTCAAGAGAAGGATTGCGAGCTTATCGGATGATTTGGGGTACTTTTATGGTTGGCATTGTATGAGCTTGAGAAGAATTTTTCGTTGAACTGACAGAAGTATTATGGCAGTAGTAGAGTATGGATATTGTGAGTTATGGAGTGATTAAATTTATGGCTTTGAGCCAAGTGGGAGAGCCTGTTACAGACGGCTTAATTTCATGGTTATAGATTAAATTTTAGTTTTGGTCTGAGGCATACTTGTGGGTTAGCTATGACTTGCAGAAGTTGAGATCGAGGATGACTCGAATAAGGAAATTCCTGGTTAAGGATTATAATGCACGTATGAGTAAATGAAGTTCGCGGGATGAGTGAGTTGTTATTGGTGAATGATGTAGTGCGCACGGAGTATGAATTTGATATGTGGTGTTAAAGTAAAGTTACTTTTTTTGAGTGTTGTGTTGCTAATGAGGCACATGTCTTTTGGCCTATTTGGGCGTTGCAATTAGATTTGAGCAAAGTGGGTGACTCCCGAGAAAATTTCAGTGGGTTTGAGAATTATATATAGCAATTGAGAATGTTTCCGGACTTGTGTATGGATAAAATCCGAGATTTGCATTTGATGGTGCCTAGACTTGCGAAAATTCTATATGACTATGGATTCTACATTTTTGTATAAGGAAGGTAAGAAGAACAATTTCAAATTCACATAAGGTATTCTCAGAGTGAGTGTTATAGTTGTGGTATTTTTGAAGGTGCTTAAGAAGAATACAATTGCTTATGGGACGTAGGGCGTTGTGGTTCTATGCTAAGGTTTGTATGGAAAGTTGTGGTTAAAGATCATGGTATTTTAGCAAGGAGAAGTATCAATCTGAAGACAAATTCAGAAGGGACTCGGAGAAAATAGGACAACTGGGTAGTAGGTTGGATCAGTATGGTATTGGATATGATCGGTTCCTTGGGTGCATATGATATGGGGGTTTTCTACAGGTGCTTTGTGGCAATACACCTGGACTTGGCGACTTGCGTGGCTTGGTCGAGTTAGAGAAATTTAGTTTTAAGGGATTGATTATGTGCAAATGGATTCCTAAGTATTCTTGATGGTTTCTACCGGTGTGGAGAACGTGCTGTGTATTGTGATTTTCTCCTGGAAAGAAGCAAGAGAAAGGTTTCTAACTAAAATGGTATGTAAATTATTGGTGACTCAAAGTTGATAATAAGATTCTTGTGCTTTTCATATGATGACAAGATAGATGTTATATGTTGTACGAAAGCTAGATTTTTATGTACAAGGTGGCAGTACAGTCTTGAAGAGAAGGTAACGAATGTTGGACAACATGGACGGTTTCAAATAACTAGATGAATACTATTACTACTTGGTGTTGTATGAGAAAAGGGCGGACTTCAGAAGGCGCATTGTATTTTGACTTACGGAAGTATAAATTAGTATTGCGGTACTCACATGGTTGATAGACTGCTGATATTCAAATTTTGTCAAGTGGTACGGAAGAACTTTCAAAGTATTCGTTATGGGAATATCGTGAATGGAAGATGTGTTAGTCATTCTAGTGCTGGAGTTGAGATCAGTTACGGTGATTCATGTGTTTGATGAATTTGAAAACTGGGAGTTCTCAGAAGTATATTGTTTCGGGTTGCGACCTATTTGAGATGAGTATTTTCTTTAAACTCAGTGGAGGCACTAGTTGCGTTAATTATTTGGGATAGCTACGCGCTATAAGTGTGTATATATGTGAGGTTTGAGCTAATGTGCGAACATCAGGGCATGTATTCATACTCGAAAGAATGCTTAGGCTATGATATGCCTAGAGTTTACTGTTAAGCATAAAGTTATAACGTTTCTCATGTTCATACCTTTGTTGAAAACTATCTGGGCTATATTTGAGGTTACAAAGAGGCTAATTTCCTTGAATAAGCGGGGTAGTTACTATTTTTGCGCTAAATTGCCGATGAAGTGTGATAATAGACTTTGCACATATTTACACTATGGTGTGTTATTTATACCAGTCCAGGAGCATGGGAATCTTATTTCATTATCATATACAAGTGTACTTATTTAATTGCTCATGTATGATATGCTGGGACTGGAGGCCTGTAACCATGCCTGGCGATTCATTTTATTGGCATGTGAGTCGTCCATGCCGTGTGTGGGAATTTTATTTCTATGATACTTTATCTGATTCATTAATTTCCTTCATCTACAATTGTTCACATGCACCTATGGCTTCACGAATTTTGAGGAGTTGGTTGTAACATTGCGGTTGTGGTAGTGCTTGTTGAATTTGAAATACGATTCTCTTCCTTGAGACATCTCCCATATTTGGGTACACGGATTGCGCAGTGGTGGTTGGAGTTATATTGATGCGATGTGTCTGTGGGATAGTTTTGTTTAATAATATAAGATCATTAGACCCAGAATGGGTACTATCAGGCTTGATTATGGTATATTCAAGAAGGTTATGGTTTTGGTTGGGGCGAGAGAGCTCCATGGCTAGTTGATCTGATGAGTGGTTATGAGTTTTTAATTGTTTCTTTCATCATTGGCAGTGTACGAAGGTTTTGGAACGAGGTTTGGCTTGATATGAGGTTTTATACTAGTACTTGGTTGGTTTGGAGTAATTACTGTGATCGAGAATGGTGCTGCGAGCATGTGAGTTGTGTAGTATGCAACGTGATTATATCTGGGGTTATGGCTATAGCTTGATACAACTTGTTCAGGCTTATACAGTGTGTAAATGAGAGATTCGGGTCTTAAAATGAATTTTGGATATTAGAAATTTGGCTCCAAGGTTTTTGGGCTAATGTTAAATTAATAATTTTCAGTTATGTTGTGTGGTCAGGCCTATATAGAATAGGGTGACATGAGATCACCCTCGGGTATGTGCGTGGTAAGGTGGAATAGAGATTTGAAGGTTAAGAACAACTCTTGGCACGTTCGAGGACGAACGTATGTTTAAGTGGGGGAGATTATAACGACCCGACCAATAGTTTTGAGTATTTACACTCCTTTCAACTATTTGAAGTCTTGAATAACTTACTACGAGGTATTATGACTTGAGTGAATTATCGGTTTTGGTTTTAAGGTATTTCGGAGTTAGCTTGAAAGAATGAATTTTCATGTTGGAAGCTTAAGTTGAAATAGTTGACCGGATATTGACTTATGTATAAACGATCTCGGAATTTAATTTTGATGATTCCAATAGCTCCGTATGGTAATTTTGGACTTAGGAGCGTGTCTGGAAAATTATTTGGAGGCAAGTAGTGGAATTAGGCTTGAAATGCCAAAAGTTGAATTTTGGAAAGTTTGACCGGGGGTTTGACATTTTGATATCGAGGTCGGAATCCGATTCTGGAAATTGGAATAGCTTCGTTATGTCATTTATGACTTGTGCGCAAAATTTGAGGTAAATCGAACGTGATTTGTTAGGTTCCGGAGTCGTTTGTAAAAATTAGAAATTTCAAAGTTTATTAGGCTTGAATTAGGGTGTGATTCATGATTTTAGCATTGTTTGAGGTGATTTGAGGGTTCGACTAAGTCCGTATGATGTTTTCGGACTTGTTGATATATTTGATTGAGGTCTCGAGGGGCTCGGGTGAGTTTTGGATGGTTAACGGATCATTTTTGGCCTTGGTGAGATTGCTGATATCTGTTTCTGCATTTTTTCTGGTTTTCTCTTTTGCGTTCGCGAGTGGGCCCCCGCGTTCGCGATGGGTGTTTTCTGAGTGTGAGGTTTTGTTCTTCGCGTCCGCGAAGGGAAGGATGCAAACACGAAGGTATGGTCTGTATGTGCATCGCGAACGCGTGGGAGGTGTCGCGTTCGCGAAGAGTGTTTTATGAGTGTGAGGTTTTGTTCTTCGCGTCCGCGAAGGAGAGGACACGAACGCGAAGGTATGTCCGTGCGGATTCTTATATTATTATTGCACGTGAGTTGGCCGTGCAGCACGTGAGTTGGCCGTGCGGATCCTTATATTATTATTGCACGTGAGTTGGCCGTGCAGAACGTGAGTTGGCCGTGCATATCCTTATATTATTATTGCACGTGAGTTGGCCGTGCAGCACGTGAGTTGGCCGTGCGGATCCAAATATTTATATTATGGCACGTGAGTTGTCCGTGCAGCATGTGAGTTATCCGTGCAGCATGTGAGTTGTCCGTTCTTATAGCGCTTGGGCTGTAGGAGCCCCTCATGAGTCTGTACACACCCCTAGTGAGCGCAGTCGACTATAAACAGGGATCGGGCTATACGCCGCAGCAGGTATTGTATAGCATTGAGTGATTGAGTGTGCTGAGCACAGTGAGAGAGAATGCAAGACAATGAGATTGAGTACTCTGAGAGAGTGTGAGTACATGAGTGCAATCTCTGAGATACATTGCAGTGACATGCACACATGACATATATGCATAGAGATGTGTTTTCCTCATGCTGTACGGTATCACATTATTCATGATTTCTCACACATGTTGACAGATGGGCATAGTGATGTATTTGTTTTACACTGGTTATCTGGGAAAGAAAATGAGATATTTTATTTATTATTGAAAGAATTTTGGAAAAATTAATGTTCTCAAATTATTCATATTTTTGGCAACTTCGGCAAACAATTTGGGTTTTCATTGATGTATTTGAAAGGAAGAACTATTATTTTTGAAATCATGATTTGGTTGAGCATTTTATCTCTGAGTTACTTCTGGTATTATTTACTTTATGTCGTTATTAACTGTTGTGGATTAGTGGTTTTGGACCCGACCTTGGTAGAAGCTCGTCACTGCTTTCAACCTACGGCTAGGTTTGTTACTTACTCAGTACATGGGGTCAGTTGTACTGATACTACACTTCTGCACATTGCGTGCAGATATTGACTGTTGTTGTTGTTGTTGTTGTGCTCGATAGTTGCGGGATTTGAAGATGTACCTGTGTTTCTGTTGTAGCTGCCTCTTGTTCATGGTAGCCTTAGATTTATAAAAGCTCTGCTTATGTACTATTCAAACAGACTATGTATTTATTTTATTTCCGCTTTGTATACTCTATTCTTAGAAGCTCATGATTTGTACTACCGATTCTTGGGGGATGTATAAGATTTAGACCTTTATTCACTTAAATTATTTTAATAATGGCTATTGTAATTGGATAATTGAAAGTTGGCTTACCTAACGGGTTGGGTTAGGTGCCATCACGATTAGTTGGATTTTGGGTCGTGACAGGGTTGCACGCCGCAACAGACTTGTTTAAAAGTTTATATTGGAGGATCGGGTTGCACGCCGCAACAGACTTATTAAAAAGTCCATATTTGGAGGATCTGTTTGTTGTCTTATAATTTTATATTAATTGTTGCATTTATTGGGGAAATTTCTTCTATAAGAATTGGTAAATGGAAATATTGGAGGATCGGGTTGCACGCCGCAACAGACTTATTAAAAAGTCCATATTGGAGGATCGGGTTGCACGCCGCAACAGAATTATTAAAAAGTCCATATTGGAGGATCAAGTTGCACGCTACAACGGAAATTGATTAAAATAATAGTTGGTTATGATTGCTGAGTTGGCTTCAACTATTACAATGAGTTACTTGCTTTATTTCTATTATTGTGGCTATTACTATTATTGTGTACAGGTTAATGTAAGTGACCCGCCTTAGCCTCGTCACTCTTTCGTCGAGGTTAGGCTCGGCACTTACCAGTACATGGGATCGGTTGTACTGATACTACACTCTGCACTTCTTGTGCAGATTTCGGAGTTGGTCTCGGTATCATACCATAGACTTGCTCGGATTTCAGCTATTCAGAGGAGACTTGAGGTATAACTGCACAACGTACGCAGTTTCGAAGTCCCCGTCTATCTTATTTTAGCTGTGTGTTTGCTTTCAGAAAGCTTTATTTTATTCAGACCTGTATTTGTATTATTCTAGAAACTTGTGTACTTGTGACACCAAATTATGGGATGGTATTTAGACATCGCTATTTTATGGATTAATCACTACATTTTAAATTTTACTTCCGCATTGGTTTCTTTGTTATTAATTAATTTAAAATTTATTTTAAAATGGCTAATATTATTCTAACGTTGGCTTGCCTAGCAAGTGAATTATTAGGCGCCATCACAGTCTCGAAGGTGGGAATTTCGGGTCGTGGCATCAACTGACCGCCCTTCGCTGAAAAATTATACTATGTATAAAGTAAAATATTACTTGTTATTGATTAAAAATAGACTTTAAACATCTTTGCATATGGTCCATTGACAAAGAGTGTTCAAAATTTGAACACCATTATTGAATTTTCTGGTTTCGCCACTGCATATGATACCCCTCACTTAAATTTTTTACTTATTATACTTATATATTTCAAGCCAAAAATAAGAAAAGGCATGATAAATACAAGGATTGAATCCCCTTAAAGTTTGATATGACCTATTTTTATAAAAGTTGAATCTCCTTAATAAAATTTCTGACTCTGCAAATGATTTCGAGAGCCCTTCGGAAAAACGACAAGCCCATGTGTTTAGAATCAATCCAACCCATTTTGACACCTCTAAAACACAATTCTAGTAGGTTTTAGTATCTTTGGAAAACCCTAATATACAAATCATTCCCCCATCCCCACCCCCGCCCCTCCCCTCTATCTCTACTTTTTAGTGCACAATCTTAGATCTAAGGCTACCACAAATCTAAGTGTTACAACAAAAGGCTTTGTAGAAAATAAAAAAGAGGGTTAGAAACCAAAGGGACAAGAAAAGAAAACAAGTCAAAAGAAGAGAGAAAGAAGAGGTCACCCCTCTCAACTTCCAATTAGACATTTTACTGGTACGTCTCTCTGTATTTCCCAGCCCCCCAATACCCCCAAATATTATTATCCAATACAATTTTTGTACAGAAGGGTCTCTACTCTTCCTATTCAAGAATTAGAAAAACACTCCACCCCACGTTGACCCCTACCCCTCCCCCACCCCCACCCCCGCTCTCCTCCTGAAATTTTTTCTTGGGGTCCCAAATTTTGTCTACCCTTTTTTTGGGTCATAAATATCTTCCCGCCTAAAGCAAAAACCAATCGACACCCATGTACACCACTTGCTTCCATTTCGTTCAATGGTAACAACTTTTAAACCTCATTTACTTGTATGATTTTTGTGTTTTTTTCTGTGTGTGTTCGTGTGTGAAAAAGTGATATTTTTATAGGTTTTGGATTTTACAAAATGGCAGGGTGGTCGAAGAGAGTTGATGGTTCAGGTCTAGAAAGTATCAGGATACCTGAAATTGTTACAATACTCGATAAGCAGCTTCTTGTTAGTACTGAAGATTTTAAGACTAAACTGTTAAAAGAGGTTAATGGGTGTTTGTGTTTTAGGCCATTTCCTCCAATGCTTGGTGATGGGAAGACAGTTGATTTGTTCAAGCTGTACTTAGTTGTGAGGGAGAAAGGTGGGTACCATAGGGTTTGTAGTAGTGGGTCTTGGGGTGTTGTTGCTAAAGAGTGTGGTTTTGATTCGAGTTCTGGTTTGGCTTTGAAGTTGGTGTATGTTAAGTATTTAGATGCATTGGACAGAGCAATGCTGAGTCTTGAGCAACCTGATAATAATGAAAAGAGTGAGGTTAGGAAGAGTGGTGCCTCGGGTTTTAGTGGCGCTCGGATGGACCTTGAGCTGGATTTGAAGGAGGTTTTGATGAAAATTTCTGATGAAAAGAAGAAAGGTGAGGTATATGCAAATATTGACATGAGCAATGGTGTTGAGGTCCAGGATTTTGTTGGTTTGATTAGATGTTCAGAGAATTTTGTTGGAAAGCAAAGTTTGGACCACAATGATTGTAATGTAAAGGGAATGGATGAAAGAATGAGTGTTGTTTATGATGAAGAAGATTCCAAGTTTGTGAAAAGAAATGGAGACGTTCAACGTGATACAGATGACATCGGGCTAACAAAGTCTAGTGAGGATGAGGATGATGGCATTACTAGGAAGAGGAAGTATAGTGATGAAAAGATGAGCGTCGGTTATGATGAAGAACAATTGAAGTCTGTGAACGGAAACAGAGACTTTCAGTGTGGCGGAGATGACATCGGGCTGACAAAATCTAGTGGGGATGAAGAAGATGACATTACTAGGAAGAGGAAGCGAGAGTCTTACTTGGATATGCTTAAGTGGGTTACTGAACTTGCAAAGGATCCTTGTGATCCTGCCATTGGTCATCTGCCGGAAAGATCTAAGTGGAAGTCTTATGGGAATGACGTTGTTTGGAAGAAGGTTCTTTTGTTAAGAGAGGAAATGCTTTTGGAAAGAAATGTGGACTCAAGTACTCAGTACTCTATATGGCAGGTACTTCATTTCTCCTGTGTATTGCAACTCCATTTTTTTTGGTGATTTACTAGATAAAGTAATTCAGTTGTGTAGCTGCGGTGGAATATCCTGCATTTTTATTAGTTGATGGCTTAATGCTGTAGTCGATAGGGCCATCATATAACTTCTTTTCATCCATATCTGTTGCATTTTGCTCAGTATATCTGCTAGATTATCAGAAGACGTTTTCAAATGCTTTCTTTTGGGGTATGCAATGGTTCAAGAACAATGTTAGGTCTGAGTAAGGATTTCTAGATTTTCAGGGAAGATGGAATATAGAAGGGTGGAGGACAGCAATAAACCCATGACTCTTAAATTCATCTTTAGCTGGTGATGCAAGGTCTACTTTTACTTGTTGCAGACAAATTTAAGTTTACATGTGCAATGCATTATTTTATCAGATATAATTTTAGAGGTCTAATAATAGCTTGGAGAGAGAAGGAACTATTTACACAAATTAAGGTTCATATGAACTCCTTTTTATTTTTTAATGAATATTCCCCTTTACTGACTTTCATAGTCAATTTGGCCTTTCAAAAATGCTGTTATGAGAAATTGTGATTTTATATGATTAAATGGCAAAATAGCAAAGTATGATTTACTATTCAGTCTTTACCAATTCAGTTGTACATGTAAGATGATTTGTAAACTGTTCAGTATTTGTCGAGAAACATGCGTAATATTTTTACTTTTGTGTCACAGAATAGTAGAATAGATGATAAAGTTTTGTTAAGAAGAGAAAAGTGGGATGGAGAACTTTTTGTGTTATTTAAAATGTAGTTATACTTCTCATTGTAAATGGACAACATTGTGGTACAGCTCAGAAAGGAAAGTACGACAAATATTTCAGTACAGGAGTATATTATAGATTAATAGATGATTTTATAATTTCCAAATGTGCTTGTATTTATGTTAAAGTCTGTTCAACTACTAACAGGGAAAATTAGTAAATGTTTTAGGACGAGGATTGTGTATTTCTATGGTGGGAAAGACTACTTGAAGCATTTGAAAAACTCAAGTTTAGTTTGTATCCAATTTGTCATGTTGAGATTATGAGGAATTTGGGAAGTCTTTGAAATTGGTTTTATAAGTTTATTTGTTCGTATGTCCCATTCACCTTTCCTTTTTCTGGGGGATTTGGGAAGAGGGAAATGGATGTTGATAATTCTTGATCTTCTGTTTTCAGTAATGACATTGACCCTCTTAGAAGAATGCTAGAAAATATCCATTTTTAATAGTAGGAGTTAATATGTCAATGAGTGTGTTTGGAAACTTATCGATATGCTCAATATTCTAATATGGACCCTTGCTTCTAAATATATGGACGGTAGATCATTGAGAACCAACGAAATACCCAGCCTAAAATCTATACTTATGTCCCTAGTCCACATTATAGGTTTTGCTTCTATTTGCTGCTTTAAGTGTAGGATTTAGTAAGATCAAGGAGAGATTTCTAGCAATATTCAACTTGAACAGATTCAAGAAATTTTAAATTCTCGGATGCTGAGTCGAAAAGTTATAATAATTCTGGTGGCTGCAAAGCGGCACTTTAGTAGAAGTACCTTAACTCTAGTAAAGGAGATGCAGTTAATAAAATACCACTTGTACGTATGTTCCTGTCACATTCAATCTCAAACCCATCTAATCACCAAAAAAACTCTCTCCGTATAAGAAAACATTCTCATACCAGTTTCAGAGATCCATGGCTTCTGAAAATATTTGACTAGGTAGAAGATCATGCCATCATGGAGTTTGTGCAGGCATTTCTTTTTGGTAATTATACTCAAACTAGAGCTTTGGTGCAAAGTTGGATACAATGGTATCATAACATCATTAAAATTGAGTTTACTAAATATGAAACTTTTGAAATTTGGAAATGGTATATTGAATACTTTATGATGTGTCCAGTGTTGTGAAGAGCGTGAAGCGAGAAAAAGCGACAAACCCCATTTCGCTTAAAGCGAGAAGCGAAGCGCTCGCTTTTTTGAAGTGAAGCGAAATTTAAAATAAATAAATAAATAAAGATTGCATAGACAACATATGTAATTGTAAGCAAATGTTCAATACTTCAATGTAAAAACTAAATAGTAGCATCAATTAAAGCACAAAATGAGCATCCTATTCTTCTACAAGATTGTCAAATTCTTGTATTCCACTATCATTATTATATTGCTCGTCATCTTCTTCAACTTCTTCTTCATCAACTAGGGACAAAGTAGCTGCCTCTTTTTCCTTCCTCTGTGAACTTGAAGTTGAGGTACTCCCCCTCAAACCATAAATCCTCTCCCCAATTCCACGCGCCTCCGCAACATCACCCCAAGTGAAATCAGAAGTTTCCTCAAATACTTCTTCATCTGCATGATCTTCCGGGACTCCAGTTAGCCATTCATTAGCATCATCGATGTTGTCCAAACTAATTGGATCAATTACATTGCGAGCGTTGTAACGACGCCTCAATGTTCTATTGTACTTAATGAATACTAGATCATTGAGACGCTTCAAGGTTAGTTTGTTCCTTTTTTTGGTATGAATCTGCAAATAATAAGTAATTAGTAAGATTAGGACAATTGAGATATAATTTAATTATCTCAATATACTAAATCTTTCTTCTTAGTTCTTACATGTTCAAACACGCTCCAATTCCTTTCACACCCGGATGAGCTACATGTTAGACTTAGAATCTTGATGGAAAACTTTTGTAAATCCGGAGTGGAATGACCATATTGCTTCCACCATTCAACTGTAAAAGTAGAACAAATTTTCAAAACATAATATTGATAAAGAAATAACTTATTAACTATAAAACAACATATAAGCACTCGCTCACCTGGTGACTTCGTCTTTCTTTGTCTAATCGCCATGTTTTTTCCAAAAAGTTGCTCAGCATTCCTATAAATACTAAATTGCTCTGTTATTTTATCTTGCACGGATTCTTCAGGTATCAACTTCTCAATACATTCATAGTATCCATTCCACAAAGGTTCATCTCCTAGAATCCTTTCTTCATTGTCATAAAACAGTTCCGGGTTCAAAACAAGTCCAGCTGCATGCAAAGGGCTATGAAGCTTACTATCCCACCTTTTATCTATGATCTCAAAGACTCTTTTGTATTTTCTTTGATCACTAAACGAGACTTGAATAGCCTTCTTTGCCCTATCCATTGTTTCGTACAGGTAGTCCATTGGTGGCCTTTGCTCCCCATCCACCAAACGAACAACTTTAACTAAAGGACCACCAATCTTCAATGCATGAACCACATTGTTCCAGAATGAAGGAGAAAGTATAATATCTGCAGATTCTCTCCCTCGAGCTTCCCTTCCATAGGCACTGTTAGTGTACTCATCTGAAACAAACAACTTCTTCAAATTGCTTTTTTGCTCATACATCCTATGCAAAGTCAAGAAAGCAGTAGCAAATCTTGTCTTTGCGGGTTTCACCAAGCTTCTTTGTTTAGTGAATCTCTTCATCATATTCAATAACAAAGGCCTTTGAACAATATAGGAATGCACTCTAATTGCCTGATTAAAGATTGAACTAAAGGGTCTTTCCTTGAAAATGTCACCGAAGATCAAATTAATGGAATGTGCTGCACACGGAGTCCAATAAATATGCGGGTACCCAGCAGACATCAAATCGCCAGCTTTAACATTTTCACTGGCGTTGTCCGTGACAACTTGAACAACATTTTTTGCTCCAATAGAGTCTATTGTACTTTTGAACAAGGAGTACATTTTGGTTGAATCAGTCGAAGAATCTCTTGCATCAACGGACTCAAGAAATAGGCTTCCCTTAGGAGAATTCACCAAGATATTGATGATCATTTTTTCATTTCTCGCCGTCCACTTATCCATCATAATGGAACAACCAAACTTGTTCCATTCTACTTTGTGCTCCTCCACGATTTTGTTCACCTCTGCCACCTCTTTTTTTAGATATGGCCCTCTAACTTCATGATATGTTGGAGGCTTCATTCCTGGACCATATTGGCCTACGACCTCAATAAAAGCAGAAAAAGTGTCAGTATAATTAACACAATTAAAAGGAAGACCTGCATCATACATCCACCGCGCAAACATTGTAATTGCACGATCCCTCAAAATCGTTTTAGCATCAATTTGAGGATTACCACTTTTTCCTTCCTTATCTCCAGATTTTTGCGAGAAGTAACAATCCATAGGACCTTTGGTCTTGCCAGTAGATCCACAACTAGAAGACATTAGTTGCATCCTTCCCCGCTTTTGTGATTTTGGTAGAAGCGACGAAGCATCGTCACCTTCTTCTGTTTCATCATCGTCATCAAGATTATACAGTTCTTGTTCATGAATCAGTTGAGTCTTTAACTCTCTCTTTTTATGAAGAAATGCTTTCAAATCTTCCTTCACATGCGACGGAACTTTAGGACAAGATGCGACATTTGGATCACCACCGATTAGATGCGCTTTTTAACGATAGATTCCTCCATTTGAAATCTTGTCACAAAAAAGACATCTAATTGCCATCTTGTTGGTCTCGCAAACTCTTTCAGAGTAAGCCCAAGCCGGATCTTTCCTATCTTCTTTTGGCGCCATTAAAAGAACAACTACATAACACATAAGAAAGGCAATAAGAACTAAGAATAAAAGATATAAAAAATCATAGGATTCTCTGTTAATAACTGGAAAAATTGGGCAGTAAAATTCTGGAAAAAATTCGCCAGCATTTCGCTGCTTTTTGGACGTTTAGAAAGAAAAAGAATAAGAAGAAGAAGAAGAAGAAGAAGAAGAAGAGAAGAATGAAAATCAGAAGTTCAGAACATACCTGTTGAAGTCTTTAAGTCTTGAACTTGAAGTTGAAGAAGAAGAAGAACAACCCTAGTTGATGATTTGAGATTCTTTCAGAAATTAGAAGTAGATGAAGAAGAAGTCGCTGCCGTTGGAAGTTGAAGAATACTAGTCGTTCTTGTTGAAGATCAGTGTTTAATCCAAAAAACTTGTTTTTAATAAAATAGGGTTAGGGAATTTTAATACAGAGAAGCGGACGCTTCTCTTCGCTTCGCTTTCCCCGCTTCTCGCTTTTTACAGAGAAGCGGTCGCTTTTATTGACCTGAGTCGCTTCACCTTGCTGAAGCGCTGCCTTTCACGCTTCGCCTCGCTTCTCGCTTAAAGCGATGAAGCGAACGCTTTTTTAAACACCGGATGTGTCGAAGATATTGTGATGTGCCTTAATCGAAAATCTTTTTTGTAAAATTTGATGAATATGCATCTTTAACATGTGATATGCAGTATTTTAAGAATTCTAATACAATTGGAGCTTTTATTTGTCTTCTTACAAAAAGAATGATTTAGTTTGTTTGCTTTTCCTTTTAATATGAATAGTAAAGCATAAAATAAGGGGTATATTTATAATTCTTATTGATTTGTCATATTCCAGTATTAGGTTGGTGTATTTCTTAGAAAATGGCAGTAATTTGGATGGTTGAAGTTTGCTTCCAGATTCTTTAGTGTCTCATATTCCAAAATGACCATGCCATATTTGATGTTCGAGGATTAGTGCTCGTAGTAACCCAAAACGTAAGGCATGTTGGGTCATTGCAGACCTTCTGTATCCCAGTTTAATTATATCTCTTAAGTATATAGTGCATTCTCCTTAAATGGCTTATCCTTTTTTTTTGTTTCTTTCCTAGATCTAAAATGCTTCATCTAAATTTCTGTCAGGCAACTGCTAGTATGTGTTTGAAGTTTCCTTCGTCTACATGTTTTAAATTCATAACCAATGGACTTCCACCATGCCCAATTTTAATACAACCTATATATCTTGAGAAAGTTCTGTGCTTCCAATTGTGAACCCTTTTTATGCAGTGTACCTCTTATGCTAGATAAAATGCTAATTCGGTAACCAAGATAACTTCCTTGGTTTATTCGGCATTTTTATCAACCTTGAAATGTGATTAGTTCACAGTGTGCAGAGTTGAAAGCTCGGAGTCTTCTTTTAACTCTTTCTTCCTTACTCCAGCTGGCAACCTCATTTAGCCAATTATGATAATATAAATATTTATGCTCTGTTGATGATCATAAATTTACTCATATCAAGGCTTGGGTTAATTCAAGTTTTTCTTTGCCTTGTAGCACAAACAGAAAATGCATCCATCTATGTATGATGATAATAGTGGGTCTGAGCGACTAAGGTGCAGCCAAAGGGTCCTATCTGCAAAAGATTCTTCGAAAAAGACCCGGGTTTTATCAACAGCATCATTATCAGGTTCTCATATCAATGAAACTCTGATGGATGGACCTACTGACTCTTCTGCCGAGTCAGGAGTTTGGTGGAACCGTCGGCGTAAGAAACTAGTATCGATTGGGTCAGAGTTTCAAGCGGATATTCCAGAATGGAAAAATGACGTCTATGAATCTGACTCTAAATGGTTGGGCACCCGAATCTGGCCGTTGGATAAAAATGAACAGAACAGAATGTTACTAATTGAAAGAGATCCTGCTGGGAAAGGAAGGCAAGATACATGTGGCTGTGAATATCCAGGTTCTTTTGACTGCATCAGGTTTCACCTTTTTGAGAAAACAAGGAAGGTTAAATTTGAGCTAGGATCCGCCTTTTATCACTGGAAATTTGACTGCATTGGCGAAAAGGTTGCACTCTCTTGGACAGAAGAAGACCAACAAAAATTCCACGATATAGTGAAGTCGAGCCCTTTGTCTGAGGATGAGAGTTTCAGTTTCTGGCCTGAACTTTTTAAGGTCTTTCCTCACAAAAGCAGGGAATCTTTGGTAAGCTACTATTTTAATGTCTTCCTTGTACGGCGAAGAGGTCAGCAGAATAGGATGAATGCAAGTGACATTGACAGTGATGATGATGAATCGGGGTGTGGACCTAGATCTATTTGTTTTGGCCGGGATAAGTTCTCCATCTTGTGTTCCCCGAAGAAAGCACATCTAGATCCCAACTAGTAACTGAATGGACTTGTTCAGAAATGTAAATTTGGAGGAGTCTTGGTCTTTTTGCTTCAGCAATTTTATTGGGGTTTAAGGGTGGTTTACAGATATATCAATTTTTGATCTACATTTCTCAATTTACGCTCCCTGTAGAGTTAGCAGTGCTTGAGTCAGAAAGAAACAACACTGCTAGGAGCACAAATTTTCACCCAACAGCAAAGTCTCTTGAGTTTATATATATACATGCTGCTCTAAACTGAAGTTACCATTTTGTTCTTTGTTTGATGAGATTATTTTTGCTTTTATTTCTTTAAACTGACTGTTTTTAGTTTTTTGAAGAAAAGGTCAACTTGTTAGATAACCTTTCCTTTTCCCAGTTTTTGTTGCAAAGAATAAATGTATGATTTGGTTAGATCATGCCAGAAAAACTAGTCTCTTTTATATTGTGAAGTCTCCATCTTCTGTTTGTTAAAACACCCCTGAATTGGAGCTTTTCTGGGGCAAGCAAAGAGATGAACATACAACAGCTTATCCAAATTGGAAATCTTGTGTTGTGATTACTATAGGGAGGGCTAAGGAGCTTCTTTACTCCTGATTTTTTATCCTATAGTTATGTGAAGCATATGCAGTAGAAATTTTATCCACTTTGAACAATCCACTTGCAAAACCATGTGCCAAAAGGTGTAGATTTTGTGCCAAACATAATTAATGGTTGCGGCTGTATGCCAAATTGACACAATCTCTAGCCCATTTTGTTTGATTTACAAGTGTTAATTGAAAAATAGTCACAGTTTCAAAAGTAATTGAAATTTAGCTATTTTTCATGTAAGAGATAAATTTGAACGAAAACACCTTTCAAAATTCGAAAAATATTCCAGCATAATATACTGGTCCAACATAATATGCTGAAAGTTCATACACATGTGCTCCAATCTCTAGTATATTATGCTGGAACTTTCCGTGTGTTGGAGTTCCAGCATAATATGCTGGAAGTTCATACACAGGTGCACCAATCTCCAGTATATTATGCTGGAATTTTCCGTGTTGCATCAAAATAGTGGCTATTTTTCAATGACTGTGCAAACATGACTATTTTTCAATTATCAGTTCGAAAACTGGCTAGCCCGTGCTATTTTCACCGGTTAAGTGATATAGACATTTATTGAATGTTTAGTTGTATTCGGATAAATTGTGTTCCTGTTATTTCTCCTTATGTTGAGTTTTGCTAGGAAAAACTTGTGTTTAGGTTTTCAGTTTCCCTTATTTCTTCTTTGTGGGTAATATATATGGTTTGAGATCACTATGATCCAAAAATACACACTTCTCCCTTTCAATTTGTTTCTTTTCACTTAGGCAAATGTGATTAACTTTAGAGTTAAATCGGACAAAGAATATTTCTTTGAGATATAAGATTTATTTAAAAACTACTCCTACAGTTGGTAATATAGTTACGATTGCTCTTGTGGTGAGCACCCACCACTTCCAACCAAGAGGTTGTGAGTTCGGGTCACCCAAGAGTAAGGTGGGGAGTTCTTGGAGGGAGGGAGCCGAGGGTCTATCAGAAACAGCCTCTCTATCCTAGGGTAGGAGTAAGGTCCGCGTACACACTACCCTCCTCATACCTCACTAATAAGATTATACTGAGTTGTTGTTGTTGTAGGTTAAAAGTCAGTTTGTGCAACTCTTGACGACCTAAAAAGAGGAAAGTAATTTGAGAAAGATGGTGTTTCAGATATTATTTTTGGGGCTATATATTGTGAATGCACGAGAATTCTGTAAAATAAATAAAGGCTACATATTGCGAAACTCCTTAATTCTACAAGAATCTCATGTGTTTATTGTCGAATTCATATACTATGAAATGAATCATCATATACTAAAAGAACGTAAGCGATCACATAACCCCAAACTTAAAAGTACATAGAAAAGGCAAATAAAGCAATATACAAAGAATCTAGAGGAAGGTGTGGGGTTTCTAGGCTAATAATGCAATTCACACACTTTGATCAAGACAAATCATATCCCCTCACACTTTACTCCCAACCTTTTTTATTTTCCTTTCCATCAATCAAAACAAAATGTCGCACCGCCCTCGACTTTTATTTTCATGAGTGGGTGTAGCTCGTGAATAATGCAGAGAAATAAAAGGGAAGATGATGTGAAATTACAACTATAATATTAAACTGCAAATTTTCTTTTCTCTTGCTTTCTACTTTATTTTAATGTTTATTTCATTTTTTTTTATTATTTCCTTTTTTTTCTTAAAGGAGAATTTCTTCAAAACAGTATACTAAAAATTTAATTACAACAAACTCTTAGCTCATTTTTTAAGTAGGAAAGTGGATTTATAACCGTTTCTTACGATTCTAATCTTCACTCTTACTTTTATTCTACTTTTTAAATTTATTATTTTATTTTTAAACAATATTTTCTGCTTTCCTATAAAGGAGAAATTCAATAGGAGAGTGTTTTCAAAAATATATACGGGGAATAAACCTCTAAAGGTTCTATATATAAAAATTTGAATGAACGAGTTATCTTTTTGGGTTAATATGATGACTATGAAACGTGAGAGTAGGATATACCAAGGACTACTCTTATTCCAAGCTAGGGAAACCAAATACCTTTTTTTTTTCTTACCTTTTTCTATTCTTCTTTTTTCTTTTGCTTTCCCATACTTTTATTTCTTTTGCTCCCAATCAATTAAATGGCCTTTCTATTGATTGGAACTGAGAAAAGGAAATTTTGGTTCACTTTAAATGAGTGACAAATGAAAGTTCTCCTACCCCATTAAACAAAAGCAGACTAGCTTAATGCTTGATAATGTGTTACCTAATTGTATGTAATGGTTGCCACATACCTACATTTTCCTAATTTATGAAGGAATCCCTACATGTCGACATTCCAGAAAATAAAAATAAAGTAGTGAGGGTTTACACTTACTTCCAAGGCATGTGATTCATTGAACAAATTTTATTTAATTTTACTTTTATAGGTCAGTACCAATACCATGGATTCTTTATAAGAGATTAGTATTTTTTGCTAGCTCATTTGCAATTATTTTCTTGCCTCTCAATTATTAGAACAGTTAGCTTTTGAAGCACTTCTTTATGTTAAGTACCTTTCCTTCCAAAGATATCATTTGTGTTTCCATTGACATATTCCATATTTTTTGTGAAATAAAAATTCTTAACCTTGTTTACTTTACTCTTTGTTTAGTTTTATCATTATAATAATCGGTCATAGATACTTCCAATATCATCGCTGTTTAATTCAAAAATAGTTTCTAAGTAATAATTAAATTTATTTATAATGAGGTCACTAGCAATAGATTCAAATCAAAGTTCAATGGAATGAAACTTAGAATCAAGCTAATAGTGCTATGAATAAACTAATGAGATTAGGCAAATAAAAAGAAGATAAAGATAAAAAAGGATCTGATTGACTATCGCAGTAAGCAGGGAGGGTGTACAAATCGAACGAGAAACCCTCACCAAACTAAAAATACGATTAAAAAACCAGATTAAGTTTGATTTGATTTAGTTTTGTATTGAGTAAAACAAAAAATCCGAACCAAATCGACATATAAATATATGATTTTTATATATATATTTTTAAGATTTTTTATAGAATTTTCTTTAAAAAATGTCTAAAAATATTTGCGATTCTCTTATGGGATGTAATATTTAGTTAAATATAAAGTGCTCCATATTTATTAACTTTAAATAATGGGTTATATGATCACTTTCTTATCAAGTGTTAGTGAAATGCGTCAATCTCTTTGTTCTTCCATATTCATATGTCAAGATCTATAAATTCTTATATCTTTTTCGAATTTGAAATGGTATTTCGATAATTTAACATTAAATAGAACATATCATTATATAGGTTCATATTTATTTTTATGATTAATTATTAAATTCGGTTAACCTTGAAAGTGTACATCAACGCAAAATTATTGTCAGACGACTAACATATAACTATCATGTGTTACTAACAAAGAATTTCGATTAGAATATTTTAATAGATCATATATTTGTCAATTTTTTTATTTTTTACTAAACATATACTTTACTGATCAAAATTCTGACAAAGTAAGATTGAAATAATATTCATATAACATTCACATGATCATCTCACCTCCGCACGATTAAAATCCGCACGTCGCTCAAACTAGTTATCAACTGCCGAGGTACTCGCCAGTTGTGGGCAGCAAATCTGGTATAACGGGCATGAGTGAATCCCTTGCGATTACAGGAGCGGTTGAGGACTGAGTTAAGCTCTAGGTCGTGACTTCATTTGTAAGTCTCCGAAACCTCTTTAGGACACTTCATCGAATGCATGCGCTTATTTCTCTGGGTCACTGAACCATAAGTGCTTTATGTGAACATCGAATCCTGATCCCGGGATAAAATATATCATAAAGAATAACGGTTTATCATGCGATCTATCCATGTATCGAACCCGAATTTTTGGTAATACGATCGTCCTAATCAAGAAAAAAATGATAAATATAATAAAAAAATTAAAAAAAAAATTGTGAAACAATATTTCATGATTCCTCTTGTAAGTTGTAACAGCTTAATTGTTATTCCCGGTCAATATTGCTGTATTTGTAAATATTAATTCTGCAAAATATAAGTTAACGTAATGAAACAATAATAATAAATTCGAGCCCACTGAATTCACAGTGTTTCCTTAAGAAATTTAATCCCCTCCTAGTACCCAAGGTAATGGATTATTTCCTCCCAGGATAGAACGAATAACACACTGGTGTAGCGGTACTTCAAACCCCAGTGTTTCGGCGAACACAAAGTTCGGTAGCAAATCACACTTACAGTTGCTTTGTTTGAAGTTAAAAACAATGCAGAACGAAGGAGTATATACTCAGAAAAACGTATGGAAGTTCTGAGAGGAAGGAATGCAATGTATAGCCAATTTGTTGAGCGAATTGTATGTTGAGTTGAGTATTTCTTCAACATTTGCTGCTCATATATATAGCAGCCAAGAAGGAGTGCAAGACCAAACGTCCACCCTTCATGGTGGATCAAACATTACATATTTGTGGAGCAAGCACTTCATATTTGTGGAGCAAGCACTTCATGGTGGGAAGACCATTATCCGGCTGCCAAATTATCAATACACGGATTGGAAAATATCCGTTTACATATACGGATAATCTTACGTTAATATTTACTATTAACAAATAAATTTGGTCCAAAAAATTAATCAATCAATCGATCATTTGACCAAATCCAAATCCAAATCCAAATCCGAATCCGAAGCCGAATCCGAAGCCGAAGCCGAAGCCGAAGCCGAAGCCGTAGCCGTAGCCGAAGCCGAGCCGAGCGAGCGACGACGACGACGGCGCGAGGCTTGCTTTCTTCTTAACTCTTTAAGAGCTACAAGAAGAGCAATTATATATATACCCACCAAAAATATCTTCCACTTCCAATATGGGACAATGTCTCATTGTTAAGAGGGGAAAACTTAAAATTTTACTCAAAATTTTATTTTCCCTCCATTTCCCATTCACCCTCATTTTAAGAATATTACATCTTAAAAAATAAAACCTCAACAATCCCTCACATGAATGGGGAATGGCTATATCACGGAAGTATGCATGAAAAAACTGTGTGATTTACAAGCAAGGATTAATTGCATCTGGATAAGTAGGTTTCCCTTTGAACTTTCCGTAGTAAACTTATGTCGGATATACTCGGTCAATCGGTAGATTTGATATCTTTGAACCGTCGATCTTTGGTGTATACCTAGACAACCATAAGTCACACAATCAACCCTTAACCGTCTTTGGTTCTCATTGTTGTATTCGTTTCAGCCATGAACACCGCCTGGTTTCATAAGTGCGTAGAGAACTGGCCTTACAAAGTTCTCCTTGAAGCGGCTCACACTTCACACTTAAATAGGTGATTCTTAAACGTGTCATCCTGTAGATACACTATTTGATATACCCCGTATCAAATTTAGAAATCATTAAAAAGCCTTAATGCTTTATCCTTGGTACTGAACATTGTCTCATCACGAGAATGGACTAAAATTTTATTTGACAATGTTGAACCGTCATTAATGACTTTGTTTGATCTCTTTGAACCTAGATCTTGGGATCTCCAGTCTTCTAGGTAGAGTTACCGCCATAATGACTTGTTCTCGGCCATAGCCCCATTCCCCTTGATGATTTCTCAACTACCTCTCTAGTTAGGCCTTTTGTAAGTGGATCCGACACATTATCACTTGACTTTACATAGTCAATTGTGATAATTCCTCTAGAGAGTAATTGCCTAACGGTTTTATGTCTTCGTCGTATATGACGAGATTTACCGTTATACATGACGCTCCCAGCCCTTCCAATTGCCGCTTGACTATCACAATGTATGCATATTGGTGCCAACGGTTTGGGCCAAAATGGAATGTCTTCCAAGAAATTCCGGAGCCATTCAGCTTCTTCACCGGCTTTATCTAAGGCTATGAATTCAGCCTCCATTGTAGAGCGGGCAATACATGTTTGTTTGGACGACTTTCAAGATACCGCTCCTCCACCAATAGTGAATACATATCCACTCGTAGACTTAGAATCAGTTGAACCGGTGATCCAATTTGCATCACAGTATCCCTCAATCACCGCAGGGAAATTACTGTAGTGCAATTCAAAGTTCTGGGTATGTTCTAAATATCCCAAAACTCGTTTCATTGCCATCCAATGAGATTGGCCTGGATTGCTCGTATATCGACTCAGTTTACTTATAGCACAAGCTATGTCTGGTCGTGTACAATTCATGATATACATTAAGCATCCCAATACACGAGCATAATCCAATTGTGATATGCTTTGGCCTTTGTTCTTTGCTAATGCAAGATTCATGTCAATTGGAGTCTTTGCAACTTTAAAGCCCAAGTGCTTGAATTTTTCAAGTACTATCTTAATATAATGAGATTGTGACAATGCCAGACCTTGAGGAGTCTTATTGTTCTTAATTCCCAGAATTAAATCAGCAACTCCCAAGTCTTTCATATCAAACTTGCTATTGAGCATACGCTTAGTAGCATTTATGTTGGCAATGTCATTACTCATTATCAACATATCATCCACATATAGGCAAACAATGACTATGTGATTTGGAATATTTTTAATGTACACGCATTTATCACATTCATTTATCTTAAAACCATTTGACAACATTGTTTGGTCAAATTTCGCATGCCATTGTTTGGGTGCTTATTTTAGTCCGTAAAGAGACTTAACAAGTCTACATACCTTCTTTTCTTTACCTGGAACCACAAACCCTTCAGGTTGTTCCATGTAAATTTCTTCCTCCAACTCTCCATTTAAGAAGGCCGTCTTAACATCCATTTGATGAATTTCAAGACCATACACTACAGCTAATGCTACTAACATCCGTATGGACGTAATTCTTGTAACTGGAGAGTATGTATCAAAGTAGTCTAGACCTTCTTGTTGTCTATACCCTTTGACTACGAGCCTTGCCTTGAATTTATCAATAGTGCCATCATCTTTGATTTTTCTCTTAAAAATCCATTTAGAACCCAAAGGTTTATTTCCAGGAGGAAGATCAACCAATTCCCATGTATGGTTGTTCAATATGGATTCTATTTCACTATTGACTGCCTCTTTCCAAAATAATGATTCCGAAGAAGTCATAGCTTCTTTAAATGTTTGAGGCTCATTCTCCAATAAGAAAGTCACAAAATCTGGTCCAAATGAAGTAGACGTTCTTTGACGTTTACTACGTCTTGGATTCTCCTGATTACATGTACTTTCTTTTGTTTCTTCCCGAGGTCGTTTAGATCCTTCACCAAACGACTCACATTCCTTTTTATATGGATATATATTTTCAAAAAACTCAGCATTATCTGATTCTATAACCGTATTATTATGAATGTCGGGATTTTCTGATTTATGAACCAGAAATCGATATGCTTTACTATTTGTCGCATATCTTATGAAAACACAATCAACGGTTTTCGGTCCTATCTTTACCCTTTTGGGTTTAGGAACTTGCACTTTTGCCAAACACCCCCACACTTTAAAATAATTCAAGTTGGGCTTCCTTCCTTTCCATTGTTCATAAGGAATGGATTGTGTTTTGCTATGGGGCACTCGATTTAATATTCGATTAGCCGTAAGAATGGCTTCCCCCACAAGTTCTGTGGCAAACCAGAACTTATCAACAACGCATTCATCATCTCCTTTAATGTGCGATTCTTTCTTTCCGCAATCCCATTAGATTGGGGCGTGTAAGGGGCTGTTGTTTGATGAATAATTCCATATTCTAAACATATTTCTTCAAAAGGAGATTCATATTCACCACCCCTATCACTTCTTATCATTTTTACTTTCTTGTTAAGTTGCGTTTCAACTTCATTTTTGTATTGCCTGAATGCGTCTATTGCTTCATCTTTACTATTCAGTAAGTAAACATAGCAATATCGAGTACCATCGTCATTAAAAGTTATGAAATACTTCTTTCCACCGCGAGATGGTATTGACTTCATGTCACAAATATCTGTGTGAATTAAGTCTAAAGGATTTGAATTCCTTTCAACTGACTTATAAGGATGTTTAACATACTTAGATTCCACACATATTTGACATTTTGATTTTTCGCATTCAAACTTGGGCAGTACTTCCAAGTTAATCATTTTCCGCAAGGTTTTATAATTGACATGACCCAAACGTACATGCCATAAATCATTTGACTCAAGTAAGTAAGAAGAAGCTGAAATATTATTATTATTTTCAACAACCATTACATTTAGATTGAAAAAGCCCTCGGTGAGGTAACCTTTTCCCACAAATATTCCATTCTTACTAATTACAACCTTGTTGGATACAAAAACGCACTTAAAACCGTGCTTAACAAGAAGTCCAGTAGAGACTAAATTCTTTCTCATTTCGGGAACATGAAGGACATTGTTCAAAGTCATGACCTTGCCAGAAGTCATTTTTAGAAATACCTTCCCATATCCTTCAACTTTTGCTGTTGAAGCATTTCCCATATAAACTGTCTCTCCGGGTTCAGCAAGAGCATAGGTAGCAAAAGCCTCTCTAACTGCACAAACATGGCGAGTGGCTCCTGAATCAAACCACCACAGTTTAGGATTTCCCACCAAGTTACATTCAGAGAGCATGGCACACAAGTTATCAACATCATCATGGTTTACTACCATGTTTGCTTGACCCCTTTTCTTGTCTTTCTTCGGAGCACGACACTCCGTAGATTTGTGTCCGGTTTTCCCACAGTTGTAGCAGTTTCCACTGAACCGCTTCTTGCTTGGGTTGTATTTCGGACCAGAAGCCTTCTTCCTCTTTTTGTTAGCTTCAACAAAATTTGCTCCCATTATTGTTGAATTTCCACGGCCTCTCCTTTCAGCAGCTTTATTGTCCTCTTCGATTCTCAACCGAACAATGAGATCTTCAAGGGACATTTCCTTTCGTTTGTGTTTCAAATAATTTTTGAAGTCCTTCCACAACGGAGGCAACTTCTCAATCATTGCTGCTACTTGGAATGCTTCGTTGATTACAAGACCTTCAGCAAGTAGATCATGAATAATCACTTGCAATTCCTGGACTTGAGTAATAACAGACTTGCTATCTATTATTTTGTAGTCCAGAAATTTTGCGGCAACGAATTTCTTCATCCCGGCATCTTCAGTCTTATATTTCTTTTCAAGCGCATTCCACAATTCTTTGGATGTCTCCATGCTACTGTATACATTATACAGATTATCATCCAGTCCGCTAAGAATATAATTCTTGCATAAAAAATCAGAATGCTTCCACGCTTCAATCACGAGAAAGCGTTCATTATCTGGAGTTTTATCCGGCAGATCAGGAACATCTTCGTTGATGAACTTCTGTAGACATAACGTAGTTAAGTAGAAGAACATCTTCCGCTGCCAGCGTTTGAAATCAATCCCGGAAAATTTTCCGGGTTTTTCTGCCGGTGCCAACGCCGGTGTTCGGCTTGTCGTTGCGTTGGCAGTCGCCATCGGAACAGCTTGGTTTTCGTTTTCAGTCATCATCTTTTCTGTAAAAGAATGACACAAACAAACGTTTAATACACGTTTTCAAACTGGAGTAAAAATCACGTAGATTTTAATATCCAACAAAACGCCACGAAGGCTTAACTCTCCAAAACGGGAGTACACAAACCACAAAGGTTTTAGTTTGCAGAATAATAAGAATAACACAAGTACAGAAATAAATATTAAATTCCTTAAGATTGTTATTCCCGGTCAATATTGCTGTATTTGTAAATATTAATTCTGCAAAATATAAGTTAACATAATGAAACAATAATAATAAATTCGAGCCCACTGAATTCACAGTGTTTCCTTAAGGAATTTAATCCCCTCCTAGTACCCAAGGTAATGGATTATTTCCTCCCAGGATAGAACGAATAACATACTGGTGTAGCGGTACTTCAAACCCCAGTGTTTCGGCGAACACAAAGTTCGGTAGCAAATCACACTTACAGTTGCTTTGTTTGAAGTTAAAAACAATGCAGAACGAAGGAGTATATACTCAGAAAAACGTATGGAAGTTCTGAGAGGAAGGAATGCAATGTATAGCCAATTTGTTGAGCGAATTGTATGTTGAGTTGAGTATTTCTTCAACATTTGCTGCTCATATATATAGCAGCCAAGAAGGAGTGCAAGACCAAACGTCCACCCTTCATGGTGGATCAAGCATTACATATTTGTGGAGCAAGCACTTCATATTTGTGGAGCAAGCACTTCATGGTGGGAAGACCATTATCCGGCTGCCAAATTATCAATACACGGATTGGAAAATATCCGTTTACATATACGGATAATCTTACGTTAATATTTACTATTAACAAATAAATTTGGTCCAAAATATTAATCAATCAATCGATCATTTGACCAAATCCAAATCCAAATCCAAATCCAAATCCAAATCCGAAGCCGAAGCCGAAGCCGAAGCCGAAGCCGTAGCCGTAACCGAAGCCGAGCCGAGCGAGCGACGACGACGACGGCGCGAGGCTTGCTTTCTTCTTAACTCTTTAAGAGCTACAAGAAGAGCAATTATATATATACCCACCAAAAATGTCTTCCACTTCCAATATGGGACAATGTCTCATTGTTAAGAGGGGAAAACTTAAAATTTTACTCAAAATTTCATTTTTCCTCCATTTCCCATTCACCCTCATTTTAAGAATATTACATCTTAAAAAATAAAACCTCAACAATCCCCCACATGAATGGGGAATGGCTATATCACGGAAGTATGCATGAAAAAACTGTGTGATTTACAAGCAAGGATTAATTGCATCTGGATAAGTAGGTTTCCCTTTGAACTTTCCGTAGTAAACTTATGTCGGATATACTCGGTCAATCGGTAGATTTGATATCTTTGAACCGTCGATCTTTGGTGTATACCTAGACAACCATAAGTCACACAATCAACCCTTAACCGTCTTTGGTTCTCATTGTTGTGTTCGTTTCAGCCATGAACACCGCCTGATTTCATAAGTGCGTAGAGAACTGGCCTTACAAAGTTCTCCTTGAAGCGGCTCACACTTCACACTTAAATAGGTGATTCCTAAACGTGTCATCCTGTAGATACACTATTTGATATACCCCGTATCAAATTTAGAAATCATTAAAAAGCCTTAATGCTTTATCCTTGGTACTGAACATTGTCTCATCACGAGAATGGACTAAAATTTTATTTGACAATGTTGAACCGTCATTAATGACTTTGTTTGATCTCTTTGAACCTAGATCTTGGGATCTCCAGTCTTCTAGGTAGAGTTACCGCCACAATGACTTGTTCTTGGCCATAGCCCCATTCCCCTTGATGATTTCTCAACTACCTCTCTAGTTAGGCCTTTTGTAAGTGGATCCGACACATTATCACTTGACTTTACATAGTCAATTGTGATAATTCCTCTAGAGAGTAATTGCCTAACGGTTTTATGTCTTCGTCGTATATGACGAGATTTACCGTTATACATGACGCTCCCAGCCCTTCCAATTGCCGCTTGACTATCACAATGTATGCATATTGGTGCCAACGGTTTGGGCCAAAATGGAATGTCTTCCAAGAAATTCCGGAGCCATTCAGCTTCTTCACCGGCTTTATCTAAGGCTATGAATTCAGCCTCCATTGTAGAGCGGGCAATACATGTTTGTTTGGACGACTTCCAAGATACCGCTCCTCCACCAATAGTGAATACATATCCACTCGTAGACTTAGAATCAGTTGAACCGGTGATCCAATTTGCATCACAGTATCCCTCAATCACCGCAGGAAAATTACTGTAGTGCAATTCAAAGTTCTGGGTATGTTCTAAATATCCCAAAACTCGTTTCATTGCCATCCAATGAGATTGGCCTGGATTGCTCGTATATCGACTCAGTTTACTTATAGCACAAGCTATGTCTGGTCGTGTACAATTTATGATATACATTAAGCATCCCAATACACGAGTATAATCCAATTGTGATATGCTTTGGCCTTTGTTCTTTGCTAATGCAAGATTCACGTCAATTGGAGTCTTTGCAACTTTAAAGCCCAAGTGCTTGAATTTTTCAAGTACTATCTTAATATAATGAGATTGTGACAATGCCAGACCTTGAGGAGTCTTATTGATCTTAATTCCCAGAATTAAATCAGCAACTCCCAAGTCTTTCATATCAAACTTGCTATTGAGCATACGCTTAGTAGCATTTATGTTGGCAATGTCATTACTCATTATCAACATATCATCCACATATAGGCAAACAATGACTATGTGATTTGGAACATTTTTAATGTACACGCATTTATCACATTCATTTATCTTAAAACCATTTGACAACATTGTTTGGTCAAATTTCGCATGCCATTGTTTGGGTGCTTGTTTTAGTCCGTAAAGAGACTTAACAAGTCTACATACCTTCTTTTCTTTACCTGGAACCACAAACCCTTCAGGTTGTTCCATGTAAATTTCTTCCTCCAACTCTCCATTTAAGAAGGCCGTCTTAACATCCATTTGATGAATTTCAAGACCATACACTGCAGCTAATGCTACTAACATCCGTATGGACGTAATTCTTGTAACTGGAGAGTATGTATCAAAGTAGTCTAGACCTTCTCGTTGTCTATACCCTTTGACTACGAGCCTTGCCTTGAATTTATCAATAGTGTCATCATCTTTGATTTTTCTCTTAAAAATCCATTTAGAACCCAAAGGTTTATTTCCAGGAGGAAGATCAACCAATTCCCATGTATGGTTGTTCAATATGGATTCTATTTCACTATTGACTGCCTCTTTCCAAAATAATGATTCCGAAGAAGTCAATAATTGTCATAAATAAAACAAAGTTCTGGACTATTATTTTATATTCTCAAAGTTAACATACATTTTTACGATATTACCGTGGAAGGCATTACGATTGTCACTAACCACACTGTTGCACCAAATTTCGAAAATTTATATTAGAGAGGTTAAAAAATAAAAATAAAAATAAAACAGACATGACATAATAAATTGTCAACTCCAGAATTTCTGTTCAAACATTCAATGATATTACTACTCCCAAGTAATTTTTTGATCTTTTTTTGTTGTTCACAATATTTAATTTTTTTAAATATATTAATTTTTTTAAAACTTGTACTTAGAGTTAAGAGCCTATGAATAATTTATTATATTTTTAATGAATAAATTAAAATTAATATGGTCAATTTTATAGTTAGTTAATAATAAAAGATTCTTTAATATGAGTGAAAAGAATTAAAAAATTACATAACAGAGGGAGTAATTCTTTTTACCTAAAACACCACAATAAAGGATTAAAGTTGACAAGAAAAAATTTATTGGGGAAATCTAGTTATGAAGATTTTGCAAGAATGAGATTATGAAACTTTTAGAATAATACGTGGAAATGTGGATAGGATTGGAGATGGGTAGGTGACAAAAGCAGATAGATGAAGAATCTTGAAAGTTGCAGAAATCTTAATTATGATAAAAAATGTCCAAATTTAATACTTGTACTAATTTCTTATAGGACAAATCACAGTATCATTATTATCCCTACTCTTCCCCTCTCTTGTCCGAAACCTTTTTACTAGTACTTGTCCAAAGAACTCTTTCTTCTTCTTCTTCTTCTTCTCTCTCTAGAGTCATCTAAGAGAAAAAAAGCAACCATGTCTTCTCCAAGCAAACGCCGTGAAATGGACCTAATGAAACTGTGAATCTCTCTAATCAGCTCTTGTTAAAAAACTAAACTTTTTTTGTTGGTTGTTAAAGTTGGAGTTTCAATTTGTTTGATTCTTTTAATTTTCTGTTTATTTTGCTTGTCTGAATTAGGATGATGAGCGATTACAAAGTAGAGATGATAAACGATGGCATGCAAGAGTTTTATGTGCATTTCCATGGACCTACTGAAAGTAAATTCTGCTCTACCCTTTTCTCAATCTTCTTTCTTTTTCGCCTATTTATTTAAGTTTTTAGATTTTTATGCCCTTTTCCTTAAGAAGTCTTTGTCGTTTCTAATTAGTGATTGAAATTTATGGTTGGTGTTCTTTTCTTCTTCTGATGTTTTCTTTTGGTGGGGTTATGATTCTTGATCAAAATTATTTAAGAGGTATGGAGAAAAAAGCGGACATTAACTTGGCTAATTAATGTACACACAGATATTTAATCTTTTGCTTCTGTTTGCCCTCTATTTGTGAAAGTGAATTAGGAAATTGTTGTTATAATTAGTTAATAGTTGTTTTTTTTTTTGGCCATTAAAATCCACATCGGCTTCTTGGATATGGAATTCCTCTGGATCCTAAAATAGAAAAGATATAAAGGAGTCATCTTTTGGAACTCTAGTTACTATTTTTGCATATATCTGCTGACTGGCTCTTCACCAATGAGTCTTCAAGTTACATCTTTGCATTTAGTAGAATTCAATTTGATTTTCTTTTTGGAAAAGTTGTTTTCGGTGTGGCGTTTTCTTCAGCTTCTGCTCATACTTGCGGTGATTTTTGCAGGTCCGTATCACGGCGGTGTGTGGAAAATAAGGGTGGAACTTCCTGATGCTTACCCATATAAATCTCCATCCATTGGTTTTATTAACAAAATCTACCACCCAAATGTTGATGAGATGTCAGTGCTGATATGCTTCATTGCTATAATTATAGAGATTTCATCGTTCTCATTTCTTTAACGGAAAGTCTAAAATTTCATTAATTATCATTTTTCAGGTCTGGCTCAGTTTGCTTAGATGTTATCAATCAGACTTGGAGTCCCATGTTTGGTAATCTGAAATTACAACACTTAAAAAGCATAATTGGATACTACTTACTTGATAATTCTTATTAGCTTTTCTAGTATTATCATTATGAGAAACTTATCTGGTATTAAACAACTTGGCAGATCTGGTAAATGTGTTTGAAGTGTTTCTACCGCAACTTCTCTTGTATCCAAACCCATCAGACCCATTGAATGGAGAGGCTGCTTCCCTAATGATGCGAGACCGGGCTGCATATGAACTAAGAGTTAAAGGTATTGACTCCTAATACTTTCATATTACTTCAATCAATTGCAGGTCCAAGGGAGGATTAGATTTCCTGGCAGTCTGTAGGTGTATGCATGGTCACTTATTTGGGGTGGAGTAGATCAGGCTTAAAATCACAATCTTAATGGTTTGGCCAATTCTCTGGAAATTTGAGTTATTTCCTCAGTATCTATTTGCTCTATAATTTACCACTTGCATTCTGTTATAGACAGCGTTTTCTATTAGTAACGTCTGTCAATATTTTCATGTTTAGTGCAAGTTCTGATGAGGTGTCAATCGACACACTTCAAATATTAGGAACTCCGCTTATTTAAGCTGTAGAGGCTATTTGACATTCGAATTGAAATTTAAGTTAGTTGCTGTTGCCTTGAAACTAGTTAATGATACTAGTTTACACTGGAAGGATATAGGAGCCAATTGCCAGAGAACTACAAGCAGATGGAAGTTAATGGCCCATGAATCAATTTTGTCCCCACGAACTGCTTAAAGCAAGGCTAGCCTTGTAGTCAGGACACATAGTATTAGGAACCTTGTCCGTTCTTACTCTGATTCAATGAAGAATTCCATTCAATCTAGGAATAATGTTCAACCTGGTTAGATCTCCTACCTTCTCACAATAGGGTTTACTCTGTGCGCTGTTTGGGAGAAGCAAACAAAGTCATCCATTCTGTGTGCTGTTTAGGCACAATCTCATTCAAATCTATTGTCTGTGGTGTCTAATGATAGAAGCATCTCAAATGACATCTAGAAATGCACCGACTATTGGCTTAAGAACTGCCTTCACTTTCTTTAGTGAGGAAAAACCATCTCGGTGTGTAAAATCAGAGACTATTCCAATTCCAATTGGACATTATATGTTGAGCATATTCTCTTTTGATCAAGTGGCTAAATGCCCTTCTTCTTTACTTTTCTGTGTTTGAAAGTGGAGAAAACAGTGGAATATGGAAGTGCAACTTCCTAAAATTGATGTGCTTGTTTTGTACAGATTTTTATTTGCTTATTAGTTTCCACCCTTTCTCTCACCTCTGACTGGTAAGAATTTATGGGGCGACTGGATGCATCTTGGTGTGTCTCGTATATGTTGTCATGGCTATTTATGAAACATGTAGAGATTCTCGTAAGTTGCAAGGTCAATGTATTTTGCTGTTTTAATAATGCCTTGAGTGGAGAAAGCTTATTATTTTTAGCCTTTAAATATAATGTTTATGGTAGAGGCGTGTGACATGCCATAATGCTAAAATTTGACGTGCTTGTATACTGGTGAATGTCTCCAGCTTACCCATAAACATCTGCTTTTGCCTTATCCTTATATGTGATTTACTTCATAATGCAGTATTCCTTGCTTCTGGATATAAAAGATGCAAGTTATGACCCCCAAGTCCTAATTAATGCCACAGTTTCTACTTAATTTTCCTTTCAAAAGTGAAGGGCATGAGATTATTTCTTTTTAAAAAAAATGGTGAAGGGGATGAAAATGAGATACTCCTTGAGCATTATCTAAGCAATCTCACCTTTTTTTAAAATTGTTAAACAGATAGCATCACTTGCTCCTGATTTTCTTGTATCCGTTCCACTAGAGAACAGGAGGAAGGAAAAGAATCTTTTACCCATAAAAATGGAAGTTGATGCTGTTATTGTCACAAGTCATTCTCCCTTGAGAGGATTAGCTTGAATATATATTCTTTTGATAAGTGGATTAGCTAAATAGAAATTTGGCATCTTCATGAAAGTTATATCTAACTAGGCGTTGCGTTTTCTAATAATGCACGAAAATTTTCTACGTTCTCTAATGATGCATGATATTTTTCTACATTCTCTAATGATGCATGAAATTTTTCTACATTCATACTCATGTCCCACAGGTAAAAGTGGTGATTAATATGTTAGAAGGTTGAACCTTTACATTAAATTGGTAACTATTTTGCATTTTCCGAAGAGTTCAAGATATAGTATTAATATGGCGTTTACGTGCTTGCATCCAGAATATTGTCAGAAATATGCAAAACCTGAAGATGTAGGAGCTGCCCCTGAGGAGAAGTCAAGTGATGAGGAGTTAAGTGAAGCTGAATATGATTCAGCTGACGATGCAGTTGCTGGCCCTGTTGATCCATGACCCTCTGCTGATTTTCATTCACTTTCTGTATCTGTAAATGATGTTCTTAGTTCTGTTTAAAATCAAGTTGAACTACAAAGTTCAAGACTATTCATTGGGGAAAGATGCAAAACAAAGTTCCCCTTGTTTATTAATTTTTAGCTTCAATGTAAATAATTTCACCTTTTAATTTCTGTGTTCTTGATATTGCTGTTATTTGTGTTCTTCCTTCCCTTTTTTTGGGTCTTCCGGGGGGTGGGTGGGTGGGTGGGTGGGGGATAATTAGGAAATGAATGTAGAGGAAAAGCCTTTCTTGTAAATACATGGTGGACCAGAAAGCTATAGGAAAGGCTATAAGCAATTTATTTCAATTAAAAATAAAGCCTTGTAACTCCTACAAAAGTCAACTTATAGTTTAGTTTTTGTATTTAATTTCTGTGGAAAATAGTAAAATAGGATCTAATGTAACTTTTCTATTTTTTAGTTTTCTCCTCGAAGCTGATTTATGGCCATTCTTAAAGGAAAAATCAAAATAGAATATCCAAAAGTGTAAGTTATGTCTCTGTCTCTGTGAGCAACAAATTTTGCCTATACAAAAAGTGAATTAAAAATATTTCCATAAGTTAAATGAATACTTGTCTCTGGTACAGTCCTCACGAGTGTACCTTTCATCCTATATAAGTAACCAGTATGAACTGCTACAATATCAACAAGGAATAACCAGAAAGGATTAGGAATGATGCATATTAACTCTAAGGAAACTTACAACCACTGAAAGGAAATTCAAACTCAGATAACAAACTGATACTCCTTCAGTTATGTGTCCTACCTTAGCCATGTTACCACACAAAATCTGACAACCTCTTATTGGGCTGTTTTGGTATTCGGCTTCTTCTAAGCACAACCCCAGGCTGAATTGCATTGACATCCTGTTGGTCATCAGAGCTCATAGCAGGGTCCATACATGAGTCCATAACAATAACATGGGTTAACAGGCGGCGTTTTAAACGATGTATAACATCAGTTGGAGGTTTGCATAGTAAAGCTTCAAGAGATTCGTCCTTGTATATTTCGAGACAAGATATTTGAAAACATTCAGGAGAAACCATACCAGGAGACTTGCCAATAACAAACCTCTGAAACTTTCCAACGGAGTGATCATAAGAATAAATAGGAATGAAAGAATCATTAGCTTTAGGATTAGCCAGCAGTATCTCACCTGTTGGAAGTTTGCCAAAACTGCACCAGCTTTCCCTGTTACATCTAACCAGTTCTTCAGGTAAGGTAATGGAATGGTTGATCCACCTACTGCATTGTCCATCTTTAAGTTCCCATAGTTTCAATTCCCTCGGTTTCCATGGTTTGGTAGTGGCCGGAAAATATTCCAGACATCCCACGGCCAAACATCCGCTGAACTGCATCAATCTGACTAGTTCAACAGTTATTAGACGAGTAGCTGCAAAATCTGCTGGAAGGAAGATGTTACCAAACTTATTCTCATTCAGGTAGAATGCAGATATATAAACTTCCATTTTTTTCCCTAGGAAGCGTGTATACAGAATTAAATCAATACAAATACTTTGCGGGGGCAATAACTCTAGATTTACTTGAACATCCATCACCCTATTCCACGAGCTATTTGTCATGTCCACTCCTATGGTAAGAATCTCTGCTATAACAAGAGGTAATCTGTTATTGCAGTAACTAAGGCTCAGCAGCTTGTACGAGCCACTTATGGGATCAAATCCAAAATGGAAACGAGTTGATCCAACATTGCAGTAAAACCGTGTAAAAAATATGCAAGTAGCAAGAAGGTTGAAAATAGGATTGAAAAACTGTCTCTGAAATTTTATTAATCATAGGTCTTTAAATAGCCAAATAAATAAAGTAGTAGATTCCTCCTACAACTAAATTACTAAACTCTTACTATAATTAAAATTTTGAATCTTCTAGCAGACTCCTCCTAAAACTAAACAACTAATTATTCTAGAAAACAGTAGCAGTAACAGATGCAAAATCCAACACTCCTCCTTGCTTCTGTTGCTGCAGTCTAAAGAAGGTCATCCTGAATTCCTTCTTCTGCTATTAGTGCTTGTGCATGAGCATCTTTGAACTTGCACACTTTTGTAACATGACCTTTTTGTTTGCAATTACGACATAATGCATCAAGTCTCCACCAACAAAATTTTTCTAAGTGTGTTTTCTTTTTGCAATATTTGCAATAAGGATAATCAACTTTTTCTTTTTGGTGTTTCGCATAAAAAATACCCTCAGTAACTTTGTCTTGTCTGAAGGCCCTTATTTGCTCTTGTGCTTGAAGAGCACTTATTAATTCTGCAACAGAAATGGTAGAGAGATCTTTAGACTCTTCCAGAAAGGAAATTTTGGATTCAAATCTCTCAGGAATTGTTACAAGAATTTTTTCAACTATCCTGTCATCTTTGAAATCCTCGTCAAGTAACCTGATTTTATTGACAATTAAAGAAATTCGGTCAGAAGACTTAGCGATGGTCTCATCATCTTGCATTCTAAGAGATTCAAAATCTCTTTTCAAATTTAAAATCTGATTTTGTCTGCCTCGTTCACTTCCTTGATACTCCTGTTTGAGTGTTTCCCAAACTTCTTTTACTGTCTCACATGCAATGATTTTAGAGAAGATTGAATCTGCAACTGAATTTTGAATTATAGTTTTGGCTTTGTATTTTTTGGTTTTCTCATCTGAATGAGCTTTGATTTGGGCAAGGGTAGGATTTGCAGGAAGTGGTTGTATAAGTTTGTCTTCCGTTATAACTTCCCATAGATCATAAGTTTCAAGATAAGATTTCATTTTCACTGACCAAATCTGATAGTTTTCACCAGTGAAGGTTTATGGGGTATTCAAAGAGAGACCGTTGCTTGCCATTGTTAAAAATTTGGTTAAAATCGGTATGGGTAAAAATGCGTATGGTTTAAAAGTGGTTGAAATTGGTTGTTTTTCAGTGAACTCAGAGATCCATCAAGATCAATGGAGGCTCTGATACCACTGTTATGGATTTTAGAAAAAATATGCAAGCAGCAAGAAGGTTGAAAATAGGAAAAACTGTCTTTGAAATTTTATTAATCATAGGACTTTAAATAGCCAAATAAATAAAGTAGTAGACCTCTCCTATAACTAAATTACTAAACTCTTGCTATAATTAAAATTCTGAATCTTCTAACAGACTCGTCCTAAAACTAAACAACTAATTATTCTAGAAAACGGTAGCAGTAACAGATGCAAAATCCAACAAACTGAGGGAGTGAGAGCTCAATGGTTTCACCAGTGTACAAGTTGCAGAAAGAAAGGCTAAGAGATGGGGTACAGAAACATAACAGGCCATAAATGACTTGTGTGAATTTAATTGGTTTATCTTCTCCACATTCATAATCAATCCGCTCGATGAAAGTGTTAGTCCCGCCAATATTGCTCTATTTGTAAATAATAATTCTGGAAAATATAAGTTATCGTAATGAAACAGTAATTAATTCGAGCCCACTGAATTCACAGTGTTTCCTTAAGAAATTTAATCCCCTCCTAGTACCCAAGGTTATGGATTATTTCCTCCCAAGATAGAACGAATCACACACTGGTATAGCGGTACTTCAAACCCGAGTGTTTCAGCGAACACAAAGTTCGGTAGCAAATCACACTTACAGTTGCTTTGTTTGAAGTTAAAACAATGCAGAACAAATGAGTAGAAACTCAGAAAATCGTATGAAAATGCTGAGAGGAAGGAGTGCAATGTATAACCAAAGTTGAGCGTTTTCAGTTTTTGGTGTCTTTCTTCAACAGCTGCTGCACATATTTATAGCAGTCAGCTTTGAAGATGAACGACCCTCCACCCTCCATGGTGGAGCATGCACTAGCTTGTTTGTGAAGCAAGCACTTGGCCATGGTGGGAAGAGCATTAGGCGGCTGCTATTGCAGCTGGTAGTCAATATACGGATTGGAACATATCCGTTATAAATGCGGATAATTTTACGTTAATATTTACTATTAACAAATTAATTTGGTCCAAAAAATTAATCAATCAATCGATCATCTGACCAAATCCAAATCCAAATCCAAATCCAAATCCGAAGCCGAAGCCGAAGCCGAAGCCGAAGCCGAGCCGAGCAGAGTGAGTGACGACGACGACGACGGCGCGAGGCTTGCTTTCTTCTTAACTCTTTAAGAGCTACAAGAAGAGCAATTATATATATACCCACCAAAAATCTTTTCATCTTCCAATATAGGACAATGTCTCATTGTCAAGAGGGAAAAACTTAAAATTTTACTCAAAAATTTTATTTTCCCTCCATTTCCCATTCACCCTCATTTTAAGACTATTTCATCTTAAATAACAAAAACCTCAATAATCCCCCACATGAATGGGGAATGGCTATATCACGGAAGTATGCATGGAAAAACTGTGTGATATGCAAGCAAGGATTAATCGCATCTGGATAAGTAGGTTTCCCTTTGAACTTTCCGTAGTGAACTTATGTCGGATATACTCGGTCAATCGGTAGATTTGATATCTTTGAACCGTCGATCTTTGGTGTATACCTAGACAAACATAAGTCACACAATCAACCCTTAACCGTCTTTGGTTCTCATTGTTGTGTTCGTTTCAGCCATGAACACCGCCTGGTTTCATAAGTGCGTAGAGAACTGGCCTTACAAAGTTCTCCTTGAAGCGGCTAACACTTCACACTTACATAGGTGATTCCTAAACGTGTCATCCTGTAGATACACTATTTGATATACCCCGTATCAAATTTAGAAATCATTAAAAAGCCTTAATGTTTTATCCTTGGTACTGAACATTGTCTCATCACGAGAACGGACTAAAATTTTATTTGACAATGTTGAACCGTCATTAATGACTTTGTTTGATCTCCTTGAACCTAGATCTTGGGATCTCCAGTCTTTTAGGTAGAGTTACCGCCACAATGACTTGTTCTCGGCCATAGCCCCATTCCCCTTGATGATTTCTCAACTACCTCTCTAGTTAGACCTTTTGTAAGTGGATCCGACACATTATCACTTGACTTTACATAGTCAATCGTGATAATTCCTCTAGAGAGTAATTGCCTAACGGTTTTATGTCTTCGTCGTATATGACGAGATTTACCGTTATACATAACGCTCCCAGCCCTTCCAATTGTCACTTGACTATCACAATGTATGCATATTGGTGCCAACGGTTTGGGCCAAAATGGAATGTCTTCCAAGAAATTCCGGAGCCATTCAACTTCTTCACAGGCTTTATCTAAGGTTATGAATTCAGCCTCCATTGTAGAGCGGGCAATACATGTTTGTTTGGACGACTTCCAAGATACCTCTCCTTCACCAATAGTGAATACATATCCACTCGTGGACTTAGAATCAGTTGAACCGGTGATCCAATTTGCATCACAGTATCCCTCAATCACCGCAGGGAATTTACTGTAGTGCAAGTCAAAGTTCTGGGTATGTTCTAAATATCCCAAAACTCGTTTCATTGCCATCCAATGAGATTGGCCTGGATTGCTCGTATATCGACTCAGTTTACTTATAGCACAAGCTATATCTGGTCGTGTACAATTCATGATATACATTAAGCATCCCAACACACGAGCATAATCCAATTGTGATATGCTTTGGCCTTTATTCTTTGCTAATGCAAGATTCACGTCAATTGGAGTCTTTGCAACTTTAAAGCTCAAGTGCTTGAATTTTTCAAGTACTGTCTTAATATAATGAGATTGTGATAATGCCAGACCTTGAGGAGTCTTATGGATCTTAATTCCCAGAATTAAATCAGCAACTCCCAAGTCTTTCATATCAAACTTGCTATTGAGCATACGCTTAGTAGCATTTATGTTGGCAATGTCATTACTCATTATCAGCATATCATCCATATATAGGCAAACAATGACTATGTGATTTGGAACATTTTTAATCTACACACATTTATCACAGTCATTTATCTTAAAACCATTTGACAACATTGTTTGGTCAAATTTCGCATGCCATTGTTTGGGTGCTTGTTTCAGTCCGTAAAGAGACTTTACAAGTCTACATACCTTCTTTTCTTTACCTGGAACCACAAACCCTTCAGGTTGTTCCATGTAAATTTCTTTCTCCAACTCTCCATTTAAGAAGGCCGTCTTAACATCCATTTGATGAATTTCAAGACCATACACTGCAGCTAATGCTACTAACATTCGTATGGACGTAATTCTTGTAACTGGAGAGTATGTATCAAAGTAGTCTAGACCTTCTCGTTGTCTATACCCTTTGACTACGAGTCTTGCCTTGAATTTATCAATAGTGCCATCATTTTTTATTTTTCTCTTAAAAATCCATTTAGAACCCAAAGGTTTATTTCCAGGAGGAAGATCAACCAATTCTCATGTATGGTTGTTCAATATGAATTCTATTTCACTATTGACTGCCTCTTTCCAAAACAATGATTCCGAAGAAGTCATAGCTTCTTTAAATGTTTGAGGCTCATTCTCTAATAAGAAAGTCACAAAATATGGTCCAAATGAAGTAGAAGTTCTTTGACGTTTACTACGTCTTGGATCCTCCTGATTACATGTACTTTCTTTTGTTTCTTCCCGAGGTCGTTTAGATCCTTCACCAAACGACTCACATTCCTTTTTATACGGATATATATTTTCAAAGAACTCAGCATTATCTGATTCTATAACCGTATTATTATGAATGTCGGGATTTTCTGATTTATGAACCAGAAATCAATAACGGTTTTCGGTCCTATCTTTACCCTTTTGGGTTTAGGAACTTGCACTTTTGCCAAACACCCCCACACTTTAAAATAATTCAAGTTGGGCTTCCTTCCTTTCCATTTTTCATATGGAATGGATTGTGTTTTGCTATAGGGCACTCGATTTAATATTCGATTAGCCGTAAGAATGGCTTCCCCCCACAAGTTCTGTGGCAAACCAGAACTTATCAACAACGTGTTCATCATCTCCTTTAATGTGCGATTCTTTCTTTCCGCAATCCCATTAGATTGGGGCGTGTAAGGGGCTGTTGTTTGATGAATAATTTCATATTCTAAACATATTTCTTCAAAAGGAGATTCATATTCACCACCCCTATCACTTCTTATCATTTTTACTTTCTTGTTAAGTTGCATTTCAACTTCATTTTTGTATTGCCTGAATGCGTCTATTGCTTCATCTTTACTATTCAATAAGTAAATATAGCAATATCGAGTACCATCGTCAATAAAAGTTATGAAATACTTCTTTTCACCGCGAGATGGTATTGACTTCATGTCACAAATATCTGTGTGAATTAAGTCTAAAGGATTTGAATTCCTTTCAACTGACTTATAAGGATGTTTAACATACTTAGATTCCATACATATTTGACATTTTGATTTTTTGCATTCAAACTTAGGCAGTACTTCCAAGTATCATTTTCCGCAAGGTTTTATAATTGACATGACCCAAACATACATGCCATAAATTATTTGACTCAAGTAAGTAAGAAGAAGCTGAAATATTATTATTGTTTTCAACAACCATTACATTCAGATTGAAAAGACCATCGGTGAGGTAACTTTTTCCTACAAATATTTCATTCTTACTTATGACAACCTTGTCGGATACAAAAACGCACTTAAAACCGTGCTTAACAAGAAGTCCAGTAGAGACTAAATTCTTTCTCATTTCGGGAACATGAAGGACATTGTTCAAAGTCATGACCTTGCCAGAAGTCATTTTCAGAAATATCTTCCCATATCTTTCAACTTTTGTTATTGAAGCATTTCCCATATAAACTGTCTCTCTGGGTCCAGCAGGAGCATAAGTAGCAAAAGCTTCTCTAACTGCACAAACATGGCGAGTGGCTCCAGAATCAAACCACCACTGTTTAGGATTTCCCACCAAGTTACATTCAGAAATCATGGCACACAAGTTATCAACATCATCATGCTTTACTACTATGTTTGCTTGACCCCTTTTCTTGTCTTTCTTCGGAGCACGACACTCCGTAGATTTGTGTCCGATTTTTCCACAGTTGTAGCAGTTTCCACTGAACCGCTTCTTGCGTGGGTTGTATTTCGGAACAGAAGCCTTCTTCCTCTTTTTGTTATCTTCAACAATATTTGCTCCCATTATTGTTGAATTTCCACGGTCTCTCCTTTCACCAGCTTTATTGTCCTCTTCGATTCTCAACCGAACAATGAGATCTTCAAGGGACATTTCCTTTCGTTTGTGTTTCAAATAATTTTTGAAGTCCTTCTACAACGGAGGCAACTTCTCAATCATTGCTGCTACTTGGAATGCTTCATTGATGACAAGACCTTCAGCAAGTAGATCATGAATAATCACTTGCAATTCCTGGACTTGGGTAATAACAGACTTGCTATCTACCATTTTGTAGTCCAAAAATTTTGCGGCAAACGAATTTCTTCATCCCGGCATCTTCAGTTTTATATTTCTTTTCAAGCGCATTCCACAATTCTTTTGACGTCTCCACGCCACTGTATACATTATACAGATTATCATACAATCCGCTAAGAATATAATTCTTGCATAAAAAATCAGAATGCTTCCACACTTCAATCACGACAAAGCGTTTATTCTCTGGAGTTTTATCTGGCAGATCAAGAACATCTTCCTTGATAAACTTCTGTAGACATAACATAGTTAAGTAGAAGAACATCTTCTGCTGCCATCGCTTGAAATCAATCCCGGAAAATTTTTCGAGTTTTTCTGCCGGTGCCAACGCCGGTGTTCGGCTTGTCGATGCGTTGGCAGTCACCGTCGGAACAGCTTGGTTTTCGCTTTCGGTCGTCATTTTTTCTGTAAAAGAATGACACAAACAAACGTTTAATAAACGTTTTCAAACTGGAGTAAAAATCACGTAGATTTTAATCTCTAACAAAATGCCACGAAGGCTTTACTCTCCAAAACGGGAGTACACAAAACAACAAAGGTTTTAGTTTGCAGAATAATAAGAATAACACAAATACAGAAATAAATATTAAATTTCTTAAGATTGTTAGTCCCGCCAATATTACTGTATTTGTAAATAATAATTCTGGGAAATATAAGTTATCGTAATGAAATAGTAATTAATTCGAGCCCACTGAATTCACAGTGTTTCCTTAAGGAATTTAATCCCCTCCTAGTACCCAAGGTTATGGATTATTTCCTTCCAGGATAGAACGAATCATACACTGGTGTAGCGGTACTTCAAACCCCAGTGTTTCAGCGAACACAAAGTTCGGTAGCAAATCACACTTACAGTTGCTTTGTTTGAAGTTAAAACAATGCGTTTGAAGTTAAAACAATGCAGAACAAAGGAGTAGAAACTCAGAAAATCGTATGGAAATACTGAGAGGAAGGAGTGCAATGTATAGCCAAAGTTGAGCGTTTTCAGTTTCTGGTGTCTTTCTTCAACAGCTGCTGCACATATTTATAGCAGTCAGCTTTGAAGATGAACGACCCTCCACCCTCCATGGTGGAGCATGCACTAGCTTGTTTGTGGAGCAAGCACTTGGCCATGGTGGGAAGAGCATTAGGCGGCTGCTATTGCAGCTGGTGGTCAATACACGGATTGGAACATATCCGTTACAAATGCGGATAATCTTACGTTAATATTTACTATTAACAAATAAATTTGGTCCCACCAAAAATCTTTTCCTCTTCCAATATGGGACAATGTCTCATTGTCAAGAGGGGAAAACTTAAAATTTTACTCAAAAATTTTATTTTTCCTCCATTTCCCATTCACCCTCATTTTAAGACTATTTCATCTTAAATAACAAAAACCTCAACAGAAAGGAGGTTCACCTTCCCACCCAATGGTCTTCTCCTCAGGGAAGAGCCTTGCTTGCAACAAGCGCGATCTAAAAGAATCCGAAGACACAATGGAGATGACAATGCTCAAGTTGCGAACGTGATGCAGTTTCATGAATTCGGGGTCAGAGATGATTGAGTACCAGGTCTTGGAGATGCACTTACATCGATATAGAGACTTCAATGGCAGCCATAACAGAACCTCAAGTACCATTGCTTCAGGTAATCCCTCTAGCAACAATTGAGCTGCAATAGATGCCAATTTCTTTGCCATTGCTCGCACGACTCCTTGCCGAGAGTCTTTCAGAAATAGTCTGTCTTCCCTAGGGTAGAGATAAGGTCTGCGTACACACTATCCCCGGACCTCACTTATGATATTTCACTTAGTTTGTTATTGTTGTTGTTGTTATTTGCTCGCAGGACTTCTAGGGATTTCTCCTACAAGTGGATGCAAAAATTAAAACACTTATCTTGATACATAAAAATATGATTTTTTTTTCCTCCATTGCAACATTTTGAGAATAGCCTTATAATGAATAGGGTATAACCTAATAAAACATCCATCTCAATACCATCTAGAACGAAAAAAGTGAGAAATTAAAGTCAGTGTTCTTAAAAGCAAAAAGCGAAAAATAAAAAGGCAACATTCCTCCTGGGCACACTTGTTTGAAGTAAAACACACAATTTACAGAAAATGCAAAATTTACAGGATAAATAGGATAGTACTTATAACACCAAAATTACGATTAACTTCATTAGTTTCAACATCAAATAAACAACAATGACAAAGTAATCCTAACACTCAAATTCAATATCATTCAGATATACTGTTTAAAGGTCCATGGACAGAAATTTCCAAAAGGAAAATTGGCTTTCAATTTTCAAAGAATCAACCATACGAAAGAATTCTTATTTAATTTCTTTAGGAACTGTACTGATATTTGGCATCACTTGCAAATGTCATATATTTATTTTCCTAACAAACAAAGAATTCGAGGATAAACAGAAAATGGATCTCCGTTACCTCCTCTTTATTTTTCTTTTCAACTTCTAAACTCACATCCAAAGAAGCGATTGCTTATTCATTGTTCGAAGTGCATGCTTTTTTTGAAGTCGAAGACACTGATAAAAATATTCAAGGTTTATTTTTATAATTTTAACCATTGAGTTTTAGTGATAACATGAACTTGACACCTTATACATACTCACAGTAGTAAAAGTTTTAAACCATAAGTCCCACACAATGTATATTTATCCCTTTATCTCCCAAAACCCAAAAGATAGAAGCAACACTGAAGCTGGCAACTCTTTTTCTTTTCAAGTTTCATTGGTAAATAAACAAACAGAAGAGTTAAGGAAAGAGAGGGGGGGGGGGGAAAATGTGGCACAGCGAAACAGACGCCGGTGAAATGCGACCCGCGTTTATTCGTACGGACAGAATCCCATTCGCTTGAATTTGTCTACATTTGTTTAATACTAGTATTATTTACTAAATTAAATAACCCTTTTAATTACATCTTTGAAATATTTTCTTAACATTTCTTATAATAAAAGTTTTCGCTAATTTACTAATTTTTTAAAATTTTATTTTCCACGATTCCTGTTAAAATCTACTAATAATCATAGTTTACTAAATATTCGATATGCTTATTTTTTGACAAGCTTAGAGGACCATAAGTATATATTTAAGAAATTATTTTGAACTTACCCCAGAACGTGAGGAAGCATTTTTGTCATTTTCTCTAGTAAACTATATGTCCCCTTTTATTTCAGACTTGAACATTTCTTGTGGAGAAAATATCACTTTAGCCTTCAAACATATATGTGTAATTCATTTTCTGGTGTTGGTTACCATTTGCTAGGATAAGTGCCTAGTAACTGTGCTCGCCAATTCATAAAATGCAAGTATGCTGTCAACCTCTGTTAGCCTAACTTCTAAACCGACAAAAAGAAAATGTCAAGAGTAGCACAAAAATGCTACATCTCATAGCAATATCAAAGAGAGCACGGTATTAGCGAAGAGACAAAATGCAGACAAATACGGCTTAGTTTATTGAGAATTGATTTTGATAAAGAAACGAAAAAAGAGGATGCAGGTAAATAGGCGAGCACCTTTTGGCAGTTTTCCATAATCTAGCACTCAACTGTTTCTAAAAAAATAGAAAAAGAAAAGAGGAGGAACAAGAAGAAAAAGAAAAATCTCAGACAAGCAGTTGCCAGTGGTGGACAGTAAGAAGCCTATCTTCAATAGCATATTTATCATACAAGTGAGGCTGGGGATGGAATGGAGGAAGTACACAGCTCAGGAGGTATGAAAATCAGAAGGGCCGGTTATTCACAGCACCTCAATAGAGTATCATCAGCTATTACTTGTTGCATTACATTGTACACCTTTAACAACTATAATCATAAATGACTTTGCCGCCTTCTTGCAGAATCTGATCTCAGCCTCTTCACAGGGTTTGCCCAGCCAACAGAGCTGTTGCTACCACTGCCATTCAACTGATTTTGGGGTGGTGGTGTCTGCTGGTTTAACCTTCCCCCCTCCTTCACAGTTGGGAGCGAGCCTGGACTTCTGATACTGCGGGGGACACTAGGTGGTGAGACAGGACCAGCAGAACTACTCCCAGGTTTCATACCCAACTTCTCTCTATCTTTTCTCTTCTTCTTGCAAATAACAAGCTCCCCCGGATGAGTGAACGAGCGCGAATCATCCTGTTGGCTAAGCTCCCGGCCGCTGCTACCACCAAATCTTGTTTCTCTTTGAGCCGTATGATTCTTAGCCTTGGCATCTTCACCGGCATGGAGTGCTCCACGTGTCTTTGGTTTCTGTAGCGGGCTAGGGTCAGGTTCCATTTCATTTATCAGTTTATGTCTCTTGTTCTGACCTACAGGCATCTGCCTTGAAGATGCGCCGGGTGTAGTACTAGCTGCAGGTCCAGCAAAAGAGATAGAATTCCTTGCTTCTCGAAAGTCGGTCTCTGGAAATTCTATCTTCAAGATGTCAAAGAAAAGATCATGCACTTTCCTTGCTTCAGATCTCACCTGTAATGGTAGCGAAATTTCAGAAATTGAAGTAAAAGAACATGGGGGGAGCTGGGTATGAGCATGACGTGATGACCAATAGACCACTCAATCTGGTTTTTTCACTGGTCGACTCATGTTCGTTTATACATTATTCTTATTTGATGAGTTACATAAATATCAGGAAAACAGGACTGGCAGTCTTTTCTGGATATCAGTATGAAAGCATGGCAATAGTGAGGAGTATAATAAGCTGAATCAGTTCAGATCTTAAGTATCATTGCATACCTCATGCGAGAAACCAAAGTATTGCACTGCGCGTTTTAACATCAGCTGCACATCAGACACAAATTCGAGCACTCCACTGTACTCAGACTCATCAACACGCATATCAATTGTCTGTAAACCAAATGCACTATCGTCAGCCCCACCTATGCAATCAGAACTTTCAATTCTGTTCCACAGACCATGTAGCAGTGGAATTATTTGATGGCCACCCTTCTCTATTTTCTTTTGGAGCTTGATAGTGACAGTCTTGCACTGCAATAGAAAGAAAAATCATGCACAAGATCAGGAGTAATATCTACAATCAGGAGAGAGAAAGATTGACACACAGAGCCCTGAGTAATTGTATCTTTTTTATGCAAGCAGATACAAAATGAAACCCAACTTGCTTGGGGTTGAGGCGTAGTTGTTGACTATAAGTAGTAACACTACTCTGAACCAGCTGGACAGATTGTGTTCAAGTACATTAAAGGCAGTCACCCGACCATAATTTCTGATTAAAATCAAATAGTCCTAGCCTGATCAACATATATTAGTCAAAGCTGTAGCAACATGAAATACTCAGACAAAACATAGGAAAACTGATGATTGAGAGGTCATTCTGATGAAAGCTGGAAACCAAAATAATAAATACAGTATAAACTTTAAACTAGAAAAGCATACAATACAAGACAATTAGGCCTCAATCCCAATCTAACTGCAGTCAGCTATAGGAATCTTCTGTATCTGTTCCGCTCTAATACAAGACACTCATTTGAACAAGAGAATTTAAGTCCAGGTACTTGTATTAAAAAAAAAAGCTATAACAAAATGTGCTACACAAAACCGATTCCTTCTCCCAAACTCCAGTAGAGATGCAGTATCAAGAAATTAATGCAATAAAAAGGAGTTTCAATTTAACAGTTGAATACTACTTTTTAAGTGTTTTTACCTTTCTTTGAATGACCTCAGACATCTTACTCCCTCCACTATAAGTCCCGCTGGGCTTATTATCCCAACTTTCTCTTGTGGGTTCAAAGGAATCATCAGGAGACAAGCAACTGACTTTTCCAGGTTTTCCTGAACCATGAATCTTCACTGAATTAGAAGATTTCCTCGAGGGTATGCTTCGCTTACTCTTCAAGGATGCATCACCTTGACCATGCTTTAAAGCACTAGGCTCTGCATGCGCTTTGTGTCCACGATCATTTCTCACTTGAAGATCATATCTACAATCCCCTTGAAGTGCCATCTGAGAAGAATCTCCACGCTGCACAGCTGGCTTCTCAATGAGCGTCTCTTCTGGCCTTTCTGCAGCATGCCTTGGTCGAACCCTCAAACTGCGTTTCCTTTTTATTTTGGGCTGCAACACCTGTTCTTCTTCGCCTTCATCACGATCTTGGATCCAACTACCAGACAGCTGGAGATCCACATGTGAGTCTCCAGATACTGCAATTTCTCCTTCCTCTAATTCATCTGCCTGAAATTTAAAAAATGGAAATATGGAAGTCATTAGAAGTTATCAGTACTGGAGGTACACCTTTAAAGAAGGAACAAAGGGAATGAATTCCCCACCATCCGTTTGGCCCGAGAACCGGGCCTGGCATCTAATGCTGAAAGGGATCCAAACTTCTGCTGAGATGACACAGACGAGGATACTATTGGTATCGGTTTTTGGCTGTCTGAAGATGATCCTGATGAACCCACTTGTTGATCAGGTACAAGAGTCTTTATAGCACCTTGTGGACCTTGGTGGTATTCATATCTATCAGCATAACTTGGAACATCTTCTTCTGATTGGTCTTTGTTAACTGGTGTAACACCAACAGCACCACTAAATTCATCATCTTCGAATTCCCCAATTTCTCCTTCTTCATGGGCTGAATATCCGTTCCTCTCCTCAGAGCTTGCTTCAGAGAAGTCATCGTCCAGTTCTGTGTAAATAGGAACCTTCTTACTTTTGGGGCGCCCCCTTTTCTTCTCAGATTCAGGAGCTCCACTGGAGTCCATGCCAGTACCACTACTAAATAAGACATTCTTTGAGGGCTTTTTTGCTAAATTGGCAATGGCCCCATTAACTTCCTTACTGGTAGCACGAAGCCACTTTGGAACCTGGTCATATCTAGTCATCTCCTCTTCCCAATCAAATTCTTCATCCATTTGATCAAATTGTTCTACCTCTTCTTCACTCCTAGCAATCATGCGATTTACCTCCTGAAGAGAGGGAACATCATGAAGTGTCTCTTGATATCTCTCCTCGTCATGTAATAACGTTTCTAAAGTCAAACGCCGCTCTTCATGTGTAGTCCTTTGGTCAAAACGCCCAGCATTTATAACTTCATCAGCCATGTCAATCTTATACTGTTGAATATTATTCCGAATGAGACTCTCAATAGATCCCATATACCGGTCCTTGCCTGCGAGGTCATCATCAGAATCAACTGCACCTCCAGCACGGAATTCATCCTCTTTCTGATGACTTGCAATTTTGTCAACAACTGCCTCCATGTATATGACTTTCACTTCTCTTTTCTGTCCTATACGATGGGCTCTAGCAACTGCCTGTTCCTCATTTTTGGGGTTTGGATCAGGATCATAGATGATCACAGTGTCAGCAGTCTGAAGATTCAATCCACGCCCAGCAGCACGAATGCTTAGCAAGAAGATAAAGCAATCAGTATCTGGACTATTAAAATCCACAATAGCTGATTCACGATCCTCTAAGCTCGTTGTCCCGTCAATTCTTCTGTAGACGAGTCGTCGCCACTGCAAATACTCCTCCACGATATCAAGCAGCTTTGTCATGGTACTGAAAAGCAGCACCCTGTGCCCTGTTCTTTGAAGTTTAATTAAGATCCGATCAAGAATCCACAATTTACCACATGATTTAACAAGAAAGTCCTTTGTAACATTGAGATATGGATAGTTAAGCAAAGGATGGTTGCAAGCTTTTCGAAGCTCCATACATCTATTATTTAAAACTTTATATGTTTTAGGCTGGTAATTTGGATTTTTTTCAGCCCTTCGCTCCTCATCTTCAGGGTCAACTCTAAGTGAACCAGTAGACTTGATCCAGTCGTAAACAGCACTCTGAAAAGCTGACATCCTGCATCTTAAGACAACTGAGACCTGCAGTTGAAGTTATAATTAGAGAGTTTCTACATCACAGTTTTGAAACCAAGGACAACCATGAAGGTATACCTTGGGTGGAAGTGAACCTTCAACATCTTCAACACGACGCCTGAGCATGAAAGGCTCGAGAATTTGGTGAAGTCGATGGATAATAATGACCTTCTTCTCAGTCTCAAGCCAGTCATCCTCAGCATTGTGTGTCGGACCTTCTTTTTGAAACGGCTTGGAGAACCAATCATGAAATGCTTTGCGATTATCAAATACTTCTGGAAGCAGTAGATTTAGAAGTGACCATAGTTCCTTCAAATCATTCTGCATCAAACACATTTAAACAAATTCTCTTATGCTAATTCATGTGCTAAGGAAGTTAAGACAAGAATGGATAAGTAAGAAAGAGTTAATGTGGTTAAAAGAAAAATAAGCACCCAGTTGCAACCAGCGAGCCATGCTTAAGAGCATTTGGCAAAAAAACTCGAGCCACAGACAGAACTGCGAAGATTCATTTTTATTGTCTATGTAACTTTTTTTTAATTGTCTATGTAACTCTGCTTAGGCACTACTAATACAAGACACTTAAAACCTCATGCAGGGATTTTCCCTTTAGCTGTACAAAGTTCACAATGATGGATTGTGATTGTAAGCAAAGATATCTTGCCGAACCACAATTTTCCTTGTTAAAACCAATTAAATTTCAATGGATCAGCATGCAACTAAATTCAAAAGATATATCATTCTATATGTGCAAGTTTTAAGACAATTGAGCAACTGCGCTCAGTCTTGAATAGTTTTGTTTGTAGCATCCTACACTAGCATAAGCCTAGTTAAAGGTAGGACATACGCAATAAGCTTATTGCAATAACGCAGATCCAAACATAAGCAGAGTAATGTAGATCTGAACATAAGCAATGATAGACACAACACACCTGCAATGGTGTCCCCGTGAGAAGCAAACGCCTTTGGCATCGATATCTGTCAAGATCACGAGCAAGAACTGATTCTCTGTCCTTCATACGTTGTGCTTCATCAATTATTATATACTTCCAATCGACTTTTGAAAGTTTAGAACGATCATACATGATGAACTCGTACGTAGTGACGAGAACATTAAATTTCATCGCACAAACTTCCTACAAGATGTTGAAGCATATAGAACCTTCAATACCAAGTTCAACAACATAAGTCAGTTAAATTTCAGCATGAATGCACCATACCTGTGAAAATAACTTGGATCTTTGATCCTTCCCACCAACATAGAAGATGCAGGACACAGATGGAAGCCAATTGAGAAACTCACTCTGGAAATGTAAAATGAGTAAGTACAAAGGGAAACCAGAAAGACACTCACACTATCAACAGCAATTGATTACCAACCTTCCAATTAACTAGAACGGCATTTGGCACAATTATAAGATGTGGTCCATAGTTTTGTTTGAATTCCATCAAGTAAGCAATTAATGCCATAACCTGTTGAGACAGAAAGAGAACACAAACAAGAAGCATATCACTAAAGCACAAGTTATGATCATCTGGTAAAAAATGTAATACCCTGAAGATGTTGTAATCATATGAATTCTCTCTGCTTTAAATTTAGCATGCTGTTTGATAATGTTCATCTTTTTATTCACACTTTTGACCCACTTATAGTAAGAAAGATCCCACTCAAAACATATTCAGAGTAAAGCAGGACACTAAATTGGATGAAAGAGCATTCACCTGCACAGTCTTCCCCAGACCCATCTCATCAGCCAAAATACCATTTAGCTTATTATTATACAAAGAAAGCATCCACTGCAACCCCACCTGTAACATTTGAATACAAAAATTTTATCTCACGTAAAAGCACAAAATGAGATACTGAAATTAAGAAAATGAAAATGTAAGAAGTCTAATCATTTCTGCATGTATTGAAGTTTGCAACGTACCAGCTGATAGTCTCGCAAAGTTCCAGCTCGTAACATAGAAGGCTGCCTAATAACCCTTTCATTCACAGCATGGGCAAGATGGTAATACCTGAAGACATGAAAAAGAGTACAGAGTTGAGTTGAGATAACCTAATGGCAGCTAAACAATGACACCGCATAACATGCTAAAGACAGGTGTAGTCAGTTAAGATAAGTGACAGCTGTCCTAGATGTAAACAACCACAATGTCGATGACAATCTGGATGGACCAGATAACCAAATCTCCTCCACATGAGTTAGAACTGCTCGGTTAATATTCAAGAGCAAACTGAACTTATCAACAAGAAATCATTGACTGCCGAACAGAACTTCTCACGTGTAGAAATGTCCCAAAATGCCAAGGTGTACTAAGGAAAGAAAATGAATTACTTGTTAACTGATGAACCATTTCTGGGTGCATTCATTTCAGAGAAACGATTCCTTATCATGACTTCCTCCCGAGCACAGGCTGCCGCAGATCTTACTTCTTCTTCAGAGAGGCCCTGTTATCACGGAAAAAAATGAAAGAACGCAAATAAAATATAATCACCAACTAGGGATGGAAAAAGTTTATCAAACAAATCCAGTACAACGGGAGGTCCATTTGTTCCAATTAAGAGGGCATAGTTGCAAGACAAGCTTTGGTATGATTTTTTTTTGCTCATAATATATATAAATATGTATATGAGATACCAAAAGTGGAAAAGGCATCTGGTCACTTCTGCATTGCCCTATGATTAACCATAAAATTGCACCAACGACATTTTCCCTAAATTTAGCAATTTGTAACTCATGCATAGCAACTTAAGATAGTGCCTGCACAAGGCAGGGCAAGAGAAGTACCTGTGCTCGTGCAGCAGCTGCAGCAGCATTTGCAGACTCCTCAACCTCCTGTTGATTTTTTGTCGCTGTAATTTTACTTCCCAATTTATGAAGATACTCTTCTGTCTGACTCAAAAATGATGAGAGAACAGCATATCTCTCTGAAGCATCACCGGGAATGTTGGTCTGCTGCTCTAGCAACATCTCCCTGTATCTCTCAACATCATTATTCTTCAATGCCTCCATTCTTTCATTCCGATTATCATCCTTTTTCTTTGAGAACTCCCTCAACATTCTCTCATGGTACTTAGCCACTCCCCTATTGCGTGCAGTTCGAGCATCACGTATTGCCCAATGAGCCTCAAGAAGCTTCTTACGCCATTGAAAAATAGATTTTAATTGTTTTTCTCGGATAGCTCTCTGGGAGGCCTGCACTTGCCTAGCAAGGTCCTGACGCTGACGTTCGCATAGCCTTACAAATTTTCGGTATGGCCTATCAGGCATTGCCATTATTTCCTGCTGCTGTTGCTCAATCTCATCCCTCATGCGTGCCTGTATATCAGCAAGTCGGAGTTTCTTTTCTTCTATTTGCAATCTTAGAACAAGATCTGGTCTAATCCTTTTCCTCTCTAAATTAACAGCTAGGATATCACCAATCTTCTTTATACTTTCCTCCCTTTTTCTCTTGAGAATTTCTGAGCCTTCCTCCATTAGAAGATCCTTGATTTCATAAGCCAATGTTAAATTATTATTGTTGTTCATCATCATGGATGGTCCAAAAGCATCATGCTTTCGAGTGAAGACAGGAAAATCGAATAATGGTCCATGATACTTGCGAGCTGGACCGGTATCTTTTTGTTGAGTGACACTAGACTGCATAGGTTTTTTTGCCTGAGTTGCATCAGAACCAGTAGCTTGTGATGCAACAGATTTACCCCTATCTGGTGCAATATCACCTCTACTAGGAGTATTCTGAATAGCATGTTCAGCATCCTGGTCAGATTTACTAGCATGTCCCATGATTGGCTGCTCTTCTTTTCCAGGAAGAACCACTGATGCAGTCTCCTTTGTCTCAGTTGCGCTACGTGGCACAACTATGGTTGAGGCAGCTGTACTCTCATCTCCTGTGACCTCCTCCTTTGAACCATTCAGTCCATCAGATGATGGTACTACAAGCTGGGGACCCTTCTCACTTGGTTCCGGGCGTCTTGAGTTATCTTCTGAGCTTTTTCCCGATGACTTCTCCTGATTCGATGTACCACCAGGAGGAAACGTTTGCTGCGTTTGCACGTCTAGAGGTGGTGGAATAATAGCTTGGAGTAACTCACGCGGTAATGTCCCATCTCCTTTCTACAAGCAAGAAAAAGCAGATCAAGATATATTTAATAATAACAGGTTTGAGTATTTTGAGCAAGGGGGAGCAAAGTATGTAAAACTGAGCAGAGTACACTAATGAACAAACCTTTAGACGTCTAAATGCAAGTATCTGGGCTTTAAGAACATGCAGTTGCTGCTTACTGAACCCCAGATGTTGTTTTTGCACTTGACGGACATTTCCACCCTGAGATGCAAGGGAATTCCCCAAATTCCCATCTGGAGAAGAAGCTGCAGAATGTGGTGAAGGTCGACTCAATTGCCTGCCATACTGCGTCTGCAAGGTTTCTTGGGCAGTTGAGGCAGGTTTAGGTGGGAAGGTGTTATCCACACCCTGGTTCGGGTTTATAGATGACTGTGGGTATTGCATGGGAGGCAATCCACTGCTAACCGTAATTGGTTGTCTAGAAGGCAAATTGTTCTCTCTACCTTGAGCAGAAAACTGCTGCTGGACTATATTATTTGAGTTATTAATTGAAGCGATGTTATGTGTCGCGCCGAGAGGACCAGTTGTAACAGTCTGCCTAGTTTTAGCAGAACTTGAGCCCGACACATCACTTGAAGAATGAGCATGGGGCGAGTTTTCGTTTGCAATTTGAGGTGATGAAACTTGCTGCTTTGGCGTATGACCTGATGAAGATTGAACAGGCACATTGCCATCAGGCACTTTCTGCTGGGCCATCATCATTCTGGACTGCATGAGCGGAATTAGCTGTGCCATAATGTTCGCATTTGCAGGTAGTGACAGATCAACATTACGTTCAAGTGCCAGAGCCTGCATTGCTTGCATCTGCGCAGCCATAGCAAGAGAGTTACTTGTCATGTTCGCCATGCTTTGCTGAGATGGTGGAGCCTGCATGGGCTTCGTAGCTACTGCTTGGCCAAGCAATGTTGGCTGGGAAGGAAGCTTCGGATCTGTTCTCTGATCGGCCATCAACTGCTGGCCCTGATCAGATTGTTTCTCACCACGAGAGAAATGTTCTGAGGATATCTTTGATGATGATGCCTGGGCCTGGTTTGATGCCTGCATGGCAACAAGTTCTTTCATATTAGCAATTCTAGGATCTTGGTCCTTTGCAGGAGGGCCAAACATTCCCATTTTCATTTGCTGCTGATGTTGCATCCCAAGAGCTGACTTTTGTTGGGCTGCCTGGTAAGCATACTGCAAGTATGCCTGTTGGACGGGATTCAGCATCTGTTGCTCAAAGCCCTGGCTCCTGTTCTGGCCATCTTCTCGAATGGTGGGAGAACCATGTTGTTGACCCAAATCAATATACCTCCTCGACTGCTGAGGCAGCTGCATGGATCCAGAAGGTCCAACAAAATTACCCCCACCTAACATTCCATGGGCATTGCCAGTCTGGAAGGCAAGAATAGCTTCATTTCCTTCAGGCCTTCTAAGGAACTGTTGTTGCAATGACTGCAAAATAAATATGCAAAAAATGATACGTCAAAGTTATTTTGTAAAATAAGGTGAGTGATTCAAATAAGACCTAAATTCTAGTGATCTTATCCTTGAAAATATGCCACTATGTTAAAACCCACATGAGTTTGAAAAGGCAGCTATCATGATTCAAGAAAGCAAGTCTTAACAATTTATTTGAAAGCATACCTAGTAAAATATTATTCCAGAAATAAAGAAGGAAAAACCATCTCTCCAGATATCAGAAATATTTCAGCAAATAAAGCATCAAAGTACATGGAAAATATTTTAGCTAGAAAGCAAACAAGACACTCGAGAAAACTGGTATAACTGACAAAGTTGATCAATCCTGCCACTCAAAAGCATGAAAGAGTTTCTAAGGACATTTGCAGCATCCTAAGCACATAATGGACAAAATTCTTCTAGGTTGATTGAGCTACATCTTATTTCGTCCTGTGCTGTAATTCGTCTTCTTCAGTTCACTTTGTAATAAATTTGTTTCCTATTAAGGATAATGAATTCAAACAAAGCTTTAGACATGAGGACAACTACTACTCCTTAGAGTTATCATTAAGGTAACAAATGTGGACAAAAAAGTATCATATGTATGGACGAAATAGAAGATTACATTCCATAATCTAAGCAATGACAGTTAATCTGGTAGGAGTTGAGAACATCATTGCAGTAAGAATCACATGGACTTTCAATACTGTTGGAAAAATAAATCTTTTGAACAGGTCAAGGTTAAAATCTTAAAGACCTGGCAAACAACATTCACTCGCTGGAACTCATCACTTCCACTTGCCACTTCAAGGTTAACAGTTTACCCATCGAGCACAGACCAAAATATACAGGGTTGATTCCTCAAAAAATGAAGTTGATAACTATAAAATCAACATGTGCTACTACATTTTACAGCACAAAAGATTTCTCTCCATCATGCCAAAGTTTTCAAAGCTTAAGTAGCTGTCACCTCAATACTACTTGAAACAAGAAAAAGAATGTCTTTCACATAGCAAGCAAATCATATCACTTCAAACCAAGTGCTGAAATTCAACAAAACCCAGTTCCAAAAAACAAACTTGAGGTCATTTCCAGAACCCACGTCCAAAATAGATAAATAAGGATCAATCCCACTTCAACAAAACAAAAATGCAATAAAATTTGGAAAAAAAAGGTTGTTAACCCTAACCTGGCGTTGTTGTTGCTGTTGATGTTGATGCAACTGCTGCTGCTGCTGCTGATCCAACCCCATATGAGAGGCAGAAGAAGATGATGAAGGAGAAGCTGAGGCTGATGCCGCCGTGCTCCGCCCATGTCCGGCGACACCACCCCCTTGCTGAGCTCCACCCCCTGACTGCATGCAGATTCACACACAGAAAAGACTATTTTCTCTCAAAATTGATGAAACCCACCTGAAATTTTCTTGATTAAAAGACAAAAAACTTAAAAAAAATTACAAAACCCCATCATCAAGAAAATGAGTAAAGAAAGTTTAATTTCAGTGGAAACCCCTGTAGTTTCCTAAAACCCACTTTCCGATCCCAACGTTCAAATCAACCACCCACCTACCCCCTTTAGCTCTGCACCTCTCTGTCCCACATAACTGTACTTATCTATATAAATTTGGCTTTTTTTCCTGTATGTATATAAATTCCCTATTTTCTTGATTTTAAAAAAAGGAGGCGAGAATTTTGCAGAGGTGAATGGTGAATTGATTTTTGGCGCGAATCTGTGAGCCAATGATAAGATCGGAAAAGTTGCCGGCGATCCTCCGAAGTTGCCGGAATCTCTCTCTATCTATTATTTATATATATGTGCTTCTGGGGTGTGTGTGAATTTTCACGCAGTTTGCATTTTCAGTCTAAGCCCTAACCAGCTGTTATTTCTATGTGGGGTTCTCCTTTTTGCTTTTTTAATTTATTTTTCCTTTTTCCTTTTTCCTTTTTTTTTTTTTTTTGGCCTTTTGCTCCTCGTCAATCGTCCCAAATAAAAATGACAAAGATTAGGTGACATTTCACATTCGTTTCAGTTTTTGTAAAATTGAGTTTTGGAAAGAGAAAAAAAAAAAAAAAATTGCAAAAATAAATCGTTTGATGCTGGAGTTTTGTGTATTTGCAAGATTTGGAAATTATAGTTTGAACACATACGTCAAAAGTTACTTATCTTTTTGCAGAAACAATATATCAAACAAACTCCATGTGTTAGATTCTAACACTTGTTGTATGTACTCCTATTACTTATGGATTATATTTTATATTTTAATATGTTTATTGCAAATTAGTTAACAATGTTATAAACTTTGCAATTACTTATTTATCATAGAGATTTATCAACATCTATCTTATAAGTGATTTGATTATGTAAATACTTTTACGCTGACCACCATTAATGTACAAAACTTAAACTTAAAAAAATTTAGTGCTTAATTAGTTATTCCCTCCGGTGCACAATAAGTGACTATTTTACCTTTGGCACACTCATTAAGGAAATACGAATTACTAGAGAGAAAAATATGTATTTACTAAATTAATCTTAATTAATTGTTACATTGACACATTGAAATATGTAATAAGGGCAAATTTTGAAAAAATAAATTAATTCCTTCTTGATTATGTAATGGACACTTATTTTTTATCAAAATAAAAAAATAAAATAGTCACTTATTGTAGACCGGAGTATTATAACATATTAGTTATCATTTCTACGAAGTTGTATTTATCATAAATTTATATGTATATAATTTATAATTGATATGATTGTATAAATATTACTATAGTTCATGCATCCAACTTAATTTCGTTTATTGTATTTTCTATTGTTTCTACTTCATGTATAGCCTATAGGCTATAGAGCTATTATGTGTACGTATAGATATTTATTGTCTTTTTGCACAACTACTTGCGTTTACCTTGGGTTAAGGATTGGTTATTTGACCTCAGAAAAGTGATATTTACGAGAATGCCCAGATTTTTGTAATCTTTGGGAATCTGATCACGTAATTAAGGAGCGGAGGGGTAATAACGTGCTGGCGGATAATTCCTATTTGGCTTTGCATTTACATTTATTTGCCAAAAAAATGCATTCTTCTGTCTCATGTTACACATTAAGCATTTAAGAAATATTAATTTTGACTTACGTATTAAAGGGTTAAATATATCTCTTGTTATACTTTGAGTCCAAATATACCTTTAGTCATTATATTATTGGTTCAAATATACTCCTCGTCTGTTAAGTTTATCCAAAGTGGACATTCAATCATACGTGACACTGATATTTGATGAGGCGGACGCCACGTGACATGCCATCTCAGCGCCCCTAACCTATTTTTCCCCTCCTTTCTATTTTTCTTCACCACTAAAATCTCCTTCCCCTCCACCACCATTGCTACCGTTACCGCCACCACAATATTGTATTCCAATATTGAAAGTAGCATTCAAGAATAACATATTGCACTAAATTTTAATTGCCTTTTCTTTAACCTTTGTGCTTTTTCCTTTTTTTCAAGTAATGGCATAATCTTTATCATAAGAAACAAAAACAAAATCTCTAAAACAACTTGGCATGCAAATGCAACCAATCGGCCACTGATACGGCGGAAAAGATCCACAAAATATTTGGAATGGACTTGCTTACCCAAAAAACAAATAGAGTTAAATTTATACATAGTTTTAAGGATACGTGGTATAATCTGACACAAATCGTAAGAGTAAAATGAAAATATCGAATATTGATTGCAAAGAATGAAAAATAAGCAAAGTTGGAAAGAAAATGATTTATGGATTAGACAAGAGTAATCAATCTATGAAGTTAAAAAAGGATAACTCTTCAATATATGAGTGTATGATATCTCAGTTACAATTTATGTCAAAAACTTGGTCCTTTCCAGAAATAATAACCAACCCCTTTATAGTGGAGGGATCCTACTTTAGATACAATTAAAAATACATTGTGGGAGACCCATGATAAATCAGCATTTTCATAATTCCTGCCAGGATTCTCTCCCCTAGTGCAGTTGCAACGGCTCTTGTCTATAAGCTCGATATTGACTCGAGCTCGATATCGACTCGAGCTCTCTATCTTGACTCGAGCTCAATTCTAATTCGGGCCCTTATATTGATTCGGGGACGGTGTTGGTCGGTCTCAGTCACGTAAGCTCGATAACTTCATCATAGTTCGATTTGGATTCGAGCTCGATAATGATATCGAGATCGACATTGATCGGTCCTTAGGGCTCGAAGCTTGATGGCCTCACTTCGGACCTCAACCTGATCTTCGATCCAATGTATTATCATTTTGACCAGTTCGTACAAAGGGCCGAGCCCGGTTTTGACCGAATACAGATAGTCCCCTCGTTTCTTAGGAAGGATGTAGTGAGAAACGATATGATTTTTTAACGGTACAATTAGATATATACTGACATTTGCATCGAGTCCGATCATGACGTGCGTGAGAGCTGTCCTGTCAGTTCAGTTTACCTAGACATTTAATGTGTGTCAGACGATGGTCGGCCATTATCGAAATTGAACCGCCATTGCTCTACCTATAAATAACCCCATTTTCATTTTTAATCACTTTTACATCTCCAAACTCTGGATTTTCTAACTTCTTTCTCACACCTTTTGAATTCATTCGTAAATATGTGATTCTTCTCTGCAAAAATCTTTCTTAAAAAATACTAAATCTTTGTTATCTCCTTATATTCTCGATCTTTAAATCAAAAAATGGCGAAAACATCAAAAAACATACCTCAGAAAGAAAAAGCTTCTTCTTCACAGCCCGCCGCTGACAAAACGCCGGTAGAGCCACGGCCGGAGGAGTGTGTTCCTAGGGCGTGTGTTCTTACCTCTGATTTTAAGGTCGACAAAGGCTCATCGGTTTCCGACCGATGTGAGACAGTATCGAGGTATATGTGTTCGATAACCGAGAGGCACCTCGAACAGCTAAAGAAATATTGCAATTGGAAGAACAAAGAAATAGTAATCTCGTCTTCTGAAGAAGATATCACCACTTACGTGAAAGGGTTTTTAAGTATGTATACTTACCCTTTCACGTTAGGTCCTCTCGACCCTGTTATTATTGATTTCTGCCGTCAATACCAAATAACCCTAGGCCAGATCTATCCTTCTTTTTGGCGGATCGTTATTTTGATCCGTTACTTCGTGAACAAAATCAAGGGGATGCCTTTCACCCTCGACCATCTCATCCGATTGTACTGTTCTCGCCTCTTCCGAGGCGGGTTAATAAAACTTCAGCGTCGGGCTACCAAGATTCTATTCTCGAGCATAGACAAGGACATGGATCGAGGCTGGATGGGCAGGTTCGTTCGAGTAAAGAATTCGGACCTGATTCCGACTAAAAAGATGCATTTTCCCGAGGAGTGGAACATGAAACTTAAGTGTAATTCTGTTGTTATCTCCTACTATTTGCCCCTTCATTTCTTTCTCACTGATATCCCATTTTTGTGATACAACAATTCCTTGAATGCCTGGTACAGTTTTCGACCTCAAGAACTGGGTACGGGATCTGGCTTCGACCTCCACCTACATTGAGCGCTCATGGTGTGATTTGTCAAAGGGCCGATGGGAGGCTAAAAATCATGGTAAGCCCATTTCTCGTATTTTTGGTAGTTCGAACGAGATGCTTTCTATATACTTAAATCAATATTCATGTATGTAGGTGTGGGCAAAGATGCGGTTTTGAGGCCCTCGTCCGTCGAGGAAGAGGCTTAATCCTCTGTTCCAAAGCCAGTGAAGGATAATAAGAGAAAAAGGACATCCGCTTCTGAAGATCCAAAACCGAAGACGATGATGGCTCGTAAGCTGAGGAAGAATACCATTCCTTTGACCATAGAATCAGTTATGCGTCTAAGGGATGAAGAAGAAGAAGAAGAAGAAGAAAAAAATGGCGGGTCCATGTTGGCGGCCCGAATGAAGAAAACCATCGATGCCCCAGAGGTAGCTGAATTGATGGTGATTTATAAGGCTCCGCCTCGGATCAAGGAGATATCGGAGAAAGGTTCGGGCAGAGTCCCCGAGTCATTAGAGATCGAGGATGCTTCCCAGAGAAGTCAACAGACGGTGGGTACATCGGAAGGGGCCGGTCCTGAAGCTCTCCGAACTAAGGAGAACGCCTCAAGCGAGTCATTTGGGGCAATAGTAATTAGAGACTCGCCCACTCTTCCTGCCTTTTTAGATAGGGCGATTCGGGAATCCCAAGCTTTGGGGGGCCTCGAGATGAGCCGGTCTCATGAAGGGGAGGACCCCTTCTGTGATTTATTTACTGGGGTCGAGGACGTTGCTCGCTCTAGTGATGTGTCGGGTCTTTTCTGTGAAGTGCAACAAGCTCTGAATCGGGTAAGCTTTTAACTCTCTTTGTTTATATTACTTTTGTGTTTGCTATTCTTTTCTAACTTCTTTTATTCTTTCTTCGCAGGTCGTGAAGGTTCATCGAGAAGCATGTTCTCGGTCTCGAGCTGAGCTGCATCAGTTCGAGGCCGACCTTCGACATGTTACGGAGGAGAGGAACGCCCTTAAATTTCTTTCCGGGCAAAGGGAAGAAGAAATCAAAGGCCTTCGACCTGAGTTGGCCAAGGCTCATCAAGACCATACCGACTTGACCGAGCAGGTAATGATAATATTAAGAACTCATGGGCTTGATTTAGGATTGGAGGCTAATATTTTGATCTCACAGTTGCAGCAGAAACTCGAGACGATCGGGAAGCTTCGTCAGGAAGTTGATATAATAAGGGCGGAGACCATGGGATAGAAAGATGGCATGGACCGTCTTGCTGCAAAAAAGGAAACTGTTCGGGCTTAATTGTCATCGACTGCAAGCTAACTTCAAGGCATGAAGGAAAAGATCTTGGTTCAAGCGAGAAGAATATAGGAACTCGAGGCTCGGTTGGCCTCCGAACTTGCCAAGGCCAAATCTGATGCCGAAAAAGCAAAGTCCTATGCAGATGTATTAGTGGCCGTCTATCGGGCGGATGCTGAAGTTGCTCAGGTACAAGCAAGAGAGGCAGCCGAGACCGCCAACACTTGAGCACATTGGGTTGCTGAACTTGCTAAGTGCCGATCTCGGAGGGAGACCCTCGAGGAGATCCATGCTCGAGGTTTCGATCTCACTGAAGAGATAAAAAGGGCTAAAACACTCGAAGCCGATGTTGAAGCCTTGGTTTCCGATGATGACGGCCAATGATGATGATGATGACGATGATAGGATCAAGAGCGGGTCTGAGAGCGGGGAGGAGTCCGATGGAGAAGAGACCGCCCTCGGAGATAACCAAGAAACTTAGCCCTTAGTTTCCATTTCGGACGTTGTAAACAATCTTGTAAATAATCTGGTATATATATATATATCTTTCTTTTCCCGACTTGCCTTTGTCTTGACTTGCCTCTGTTTTATTTTCTGCCTTGTGAAGATTTTGTTTCATTCATGTCTTATGAATGTTTTCATAAGGCTTTAGGCAATTTGATCGAATTTGGAATTTGTAGCCTTTATAACCGAGTGAGTACTTGCTCAAACTTGAAATAAGGTAGCCCATAGGCTTAGTAGTCGAGTTGAGTGATTGCTTGAACTTGAAGTAATGTAGCACGTAGACTTATTAGTCGAGTGAGTGATTGCTCAAACTCGAAATGATGTAACTCGTAGGCTTAATGGTCGAGTGAGTGCTTGCTCGAACTCGAAATAAGAGTAGTCTGTGAGCTTATTAGTCCAGTGAGTGCTTTCTCGAACTCGAAGTAATGTAGACCGTAGGCTTATTAGTCGAGTGAGCGATTGCTCGAACTCGAAGTGATGTAGCCCGTAGGCTTATTAGTCGAGTGAGTGATTGCTCGAACTCTAAATAAGAGTAGCCCGTATGCTTAGTAGTTGAGTGAGTGATTGCTCGAACTCGAAGTGATGTAGCCCGTAGGCTTATGCGTAAGTGATTCGAACTTGAAGTAATGTAGCTCGTAGGCTTAATGGTCGAGTGAGTGATTGCTCGAACTAGAAATAAGTGTAGCATGTAGGCTTAGTAGTCGAGTGAGTGCTTGCTCGAACTAAAAGTGATGTAGCCCGTAGGCTTATTAGTCGAGTGAGTGATTCGAACTCGAAGTAATGTAGCACGTAGGCTTAATGGTCGAGTGAGTGATTACTCGAACTCGAAGTAATGTAGCTCGTAGACTTAATAGTCGAGTGAGTGCTTGCTCGAACTCGAAGTGATGTAGCACGTAGGCTTATAGTCGAGCGAGTGATTCACACTCGAAGTAATGTAGCCCGTAGGCTTAATGGTCGATTGAGTGATTGCTCGAACTCGAAATAAGAGTAGCATGCAGGCTTAGTAGTCGAGTGAGTGCTTGCTCGAACTCGAAGTGATGTAGCCCGTAGGCTTATTAGTCGAGTGAGTGATTCGAACTCGAAGTAATGTAGCCCGTAGACTTAATAGTCGAGTGAGTGATTGCTCGAACTCGAAATAAGAGTAGCATGTAGGCTTAGTAGTCGAGGGAGTGTTTGCTTGAACTCGAAGTGATGTAGCCCGTAGGCGTATTAGTCGAGTGAGTGCTTGCTCGAACTCGAAGTGATGTAGCCCATAGGCTTAATGGTCGAGTGAGCGATTCAAACTCGAAGTGATGTAGCCCATAGGCTTAATGGTCGAGTGAGCGATTCGAACTCGAAGTGATGTAGCCCGTAGGCTTATTAGTCGAGTGAGTGATTCAAACTCGAAGTAATGTAGCCCGTAAGCTTAGTAGTCGAGCGAGTGCTTGCTCGAACTATGGGGTAATGGTTGGCCCTTGAGCCTGTTTGCGTAATAGATCATGAAAATAGAGGATGGGTTATGAGACATGAGATATGGGCAAAGAAGTTTCTTTTCATGTTGTTGTACATGTGTATGTATTTTGTACTAGGGATCATGCAATCTACACGAGCATGGTTCGTTTTGACCATTTGGCTCTTACAATTATTCCTATCGAAACCCTGTTGTTTATGAAGTAACTTTCTTGCATAGAACTTGATAATCGAACATCGAACTTGATTTATTTGAGGGTAATACCCCACCAGTATTCGAGGTTGATTGTAAAGAGGCCTTGGATACTGTTGAATTGCTCTAAGTTAGCACGATCGATGGTTGCCTCATTAAAACCTTGCCGAAAAATCCATTTGGGATAAAATCGGTATAAGGAAAAACGAGTGCAACGCGTGCTTTCATACCTAGGGCTTCGTGTTAAATCATCCATCTTTGTTCCTGATAGAACTCCTGCAAGAGTTAGTTTTGAAATATCAACGAACATGGGAGGACCGTACCTTAGTAGTAGTATCTTTTTAGGTGCGACACATTCCAATTGCTTGGTAGTTGTTTGCCGTTTATAATACCGAGCTTGTAGGATCCTTTACCGACGTTTTCGAGAACCTGATACGGTCCTTCCCAATTTGGACCCAGGTTTCCTTCATTTGGATTTCGGGTGCTGAGGGTGACTTTCCTTAGCACTAAGTCCCCAATTTTAAAATGGCGAAGATTGCTTCTTCGATTATAGTTTCTTTCGATCAGCTGCTCTTGGGTGGCTAATTGGACGAAAGCAACTTCTCGTTTTTCATCCAATAATTCGAGGCTAGTATTCATAGCCTCATGATTTGACTCTTATGTTGTATATCAAAACCTGGTGCTGGGTTCCCCGACTTCAACTGAGATCAAGGCTTAGGAGCCATATACTAAGGAGAACGGGGTTGCCCCCGTACTAGATTTTGATGTTGTTCGATATGCCCAAAGAACTTCGGGTAGAATTGCTTTCGATTTTTCCTTAGAGTCGTTCAACCTTTTCTTTAGGTTTTGAATGATAGTCTTGTTTGTCGATTCGGCTTGTCCGTTCTCACTAGGGTGATATAGTGTTGATAATATCCTTTTTATTTTGTGGTATTCGAGGAATTTCGTCACTTTGCTACCGATAAATTGTTTACCATTGTCGCACACTATTTCAGCGGGTATCCCAAATCGACATACGATATGATCCCAGATGAAGTCTATAACCTCTTTCTCCCTTATTTTTTCGAATGCCCCGTACTTCAACCCGTTTAGAGAAATAGTATGTCATAAATAAAACGAACTTAGCTTTACCTGGGGCCGATGGCAGAAGGCCGACAATATTCATTCCCCGTTTCATGAATGGCCATGTGGATAGGACTGAGTAAAGTTGCTCTCCGGGCTGATGGATCATCGGTGCAAACCTTTGACATTTGTCACATTTTTCGAACAAACTCATTTGTATCTTTGTCCATATCGATCCAATAATATCCTACTCTGATTATTTTTCGAACTAATGAATCGGCACCGGAATGATTTCCACAAGTACCCTCGTGAATCTCACGTAGGATATAGTCTGTGTCTCCTGGACCTAAGCAAACTGCCAATGGTCCATCGAATGTCATTCGATATAATGTTCCATCTGTAGTTAGTGTGAATCGAGCAGCTTTGGTTTGTAGGGCCCTCAAATCTTTAGGGTCCGATGGGAGCTTTCCGTTCTCCAAGTATTCAATATACTTATTCCTCCAAACCCAAGTTAAGCTTGTAGAATTTATCTCGGCATGACCTTCCTCGATCACGAATCTCGATAGTTGAACGACAGTCCCCGAGCTTATCTCATCTTCCTCGACCGATGATCCCAAATTTACAAGTGCATCGGCCTCACTATTTTGTTCTCAAGGTACATTCTGTAAAGTCAACTCTTTGAAACGGTGCAAAGTTACCTGTAGTTTGTCCAAATACCTTTGCAGTCTATCATCTCGAACTTCGAAGGTTTTGTTTACTTGATTTACCACAAGTAAAGAGTCACACTTGGCTTCAACGACTTCTGCTCCTAAGCTTTTAGCTAGCTCGAGACTGCGATTTCTGATACTGCCAAGTACAAGCAAAGTTTCTCGTCTGCTTTTAGAGTATGAAGCAGTGGTTAGCTCGATAGATATCGCTTTAATTCCTCTAATGCCTGTTAGCATTCCGAGGTCCAAGCAAAATCGTTCTTCTTTTTGAGTTGAGAGAAAAATCTGTGACTTCGATCTGACGACCTTGAAATGAATCGGCCTAAGGCAGCAATCCGTCCTGTTAGCTTGTGCACGGCTTTTACACTGTCCACAATGGCGATGTCTTCGATAGCCTTGATTTTATCAGGGTTGATCTCGATCCCCCAATTTGATACCATGAAGCCGAGGAACTTGCCCGAACCGATCCCAAAAGCACATTTCTCGGGGGTGAGCTTCATGTTGTATTTCCTTAAAATCTCGAATGTTTCCTGCAAATTAGCCAAATGGTCCTCTGCGCGCAGGGACTTAACTAGCATGTCATCAATACAAACTTCCATTGATTTACCTATTTGTTCCTCGAACATTTTATTTACTAGGCGTTGGTAAGTAGCTAATGCATTTTTTAGCCCGAAGGGCATCACATTATAACAATATGTTCTGTACTTGGTGACAAATGAAATTTTTTCCCGGTCTTCCGGGTTCATTTGGATTTGATTATACCCGGAATAGGCATCGAGAAAAGTAAGGACCTTGTGGCCGGTCGTGGCATCGATCATGCGATCAATGTTGGGCAGCGGAAAAGAATCTTTGGGGAACGCCTTGTTTAAATCCTTATAATATACACACATTCTAAGTTTGTTCCCTTTTTTAGGGACTACAACTACATTGGCTAACCATTCGGGGTATTTCACCTCTCGAATGGACCCTATTTTAAGAAGTTTAGTTACCCCATCCTTTATTAATGCATGCTTTACCTCAGACTGGGGTCTTCTCTTTTGCTTCACCGGTTTGAACCTAGGATCCGGGCTTAGCCGATGCGTCATTATATCCGGTGGGATCCCTGTTATATCTAAATGGGACCAAGCAAAACAATCTATGTTATCGATAAGAAATTGAATAAGCCTTTTCCTGAGTTCGGGGGTTAGTCCCGTTCCTAGGTATACCTTTCGTTTGGGCAAATGCTCGATTAGTATGACTTGCTCCAATTCTTCAATCGTTGATTGGGTAGCGTCGGAATCATCGGGAACCACGAAGGATTGAGGGATCCTTTGATCATCATCTTCATCGATCTTTTGATTTTCTGGTTGGGTTGAAGATGACGCTTGTGATTGCTATTTGGCATCTCGTTCCCCTTTTGAGTCTGACCCCTTTGTTGACGAAGGTGAGGATATTGGAATTGCTTCTTCGACGGTAAATATTTCTCTCGCGACCGGTTGTTCTCCGTACACTGTTTTGACTTTCTTCGATGTTGGAAATTTAAGAACCTGGTGTAGGGTCGAAGGTACAACTCTCATGTTGTGGATCCATGGCCTTCCAAAAAGCGCGTTGTACCTCATGTCGCCTTAGATTACGTAGAACTTCATTTCCTGGATGGTCCCGGCCACGTTTTACAGGTACGACCTGGTCCTGTAGACCGAGCTGTTCTACAACCTTCGATCTAATAATGTTGGTCGAGCTACCTGGATCAATTAACACACGCTTAACTTTAGGTTTATTCATAAGTACAGATATTACCATTGCATTGTTATGAGGTTGCATGACTCCTTCTGCATCTTCATCATTAAAGGACAAAGTTCCTATGGGTGCGTAATCTTGAGTTCGAGGTCGATTTTCTCTCATAACCGATGTCTTAGTGTGTTTAATCACCGGCCCTTGAGGGGTATCAACGTCGCCGATGATCATGTAGATGATGTGCTGTGGTTATTCCTGTTTTTTTTGTTTGCCGAAATCCCTGTTTTTGAAATGGTTCTTGGCCCTGTCGCTTAAAAATTCTCAAAGGTGCCCTTTATTGAATAACCGGGCTACCTCCTCTCTTAGTTACCTGCAATCTTCCGTTCTGTGGCCATGGGTGCCATGATATTCGCACATTTGATTGGGATTCCTCTAGGCAGGATCAGTCTGCATGAGTCGAGGCCATTTAGCGTCTTTGATGTGTCCGATAGCCGACACGATGACAGATGCATCAATGTTGAAGTTATACTCCGATAACCGTGGTGCTTCCTTAGATCCGATAGGCATGTCGAACCCATTTCTGTTCATCAGCCCCCGAGACCCTTGACATCAATCACTTCTTTTGTTGCCTGTTCCGGGGTTACATCTCGATTCATTGATTCTGTGGTTTTCACTATACGGTCGGTATCGGTCCCTGATCGGACCTTGTTCTCGATTGATATCCCTTCGAGCAGCGGGTTCAGACCCCAACTGATCGTCTTCGACTCTAATTTTTGATTGGTACCGATTATGCACATCGGCCCAAGTAATAGCTGGGTACTCGATCAGGTTGTGCTTCAACCGCCGTGAAGCCGTCGAACTTCGTTCGTTCAAACCTTGAGTGAAAGCTTGAATAGCTTAATCGTCTGTGACTGGTGGCAGATCCATTCGTTCCATTTGAAAACGATATACGAACTCCCTTAGCATCTCGTCATCCTTTTGTCTTACTTTGAACAGGTCCGAATTCTTGGTCTCGACCTTTATGGCCCCGGTGTGTGCTTTTACGAAGGAATCTACAAGCATAGCAAAAGAATAGATAGAATTAGATGGTAAATTGTGATACCATATCATTCCTCCCTTTGACAGGGTTCATCGAATTTCTTCAATAATACGGATTCGATTTCATCATCCTCTAGGTCGTTCCCTTTGATGACACATGTGTAAGAGGTGACATGTTCGTTGGGGTCGGTAGTTCCGTTATATTTAGGAATCTCGGGCATTCAGAATTTCTTTGGGATCGGTGTAGGAGCCGCGCTTTGGGGGGAAAGGCTTTTGTACAAATATTTTAGGATCTAAGCCCTTCAATATCGGTGGTGCCCCCGGGATCTGATCAACCCTGGAGTTATATGTTTCCACTTTTTTGTCGTTTGCCTCGATCCTCCTTTCACTTGATTCTATTCTTTTGGTCAGTTCTTCGAACATCTTAGCAATTTCGGGATTAGTCCCTGACTCTTGCTCATTTGATCTTACTATAGCTGGTTCCATTCTGTGGGCGATTTCTCGGGGTGGACTGGGCTCTGCCCTGTTCGGTATTTGGGTTTAACTCTGCAACTGAGCTATTGCTGCATGTTGAGCTTGCAACATTTCGAAAATCATGCGCAAGCTGACACCATTTTCTTCAACGTTATGGGTATCTCGAGCTGCAGATCGAGTGCTACCATGAATGCTATTTTCATGTTCAAAATGTAGGTTTGCCTCAATGACCATATGCGAATTAACGTCTAATGGCACTTCGACTCGAGCTTCAATGGTGTCGACAAGCGGCATTTCGGTCCTGGGCGTTAAGTTGTTGTTCTCATCTTGAAGACCAACTTCGTTGTTGATAGGTAAGGTCATTTAATTGATAGCTCGTCGTTGCTAATCCGAAATCAAAGACGCTTCCGGAAACAAGTGTAAAATGGCGAGTTTTGCGAATTTATACCAAATAACTACTGTTATCCTTAGCCCCACGGTGGGCGCCAAACAGTTTATCCGAAAAATGGATAGAGTTGAATTTGTACGTAGTTGTAAGGGTACGTGGTATAACCCGACATAAATCATAAGAGTAAAATGAAAATATCGAATATTGATTGCAAAGAATGAAAAATAAGCAAAGTTGGAAAGAAGATGATTTATGGATTAGGCAAGATGAATCAATCTATGAAGCTAAAAAATGATAACTCTTCAATATATGAGTGTATGATATCTCAATTACAATGTATGTCAAAAACTTGGTCCCTTCTAGAAATAATAACCAACCCCTTTATAGTGGAGAGATTCTACTTTAGATACAATTAAAATACATAGTGGGAGACCCATGATAAATCAGTTTTCCATAATTCCTACCAGGATTCTCTCCCCTAGTGCGGTTGCAACGGCTCTTGTCTATGAGCTCGAAATTGACTCGAGCTCGATATCGACTCGAGCTCTCTATCTTGACTCGAGCTCTATTCTGATTCGAGGCCTTGTATTGATTCAGGGATAATGTTGGTTGGTCTGAGCCTCGTAAGCTCGATAACTTCATCATAGTTCGATTTGGATTCGAGCTCGATAATGATATCGAGATCGACATTGATCGGTCCTTAGGGCTCGAAGCTTGATGACTTGACTTCGGACCTCAACCTGATCTTCGATCCAATGTATTACCATTTCGTCCAGTTCGTACGAAGGACTAACCGATTTTGACCGTATAGAGGACCGTTTCTAATGACTTATTTTACAAGGCATAGATGCTCATCTTAAATATACTAAATTAGTATTAATTTTGTTCGAAAGAACCTAACATACTTTTCCCACAGGTTGTACCTGTAAGATTTTGTAAGGTTCACAGTTGGGTAAGATAGAAAATTGCACGGTGCATTTTCAGTCACTTCATGTGTAATGACTCAGTAATATTAAACGAAAGGCCCAGTTTTTTTCATTATTAATAAATTAATTTACCTTATTAAAGAAAAAGTTTGAAAAAGCCCAGTCTTACTAGAATAATTGGATACATGTGCTTGCAGCTGAATCCAACGGTGACTCCATCAACATGTTTTTTGTTGTTGATTTTGCTTCAAATGAGCATAAAGGCAATACCTAACGCTAGCAGAAATTTATCATATAAAGGTCAAAAACTGATCAATGTTTTAACTGCTTTGCAGTTTTCTTGAACACAAAAACCCAATTAGAAGAAAAATTTTATTCACTAAGGGGAGAGAGATGCAGTGGTCATGAGTTTCAACTGAAACACAACTTTCTTTCTTTCTTGGTATGTTTCTGGCTTCGGAAGTTATCAAATTTTCAGTCCCTTTAGTTGAAGTTATAGGTCTTAATGAAGTTGTATTAGTCCATACACCTCTTTTTTGCCTTGTTGCTTAAAACCTATATAAAAGACTAAACTTTGAAATTTAATATTATTCGTGGTGACGATTATGGCTGGTGGAGGGGAAGCAAATTTTGGTGGCGGAAAAATAAATAGAAAGGAGGTGTAAAATGGGTTAGGGACAATGGGGTGGCATGTCACGTGGCGTCCACCTCGTAAAATATTAGTGCCACGTAGAAACGGATGTCCTACTTGGACAAATTTAACGGACGAGGGGTATATTTGAACCAATAGTATAACGTCAGTAAATTTAGACTCAAAGTATAATGAGTGGTATATTTAAACATTTTTCTCATATTATAAGGGTATATTTGGCCATTTATCTTAAATTCAACTGCATTGGATAAAGAGTATTAAATGGTTAGTTTTTTTGGAGAAACATCTCATCATGATGCTTATAATAATAGTTAAATATTTTTTTTTAAAGTTGTGAAAATTATATAGAATAATCTAATAAGTTGAATGGTGTTAATATTTTTAAGAAAGTACAAAATCAACAAAAAAAAGGTAACATGAGTTGAGAAATATGGTTTATCTGCAAGAGAAGATTACAAAAACCAAAAATTGTGAAAAAGAGATATAAATAGGGAAAAATGGGAGGTCAAACACTAAATCTAAAGTATATAAACAACACCTACGGAGTAGATATATTTATAACAACATCCTTATATAACAATCATTCACTATAAAAGTCAAGTTTTTCTCATAACCGATTTTTTAAGTTATATTTTACCTCTCAATAACAACCTTTTACCTATAACAACAATAGCCATATTTATAGCAGAAGGCTCTTTGTAAATTTACTCTTCTATAACAGCCATATAGAATCTTTAAGATTAATAATAGTAATTCTAAAAATATGTACACAATCTTTTTCATTGAACACAATTTTTATCTTGCATAAGATATAAGATTTGAAAATTTGTACTTGATATCTTTTCCATTAGACTATTCCCAAAAATATTTACATAGAAGATTTAACTGTTAAACTCTTAGATTATCTTTAAGGGAAAACTATCAGATACCTTTTTGTTAAAAATTTGGACACGCGCCAATTCAAGCGATATATCTCTAGTAAGAGAATGAAATTTACGAAACAAACTACAATTACAAAGTTATTCCATCAATCTTGAAAAAAATTATTTTTCTAGGTAGCTTTAGAATGTGTGCCTTAGAGTTTAAATCTTTATACTTTTAGTTATGAATTTATTAATAATGTATTAATTTTCTTCAATATTTAACTAGTGAAACATGCATATCTTTTGAGATTTTAAATTTGAATAATTTCTTATCTTTTTTGGAGTATCTAATATTAGAAAAGGAAAAATAATTAATTTTTGGATAATTTTTATCTATAATAGCCAAACAATATTTAAACGTCAAATGCTGTTATATGTGTATAACAATCATTCACTATAAAAGCCAAAAAATATCAAAACAAACGAGATTATTATAGAGAAGTTTGAATGTATTACTCTATATGAGATGATACCCCTTTATAGTAAAGCAATAATGTCTTAGTGGCTAAGACTATCCCAAAAAAGGGACTTCAGTGCATGAATTTGAATGCTGCTTAGTTGGCTTTTGCTACTTCCTATTAATTATGTGACCAAAAAAGAAAGTAAAAGTAATGGAGTAGTAAATAAAAACAGGTCTTTAAAACTTTGAAGCGCATCAATATTTTTGTAAATTTTTCATTATAAAAGAAAATATGTGGACAATCTATTTTGTACAAAAAAATTAAATTGAAAAACATCCTTTATTGTATTTGTTGGAAATATTAATAGAAAAAAAAAAACGAACACGATTTGCAAGATGGGAAAGTAGGTGTAGGACAAACGTTTCAAAGATTTACAAAACGGAAAAGGGTCAAGACTGCCCCTGAAGTATCAAAATTGGTACAAAAATGCCCTCTGTCCATTTATTTGAATAAAAATACCCATACCGTTATGTTTTTTGCTCAACATTGCCCTTATTACTAACAGAACATTCTAAAAGAAAAAAATATTTAATTAATATCCACGTGTCACTGTTTCATTGGTCTAACTTAAACTTCAATTAAAATATAACTAAACTCACCTTTAACCCGTCCGAATATTGAATATAACAATCAAAATAAGAAAATAAATACTAAAGAAATTATCTAAAAAAAATGTTAACTATTATAGTACATCATATGACCCCATTGTGTATGAAATGTGACAATTGCACAATACCCGTTACACGGAGTATAAACGCTTACATATTAATTGAATAAATAGTGATATAAATAAAAATTAGAAATACACATCACATAAATAATAAAAAAATTAAAAAGCAAATCCTCAAATTTTCACGGAAGAATGACAAAAAATAGTGAAGAAATCCTCCCACAAATTTCAAATAAAAAAAATTATATAATAAAGAATAACCATTGCATAAACAAAAAGAATCTAAACTTTTTGCATTAAGAAGAATATGACAATTCCTTCCATCTTCCGTAAAAATAATTCTAATAGAGAACTCAATTTTGAGTTTGCCTCATGAATAATAGTAGACATACACTCGTAAGTAAATGCTCACTAATATGAAATAGCGAAGAGAAAGAGAGAGAGAGAGAGAGTTATGTTTTAAAATTGGGCGGGTCAATATCTGGGCGGGTTACGTGTTGGGGTTTATGTTAGACCAATGGGACGATGACATGTGGATATTATTTAATTTTTCTTTTCTAATGAATTTTCTATTAGTAATAAGGGCAATGTTGAGCCAAACAAAATAACGGTAGGGACATTTTTATTCAAATAGGTGGACGGAGGGCAATTTTATACCAATTTCAATACTTCAGGGGTAGTTCTGGCCCTTTTCCGTTTACAAAATGCACATTTACAAATTACACGTAAACAAAATTGGTATTAACTCTTTTGGGCGTGAAAAATAAACAAGGAAAACAAAATCCGACCTGCCGGATTCGAACCAGCGACCTAAGGATTTCAGCAGACATACTACAGTCCTCCGCTCTACCAACTGAGCTAAGGTCGGTTGTTGGTCAAGTAGCAAAATTTATGAATTCTACATCTAGAACCCTGTTTGGACATAAGAATTTTTTTATTTTTTTTTCGAAATACGTATGTGTTTAGCCATAAAATTTTCAATTTCACTTGAAGATGATCTTTTGAAATTTTTCGAAAATTTCAAAAACTCCAAAAGATGTTTTTCAAATTTTTACTCAAATCACTCAATACCTTAAGCGGTTTCACTCAAGATGTTTTACAATTCTTATGTCCAAACGTCCACTTAATACCTTTCGTTTCCTTGGATGTCGAGAATTTACTTTTATTTATTTGGTAAAGTTAGAAGAAAAGTAAATGCGGACAAATTTAAAAAGGACAGGAAGCTAGTTAATTTTGAAATTCTACGTCAAAGATTTAGCGGAAAATGTGAGTGTTCATGTACGGTAAAGACGACGATGTCAATATACTATGAGATAACAATCTATAGGCACCAATCCATTTAATTTAAGGTTGCAATCAGTGATCCAAAACTCACAATAAATTCGTTGATTTACATATTATGTATGACATAGCAACAACAAGAGCAGAGCATAAGCAGGCTTCAGAAAGCTGAATCATCAACAATAAACAAGCTTAAACATCATTTAGAAAAAAAAAAAACATTTTTCTTGCAGAGCCTTCGACTATAAACTCCATAATTAGTAACATCGCAACATTAATCAACTGAAACAGGTTGCATGTTCTCTGCCTCTTTCCTAAGATCTTGATACAGAATAGATGACAGGTACCTCTCTCCAAAACTTGCATGTATAGTCTGAAATTGAAAATGAATAAGTTACATCTACAACAAAGTAATAAATTCTGAAAATGAGCAAAGAAAAAATATTGAGGTTGGTTCTATCTCTTAAATCTGACATATTCATACCACTATGAGTTTGCCTTTATTTTCTGGTTTTTGAGCAAGTTGAAGAGCTGCTACTGTATTAGCTCCCGACGATATTCCAACCTATACAATTGAGATAAGCTTCTTCATAACATGATATAAAGGAATCACAACAAATTTACTCTATAGACGAATACTACTATGTAGTTTAGAGTGGAAAGAAAGATGCGTTTTTCTTAAACTTTACCATGAGCCCTTCCTTGACTGCCAACTCCCTAGCCATGTTTACGGCGTCTTCACTAGAAACCTGCAATACAGGAGCAAGCGCATATCATGTACAATTACTAGAATGACTTAGCTGTTATTCAATGGAACACATGGTAATCACATAATTCTGTTGATATTTCCAGTTTCAGAAGAAAGCAGATTAACAAAGAATTTAACATACCATCAGAACTTCCTCCATGATATCCATGTCCAGGATATCTGGCTTGAATCCAACCCCATTCCCTGTTATGTGATGAGGACCTGTATTGGTGGCCGTTTAAAGATTATTGTATATTTTATAAGAACATGCAGTAATTTGAATACTTCATAAATACTAGGATGGCACACACAAATTGAAAGACGAAAGTAAAGTTACCTGGTTTTCCACCATTCAGTACATTGCTTTCAGTTGGCTCAATTCCATATATCTAGCAAGAGAGGAGAAAATATAAGCATGGTGTTATGTTAACTTATGAAGTTTTAACTTCTATGTGTTATGTTAACTTATGAAGTTTTAACTTCTATACATAGGCAGTGTGAGAGGTCACCTAAGTTGTTTAACACAATTAATAAGGCAGGTACCTGCTAAAACAAGTAAAAATACATTGATAATCATATATAAGTTAAATAGGTTAAAACTTGTTCGGGAACGTGATGGTATGCTAGAATCCTGTGTTTTAGTCGTCGTTTGCACCCTAATTACTGTATTTTACTTGTATTTGAGCTTAAATGTTAGTGTATTGCACTTATTATGTGTGTTATGCCTTGCAGTAAGTGATTTCAAGTTAAAAAGATATTCGTGAGCTAAATTGAACAAGCTAGAGCTTTGAAGTCTGAGTAAAAGCTCAATGTATTATACCGGGATCGCATTCGGGGGTCGAGAACCGAGTCTGGATATCAAAAATTGACGAAACGAAGTTACTTTGTAAAACTTGCACAGCCGCGCCGCATGGGGCGGCACGCGTGTACAAATTTCTTAGAGTATTTTTTCTAGTTTGGCTTGGAAAGGGTAGATTCGTCCAGGACCATTCCTACATGGTATAAATACAATAAAAAGACGTTTTAGAAGGGACTTTTGACCTTGGAAGAGCATTGGAGGCAACAAGACACGGGATTTCATCATCTTTCCATCAATTCAATACGGGGGTTTGGATTATAACGTTAGATTAATGTTTTCTTATTCTTTAATTATATTTGTGATGACTTCCTCCATGATTATGGAGTAATTTCCCTAGGGTTTTGATGGATATGATATTTTGAGTGTTGTTTGTAGATTTAACTCTAGTTGAATTGTTTGAATACATTTATGGAGCTTTAAATTGATTGCGAAATTATTCACCGGTTTATTTAATCAAAAGAGGAATATTTTGGTGATTATCTTTGCATTATTTTATTTAGTTTAATTTAGTGATTCTTCTAAGTATTCGAGAGAGCTTTTTGAATTATTGATTAAATCAAGTTAGGAGAATATTCGAGTGAAGTTTTCCTAAAGACTAGTCCATTAACGTGTTCTTGCATATCTTCACAGGGCTTCATATTAGTTTATCTCGTAGAGTTTAGATTTAATCGAGAGTGGAATCTTCACTTTACGTTTAAGCTAATTATCGAGTGAATTCACGAGAATCATTAGAACATTAGAAGTAAATTTAAATATAGTTAAATCTCGAATGACTATCTTGCACCTATCCTGCCATGACCCTTATTTCTCATATTGATAGCCAACCATTTTAGTTCAACTTTCACTCTCCGTGATCAATCTCAATTAGCCGTAATCTTAATTAGTAGTTAATTGTAGTTAGTAATTACCTCAAATCAAGTATTGATCACCCTGAATAGCAATTAAGCCAGAAATTACTCGAACATTATTTAAATTCAATCCATGTGGAGACGATAATTAAACTATACTATCTTTGGCTAGCGAGCAGTAATTTCATGTTGTGTTTTGCGCTCGTCAAATTTTAGCGTACGAAAAAGATGATATATATTTACCTTGACATTAGGATTTTTGGATTTCAGATATTGTCCAACACCAGAGACAGTGCCCCCACTTCCAATTCCCATGACAAATATGTCAACATTACCCTGAGTTTCTTCCCATATCTCAGGACCAGTCGTCTCAAAATGAATCTGTTTTCAATGTGAAACAGCTGAGAATCCTATAGTGAAACAAAGAACATAGGATTAAATAAGGTTTCTTAAAGTGACCTGAGTATTTGCAGGATTAGAAAACTGTTGAAGCATGAAAGCATTAGGTGTAGATTCCAAAAGGTCATAAGCTTTGTTAACAGTGCCTCCCATTCCTTTGGTTGGATCAGTGAGGACTAAATCAGCTCCAAATGCTCTCATTGTCACCCTCCTCTCTAAACTTGTGTATGATGGCATTGTCAAAACCATTTTGTAGCCTTTCATTGCTGCCATAAATGCCATACTGATCCCCATATTTCCCGATGTTGGCTCAATCAATGTCGTCTAGATATAATCAAGAAGTAGGTCAAAGATAACATATACTAGTCAAGTTTAAAATCTATGCACTGACAACATAAAAATACTTATACAATCATATGTTACGATAAGAGAAAAATGCAGTGTCATAACTTCTTATACTCCTGCTAGTGTCTGGATAGAGTTGCATTTACTTACCTTTTCAGGTGATATTAAGCCTTTATTTTCTGCATCGTTGATCATTGCCAATGCTGGTCTGGTGAAAATACAAGGGAATTGTTTTTTTCTTAGTACAGAGTGGAAGCAAAGAAGTGATGTACAAATTAGACAAATGAGATCCATTCCAGTTACGAACAAATACTCAACATAGACAGGAGAAAAGTATGAAGAAGATAAGATACCTGTCTTTGATGCTAGAAGTAGGTTGAAACATCTCTTGTTTCACAGCTATGTGAGCTCCACATCCTTCTGTCACTTTGTTAAGATAAACCATTGGTGTTTTTCCAATTAGCTGAAAGTTGAAATTTAATAGGAGTGTGTCAATTTATCACATAAGCATATAACATGTCCCCTAAATTATATTCAATGGTCATTTTATATAATATTTCCCAGAATTGAACTTAGGCCGGCTGACATGAAGATAAATTTAAGTGTTTAGGGAGTGTTTGATCGTGACTTCACTTGTAAACTGAAATCATTCTTAATAATTCGTATTTCAAATACAAATACTAGTGAAATATTAAAAGCTTGCTCGATGAGTATTTCAAGTGAAATAATGATTTTCAATCACAAAACTTTAACTATCTTTTCAAATGAAATTCATATTCAAATACAACATCAACTTCCATTTACATTTTTTCCACTTCATTTTCAAATGCTTCCTTTTAAAACTTCAACCAAATATTATTTTATTATATTTCGATTCCAACAGAAATGGATAGCTTGAGAAAATTATTGTGAAGAGAGTACCATCCATCCCAACTTCATAAAGCAAAATTTATAGAACTAAAAATCAGGAAGAGTGACAGAAAAATTATGTAAATGAGGGTTGGACAACCAATTAGGTGCAAGTTCGTATCCGACCAAAATTTTCTTATTTGACTAATTTTCAGTGCCTATAAAACATACTGACAAAAGTGTCGACCTAATCCTGTAATCCAATAGGCAATAGTTTAGTGTTCGGCCAATCTTGAAGCTTGCCAACTATCAATCTTCAAATAACGTAGAATACTATCCAACTTTCTAATTTGATCCCAATTATAGTTCTCATCAAATCAGAGTAACTCAATGTTTTACGTTGTTTTCCTTAATCCACGTTTCTCTATTTTAAAAAAAATCTTTATGAAATAAGAACTTGAGCAAACTAGAAATATTCCCTTAATTTCATAATTTGTATATACCACTTTTTACTCTACATAATCTTACATTTAGAAAGAACAAAGTAAATCCCAAAGGTTTAAAATTAAAGAATATTATAAGGAAAATGAAAAATAAAAACAAGCAATTCAAATAGTAGTACTTAATATATTGTCCAAGAGCTCCTCGAAAATATCGTTAGTTTAAGATTCACTTTTACCTTACCGTCCCTTTTCATGGTCATTTCTCATACAGGAAAGAAAAAGATATAATTTGTAGAAGGAAAAAAGAAAGAAAGAAAGGACGAGTAATAACTAGAGAATTTCGATTTTCTTCCTCTTTGCCGGGTTAATTGTGTGATCGACTAAAGTTACAAAATTAGTATTTTTTATCACATTAAAGTAATTGAACTATATATAAATTGATAAAAAAGGTTAACTCTTCGGCACTGAGTTATGACTTAGGACACTTCATTTTTTTAATACAAGCACAAGAAAGGAGACTCAAATGCCATAGCCGGAAACTAATTTCAGCTATGATCTCTCTCGTATATAAACATACGTAAAATCCAGAAAGAGACCAAAATTTAAAAGAATTAAATAAGAAGACAAAGATAGAGAAAAAATATTAGGAAGAATTCACGAAAATAATGAGAGCATAAATGTAGAAAATAGGGAGAAAGAGAGAGGGAATTAATTAATTGCACTAACTTGAGAAACTTCTGTCTTGATGTTAGTAACAGGAAGTTGTAATTTGGGAGTATGAAGTAAAGGCTCAGTAGAGAACAATCTGGTACTAGCAACTTTGATGAAATCAACATTACTATTACAGTATCTTGATCTCTTTAACAATCTGCTTAAAGTCGCCATTAATGAATTCTCAACAGCTCAGAGAAATTGTCTCTTCAGCTCTTGAAAAGATGCAACTATATATTGCACTTGAAAGTTTGCACAAAAGTACTACTCTATATGATCACTTAGCTTTTTTTGTGTACCTCACAGTTGAAAGATATGACACCCTTTTTATAACGAAACGTTTAGTCTAACCTTTGGATTATCCAATCGGACTTCTTTGCTGTATCTTTTATTTTTTTCCCTCTCTCTCCCACACAATCTGTTAGGTATATAGAGTTAGTATTACGGACAGAATTTGGACTCTTCCCAATTTCAATAAAAAAATCAAATAAGCTAGCAACCAAAATTGCCAAGTTGTAAAAAAGGTTTTTCACATAGTGTTCGATATTCATATTAGGGCCCAATTAAATTTGGATTCACGCCGGAAAGTCTCATATTGAGAGTAAAACGCTTTTTACTAAAGGTGATTCTATACCCAAGACTCGAACTCGAGACCACTAATTAAGGATAAAGGAATACTTATCACTTTAGTACGATCTTCAATTCGTGGATGCTAACTCACATGATATTGTTCCTATGTAATTTGTACTACTCCGTCTAGAAAGAATGACGAAACTCAGAATATATACAGGTTAAGTTTAATAACTATAATTATTTGCATGTAATTTTTTCGTAAAATGGATTTTGATTTACTAAATCTGATAGAATTTATATATTTAGAAATTCACATAAAAAAATGCTGCAAATTCACAATTGTTCTGGTAAAAATATTTAAAGAATGTAGGAAATTATAGCTAAACAAGAAATTATAATTAAAGAATGGTTAGATTCCTTCGTAATTTTTTTATTTTACTAGTGATCTAAGGGAATACGTACGTTGGAGTATTGTTATTAAAGATTTTCAAGATCTCATTAATGCTAGACCTTTTGTCATTAATATATTCCCTATCTTTTAACCTGTTTTGCTTTTTGAATAAATGCCTTAAAGTCTTAAACTAAGGATTTGGCGAATGATTTCACAACTGTGTTGTATCACCATCGCCATCCATGTGAACGAGTTTTTAGCAAATGAATTAAAAAATAATAATAAAATGAGCCGTCTGTGTTGAAAAATATTGAGAAATAAAGCCATCTGTATTATTGCCATTCGCCGAAAGGCATGCACTTTTTATTTTATTAATTTTTTTATAATTGTAGTGTACGGGAGCACCTCGGCCTCAAATATAATATAATTGGGTATCTGCTATTTTCAATCAACACATATTCAGGTAACTTTACATCACGACTCAGGCGGATGATCGCCTAATATATTTTTTTCTTTTAGAATTTGAACCCTAATCTTCAGAGTTTGCTCCTACTTTAATTTATACCACTAGGTCACATGGATTTTTTAAACGGGAGTCTTTGTTGAGGGCCTTTCCGTTCATAGAGTTAGAGAAGAAAAAGGGAATACGGCCGCATTAAATGTGGTAAAATCTAAGAATAATGAAGAAAATGATCCAATGAGTACTCATTATTTTCATGTGCTAACTTAAATTTAAAATTCATTTTCCTCGGGTTAAAGAGAAAAGATGAAAAGAAAATATTATAGTAGGATTTAGGAATGCTTAAGTAAAGTAAATAATTCACTTTTTAATCTCAAAATGCAAGCAAAGTAGAATGGTAGATCATATATAGATGTGGGACACCTATGACGGCTGAATTGTAATCAATCAGTGCATGCACCTCTTCTGCATGCTCAAAGGCAAATTTCTAGTTTTATTGTCCCAAGTCCCATTTTAAGCAAAAAGAGAGGGGGAAAAAAGTCCCATTTTGTAATTTAAATTTATTAAATGTAGAGAATTTCAACAGATAGAATAAGCCCCATATAGTTAGATTAGAACAAAAAAAAAAAGAATTGTCACATATGTCACAGTCGCTCGTTGGAGGTGGTCCATTTAAAAGTTAAAACTCTATTTACATTTTCCATTTTCAAATCCAATTGGATTTCCCCAGCCGAATGCCAGTTCATGTCAATTTCAACCTTCAGGGGAAAATATGACAAGATCTGAATTGGTGCCATTTGGATAAGGCAAGAAAAAAAGCCTTTTATTCTACACCAAGAATTGGAAATGGACCGCGGATTTTATGAGGGGACGTTTTTTTTTTTGATAAAAAAATCAGGGGACTTATTTAGTATAGAGGATATGGATTCATCTGGTTTCGTTCATACTCTGTATTTTTTTCCTAATAAATCATTAAATATGTTAAATAATGATAGAATTATTAATCTGAACCTATAAAGTTTAAATAATGAATCTAACTCTGTTTGATTGCATACAAAAGTCACAACCATAGAAAATTGGGGACATATGATCTCACTAATTTTCATCCTTCATTTTATTTAAAATATTAATGCCAGTACTACCATATAATAAACTAGCGGCGTCAACTGTGAATGACACAGTTAAAGTCACTAAGGGTACGGTGAAATGATTAGAATTTCTCTATCGTATCAAAGGTCTTGACATGAAAATGACCTACTTAGAATGAATGTAAATTAGCCGGTTCAGTGAATCTCGAATAGTTAGATTAAACAAAAATGACAGAACTAAAATTTTGTATGTATTTTGTCACATACCCTTCTATTTTACTATATATCAATGTAATGCTATCATATTTTATCATGATCAATGCCACGTCGGTATAAGACGAATGTAAAATAGATATATAGTTAATTGCCGCACAAACAAATTTAAAATTTAACAAAAGCTTTTTTCCGTTAATTCTTATTATTCGATGCAATTGAAAAAGAAATTACTCTTTGATTATCGAGTTCTAATTAACAAATTATAGCACCTTAAAAGGTTCATTTTAGAAATTCAGTACAAGAAAACACTTATTTTGGGGGTGAGGGGGGGAGAGATTGTTCAAATTGTGACGGTTTTTGACCCCCTCAAAAAGAATTGTGGCGGTTTCTAGAAGTGCCACATTTATCTTTGCCACGAGCATTTTGTGGTGAGTTTTTAAAACCTCCACGACAACCGCCACAAAATAAATTTTGAATTTGTGGGAGTTCTTAAAGATAATTGGTGGTAGTTTAGAACCCCCGCAATATGATTTCAACGTGTCAAAAAAAATACTTCGGTGGTTTATAAACCCCCTCAATATGATTATAATGGTTCAAAAAAAAATTGTGGCCGTTTTTAAACCCCCACGATAGGATTTAAATATTTTTTTAAAAAACAATTATGTGGGGTTTATAACCGCTACAATATGATATTAATATTAAAAAAAAATAGTGGAACTTTATTTCCGCCACAACAAATCAAATTTCATAAAAAATAACCATAGTGACAAACATTACAAATTCAAATTCTTACGGAATTAAACAAAAAATTTATCCTGAACAATGATATCTGATATGGTCACCAACCAACTAAGATAGTAAAAATGTATGTATCATTACAAGATTGAGCTTTATTAATTTTATTCTGAATAGAATGGAGTACTATTTGCTCGCTAAGTCTCCATAAATTCTGCCAAAATAATACTATCATGTTAGGGCTAAACCTTTTACTAGGAAATAATTAATAGATGCTGTGAAAATCTGAACTTGATTGTTCTCATTGTTCTTGTAATAATCAACAATGAAATTCACCATTTTGTGACCATACTTTCTCAGTTGCTCTGCATCCATGGGTTTCAATTCATCCTCCCTAAACGTTTATACTTGTTTTTGACATGTTTTGTCCTCTTCCCCTGGGATAGAATATCAAGTCGTCTTCATTCTTCAACCTGCCATATTACAGCTTCAAAACTTCAGTTGGATCAAGATATTAATTTCTAAAAGAAAAAGGAACTGTACTCATAAAGGAGTCAAGCGTTAACACAATCAAATATTTCTTAAACACAATATCCTATGACCTTTGAAATACAACATTAGCATTGTCTACCTCAACTTAGAACTCCTCCAGTTTCACCTCCATATCATGTTCTTCGGCCTACAGTAAATTGAAATGTAGAAGCATGTAAATCATTTTCACAAGATATACATAAACCCCACATTTAGTCAACTGAAGATATGAATTCAATGGAACACACATTTATCCTGGATGACTATTGTTTATCTCAAAATCAGAACCACACAATGGAACCGAACATTACATGTTGAGGTTTGGGTTTGGTTGGCTAGGACCAAGAGTAGCAGCCAGAGAAGGATTGTAATCACTCGGTCTTCTGACCTTACAGGGTGCGCCCAGGACAAAAAATGCGTGCACAGAGGCGCACAGAGTAGTCAGTTGAACGTAACAACATATACTTGATGTTGGATAAAGAATTATCCGGTAACATCTGATAAGCTCCAATAATGATAAATAAACGACTAACAAACGAACAAAAGAGAAAGAAACAGGTTTGAAGATATCAGCTCTTATGCGGGAAGGGGATGAAAGATGTTGCTTCCAAAATTTTATTGGACTAAACAAGACTCAAGGGATAGCCCTAAAACTATAATTTTCTACACCTTGCTTCCTCCCAAATGGATAAACCACCTACACAAGAGGTAAAAAATCTATCTTCTTTAAATCATAACTAGCTGATCAGCTATTACACATTTTAGGTACCTCAAATATGATGCCATCCAATGCCATGGCATTACTATCGGTTGTGAGTTCGAGTCACCCCAAGAGCAAGAGCAATAGCAAGGTGGGGAGTTCTTGGAGAGATGAAGCCGAGGGTCTATCGGAAACAACCTCTCTACCCCAGGGTAGGGGTAAGGTATGCGCACACACTACCTTCCCCAGACCCCACTAGTGTGTTGTTGTTGTTGTTATATATATATATATATGATTCGGTCGTAAAACACTAATCAGTTGTATTGAAACTTAGGTCATTGTTGAATCCACCGTTTAATTGAGGGTTTTGATCCTTTCAGTGATTGGCTACTAATCCTCGCTATTCGCCAATTTCTTTAAACTTTTTAAACTGCCATCTTATTATATTAAGCTCAATCGAAATAATATGTGCGTCTGCTTGTCCCTCTTTCGATGAAATCATGAAACTATAGATGTTGAAAAGATTAAGGAGAGATTAATTTCAATAAAAATGGTTTGTTTTTTTATATGAGAAAGATCTTTCATGCAACTTTGTAACAGGTAAATTGCACCCACCCTCCAAATTTTGTCCCTTCATATTGTCACGTATTCACATACGTAAGAATGTTCAAACGATCACCTATCCAATCCGGTTAAAGAAAAGGTATTGTCATAATTAAAGAAAAACTAAAATCCGAATTATAATCTAATGGTTGTAATTTCACTTGCAAAATGACGTAATGTAGTAATCCTACCAAGTCCCAAGGGGATATGTAAAATGGTTGATACATAAATAACTATAACAATTGGAGGTTCCAATTTCAAATTCTAATAATATAGTATTGTGTTGTAGCGTATCATTCGATAAATTAGGGGAGCCGTCATCGTAACAAGAATCTCACATAATAAAAACTTGAGAAATATTTCATATTTTAGCCCTTTTCAAAAATAATAGTATATATATATATATATATATATATATATATATATATATATATATATATATAACCGAATGCTCGGACGACGGGTCAATTTTGCCCAACAAAACTTTCACATAATATTCTACATCTAGATTCTAACATGCACACTTCACGTCCAGCACTTCATTCCCAAATCTGCACACATGCAAGCACCTAATTAGCTGTGGTACAATGTTAAAAGAATTGCGTAGATGTTGTTACACGATCTGCTTGTTGCTATTCTTGATTATCACTGGAACCCTAAGGTTTCACCGTTTCGGGGAGGGATTACAACGCAGGATCCACGTTTCCGGCGACCTTAACGACGTCGTAGACAACGAGGAGGACCAACAATGGAAACAATGGGGCAACACGAAATCCGCCAATTCCGAATTCGATCCGCCAACGAATGATGTAAGCAAAATGAGCCCGAAGGATATCCAAGCTGAAATGATGAAGCGGGTTCTAGGACCCGTTTTCGGATTCGTTAAGCTCCGGCTTGGAACTCTTCGGACTCCGGTATCTCTTTTTTACCGTAATTTGAATGCTTTATTAATTGATAATTTAATTAATGCTAACTGCTTTGATATATCCTTATTAGTTTTGGATTATGGAATAATAATCAGCTGATAAATTAATCGCTTTGCTAAAATTGAACACTTTTGATCAGCTGTGGAATATGGTACTGAGATCTTTCTTTTCTATTCAGATTTTTGGTTATAAAAGAATGTCTTTTTCAAAGAGCTACAATATCTCGGCTTCGATGATGGAGTACTTAGCTAAGAATAGGACACAAAGGAAGCAAAGGATCTGAATAGGCGATACTAACTAGTTAAGACTTAAGATTAAGACACAAGTTTTGTTATTATCACGTACTTAAGGCTTTAGTTGTTGTTACACGTATATTATATTGTGTCTAGTTAGAAACTTCTGTGTTGATGTAGGGATAACGTGAGATCTCGATTGAGAATCTCTAGTTCTAGAGAGCCTTTAAATTACCTTAATAGACAAATTCTACAATATTGGATGAAATATGCCTTAATACAGAGACTAGATATAGAGGATTTCTATATATAGTCACTACAAGTTTGGGATTGAGCCATAGTGATTAATTGATTTTTTGTGAGGGAGGTAAAGAGAAGGACTTGGTAAGGATCAAAACTTGGACATAGAAGGTAGGAGCTTTATGACTGAGCTACCACTCTAATCTCAAGCTACACAAAATAGTCTCACTAATTGAAAAAGATTCCTCAACATTTTAGTTATTGATATGTCAATGTTATTCTCTTGTTGCATATTGTTGTACACGGTAATAGAACTTATTAGTCTAAATTAAAATCATTTTCAGGATAAGGTTTCTGATATTGCCAAGAGGTGGACCAATCTAGCAAGAACTGGAGCAATTGAGACAAAGTTCATAGGTGTTGATTTGAGCACGATCATGTTCACCATGGAAAAAGGTCAAGACACAACACAGGTTTGTTTTATTTCCTAAATCAGATGTCTTCTTCTGTAACTGCTGAATTTGCCTATTGGTGCTTCCAGAAGAGAGCTTGTTCAAAAGGCTTAAACTATTAGGGAGTTTCGTAAAGTGTTGGTCTATTTTTCAACATTAACCACTTAAGAATATGATGGCGGAGAATACACAGCACATATGAAGAACAGATTGATTTTAGGTTGAATCTCAAGTTCCCCCGACAATTTTCAGAAAAGTAGCCTTACTATTTTAGTTTCTTTTCTTAATCACTTGAAGGAACTCTATCGTCAGATTTGGAGAATTCAAAAAGAGGAAAATGAAAAGTGAACCATCAGAGAAACACGGAGGGAAAGGAGAACAATATGAGGATTAAAGCAAGAAAAAGATAACACTTTCCCTTTGTTACACGTGCTTCACGTCATCCCTGAACTCTCTCTAACTATTAGCCCTTTATCCTCAAAGCTCAATGCACACAGAAGTGGTGTAGCAGGGGAAGATTAGACTGAAAACATTAACTAGTCGTTTAGAGAATAACTGTAAAGGTATTGAATTACTCCATTCTAGAGATTACGTCGAGCAACTTGAGGTGCATCCTGCATTTTTTATCAATTTCATTGCATGCTGCCGATAAAACCATTTTTCTTTTGTTCAAGGGAGGAACTATCAAATGCAAATTGTAACATGTGGTTTGTTTATTATTACTTCCAAATCTGCTAGGGAACTACTCCTACAATTAATTTTTTGGTGTTGTTATGATGATCATCAAGAAAACAGAATGAATGACAGGAAGCATTTCTCTCATTGTTTGGATGGTAACATTAATGTGACAATGTTGCTAATTGTTGGATGATCACAATCTGTGCCGTATTATAGCTGTTTGTCATGGTTAACCTATTTTGTAATATTCTGACTTGACTCAACTTTTGCTTAATGTGGCATCTGCACATGCAAATCCTTTTTATTTTCTTTTCTCATTAAAGTATTCGGTCATTTTACCCCTCCAAATGCTTGATGCATGTTTTGAGCTGGTTTAACCCTCTCCTATGATTGGAAGTGTCTTCAGTTGCGTGTGATAGAACATGAGATTCTGCATGCTGGAGTTTTTGAGATTTTTTTTGTCCATTTTGCAGTTAAAAGAGTTTTTGCTAGAACAAGAAGAAGCATATGAGATTAAAATAGGGGACCAACTATTTCGAAGACCAGGCGACCCTCCTTTTGAAGAAGTTTTCGAGAAGCTCCAGAATGAGATAGAGAAGAACAGGCACTCTGAGTTGTAATGGCCAGAAACCAGACCCTTCTTCTTTCTCCTCTATTTCATTTCTAGATTAGCAGGAATTTTGTACTTCAGATCATTCTTCCATGCAGCTCATTTAACCATTGATCCTCCAACAACATCTATTACCAGACGGGTTACTGGAAATGGCTCACTCTTTTTCTACTGAGTTTTCTGGTTATGATCTTAGCTTGTTGCTTTTCTTATTACCCGACATATCATTCATGATTTGTTTGTTACCAGGGGCTTATTAAATTATAGCTCCATTTGTCAAATGAATTATACACCTAGATTCAATAAATTGGCTGCAGTACATAGGATTGCTGATATTTCAACATTGAACATCTTATACCGGAAATATCTGACAGAGTTTCAGAAGCTCATAATGGTACTCGTGATCACGAATTTTGTATTTTTTTCCTAGTTTCTTTTTTCGCAATGGATTTAGTGATTGAAAAGTTATACTTGAATGGTTACCGTTTCAGGTTTGCATTGAATCTGTCGTTGACTCGTCCCTATTGTATGCATTATGCATCTAAGGACAGAAGAGTTACGTTATTATATCAACATATATAGGCAATTTATCCAATTAAGGCCTGCTATTTAGATGAATAATGAAATTCCCAGAGCATGTGTTGCTCCCTCACTAATTAAAATGTCCATGCATAAGGATGCATAGAATGGGCAAGGTACTGTATAAGTACATATTGTTGATATTCAAATACTGCAAGATGCTACAACTGTTGATACTCAAGAATATTGAATAGGGATTGACAGAAAAGAGTAGGGAAATAAAAAAGAGTCAATTGAAAGAAATTAACATGATTATTTCAGCTCGTTAAGACCTCCTAATGATTTAAGATTTTATATGAGGTGATCACAACAAACAAAGGTCTTGCATTCATGTCTCACAGCCACTATTTAACAAAAAGTCTTCCCACACTAACACCTTGTTTGGATAATTGTTACCCATTGTATTGTATTGTATTGTTATCTTAAAATAATATTTGTTTTGATTGTTTAGTTAAAATTGATTGTATTGTATTGTGAAATTCATTATTTCGGAACTAAGAAAAGTTCCATTTTTTGAAACAACCGATTTGGTGTGGTGGGATTGTTTCCTTTTCTTCTTTTTTTCTCTTCCAATTATGCCTTAATTTATTACTCCATAATTCTATTTTACCATTTATCTTTTTATTTTTTATTTTTTATTTTAACTCCAAACCTCCAATCTATAATACTTTAACTTTGTCTCTTTTTTTCCAGAACTGGTTTTGCCGTTGCCGACTTCACGGTCAAAGATAACAAGAATAGGTTCGGCCCTTTCTTTGCTCCTTTGTTCCTTTATGCCATTTTTTCTCTGTTTCTTCGTTCCTTTCTTTGTTTTTTTATCGGCCTTCGGGTTCTGCCCTTCACTAATTTGCCCTTTACTTATTTTGTGTGTAATTCTTAATAAATTTATAATTTTTAAATAATTGAGGATATTTTAATAAACTTAGCAGTTACAGTATAGTACGACACAGTCAAACCAAACATCAAAAAGTTATTTAACAACAACAAACAATATAATCTATCCAAACATTGTATTCATAAAACGATATGATACGATACAATACAATATAAAACAATGAGTAACGATGATTTAAAGGATAGTTTTACTTAACCATAGTTAGTTAAGTTAACTATAGTTTGTCAATTAGAGTTAGTTAGTTATATGTACAACAATTAATTAGTTGTAGCGGTTAGTGGAGCAATTCTACATATACGTGTAATAGTCTAGCTAGAAGCTTAATAAAAATAGTGAAAATTTTCCCAATCACTCTTCTCTTCTTCTCATTACAATTTCTGCAATTCACATATTCAACATGGTATCAGAGCTATCAATGGAGTGATTCTAGGAATTTCTTCGTATAATTAAAGAGAAAATCGAGAGAATCGACTCTGCTTCTGTGTTTTTTTTGTGAACCCTAATTGATTTTTGTTTGTGCAAATTCCATGGCAATTGATGATGAATCGAAAAACACGACTGCCGGAACAGGTATGACCGGTGGCGGAGCGGTAATTCTTAATCATAATCATCAATTATATCTCCATCCGTCTGATGGACCAAGATCGATGACTGTGGGTCTACTGTTAACTGGAATGGACAATTACACAATTTGGAATCGAGCAATGAAAGTAGCATTGCTAGGGAAGAACAAATTATGTTTAGTTGATGGATCCACTTCCAAAGCATATTTTGGACCAACATTAGCACATCAATGGGACCGCTGTAATGCGATTGTGACCTCATGGTTGATGAGCAATGTAAGTCAGCATTTGTTAATGGGAGCTCTCTTTTCTGAAAGTGCACAATCAGTTTGGACACAATTTAAGAAACGTTTTGACAAAGTAAACGCATCTAGACTTTACTATCTGCACAAAGAAATTTTTACTTCTACTCGAGGAGTTTCATCAGTATTAGTTTATTTTACTAAATTGACTGATCTATGGGTTGAATATGACTCAATTTTTCCACCACCACCTGCTAAAGATGATGTCGAACAGTTGCAATTCCAACGCCTATTCCAATTTTTAATGGGACTAAATAATAATTTTGAGCAAGCTAGAAGCCAAATACTTATGATGCCCACAATCCCAACCATTAACCAGGCTTATGCAATGGTAATTCAAGATAAAAGTCCTAGGATGATGACAGAAAATAGTTTTGGAATGCCTAATCATAATGAACCTACTGCTATGTTCACAATTCAAGCTAGACCCAAACAGAAGAGCAATTATGAATTGAGATGTGATTTCTGTAAGATGAAGGGGCACACTAGAGATGGTTGCTACAAACTCATGAAGTGTGACTACTGCAACAAAACAGGATATTTGAAGGAGAATTGTTATAGGATATTTGGTTATCCTACATACTTTAAGTCTAAGAGGAAAGTACATACAATACAACTACAGGGCAACAACACACAGGATATTGAGCATAGAGTTATACCACCACATGCGTTCACTCGGGAGCAGTATGCTCAAATTTTGTAAATGTTGAACAACTCCTCCCTTGGGGAGAAGACTACTCAGAATGTAGCAGCAATGGCAGGTACTCTTTTCTGCTGCAATGTCAACATTCCTAAATAGATTGTGGACACATGTGCTACAAATCATATGATAGGGGATAAAAAATTATTGGATAATGGAATGTCAGTAGGTAATGGAGGTCAAGTACAAATGCCTACAGGAGACTCGGCTAAGGTCACACGTGTTGGGGATTGTCATCTAACAGGAGGTGACACTAACAAGAATATTCTTTGTGTACCTTCATTCAAGTTCAATCTTTTGTCTGTATCAAAGGTGACAAAGACCTGAACTGCTTTGCATTTTTCTTTCTCACATTCTTTGTCTTTCAGGATCTCTTGTCTGGGAAGATGATAGAGATTAGTAGAGGAAGATGGTCTATACACAATGCTTTCTGCAACCAAACAAGAGAAATGGAGGACTTATCAAGCATTCACAGCAATAGCGAAGGAAGTTGGGGACATTTGGCATAAAAGGTTGGGGCATGTGCCTATGCAAGTCATTAGAAGAATGTCTACTTTCAGTAGATGTGAAGTTTTACATAAGTGTGAGATTTGTCCTTTAGCAAGGCAAACTAGAGTTCCTTTTCCAGTTAGCCATAGTAGAAGACTAAGTAGTTTTCAATTGATCAATATGGATGTATGTGGACCCGATAAGGAAACTACTCGTAATGGAATGAAGTTTTTTCTTACCTTAGTTGATGACTATACAAGGTGGACTTGGGTATTTCTTATGAGGCTTAAATCTGATGTGATTTTTTTGCTTAAGAATTTCATTACTATGATTCAGACTCAATTTGGCAAAATAATTAAAATGTTCAGATCTAACAATGGTAGTGAATTCTTTAACACATCTTGTAAAGACCTGTTTCAACAGTATGATATTTTGCACCAAAGCTCTTATCCCTACATCCCATAACAAAATGGGGTGATTGAAAGGAGACATAGACACATCTTGGAGATAGCCAGAGCAATCAAATTTCAAGGCCATCTACCTACTAAATTCTGGGGGGGGGTGTAATGAGTCAATTGTCTACATAATCAACAGGATCCCTTCTACTGTTCTTGGAAACAAATCACCATTTGAACTACTGTACAAGAGGCAACCCTTTATTTCTCACATGAGAGTCATTGGTTATCTTTGCTTTGCCTCAACTCTGCCTAAGTGTGATAAGTTTCATCCCCGAGCAGTGAAATGTGTTCTACTTGGGTGTGGTGTAAATCAAAAGGAATATAGACTGCTGAACCTTGAGCACAATACTTTGTTTGTCAGCAGGGATGTGATTTTTTATGAAGATGCCTTTCTTGAGATTGCTACTCAAAGCATATCCTTTAATACTGACAGTCCAGCCAGGGCAGGAGATACTTTCTTACCTTGTTCTGTTCCTTCAGATGTACCTGCACCTATGGTGAACACTCTTCCCTTGCATTGTCTTGTTCCTTCTCCTGGATCTGTTTCTTTGACAGACACAATCAATTCTTCATCAGACACTGCATCCAACTACAGAAGGAGTTTTGCCTGTTACTGAATCTACTGTGCACATTGCACCACAGGACACTGTCAGGAAATCCCCTCGAGTATCTAAGCCACCTATATGGCTTAGTGATTATATGAGACCAGAAAAGCAAGGACAGTCCAACAATTGTATGTATCCTTTGTCTGATGTTATTAGATATGATCATATCTCCACCAAGTACCACAATTATCTTTCCCAATTTTCCAATGAGGTATAACCAACCACTTTTCATGAATCAGTAAAAGACAAACGTTGGGTTGAGGCTATTGTTTAACCCAAAAATAGATTTCTCGGTCAAAGTCAAAATCTAGAAGAAATCGGGTTACTGATAATCAAGATTTATATCACTTTCCCAATAATTTGAAGAATAAATCAAGGAATGGAAAAAATTGACAAAGAAACTAAGAAACAGATTGATAATCACTCCCCAAATTACGGTTTAGAACTTTGAGAATAAAATAAAGAATGATTGCATAAATTTTAATAAATATTCGATGATATTGTAAATGAGCATACAATTGTAACGATTTTCTTACTTAATTCGGGCTCACTAATGGCATTAATTGTCTTGATCACCCGTTACCATATACAATTGTAACAGAAGTATTTATGGCTAAAGATTTCCTCTAACCGTATCGATTTCCCTTCCTTATTTATGACAGGTTCATGCATATTCCCTTCTTAACGGCCTTTATTCATTCCGCTCCTCTTTCTCCTTTTACAGCAGTCACGTTCGACTCTTTTCTCAGTGTAAGCCCGAGGGTGTTCCTCCCGTGCCTTTTTCGCATTCTTTAACTCGTCTAATTAGGAACGCCACTTGTTGCTATATTGATGGTCCACGTAACATGCCCTGTCACCTCGATGATAGACCACGTGTTATTCCTTTTTTCTACTAATATAAATAGTCCCCCCACTTTCTGAATATTTTCAACTGAATATACGGAAAGTGATAAATATTTATGGCGGGAATTCTTGCCGTCGTTTCTCGAGTATCATTATGCTCTTTTCAGAAACGATTGTGACGTATGTCACATCCATTTAATGCTTATGCCACGTGTTTTCACCTGATTGGTTCTGCAGTTTTTGTGCGGCTGCATCAATCATAAAGTGACGGTTCTATTATGACACTTCATAATGATCAACTTTGATGACGGTTGCATCTCCTTATATATACTTCATCTCCCTTGAGTTGTTGAAACCCTTTTCCTTCTTCTCTGTATCCATCACCTTAACCTTCCTTCATATTCCTATATCTTTCCTTTGTATTTTCTTTGTTAAACATGTCTTCTTCAACACTAGACCCTCGCAAAGTTATGATAGTCGATGAGCTTGCTCGTTCTACTCCCCATACCAGGAGTAGGAAAGGTGGTAGACTCCGCATTCTTGGTTCGTTATTTACTCGCAGTTCTACTTCTCAAAGTAGTTACGTCAAACCATCTTCTTCTAGACCTAGAGCTCCTTTAACCCCTAGATCTTCTTCTAAAAATAGGGATCAGAATGAACCCAAGCGTGAGCCTACTGTTTCTGAGATTGTTCCTCAAGAGTTTTCCTTTGTATCAGAGTGTGAAGCCATGAAAAATCAAGTTTCTTCTATAGCTTCCCTTAACCCTGTTGAACACTACCCGAGTTTGATCACTCCTGGTCTTCTTTCTTTAGTTCGACGAAAATGTCATTGGAAACAAGATTTTCCAGTTTTAATTCCTGGTGTCAACCAAAGAATCACTTCTTACCATGTTGGCTTCTCTTTCGTTTATACCTACCCTTTCACTTTAGGGTTTAAACCTCCCATTGACCCAGTGATCATCGAGTTCTGTCATTATTTTAATATTTGCCTTGGCCCAATTGGTCCCATTTTGTGGAGGGCAGTAGTATGCCTTCGCTATTTGTCGGATTTAGTTTCATCTCCTTTTACTTTCCGTCATTTACTTCATCTTTACTCTCCTAAGTTGTTTAGTGAAGGTGTCTTTTCCCTCGTGGCTAAAAGTAAAAGGATTTTAGTTTGTCCCGAGGATGACCGTGGCCGTGGCTGGTACGCCCGTTTTGTTGATGCACCCACTGATGGATTAGTAGGTGAAGAAAATATGCCTTTTCTAGAAAAATGTAACTTTGCACGTAAGTTTTTTTTCTTTTTCTTTTTCTTTATTTGATATCGTGAGCTCCTTTATATAATCGCATATAATATTTTCAGCAACCATGGAAGTCTTCGAAGAAATTTCCGACTTCCGTGCTTGGGTAGAAAAAATGTTGACTGCTGCTCCCATGTGTTATACCCCATTTTAACAATTAGAGTACAACAGATTGGTTCCTGAATTAATTATTAACTAAAAAATTGCCACCTAATTAATTGTGGTGAATTAGGACACCTTAAGTTGATTAAAATAAAAATAATTAAATATAACTCTGTTAATGATCTACTTACCTAAAGATTCTAAGTAAGGGTTTAATTAATCTAAAAGGAAGGTTTTTAAGGCACCCTTTAAGATCCATATTAAATGATTAACTGATCGGACTAAAGTTAATTAAGGATAAGTGAATAACTACAATATAATTGATTAAATTAGTATAGCAGTAACTTGACTCAAAATAAGTTATCATGAGGTGGATCATATCTTTATGAAGCAAATGAACCTCAACATATTAGGATAAAGACCAAAAACCATTTTGTACATAGTTAAACCAAACTTAACAAAACATGCCAGATTTGATAGACATAATTAGCTTAAAACAAAGTTTAAAGGAGTTGAGTCTCTTCTGGGTCGAATTCTAAATTGGTTGGGTTGGCCTATTTTATTGAGATAATCAAATTCCACCCAATCAAATATTTCAAACCAGTTTATTATCCTAAGCTGTCATTTTATACCATAGTGATAAAAAGGTAAAAAGGGTGAAGAAATAATCAGATTGTTGATTTAAAGTTTTCATACTTCGGTGCTATATTCCTATGTAATAAAAGTATGCCTATAAAGTATCACATATCAAATAATTAAGGTCCCAACACAACCATATATTTAGAGGGAAAAATCATGAAACACAAACAAAAGGAAACAAGTAATATGAAAATTCAAAAGAGCAATTGACTGGCAACATCCCAAAGGGATAATTTTCTTGTAGCTGTCTCAGGCAGTATGAGAATGCGAGACGGTGTTACGAAGGCTCCAATTTGCTCCAAAGGTGTACATGACAAAAGAAATAAGAAGGATTAGAAACTAAGGAACCTAATTCTTATTAATACATGAAAGCCAAAATAAAAGATTCATAGAATGCACATTTGATCAATATATAAACGACTTAAACCCATCATGAAACTTGCATATGCCTAGAAACTTAACATGCTGTATTTCAAACAATGGCATTGTAATTAACAAGTGTTTTATTAAAAAAACATGAAAGAGATAGGCTATATACCTGTTTAATGATATCCTAAAGAAAATGCTATTTGACATACACATGTACAGTTTTAAATAACTTTAGTAAAGCCATTTGACTTATCTGAAAACTAATACACTAAAACTCAAAATGTTTTACTCTATGATCATACCATTGCAACTGGGGCGTTACCTTTAAACAAGCAGCGAAGCCAACTAACTTCTTAAGTAATAAATTTATTTAAACAAAGTTTTACTTAATTCAAATTTTATGACTAAGAAAGCTAAGTCTATAATATCATTACAAAATTATATAAGCAAATCGAGCTTCTACCAGATAAAGAAACTAAAGCTATTTTTTTTGTTTATTTTATTATCATTCAATCAAGCCAAACTGCTGTCCTGTAGTAAAGGTTTCTAGGAAACAAGAATACCAAATCAACACTTTCGTTTCTGGATAATATATCTCGGGTTAAAAAACAGAAAAAAGAAATATGGCAGAATAGAGCAATTTTTATGAGCATCTCAATATTTTATGGAAAGAAGTATTCATCGACAAAGAATGTTCCAGCAAATCAACACAATCACGAATAAATCTAGGCATGAAGATTATTTAAGATAGACTTTAGACATGGTTTCTAAGACATCGACAACTCAAAGAATCAAAATATTTTTTTCTTTATGATGGTATGCTATTCAAGATTCACAACAGAAGCAAATCTACAAACATAAACAACATTCTGTAATACAAAGATTCTAACACGTGTCACCATTATAATGTGACATTGGGTCAGCTATATTGCTTTGGGCTGAGTATCAGCCTATTATAAGGCCCAATGCCAATTGCAGTATTGAGCCCATTATTAGTTAGCTCTTATTTTGTTGGTCTTTATTCCCTAAAGGCCTATAAGCCTCAATTAAGGACAAGTGTCCAATTATAGTACTAATTTGTTAGGAAGACAGTTGTAGCTAGCTGAATATCCCCTATTTATCTTACTTTGTATTCAGAAAAAAAGAATCAATGAATTAAAAATTGCTTAATTTTCTTTCTTTCTATTTTTTCTTCCTCCCAACAATCCAAATCTGTAGCCCAAGTGCTACATTTGGTATCAGAGCATCGATCCAATGGTGGATCCACAACATGAAATTACTGAAGAGGAAAGAACTCCGACTCTCGAGCTTCAGCTTCAGTCGTTTATGGAAGCTTCGACGAAACAGATAGAATAAATGGAAACGATGGTGAAGGATATACACCGGCGAGAAGATTCTCGAGCAGCTGCACGTTCGTTTATGGCGACAGCCCAGGGAAGCTCATATGTTGAATCTGGTCAGTCATCGGTGGGGGATTATTTCGCCCAGCGTCGGCGCCGGCGACTCCCATTTACTCCCCCTCAGCGGCGGTAACCCCAAGTTTTTCAAACACAAGTCGTGGCCTGGTTTTGAGTACGCCTAATCCCATGGTTCCTCGTGTAAGCTCTGTTCCGAGCTTCACTGAGGCACTAACCCCATGGTCCAATGAATCTCTATTTCTCTCATACCTTTCACTCTACTATAAATTTCACTATCCTTGTTTCCCTCAGTGCTTCGCAACCCTTCACTAGTTTTTCAGCTTTCAGTGGGCCGTATGCTTCTTCACTATTATCAAGTCATCATTTAACTTTTGGTACTTATGTGGGTTCCCAATCACCTCCCATATCTCACACACTAATTTTTTCTTCAGCCCAATTACCCCTTTATACGTCTACTGTTCCATTATCATCAGCCCACATGTCACAAATGCCAATTTTCACCACTCAAGCACCAATGTTTATGTCCCAATTACCCCCCACACATTGATTTCACACTCCTAACCTTGTTTTCCCACTCTGACCTTACGACCCATAACTTGCGTTTTCTAAAGGCTAAGTTGGATTTTCCAGAATTTGATAAAAATAATGTTAGGGGTTGGATACGCCGTTGCCAGTACTATTTTGACTGTTACCAAGTCCCAGACGCTGCCAAAATAAAATATGTAGCAGTGAGTGTCAAGGATAAATTTGATAGCTGGTTTGATTCATACGTCATTGATCATGGAGGGCAGGTGTTTTGGAACCAATTTTGTGTGGACTTGTATGCATGCTTCAATAGGCTACAACAATGGGCCGATGTAACAAGTTATCAAAAACGTTTTGAGGATTTACGCTGTCGACCCCAAGTAGTCAGACCTCATTTCGATGAGCTCTATTTTATAACCTGTTTCGTGGGGGCCTCAGAGAGGAGATTGGCCCATTGGTGAAGGTCGCAAATCCACAAACACTACTTGCTGCCTACAATATGGCAAAACTCTATAAGCAGTCTTTAAATGCCCAAGCAAAAAATTCCTCTGCCAAATTTTCTAAGCCACCCACATATAACCCCTCCTATAAAACCACAACCCAAACCCCATTTCCACTAACCAAAGGCCCAAATGCTGCATTACTCAACAAAACCATAGCCCAAAAGGTCCCAAACCTCCAAACACTCTCTGAGCAGAATTTATGTTACAAGTGCCACGATAAATATTTCCTGGGACACCAGCGCAAACCAAAGGTACTAAATGCTATGGAAGGGCAGGAGGAGAAGGCAGTAAGAGAGGAGAAGGAACCAGGAGAGGCGATTGAAAGGGTGGAAGAAGTGGACCAGGTCAAAATTTCTTTAAATGTATTACTGGGCCTCAATCATGCCCCTTCCACAATCAGAATTAGAGGATGGGTCAAGAAGCAGCCCATTACAGTCTTGATCGACAGTGGGTTTACGCATAGCTTTGTAGACCCAGCCATTGTGAAGAAACTCAAATGGAGAACGGAGCTCGTGACTAAGCCCATGAAGGTACGGGTAGCTATTGGACAAATTATGAGTTGCACCCAATTGTGCCCCATTTTCAAATGGAAAATGAGTGAGGAAGTGTTCTCTTTTGATTTGAGACTCTTAAACGCTGGAAGAGCGGATATTATATTGGGCATGGATTGGGTAGATACGATGGCCCCAATTGTTTTACACACTACACCGCATAGTATTTCCTTTTTCAGAGGGGACAAAATCATTACCTTTATAGGTTATGATAACTCTGGGCCGAGTGAATCTTGTGACGAAAAGGTTATTCAGAAGTTGTTAAGGATGGGCCAATGCATCATTTCAGCCCAACTAACAAAAATGGAAGCCGTGTCCAAAAATGATGGAACACCAGAACCAGTCCTAGGCTTATTGTCCAGATTTGTGGACATTTTCCAGGAGCCCAAAAGCCTTCCCCCAAACAGAACTTGTGATCATGCAATAGAGCTGCTACCAGGATCTAAGCCTGTTAACATTCGCCCTTACAAATACTCATTTGAATAGAAAAATACTATCAAAAAAATAGTTAGGGACATGATGGAAGCTCAAACAATTTCACCTAGCACTTCTTCATTTGCATCCCCAGTCATATTGGTCAAGAAGAAAGATGCTACATGGAGATTTTGTGTGGATTATCGTAGGTTGAACGACATTACGATAAAAAACAAGTATCCGATTCCAGTTGTGGAAGATCTTTTGGATGAGCTCAATAGGGCTGAAATATTCTCCAAATTGGACCTGAGGTCGGGCTACCATCAAATAAGAATGAGGCCAGGGGATGAGTTTAAAACTGCTTTTCGGACTCATCATGGACTTTGGAAATTCAAAGTAATGCCATTTGGGCTTACCAACGCCCCTGCCACCTTCCAAGCACTGATGCATGAAGTTTTCAGCCCTTACTTGCGTAAATTTGTCCTGATTTTCTTCGACGACATCCTGATTTATAGTACTAATCTGAATGATCATGTCCAGCATCTAGAAGTGGCTTTTAAGGTGTTACAGGCCAATCATTTGTTCGCCAAATTATCTAAATGCAGCTTTGCCGAGGCCCAGGTTGAGTATTTAGGGCATATTATCTCAGGGCATGGAGTAAGTACTGACCCAACAAAAATTGAGGCAATGGTTAGTTGGCCCTATCCTGCCACAATCAAAGAGTTGCGTGGGTTTTTAGGACTCACTGGATACTACAGGCATTTCATTAAAGGATTTGCTATCATTAGCAAACCGCTGACAGAATTGTTAAAGAAAGGAGCATTCAATTGGAATGAAAAAGTTGTGGAGGCCTTCGATAAACTGAAAAATGCCATGATCCGAGCCCCAGTATTAGACTTATCTGACTTCTCCATACCATTCATAGTAGAGGTGGATGCGAGTGGTACGGGCGTGGGGGCTGTTCTGATTCAAAATAACAGGGCAATTACCTTTATGAGTCAAGCTCTTAGCCTAAAGCATTTGGGTCTCTCTACATACGAGAAAGAATCGATTGCCTTATTGCTAGAGTGGAAAAGTGGCGGCACTATCTTCAACCCCACCATTTCGTCATTCGTACTGACCATTTCAGCCTTAAATTCTTGAGAGATCATAGAATCACCACAGCTCTTCAACACAAGGGAATCACAAAATTAATGGGGCTGAGTTATGAAATACAATACCGAAAAAGGGTAGATAATGTAGTTGTTGATGCTTTGTCACGCAGGTTTGAGTTCACTGAAGAGTGCAATGCACTTACAATTGTGCAACCAAAATGGGCCACTAAAATAATAGAGAGCTATGAGGGTGACCTTGAGGCTCAACACATCCTAACACAACTAGCAGTCGATAGCAATGCCCTACCCAACACCACCTTACAAAATGGATTGATCAGAATAGATGGCAAGATATTTGTGGGGAATAAGGGTCAATTACGAGAGAAGTTTATTGAACAAATGCATTCCACCCCTTGGGGAGGACACTCAGGAATTTTGGGCTCCCAACAGAGGTTAAGGGCCTTATTCTTTTGGCCATGGCTACTGACTGAAGTAAAAGAGAGGGTCAAGAGTTGCGAGGTTTGTCAATGAAACAAGGCAGGACATGTTCCTTATCCCGGACTTTTGCAATCTCTTCCAATTCCTTCAATAGCTTGGGAACACCTAACCATGGATTTCATCGAAGGACTGCCAAGGTCATTTGGGAAGGATATTATTCTGGTAATCTTTGACAGGTACACCAAGTATTCTCACATATTCACATTGACTCATCCTTACAACGCAACCCAAGTAGCTCAGTTATTTTTGGATCACATTTGCAAGCTTCATGGGGTCCCAAGCTCAATTCTGTCGGATCACAATCCCATCTTCACAAGTTTGTTATGGAAAGGGCTATTTAAAGGCTTGCGCATTGAACAAAAACTCAGCACGGCGTATCATCCACAATCTGACGGGCAGTCAGAGAGACTAAACCAATGTGTGGAAGCTTACTTGCGTTGTATGACTGATCATAGACCCAAAGAATGGAGCAAGTGAATTTCACATGCTGAGTTTTGGTATAATACCAATTACGTGTCAGCTATTGGTATGACTCCATTCAAAGTATTGTACGGCTATGAACCACCCTTGCCGACCTTTGAGCTAATTTCTCAGTCAAAATTGGACTCAGTAGATCAGTTGTTGAAGGAATGACAAATCACTTACAAAAGCTTGAAAGAGAATTTGACCAAGGCACAAAATCGTATGAAACAGTACGTAGACTCCAAAAGAAGTGAGAGAGAATTTGTGGTAGGAGACATGGTCTTCCTGAAATTGCAACCATATCGTCAAACTTCAGTAGCAATGAGGAGGAATTTGAAATTGGCAGCCAGATTTTACGGTCCTTATGATGTAATTCGTAAATTGGGTCCGGTGGCTTACGAGTTAAAATTACCCCCAAGCTCGAAGATTCATCCAGTATTTCATGTGTCTCAATTGAAGAAGAAGATTGGGGACAGAGTAATTCCCTCCCAAGAACCTCCATTTTGCTCTGATGATGGTCAAATCCTTGCTGAACCAGTTACAATTCTGGACAGAAAAATAGTCAAAAAAGGAAATAAAGCAGTGGTATAAGTGCTAGTTCAATGGGCAAACCTCTCAAGAGAAGAAGCGACATGGGAATATTATGCATTCTTGAAGTCTCAATTTCCTGAGTTTGATCCTTGACAGAAGAAGAAGTGCTCTGTTTGGAAGGAGGATGGGATGTCACGATTATAATCGTGACATTGGGTCAGTTGTATTGCTTTAGGCTGAGTATTAACCTATTATAAGGCCCAATGTCAATTGCAGTATTGAGCCCATTATTAGTTAGCTCTTATCTTGTTGGTCTTTATTCCCTAAAGGGCTATAAGCCTCAATTAAGGACAAGTGTCCAATTATAGTACTAATTTTTTAGGAAGACAGTTATAGCTAGCTGAATATCCCCTATTTATCTTACTTTGTATTCAGAAAGAAGGAATCAATGAATTTGAAATTGCTTAATTTTCTTTCTTTCTATTTTTTCTTCCTCCCAACAATCCAAATCTGTAGCCCAGGTGCTACGATTTCTAGAGCACAGTATTTTAACAACAAAAATAAACAGAGTGGAGTAGAATTTACCTTTTGTGGGGCAGTGAACTAGGACTTTGAGGGATCAGATCTACCACTCCTCAGTTGTCGAGAATGTAAAAATAAAGACTAAAAATTGAGAAGTTTTCCACAGATTGTAAAGCTTGAAATTAAAAGAAAGCAGAGTATGATATAAACTGAGTTTTTTTCGGGATTTCCCAGATGAATTCAGATGAGACTTAGAGAGGTATTTATAGGTGAAACATCTAGATTTTTGATCTGAAATTCGAATCCAAAATCAGAGGAGTCACTGGTTGGGATTTGTTGGTCCTCAAGAGAGCCGTTTGAAAATTAAATCTCTGCCATAGAGAATCAAAATCTAAAAGTTCTTTGGCTTCTTGTGGTGAACAAATCTTGTTACGGATTGAGAGATAGGAAAAGTCATGATATTTTGGATAGATAAAAAGTAAGAGAGATGAGAAGCTTACTCGAAATTGGAAAGGCAAACTTCTGCCATGGCTGGAGAGAGAATGGATTTTTGTTTAAGAGAGGAAAGTATGGGAAGAAGACAAGGGTGGCGGCTAGTGAGGAGAATGGGATGGGCGGAGAATTTTAGGGATTAGGCTAATTGGACTGGGGTTTGGTCTGATGGGTCAAACAATTTGGGCTCGTTAGAGTGACTTTTCTGTAAAAATTGCATGGGGCGGTCGCCCCCTTTTAACTTATACCCGTTTTGTTTTTCCGTTTGCATCCGTACCTATTTTTTGTTAAAAGTATTTTAAAAAGACGATTTTGCCCTTCAGGACTATTGACAAAACTGTAGATTGCAAGACAACACTTCAGCATATTTTGGCATGAAGTTTTAGCAAATGAACTAAATAACTTAAGTATGTTTAGTCTGAAATTTTAGCAAATGAACTAAGTAACATAAGCATGATAAGTCTAAAGTTTTAGCAATTGAACTAAATAACTTAAGCATGTTTAGTCTGAAGTTTTAGCAAATGAACTAAATAACTTCAGCATGTATTAGCAAAAACTCATTAGAAAATTATATATTGCAAGATAAAAACTTAAGCATGTTTAGTCTGAAGTTTTCGCAAATGAACTAAATAACTTCAGCATATTTAGTCTGAAATTTTAGCAAATGAACTAAATAACTTAAGCATGTCTAGTCTGAAGTTTTCGCAAATGAACTAAATAACTTCAGCATATTTAGTCTAAAATTTTAGCAAATGAACTAAATAACTTAAGTATGTTTAGTCTGAAATTTTAGCAAATGAACTAAATAACTTAAGCATATTTAGTCTGAAATTTTAGCAAATGAACTAAATAACTTAAGCATGTTTAGTCTGAAATTTTAGCAAATGAACTAAATAACTTCACCATGTTTAGTCTGAAGTTTTAGCAAATGAACTAAATAACTTAAGCATGCTTAGTCTGAAGTTTTAGCAAATGAACTAAATAACTTCAGCATGCATTAGAAAAAACTCATTAGAAAATTACATATTGCAAGACAAAAACTTAAGCATGTTTAGTCTGAAGTTTTCGCAAATGAACTAAATAACTTCAGCATTTTAAACTGAAGTTTTAGCAAATGAACTAAATAACTTCAGCATGTTTAATGTGAAGTTTTAGCAAATGAACTAAATAACTTCAGCATGTTTAGACTGAAGTTTTGGATAAAACTCATGACAAAACTGTTGACTGCAGGATAAATAACTTCAGCATCCATTAGCATGAAGTTTTAGCTTCAATGTAAAACAACTTCAGCTGCTATTGTAATTGGCTGAAGTTTTACACCATCTCGCATGCTAATGAATAACCTCTGGTACTGTAAAACAACGTCATCTCCAAACGTTAGCATGCTGCTACGTTCATCAGGGCTTGTTTTACAATATGCTAATGCAAATGAGGTCATCTCCAAAGTAGCATGCTAATGCTAATACTATCAGGGGTGTAATTGTCATATTATTTCGGATTTTTTGTCAACTGGCTACCAAATCAATAATTTTTAAAAATAGGGTACATGTTAAAAGGTGGCACAAATATAGGGTACGACTGCAAATCCCCCGATTTTTCTTCTTCTTCAAAATAATTTTTGGGCTTTCTAGTTAGAAATTATATGAATAATAATAATTAAAATAATTCGTTGTTATTTAGCAAATAGAGTAGTCATGAATCAATAAAAATGGGCCCGCTACTCCTATATGAATTATATTTCATGAAGATTTTACAATACTAGAATTTACGGAATATAAGAAAAGCCAAATTTATGAAACCAAAATATTATTTACTTGATTAGTTTGAAACAAGAGTAAAATATGATTCTTCCATGATGATTAGTAATAAATATGTAATTACAATAGTAAACAACGATAAAATTAATAGTAGTATACCAATAGTAATATTAGTACTATCCATAATTATTATAATATTAGTAAATATAGAGTATTGGATTATTAATGACTAGGAAGCACTAAAAAATTAATCAGAAGAAAAGTAGGACAAAATTGGGTATCAACACCATGGACAAAAGATCTTAGAAATTTCTTTCACAGAAATTTGGTTGGAAAGTGAAAACTCATTGTACTCTTTATTCTCGCAGTTTCTTTCCTTCTTTACTCGTTCATATATCACTTTTTCATCACCCTTTTTTTTATTAGGGTGTAACGACCCGACCGGTCGTTTTGAGCTCTAGCGCGTCGTTCGGCGGTTTGAGACCCTGAGCAGCTTCACTTCAGGTATTATGACTTGTACGCGTGGTCGGAATTTAATTTCGGAAAGTTCGGAGTTGATTTGGAAAGCAAATTCTCATTTCGGTAGTTTTAAGTTGGAAAGAGTGACTAAGGTATTATTTTTGAGTAAATGACCTCGAAATCGGGATTTGAAGGTTCCAACAGGTTCGTATGATGATTTTAGACATGTGCATATGTTCGGATCGGGTTTTGGATGACCCGGGAGCGTTTCGGCGCCTATTATGGAAGTTGGCATTTTGAAAGAATTTCATTAATTTGAGTTGAAGTACATTTCAATGTTATCAATGTCCGTTTGGGATTCCGAGTCTGAGAATAGCTCCGTATGGTGATTTCAGTATTGGGAGCGTGTCCGAAAGTGAATTTGGAGGTCCGTAGGTCATTTCAGGGGTCATTTGGTGAAAGTTAGAAATTTGAAAATTTTTGGGGAGTTTGATCAGGAGTGGACTTTTTGTTATCGGTGTCAGATTCTGATTTCGGAAGTTGGAATATGTCTGTAATGCCAATTATGACTTGTGTGCAAAATTTGAGGTCAATCGGACATGATTTGGTAGGTTTCGGCATCAATTGTAGGAGTTTGAAGTTCTAAAGTTCATTGAGTTTGAATTGGAGGTTGATTCGTAGTTTCGATGTTGTTGGATGTGATTTAAAGGCTCGACTAAGTTCGTAATGTATTTTGGGATGTGTTGGAATAATTGGTTGAGGTCCCGAGGGCCTCGGGTCGATTCCGAATAGCTAACGGATCGAGTTTGGACTTGGAAGAAAAGATGAGGCAGTTGATATCTGGTGTGATCGCACCTGCGCAAAAAGGGCCGCAGGTGTGAGGTCGCAGGTGCGAGCCAATGGTCGCAGGTGCAGTTTGGGTGAAGCTGGGCAGTGACCGCAGGTGCGAAGGGTTGTCCGCACCTGCGAGGTCGCAGATGCGGAGGTGCGTCGCAAGTGCGAGAGTGAGAGAAGAGTCTGGGAGCGCAGGTGCGAGGGTATGTCCGCACCTGCGAAAGCACAGATGCGAAAGGAAAGGCTCAGGTACGGAGTCGTGCTAGGCAGAGGGAATGCGCAGATGCAAGGTTTTGGCCGCACCTGCGAGACCGCAGATGCGACGAAGAGGCCGCATGTGCGAAAGTCGGGCCGTGCAGAATGCTTTTAAGAGGGCTTTGGGTTCATTTCACCCATTTTTCATTTTGGTTGGGAGATTTTTGGAGTTTTTGAAGAGGGGATTTCATTATCTTTTATGAGGTAAGTAACTCCCACCTATGTTGAGTCAAATACATGATTTTTATGTGGATTCAAGCATGGAAATTTGTTAGAAATTTGGGATTTTGAAGAAAAATCTAGAAATTGATATTCTTGAATTTTGATCACGAATTTGGGCATGAAATTGAGAAAAAATTATATATTTGAGTTTGTAGTGCTATGGGTAGTGTTTGTCTTCGAAAATGTTCGAAATCCGGGCACGTGGCCCCGAGGGTTGCTTTATCAATTTTTCGAGCGGAGTTGGAAATTATTATAAATTAATTAATAATGAGTATTAGAATATATTTTGATTGGGTTGCATCTTAATTAGCTAGTTTGGAGCGACGGACATCGGTTTGAGGTGTTAGAGAAGCTTTAGAGCTGGTTATGGAATTTCGGAGCGAAGTAAGTCTCCTGTCTAACTCTGTGAAGGGAAAATTACCCGTAAGTGTGGTATATTGATGTGTGCTACTTGTCGTGAGGGCTACGTATGCGCGAGGTGACGAGAGCCCGTACGTAGCTACATTCATGTTATTGTCCAGGTAGGCTTAGGTTCACATCATGATGTAGCTGCACTATTTGAGCATTTTCTCGCCTATTAAATTCCTCTGCTTTACACTTATACTTGAGACTAGACTTGCTATTGTAGAGGCTTCACGAGTTCATGATTAGTCACCGAATAACTTTACTCCCCTTACGGCATGTTTCCGTGATTTATATATACTTCATTGAAAGGTTTTTGGTTAAAAGAAATTACAACTCACACGTTTATTCGTGAATGGGGTCAAAGACCCGTCAAAACTTCTTATTCTAATGGGATCGGGTCATTCGCCTCGGCAGTATTTATGTACCATACTCTCATGGGAGCGGGTCGTTCGCCTCGACAATTTAATAGATGCATCTATCGTTAGCGTCGTTTTACCCTTGGCAGTGCACAGTTTAAATTTTAAGTTGGAGCGGGCTGTACGCCTCGGCATTTCCTATATCATATCCTCATGGAATCGTGCGTAATATTTGGCAAGAAACCAGAGTATCTGTAAGTTTTCCCGATTTGGGTTATGAAAATCTATCTGATGAGATCCACTATATTCATATATATGCTCTGGTTAAGGAGGGAATTTCTAATTGAGAGCTTGAGTTCCCCGTAAAGAGGGGTATTGGTACCACATGATCTATACTTGTTTGTCTCTCTTATTTATGCTGCCTCACATTTACTTACCTCTTTATTGTACATGATATTATTGGACCACTAGTAAGTGTCGATGTCGATCCCTCGTCACTACTCTTCTGGGGTTAGGCAATATACTTACTGGGTACACGTTGATTACGTACTCATACTACACCTGCTGCATATTTTTGTGCAGGTACATATGTGACTTGTGGTCTGGTAAGAGCAGAGGCGTGTATGCATGCGGGGACTTACGTGAGCTGCATTCCATATTACGACCCCCAGTCTGCAGAGTCTCCTTCAGAGTATTTATATTTCTCCTGTCCAAATTTGTATTCCGGACAGATGCTGTATTTTATTTTACATTCTTAGTTGATGCTCATACACTTGTAACACCGGGTTTCTGGGTGATTATGGGTTATTCTGTACTGAAATTGTTAAAAATATTATTATTTGCTCTGAAAATCCCATCTTTTACTATTTAATTTAAGGAAATATGATTTCAAAATTATTAAAAATGAGAACCAAATCAATATTTATTTTTGGCTTGCTTGACAGCGGCGTCCGGCGCCATCACGACCTTTAATGGATTTTGGGTTGTGACAGCATGGTATCAGAGCGCTAGGTTCACTTAGGTCTCACGAGTCATGAGCAAGTCTAGTAGAGTCTTGCGGATCGGTACGGAGACGCCTGGACTTATCTTCGAGAGGCTACAGGACTGTTAGGATCACTTCCCTTCCTGATTCCTCATCATGCGATTTGATACCTTTGAGGCTTATGCCTTCATTCCCTTCCTATTCAATCTTATGCGACGTGAAGCGCTTGTTATAAATTGGAAATCGAGGAATTTTAATGGCACTACATCAGTAGTGCAAGATGTTTCTCCCTGCATATTCGGTTGGGTTAATGTCGTCGCATTGCGGAAAGATATTCTGTCATTTCACGTCAGTAGCTGTATTTCTGATAGTTTTGGGGCTATGCACCAATTGCTATGATATTCATGAATTGTTATCGCACAGTATTTGTGGAATGGTAGGGCACTTGCCTATGCATCGAGGCAGTGAATAACTTGAAATGAGGTTTTACTCAGTACATGATTCAGGGGTTCGGCATTTTATTACCAGCGGAGGAAAGGTAATCGGACTAAGGATGTTCAGGTTTGAATTGATGGAGTAACGAGACTTATTATTTTTGAGCGTGGTGGAATCTTCATCCGTGATGTGGTGTCGTCGTCCTTGATTGAATGTGTTAAGTTCGACGGTGTTACGACCTTCTTCAAATCGCCTTTGGGGCAGAGTATTGTGAACGGTGTCGAGGAAGCGGTTGTCAGAGGTTGCAGTGTGCTGTGGTTTAGGATCAAATCGGTGATCCTAATGTTGATGGCTCAAGGAAGATGATCTTCGGGGAGGTTTAGAGTTGGAGGCGATCTGTTGGTTCAGGTGTTGCAGAGATAAATTTTTATTTAAGGCAACAATTGGGAAGCGAAGGATGGGGAAGGACACGTGGGAGGTATCTTGCGGTGGTTAAACTTCTAGAAGGCCAAGTGTAAGAAAACATAAGTTGAGTATTGCTTAAAGGAGGAGGGTTTGACTAAAGTGGGAGAGTTGCAGAGTATTATATGGGTTCTGTGGCAGGATAGCTACACGCGTTGAGGAAAACTTTAGGGTGATTTGGGGTTCATGGTGAACAGTGACTAAGTCTATGAACTTGATTGTAAATATTGGCCACTATGCGGAAGAAGGTTGGATACAATGAAAAATGAGTTGCTTGGTATGAAGAAGGATACAACATGACTTTGGATTTGGAATGTATTGTCGCACCTTTAGATTATGTCAATGAGGAAGAAGGAATCTTGGTGGGCTCCAGGGCTATGTAATTGTAGCTTCAAGCTAAGTGGGAGAGCCCCACCGCCTACGATTGGATTGCATGGTTGTTTACTTGGGAGGTTCCTGGTTATTGGCATATTGATGGGTTATTACAGCTAAGGAAAGAGAACATCGGTGGTGATTTGAGAAAAGGATTTGAGGAATGTGTTTTATAATTGGCCTTATCCATATTTGTCCAGGCTTTGGGAAGACTCAAGAATTATGCTTCGTGTAGATGTGATGTACAAGAAAGGTGATTAAGCCGAGTGCTTCTTTGAGAGGGCATTCATGTGCTAACGGAGCCTGGTAATTGATTGTATTCGGGACCAAGTCAGAGTGGGTGGCTCTCAACAATGGTTCTAGTAGGTTCAAAATTAAAGTGCGGTGCCTAAGGATTTCGAGTCTGTGGTATGGTTAAGTATCGGGCTTTGGTAGTGGATTATGAAAAAGGGGCTTGGAATGTTTTATGTTATCATTGGGTATGCGGTGCAGTATTGAAGGAAGGGAAGAAGTAGCTTCGGATTCGCGAAAGGTCTTGCAGAATGGGTGTACCGGTTGACGATGTTATTGTGCGCTTAAGGAGAACATGAAATGGTTCATATGTATTGAAACGACGTGGTCTCGTGAAATAAGGTCACCCAAGATGAGTGCAGATTGGGTTCGTTATATGTTGAATAAAGCTATTATTATTCCTAAGGCAAGTCCAGGGTAAATTAGAAGAAGTCAGATTAGTTAGCAATAGTTGAATCGGCATGATGTGGCAATGATCGGGTCCTTCAACGTGTTAAGTTTTACAGGTGGTTGTGGCGCTACGTGCGAGGCTTGACGGCCACCGTAATTTGATTTATTTGGAAGTATTCAGTTATTATGGCCTATTGTGAGTAGATAGATCCCAGAAGGTACATAGTGGTTTAGACCACTACGTGGGGTTGTATTTTCTACGGTTATGGGAATTCAGTCACGTGTGGCAATGGTTCTCCTGGATTAGGTTAAATGAAAGGTTTCTATATGATGAAGTGTATACCCTATTGGTGGTTCGGGAGTTATGATGAAATTCTTGTACTCTTGCGTATTGGTATGTTAGGTGTAGTGAGCGGCATGGGAATTGGAAAGTTGAGGATCAATATTGCAGTTGAGGTCGACAGGGATGTCACGAGCTCGGATGAGCAGGGAAGGATTCAGATGTTTAGAGTAAGCTGGTCTCGTCTTTAGCGTCACCTGGGATCAGTGTCCTGCGTGAGAGGCTTTGTGTACTGATTTACGGATTTTTGATTGGCCTTACAGCATTAATGTGGCCGGTAGTATGGAGGTGCAAACTTGTTACCTGGTGCGGAAGGTCGTGTGAGTGCATCCCACGGGAATATTGTATAAGTGTGACATATAGTCACCTGATTGATTAAAGATTTAAAACCAAGTATGAAGATTATGGTACTATCGCTAATGTGAGAATTTATGCCAGAAAGGCGCTCAGTTCATTTAATTGTGGGTTGTGGAAGTTTGTTTCGGAATCGATGGTTGTTCTTGCATGTCACGGGAAAATGGTCATTGTGGATCCTTGAGAGGTTATTTGCCCAAGCATGGTATGATCAGGATCGGTTTGACGTCTGCTCATGGGTCCAAATGTGGATGTGTACTCTACACCAGCCTGTGTTTGTTCATTCAGCATAGCATTCCTTATGGAAGAGTATTTGGGCATGTGGCATTAATTTTATCGCCGGCTATTTCATTAATTACCCTGTTGTGCCATATGGGTTGTGAGACGGCTTAATTATTCGTACAATGTGTTGAGGTCCCGCGTATCGGCGATATTATGTGAGCAGGATGGCTCTCGAGATGCAGATCATATATCGCACCTTAGTCGTGCTTGAGTTTTATAGCGTATGACGCTACCTGTCTCCCCAGGATTTGTATTATGCACTTGGCGTGCTTATGGTTGATATTCGGGCATTTCATGAGTATAAGCGTTTCGGCACGATGTGTGTTTTCTTTAGATTATTATGGTTGGATCGAGTGGCACGCCGCCACGGATATGTTGTTTGGATCGGGTGGCACGCCGCCACTAGTATCATGGTTGTATAGGGTTGCACGCCGCAACAGTATCATATGTGGATCGGGTTGCACGCCGCAACAATATGTTATTGAGTACAGTTTCCCATAGCTATTATTATGTGTTTTGCTTCTCGCTTCCTGAGGATGGTTCATAACATCTTTTCAGTTGTTTAAATTAGTTACGTGGGTTGAGTAGTTCTTTCCAGAGTTCGTTTTCCTTATGTATCACATTTGAGTTTGTAGCTTGTTGGCACATTGTGGCATCATGTGAGATTTTTGGCAGTATCTGAGGTGGTTTATTGCTTGAGCAGCCTATACCGGGTGAAACGAGATTATTGGACTTGGGATTAGTGCAATCAGATTTAGATGAAGCATATTAAAAAGCAAATATCATTATTTGGTTCATAATAAGATAATGGCTCTTGTCAAGAGGAGAAAAACTCAATGATTTGTTGATTCAGCAGTTGGTCATGAATGTTTACACATCTCTTCCGTCGTCGCTGCATTGCAAGAATTGGAACAAGACTTATATGTGTTTTGATGTATGTTGTCGGCATCAGATTCGTGAAATTCTGGCTATTGTTATCGGAGGATATTACTTTGGTCATGTGACTTATGCGGTGCATGGTGTGAATTCAGCAGAGGTATGCAATCTCGTATTGGTGCATCGTGGAGTGATTGATACGGTGTTTGTATGTTGGAAACAGGCCTATTAGAGAATTTCAGATGTTGGAATTTGGCTCTAAGGCTTATTTGACTAAATAAAAGGGAGGATCTTCAAACTGGCTCAAGCTAATATGCTCAACTGGGTTGTGGTAGCACGGTTAGGTGCACGAGGTGCTAAACAATAATTTTGGACAACTCCGGAACAGTTCTTAGCACGTTCGAGGATGAATGTATGTTTAAGTGGGAGAGAATGTAACGACCCGACTGGGTTTTTTTTAACTCTAGCATGTCGTTTGGCAGTTTGAGGCCCTGAGCAGCTTCACTTCAGGTATTACGACTTGTACGCGTGGTCGGAATTTAATTTCTGAAAGTTCGGACTTGATTTGGAAAGAAAATTCACATTTCGGAAGCTTTAAGTTGGAAAGAGTGACTAAGGTGTGATTTTTGAGTAAATGACCTCGGAATCGGGATTTAAAGGTTCCAACAGGTTCGTATGATGATTTTAGACTTGGGCGTATGTTCGGATCGGGTTTTGGATGACCCGAGAGCGTTTCAGCGCCTATTATGGAAGTTGGCATTTTGAAAGAAATCATTAATTTAAGTTGAAGTGCATTTCAATGTTATCAATGTCCGTTTGGGATTCCGAGTCTGGGAATAGCTCCGTATGGTGATTCCGGTATTGGGAGCGCGTCCGGAAGTGGATTTGGAGGTTCGTAGGTCATTTAGGGGGTCATTTGGTGAAAGTTAGAAATTTGAAGGTTTTTGGAGAGTTTGACCGGGAGTGGACTTTTTGATATCGGGGTCGGATTCCGATTTCGGAAGCTGGAATAGGTCTATAATGCCAATTATGACTTGTGTGCAAAAGTTGAGGTCAATTGGACGTGATTTGGTAGGTTTCGGCATCAATTGTAGGAGTTTGAAGTTCTAAAGTTCATTGAGTTTGAATTGGAGGGTGATTCGTAGTTTCAATGTTGTTGGATGTGATTTAAAGGCTCGACTAAGTTTGTAATGTATTTTGGGATGTGTTGGTGTAATTGGTTGAGGTCCCGAGGGCCTCGGGTGGATTCTGGATGGTTAACGGATCGAGTTTGGAATTGGAAGAAAAAATGGGGCAGTTGATATCTGGTGTGATCGCACCTGTGCAAAAATGGACGCAGGTGCGAGCCAATGGTCGCAGGTGTGGTTTGGGAAAAGCTGGGCATTGACCGCATGTGCGAAGGGTTGACCGTACCTCGAGGTCGCAGATGCTGAGGTGCGTCGCAGGTGCGAGAGTGAGAAAAGAGTCTTGGAGCGCAGGTGCGAGGGGATGTCCGCACCTGCGAAGGCGCAGATGCGAAAGGAAAGGAGCAGGTGCGGAGTCGTGCTAGGCAGAGGGAATGCGCAGGTGCGAGGTTTTGGCCACACCTGCGAGACCGCAGATGCGGCGAAGAGGCCGCAGGTGCGAAAGTCGGGCTGGGCAGAATGCTTTTAAGCGGGGTTTGGGTTCATTTCACCCATTTTTCATTTTGGTTGGGCCATTAGTAGAGCTTTTGAAGAGGAGATTTCATCATCTAATATGAGGTAAGTAACTCCCACCTATTTTGAGTCAAATACATGGTTTTTATGTGGATTCAAGCATGGAAATTTGGTAGAAATTTGAGATTTTGAAGAAAAACCTAGAAATTGGTATTCTTTGATTTTGATCACGAATTTGAGCATGAAATTGAGAAATAATTATATATTTGAGTTCGTAGTGCTATGAGTAGTGTTTGTCTTCGAAAATTTTCGGAATCCGGGCACATGGGCCCGAGGGTTGCTTTATCGATTTTTCGAGCGGAATTGAAAATTGTTATAAATTGATTAATTATGAGTATTAGAGTACATTTTGATTGGGTTGCATCTTAAATGACTAGTTTGGAGCGTCGGGCATCGGTTTGAGGTGTTAGAGAGGCTTTGGAGCCGGTTATGGAATTTCGGAGCGAGGTAAGTCTCCTGTCTAACTCTGTGAGGGAGAAATTACCCCTAGGTGTTGTATATTGATGTGTGCTACTTGTTGTGGGGGCTACGTACGCGCGAGGTGACGAGAGCCCGTACGTAGCTACATTCATGTTATTGTCCAGGTAGGCTTAGGTTCACATCATGATGTAGCTGCACTATTTGAGCATTTTCTCGCCTATTAAATTCCGCTGCTTTACACTTCTAGTTGAGACTAGACTTGCTATTGTAGAGATTTCACGAGTTCATGATTAGTCACCGAATAACTTTATTCCCCTTACGGCATGTTTTCATGATATATATATATATATACACACACACTTCATTGAAAGGTTTTTGGTTAAAAGAAATTACAACTCACACGTTTATTTGTGAGTGTGGTCAAAGACCCGTCAAAACTTTTTATTCTAATGGGATCGGGCCGTTCGCCTCGGCAGGATTTATGTACCACACTCTCAGGGGAGCGGGTCGTTCGCCTAGGCAGTTTAATAGATGCATCTATGGTTCGCGTCGTTCAACCCTCGGCAGTGCACAATTTAAATTTTATGTTGGAGCGGGTCGTACGCCTCGGCATTTCCTATATCATATCCTCATGGAATCGTGCGTAATATTTAGCAAGAAGCCAGAGTATCTGTAAGTTTTCTCGATTTGGGTTATGAAAATCTATCTGATGAGATCCACTATATTCATATATATGCTCCGGTTAAGGAGGGAATTTCTAATGGAGAGCTTGAGTTCCTCGTTAAGAGGGGTATTGATACCACATGATCTATACTTGTTTATCTCACTTATTTACGCTGCCTCATATTTACTTACCTCTTTACTGTACATGATATTATTAGACCACTAGTAAGTGTCGATGTCGACCCCTCGTCACTACTCCTCCGGGGTTAGGCAAGATACTTACTGGGTACACGTTGATTACGTACTCATACTACACATGCTGCACACTTTTGTGCAGGCACATATGTGACTTGTGGTTTGGTGAGAGCAGAGCCGTGTATGCATGCGGGGACTTACGTGAGCTGCATTCCATATTACGACCCGCAACCGGCAGAGTCTCCTTCAGTGGTATTTATATTTTTCCTGTCCAAATTTGTATTCCGGACAGATGCTGTATTTTATTTTATATTCTTAATTGATGCTCATGCACTTGTTACACCGGATTTTGGGGTGATTATGGGTTATTCTATACTGAAATTGTTAAAAATATTATTATTTACTCTGAAAATCCCATCTTTTACTATTTAATTTAAGGAAATATGATTTTAAAAATATTAAATAAGAACCAAATCAATATTTATTTTTGGCTTGCCTGACAGCGGCGTCTGGCGCCATCACGATCTTTAATGGAGTTTGGGTTGTGACATAGGGTTTGCTATTCGTGGCATCAATCCTGCATCTGTTCCCTCAACCAGGCTTTCTGTAAGTCTTGCTCAAGAATGGATTTTGAGTGCTTCTTCCTCCAAGAGAAAAACTGTTGAAGCCCGTGGGTCTGATGATGAAAAGGATGCCGAAAAAGGTTCCTTAGTGAGAAAACCGCGTGTCAGAAGACTTGTGATTTCAGATGATGAAACCCATAAACCCATGTCTCTCATGATCCCCCATCAAGTTCGATTCCCTTCAGACTCATTGATGATCTATAGAGTGCTCCTTTAGAAATTTATGATGAAGATGCTGGTAACTCAGCCAATCCCGCCCAAGTCCTTTTGAAAGGTTATTCGCCCATAGCTTTGAGGGTGAGGAAGGCCTCGAGCCCGTTTCTAAAGAACTGCCTCTCGCTTCCATTCTAGTTTTACTCACTTTTAGCCCCCATGTGTCTTTACATGGTGTTCCTCCAATGGTTGCTCCCGCTATTGCTCCTCATGTAGAAGCTTAGCCTTCTAGCAGCAGGCGGGATATGAAAAAAGTTGTTATTGAAATCCCCGAAGGTGGGAATTTGTTGAGAAAATCTGGGCAAAGCTGATGTATGGTTGAAATCGTTGTTAAGACCCGTGAAAAAGAAGAAGTTGGAGGGGTGACATTTAAGGGTGTCTAACGGGCCGGGTTGACCCGGTTCTGGACCGGCCCAGACAGTTTATAGACCGGACCGGACCACTCTGGTAGGTAGGGGCAGGGCTGGGTTGAGACGGGAAATAGATTGTGCCGGGTAGGTTCGAAGTACTGGTTAACCGGACCGGTCAAAACCGGTACTGTCAAGTCAAAGTCGAACCGGTTAACCGGACCGGCCCAGACCGGTTCAATGATTATTTCAGATTTTTTTAATTAAGTTGATCGTTGGCAACGGTCAGCTGCCATTTTGACCGTTGCCTAACGTCTATTTTGCAAGAATACCCTTTTTTGATCATTTTTTTCAAATATAACACTTTTAGTATTTACTAATTTAGCCCTTTGAAAAACTATAAATATACCCCCCTCTTCTTCATTTTTCACTCATCTCTCAATTCTCAAACCCAAATTCTCAATTGTCATTCTCTCATTCTTCACCTAAATTGCAATCAACTATTTGGCTCTCATTTTTTTTGGAATTTTATTTATGGTATTATTTGAAGTTTGAACTTTGAACAATTGACGTTTCTTCGTGGTAACATCAGAGTTGGGAAATTCAATTTCAAGACTTCAAAAATCATCAACTGTTCAATTTATTGCGGAATTCGGTGTACTCGCTCCAACTCTTTCTCTTATTTACTATTTTATTTGCATATTTAATTTTTATTAATAGTTAAATTTTCACAATATGTTTAATGCTGCAAAAAGAGTTTGTAATAATGTTGGTAATCGAGGAAATAGAAAAATAGGTACTACTTACACCTAGTAGTGTTAGAGTTGGTAGCAGGGGTGGTAGTCGTCATGCTAGAAGTAGACCACTTGTGGCCCCGACTAGTAATCGGAGAAGGAGAAGTAAAGTTTGGAAATATTTTGAGAAAATAGAGAATTCTGATAGAGTTAGATGCAAAATTTGTAAATGTGATTTTAAACATAAGACTGGAGAAAGTTTAGGGGAGGACTGGGATACTTAGTAGACATATGAGAATTACTCATCCTATAGAATGGGGCTCTGATTTAGATGAAAATCAAGGAACTCTAAACCCTAGTACTGGAGGACTTATGAAATATGATAAAATGAAGGATCGTGAGGAGTTAGCAAAAATGATTGCTTTGGGTTGTCTACCTTTTTCTTTTGCTTCTTCATCATATCCTATTATGTATATTCAAAGGATTTATAATCCTTTATTTAAAGATATCCCTAGAAGTACTTGTAGATCTGATATCTTTAGACTTCATGGACAATATCAGACATACATGTGTTATTTGTTTGACCATCTTCCTTGTAGAGTTTCCTTAACTCTGATATTTGCCATGCTGTTAATGGAAATGATTATTTGACAATTACATGTCATTGGATAGATAATAATTATTGTATGCAAAAACGTATTATCGCTTTTAAATATGATGAAGATCAAAGTCATACTGCTATTTTTATAAGTACTACTATTTGCGAAGTTGTTGCATTTTATAATCTTAATAAAAAAGTATTGTGTGTATCTTTTGATAACGCTTCTAACAATAATGCCGCTATTTCAATATTAAGGCTGCATTTGAAACCACCACTTGACGAAATCTTTCATGTTAGGTGTGCATGTCATGTTTATAATTTAATTATTAAAAGTGGCCTTGATTTATTTTCGACTGAGATTACTCATGTTAGAAGAGCAGTTGGTGTTATTCAAGAAAATAATAGACAATCTAGAATTAGGAAATTTAAGGCTAAGTGTACTGAGCATAACCTTAACCCCATATTCATGCCAGATGAAATTATTACTAGATGGAATTATACATACTTATTTTTAAAATGTTGCTACAAATATAGATTGCCGATAACTAAAGTTGCTAATGCGCATTGTACTGATCCAAACCGTATGTTAACAACTAATACTTGGGAGGCCATTAATGATGTTGTTAAATTTTTACATAAATTTCATACAGCTACTGTTGAATTTTCTGGAGTATATTACCCTACTGTTACTATGGCTTTAGATTGGAACGAATAGATCAGGGACGTGAAGATGTTGATAAACCAGAAGACGAAGAACTTGGAGATATATTAACACATGGTAACCCATCTGAATTTAACACTCGAGAAGATGGCCAAGAAAATCATATTGATTATGAAGAACTTACTAAGGCAATGTAAAACTTTTGAAGTACTTGATTTATATTTAATAATTAAACTTTGAATTTACTCTTTTTTCTTTAATTTAGTTGTTGTAAAATGTAAACTTTAATTTGCAAGTTTGAATTAAAAAAAGAACTTGCAAATTATAAGTTCAATTTTTTTCCATCTTCATTATATTCTATTATCTTAAATTCTTAATGAAATATTTAAATATAAGGATTTTAAAGCCTTTGAAATTTATGCAAACACTCTTTTTATAAGATTGTTTTTATGTTTTATATTTTTACTTTATCTTAATATAAATTACGATAGTTATACTTAATCTTCAAAAAAAATTAAATAAAACATGCTCGGCCCCTTAGGCCCGAAACCGTTCCGGTTCAATAATTCATCGCAGGGGCTAAGAACCAGAAAACCCGGTATTAAAAAATCGGTAATCGGCCCGGTCTGGAGACTGGCCGGTCTCCTTTTCCAAAAGCCCGGACCGTACCAGACCGGCCCCTTGACACCCATAGTCACAGTTTCTTGACTTTAATGAATGACATCGTTCATTCCTCTCTTAAGGTATAACTTTACTTATATTTGCTTCATTCATTTTCCTCATTCGTAACTCTTCTTCTTTTGCCTTTTTTATAGATTAATTTGATAGGCACTGAGCTTATGAAAAGGATCTCTTGGACTGACCAGCAATTAATTGAGTTGTGCACCATGGCTGATAACCGGAGAGAACAATTTGAAGGTATTCAGTTGGAGAAGGACGTTCTTGCAGAGGAAAAAGGAGCTTTGGAATAACAACTGAGGATGGTCTCCGCTGAGTTAGCGGTTCTAATAGCTTCTTCTAGTCAAGTTGAGAAAGATAAGGATAGACTGGAATCCTCTTTTGTTGAACAACTTTCTAAGACTACTAAAGAGATAAGGAGTTTGAAATAGCTCCTAAATCAAAAAGAGGTTTACGCGGGTGATCTGGTTCAGACGTTTACCCAAGCTCAAGAATACCTTCGTGCCTCTATAAATAAAGTTCAGTTCCTTGAAAGTTCTCTTGCTCCTTTGAAGACTGCTTATGAAGCCTCAGAGGCAGAAAATGAAGAATTGAAAGCTGAGATCGAGTAGTGGGAGAAGGACTATAAAGCCCTTGAAGATAAGTCATCACTGGGTGTTAGCTGGTCTTTTTTGAACACTCGCCTCGAGACTTTAACTGAAACCAACCATGAGGGTTTTGACCTTAACACTGAGATTGCTAAGGCCAGGGAAATAATTGAACAGACTCAGCAACGTTAAAGCTTTTCCACACCTGAAGACGAAGGTTCTAAGGGTGATGGAGATAGTCTGGCTCCTGGTGAAGCTGATGTTCAACCCTCTTCTCCTCAAGTCGATCCTTCTTCTCATGTTGATGATGCTCCTTAGCTTTTCTCTTTTCGAGACTTTTGTGTTGAAAGTGTTTGTTTGTTGGTTTTTGTTTAAAACTCCCTCGTGTTTTTTGGACAACTTTTTGGAAGGTTTTACTGCCCCTATCATTTTTGGGGTTATGATATAAATACCGCCCATGTTCTTTGGGGATATGATATAAATATCGCACTTGTTCTTTGGGGTTAAGATATAAATATCTTTATTGATTTTGCCGTATATTATGCTTTCTGCCCTTTTAATATTTGAGCTTTCTCTTGCACTTAAACTGCTTTAATAGACCGTGACTTCGATGTACACGGGTTTTTATAAAAGAGGGTCTTTTTATATTAACGAATGAATATGACGTCTCATCTTCATATTGGTGCAAGTATATGAAACATGAAATAGATATGAAAAGAGAAATAATTTGAAGAAGTTTTATGTTTTGAACTCTCAAATGAATAAATTATGTACATCATTTTTATAACTATTCATACAACATTTTCATAACTGCTTTCATTGTAGCAAGTTTACAAATTCGGGTCTATTTTCCCACAACTAAATTTATGGCCTTAACCTAGAAGCTCGTGGTAATATCTTGCATCATTTTTTCAAGTTTGAACTCCTTTGAAAACTTTTCAAGGGTTTCTTCAAGGTTTTGATTCAACTGTACTATGCCCTTGGTATACATCTTTCTTCCTTGTGTAACCTTCTATATGCATAGTCCCCCTAGTGTTAGAGCATTGAAGTATTAAATCTCGAACACTGGATCAACTCCTTTCTTTTAGTCTTTTTTCCTGAAAAGGAAAATGCAAAACGGGACTCGGAGATAACTTTTTAGATGATGACTGCATAACCCTTTTTCCATCAGAAAAGTTGTAACTTAGACAGAAAATATTTCAGTATTTTGCATGTCTTTCGGGTTTAATATCATCATTTGGTACGGGCCAGCTTTTTGCCTATCATCTAAAATGGTTAGTACAATTCAAATGAACGAAACAAAATCAAACTTTGTGTGATACCTGACCGTGGGTATTAACCTCGTTTAGAAGTAATACTTCTTCAAATGGACTGCATTCTAGTTTGATGGTAACACCTTGCCATCAATGGTTTCCAACTCATATGCTCCCTTTCGAGCGATGCCTCTAAACCTATATGGGCCTTCCCAATTTGGACTTAATTTTCCTGCATTTGCCACTTTTGTTGACTGGAACACCCTTTTGAAGACAAAGTCCCCAATCTTGAAATACCACAAATTGACTTTCCTGTTATAATATTGTTCAATCATTTGCTTTTGAACCTCCATTCGAATTAATGTTGCTTCTCTCCTTTCTTTTATCAAATCCAAATTTACCCACAACTCTTCCTCATTTGCTGATTCAGTGGCATGCGTGTACCTCGTACTTGGTTCACCTATCTCTACCCGAATCAAAACTTCTGCTCCGTATACAAGTGAAAATGGAGTCTCACCCGTACTAGTTTTTGTCGTTGTTCGGTAAGCCCATAACACCCTTGGTAATAGCTCTGGCCATTTGCCTTTTGATTCTTCCAACCTCTTCTTTAAGTTATTGATGATAACCTTATTTGTCGATTCAGCTTGTCCGTTGGCCGCTGGGTGATAAGGTGCGGAAGTAATTTGTTTAATCTGCCAACTTTGGAAGAATTATGTGACTTTCGCGCCTATGAATTGTGGTCCATTGACTCATACAATCTCCTTTGGAACTCCAAATCGGCATATAATATTTCGCCAAATGAAATCCATAATTTCTTTTTCTCGCACCTATTTAAAATCACTTGTTTCTAGCCATTTGGAGAAATAATTTGTTAAAACTAACAGAAACTGTACCTTTCCTTTACCTTGAGGCAACGACCATACGATGTCCATGTCCCATTTTATGAAGGGCCACGATGAAATAACTGAATGCAACAGCTCCGCCGGTCGATGCATGCTATTGGCATATCGTTGACATTTATCGCACATGCCTACAAAGTTTTCTGCTTGTTCTTCCATTTTTGGCCAATAAATGTTTTCACCAACGATCTCCCTCTCCCCTCCCCTTTCCCCCTCGTCCATGTGATTGCCACAATGCCCCTCATGTACTTCTCTCATTACATACTCCGTTTGTGATGGTCCGAGGCACCGTGCTAAAGGTCCACCAAATATTTTACGATATAAACTTCTACCATGAATTAAGCAGTACCAGGCAGCTTTCAGCCGTAACAATTGGGATTTCTTTTATCTTCAAGGAAGATACCGTACTGCAAAAAATTCACAAATTCGTTTCTCCAATCCCAAGTTAAATTATTGAAATTTACCTCACTCTTGGTTTGATCGAGTACTGAATGAAACAAATGTATAACAATGGCATTTTCTGCATTTGTTGTATCTGCGACAGATACGAGATTTGCCAATGCGTCTGCTTCTATATTTTCCTCCCTGGGTATTTGCACAGCTTTCCATATCTGAAATTGTCTAAGCAATTCTCGTACCTTTTCGAGGTATTGCTGCATTCACGTCTCTCTAGCCATGTAAGTCCCCTGTATTTGATTAACTACCAGTTGCGAGTCACTTTTAATCACAATTTGTTCGATACCAAGTTCTCGTACCAGTTCCAAGCCTGCAATCACAGCTTCATACTCTACCTCATTGTTAATGATTGGATAACATTTTATTGCATGTCTTATGATTTCACCTGAGGGTGGAATTAGAATAATACCTAAACCCACTCCTTTAACATTTGAGGAACCGTCGGTAAATAGGGTCTAAGTCCCCGGATTAGCTCCGATGAACACTTGTAGTTCTTATCTGCTTCAGGAACTAAGTTCGTGCTAAAATTTGCTACAAAATCTTCTAACACGTGCGATTTTATTGCAGTTCTAGGCTGATATATGATATCATACTCACTGAGTTCTATTGCCCATTTAGCTAATCTACCTGATAATTTATGTTTATGCATTATGTTTCTTAGTGGGAAAGCAGTTATAACAGAAATAGGATGACACTGAAAACAAGATCGTAACTTTCTTGATTCCATAACTAAAGCTAAAGCAAGCTTTTCTAGGTGTGGATAACGTGTCTCAGCATCTAGTAAGACTTACAAACGTAATAAATTAGGGATTGTTTACCTTTATCTTCACTTACCAACACCGCACTTACCGCTACTTCTGACACAACAAGGTAAATGAGCAATCTTTCATCGTCTTTTGGTTTGGCTAACAGAGGCGGATTTTATAGATACGTCTTTAGGTCCTTGAGAGCTTGTTGGAACTCGTCAGTCCATTCAAACTGATTTTGCTCTTTCAGCACTGAAAAGAATTTAAAACTTTTTTCTGATGAATTTGATATAAATCTTCCCAGAGCTGCTATCCTGGCTGTTAATCTCTGCACTTCTTTCTTGCTCGTGAGTATATATGGTATTTCTTAAGTAGCTTTGATCTGTGCGGGATTCACTTCAATACCTTTGTTAGAAATAAGAAAACCTAAAAACTTACATGAAGCCACGCCAAAAACGCACTTTTTCGGGTTTAAATTCATATTATACTTGTAGAGAATCTCAAAGGTGTCACACAAGTGTTGAAAATGATCCTCCGCATGTGTTGACTTAACCAACATATCGTCTCTGTAGACTTCCATGATTTTTCCCAAGTGTTCTTGAAATATTTTAGTCATTACCTCCGGTGGTATACCTATCATATCTGAGTACAACCAAGCAAAGCAATCTGCGTTAGCACGTAAAAATTTAATTAACTTACCTTTCATCTTTGGGCTCAAATTTGCTTCAATGTAAACTTTTTTTCTCTGGCCAGTGGACAAATAATATTACAGCTTCAAGTTCCTCGGTGGTTGTTTTAATGTTCTCATTTTCCTCTAGCTCTTGAATCACATCGGGTCTCGAGTCGACATCGGTTTTCCCTTGAGTGTTTTCAGTTGAGGTTTTAACAGTAGTGTCCTCAACTTAATTCTGTAATTGCTATTTCGCATCTGTATCATTGGCTATTGTGCTTGCAATCACCACCGAGTTGATACTTCGTGAAGCTTGTTGATCTCCGCAGATTCGACGGATTCCCTACTGTGAAGGAAATTTAATGACTTGATGCAATGTGGATGGGACAACGTCCATATCAAGAATCCACGGTCTTCCTAGAATTATATTATAGGACATGTCCGCGTCTATCACCTGGAACTTTGCATCCTTGATGACTCCTTCTGCAAATGTGGTAAGTACAACTTCCCCTTTCGTAACAATGCTTGAATTATCAAACACAAACAAGGTTCGGGCTTTTGGTATGACCTTATCATTAGCTTGGTATTACCACCCTCATTAAAATGATGTTCATTGAGCTACCTGGATCAATCAAAATTTATTTTACATTAGTATCATGTACAAGTAAGGATATTACTAGTGCATCGTTGTAAGGAATCATCAAGCCATCCGCGTTTTCATCGTCGAATGTTATACTTTCGCCATCCAAGACTTGGCGAACTCTCTTTCCGTGAGTAACAATGACTTTTGATGTCTTTTTTGCGGCTGTATATGTTACCCCATTGACCTCATCTCCTCTAGTTATCACGTTGACTGTTCTTTTTAGTGATGGAGGATTTGGGGGTTCATGTCTGTTCTTCATGTATGATATTCTCCATTTCTCACTAAACAAATCAATAAGATTCATTTATAAAAGCACATTCTAGACTTGATTCATTATGAAACTCGCACCAGAAATCTGGGTTTCTTTTGTTCGGATCTGATCTCATTTCTTTTGGCCATCGCACCTTATCTCACATACCTCTTAAAACAGCCACTAATTCAGAGATGCTAATGTTAAAGTTGTACTCCCCTATTCTTTCTTGCGTACTGGAATCATTGCTTCGGGCATCTCGCTCATTGTTTAACCTGGATGAAGAACTCGCATCTTTTTGCCTTGATCTTGAATCAAATCTTGCATTCTCCTATTTAGATCGAGAGTCTCGCCCCGCATGTCTCATGTACGGCTCGTACTTGTTTTTACCGGACCTTCTTTATGATTCTGAGCGTCTCGAACCTGGTCTTTCTTCGGCCCTTGGCTGTGCGGCCGTATCTTCTTCTATCCGCAGCTTCGTACTGTATCTATTGTACATATCGTTCTAAGTTGTTGCAGGAAATTATCGCAAACATTCTTTCAACCTACTCATGGCTTCTGAACTTTTCTCGTTCAAGTTGCTCGCGAATGCCATAACCGCCCAGTTATCAAGTACTCGAGGCAACATCATCATCTCCCGCTGAATCTATCTACGAATTCCCTGAGCAATTCTATACTCCCTTGTTTAACCTTAAAGATGTCTTCCATCCCTTTTTCAACTTTTTGAGCTCCCGAATGTGCTTTTATAAATGAATCTGCAAGTTCAGCAAAAAAATCAATAGAAATTTCAGGTAAAAGAGAATACCATGTTAACGCTCCTTTTGTGAGTGTTTCGCCAAACTTTTTAACCAAAACTAATTTAATTTCCTGCTTGGTTAAAACATTGCCTTTCACGCCGGTAGTGAACGTGGTTACGTGATCTTGAGGGTCAGTTGTTCTATCATATTTGGGAATATCAGGCATTTTAAACTTTTTGGGAATTGGTAAAGGTGCTACACTTGGCTTTCAGGGGTGTTGTGAATACTTGTCAACATCCACACATTTGATCACGGGAAGCACGCCAAGTATTTGCTCTATACGATCGTTTTGCTCCTTCAACTGTTTTTGCAAAGTTAGCACTAAACTTCATAAATTAGAATTATTTGGTGTACCTGACTCTCCATCACGAGATTCATTGGGAATTTCTCCACTTCCAGAGTTATCAAGCCCTGCACGCGGGTTCTCTAAAGTTGTTATATTAACTGGTGGAGGAGTTTGCACTGCATTGGATAGTCCTCTGACAAAAGCCTGCAGTGCACTCACTGTTCACGTGTTCTGTAATCAATTGCTTTAGAGCATCCTGCTCCACGATTTGGTCATCTCCCTGCTGATCATCAGCGCGCGAAGCAGACCTTTCAGATGAACTTCCGCGGGATTGCTGAGGGGATCCCGTAGGTGTGTGGTGTGGTGGAGTTCCACCTTGTTGGTTCAGCTGGTTGTTCTCGTTAATGGTTGACATACTTGGTCGTTAAAAATAAAGTTTGAAAAGTGAACAGATTATCCAATTCCTGACAACAGAACCAATTTGTTTAACCCAAAAATAGATTTCTCGACAAAGTCAAAATCTAGAAGAAATCGGGTGACTGATAACCAAGATTTACTTCTCTTTCCCAATAATTTGAAGAATAAATCAAGGAATGGAAATAATTGATAAAATAAGAAACATATTGATAATCACTCCCAAAATTATGGTTTAGAACTTTGAGAATAAAATAAATAATGATTGCATAAATTTGAATAAATATCCGATGATATTACAAAAATGAGGTTTTAGTCTTTATATAGGAGCATACAATTGTAACAGTTTCCTTACTTAATTTTGGCTCACTAATGGCATTAATTTCCTTGATCACCCATTACTATATACAATTGTAACTAAAGTATTTATGGCTAAAGATTTTCTGTAACCGTATCGGTTTTTCTTCCTTATTTATGACAGGTTCATGCATCTTCCCTTCTTAACGACCTTTATTAATTCCTCTTATGTTTCTCCTTTTACAGCTGTTAGGTTCGGCTCTTTCTCAGTGTAAGCCCGAGGGTGTTCCTCTCGTGTCTTTTTCGCATTCTTTAACTCGTCTAATTAGGAATGCCACTTGTCGCTATATTGATGGTCCACGTACCATGCCCTGTCACCTCGATGATAGACCACGTGTCATGCCTTTTTTCCACTAATACAGCTATGCAGGCTGAAATCAAGGCCTTGGAAGACAACAATACATGGGAGTTGGTTCCATTGCCACTAGGTAAGAAACCTATATGATGCAAATGGGTTTATAAGATCAAGTATAAAGCTTCTGGAGAAGTGGAGAGATTCAAGGCAAGGTTTGTAGCTAAGGGTTTCAATCAGAATGAAGGACTGGATTACAAGGAGACATTTTCACCTGTAGTCAAAATGGTGAATGTTAGAAGTGTTCTTTCCTTAGATGCATCTAGGCATTGGATCATTAACCAAATGGATGTGTACAATGATTTCTTACAAGGTGATCTCACTGAGTAGAACTATATGAGTTTTCCACAGGGTTTCAGTAAGCCTAGAGATACATCATTGGTTTTTAGATTACATAAATCACTTTATGGTCTTAAACAAGCTTCTAGACAATGGAATCTTAAATTGACCTCTGCTCTCATTGCCTCAGGCTTTCACCAAAGCCATCTAGACTATTCTTTATTCACCAAACGACTGCATGATCACATAGTGGTAGTTCTAGTGTATGTCGATGACCTGCTCATCACTGGTGATGATATGTCCTTGATTCAGACTACTAAGGGTAATTTGCAGCAGAATTTCAAAATCAAAGACTTGGGGGAGCTCAAGTATTTCTTGGGTATCGAGTTTGCCAGGAATGCTGAAGGGATTTTGATGCATCAGAGGAAGTACTCACTTGAGATTATTGCAGATTTGGGTTTGTCTGGTGCTAAGCCTGTAGCTTCTCCCATGGAACCTAATTTGAAGTTGACAAGTTGTGAATTTGATGCTCATATAGGTATCACTGATGATACACATCTTGATGATCATGGACCTTATCAAAGGCTTCTGGGCAGGCTATTTTATCTTGTTGTACTAGGTCAGACATTTCGTTTGATGTTCAATGCCTTAGCCAATTTATGCACAAACCTAAAGTGTCCCACATGAAAGCTTCTTTATGTGTAGTCAGGTACATTAAACAATGTCCTGGGTTGGGTATTTTGCTTAAGTTTCATTGTTATGAGTCTTTGTCAGCCTTCTGTTGATGTGAATTGGGCTGCATGCCCCAATTCTAGGAAGTCTGTCACATGCTATATTGTTAAATTTGGTGATTTCGTCATCTCTTGGAAATCCAAGAAGCAATCTACTATTTCTCAAAGCTCTGCTGAGGCTGAGTATCGCAGCCTAGCCTCTATTGTTGCTGAAGTGGTGTGGATCTTTGGCCTATTCAAGGAGTTGGGTGTTCCTCACTATTCCTCTGTACTTGTCTATTGTGATAGCAAATCTGCTCCTCAGATTGTTGCAAACCCTGTGTTCCACGAGCGCACCAAACATATTGACATTGATTGTCACTTTATTCGCGAGAAGATTCAATAAGGTCTCATCTCTACTTTCTATTTGGCTTCAAGTGATCAGCAAGCAGATTTACTTACCAAAGGACTTGGCCGGGATCAGCATGACTACCTTGTATCCAAGCTAGGAATGAAGAACATCTTCATACCTCCTAGCTTAGAGGGGGGGGGGGGGAAATGATAGAATTACTTAACCATAGTTAGTTAAGTTAACTATAGTTTGTCAATTAGAGTTAGTTAGTTATATGTACAACTGTCAATTAGTTGTAGCGGTTAGTGGAGAAATACTACATAGATGGTGTTTGGATTGGCTTAAAAGCTGGTCAAACTAGCTTTTAAGCTCTTTTTAGCTTATTTGGGTATTTGTTAAAGTAAAAAAGGTGCTTAAATGCACTTGGCTTTTAAGCCAAAAGGTCCAAAACAAGCCAAAAGCAATAAGTTGGACTACTCCAACTTATTATTTTTTTGGCTTAAAAGCCATTTTACTTTGACCAATAAATTTACCTTTTTATCCCTTATAATATTTTCTAATTCCAACAATACCCCTCACTAACAAAATCCCTAGACTCATCCGTCTTCTTTTCTTCCTCTCTACTACTATTTGGTTTCCTCTCTTCTTTCCTCTTCCTTTCCGCAATCTCTACATCACTTCTCTGTCTTTCTTTTTGAGATTTTTGTGGCATTACTTTCTTCTCATGATTTGAATTATGTGAAGTATTCAGAGTTGGTGATTAATTCAAGAAATCGAAATGAGTATTCTGAAGAAGCTTGTATGCATAATTAAGCTCCGTAGATAAATAGATGACCCACCTTTAGTAAAAAAAATTCTAATGAATGTAGATTCTCTCATTTGTTCTTCATTTACAAAAGGTTTCCATTACGTTGGCTTGGTGGGAAATGAAACTTTTTGGAAAGCCACCAGTTAGTGCACTATTGTGTATATGAAATACTGGTTAGCATTAATCCATATGCATACTAATAGCAGAGAGCACTTAATAGTTTGAGCAACTTTATTTATAAATTAGTTAGATTTTTAAAATCAAATAACAGCTAGAACATAGCCACTTCAAATACATAATCTATATTTATTGGTAAAATGATATTCTTGCAATCAACGTAGAACTGAATGTGAATTGAATATAGAGTAATTTATTTGTATGAGTAAATTCGAATTAGAAATCTTGAATAATCAGTTCCTCTATAGTAACTAACAATTTTAAGGATATTTTAGTCATTTTAATAGAAAAAATTGCCTTTTCACCTACTTTTTTACCAAACATCTCAACAACTATTTTTCAGCTCCAGCACTTCTATCCAAACACTAACTGCTTATTTATAAAACCATCTCCTTAAATGTTACTTAAGTGCTAAAAGCTACTTAAATTCAGCCAATCCAAACGAGCTCATAATATACGACTAATAGTCTAGCTAGAAGCTTAATAAAAACAGTGAAAAATTTCTCAATCGCTCTTCTCTTCTTGTCATTACAATTTCTGCAATTCACAGATTCAACAGATGATCCAAACAGAGTATAAGGGGAAAAAATCAGGCTCCCATAGTTAAATACACAAAGTATTTCATCTCTAATAGTTTAAAGATTTTAAATGAGTAACTGATCAGACAATTCAACAAATATCAACATAGTGTATTGCTAGTTGCTACAAAACTTATAGCAGAAGACAGAGAGAGAAGGAGAAGCAAATTTTGGGAATTTTTCCCAGGTCCAGCTTCCTTCAACGATTAAAATTATTCTGTCTAGTTATGTCTTCGTATTATCCTTTAGTTTTAATAATAAGAAATAAAGAAATCAATAAATTATAATTTAACAATTATAGACGTTTGCTTCGTGCCTACATCTCCTCTACTCTATTATTGGTTGGTAGGGATTATGTCTCGTGTAAAAATTTTTCCGACTCTCCCCAAAATTAGCTGTGACTGTATTGTTGGGTACTTGGGTATATAGCGATTAGGGGCTATTAAAAATGTGAAACCAAGTCTGGTAAAATTAAAACTAAACTTTGGGGGGATCAACTGAAAATTCTATTTAAGTGGAGACTCTAACTATATTTTTCACTATCTTATGTAATAAGGGGGGAAAAAAATGAACAAAGCCCAATGTGAACTTGTGAAGCTCAATTTCACTGTGAAACACTTTTTTGGTACATCAACAAACTATCTTTATGCTAATAGGTCTTTTGCTTGCGTCTCCTTCTTTATTTTTCTTTTCTTTTCTTTTGCATGAGATTATAGAGTTGTAATTAATTTCTCTTGTACACTAATATATATAACTTCAGTGAAATCTAAACCTCCCTTTACTTTCATGTCCAACATAAAAAAAAAATCAATGAATCTTTAAAATATTTCATTAGGAGTACATGGCTATATTTTCCACTTATCTTACTTATGTTGATAAAAAATTCAAAGAAGTTTAGCGAATTAAACCTTTTCATGTTTAGTTATTGAAGAGAGTGGTACTTTAATTTTTTGAAAAATAGCCAATTCCAATAGAAGATAACTAATTAAGGAGGTGCGTCTTATATTTGAAGGGGAATGCAGCTTAAATATTGATGATATCGATACATTCTCCATCCAGTACAACTTTTGGCTTAATTGAATTTGATCATGCTTCTGGAGTGAGTTTCTTATATTCTTTTCACTTTTAGTTTGTAGAGTATCTTAATGTTTAGGGTTTTGATAGAGTAATTTGTTTCCCAATTATTCGTGTATTTTAATCTGCTACAATTAATTATTTTATCATAATTATACTTATACATACATTTATTTATTGTTATAAGTAACTTAACTTGATGGTGTAATTAATAAAATAATTATATACGGTAGTTAAATTGTATTGAATTTGAGTTCCAATTAATGTGTCAACTTGTATTGATGTCGTATTTCCTATTAAATGTTCCTCTTATGCTATAGTATAGTGCCAAAAGTTATTCAAACAACCTTTAGATTTTTTCTTTCTGAATTTGGCACAAACTAAAAACTTTCACTTTACCTTGTCATTCGTTAGAATTTGCAAATAAGAATGTTTTCACAAACTTAACAAATAAAATAGTTCTTGGTATTCGCCATTGTTCATGTAAGTTGACATATAAATGATATGTCCAATTTATGAGTAACGTAAAAAAAAAATATATTACACATATTATTCTATGTCGATAAATGTGAATAAGATTTGTATTTTTTTAATTAAAGATTTTAGGTACAAGTCTTGTAAATAAAAAAAGTCCTAACAGATAATTTTTTAATGGGTCTTACCTATACGAATCCGAATTAATCGTGACTTTGTATTACAATTTTTTTTTTGTTGTTGTCAATTTTGGCAAAATTAAGAAAAAAAGATTAGAGCTCGTGAATAACCTTTTCCCAACTCAACACAAACGCCACTGCACGTAACAACACTTCTCCACTCCTACAAGCAACCACAAAAACCGGGAACCACCCATGCACTCCACCCGGGCCCACAAAATCTGGCCCATTGAATCCACCAAACGACGCCGTTTGCATGCCACAGTGGGTAGAAGTAAAACCGCTATCCTCAAGCAAGTCATTAACACTACAGCGTTACCGGTTTTCCCGGTTTTTTATCTCTTCACCCAAAAATCTTCACTATATAAACCATTCTCTCTCTTCGCTCGTTCCTCGAGACAGTTTTCAATCATTCTCGCCGGAGCTCAGACGTTATCTTCACCGATCTCACATCTCTCTTCGTCTTTTGATTCTGTAAGTATTCCGAATTTCACCTCCGGTTTTAGTTTTTTGATTTAACGCTTTTTCTTTTCTCCACTCGATTTGTTGATCGGATTATTTGATCGTTGTGACTTAATCCTTAATCTGATTTAGCTTTATTCGGTATTTTAACAAGTTGCGTGGGTTCAGCTTTCGGATCTGTATATGTGCTTCTGCTATCGGCTGAAAGCTTGTATATTGTATTTCTTCTCTGTTTATCCGATTCAGTATCCGTGACTGTCGCTGTTGTTTAGTTGCTTGTGATTCTATCTCTGTTGTGTAAAATTCATACGCTTTTTCCCATAATTAGAAATTTGTTAGGGTTTGGAAAAGCACATCCATAAATTAAAAAATGTAGACAGAGGGCTCTGCTAGTGAAAGTTGGAAAGTGATAAAATTTTCTTCAAGTTCCTCTCTTGATTGTGTTGGCAGTTTGCATGTTCCAAAGGTACGAGATATGGTTCCGTCTGGACTGAATATGACTTCAGAGTTATCAAGCAACTTCCATAAGACTAGAAGATGTAATAGGTTTAAAACCTTGTGGTTTGATATTCTCAATGTTGCAAGTGCATGTGTTTATGAGATTTTGCAGTTCCACTGCTTAGAAAACAGGGGTGGAACCACATGCAATAAAGGGAATTCAATTTGTTGGAAAGTTATATGCGTAATGAGGATAAAAACTATTAATATTATTTTATAGATTTTTAAAAAAATGAATCCCCTTAACATAAGAGAAATATAAGTTCAGATCCCGTATGTCGCGTTTTTATACTTTCTTGAATTTCCTTGTTAGAATTCCTTGCTCCGCTTCTCTGTAAAGAGTTACTTGATGTCGTACTTTCTAATTTCATCACATTTTTTTTGGTACCAGAAATTTGTAGAAAAATGTCTTAAGAATTTACAAAATTTATCATATGTGCCCTCATTATTTCTTAATTATTTTCTGTACTTCCTTTGGAATACATTTGTTATTCAAAGTGCGCGATGCTTTTTAGCTCTTAAGCTCTGACTTCTATTTGTTTTCTTTTTAAGTTTCTTTTGTTTCAATTTCCGAAAGATGGCTAGCAATGAGGAAGGGGAGGAAACTGCTCCTCGTGGAAATGAGTGGGAAGTTGTGTCACTTACACAATCAGCATATGCTGCTGCCCCTGGTCCAAAGCAGGTTGACCCGAATGATGATAATAATAGTAGTGCAGAGTATGTAGCCGAGACTTCCCAGGCAATGTTTATGTCTGGTCACTTTGTCTTTCCACCAAGCCAGCATGAGAATTTGCCGTTGGAACCCGATGTTAATGAGATCCGTGATGAACAGGGAGGTGAAGATGCTGCTCCAGAACTTGTTGCTGATGAAGGGGGTAAATCAGATATTTATGAAGGAAGTACAAAAACTAAAGGTGTGAGCACTCCGGGATCTCATGGTATTCAATTTATTGATGAAAAGGGTAACCTGTTATTTATTGGTGCAGAATTTGAAGAAGATGCTGCCCTGCAAGGCTTAAGTTTGGTAGACAAAGAGCAGAGTTTCCTTGGTACTGCTAAATATTGTTCATACCAGAGTGAAGAACCCATGGATCTCTCAGCAACAACAGAGGAAACCAACGTGCATGCAGAACCAGTTGAACTCTTCTACCAGGGCTTAGACTCAGGCATCTCAAATTTGCCAAAGGCTAAAGATGATGATGATACAGCTAACCTTCCTTGTCAAGCATGGTGGAAAAGAGGGGCTGCTTCCCTTGTGGCCCATGCGAAAGACGCAAATGCATTCTGGTCTATTTTCATTGCTGCTGCTGTTATGGGCCTTGTGATTATTGGGCAGACGTGGCAGCAAGAAAGGTGGCAGGTGTTGCAAACGAAGTGGCAGGTTGTCCATGGTGAGGTGAGTTGTTGCTGTTTATTGAGGAATAATTGAAATTTTTATCCCTGTTGAGTTGAATATTCCAACTTTTGGTCTGAAATCTGAAATTGCTTGTGAAGAAAATGCAGAAAACCCATCTAGAGTCACTTTGTTATAACTTTACCCACCAGCTACCGTATTACAATACCTTCTGAAGAGGAGTACCTGCGTAATTGCAATACTTGCCAATTGTCTGAAAAAAATAAAATCCAGGGAACTTTCTAGCAAACAAAATATTCTGATTGAGATAACTAAAAGAAGAAACACAAGATTGACCCAAAATAGCTGGATTTAAATAAGATCCAAGTATCCAACTGATAAAGATGTCTTCACCTAGGCTTCAGCTTAGTCAACATTCTCAAATGAGCTTACTAGATTTCTTCCCTCCTCCCTCCTCAAGCATTCAGTCGTATCTCCTTTTTCTTATATGTTGGCCTATACTTGCTCACACCTTTTTCTGAGATGGGACTAGTTGTTAATGTTGAATGCGATTTACAGGACTGTATTGTTTGCCAGTCTATACGTGTATATTTATAACGCCCACAACAGCCTATCTTGAAAATTAACGTTCTCCCTTCTGGTTCTGATGATACCTGCACTGGTCTTTGTTTCATTTGTTATGTAAAAAGAACTACTTTTGAAATGGATAGTATGGTGGCAACTCTTGTTTTTATGTAAAAAAAACTTTTATGGAGCACATCCTTCTCTCCTTTTCAGAGGGGAATCTCACTATTCTCTCGTGACCTACTCTTGGCAAAAATACAGTTGCTAATTTTTTCTCTTGGTGGATCCAGTCTATAAAGATCTGGTTGAATGGCTCGGAAGAGTATGATCTTTGCCCTACATAAATAAACTACTTTGCAGTTCTTATAGTTGATTCCAGCGGAGACAAAAATTGCTAGGTGATTTCTTCCCATCTGCCTAAGCCTTGGTAGGCAAAGCTACCTGGTGCGTGCCTGTATTGGTTGGTGGGAGGTAGTAGGTACTCCGTGGAATAGTTGAGGTGTGCGCAAGCTATCCTGGACACCACCGTTATCCAAAAAATCAAAAATAATAAAAGGATCAACGATTCATAATAGTTTCACCAACTCCAATGCCCTATATGGAATGACAAAATTACTTTTAACACAGCTCGCAGTATGTTGTTTCTGAATATGGTTCTGTCTTGAGTCTGGAAATTCATGTGTGCTAGAATAAGTGAACCTGAATCAGTGAATCTGCAGAAGGTCTTTCGACTTTTATTAATCTTCACCCCTTGTCCTATGTTTGATTCTGCTTTCGGGATCTCCATTGTTGGTTCTGGGAGGATAAAAGCTTACGCTTGCTGCTTTCTTTGGTCTAATCAATAGTAGCTTTTATAATCAAATTCGAGAGACTTCAATCACACAAACAGCTAAGTGATAAACCGGGATTTCCAGGGTTACAAAACCTTTCACTTATCGTGGTATAGTAGAATATTGAACTCTGAAAGTCATCCACATACGTTGTTAGTTCCGCTTATGTTTCTTGTCGTCAGATCAATCATCTTGGCTCTCAGAAATGCTAATTCCACTCCTACCTTTACTCCGTTTAGTTGCATTCTTGGTCCACTGATCTGTATTTCAATGTTGACAGAGGATTGGCAGGATGTTTGGTCCACTATCTCGACTGAAAGATGTGATTGTTGGGGGTGATCGCCGTGGTACCTTTATCAGAGGGAGTGCACCAGCTCAACTTTAAGATGATGATGACGAAAATGAGTGAATGAGGTAAGTCTTGTGTGCTTGGCTTGCGAGGTTTTGCTTTTTGGTGTGCTGATTTACTTGCTTTTGACCAGGGCCTAATGCGAATATCTTATGGTTTGATGGGGTTGTATAAGCATGCACCTGGGAGTCTTGATTGTTGGGTTATATTCGGGAAGTTGCTGCAGCCCTCTTGTAATGTTGATTTCCACGCTTGGCACTGTGCAGCTTAGAATTTAGCTACGTTCTGAAAACTAGTCTCCAGAACTTTATATGTTATACAATTGTTCTCCAAAGGTTTAAGTTGTCTACTGTCTAGTTTTGCTCTTTTGAAGATTTCAAAAGAGTTCACTGTATTATTTTCATAATCTAATTTTTGAGAAGGGTTAGAATTGTACTGTCTTGTACATATCTGGTGTTAGATGGATCGTTGAATTTTACGTATAAAGTTTGCTGGAATAGCTTCTGCTTACAATTACAGTCTTTATGAGTCCATGAGTGATTTGTTAAAGGGAGGGGAATCTGTTTTATGTTCGGCTTTATTGTGTTTAACTAGTAACAGCTGCATTCGCATCTCCCATCTTTCATTTTTCTCTCCAGCTCTTCCTTTTCTGAAATTTTTGCTTGTGTTAGGTTATAAAGTTTAAATAACATTTGCCCAGTGGACGGCTGCTGTTATCTTGATTAAAAATTCATTGCAGTAAACCTCGTAAATTTGCAGCGTTTGGTCTTTCCTTTTCCGAGGTCCTATCTTAAATTGGATTTTTCGCCTCACCAAATGAAACCTTCATAAGTGGCGTCTCATAAACGATAAATTGTAAGAGCATGGTTCTTTTTCTATTTTCAGGCAAAAACGATCCTGTTCGAAATTAATTACAAATGTGAGAATTTGAGTTTGTAATGTTAACTTTATTGTCTCTGTGTCACATCCGCTAAGTTAAAAGGGCCAGCAAACCAATACGAAAAAGAAATCAGAGGAAAAAAAGGCAATAGCTATACCTACAATTTTTCCTACATAAAACACAACACTCGTTCTATAGCTATAACTACAATTTTTCCTACATAAAACACAACACTCGTTCTATTGGATTATCAAGAAGTTTCCAACTAACTTTGGGTCCAAGTGGGGGAATTTTGTGCCAATTCTTATGTTATGTGATTGTATAATACGAGCAAATAAAGTTGTATATAGTCAAAATCGGTTTCGACCTTCGTATGATTAGTCAATATTGGAACATAATGGACTGAAGGTCATCTTCATAATATCTAGATGAGATCTGAATCCAGGTTACCAAGCTCAGATTTCTAGGACCGATCAAATACCGAGCTCGAAGTCATTACCGAGCTCGAGTCCAAATCGAACTATGAAGTGAAGCGGTGTCATCGAGTTTAAGAGCCAGAGACCGACCAATATCAAGCCTGATTCGATACCGAGCCCCGAGTCAATATTAAGCTCGAGTCAATATCGAGCTCGAGTTAATATCGAGCTCTAAATCTGGAAATCGATCAATACGAAATCTGACCAAGATCGAGCCAAGAGACAAGAGCCGTTACAGCTGCACTAAGGGAGAGAATCTCGGCGGGAATGAGGGAAAAGCTAATCTATCATGGGATCTCCACTATGTAATTTTAATTATATCTAAAGTAGGATTCCTCCACTATAAGAGGGATAGCTACTATTTCTGTAAGGCATCCATCATTAAGGCATTCATACACTCTCATATTATTGATATTCACAGATAAAAACATACTAATATTCATAGAGAGATTATCCTTTTTTGGGTTTTGTATATTGATTCGTCTTGCTATAAATCGTTTTCCACTCAGTTTGGTTTGTATTTCATTCTTTATACAGTCAATACTCAATATATTTCTACTTATTTTCCGATTTGTGCCAAGTTACACCACGTATCCTTAGAACTACGTATAAATTCAACTCTATCCGTTTTTCGGGTAAACAGTTTGGCGCCCACCGTGGGGCTAAGGATAACAGTGCTTATTTGGTACGAATCTCTGCAAAACACACTATTTTACACTTGCTTTCGGAAGTATCTTTGATTTCAGGTTGAAAACGACGAATTCTCAATTAGTGGCCCTACCAATCGACAACGAAGTTGGCCTTCAAGATGAGAACAACAACTTAACCCCCGGGGGTGGAAGGCCACTCGTCGATCCCGTTGGAGCTCGGGTCGAAAAGCCAATAGACGTTAATTCACATGCGGCCATCGAGGCAAACCAACGTTCCGACCCTGAAAATAGCATTCATGGTGGAACTCAGTCTGTAGCTCGAAATACCCAAAACGCTGAGGAAAACAGAATCAGCTTGCGTATGATTTTCGAGATGTTGCAAACTCAACAAGTAGCAATAGCTCAATTGCAGAGCCAAACCCAGGCACCGACCATACTCGAGCCCAGTCTACCCCAAGAAGTCACCCACAAAACAGGGCCAGCTATAGTAAGGTCAAATGAGCAAGAATCGGGGACTAATCCCGAAATTGTTAAGATGTTCGAAGAACTGACAAAATGAATAGAGTCAGGAGAAAGGAGGATCGAAGCAAACGACAAAAAAGTGGAAACGTATAACTCCAGGGTTGATCAGATCCCAGGGGCACCGCCGATATTAAGGGCTTAGATTCCAAAAAATTTGTACAAAAGCCTTCCCTCCCGAGCGCGGCTCCTAAACCGATCCCAAAGAAATTTCGCATGCCCGAAATTCCTAAATATAATGGAACGACCGACCCCAACGAATATGTCACTTCTTACACATGTGCCACTAAAGGGAGCGATCTAGAGGACGATGAGATCGAATCTGTATTATTGAAAATATTCGGTGAAACCCTGTCAAAGGGAGCAATGATATGGTATCATAATTTACCGTCTAACTCTATCGATTCTTTTGCTATGCTTGCAGATTCTTTCGTAAAAGTACACGCCGGAGCCATAAAGGTCGAGACCAGGAAGTCAGACCTTTTCAAGATAAGGCAGAAGGACAACGAGATGCTAAGAGAGTTCGCATTTCGTTTCCAAACGGAACGAATGGATCTACCACCGGTCAATGACGATTGGGATGTACAAGCTTTCACTCAAGGACTGAACGAGCGGATCTCGATGGCTTCACGACAGTTAAAGCAAAATTTGATCGAGTACCCGGCTGTTACTTGGGTCGATGTACACAATCGATATCAATCGAAGATCAGAGTTGAAGACGACCAGTTGGGGTCTAGGTCCGTTATTAAAAGGGATATCGACTGAGAACCAAGGTCAAACAAGGATTGATATCGGCCGTATAACGGAGATCATAAGGGTAGAGAACCTTTACGCAACCCTGTACGAGGCGAAAGAAGAAATGATCGAGGCCAAGGGTCTTGGGGGCTGATGAACAGGAATGGGTTTGACAAGCATACCGAACCTAAGGAAGCACCACGGTTATCAGAGTATAACTTCAGCATCGATGCATCCGCCATCGTGTCGGCTATCGGACACATCAAAGATACTAAATGACCTCAACCTCTGCAGACCAATCCTACCCAGAGGAATCCCAATCAAATGTGTGAATATAATGGCACTCATGGCCACAGAACGGAAGATTGCAAGCAACTGAGAGAGGAGGTAGACCGGTTATTCAATAAAGGGCACCTTTGAGAATTTTTAAGTGACAGGGCCAAAAATCATTTCAAAAACAAGGATTTCAGTAGACAAAACAAACAAGAAGAGCCACAACACATCATCCACATGATCATGGGTGGGATCGATACTCCCCAGGGGCTGGTACTTAAACACACTAATATGTCGATTGTAAGAGAAAATCGATCCCACACTCAGGATTACACCCCTGAAGGAACCTTGTCCTTTAATAACGAAGACGCGGAAGGAATCATGCAACCACATAACGATGCACTGGTAATATCTATACTTATGAATAAAACTCAAGTTAAACGTGTGTTAATTGATCCAGGTAGTTCGGCCAACATCATTCGATCGAGGGTCGTAGAGCAACTCGGTCTACAGGACCAGGTCGTGCCCGCAACCTTGGTACTAAACGGATTCAATATGGCATGTGAAACTACTAAGGACGAAATAATCCTGCCAGTTAACATGGACGGGACCATCCAAGAAACGAAGTTCCACGTGATTGAAGGCGATATGAGATACAATGCCCTGTTCGGAAGACCGTGGATCCACAGTATGAGGGTTGTACCCTCGACCCTCCACCAGGTTTTGAAGTTCCCAACATCGAAGGGAATCAAAACGGTCTACGGGGAGCAACCAGCCGCAAAAAAAATATTTGTCGTCGATGAAGTGATTCCGATATCATCATTATCATCAGCAAAATGATCGAGTTCGAAGGAGGAACAGAATACCTAATAGCAATTACAAATGTCAGCTTCGACCCAATTAGAGAATCAGAAGACTGACGAAGATGATGAACATGGGGTCCCTCGATCCTTCATGGTCCCTGATGATTCCGACACTACCTAATCAATGGTCGAAGAATTGGAGCAAGTCATACTAGTCGAATATCTGCCCGAACGGAAGGTAAACCTGGGCACGGGGTTAGATCCCGAGCTCAGGAGAAAGCTTATTCAATTTCTTATAGCTAACATAGACTGTTTCGCTTGGTCCCATCTTGATATGACAGGGATCCCACCGGGAATCACCACTCATAAGCTAAGCTTGGACCCAAAGTTCCACCCCGGTAAAACAAAAAAGAAGGCCTCGGTCCGAGGTCAAACATGCCTTCATCAAAGACGAGGTAACCAAACTTCTTAAAATAGGGTCCTTTCGGGAAGTAAAATACACCGAGTGGCTAGCAAATGTGGTGGTAGTCCCTAAAAAGGAGAACAAGCTTAGAATGTGTATGGATTATAAAGACCTGAATAAAGCATGCCTTAAGGATTCTTTTCCTTTGCCTAATAGAAAAATCAATGGAGGTTTATATTGATGACATGTTAGTTAAATCCTTGCGAGCAGAGGACCATTTAAAGCATTTGCAGGAAACTTTCGACATACTAAGGGAGTACAATATGAAGCTCAATCCCGAAAAATGTGCTTTCGGGGTTGGCTCGGGCAAGTTTCTCGGTTTTATGGTGTCCAATCGAGGAATCGAGATTAACCCCGATAAAATCAAAGCAATCGAGGACATCACAGTGGTAGATAATGTAAAGGTCGTGCAGAGGCTAACGGGACGGATAGCCGCCCTGGGATGATTCATTTCGAGATCCTCAGATAGGAGCCACCGATTTTTCTCTTTGCTTAAAAAGAAAAGCAATTTTTCATGGACTCCGGAATGTCAGTAGGCTTTGGAAGAGCTAAAACGGTATTTATCGAGCCCTCCGTTGCTTCATACCCCGAAGGTAGATGAACATCTTTATTTGTATCTAGATGTCTCGAAGATAGCAGTAAGTGGAGTCCTAATTCGAGAAGAACGAGGTACGTAATTTCCTATTTATTATGTCAGTCGAACTTTAGGTGAGGCCGAAACTAGATATCCACACTTAGAAAAATTAGCGCTTGCTTTGATAAGTGCCTCTAGGAAACTAAAATCGTATTTCCAGTGCCATCTGATACACGTTGTAATGACTTATCCACTACGAAATATTTTACACACACCTGAGCTTTCAGGTCGATTGGCCAAATGGGCCATAGAGATCGACGGGTACGACATCGAGTATCGACCTCGAACCGCTATCAAATCTCAAATCTTAGCGGACTTCGTGGTTGAATTTACGCCAGCCTTCGTACCCGAAATTGAAAAAGAATTACTGATAAAATCAGGTACCTCTTCGGGAGTCTGGACCCTCTTTACGGACGGTGCCTCGAACGCAAAGGGGTCCGGATTGGGCATCGTACTAAAATCGCCCGCAGGTAATGTAGTTAGACAGTCTATTTAAACTAAAAAATTGACTAACAATGAGGCCGAGTATGAGGCCGTGATTGCAGGTCTCGAACTAGATAGAAGTTTGGGAGCCGAGGTCGTTGAGGCTAAATGTGATTCCCTCCTCGTGGTAAATCAAGTCAATGGGACTTTTGAAGTCCGGGAAGATCGAATGCAGAGGTACTTGGATAAATTGCAAGTGACTCTACATCGATTTAAGGAATGGACTTTGCAACATGTACTTCGAGAGCAAAACAGTGAGGCCTACGCTCTCGCAAACTTAGGGTCTTCGATCGAGGATGACGAACTCAACTCGTGGACTGTTGTACAACTCATGAAATCAGTAATCGAAGATGGCTATGCCGAGATAAACTCAACGAGTTTAACCTGGTATTGGAGAAACAAATACATAGAGTACTTCAAGAACGGGAAGCTTCCGTCATACCAAAAAGAATCAAGGGATCTGCGCATAAAAGCAGCACGGTTCACCTTGTCCGAAGACAAAACGCTATTTAGGAGGACGTTCGATGGTCCACTGGCAATATGTTTGGGACCGGGAGATACCGATTACATCTTACGTGAAATTCATGAAGGCACTTGTGGAAATCATTCCGGTGCCAATTCGCTGGTCCAAAAAATAATTAGAGCATGGTATTAATGGACCGATATGAACAGGGATGCAAATGAGTTCGTTCAAAAATGCGACATATGCCAAAGGAATGCGCCCATGATTCATCAACCCGGGGAACTTCTCAACTCGGTTCTATCTCCATGGCCTTTCATGAAATGGGGGATGGACATCGTCGGCCCCCTCCCATCAGCCCTAGGTAAGGCTCAGTTTATTTTGTTTATGACTGATTATTTCTCTAAATGGGTTGAAGCACAGGCTTTTGAGAAAGTCAGAGAAAAGGAATTAATAGACTTCATTTGGGACCATATCATATGTCGGTTAGGGATGCCATCCGAAATTGTATGTGATAATGGAAAGCAATTCATCGGAAGTAAAGTAACTAAATTTCTCGAGGACCACAAAATCAAAAGGATCCTATAAACACCTTATCATCCCAGTGGGAACGGATCGACCAACAAAACCATCATCCAAAATCTTAAGAAAAGATTAACCAACGCTAAAGGAAAATGGAGAGAAATACTACCCGAAGTCCTATGGACGTACCGCACGACATCAAAATCCAGTACCGGAGAAACACCATTCTTGTTGGTTTATGGCGCCGAAGCTCTTATCTCGGTTGAGGTCGGAGAACCTAGCGTCAGATTTCGGTATGCGACAAATGAGTCTAATAACGAGACAATGAACACAAGCCTATAATTATTGGACGACAAACGAGAAGCAGCTCTCGTCTGATTGGCCGCCCAAAAACAACGGATCGAAAGGTACTATAATCGAAGAACCAATCTTCAACATTTTAAAATCGGGGAGTTGGTGCTAAGGAAAGTCACCCTCAACACCTAAAAAATAAATGAAAAGCAACTGGGCCCGAATTGGGAAGGACCGTTTCTGATTCTCGAAATCGTCGGAAAAGGATTCTACAAGCTCGGTGTAATAAACGACAATAAACTATCAAGCAATTGGAACGTGTCGCACCTAAAATGATACTACTGTTAAGGTATGACCCTCATATGTTCATTTATATTTCGAAATTAACCCTTGCATGTGTTTGACCAGAAACGGGGATGGAGTATTCAATTTGAAGCCTTTAGGCCTGAAAGCACGTGTTGCACTCTTTTTCCCTTAGACCGATTTTGTCCCAAATGGGGTTTTCGGAAAGGTTTTTAATGAGGCAACCATTGATCGTGCTAACTTAGAACAATTCAATAGTATCCGAGGCCACTTTACAGTCAACCTCGAATACTGGGGGGCATTACCCTCGAGTATAACAAAACAAATTCAATTATCAAGTTCGATACATGGAAGTTACTTCATGACAATAGGGTTTCGATAGGAAAAATTGTAAGAGCCAAATGGTCAAAACGAACCATGCTCGTGTAGTTTGCTCGAGCCCTGTCACAAAACATGAACACATGTGTAATGACATAAAGAATTTTTTTTTCTTTACCGATATCTCATATCTCAGAATCCATCCTCTATTTCGTGATTTATTATGCAAACAGGCTTAAAGGCCGACCATTACCCCATAAATCGGGGACTACCAACCGAAAAATCAACGAAATCAAGCCCCACATAAGCCTACGGGCTACATTACTTCGAGTTCGAGCAGACACTCACTCGACTATTAAGCCTAAGGGCTACTCTTACTTCGAGTTCGAGCGAACACTCACTTGACTATTAAGCATAAAGGCTACTCTTACTTCAAGTTCGAGCAAACACTCACTCGACTACTAAGCCTATGGGCTACATTACTTCGAGTTCGAGCAAACACTCACTCAACTATTAAGCCTAAAGGCTACTCTTACTTCGAGTTCGAGCAAACACTCACTCGACTATTAAGTCTAAGGGCTATTCTTACTTCGAGTTCGAGCAAACACTCACTCGACTACTAAGCCTACAGGCTACATTACTTCGAGTTCGAGCAATCACTCACTCGACTAAATCCTACGGGCTATATTACTTCGAGTTCGAGCAAACACTCACTCGACTATTAAGCCTAAGGGCTACTTTTACTTCAAGTTCGAGCAAACACTCACTCGACTACTAAGCCTACGGGCTACATTACTTCGAGTTCGAGCAATCACTCACTCGACCACAAAGCCTACGAGCTACACTACTCTTACTTAGAGTTCGAGCAAACACTCACTCAACCATTTAAGCCTATGAGCTACTCTTACTTAGAGTTCTAGCAAACACTCACTCAACCATTTAAGCTCACGGGCTACTCTTACTTCGAGTTCGAGCAATCACTCACTCGACCATAAAGCCTACGAGCTACACTACTTCGAATTCGAGCAAACACTCACTCGACATAAAGCCTACGGGCTACATTACTTTGAGTTCGAGCAAACACTCACTCGACTATTAAGCCTAAGGGCTACTCTTACTTCGAGCAAACACTCACTCGACTACTAAGCCTACATGCTACATTACTTTGAGTTAGAGCAAACACTCACTCGACTACTAAGCCTGCATGCTACATTACTTCGAGATCGAGCAAACACTCACTTGACTATTAAGCCTAAGGGCTACTCTTACTTCGAGTTCGAGCAAACACTCACTCGACTACTAAGCCTAGGGGCTACATTACTTTGAGTTCGAGCAATCACTCACTCGACCACAAAGCCTACGGGCTACACTACTCTTACTTCGAGTTCGAGCAAACACTCGCTCAACCATTTAAGCCTATGGGCTACTCTTACTTCGAGTTCGAGCAAACACTCAATCAACCATTTAAGCCTACGGGCTACACACTCCTAGTTCGAGCAAACACTCACTCGACATAAAGCCTACGTGCTACATTACATCGAGTTCGAATAAATACTCACTTGACCATAAATCCTAAGGGCTACGTTACTTCGAGTTCGAGCAAACGCTCGCTCGACTATACAGCCCAAGGACAACTCTTAATGCGAATTCAGGTAAACACTCACTCGGTTATGAACAAAACATTCATAAGGCACGAATAAAACAAAATTTTTGCAAGGCAAGAAAATGAAATGAAGGCAAGTTGGAAAAAGAGATCTTTATATATATAACATTTACAAAATCTGATCGGGACTCTACATCATCATTGAGGACCCTACATTTACAAGTTCAAAAATGAAAACCTTAAGGGGCAGCCTTTTCTTCATCAAAGTCCTCCCCGCTCTTGCTTTCAGCATCATCATCGGAAGCCAGAGCTCCAGTTTCGGCTTCAAGCTCTTTAGCCTTTATTATCTCTTCGATAAAATCGAAGTCCCGAGCATGGATCTCCTTCAAGGTTTCCCTCCGAGATTGGCATTTGGCGAGTTCAGCAACCCAATATGCTCGAGTTCGAGCGGTCTCGATTGCCTCTTTTGCTTGAACTTGGGTGGCTTCGGCATCAGCCCGGTACACAACCACGATTTCCTCTACCTCAGTCTTTGTCTTTTCAGTTTCAGACTTGGCCTTTGCAAGTTCGGAAGACAACCGGGCCTCAAGTTCCTCTATTTTCTTCGCCTGGATTGAACTCTTCTCCTTCATACCTTGAAGTTGACTTTCGACCGATGATAATTGAGCTCGAGCAGTCTCTTTCTCTGCAGTAAGGCGGTCCATGCTTTCTTTCCATCCCAAGGACTCTGCTCTTATCGTGTTGACCTCCTTACGGAACTGCTCGATCCTCTCGATCTTCTGCTGTAGCTGTGAGATTGAAACGTTAGCCACCGTTCCCGAGTCGAGCCCATGAGCTTTTAAAATTTTCATTACCTGCTCAATCAGGTCGGTCTGATCTTGGTAAGCCTTGGCCAACTCGGCTCGAAGGTCCTTGGTCTCCTCTTCTTTTTTCCCACAAAGAAGTCTGAGGGCATTTCTCTCCTCCTACTTAGCTCAGCTCGAGACTGAGCACATGCTTCCCGATGAAGCACTGAGACCTACGTAGAAAGAAGAAAAGAAGTTAGAAAAGAAAAACAAACATAGAGGTAATACCAACAAAGGAAGTTAAGGCTTACCCGATTCAGAGCCCGTTGCACTTCGTTAAAAAGGCTCGATGCCTCACTCGAGTCCTTCCTCGAGACTTCCAAATCGCCCAGGCCGGTAACCTCTTCGACCCCAGTAAAATAATCACGAAAAAGATCTTCCCTTCCGTGGCCCCCTTCGATAGAAAGGGTCTTCAAGGCCCGAGCCTCCCGAATCATTTCCTCGGAAAACGAGGGGAGCAGCGGGGAGCCTCCAATTTCTATTGCCCCAAGTGAATCACTTAGGGCATTCTCTCCATCTTGAGGGGCCTCGAGACCAGCCCCCACAACCGTACTCACCATTGGCTCATTATGGTGGGAGGTAGCCTCGATCCTCGATGACTCAAGGACTTCGACCAATTCTCTTCCCGAGACTCCCTCATCACAAAATAGAATCTTTGCGGCCTTCATCGATTCAGTATCCTTTGGAGCCTCGGCACTCATTTTCACTCGAGACACCATCCCGGAGTCATCATCTTCTTCTTCTTCGTCTTCATCCCTTAGGCACCGAACTGATTCTTCGTTCAGAGGGATGGTATTCTTTCTCGGCTTACGAGTTGTCCTTGTCTTAAGTTCTGGATCCTCGGAAGTAGAGGCCCTTTTTCTCTTGTTGTCCTTCGCCGGTTTCAAAACCGGGGCCGAAGTATCTTCCTCGCCAGACGGGGGCCTCATGACCGCATCTTTGCCCAGGCATACACACAAGAAAATTAGTTAAGTATAGGAAAGTCATTTTGTTCGAATCATCGAAGACATGGGAAAGAGGCTTACCATGATTTTTAGCCTCCCATCGTCCCTTTGGTAAGTCGCTCCATGAGCGCTCGGCATATGTAGAGGTCGAAGTCAAGTCTCATACCAAGCTCTTAAGGTTAGGAATAGCACTGGGCATCCAAGAAACCGCTACATCACGGAAAATGATATCGGTGAGAAAGAAACAAAGGAGCAAAATAATAGGAGCTAACAGTAGAAACTATACTTACGCTTCATGTTCCATTCCTCTAGAAACAACATCTTCTCGGTCGGGATTAAGTCAGAAGTCTTCACTCAAACGAACCTGCCCATCCAGCCCCGATCCTTGTCCTTGTCTATGCTCTAGAACAGCACTTTGGTAGACCGACACTGGAGTTTTACTAACCCACCTCGATAGAGGCGGGGCTGTACAATCTCATGAGGTGGTCGAGGGTGAAAGACGTCCCCTCGACTTTGTTCACGAAGAAGCGGATCAGAATAACGATCCTCCAAAAAGAAGGATGGATTTGGCCTAGGATTACTTGATACTGGCGGCAAAAGTCGATGACAACAGGGTCGAGAGGGCCCAACATGAAAGAGTAAGTATACATACTTAAAAACCCTTTCACATGGGTAGTAATATCTTCTTCGGGAGCCGGTATTATCATTTCTTTGTTCTCCCAGTTACAATCTATCTTTACCTATTTAACATATCCCTCAGTTATCGAGCACGTGTACCTCGATACTGGATCGCATCGATCTGGAAGCGACGAAGCTTTGTCGAACTTAAAATCTTAGGCAAGAACACCTCTCCCCCCTTCCCCCCGGGAACACACTCCTCAGGTCATGGCTCCACCGGTGTTTTGTCGACGGTGGGCCGCGAAGAAGAAGTTTTTTCTTTTTGAGGAACAATTTTTGACGTTTTTGCCATTTGGATTTGAAGATTGAAGATAGAGGAAGATGACAAGGTTTGGTGTTCTAAAGAGGGATTCTGCAGTGGTAAAAATAGGGACTATTTATAGGGTTGGCAATGACGGTTCAATATCAGCAATGGCCGACCATCACCTGACACGCATTTAATGCCTTGGTAACTGAACCGACGGGACATCCATCACATACATCATGGCCGGGCTCGATGCAAATGTCAGTGTATATCTAGTCATACCGTTGGAAAATCATGTCGTTTCTCACCACATTCTTCCCGAGAAACGAAGGGACCATATGTATACGGTCAAAACCGATTTTGACCTTCGTATGATTAGTCAATATTGGAACATAATGGACTGAAGGTCATTCATAATATCAAAATGAGATCTGAATCCAGGTTACCAAGCTGTGATTTCTGGGACCGATCAAATACCGAGCTCGAGTCCAAATCGAACTATGAAGTGAAGCGGTATCATCGAGCTTAAGAGCCAGAGACCGACCAATATCAAGCCTGATTCGATACCGAGCCCCAAGTCAATATTAAGCTCGAGTCAATACCGAGCTCGAGTTAATATCGAGCTCAAAATCTGAAAATCGACCAATACCAAATCTGACCAAGATCGAGCCAAGAGACAAGAGCCGTTACAGCTGCACTAAGGGAGAAAATCTCGGCGGGAATTAGGGAAAAACTAATCTATCATGGGATCCCCACTATGTATTTTAAATTATATCTAAAGTAGGATTCCTCCACTATAAGAGGGATAGATACTATTTCTGTAAGGCATCCATCGTTAAGGCATTCATACACTCTCATATTATTGATATTCATAGAGAGATTATCCTTTTTTTGGTTTTGTATATTGATTCGGCTTGCTTGTTCATAAACCATTTTTCACTTAGTTTGGTTTGTATTTCATTCTTTATACAATCAATACTCAATATATTTCTACTTATTTTTCGATTTGTGCCAAGTTACACCACGTATCCTTAGAACTACATATAAATTCAACTCTATCCGTTTTTCGGGTAAATAAAAGTGAAGATAGAAGTTACATAAATATCAATTTATTTATTCAGTATTTCAGTCAAGTTGCTTGACTTGCATGAAAATAATTATTCCATGATTAAAATGCATAAACTGAATCGCAGTGTTATAGGCTTGAATCCATCGGCCTCCTGAAGAGGACACTTAAGGAGTACTAGAAAATAAAATTTAAAAACCTATACTACTATTTTGTTGTTGTTATAAAATAAAGACTGTAAAGTAAGACAAGTATTGAGAGAAACTGATATATTATTTAACTTCAAACTGTTGTACATGATGAACTGAAATCTAATCTATTTATAGAAGAAAGAAAGTTGTTGTGTAAGCTACTACTGCAAGTTGTTGTGTAAGTTGCGTGTAAGTTGCTTGTAAGTTGCTACTACAAGCTGCTTCTAAGGTGCTACTGCAAGTTGTTGTGTAAGTTGCTTGTAAGTTGCTTGTAAGCTGCTACTGTACCAGATATAGATAATCTTCTACCGGGGGTAATGTTTATCCATAACGGAGTACCAAAATGATAAGCTTCTTCACGAGGCTTATTTCCAATAGAGTACTAAATAGATAAACATATTTACGACGGAGTCTCATATGGATAAGTTTCTTCAGGAAGCTTATTTACAACGGAGTACTAAATGAACATCCATAATATAATATGTTTATAACACTCCCCCTTGGATGTTCATTAAAAGATAATGTGCCTCATTTAAACCTTACTAGAAAAATCCCCGTGGGAAAAAAATTTATAGTGAAGCAAAAAGAATACACATATTTAGTAATACGCATTGCTAGCTGCCTCCTTAAAAACATTACAAGGAAAACTTGTGGGAAAAAATCTTAGTAAGGAAAAAAGAGTACATCGCGTATTTTACTCGCCCTGATGAAAATCTTGTTTCAAATATTTGAGTCTCCGCATTCCAATCTTGTATACCATCTTCTCAAAAGTTGAAGTTGGTAAAGATTTAGTGAATAAATCTTCTGGATTGTCACTTGAACGGATTTGTTACACATCAATGTCACCATTTTTCTGAAGATCATATGTGTAGAATAATTTTGGTGAAATGTGCTTCGTTCTATATCCTTTTATAAATCCTCCCTTCAATTGAGCTACGCATACAGCATTGTCTTCGTATAAAATTGTGGGTCTTTTCTCACATTCCAAACCATATTTTTCTCGAATAAAATGGATTATTGATCTCAACCATACGCATTTGCTACTTGCTTCATGAATAGCTATTATCTCAGCATGATTTGAAGAACTAGTAACAATAGATTACTTTGTGGAGCGTCATGATATGACAATACCTCCACATGTAAACACGTACTCGGTTTGAGATCTAGCTTTATAGGGATCAGATAAATAACCTGCATCTGTATAACCAACAAGATCTGCACTATCTTTGTTAGCATAAAACAAACACATATCAAGAGTTCCCTTTAAATATCGCAATATATGCTTAATCCCGTTCCAATGTCTCCGTATAGGAGAAGAACTATATCTTGCTAGTAAATTAACAGAAAATGCTATGTCAAGCCTTGTAGCATTAGCAAGATACATTAGTGTACCAATTGCACTAAGATAGGTTACTTCGGGACCAAGGAGTTTCTCATCCTCTTCTGGAGGTCGGAACAAATCCTTATTCACTTCAAGTGATCGAACAACCATTGGTGTACTCAATGGGTGCGCTTTGTCCATGTAAAAACGTTTTAAGACCCTTTCTGTATAGGCAGATTGATGGATAAAGATCCCGTCTGCTAAATGTTCAATTTACATACCAAGACAAAGTTATGTCTTTCCAAGATATTTCATCTCAAATTCTTTCTTAAGATATTCAATTGCCTTTTGGAGCTCTTCTGGAATTCCAACAAGATTTATGTCATCAACATAAACAGCAAGTATAATAAATTCTGAAGCCATTTTCTTTATAAAAATACATGGACAAATAACATCATTTATGTAATCCTCTTTCAGCAAATATTCACTGAGGCGATTACACCACATGCGTCTAGATTGCTTTAAACCGTACAAAGATCTTTATAATCTGATTGAATATATTTCCTGAGATTTTGAATATGCTTCAGTTGTTTTAAATCCTCCAGGGATTTTCATGTAAATTTCATTATCAAGTGACCCGTACAGATAAGCTGTAACCACATCCATTAGATGTATTTCAAGCCTTTCACATAAGGCTAAACTGATGAGATATCGAAATGGTATGGCATCCATAACGGGTGAATATGTTTCTTCATAATCAACTCCAGGTCGTTGTGAGAATCCTTGTGCGACAAAGCGAGCCTTGTATCTTTCAACTTCATTTTTATCATTCCTTTTTCGCACAAAAACCCATTTTTGACCAATTGGCTTTATACCAGCGGGTGTTTGGACTACTGGTCCAAAGACCTCTCTTTTAGCAAGTGAATTTAATTCCGATTGAATTGACTCTTGCCATTTTGGCCAATCAGATCTTTGTCGACATTCTTCGACAGATCGGAGTTCAAGATTCTCACTGTCTTGCATAATGTTAAGTACAACATTATATGTAAAAATATTATCCACCACTATTTCAGATTGATTTAAATTAATCCTTTCACCAGTAGAACTTATTAAAATCTTCTCACCCACTTGAGTCTCGGGTTCATTGATTTCTTCAGGATAACTAATCAGATCTTGGGTCTCTTCAGGAGATCCCTTCATAGTATCGTTTTGATCATTTGTTAATTTTCTTTTTCGAGGATTTCGATCCTTAGAACCCAAAGGCCTACCACGCTTCAGGCGTGCTTTAGGTTCACTAGCTCTCATGCTAGTAGATGGTCCTGTTTGGACATCAATTCGGATAGGCACATTCTCTGCAGGGATATGTGACTTAGTTATCCTTTTCAAATCAATAAATGCGTCTAGCATTTGATTTGCTATATTATGTAAATGGATAATCTTCTGGACCGACTGATTATATATAGGGGTACGTGGATCAAAGTGAGATAATGATGAAACTTTTCACACAATTTCTCTTTTGATTTCCTTTTTCTCTCCCCCTAATTGTGGGAAATTTGTTTCATCAAATCGACAATCTGCAAAACGAGCAGTAAATAAATCTCTCGTCAATGGTTCAAGATAGCGAATAATAGAGGGTGATTCAAACCCAATATATACTCCTAACCTTCTTTGGGGCCCCATCTTACTACGTTGTGGTGGTGCTACTGACACATATACAACACATCCAAAAATTCGTAGATGGGCAATATTTGGTTCATGACCAAAAACTAATTGTGACGGAGAAAATTTATTATAATGTGTCGGTCTAAGACGAATAAGTGATGTTGCATGCAAGATAGCATGGCCCCAAACAGTAGTGGGCAAACATGTTTTCATAAGTAGTGGTCTTGCTATCAATTGCAGGCGTTTAATAAATGACTATGCAAGGTCATTTTGAGTATGAACATAAGCTACAGGATGTTCAATTTTTATCCCAACGGATAGACAATAATCATCAAATGCTTGAGACGAGAATTCTCCAGCATTATCAAGGCGAATATACTTTATAGGATAATCTGAGAATTGCGCCCTTAATCGAATTATTTGGGCTAGTAGCTTTGCAAACGCCAGGTTGCAAAATGATAGTAGGCACACATGAGACCATCTTGAAGATGCATCTATTAGGACCATAAAATATCTAAACAGCCCACTTGGTGGATGAATAGGTCCACATATATCCCCATGTATACGTTCTAAAAAGGCAGGGGATTCAATGCCAACCTTCATTGGTGATGGTCTAGTGATCATTTTGCCTTGATAACAAGCATCACAAGAAAATTCATTATTTGTAAGAATCTTCAGGTTCTTTAATGGATGTCCACTCGAATTTTCAGTAATTTGTCTCATTGTTGTTGATCCAGGACGGCCCAAACGGCCATGCCAAAGCACAAAAGTATTTGAATCCGCAAACTTCTGATTTACGATAGAGTGTGCTTCAACTATACTAATTTTTGAATAGTATAAGCCAAAAGATAAAGTTGGTAACTTTTCTAAAATGCATTTCTCGCCAGAAATATTCTTTGTAATACAAAGATATTCCACGTTCATTTTATCTATTGTCTCAATATGATACCCATTTCGGTGGGTATCTATAAAACTCAACAAGTTTCTTCGGGACATGGAGGAGAATAATGCATTGTCGATAATAAGTTTTGTTCCCTTAGACAGAAATATAATAGCTATTCCGGAGCCTTCAATCAAACTTATTTTACCAGAAATTGTTGAAACATTTGCTTTTTCCTTATGCAAATAAGAAAAGTATTTCTGATCCTTGAATATGGCATGAGTTGTTCCACTATCAATTACATAAATATCTTCATAATTGGTCTTTGATCCAAACATAATTTGAGGATTATCCATATTCTTCAAAATGACATAAATAAAATATATTATAGTAAATATCATTAACAAAGCATAACTTTTATTTATGTACAACAATTACATAACCATACTATCTATTACAAACAACCAAAATTAAAATATTTACATTTCTACAGATTCATCATCGATCACATGACTTGTCTCTTCTTCTGGGAGTGCAAAGTAATCAGCTATATCCAAATGCATGAAGTCTAAATTATCTTCAGAAATAAAATTTGCTTCAACATTTTTCTCTATCTTCTTTAGGGAGGCTTGATAAAGCTTAACCAGGTACTTTGGCGTACGACAGGTACGTGACCAGTGCCTTTTTCCTCCACATCTATATCATGCATTTTCTGCCTTTGTTACTTGCACCGCTTCATACTTTTGTTCCTTCCCTTTTCACTGCTCGTGGTGAGGAGGATTTTTTGGTGCATTATTATTACCATGATTAGAATTTCTTCCCCGACCACGGCCATGACCACGATTGGGGTCACGTCCTTTTCCGCGCTTAGCTTGGTGGAAGTTCGTCTCAGAGAATGTTGCTCGGCTACAAGAAGATGTGAGATAAGTTCAGAATACTTTTTGAATCCCATATCTCGATATTGCTGCTGCACGAGCATATTCGAGGCATGAAAAGTCATGAAAATTGGTGGAAGTTTTCTCCAATATATCATGATCAGTAATATTATCACCACGTAATTTCAATTAGAAAATAATTCTGAACATAGCAGAATTATACTCACTGATAGATTTAAAATCTTGTAGCCTTAGATGAGTCCAATCATAACGTGCCCGTGGAAGAACAATCATTTTCAGGTGGTCATATCTATCTTTCAAATTATTCCACAGTATGATTATATCTTTAACAATAAGATATTCTATTTTCAGACCCTCATCACGGTGATGGTGTAGGAATATCATTGATTTGGCACGATCTTGGTTTGATACCTGATTTTTATCTTTGATGGTGTCTGCCAGACCCATCGCATCAAGATGAATTTCTGCATCAAGCACCCAAGACATGTAGCTTTTGCCCGATATATCCAGGGCTACAAATTCAAGTTTAGAAATATTTGACATTATTTAGAAAAAGAAAGTTCGTACTCCGTTATGGATAAATATTACCCCGGTAGAAGATTATCTATATCTGGTACAATAACAGCTTACATAACAGCTTGTAGTAGCAGCTTAGAAGCAGCTTGCAGTAGCAGCTTACAAGCAACTTACAAGCAGCTTACACAACAACTTGCAGTAGTAGCTTACACACAACTTTCTTTCTTCTATAAATAGAGGAGATTTCAGTTCATCATGTACAACAGTTTGAAGTTGAATAACATATCAGTTTCTCTCTATACTTGTCTTTACTTTACAGTCTTTATTTTATAACACGTTATCAGCAAAAGTTACGAACTTTACGGTCTATCCGTTTTTCGGGTAAACAAAAATGAAGATAGAAGTTACATAAATATCAATTTATTTATTCAGTATTTCAGTCAAGTTGCTTGACTTGCATGAAAATAATTATTCCATGATTAAAAAGCATAAACTGAATCACAGTGTTATAGGTTTGAATCCATCGACCTCCTGAAGAGGCCACTTAAGGAGTACTAGAAAATAAAATTTAAAAACCTACACTACTATTTTTTTTTTTGTTATAAAATAAAGACTGTAAAGTAAGACAAGTATGGAGAGAAACTGATATATTATTCAACTTCAAACTGTTGTACATGATGAACTGAAATCTCATCTATTTATAGAAGAAAGAAAGTTGTTTGAACTGAATTCTCATCTATTTATAGAAGAAAGAAAGTTGTTTGAACTGAAATCTCATTTATTTATAGAAGAAAGAAAGTTGTTGTGTAAGCTACTACTGCAAACTGTTGTATAAGCTGCTTGTAAGTTGCTACTGCAAGCTGCTTCTAAGCTGCTACTGCAAGCTGCTGTGTAAGCTGCTATTGTACCAGATATAGATAATTTTCTACCGGAGATAATGTTTATCCATAACGGAGTACCAAAATGATAAGCTTCTTCACGAGGTTTATTTCCAATATAGTACTAAATAGATAAATATATTTACGGCGGAGTCTCATATGGATAAGTTTTTTCAGAAAATTTATTTACAACGGAGTACTAAATAAATATCTATAATATAATATATTTATAACAGTTGTAGCATTAATTTTATTGTTGTAAAATCCAATTTTAATATTTGAACGTTATCGCAAAACCTTGACCCAAAACATTGTAAAGCCATGGGCTTCTTGGCGGGAAAAGTTAGATGTCATAACCTAGGGCTGATGTGAAAGACTCTTCAACTTCTCTTTCAACTCCGTGTCTCCCTTCGCCGGCCACCTCGAAATTCCGGCCGATTTCATATCTTTGACTACCCACTAATTCCGGCCTATTACTCTACTGCTGAATTAAGGTTCGTCCTCAACTGCATTTACTTTGTTTACTTACTTCAGTTTTCATTATTCATTTTATGTGGGATTTATATGCAATTAAGTTGTGTTCAGTTTCTAAAATATCTATATTTGATAATGTTAGGGTTTTGGTGGCACTGTGATTGAATGATTTATACTGCTATTTTTTGAATTTTCCAGGATTTTGAGCACATTGTAAGAAATGGGTGAAGAGGGAAATCCACGAACTCCCAGAAGAGCCACTAGATCATCATTGTGTAGCACACCAAATCCTAAAATTTCTACAGACAAGTCAAAATCATGTAATCAACAACCTTTAACAATACATGACCTTGCTTATCGAGACGAATCATCAATTAGTTTAGATGACTTGATTTCTAATTTACCAGGCAGGCGCTCACAAATTATCAAATTGTTGCGCCTTTTGGGCCCCTTGGATTCTCCAATGTTACCATTTTTTGTATATGGGGGTGCTTCAACTGGGAAAACAAGTACAATTCTTCAGATATTTAAGCACCTAAAACGTCCGTTTGTTTACTGTAGTTGTATAACATGTTATAGCCCAAGGATACTATTTGAATCGGTGTTGAACCAGTTATCGCTTCATAGAAGGGATGAAAGCAATGACTATTCGAGTACTAACCGCTGCGAAAAGCCCTCCGATTTTGTAAATCTTTTGCAGGGGGCTCTTCGTAGTGTGGTAGATAGTTTGAAGGGGAGCATGGCGAAATCAAGCTCAAAGAAGTCAGTGGGATGGGCTAGGGGGAAGATGGTTTACTTGGTGTTTGATAACTTGGAGCTTGCTCGCGGATGGGACAAGAGTTCCAATATATTACCGCTTCTTTTTAAGCTCTATGATATACTGAAAATGCCTGAAGTGGGTTTGATTTTTCTCAGTAACGCCTCACCTGACACGTATGACTCGGACACTGGTTATGTAGAACCTATTCCTGTTCATTTTCCTGATTACACCGAGGATGAACTTCGTCAAATCTTAATGAAAGACCAGGGAGGCCCAAAGCTATATTCCTCATTTCTGGAGTAAGTCTGAAATTTAAATTTAATTTTCATCATTTTGGTGGCTTTATTATGAATTCCACTTAACACACATTCTTTACTTATTTTAATACAGTGTGGTGTTGAGGCCATTTTGTCGAGTTACTAGACGAGTTGATGAATTATTGACTGCCTTCTCATCATTATATCAGATATATTGTGAACCTCTGGATGATTTAGGCATTGTTCCAAATGAAGATATGAAAAGAAAACTATTTTCTCATTTTCAACCACATATTGGGCCATCCCTGAATGACACGTTCAAAGCTGGAAGCAGGCTGTCTTCTGAAGCCTCAGCTAAGAAGAACAAATGGAAAGGCGTGGCCAAGAAAAATGGAGTTTGTGAATCTTCTGATGAGATAGACTTTCATATGTCTGCTTGTGCCAAATACCTTCTTATTTGTGCTTTTCTTGCTTCAAGAAACCCAGCTACCCTTGACGCGTCATTGTTTGATTCAACTGGAGGTTCCAGCAACCGAAAACGAAAGAGAAAGTAAGTAATTCTGAAATCTGTTCTTCTGACATTGCTGTTAATTCTACTTCCCTTTATTTGGTAGACAAATTGCTTGTGTTGATGACTTTCTTTGCATTTACATGAGTGCTTTGGGTGTACCTTCATTTTTTCTTAAATAAAGCAGAGAACAAATATGTAAGTTTTTGTTGGGTGATAAATTGGAATACCGGACATAGTTATTACCAAAATAATCAGGGGTGCTAAATTGGACTACTTGACATCGGTATCACTGAAATAATCAAATATGAAAATGAGAATTTGCTTCCTTGTTATCGTTTTTATCATCGAAGCCAATTAGTTGGAAATATTTTCCTAATGTTATGAAGCTTTAAAGTCCTATTGGCTCATTCATGAGAGTTCTTAAGGAAATATAAGTTCGAAAAAGTGACGATGTTGTCTGATGATTAGGTTTGTTAGTGAATCGATATTGGCATTTGAAGTGTTGTCTGGTGCATGATGAGCTCAATCCCTTTAAAGTTAAAGCGATTCTCATTTATCTGCTGCGAATCATATTTTAGTTGTCTTTGATTATCTTACTTCATTTGTCCTTACACGCCTAAAGATATGATCTCTGCTTTCAGGAGCTCCGAGAAGTCAATGGAGAAAAAGGAAACTGCAGAACAAGACTTGCTCTTGAAGGGACCAGGGACATTCCCCTTGGAAAGATTATTAGCCATATTTCAGTGTATTGTATCTGTTGAAGAATGCTTACCTGATGAAGAAGCACAAGAAGATGGTGGATTGGAAGGAGAGAGTTGGACTAATGGACTATTATCTGATGTTCTTTTGGAATTATCAAGTCTGTGCAATGCTAATTTTATCAGTAAAGGAGGAAGTTGCCCCTTGGAAGGCGCTAATCGGTATCGATCTATGGTGTCCGAAGATATGGCTCTTAAGGTAACTTTCAAAATCTTTTTCCTTATTGTTTTAAAGTACAAATGGCCATATTTTCAGAAGCCGTTCTTACTTCACCATTGTGGCTCGTCTTGTTTCTCAAATTCTGCAGGTTGCAAAGAGTCTAAAATTTCCTCTGGCAAAGTATTTATACAGAGGATGATATACAAGATGTTCCATTCGTGTAACGAAGCCACTCATGTTAATATGATTTTGCATGTCAAGCAAGAGCAGCATGATGCAGTCAACAAGGTGATGTCACCTAACCAACCTTTGTGGCAGGGTGAATGTACGACTAAGATTCTAGTTGTGTATCATTCTTTTTTGTATACTGAGTGGTGAGAGGCTAAGTGGAAGTTGATTGGGTGGACTCCATGAAGAACATTTAAATATTTTCAGCTATCGAAATAATTGACTAACATTGAACATATGACGATACGCAAGTGATTATTTGCTTTCTCTGAGTTTATAAGAATCTAGCTAGTCCGTTAGTTTACTGGCATTAAATGATTCAAGTTCGATTCCTTTTGAAATCTTTTTATTTGTTAAACATGATCACTTACATCTGCTGTAATTGGTGCTATAGAATGAAGTGTGTATATTTTGCTGGAAGGTAATTTTGTTGTCTTCCAACCTAACCCCTTGATGGCAACCCGATATTTCCTTTTTTGAATACTTCTCTAGAAGAATAGTTGAGGTGCGCACAACTCTTGGCTACAGTGCTGGCATCAAGAAGGTGCAAGGACGTCTGGAAATAGCTAGGTACGACTCTCTCTGGTTTGTTCAATGTGAATCTTAAAAATGCTCTGTTGATTTTGGAATATAAGGTTTCTCTCATGCTGCTCTATGGACTAAATAGAGGTCCTAAGAAAAGGTGGATGTTTTCACTTTTTTCATTATTGGGACGGTTTCATGGGACTCGGTATTACTTGATACTTTCTTATTACATGGAGTATATGTTGTTCCCTCTGGCATTTCCTGGGTGATACTGAGGCTATGTGGCTTGTACATGGCTGTAAGAGTCAATTCTGTCAATTTACGCTGCTAGTCTTAAAATTTAGTTCCTCTTCTCATGGCAAAGGTAATTTAAATGAGTAGTAAGTTAGTAACAGTATAATTTTTGACGGAATAAACAAAAATAACCAAAAAATGCTATCTTTGTATAGTTGGATTTGTTTCTTCATAATGTATCCTGATTTGTAAAGGAACTATAGCCTAAGTTACATGGATCATTTCTTTTCTCAATTTACCAAAAAACTGCATTAAGAATTTCTCAGGTTCTTTACATAAATTCAAAATTAGCAAAAAACTTTGTACGAATACTCATATACACCTGTATTGGCTACACTCCGAAGAACGAGTCCGTGTAACATAGACTACTGCTAAGTGTAGGGGTGGATGGCGTGTTGTGTTGCTTGGTTCGTCTAAATCCAGTAATAAATTTATGTGTAAAAATGTATCAAAATTATAACAAATAATAGGTTTGAACCATAATTTTAAAAATAAAATAGGTTGAATGCTAAAAATTTGAAGGGGTCGTTTGATATTTGAGATACGAGATAATAATCTAAGAATTAGATGCAGGATATTTTACCTCGTGTTTGGTTGAATTTTTAAATTCGGGATTAGCAATCTTTGGATCAATTAATCCCAAAATTAGGTATTATTCTATCCACATTGAGGGTGAGATAATAATCCCGGGATAAACATTAAAATGGCAAAGATGCCCTTCTCCAAGGCTCTTCCCCCTAAGTCTTTTACACAATCCAAAGTTAAAATTAAAAATGAAAATTTATCCTAACTTATTTACTGTACACAAAATACATGTTTTGATTATACCCATATATTCCATTTTTAGTCAACATTTATCGATAAAAATATATTCACTAAATAATCCCGTTATTACTTAATCCTCGTATTATAGTCCCATTATTATAATCCCGAGATAACTTATTCTCCTGCCAAACGTTCCCTAAAGCAGGGGCGAATGCAGTAAGCGTGAAGCGGTGTCACATGACACCGCTTCGTCATAAATTTTTGTTAAATGTGTATATAAATAATCTGCAAAAATACCATTTAACATACTAAAATAATTAAGTGTGACACCACTTGTCATCAAGTTTTTTTCCGGCCAATTGGTGTAGCGCCTGATTTCCTTAAGCAAGGTGGCGGGATCGAACACCATTTATGGGGTTTATTTTTTTTATTTTTTTTGAGGATTTGGACTGGAAAAAAAGAAGGGCAAGAGAATGTATCTCTTGTTACTTTTTCATTGTTTCGTTCTGTTACTTTTTTTTAAAAAAAAAATTCTTAAAATAGTTTTACTTTATGAGTGTACTCTATAAAAATATTCGGAGGTTCTCAAATTAATATTTTTATTTATAATTCAACTTACATTCAATAGATTATCCTAAAGCATCTTTCAAACTTTCAAATCAAGTTCAAAATCTCAAAATTCATCTAACTTGGAAGAAAGGGTCAATAGTCGGAGCAACAACGACAAATTAAACGAGTTAATTTAAATTCCTTAAAAGTTGACACTGAAAAAAGATTGACAACTCAAAAATATTATTGTAATAACCATGATGAAATAAAAAGAACATATCTTCAAAAAAGTCTTTTCCAACCTCGAAATCACAATTTTTCTTAAAGAAATTTATGATAAATTTGTCGCTTTGATCTTCAAAGGTTTGCTAAGTATAATAGGTTGGAGTATAATGTAACTGAATATGTGACTTTTGCTTCTATTCTTACTTGATTCAAAATGAATGCATTAATCAAGGGGAGGAGTTATATTTTAAGTATAAGGTTTATACCCGGGCGGATGTACCAAGGTTGAAGTGGTGTCGAATATGTCATTTCTTACTTCTTTAAATGTGACACCGCTTACAAAAAAATCTTGCGTATACCGCTGGTTATAAGTGTTTTTTTTTTATGTATAAGAATATACTTAATATTTCTTTATGGTCTCTATTAGCATTAGAAGGTTCTCAAGGATATTTAGTTTATCACCTAAATTATTAGGAGATAGTTGCACCAATCTTAGAAAATTTTGCTGAAAAACTAGTAAGGAATTTGGTGAAGTGATTTATCCAAATTAAGATATGCCAGTCAATTGTTGTGAAGAAGATAGATAATAGCTAATCCATCAATTAGAAGCTTTCCTTTTGTTTATCATCTTTTTCAGTAAAAAATTAAAGCTCTTTCATTTTCAACTAAAGAAAAAGGTTTAAGAAAAGAAATTGGGCGTTGACCTCAAATAGCATTTGATTCCTGCAGATCTATCTTGGCTTATTGCATTGGCAAAAAAGGGGCTCGATTTCCCAATCAATCGGCTAAGGTTTCGTAATTTCGTTCTGTTCGAAAAACCTGTTTACTTAGACTTTTGTTTTCTTTCCAGAAAACCATGGCCGTCTATATATGGTAGTTGACTTTTGCCCCTCTGTATTATCCTGCATTCAAGATAGTCAAAGTCAACTCCTGCCATTGTAATAAATTTTATTTTCATTTATTATAATCGTGTTAAATTTTTTACACTATCAGTGTATATTAACCAGTCAGAAGTATTTTTATTTTACCAAATCAGGATAAGTATAAATAGTTAAAATGATACTATATAGCCGCAATATTTTTGTATATATATACATTTATGTATGTTATTTACAAAAAATATACTCTTTCCGTTTCAATTTATGTGAACCTATTTCCTTTTTAGTCCGTGCCAAAAAGAATGACCTCTTTCCTTATTTGGAAACAATTTACCTTTATGCAATGATTTATAGCTACACAAAATATATGTGCCTCATTTTATACCACAAGTTCAAAAGTTTTCTCTCTTTTCTTAAATTTCGTATCCAGTCAAATGTGTTCACATAAATTGAAACAGAGGGAGTATAAATTTTATACACTTTTGCGGCTATTGAACGTAAATAATTTTGGCCTCGGGTTAAAAGTAATCTTTGCTCCTATGCATAGCCACATGCTGTTGTAGCTCATCTTAATCCAATAGTGTAAAAAAATCTTAATCAGGCACAAAAGTTAGACTTACTATATTTTCCATATTAATTACCAATGGTTTTAATTTATACATACTACTAATAAATTGCGAGTAAACTTTCTTATTTTCTAAGTTACTCATCCCACTTTTATGAGTAGCTACACTAAATATCTTTGAGGAAATATAAAAATGCAAGTATATAGGAGTTAAATCATTTAGCAAGATATTATTTCTACTGATAAAAGGGATAAACATAAAAAACGAAAGGCAATAAAAAAGGTTAATAGAGTCACGTAACGTGAAGTACTTGGCCATAAATTTGTTGGTGGCAGGTCGTTCACCGAACCCTTAACCAGCTACATGATCACAACCCCATGTTCCATTTATGAGTTGTTATACTAATTCTTAACTAAATTTTTGCAACCAAAAAACAAAAACAAAAGCACATATACATCTCCATAAGTACAACTTTCCAATCCTTTCTCACTTCCCTTTTATCTGTTTTTCTATTTCTGCACTACTAGCTACTTTTTTCTCAACTAATCTCATTTACTTCATTTCACCACCCCTTAGCTTCCTTCATTCAATGCTTGAATTTAAAGAGCAGCTCCTTTTCTCTGCAGAAATTAGTTGGGGAGCTTTTCATCCCAACCCCCTAACCCCCACCATCCCTCATTTGTATTTTTCCTTTTGATTGCCCACTGTTAAGTTTTGGCTATAGTGGTTTTACTTGATGTCCTTTTGCTACAAATCTTGAATATAGCTTTTTTTTTTTTATATGCATTTATTGTGTTTGCCAGAGAGAAAAAAATTAGATGGTGAAATCCAAGATACAGTCTGGCTCTTAGTTATTGCTCCTCAATTCTACTTCAACTACTACTATTATTTTCCTCCCCTATAAATTCCCTTTTATTCTCCTTTTCTTTTGTTAAATCTCATAGTACTATCTACTCCATTGGCCGTCTTTTTTTCTTCTTAATTTATATGCTTCATTCTCTCAAAACATGGACATTGCCATAGCTTTACTCTTGTTCACTGCCATAACTTGTTATCTTCTATGGTTCACCTTCATCTCAAGATCTCTCAAGGGTCCACGTGTCTGGCCCTTATTGGGCAGCTTACCGGGCTTGATCGAGAACTCCGAGCGTATGCATGACTGGATTGTGGACAACCTCCGCGCGTGTGGTGGCACGTACCAGACATGCATATGTGCTATCCCATTCTTGGCCCGGAAGCAAGGTCTCGTGACTGTCACGTGCGACCCGAAAAACTTGGAGCATATTTTGAAGACCCGATTCGAGAACTACCCGAAGGGTCCGACTTGGCAAGCCGTTTTCCATGAGCTGCTTGGCCAAGGAATTTTTAACTCTGATGGTGACACGTGGCTGTTTCAAAGGAAGACGGCGGCGCTTGAGTTCACGACTAGGACCCTCCGCCAAGCCATGGCTCGATGGGTCAACCGAGCCATTCAGCTTAGGTTCTGTCCAATTCTTAAGACGGCTCAGCTTGAAAGCAAGCCGGTTGATTTACAAGATCTTTTACTTAGGCTTACTTTCGACAACATTTGCGGCTTGGCTTTTGGCAAGGACCCGCAAACATTGGCACCCGGCTTGCCGGAGAATACCTTTTCTTCGGCTTTTGACCGAGCCACTGAGGCGTCGCTGCAGCGGTTCATATTACCTGAAGTTATATGGAAGCTGAAGAAATGGCTTGGGCTAGGAATGGAAGTCAGCTTGAACCGAAGCCTTGTACAGCTGGACAAATATATGTCTGACATCATAAATACACGTAAGCTTGAGCTGATGAGTCAGCAAAAAGATGGAAACCCTCATGATGACTTGTTATCAAGGTTCATGAAAAAGAAAGAATCCTACACGGACAAGTTCTTGCAACACGTGGCACTCAACTTCATCCTAGCTGGACGTGACACGTCATCGGTCGCATTGAGTTGGTTTTTCTGGTTGGTCATACAAAATCCAGTAGTTGAACAAAAGATCTTACACGAAATATGCACGGTCTTGATAGAGACACGTGGCAGTGACACATCATCATGGCTCGACGAGCCGTTAGCTTTCGAGGAAGTTGATCGGCTAACCTACTTGAAAGCTGCATTATCTGAAACTCTCCGGCTTTATCCGTCGGTGCCGGAGGACTCAAAGCACGTGGTGGTCGACGACTTGTTGCCGGACGGAACATTTGTTCCGGCAGGTTCATCAATAACATATTCCATATATTCAGCTGGAAGAATGAAAACTACATGGGGTGAGGATTGCTTAGAGTTCAAGCCAGAGAGGTGGCTAACCCCAGATGGTAAAAAGTTTGTAATGCATGAACAATACAAGTTTGTGGCTTTTAATGCTGGTCCAAGGATATGTCTAGGGAAAGACTTGGCATACTTGCAAATGAAGTCGGTGGCGGCAGCAGTGTTGCTCCGCCACCGGCTCATGGTGGCTCCCGGCCATAAGGTGGAGCAGAAAATGTCATTGACTTTGTTCATGAAAGACGGCCTTAAAGTAAATCTTCTTCCAAGAGACCTCACACTATTAACGGATAGTCTAAAGAAGGAAAAAGAGGTCCAATTAGTCCAAAAATTGCATAGGGACAAAGATGAATGATCATAATGGGGAGAGGGGTAGGAGGGTGGTTGAGGTGGTTTAAAGAATGGTGTCGGCAAATATTGATTGCAAAGGAGCTAGTTCAATTGGATTGGCTTATGGTGGTTAATTCTCACATGAATGCTCAATTATGGCAGCTTTTGTCATAAAGGAGAAATGACGGTATTCATGATTTTAAGGTACATCTCATTCATTGTGAGACAAACTTTTTTTTTCGGTGGTAGATGAGCACAACTGGAAATGATTTTGAGGTTGAAGAGGAGGAAGATTTCTCAATAATTTACTAGTAATAAGTTGTACAAGTATCTAGCTGCACTACTTTTCTTCTTTTAATTATTCTATAGTATCCTAAAGCTGACCCCTTTATTTGTTCCTTTTACGTTGTTTGGTTATTCTCCTTAGAATTCTTTTGTATTTTCTAGTTTTTTTTTTCAGTCTCACTTTGTTTGGTATGTTAATTCTTTTGTATCTTGTTATTATTTTTGAATAACTAATGGCGTTTGTTTTGTTTCTGGCCTCTTGTCCCACAATTTACATTTTAAATGCTTAATGCTCAATAGCGAAAGTAGAAAGCTGGACCACTGGTCAAGCATAAATGGAACCTAAAACTTTTCTGTAAAGCCCTTTCCTAGGTTGAGATTAGTTTTTGGAAGATCGGTTACAATCAAATTAATAACTAATCTAACTGAATTGCTTAATTCAATTTCCTTTTCCCAAAATTAGTGACATTTGCAACTAGGAGTCGAACTCTAGCTGTCGCAAATCTTTCTCTCATTTGAAGGTGAAATTCGTTGAAATGGCAAGTCTCATATTACCTGGAATTTATCATCCAAGAAAATGCAAGATTTTAAAGTCTATCTAGGCGATGTCTCAAAGTCTATTACGGAAACGGGCCCTTAGCTTAATTATATCCCAATCTCATGGTTCTATAATCTCATTTTCTGTTCTTTGTAAATTCAACTCTATTTCTTTTCCAGGACTTAGCAAAATCCTGTCTGCTGATGCATATCCTGGTGTTCAGACCAGAAACTAAACATCTCTCCTTAAATATCTCTATTGGAGTATTTGATTGATGAAGCAAGGGGATCTTAAATCCATATGAAGGAATCCACATCACACATAGCACTGAAGGGCGTTTTTTAAGCCAGCTCAGTTCTCTTATCACAGAGAAATTTAAGCTGAGTGTATTGAGTTTGGTCAGAGCAAAACCAAATCTAGGTATTACATTTGGTACTATCATATCTAAGTTCCGTAAAATTTTTAGAGTCCATCGTTAAGTGTCAGATCAACATCCTGAGAAGTATTAAACAAGTATAATGGAACGCGTCCGTACAACAAGACTAGCAAACGGTATCAAGGTTGAAGGAAAATACTAAGCTAAAAAAATGTCCAGACTTCATATCAGGTGTTCTATGGAAAATCCATGCCAGTAAATTTACCAACATTTACAGGTCAAATTACCCAGATAGCTTTTTGCTAAGCATGGTTCAAAGTTTTATGCAAGTAAAGAGCACCTTTAAGGAGAAACTTTCCGAAAGCAACTCTGAAAATTGTTTTACGGACCTCATTGCAGGGGACTTTCTATGTATAAACCTGGGGGCATTAGCACCTTGTACTCATAACTGGAATTTATGCTTGTAGTAAAACTCGTTTCCAGGTATCCGATGGATTTTCACTTTTTCTGATTTCTCAAGTTACACTAGGCTTCCTTCGTGCAACCTTTAATATCTACTCGAGGATTCTCTCTCCAGTTGAGAAAAAATTCCAGACTAATGTGCCTATGATGTATAATATAACAGCCACCTTAAATACATCATCCCAAGATCCTGCAGAAGGAAAATACAGGAATGTCATGAATAAACTCAAAACCAACATTCTCATTCAGAACCACCAAGCTGATAAGAAAATATACAACATAAATACCTTTTTGTAGTATGTATCCAGTTGCAGCTGTACCGAAGACACCAGCTAGCACTCCAGCAGTATTAGATAATCCCAACAACACTCCCTGCGGGAGGAGATGTATAAAAAAATTTCAAACATCTAAATTTCAAAACAAGCTACAAAATGTCCAACTGTTCTGTGAAAAATATAATGGGTTGAGGCAAGCGTTAGCAGAGGTTTACAGCCATCAACCAACAAGCTAACATGATATAAAATTTCTTTCATGATTACTAATTCATAAAATATAGTTAACAGTGTCCAGACAAGAACTTCCACCAATGGTGATAAGATAAAGTTCACGAGTTGCATCCTGGGACCGCAGTTACCTACTAACCGGGAAAAAAGTAGGACAACGATTCTAGACATGTCAATCAACATATAAAGCTTTTATAGGCAGTAGAGGTACTTACAGCGTAACGCGGTCCAATGTCTTGGTGATTAGAGTAGAGGCCAGACTGAGAGAATGCATCCGATCCCTTGCAAAAAATCAAAAAATCAAAATATCTAATCAACAGACTTCAAAAATCTCCCAAAAGTATGTCATTCCATTATCCTATGGTACCAACCTGACTGCATGCCATGCATAGCACTGCTAACGCAGGAGTCCTCACATGGCTTAATTGTGAAAGAAAAAAAGCAGGGCCCAGAAAACCAATAGATTGCATAATCTGCAAATTTACTTTGGTAGTTATTTATTAGAAACGAAATAAATTCAAGTAATGCTCATCATTAGATGATTAAACTATAACGCTATACACAGTAAACTTTATACAAGAGTTTTATGAAGCCCTTGCCTTACGAACTGATGTTATGGAGAATCCTTTGCTCACAAGTGTATCGGCAATCCAACCACCTACATTTGCAAATACGGCCATGGTCAGCCATGGCAATACGCAGAGTAGTCCTGATTCGGTGAGGTTGAACTTTAAAACCTGTAGAGATAAAAAGATTGGAGAGAAAGACCTTAATTAGCTTGCACAATAAAGTTTGTTCTAAATACGGTACCGTCTTCAAAAAATCCATTAGCATTGAGTCACTTCAGATAGTTTAGCCCGTAACCTCATAAATTCAATCCACAGAATACAGAGAAATGTCAAGATCCACTAGAGCTAGTAAGGCAAGCACTAAAGGTATGACAAAACGAACCAATATCCAAATTCAAGTTGGAATATGAGTAACTGAAATTTTCACAAGATCATTACTCCAGATTCAGCATTATGGTTACAAGTTCTAGAGCCTTGAAGATTCTCAACATCTAAGAGAGTCATCAGTGATAGCAAGACAAATATTTCATGATACCACAAGAAACATTGATATTAGAAGGCAAGAAAATGGACTTGCATAATTAGTCGAGCGAAATGGATTAGCCAACCCAGCTAATTTGAGATTGAGGCATAGCTGATTATTGACTGATAAGATGGCTCACAAAGTGCTTAAAGTTATTTTGAGATTTATATTATCTTGACAAGGAATCTCTAAGGCAGTCACATCACACTCCACAGAAGCACGGAAAAAGAAAAGAAACAGATGCACAAAACAAATGGAATGTCAGAAGACTAGCCGAAACCAATCTGAAATGAACACAAATTATTTGTCAAGCAAGAATTCCAGATCTCCGGCTACCAGGCTCAGATGCTTAGATTAACTCCTATAACCATGCATGTTAAGATAGAGTTCATCTTTACCAATCTTTACTGTTATTCCTGGTGAAATTTCATTATTTTTATTAATGGTAAATTGCCAAGGAAATCAGAGGAAACAGAAGAGAGGAGAAGGTGAGATAAATTGAAGTATCAAGTGTACCCGGGATTTGTAATTACTTCAAGAAGTCTTTGACAGCATAATTAATAAAGCTGTACATGCATAGTCACAAGAGTGACTTCTTGAATATGTTAAAGTTTATATTCGAGAACCATTTGGAGTTTGATTAAACATTTCTTCTTCCTCTTCTAATGATTACAATCTTGATTAGAGTTTTCAAGGAATTGGGCAGTTAATCAGCAAAATCAATTTAAAATATAAAAACAGACTGCATAATGGATCAGGTAATTGGGTGCAGTTTTCCTGTCCTGCTAGGACTGAAATCAGAGGCATAAAACCATACAGCATCCTGTATCATTAATAGAATCTCTGAGATCTACGGTTCAGCTAGTCTCCAGGAAACGGTGCATGAATCAAATAATATCCCACTTGGACGAAGACAAAAAATAAAGTTTTATTTATTCTTTTGTTCTCCATTTTCCAGGATGATGAAATGCAAAGAAAAGAATTAACTCCAAGAAGAATGGCGCCAGACAGCAGTATCAGACATACCTGACTATAGTATGTAGGCATCCATGTCAGTAGAATAAATGTTCCCCAGTTATGACAGAAATGGGAGATAATGAGGGCCCAGACAGGTGCCTTTGATAAAATTAGTTTCCATGGGATGTTAGAGACAGGTTCCTTAGAGACACTGCCACCCATGATCAGCCTCTTTTCCTGCGCACTAAGCCCTGGATCATCTTTTGGAGAGCTATATGCCTGTAAAACAAAATAGTCAACGTATAACAAATGTTATACCATGGAATGATGTTTCAACCATGAAAAATCATGGAAAGGAAATAACAACCAGACATCTTAGATACATTGACAAGAAACTGACGCTCCTAAAGGATGATCGCAGAAGTTGAAAACTAATAACTATGTTGCTTTGTTAGAACTTCACAACTAGAAGCACAAAGGGTTCTCTTATCTTAAGCAAAACTGTGAAAAGGGAGAAATAATGATAACAAGTCATGAAAATTTTGAAAGACTATAAAAATAACATAAGTCAAAGATACTGAAAAAGCAGACAAACTCACCTTGGTCAACCACAGCGCAAACCAGATGCTTCCAAGAGAACCAAAGGAATAGAACACTGATGGCCATCCGAACTTCTGGATCAAAATAGGAGAGAAAGCTAATCCTGTAACAGAACCAAGATACATTCCACTATACACTAGGGCAAGAGATCTGCTTCTTTCTGAGACAGGAATCCACTTTGAGAGCATATTATTCATGGCAGGCATCGCGACACCCTGACGAGAACTTACATAGTCAGAACAAGAGACTATGCATGCGATACTTGAATTAACTCCTTACCAACTACAGTTGTGGTACAAAAGAATCAGAGTGTACGGTGAGGCCCCAAAATTGATCCACAAGTTTATGAGATGTATCTTCTTAAATCCACTATGCTTAGTATAGCTAAGCGTGAAACAACTGGTTTCTCTTACAATGTCCATAACAAGAACATTCAGGCTACTTACTGGTCTAACGACTACTTAAAATGCTTGGAAAATCAGCTGCGTAGAAGATTTTGGAAGAAACTGGGAATATGCATATAGAGACTAACCTCCCCAATACCCATTAAGGCACGCACGACAAGTAAAAATGGAAGTCCCATTCTGGCGGCAATAGGAGTTAAAACAGTTGCAATCGACCACCAGACAACTCCGAAGCCAAGCACTACCTTCCCACCAAGTTTGTCCGCCCATATCCCTCCAACAATCTGCATATAGAACATATAAACAAAAGTAAGATATTGGTTTATCTAGCACATAAGAATAGCATATCAGAAACTGAATTGATTCTCCTATGTGTTCGTGCCTCTTCACTGGCAACCTAGAATAGAGTTCTAAGGCTAGCTTAGAGATTAATAATAGATAAAACCTTATGTTGAGACATGGTCAGAGTACATGAAAACCGCATCCATAATACAACAGATTGATCAAATACTAATACTAGAATAGGAAAGAGTTCGTGCACTAGAAGAGACCAAGATAGTGTTAAAGCGAAGAAAACCTGAGTGAGAAGATAGCCCCAGAAGAAGGAAGACTGGATGAGACCAACCGTAGCGCTGTTCCAGTTAAATTCCTTTGACATCGGAAGAATTGCAATGCTCATGTTCACCTAAAACCAAAGTGGAAGCTGAGTTAGGGCAGTAATAAAGGATCACATATGGTCTTTTTTCCAATAATATCAAACAGATGAATAGAAAAAGAATGGAAGGAAGAAATTCATTGTCATTCAGCTTAAGATCTCAAGAACTTAAACATAATTTCTCTTTTAAGAAAAAAACTTAAACAACTTTTGTGACTTAATCTGCAATTAAAAACTTGAAGGCAAGGTAGCTATTCTTACAACCATGTTTGTAAACAAATTTTGATGGTGATTATTGAAAAAATAGGATATAAAATATTAATGTGGTAGCCATAAAGTTTGGCATGTGCCTGAATACACCTATGCTTAGGTGTATTTTTTTTAATAAAAAAGTTAAGCAATGAACGATACATTCAAACATCCCAAAAAGGGATGACAATGTCCATCTTATAGGGGGTCATAAGATCAGAATGGAAAGCTAAGTAGCAAGATAAAAGTTGGATGAATTGCTCACACGATCCATGTTGCATAACAAAAATGCAGCAAAACACAGCAGTACAACAATCCAACGTCTTGGAAATTGCTCCCACCAAGGTTTTGATTGCTCAACTTCTTCCACCAAAATGGCTTCACTTGCCCCTTCCGATGACACAAGAGACTCCAAAGCTCCAGTTATGTCATACTCATCAGATTTATAGTCAGCTTGGGTTCTATTTACCGCAGCATGCTTTTTCTGCAGCTTTTGTCCATCAATGAAACCAAGCTTATCCAGCTTCCTTGGTTGAACCCAACTGTTACCTGAGTCAGCAGAGGAAAGATAACATTCCCATCTTCTGGTTCTTCGCCTAGGATTGATGACATGAGAACTTTCACTAAACCGGTTAGGTTGAATGAGTTCAACATAAAATGGTGATTTTGATCCAAAAGATTTACCATCCAAAGGTCCAGTAGATTGGGAATATGACCTATAAATGCAACCGGAGTACGACAAGCCACTCCTTGAGAGACACCGGTCGTTGTATAACATATTCCTCTGAACATACTTCAAAGCAGCACAACCCAATCGTTCTCCACGGCTAATACACTGCTCTCTGCCTGTTGACATAGTCAGTTCATTGATTTGTTATCCAAGGCACCACGAAGATGCAAGATACTAAGAACTGAGTAGATCAAGTAGATGAAGAAAATCAGGAAAAGGCTTCAGCGAAGTGTAAAATTTAGTTTTGGCAGCTACAAGTGCTGGCTAACGTTTTGATCTTTACAGCACTTCACTATTCAGAGTGTTCCCCAAAAACAACAAGTGAAGCGAAAGAGAAAAAGAAACAAGACTCAATGCTCTTCACTTTTCAAGAACTACTCGCTTTACCCAGAGACCAGCTTAGTTTCTTACAGCATTTCCGTGACCAATAGGAATCACAAGATTCCCTGCATGTGTAATATTCACATATATCTCTCCAATTAATTGCAAATCATGAGTTAATTTGCATATGTACCCAATTTGAAGTCAAGATTCTCTTAGTTTTGTCGGGTTAACCACTATTTATCAAATTTTCCATCACTTCACCATAGCTTGTGGTAAAGGATATTCCTTTAGAAATTGTGCAAGAGATTTTAACATCAAAGAGATCAGAGAGTTTATACTGCGAATGTTATCTTGATAAAATAGGACTTCTTTTCTGTTTATAGTCTAGGCACGAAATACCAAAATGATTCTCTAATATTAATGAGATAAAGAAACAAACAGTCACTGTTACACATCTTCGAGCCGTAACTAATTTAAGCTTTGTCTTAGTTGAATCAGTTTTAGAATTCAACATTGATATAGTCGCTCAAATGACCAAAATTGAAATATTTGTCACACAAAATCTATGAGTATCCATTTGCATGCAAAAGATTCCTTTAGATACCAGTATAACATCTAGATTTAACTCAAGTACTGAGGCAAAACAGTACTTTCAGCCCAAAAAAGAAAAAAACTAAATATTTTTAATCATAAAAAAAAAACTACATTCACAAAATCAATAGACATGCAATCAATTTGCTACATGCATCCAATAGAGTATACTGCTTCACTATTTCTCAAAATTCATAACTTCCTGTATACTGAAATTAATCAGCTAAACAGCTAGCAGAAACACTAGTGTAGCGAAAGTCCAAAGCACGAGTTAGCAATGGTGAATTGTTTACCTGAACTGACGAAACAACCGAAATTCCGGTTAGAAACAACGGCACCGATTGCCATTGTCACCGGTGACTACGTTTTCCGGCAACCAACACTCTCTGCGTTCACACGAACTAGTTATCCGTTTTAAGGAAATAAACTGAATTTCTCTCTCTAAAATCTGCGCAGAGAAAGGAGATAACAGTAGGAGTGATGTTCCTCATCCGAATTTCAGTGGAAAATTGGCATTTATATTTTCTGTTTTTTTCTGAAAAGCGGGAAAAATAAAAATCTCAGTGGGCGTCGATATAACCCAGAGCAATAGAGGGCTGAGAATATGACACGTGGCATTTCATCCGCTGTGATTTGAGAGGTTATCCGTGCGGAGAAGCTACAATCTCTTTAATACCCCTCTATGTTTAATTAAACTAGGAATGATTTTAAGAGTGGGAACAAATGGAAATAAGGTGTGACGTTAAGGGTAATTTCGGATATCACCATGAAAGCTGTGGGCTATCGCTTTTACCGAAAAGCCATTGATCGGTGACTCACGTAAAGGAATAGAATCTTGGGAGTACATTTTTTGTTGTGGCTATTTTTGATCCACTCCTCTTTGCATACATATCAAATTAAGTTATATGCTCTTAAGCCAAGTGAAAAGAATAGCACATCCGTTATGTCTATAAGAACGGTTTGAGCAGAAAGTCTAAATCTCGGCTAAACTATTAAATTTAAGTAATAATGAATTAAAATCTAGTTACAAATAATAACTCTAAATATAAGTCTTAAAAACGTATGGGAGATGGGGACAGATCCCATAAAAGATTGATGATAATAAATACAAATTATTCTTAAAGTGTGAGTAATAATAGAGGTGTGACTAGCAATAAATAATAATAAATAATATTTAAATAAATAGGAGGAAAGATATACCCAATAATGGATGAATTGGACGAATGTTTCTCCTCACAATGATGAATGACAGATAGATCCAAAATTTGCTTGACCAATACTCGGATCTGATAGAAATGTGTGGAATAATATGAGCAAGAATCTTGATAAAAATGTGATCTTTATATTTTTATAAGAGTGAGAGTCTTCTTCTGAAACGTATTCTTATCAAATGAATATTACATCCCCTATTCCCTTTTCTTTTTCCCTTATATATTTGACACATATACCTAGCAAACCCTAATAGTACAAGTGCAGAGAATATTCACTCTAATATCCTATTTTGAAAACTAGCCGTTATTGTTCTTTACACGATGCTCGACCTCGGTCATGATTGACATCTCGGCCAAGAATCTTGCTTCTTCCAGGTCGAACTCAACCGACTCTTTCCTTAACATCGTATTACGCTAAATATCCTTAGGGCATATTTTTGCCTATACAGTTAGTCCATCCGCTTATTAAGGCCGACCCTAGACGGCCTCGATGAGCGGACTCTATTTATCGTGGTTGGCAAAATTGGGCGAGCAAGTCAAGTAGTGGCGTTTCAGACGAGGTGACAACATGACCTTTCGTGAACCGCAACCTTTGGGGTCGCATTGTTTCAGAATGATGTCATGACATCATGCGTCACTATGGCGTGTCTTCCCAATGCTCTGCGTTGTTTTTCGTGCCCCTGCCGTTTCGATACCTGCGCTGGGTAATGATGGCCTGATTTCTTGGTCATGATGCTTGAACTCTTATAAATAAGGACATGAGACCATTCGTTTGTGTTTTGCATATTCTTAATATCGAATCTCTATGCCTTCTTCTCTCTTCTTCATATTGAATCCTTGCCTTCTTTTTACTTCGTAATCGCGTACCCACTCCCCTAATTCTGGTGATTTCAGTTGCTTCCAACACTTTTGTACTTAAAACATCTTCTCTCGAAAATATGGTTAATGTACCCTCTAGTTCCGGCATGGCAACTGACCCTATCCCTTTGGCGGAACGTATGCCTCCTCATGGCGATAGTGTTTCTGTTTCCATTGAAGACAAGAATTTTTCTACGGTGGAGGAAATAATCCCTCGTAGTGAAAAAGTTAGGTCCGACTTTTCGAAGACGCCTGAGGACGACCCTGAGGTCTCGGAATCGGTGATGAAATAGGTTGATCTTGCTGAGCTTAGGGCAAAGTTCAAAATTTCTGCCCATATCGATCTGATCCCAGCGGGGCCCGATATGGTACAAATACACTACCCCGGGTATTGCGCATTCTATGCGTATCCTTTCTACGTTGGCTATTCCTTTCCTCTTCTCTCATTGGCGGAGGAATTTTGCCGCTATGACGACGTTTGCCCGACTCAGCTCTCTTCATACATCTACAAGTTTATCCGCATGTTGACGAAATATACAGAGTTGGCCGGGGTCGGTATCACACTCCGCCACTTGATGCATCTCTTTGTCCCGAGTTTCTATAGGGGGAAGATGTTGCACCTTCGCCACCGAGGAAGTAAATGTCTGGTGGTGAAGATGGACGACAAGGCAAATCGCCAGTTCTGGCTCAACTACTTTTCCGTGAAGATCAAGGACGTGGTGGCCAACGCGAGCGGATTCCCTGAGACTTGGAATTACGCCCGTAAGTATCCCTTTTATTTCAAACATTTGTTCTTCCTGTTTTAGTCATAGTCTGACATTCCGTCCCTTCTTCGTGCAGCTGAGACTACGCCTCCTCCTTTGGTCGGGGACATTCATGACTGGGTCAGCCAGGTTCTGCCTCACACAGTGGGGATTCGTGAATGGCCGACCTTTCTCAAGAAGTTCGGGCCTGCGTCTTCCGCGATCGGTGAGTTCATCTATATATATATATATATATATATATATATATATATATATATATATATATATTATTTTTTATCTATACTGTTTTGACATCATAGTCGCTTGCTCGTTATAGTTTTGTATAGGAAGTGACAATCTTTTAATCTTTCTTTTTCAGCCTGAGAATCTTCTAGGAGACCGGAGGCTCCTGCTCCTGCATTTCGTAAGAGGAAGACTGCTTCTTCTTCGGAGTCTGTTCCCATTATGACTGCGACCAGGCCTGCCCGAACGTCTGCTTCTGTTCCTTCTTCCTTCTTCTGTTCCTACATCTGCAGCAGAACTCTCGACTTCCCCTTTGCATCATCTAAAAGACGAGGACGATGAAGAGGAATCATCGCCGAATAGTAGCAACTTGCTTCCCCGCAAGAGAAGATCAGTGGACGTCGGTGAAAGAGCTGTCCGAGAGGTGAATTCAGTGATAGGGGATTTCGTCGTCCAAGAAACGGCGACCATAGAACTTAAAGATGACACCGAATTACCGCCCGTGATTCCGTCATCATCTAAAGCCGAAGAGGGCACGTCTCTCCCTGAGACCGTGGTGGAATTTGAAGGGCCATCGGCGAGAGTTCCTGACGACTTGCGACAGGACGAGCCATCGGCCTCGCGACCGACCGAGGATCCTTCTTCGAAGGCTGACATAAAAGGAAAATACGTAGTGGAGGAAGGTTCCGAGATAGGCTCTGATATGGATGCCGAGAAGGTGAGGATGATGGGGGAGGGACTTACCCATCTTGAGGTGAGATTGGAGGGGACCACGCGGACTATTGCGATCCCCGTGGATCGGGATTTGTTTGTTGACACGGAGGTCGTGGTCCCTTATCTTGGTCCCCTCTGTTCTCATGTGGAGGGTAAAACCCTTGAAAAGCTGAAGGATGCCACTTTATCTAGGACCATAGCCGGCCTCGCTCTTAGGGTAAGTTTTTCGATCCCTCCTCGTTTTTGTATGTCGACTTCAAAACTTTGTTCTTACTCTTCATTTTCTGTTTCTCTTTCTTTCAGACTGTTATTTTGGAGATTGAGAGCGCTCGACGAGAGGAGATGCATAAGGCTATTTTTCAGAAGATAGAGCAAAAATATCGTGACTACCGTAACAAACACCGCGAGATCTGCAGACGGTTCGGTGAGAGCGACAATTTCCAGGCTATCCGAGATGAACTGAAGGAGAAGGATGATGAGTTGGTAAGAGTCATCAAAAAATGCAGTGTTCTTGAGGGGGCATTAAGGGACAAATAAGAAGATCTTGAGGTGAGCAAGGGGGTCGAGGCTCAATGTGCCGATCTTCAAGCCCAAGTGGTCTCATTGCGCGCCGAGCTAGGGGAGTGTCAACTCAAAGTGGATGCTCTGAGTGGTGAGGTCGTTGAGAAGGTAGCGGATTTAGAGGAGGCAAAGTTGGCCTAGTTAGGGGTTGCGAGGAAAGTGGAGGCTTTGGAGATCGTGATCTGCATTCTTCGTTCTAAGCGGGAGAGTGCTCTAGAGATGGCCAAGCTCAGAGAGGGGCGACTTGATGAACGGATAGGGGAGCTGGAAAAAGAGGCTTCTGGCCTTTGTGATTGAGTTGCTGCTCTCGAGGCTGAGAAGGCACAGTTATTGGCTTGATCGTCTTCTTCCCGTACTTCTAATTTTCCCGACTTTCCGCGGGATTTGTACGAGGAATGGATTCATGCCAAGGCCCAGCTGGATATATTTAGAGATCTGATGGGGGCGGGAACTATTTCAGAGGCCGACTTCGAGGATGCTCATGTTAAGGCACGTAGAGCTCGAGTTGCTTGTGGCTATGATCCCGCTACACCAGAGGCCGATGATGTTGAGGAGGATGCGGGCGTGGATTGGATTGAACAGGATGCCTGGTATGAGGATGAGTATCCCGCTGGCGATGATGATGATGAAGAGGAAGATGAAGATGGCCTAGGCGATCAAGCTAATAGTGTTGCTGGGCCAGGCGAAAATTAGTTGTTTTTTCTTTCCTTCTTTTTTGCTTAGCCACAGACATGTGTATTTTTTGTGGGAGTGTTTTCGAGCTTTTGTAAAAAACATTCTAAGTATTAAATGCTAGTTCTGTTACTCGTACCTGACTCTTTTTCTTCTGTTCGGGTTTGTATGTTTCTTTGATTTTGTTGCTTGGTTGCCCTAGTCATAATAACTTTGTTCAAGTAGGTCGAATGAGGTTGAAACAAATTCTTAAGTTTGATTTTGGCCGAGGGCCAGTAGGTGTTGGTTCGAGCGAGGTTGAACACCTCGCATGTTTAGTTATGGCCGAGAGCCGATTAGGTATTGATTCGAACGAGGTCGAATATAACCTATATTTAGTTATGAACGAGGACCGATTAGGTGTTGATTCGAATGAGGTCGAATATAACCTATATTTAGTTGTGGCCGAGGGTCGATTAAGTATTGATTCAAACAAGGTCGAATATCACCTATATTTAGTTATGGTCGAGGGACGATTAGGTGTTGATTCGAACAAGGTCGAATATAACCAATATTTGGGGAGAACAAAAATAAACTTTATGTATTTGTGCTTTGTTCATATACTTGGGGAGATTTACATATTTTCCGAGCGCTGGCTGGCCTTTCAGTCCCAGTCCCAGTCTATCTAGTCCCTTCATTGGTCGAACTAGAAAAATATTGATAGGTCGAGCAATGAACTAGTTGTCTAGTGCCTTCGTCTATGCGCACTTTAATCCTGAAGTATCCCCGTCATCACCTCGTTAAAAACTTCCTTGAGAAAATCTAATTGGGACAAAACTCGAGTAAGGAAAAAAGAGTACAACTTTGGGGACATCATCCTTTAAAAGTTGAAGTACTTTAGGTGAGTAATATTCCAGTTGTTTGGTAGTCTCTTTCCTTCCATTGTTTCTAGTGTGAATGACCCTTTGTTTGCTGTTGCCGTGATTTTGTAGAGGTTGTCCCAGTTTGTTCCTAGTTTGCCTTCCCCCGGGTCTTTGCTTGCTTGTGTTTTGGCTTTAAGCACATAGTCCCCGACTTTGAGTGGCGTGATCTTTGCCTTTTTGTTATAATAGCGTTCTGCTTGTTGCTTTTGGGCGACCATTCTCATGTAGGCCATATCTCTTCGTTCCTCGACTTCATAGAGTTCCTGCATTCTATTGTCATTGTTCTGGGGTCCGCTTTCGCGGGAGTATCTTAGGCTGGGGTCCCCGACCTCGACCGGTATTACTGCATCAGTCCCATAGATTAACGAGTATGATATTTCTCCTGTGCTCGTCTTTGGCGTTGTTCGGTAGGCCCAGAGTACTTCTGGCAATATTTTCAGCCACAGTCCCTTGCCATCTTCGTGTTTCTTCTTCTTCATGATGTTCAGTATTGACATGTTAGAGGATTTTGCTTGCCCGTTGCCCACGGATGTGCCATTTTTCGTAAAAGTTAGCCACCTTCTTTCTTGTAAATTGGGGTCCGTTGTCGCAGTTAATTTCTTTGGGGAGACCGAAACGACATATGATGTTTTTTCATATGAAGGTGATCACTTCCTGTTCGCGTATTTGGGTGAATGCTCATGCTTCCACCCATTTAGAGAAATAGTCAGTTAAAACCAAGAGAAATCGTACGTTACCCCATCCTACCGGGAGGGGGCCCACGATGTCCATTATCCATTTGATGAATGGCCTAGGGGAAATTACTGAGTGTAGGTGTTCTCCTGCTTGGTGGATTATTGGGGCATACTTCTGGCATTGCTCGCATTTTTTCACGAAATTCGCGGCCTCCTTTTTCATGGCGGGCCTGTAGTATCCTACCTGTATGAGGCATCTGACTAAAGCTCGATTACCGGAGTGAGCTCCACAGTGGAATTTGTGTACTTCTTCAAGGACGCGCCACGTCTGATTTGGGCCTAAATATTTCGCCAGAGGGCCGCCATATGTCCTTTTGTACAGGTCGTTATGAATGATGTTGTATCTGGCTACTTGCATTCGTAGCTTCTTGGCCTCTTTTTTATCGTTGGGGAGTACGCCGTCCTGCAAATATGTAATAATACGGTTGTGCCAATCCCAAGTCAGGTTTATAATTCTTACCTTGATTTGATCTATCGACGAGTTGAGTAGGTAGACAACATTTCTTTCTCCGGTTGTAATGTTTTTGGTGGATGTGGCTAATTTGGCGAGGCCGTCCACCTCGGTGTTCTCTGTTCGGGGGATCTGGTTGAGTTGACATTCGTCAAACTCGGGTAGTAGCTTACAGATTTCGGTCTGGTACTTTTGTAACCTTTGCTCCTTGATTTGGAAAGTCCTTGTGACTTGGTTGACTACGAGTTGAGAATCGTAGCACAATCTGAGCCATTTTACCCCGTATTTGAGTGCTAGTCTCAGTCCTACAATTACGGCCTCATACTCGACCTCGTTGTTAGTCATGTCAGGGCAACTTATAGACTGGCGAATCACTTCTCCTATTGGGACTTCGAGTACGAGTCCCAGCCCAGATCCTGACGCGTTAGACGTGCCATCGGTGTACAGGACCCAGAGGTCTTGTGTTTGGGGAGAAGCGTGGACGACTTCTTTTTCGACTTCGATATTATTTTTGCATTGAAATCGGCGACGAAGTTTGCGAGGACCTATGACTTTATCGTCGTTCATAATTGATATGTAATATCATGCTTGCTGAGTTCGATGGCCCATTTGGCCAACCTGTCTGATAGCTCGGGTTTATGTAAAATGCTTCTTAAGGGAAAGTCGTGACGACCGAGATGGGGTGGCATTGGAAATACGGTCTAAGCTTTTGTGAAGCTACGACTAAGGCTAGAGCCAGTTTTTCAAGATGGGGGTATCTTGTCTCGGCATCGACTAGTGTTTTGCTAATGTAATAGATGGGAGATTGCGTACCTTTATTTTCTTGGACCAGGATTGCACTCATAGCTACTTCGGACATGGCGAGATAGACGATGAGCGACTGTCCCGGTTCTGGATTTGAAAGCAACGGTGGTGATGACAAGTACACCTTTAACTCCTTCAGGGCTTGGACGCACTCAGAGGTTCATTGGAGGCCGTTCTCCTTTTTGAGTATGCCGAAGAACTTATGGCACCTATCGGAGGATCATGAAATGAACCTCGAAAGGGCAGCGATACAGCCAGTCAACCTCTGGACCTGTTTTTTGGTGGTCAAGTGCTCCGATATCCATTAGATGGCTTTGATTTGGTCGGGATTGACCTCGATACCTCTCTGCGACACTAGGAAACCCAAGAAATTTTCTGAGGCCATGCCGAATGCACATTTTTCGGGGTTCAGCTTCATGCCGTATTGCTTGAGTATGCCGAAGGCTTCTCTAAAGTGATCGATGTGATCTTCTTTCCTTTTGGATTTGACCAGCATGTCGTCGATGTAGACTTTCATCGTTTTGTTGAGTTGGTCTTTGAACATCTTCGTCACCAATCTTTGGTAGATTACCCCCGCATTTTTCAGTCTGAAGAAGGGCATGACTCTGTAGCAGTACGTCCCATGGTGGGTGATGAAGGTGGTCTTTTCCTAGTCCTCTTCCTCCATTAGAATCTGATTATAGCCCGAGTAGGCATCCAAGAAACTTAGTAGCTTATGCCCCGCTATTACATCGATGAGTTGGTCGATATGAGGTAATGGAAACGAATCCTTGGGGCAAGCCTTGTTCCGGTCAATGAAATCTACGCACATCCGCCACTTGTTGTTCTTCTTTTTCACCATGACTACGTTAGCGACCCATTGGGGGTACTTCGACTCCCTGTCGGAGCCATTTTCCAATAATGTTTCCACTTCTTCGCGTACTATGTCATTAATTGCGGAGTTGAACTTACGCCTAACCTGCCTCACCAGGGGGTAGAGTGGATCGACGTTCAGTTTGTGCGTGGCGATTTCCTTTGGAATACCTGGCATATCTGCATGGTTAAAAGCAAACAAGTCCGCGTTAGCAGTTAAACACTCACAAAACTTACCCGGTTCTTGAAGTTTGCAGCCGATGTAAGCTTTCTTGTTGTGGTCGTTGCTGTCTAATTGAACGGGGTTGAGGCCGTCTATGGTCAATCCTGCGGCCTCGACCATGTCAGGGTCTATGATGATGTCCTCGCTGTCATCGCATACCGACCTCGATTTATTGATTGATATGGCTCTATTTCTTTATTCCTTGTTTGTTGGGTGGCTGCGCAGTCTAGGGCGATGCGGTAGCATTCCTGGGATGTGTGTTGTTCCCATCGTTTACTGAATATTCCCCATGGAGTATGGAATTTGATGACTTGGGACAAGCTGGACGGGATGGATCTCATGGTGTATATCCATGGTCTCCCTATTATGGTGTTGTATGTCGTGTCCTGGTCCATGATGTGGAATGTGGTTTCCAGACTGACGCCACCCGCTAAGACGGGGAGTGTGATCTCGCCGGATGCTCGCTCAACTGCATTGTTAAAGCATGTTAGTGTGATGCAGCGTGGCACTATCTTGTCCTCGAGTTTCATTTGTGTGAGTACTCGAGGATGGATAATACATGCGTCTCTCCCATCGTCTACCATAATCCATTTTACGTCAGTATATAAAATCCGTTAAGTGATAACGAGAGCATCATAGTGAGGGAAAGCCAAACTGTCGGTATCTGACTTATCGAAGATAATACTTTCTTAGAGTTCATCATACCGTTCGTGGGTGATCGACTGTTTGAGCTTGTGGGTTGTGGTGAACTTCACACTATTGACGGAAACGTCATCCCCGCCCCCGATGATCATATGGATGGTGCGGGTTGGCGAGGGCGGTTTTGGTAGCCCTTGATATTGTTCACATCCCGTGGCAAAGTTGGTCCTTCCCCGACCGCTCAGCAATTCTTTGAGGTGTCCCTGTCGCAGCATGTTTATGACCTCCTGTCTTAGGGCGATGCAACATTCGGTTTTGTGTCCTCGCTCTTGATGGAACTCGCAAAGGGCATCTGATTTTCTGGTATTCGGATCTGACCTCATCTTTTGTGGTCACTTCACCTTTGGTACGAGCTTTTCCAAGGCATAGACTATCTGTGTAGGTGATGTCACGACCCAACCGATGGGCCGCGACGGGCACCCGGTACCTTACTCAACCGAGTACCAACATAACATATCTTTCTTATTATACTTTCATTGGCAAATGGGCCAAATGGGTCGTCATGGGCTAACCAGAATAGACATATGAGAATACTCAATATAGGATGACCCAACCTGATATATATAAAAAATATTATACATGTGACATACGGGCCTATAAGGCCAACATGATCATTTATAAACTCAAAACATAGGCCGGCAAGGCCATACAAGCATATGTATACATGACGTCTGTCTAGCCTCTAAGAGTACATACTTATTATAAAGGTCGAGACAGGGCCCCGCCATAACAAACAATACATATACTAATCATACTGACCAAACAAGCAACTCCGGAGCAAATAGAACATCTTTCGTTGAGCTGATAGCCTACTTGGAGGACTCTCAACCTTTCTATCGGGACCTGCGGGCATGAAACGCAGCGTCCCCAGGAAAAATGAACGTTAGTACGAATAATGTACCGAGTATGTAAGGCACATAAATAAGTACATAAAAGATATGGAAGAAATATAGAGTAAATGACTCAACCTGTAAGTCTGGACAACTCTATAAATCATGAAATACTTATAGTGTCATGCATATGCGTATGAATGTCATGTCGTGCATAAGTACATGTGTTGATAATATCATCAAGCCTCTGAGGGCATCCCATCATATCATCTCGGCCACTGTGGGAAAAATCATCAACATATACCAGCTGATCAGGTGGTGGTGCGTATATAACGCCGTAACCTTTTCCCATATCTCATATACATATAATATACCTATATATACGCGTATATAATGCTGTCTGGTCATGGGTCAATGTACATGTATAAATGAATGCAATGCATGAGAAGTACGTCAATAAAATCTCTCGGAACATCATAAGACCATTATGCCTTTGATTAATATCATGAAACAAACTTTATCAACTTACGTATTTTCTGAAACCCATGAACAAATGATAGAATAATAACACATATGGGAATTCAAGAACATAGACATCTCTAATACTTCCATGAATAGAGTCATTTATGGAAGTTGTGCATTTGCTCATTTTGTTCGTGTCGCATAGATCATGCCAAAAAGAAAAAATGGATAGCCTTAACATACCTGAGTCGATTCTCTTGACAATCCCTCTAACATACGTCAATTGCGACAACACGTAACAGCAAGATCGGAGTAGAAAAAATTCGTATGATATTCTTGAGAAAGATTGCACCGTACTCCGTTGTAATTGTAAAATCTCACTTTGATTTGAATTGTTGAAGGTCTTGCGTTGCTTATATGCTATATGCAGATGCATATTAAATGACCCAAATAACGTGATGAGATTCTTTAAGAGTCATAAGACTCTTAAGTTATAGATAATAACGTGATGTGGATGTGGATAATAACGTGAGTCATAAGACTCTTAAGTTATAAATTTCTTATACATGAATATGGGCCCCACTTTATGTGGTGGCTTAACCATATATCCTTCATCTTTGCCATATAATCCATAAGATTTAAGAGTCATAGGTCTTAGGTGGCTTGATGCCACGTTAAGGATCTTATCCAATAATTAACAATCAATTATCTTAATTAATTGTTAATCTCCCACTAAAATTAATAATTATCCGATTATCCACATAATTAAGAATTATTTCAAATTATTTATAATATTACTCACTTTAAACACACCTTATATACCTTACTATCATGGCCATGTGGTACCTTGTATGGTACTAGTCCATAAATACCGGGTATTTTAGCTCGGGCCGTATTTTATCTCAAAATGCCAAACTTCGACGAAATTCATTTTCTTCGATTTGCTTACCTTCTCAACTTCACGAATTTACTCATCACTTGTTTGAAATAGCACAATACTTATAATCTCAAAATAATCTCATTCCCGATCTTACGTTGATTAGCTTACGACGAAACTTTAACGTATGAAAATGCGGGATGCAACATCTCATTTTTTCGAGCTTCCATCAATTTACTTAAGGTGTACTTTCACGTATGAAAACATGGGGTGTAACAGGTGATACGTAAAAATTGTGAGGGGATAATAAATGGGGCATACCTCTCTCATTCCGGTGAGTCCCTGTTCTTGATCAGGGTGGGCCCTCTTCATGGAGAGATGAGGATGCACCGGTGGTTCTGACGTATGGGAGATGACGTTCCCGATTTGGTCGTGCGGCCACGGGGTCTCTTATGATATCATTTCTTAGATCTTTTCTAGATTTTGCTTGCACCGAGGTCAGTCGATGGTTCGGCCCATTGAGGTCATCTTCGTCTGCTCGGACTTTGGCACAATATGCATTATGTATTTCGTCCCAGGTCATTGGGGGATTCATAAGCCAACTTAATAATTTTCTTTTCGCCCTCGAACTATTTCTGCTCAGCCCATTTTGAAAAACCGCTACCGCTATTCCTTTACGATACATTGGGCAAGGTCATTCTTACGCGGTTAAAACGGGCGAGGAAGTCCCTTAGCCCCTATCCTGAAGACTGTTTGATAACAAAGATGTCGTTCACTCTTGCCTCGGCCTTCTTGGCCTCGGCATGAGCCGTTACGAACTTATCGGCCATTTCCTCAAAGGTTTCAATGGAATGTGCGGTCAGTTGCGAAAACCAGGTTAATGCGCCTCCCATGAGGGTTTAGCCGAATTTCTGTAGAAGAATGGAAGATACTAGTTCCTTGGCGAGGTCATTGCCTTTCACGGCGGTGACGTAGTGCGTCACATGATCATCGAGGTCGGTTGTGCCATCGCATATTTTCAGATAGGCCAGGATTTTAAAGGTCTTTGGGATGGCATGTGGGGCAGCACTATCACTGTACGGCTGCTCGACGAACTGACCGGCATCTCTCTTAGGAAATAGCTTGGGGGCGCCCGGTATTTTATCAACCCTTTCCTGGTGTTCTCTCATTTGGTCCCGAAGTGCCTTGTTCTCGTTCTCTATTTCCTCCATCCTTTTCAGAATGGTCGTGAGAGTGTCGTCACCTGCATGTCAACAACATTGTGAGTAATATATGTTATCGTGGGAGGAGGAGGAGGAGGTTAATCATGTTGCTCGTCCATTGGTGGCGTGACACATGTTCTCGTGTTTTCTGCGGCCACGTCCCGAGCGGGCTTATGGAGGACGCTGGTCAGTGTATTAGTTAGCCAGGCCTCAGGGAGCTTATTTATCGCTGGTGGTGCATCCTTTCCCACGGATAAGGAGGTTGTTTTACTAAGAGATTTTGTGACACTGCAGTGGGAAGGGGGTGATCCACCTCGCCTAGGAGAGGCATTGGGCGATGTGTCCTCGTCCACTGTTTCAGAACTTTCGTAGATGATGTTCATGAGATTGGTTGGGAGGTCACTCATTATTCTCATTCTTTTTTCTCTGTTACTTGCCATATTAGATCTATGCATGCAGAGAGAAAAATGTTCTTGTTTTTTTTTTTTTTTACGTTAGTGACTAGTGTCGATTGTAGATCTAGAAGAAACTAAAAGACTTAACTAGAAACTCCCCACAGACGGCGCCAAATTGTTTGACCAAAAAGTGTAGCTTTCGGCTAAACTATTAAATTTAAGTAATAATGGGTTAAATCTTGTTACAGATAATAACTCTAGATGTAAGTCTTAAAAATGTGTGGGAGATAGGGACAAATTCCATAAAAGATTGATGATAATAAGTACAAAACATTCTTAAAGTGTGAGTAATAATAGAGGTGTGACTAGCAATAAATAACAATAAATGACATTTAAGTAAATAGGAGGAATGATTTACCCAATAATGGATGGATTGGACGAATGTTTCTCCTGACAATGATGAATGACAGATAGATCTAAGATTTGCTTGACCAATCCTTGGATCTGGTGAAAAGGTGTGGAATAATATGAGTAGGAATCTTGATAAAAATATAATCTTTGTATTTTTATAAGAGAGAGAGAGTCTTTTTCTCAAAAGGCTTCTTATATGAATATTGCTTCCCCTATTCCCTTTTTTTTTTCCCCATATATACTTGACACATATCCCTAGCAAATCCTAATAGTACAAGTGCAGAGAGTATTTACTAGAATATTCTCTCTAATATTCTATTTTAAAAACTAGCCGTTATTGTTCTTTACACGATGCTCGACCTCGGTCATGGTTGACATCTCGGCCACGAATCTTGCTTCTTCCCTGTCAAGCTCGACTGACTCTTTCCTTAACGTCGTATTACGCTAAATAGCTTTAGGGCAGATTTTGGCCTATACAAGAACGAATAGGTTTATTACAATATAGTGATTACGCGATTTCACGATTTGACAATGATTTTTTCAATTTCAAATAATTAAATGTGCCATGACGGGATGATTATAATGAACAAATACAGAAAATACAAAGTTATTGACACTTGCAGCTTGTTTGGATGGTTGTTACCTAATTGTATTATATCATATTATTATTTTAAATACAATATTTATTTTGATTGTTATTTTGATTTTATTGTATCGTATTGTTAAATTCGTCGTTACGTAACGACGAAAAGCGCCATATTATGTAAATTTCGGGCCCCTCTCGATCTTTTTCTACGTTGAGAAGGGGGAAGGAGTCTAAATCAATGGACATTAATGAACCATCATTGATGGACGTTGCACATGACACGATCAATTCGACTCAAGGTCCGGCGCTAATAGAAGTTGCTTACTTTCCTAGTAGCGAAGGAAAGGGCAGGGCTTTTTTCGTAGTAATAGTGGGCGGGTCTCATGAGATCTATGCCGGCCGTCGGAATCAAACGAAGGTCGAAGGACCATTCGATTCATTAAGGGGCATAGCGGCGCCCTCGCCCGGCGCCATTTCCGGACCTAGCAGCAGACTTCTACAGTGTATCGTATTTTTTCTTCGTAATGTTGCAAGTTTATTTTTCATACTATAGGTGCATGGCATCATTAAACGATGGCAAACGATACCATCTATCCAAATATTATATTTACTAAACAATATAATACAATACAATACAAACTATACGCGAACGTAAACATCGAACGCCTCTACTCCGAACCCTTAATTCAACATCAATCAATTCTTCGTATGTATGACTCAAACTTACGTCAATTAGTTAATCACCCATCCTTCCACTCCCCAATTGACATGTTAGCAGAAAACTTAACTATGAAATCGCGAGTGATTTGCTTTTATCACGATAAAAATGTTTGCTTAATCGACATTTTGTCCCTTTCCTAATAAAAGGTAAAACAAAAATAAACCATGGAGTTCTTATTCTATTTTAGACAGAATAGCCCAGTAAATATTTATATTTGTTCGCGTTTCTCATTCCGGTCCCTGTAGTCAAGGAAGTTTCATCGAAACACTTATAGTTGTTCAAAGTAAGTATTTTGAACCCCTCTAATTATTGATCATGCATATATGATAATTTAATTACTGAGTTGTACAAAATGTGTATATTTCACGCATACAAGGAGCGTGATTATAAAATTTTAGAATAAAAATAAAAGAAATTTAAAAAACATAAATTTCTTTCTCAGTTTTACCCTACTCCCTCCCCTGTTTATTTTTCTCTTTATCCCCTTCCCCTTCCCGTCTTCCCCAAGCCCTTTCCCCATTCAATTTCTTTTTCTTTTTCTTCCCTTCTCTTTCTTCCCCCGGCCCTTGCTCCATTTCTTTTTTGTTCCCTTCTCGTTCTTTCCCCGGCCCCTTTTCTATTTCTTTTCTTTTTCTTTTCAAAATATCTTTGGATGATCTGATTTCCTTTTACATGATCGAGTTATTTCTTTATTTGCCATTATTTTTTGCTTTGTAAATGTTTGTTTGCCATTATTTTTTGCTTTGTAAATGTTTGTTTTCAGTACAAAATCGTGCAATTTGATTGATAGAAATCTTTATTTTTTATTATTAGTGAAATCATGAAGATGGATGGAAAGTAATGAGTGAAGGAATGAAGATTGTCGAAAATAAGAAATGAGTAACAGAATTAGGTTGCTACTATGGCTAGCCTGATGTGTTTTGGAGAAGAAGAAAAATGGTACATATAAGTTATTTAGGGAGAGTGTCGGTGGTGTTCTCTGGTGGCCAAGATGACAGTGATGGAGAAGGTGATGGTAGAGAAGAAAGAAAAATAAAGAAAAAGTTAGAAAAAGAAAAAAGATAGAAGTATTATTTCTTTTTTCATGTAAAATTAAAAAGAAAAGATGATGTGGCATATTTTATATGACGTGGACTCTAGCATCATGTGATTGAGAGACACGCGGCGTCAAAGGGGTTTAAAATAATGACTTTGAACGATTATAAGTGTCCGGATGAAACTTTGTTGAGTATAGGGACCGGGATGACAAATGCAATTAAATAGAAGTGTTTGTTAGGCTATTCTCCCAAATATAAACAAACAAAATTTCGAGATCTTCCTTGCAAGTTATATTAAATAGTTTGTTGTTGAACTACAAAGAAAAAAAGTTATTTTAATAGTCCTGAAATTGCACTTGGGTGTAAAAACTAGAAGACTGAAGGAGGAAAAACACAGAAACAGCAAAGAGAAGTTGGTCTACGCAGAAATTTGATTTCAATTAATATTGTCTGTTGAATACAAATACAGTAACTAATCATATAAAAACAAACCCCTTCAACAGCAGAGTTCTATTAAATGTTGAACACAATTTTACTGGCAAAAAAACCCCAAATCCATTAGCTATATAATACCTCCTCCCAAATGAAATGTAATTCAGGATTTCTTGGAGTACATGGACTCCACTTTGCCATCATTTCCACCAAGCAACATATACTTATCCTTCCTTGTCAACTGAGTGCACTCAAAACCAAGAACACCACCTAACACTTTCTGGACATGGTTTGCTACCTCTATCGCTGATTTTCCACCAGCCTTGCAAGTCATTTCCTTTGGCAATGGTTCAAGAAATTTCACTTCATATTTTGGCCTTGGGTTCATGAAAAAGAAGTATGGATCCCAAAACTTAACCCCGCGGACAGTTGTACCATAGAACATGTTTTGCTTAGAGTCCACTGCAACAGGCACAATCCTATCACTTAATTCTGCGAACAAAGCGCTGAACCTCAGCAGAAATGGCTCGCGACAAGTAGTTCCCTCTGGACACACAACTAGATCACCCTTCTCAAGCAATTTCTTAATCATTGCAGCATCAGCTTCACGATCACGAGTCAAAGCAACAGCTGGAATTGGTGACAAGAATCTGGAGAGCTTGCTCACACTGTATGTGACAGTGGAGACTTTCCTCCCGAGTGCTATAGCAACAATAATAGGATCAAGAGCTGAACGATGATTACACACGTAGAGGTTTCCAGGGGTTCCTGGAGATGGTGGAGGTGGTCGAGGGCCTTTGATCTCAAGCTTGATCCCAACCAATGCATATGTATAACGAACAATGCGCTCTGGGAGAGGGAGATTGAAGTATACACGGAATATAGCGAGACCAAATCCGAATGGCAGCCACATATAGGTGATTAGGGCATTGAGTGGAGTTGGGCGCTGAACCAAACGACCATCATGGAAGATCAATCTGCTTTTCAAGCGATCGAGTGGAACCGGTTCTGCTGATTCGCTAGGAAGCACCATATAACCTTCCTGTTTAACATATATATGTTAGCATAAACTCAATGTAGATCACCTATTAGTTGCTTCGAACTCAAAGAGACTGAGCTCTTGGGTTCGGACTTGGCAGTGATCGGAGGCGTAAAGTTCGGCAAAATTGAATGTATACATATATGTCTTTAGAAAATAATAATATAACAGTAATGAACACCCTATTTACAAAGGGAATTTTGATTCAATCCAAAAGTGCATTCTCAACCTTTAAACCCTTTCTGGTAACATGATCGTTAGAAAGGGCACATAACACAAAGTTCAAATGAAATCTTGGTGCAACGTTGAGGTTTCATGCATTTATTAATTCAATAAAGAAAAACCAACTACTAACAATACATAAATGACCAAACAAAATAGAAATCAAGTCCTTCATTACGACTACTTTTATTCACCTGTATATCAAATCTAAAGTCATATTGACGCACAACTCAGAGTGAAGGACCACTGGAATTCTGCTAAGTGGCTGGTAGGAGAGTAAATGCTTAGGCCCCTCACAATTTACTTTCACGTGTTTATCTCACCCACCGCCTTAAATGGTACGTAACCAATTACCCACATAGTTATTTACTTTATTGAAGTATAAAGTTGTAAGTAAATCAGTATCGATTGGAGGTATTATTCTTCTCTTTGTTGATTCTTACAAGAAATCAAAGATAAGGTCCATTTTAAGAAAAATTATCAGATCGATAAGAACTCTTCACGTTACCTACTTGAGAATATAATATATCCAACAATAGTATCACAAGTTTAACGTCCAACCGTGGCCACAAAATTAGATATGTTTGGTTAACAACGTACGTCAGCACTAGTTGAACAAGCTCTCATAACACTTATTAGTATTAATACAATTTGCTAAAAGCATAAATGGAAAATCTAAACGTCAGAGATTTAAATTTTGTTAGATTTCCCATATATGAGACAAAAGCTTCATTAACAGAATCACTAACTGTGTGTAAGATTCACATTTATAGCATTTCAGTATATCAATCTAAAAGTTAATGCAAATAAGTACACATTATCAAAGAATAATAAAAGATTTTAGATTTTCCTTTAAGGAAACGAGCAACAACAATAACAACTACAACAAACCTAGATTAATCCATAAATGAGGTCGGGGATGATATTATGTACGCAAACCTTATAAAGGTCAAAAAGTTATTTCCGACATATTTCAGGCTCATCGAATTTAAGGAAACTGAAATTATACTAAATAAAAAGTGCCAGAAATTACATTTTTTTATAGTTATTAAATCGTGGTTAAAGAAAAAGCTTCTTCACACTCTCCAAATACTATTAGTGTCATGTAACATAAAAACAGAGGAATGAATAGCAATTAAAATTTATGCTAATTAATTACTACCTTGCAAATGGACATGAAATCATGATCAGACTCACGATCACCCATTCCAATATCAGGCATTTCTTCTCCAAATTCCTTCAAAATTGACAATTTCTTCCATTTCCCAACCAAAATCCCAGGACTCTTCACAAACCCAGTAGCTCTTTTAGTCTTCGGATTCACCTCAATCTCTGTTCCAAGAACTTTATCACCTCCCAAAAAATCCTTGACAAAGGGCTCAACCATAATTGTCGGATTAGCAGTAACCACAACTTTCCTCTTACACTTATCAAACACCTCAAAGCTTTCTTTCCTCACGTCTGAGGCATAAAATCTCGGGAGAACAGCCCGCGAAGCGAGCTCGATATCTCGGATTTTAACGCCAGCGAAAGAGATGTAAATGAGCATTTGTATAGCTAATGCTTCGGATACGAACACGTATGCGATGGCTATGAGAGGAAAAGAAAGGAGAAGAATAAGTCCCCGGAGAAAGCTGCCGGCTTCGATAGCGACTAACATGAAGTAAGGGAAAGATGAACGGGAAATTAAGAGGGTTCCGTCGAGATCGGCCGCTACGGAATGGTGGTTCACGGCGGTGGTATCGCATGTCGTCACCGACGGGAAGGATTTATTCGGTTTTGGAAGTGACATTTTGTTAAAACTCCGGAGAGAAAGATGGAAGTTATTTGGTTTTTGGTTTGTAAGAATGGGAGGGTGAGGAGAGGGAAGGTCTGGTTTTAAATGAAGGTGGTTGAGAGTGAAGTTACTTAAAAGTCCTTTAGGATGGTTTTTACAGTTGGGAATTCTTGGATGGAGGTTAGTGAAAAGACAAGAATGACCCTTGAGTTTAGCGAGTGGGGAGGATGAGGAATTTAATGCTTCAATTGATAAAATTTTGTTGGTTTGGTGTTTGGTATTACTTTTTGCATTTTTCGTGAAGATAAGGATCAAATTTGCCTTTTGACTTTCTCACCGATATATGAGAATTATCGGATTCGAAATTATTTACTCCATGTTTTTTTTTTTTGTGACTTCTTTTTTAAATATTTTAAAACTAAAGTTTGTATATTTACCCATTTAGAGATCATATTTATAACAAGAGTTTTTAAATTGGTATAAATACTCTTTTTTTTAATGCTAGTCATTGATTAATGATGTAAACTATTTTAGTTTGTTGGAAACGTGAAAGCAGACCTCAATGTGTTTACCTATTTTGGGAAGTGATCATACCTGATTTGCCCTGATTAACAAAGTTTTACTAAATTAGGAGGGACAGAAAGGAAATGATCAATACGAAGTGTGAAAGAAACTAACTTGTATTCTTATTTGGAAAAATATTATTGACACTCAATATTTGCATCAAATTATATTAAAGTGCAAAAGAAAGTAAGTGAATTGGATTTTCTCTGAAAAAATTTACTGACATTAGATAGCTACATCAAATATTTTTTAACAAATGATTGAATGTAAAAAATATATGTCATGAATTTATTAGTTTGACGTAAATATTACTATTTTTTCTTTATTTCTTTGCTTGCCAAATTATATCAGCAATTTCTTATTCAGATTTGGGAATATTTTCTTGACTCACTTCTCAACCAACTCGACTTTTCCTTCATGTCCTTCAATTTCATTATCAACATTACTTCTTTCTATTTATTCATGCTATTAATTGCAAAGCTGTCAGGTCGGTGGCCATTTATTATTTTTGGCCAATGAACTTATAGTAGTAATCCGAAGCACAGGAGTAGTATTTTTCTTGAATATATGTTTTAATTTATACATCAATTATCAAGATCTATCCTCTACTTTGGTAAAAAGTAAAAACCAATTAACCCCCCATAGAAATATCAGACGCCCATCCCCTTTTTATCAGTTGAAGTTAATGATGTTAATCTTTAGCATATTTGTACCTGTTTGTGTGTGCATCTAAAAAAATATCTTTGGTGAGAAGCGGTCTTTATGCATTAATTTCTGGAAAAATGATACTGTATAGCCGCTCTCAAAATAATAGTCGAAAAAATATATAATTTTTGTATATTTTTGTATGTTACATTCAAAAAATATATAAATTTTATATATTTTTTCTACTACCGAATATAAATAGTTTCTGGCGCGGGCTAAAAGTGAAAAAACCCCTTAATTTTTGATTATTTTTTTTTCCATATAGTTCTAGGAAAATATATTAACATTGGGGTGCAAAATGAATTATTGCCATATGCGTCCTTAGTAATAAAGAAAAGTCACTGTAATAAAACATCAGAGTAAAGGAATGTCTTACCTAGTTCTTTTCTCAAATGAAAGCATGCATTTGTTATAAATAATATTGCCGAGCAAAACATAAGGGGAACAGAACCAATTACTTAAAATATCCATTACCCATTGTAAAAAGAAACGTAGGCATATCAATTTACCATTACAACAAGAAACCATAGTCTTCATATGTAAAACGTATTCCTCATTCAGTTTATCCTTTTAAACTTGAAAGTAGTAAGTCTTGGTTAGTTATATCAACATGCCAGCTACTGGATTGAAACCTTTTTTTTTCCTGGTTTCCATTGGTGCTTTTATGAACATATGGAAGTTCAATAAGTAGGTCAGGTTGGTGTTTCTATTTGTATTTGTAGTTGGCTAGCTATTTATTAGACATAGGCTTACTTGTTTCAATGTTCTACAACCATATTATATTAGACTTTTTAGTCTTCCTATTCCAACAGCGCATATGATTACGAGGGTTAATTTTACCGAACAATAAACGCCATCCAACTATCTTTCAATTTTATAAAAGTCACTCAATTATTTTTTGTTACTTAAAAGTAATTCAAGTTTACCATTATCACTTAAAAGTCACTTTGGCTCAAACTCCTACCCAAAAATCTGACATGACATAAAATTTAATGAGAAAAAATCAAACATAAATGACACATTAGGACCATACCCACTTTAGATTCATTTCTCCTTAAACTCGAATTTACCCATAACCCAAATGGATTTTAATACTAAAAGAAATCACCGTTTCCCTTCTTTCTCCTAATAAAATACGCACCTACGACCACTCTTAACACTTCAGGGTTTTTAGAAAAAATAAATTTCTGATGAACTTTTGTTGTAGCTATTTCAAAGAGATTAAGGAATGCGAAGAGAAAAATCGTGTCTAATTTTGTGGTTGATGTGCAAAAAAAGAAGTCTAGAGAATTTAAGATAATTTAGGTCTTGTGAATTTCTTTTGGGTTTTGGCGTAAAGATATAGTCTTAATGACACATCATATTTTGTCTTTCTTGTCTAACTATTGCTATAGGCTCTCTGTAATTGCAAGTGTATTGACAATTTTTGTTATGCACTTTAATTATATGTGATGCGTAGGTTTTTTGTTTGCTGGTGTTGCTTAATAAGCAACATTTTAAAATTGAATAGTAGTTTGTAAAAATTATAGCCTTATTATTCTTGTCTGCTTATGATACATTATATGTTATATAAGATGAATACAATAATATTTTAATTTCAGTAGAAATTTAAATGGACACTATGGAATAGACAAGGCAAGAACTTTTTAGTATAAAATCATCACGAATTGGCATTTTTAACGGACAAAGCAAGAATTTTATAGTATAGAATAAATATTCTAAGTTGATGTGGCATTTTTTTTTTTATTGAAACTCATTTGAATTACGAGTTAAATCGAATTTAAGGAAAAACAGATCTAAAGTGTGTATAGATTCATTTATGCTGATGTGACATTTATTTTTTAGATTTTTTTCATTAAATTTTATGCCATATCAGATTTATGGGTAGGGGTTTGAGCCAAAGTAACTTTTAAGTGACAATGGTGAGTGACAAAAAAATAGTTAGAATGACTTTTGTGAAATTGGGAGATAATTGAATGACCTTTAGTAAAATTAAGCTTGATTATAATTAACGGAAGCGCTCTACTGCTGTGCCGTTGGATGGGAAGGAAAATTCATCCTGTAGTTTTACATTTATTCTATTAAAATGTAGCTTAACCCTGTTATAATAAATTACTTAATTAAATATTTTACAGATTACCTATGCACGCGTATTTAGCTTAGATAGTTACTTATACTAGTTGGTTTTCAAATTAAATGATAATGTATAAAAAAAAAATTAATTACTCCATTCGTGTATAATTAAATCCTAAAATAATGTAGATACAAATGGATGAAGCAAAGAACCAAGAGCGATTTGAAGCTTAGACTTACTGAAGGAAAAAAATATTTCTCCTATTTCGTTTGAGCTCCATTATACATGACGTAAAATGTCTTCTGTTTTTTTTATGAGAAATGAATTGTTGTTCTCAAAAAATAAATTTAGATGATATTAAAAACAATTTTAATTTTGGAATTGAAGTCCCACCATGTTGACATCCAGATGAGGTCCAAATTAGCAAGATCACAAGATGAACTAGCTAGTGGGGAAATCAATAAAATTTGTGGTGAGAGACATAAACATGAAGTCTAATTCAGTGGAGAAAAGGAAAATTTTAAAGTAGTTGGGCAGCAATAGATTATCAAACCAGGAAGTTGGGACCCCAAACATGTTTTCTTGTTGCTCTCATTAATTGACTATTGTACGAGTCATTTATTAGATGCACCACCAATAACGATTGTGATAATACTTTATTATTCTTAATTAGAGATTTCAGATTTATGTTTTAGTTATAAAATTGTCTTTATTATGAACCATTTTATACCCTAATATGGAACTTTCCCGTAAAAATTCGTATTTAATTGAATTCAAATGTGAATACTGAAACATGGGTGGAAAACCAAAAAAAATATATAATTATTAGATCAAAGGTATATTTTGGGTTTTTGACTTTGGATACTCTATATTATATGGATGCAGCAGCTTCCCACCTCCACCAACTTCCACCTATATGCCATTTGCCTCCTCCACTAATCCACTTCAGCTCTCATCCTCCTCTATTCTTATTCATAATTTTATTTATTCTCGTCTTTCTTTCAACTTCTTTACAGATAAAGATATAATAAAAAAGACAGCTTCAAAATTATTAATCAGTGGGTGCGAAGTTTTACTACATTATATTAATAATTCATGTGTCAGAATCGAATTGCATTTAGTGTCTTCAAAGACAACGAGTACACTAAATGTTGCTGAAAAAATGGATTGTCCATGGTTACAGAGGGTGGATCTAGCCCTTTCAGCGATGAATTTATGGGTACTCAATATTTTCGACACGAAATATATATATATATATATGCGAAACCCATTAAAATTTTAATAAAATATTAAATCTAAATCTAAAATTTTAAAGATTCAAATCCGATGAGGTACGTAACATTTAACATTTAAATTTAAAGTAACTGTACGGTAGGTATATCTATAGATGGGTCCAATTTTTGAAGGCTGCAATTGTAAATGACTAAAGATTTTACTCCTCCTAGTGGTTTTGCAAATTCTTTGAGGTGTGAAGTACAAGGAATTTTACTCTTTAGTGTGAAATGGAATTTAATTTAGAGGTGCATGGACTTTTGTTACTTTTCATGAAACTTTGAGCCTAATAGGTTTCGTGTTATGCAACTGAAGAACGTTCAATTGAGATTTTATAATGCAATTTCATTCTTGGTTCAACCTTTAGTCTCTAGTTATATACCACGGTCCATGAATCCCACGAAGTGTATTTTCTTAACGTATTTTTTTCCCCTTCAAATTCACACGCAAGTCAAGTTGATCCAACTTGAATATTTAACAAGCTTCAAATCATGGTTGAGTTTAAAACGTTTGCTTAAAAAAAAAAGTAAATTAACTAGTTAAACCTCAATCTTGATCTTATAATTAATCTCTCAGCAACTTACATCATACAAAATTTTCTCGAGTTTGATTTCAACTTTTATGATAAATAAATGGGTTTGGAGCTATTATATTGTGCTTGTGTGGCTATGTAAATAATTTAGGTATTCTTTAATGGAAATTTTACCTCCTATAGTAAAGGTATACACCCTATTTATTATAAATCAAAATTATTTTAAAATATTATTTTCTATAGCTACCTTTTATATTTTATAGCAAAAAAGGTATTTATGGTACATACTACAATTGAGGCATGCAATACGCTATTTATGTTTTTTCTCTCTATTTCTTTCAATTAACACAAGATTCTCACTCAAATTTTTTCTTCTTTCTCTCTCTCTTTGAACAACTCAAGCCCTAGTATTGATGGCCGACGAGAAAGAAGAATCTCTCTCTCTCTTCGAGCAACTCAAGATACACGCCCTAGTATTGATGGCCGATGAGATATTAGAATAGAGTAGAAGGCAGCCAGGAAACAGAAAAAAGTGAATTTTTCGAACGGAAAGGAGCAATGTGATGAACTCTTATCATAAATTTGTTGTACGGATCCGAGAACTTTCTTCTCTTCTTTGCTATTTAGTCACATACAATGATACAAATACATTGTATTCTGTACAAATTCACTCAAACACATTGTATTTTTATATAAATACCTTTTTTTTGCATGTATTTATGTATTTCGAAGATTTGTATTTTTTTAATACAGCTGGATACACTTGTATTCATGCATAGTGTACATACAATATGCATGAATACATGATATAAACATTGAAATACACTTAATCCAAACATTAAAATAGAACAGAATTTAAACAGTGAATACATTTAATTTTAAAATACAGTAAAATACAGTAAGATACGTTGAATACAAATAGAAATACAGTGAATACAACCAATGAAATATACTGAATACATCAGTAATAACATGTACTCCCTCCGTTTCAACTTATGTGAACTCATTTGACTGGGCATGGAGTTTAAGAAAAGAGAGAAGACTTTTGAATTTGTGGTATAAAGCGAGGCACATATATTTTGTGTGACGATAAATCATTTTATAAAGATAAATTATTTTCAAATAGGGAAAGTGGCAATTCTTTTTGGCACGTACTAAAAAGGAAATATGTTCACATAAATTGAAACGGAAGGAGTATTAGGAATAACAAAAATACTGTTAATACAAATACCTTTGAATACACTGAATATAAAATAGCGAATACAGTAAATACAAACATTAAATCTGATGAATGCAACAATAAAAAAAAAATATTGAAACACACTACATACAAAAGTTAAATACTGCAGTTATATACAACTGAAAAATAATTCTAATTAGTTGGGTTGATAGTGAGGTATGTTAGAATTGATTTTATTGAGTTATATTAAGAGAGTATCACGCTAATTGATATTATTTCTGTTATTAGACAACTAGACATACCTATTTTTAAGGTGATTTGTCGTTACTATATTCATGAATACATGGCGCGAATATATGCGTGTACAACTGGATTGTCCTGATTTTAGGCGCTTTTTGGTGTATTCATGAATACAGCAGCGCGAATACAGCGAATACACTACCGTAACAACTGAATAGTAGCTATAGAAAGTAATTATGTATATGATAGCAATAGAAAGTTAATAGACACTAAACAATAGTGGTTTGTGAAAATTCCTTAACTTTAATTTGAATCTCGAGTCTGGTCCTAGCTAAAAGAGAGAAGCTTTGGGCTCCTTTAACACGCTCCAATCTAGTTCCAGCTTAAACATTGGGCCACGTTTGCTTTAGCCCACCAAAATGATACCTTCCAAGTTTTGAACATTTAAAAACGTGCTACATTATATACAATAAAATGGAAAATTTGCAATCATATTCTATATTTGTGCCATCTTTTAACTTGTACCCTATTTTTAAAAATTATTAATTTGATAGCTTGCTCACAAAAAATCCGTTATAATATGACAATTTCACCCCTGACAAAAGATATAAAACCTGAATCACGCATTAATCGCGTGATCTGCAACCTCATTCGTGAAAAAATATCTCCTCTTCTCCTCTCAACAGTTTTATCAAAAAACCAAAAACTTGTCCAGATTCATTTTCAGAATCACACTTGCATGAAGTTGTTTCACCTTGAAGCTAAAACTTCATGCTAATATTTCATGTTGAAGTTAAAACTCCATGCTAATATAGCTTGAAGTTGTTTCACATTAAAACTAAAACTTCATACTATTGCATGCTGAAGTTATTTATCCTGCAGTCTACAGTTTTGTCATGAGTTTTATCCGAAACTTCAGCCTAAACATGCTGAAGTTATTTAGTTCATTTGCTATAACTTCAGACTAAACATGCTTAAGTTTTTTAGTTCATTTGCTAAAACTTCAAACTAAACATGCTTAAGTTATTTAGTTCATTTGCTAAAACTTCATACTAAACATGCTGAAGTTATTTAGTTCATTTGCTAAAATTTCAAACTAAACATGCTTAAGTTTTTTAGTTCATTTGCTAAAACTTCAGACTAAACATGCTTAAGTTATTTAGTTCATTTGCTAAAATTTCAGACTAAACATGCTTAAGTTATTTAGTTCATTTGATAAATCTTCAGACTAAACATGCTTAAGTTTTTTAGTTTATTTGCTAAAATTTCAGACTAAACATGCTTAAGTTTTTGTCTTGCAGTATGTAATTTCTAATGAGTTTTTGCTAATGCATGCTGAAGTTATTTAGTTCATTTGCTAAAATTTCATACTAAACATGCTTAAGTTTTTGTCTTGCAGTATGTAATTTTCTAATGAGCTTTTGTTAATGCATACTGAAATTATTTAGTTCATTTGTTAAAACTTAATACCAAAATATGCTGAAGTTTTGTCATGCAGTCTACGGTTTTGTCATGAGTTTTATCCGAAACTTCAGTCTTAACAAGCTGAAGTTTTTTAGTTCATTTGCTAAAATTTCAGACTAAATATTTTTAAGTTTTTGTCTTGCGGTATATATTTTTCTAATTAGTTTTTTCTAATGCATGCTGAAATTATTTAGTTCATTTGCTAAAAAACATCATAACAAAAAGGGCAAAATCGTCTTTTTATTAAAGAAGGGCAAAATCGTCATCTTAAAATGCTTTTAACAAAAAAAATGGGTACGGATGCAAATAGAAAAACAAAAACGGATATAAGTTTAAAAGGGGCGACCAAATAGGGCACCCCATGCAATTTTTACCAATATTATGTGTCGTGTTTCTCTTTTACATGCCCCTTAAGAAATATTAATTAGGAAAGTGATTGGACTATTCTACCTTTATTTATATCTTAAGGTATAATCTCTCTTCATTGAATGTTTATTCTATTTATGTGTTATCTCCATCTTTAAAAACAATTATTACTAAGGGTAAAAAAAAGAAAAAAATAATCAATTTTGTCTTGAACTTCTAGAATGACAAATAATTTGAGACAAGTATTTTTAGTAACACGACTGTTAACATGAGACGGAGGGAGTACTTGACATTGCAAAATTAGCAAGTCAATTACTATCATTTTTACCAAGTTACTTCAACTAATGCTTTTCATAGAGATTTTATAGGTTTTGATTGTGAAAATACTTTTTAAACCGCCAGTAGGTAGAAAATTAGCTCTAAACAAAAAAGGGTTGCAGAGATAATAAGGCAATAACGCTAAAACAGATGCTAAAATAAATAAGATGAATTCAAAACCAAATACGATAAATAAAGCAATACAACAGTTTTTGTACATAATCAACATTGAACATCATTGTCAATCATAGCAAAGTAACCAATGACAGAAACAAGACACAGGCTCTTATGATAAATAACCAAGGTGTTTCTCAGTTTCCACTCCTGAATGGAATAGCTCTTATGATAACCTGATGGTACAAAGCAGCAAGTGCAGCTCCAATGAATGGTCCCACCCAGAAAATCCACTGCATTTATTCAAAACCAGGAAAAAAAGAGAAAATTCTAGTTACTCATAAAACCAAAACAACAATGAACAATTTTTTTTAAAAATAATTCGTAGCTCTTAAAAAGAGAAACGGATCTAAGATTTTAAGATAATGGGTGCTAACGTATTCACTATATGTATGTTCAGCTAACGTGATGACCAAGGGATGAATCCAACAATTTAGTTATAGTTCAATTGAACCCATAACTTATATCTTAAATCTAGATTTTCAGTATAAAATTCTTTAAAATTGCTGAAAAATGAGCTATAAACCCATAACTCAAACAAGTTGATAGGTCAGTGGTTGAAGTCAAAATCTTGAACTCATAGAATTAAAATCCTGGATCCGTCTCTACCAGCTACTTCCCACCAACAAAGGTACAAGATGATTTTGCTCACCAAAGCTTAAGCAGCCGAGAAAATTCATCTCATGTTTTTTGTTTCATTCAATATTACTATTACTACGATAAGTGGTGAGGATTTAGTAATAACTATACAACAACTAAGCCTCAATTTCAAGTTGTTGGGTCGGTTGCATGAATCCTCATTTTCATATATCCTCAAGTTTGGGTCCATTTTTTAAAAAATTATTCAATTTAATGTACAATTGAATTCAAGGATAGTGGGTGCATCCCACTGATTGTCCTCATACTAAATCCATTCATGCATAAAAGATAACTTACATGGTCATCCCATGCTTGATCTCTGTTGTAGATAATGGCAGCACCTAGGCTTCTAGCAGGGTTAATGCCAGTGCCTGTGATTGGGATAGTGGCTAAGTGAACCAAGAACACTGCAAATCCAATTGGGAGTGGTGCCAAAATCTGTAATACACAACCATGAGCTAGAATACATATACATTAAGCTCAACAGTAAAATCTAAAGTACAAATGAGAAGCCAAGTAAGTACTCACAGGGACATGGGAGTCTCTGGCATTTCTCTTGGCATCAGTAGCAGAGAAGACAGTGTAGACAAGAACAAAAGTGCCAACAATCTCAGCACCAAGCCCATCTCCTTTGGTGTAACCATGGTTCATAATGTTAGCACCTCCACCCTTAACCTGATACAAAGATGGCTGGAACCCTTTGACAACACCAGCACCACAGATTGCACCAAGGCATTGCATCACAATGTAGAAAACTGCCCTGGTTAGGGACAATTTCCTTGCCAGAAACAGACCAAATGTCACAGCAGGGTTAATGTGTCCACCTGATCAAAAATCAAGAATTTCTCAAGGTCAGAGAACAAATAACAAAATTAAAACAATTTAAGTTATATACTGTAATGATTTCTAACACTATCAGTGTAGTTTTTAACATGTGAAAGCAGGTTAGATACCATTTTTACCATACACCAACAAACCCAGTGAAATCCCGCACGTGAGGTCTTGGGGGTTAACATGTACGCAGACCTTACCTAAACCTTATGAAGGAAGAGTTGTTTCGGATAGACATTCGGCTTAAGAACAGTGAAAAGGACACAATAAACAAACAGTAACAATAGCAAGGAAATAAGATAACATAAACAAATAACACAGCATGTAATAGCAAAGAATATAGGAATACGGAGCTATTTGAGAAGTGCGAAAATTGTAGAGATTTACTACCTTATAAGTAACCAGATTTTGTAAATATTTTTACACATCATAGCACCGAAACACATTCTAAAAACCAATTCTGCAGAGGATCTGGCATCTTTCACTAAGATGCTGCTTGGAGTTTAATCCAGCTCTAGCAGGAAATGCTATTAGTATAGCCAAAAAAATCCCATAAGAACATTGCAAATAAAAGATAACCACTAAAAAAGTTATTCTGCTCCAAAATGTCCAAAAGGAAACTGTTACAATTTTGATGTATTATGAAACTCCAGAGAAGTAGTTCAAAATAAGAAACTCAGTAACTGTCAAAGACTGCAACTTTAAAGGTTTTACTTCTTCATTTATCAAGAAAACACATTAAAGATCTCATCTTTGAAGCAAAATATATATCACTAATGAACATGAGAGAAAGTGTAGCTTTGAAGCAAAAAGCACAACTTTAGGTGACTAGTACATAAATTATGGAGGTAAAGAAAGAGAGAGATAGAAATATATATATATATATACCTGAGATGCCAGCAGTGCAGTAAACAAGGGCAAAAATCATACCACCAAAAGCCCAAGCAATGCCTTGAACACCAACGGTACTACATTTGCTGTTAGCCCTAGAGTAGCCCATGACAGTCAAGACAGTGATGTAAAGGAACAAGAAAGTAGCCATAAACTCAGCAATCCCAGCTCTCCAAAAGGACCAAGAATGGAGCTCACCAGGCTCAAACAATGGTGCTGCTGGTGGTTCCTTATAGTCTTTGCTCTGTGCTGAGGTCCCTAATGGCTGCCTTTCTGAATACTTGTTTGCTCCTACCTTCACATCCTCTTCTTTCCCCTCCATTCTTAGCTTACAGGTTTCTTCAATAGAATGCAACAGAATGCAGCTTTTGCTTTTTCTTTGTTTTGTGATGATACTGATTCTTTTATAGAGGGAAAATTGCTGATAAATATTGCATATTTGCATTAGCGTCTCTATGTTTGTTTGATTTCCATTTGTGCCCCTTGAAGTTTCCTATATTGTAGTCTTGTATGTATCCAATAAATGAGAAATTGACGAATTTTCATAATTAAGTTTAAGCATCTAGAATCATTTCGTTGTAGTTCAATTTAACAATTATTTTTTTAAATAAAGTTATTTCTTTGTCAAGCAAGGTTATAATTTATCAATTAGTTAGTGCAGCAGCCGAAAAAATAAAATATATTCTTCATGCCAATAAAATATATACTTATTTTCATGCTTAAACTTTTTAATGCACAATACAAATTTACGTTAGAGCAAACTCTCATTACTAAGTTGGACTACATGTTTTGCTTAATAGTAAGAACTTTCAATGCAAGTAAGCCAAAATGGTGACAATTTTTTTTTTTTTTTTTGTGAAGTGAAAATATAGAATCATCTTTGAATTACATGAATTAAATTATATAGTGTGTGAAAGGGATATGCATTTGGAAAAAAATTAACTCTAATGAGGACATAAATAGAAAAGAGAAGTAATTGCTTAGAGAATCAATTTTTTGCCGATTTTACTTTCAAGCAATATGATGAGTGTTGAGCCGTATGAGAAAATTCAGGACTTGGAACACCATATAAGCAAATGCTTAGCTGGTAAAACAAGGAATAAAAGGGTGGAGTAAACTGTGAAAAAAGAAATGGACAATAAGAGAAAGAAAGAAAAGAATTAAGGAAGTTTTAGGTAAGTTTTTCTTTTCATACTCAAGTATATCTGTCTCTTTTTCTTTTTTGCTTTTGTTTTGTGTGATAAAGAGGAAACTATGAAAAAGGGAAGGGGTCAGGAGTCAGGACAGGAGGAAGATGTGCTGTCATACTCATTTTGCAGACACCTTTCTCTGCTTTTTATAAAGCTTTAATCCGTTAAATGGCCATTTCACAAATTTGTATATGATGGCCAATACCTTAATTTAAACAAATAAATAACATAGAGTGGTCTTTGGAGAATATACAGTCAGAAGCTGATTCACAATTTTAAAACCAATTGGTGTAGTGTTTCCCTTTTGTAGCAGTGAGAGTGAGCTTTTACAAATATATAATTCAAAGTTAATAAAAGGCCGTCAAAACTTGCATCTATATCCAGTTGCAGCTTAATGTTAGCAATTTAATCTAACATCAATTAAGTGTAATGTTACCTCCTAAAAGAAGCTCTTTACTTTCTTACTTTCTCTATAGGTTCATTTTGTTCGGAACTAAGATATTTGAGATTATAACCCACATCCTATATGGAATAAATAACACCAAGATTTTGGTATAAAATTTATATTGTTTTTAACTAGTATTAACAAGTAAATACGGAATAAATGTAATCCAAAATTTTATGTCAAAATTAGTATCTTAATCCCGGTAACCAAAAATTAATATGTAGTGGAAAAGCAAAAGGATACTTGAATGGGAACTTGAAATTAATAAAGCGGGTTTCTAAACGTTGGAAAAAGTTATTCAAAAGTATGTCACGAAATTCAACCCAACGGTCGCACATTATTGCCTTTGAGCTTTGGGGCCTTTGGCAACTCATTGGTGATGATTGGTTATCTTGCCGTTGATTACAATTTGTATGGTAACAACTTTTAAATGTCTAATTTGGTTCAATTCTCCCCCTCGTTGTTTACTTTGCATATAACTCCTTCATTACAATAAATAGTTTTGAGAAAATTTTCAAGTACGTATATTCTTGATTTTTCAAATATCATTTTTTAGTGTACCCCGCAGTGGATTACTGTAAACAATACTAACATTATTGTAGTATAAATATGTGTGGTTTTCGCTCGGACATGTGTTAGTCAATTACAGAAGAGGACAATAAAAGAAAAGAAAATAGAGAGAACGTGTGTGTATCAAGTGGTTGACCACCTCTTAAGTCTTGATATTAAATATAAATACATACCACTGCTTGACGTAGCAACAAGAAGAATATCTAAATTGTGACGTCTCTTCTTCTTTTTAATAATGGGTTTGTTTCTTCTGTACATCTAACATGGGTTCGTTTCTCCTGTATATTTGCTATGTAGTGTCAGCTTTAATTAATGCATTGATTATCAGTAACATATTAGACTGAACACTAGTGTAAACTTTGGCAACACTTACCAAATGATAGTCTTGTAAGAAATATTGGTCCAAATAAACTGATTTCTGCTCAAAGAAACAAAACCATAATATGAGTAAATAACACCAGCTGTTCACAGAGTTGGTACATCCAATCCAATATTTTGAAGTTGCATAATGTCAGCTAAAGCAAGTTCTATCATACAAAAGTTGTGTCTTTCCTACTATAGATGAAACTACTGCACACTGGTTTCCCTCCAAAGAAGCTATTCTATTACAGCTACTGCCTGATGGTGACGGATTTGCTTGTCAAACTACAAGGTGAGGTGCACAGGCAGTACACATGTCTTGCCAAACTCCTACTTAATCTACAGGCTCTACATCTCAGAGTCTCTACTTGAAGGGCAGCCTACTTAAGTATCCTGCAATCTTCAGAACTCCACCCTCTGGTACAAATTTTACTCTTGTATACGCCAACTTGTATTTGGAGGTATCAGAGTTATAGGTGATTATGGATCGATGCCTCGTTACTATCTAGTTACTCTGGTTGAAGCCGGACATGCGGGCAAGGCCTATCTGGTTCTCCTCTTGTCCATAGGTGCTTGAGATCACCTCTTTGCTTTCCCACCGTCAAAAATGTGCCTAACATGAGCAATAACAGATGTTAAAAATGATAAGCACTCGACGTATAAAATGAAAAGCTTTTTCTTGTTTACCTAAAATATTGAAAGAGGAAAGGGAACAATATGGGAAATTTTCGGTTAAGTTCTGAAGAAATGCCCACAAGGAGTGCAAGGAAGAAAGGCAAGGCTGCATGGAGAACTTATGAATAGTAGGTGAGACAACCGTGAAATTATCTTCTTATACTTTAGGTTCTTCCTTATTTGCCTGCTACAGTTACACATATTGCACTTTGGCGCATCTACTTGTCTTTGAAGATTGGAGAGGAAAGCCATCTGTATCATCTTTAACTACCTCTCTCAAATTTCCTTTTTTCCCAGAATGTTAGTGCAAACTATTGTCCCGTTTCATCTGATTTTGGGCAATCATCTCATCAGCTAACTTTTGGGGTTGAATTAGGTCCAATGTCCTCTTTCTTTATATGGTATTAGAGCCAAAACCAAAGTTGTAGTCTCTCCCCTGAATTCCTCATTCTTCTCTCTTAATGCCTCTTCTTTTCATTCATAAACTTTTAATTTTAAAAAAAAAGGTAAAAGGGAAATCAGAATCCAATTTGCAGAAAATTGAAAACTAAGGTTCTCAGACTCAACATTTAATTCTTACTTCTTTTCCATGAGAATCACCCTATGTGTGTTAGTGGTGGTAGATTCTAGTGTGCGGTGGTAGAATCTATCGTTACAATAAGATGTTATAGGTTTGGCTGCTTCATTACAAAAGCTTTTTTTATGCTTCTTGTAGCATACCTAGTGTAAATGGAACAATGTAAAGCAAAGCAGGTTGACCATGACCATCCATCAAATTTAGAGCCACATATGTCGTGAGCAAACCTGTAAAAAAAAAAAAGAATTAACAGTCAAACAGAAGCTTGCGCTAGTTCCACACCTTCAAAAACACTGACCAACAGTACCAACCGGATGCTTCTAATACATTATATACGATATTTCGGCTGTTTGCATAAAATATAGCAACTTCCCTTGACATGGTGAAAGAGATACATATCTAGCTCAAACACTAACAAGAATAGCACCCCTCAAATTTTCCTACACTCTGACATATTATTTGTTCTCGAATTATTCATTATTAGTAGGAATAAGGGCAGAACTAAGCATCATTACTGCAGTTCATCACTTAACCAGGATCAAGTTGCACAATTATGTGGAACAGTCCAGGCTATTTCTGACTGAACAGAAAGAGGGAGAGAGATGAAACATACAAAAACACCAACAGCAGTGCAATTCTATCAACAACAAGAACACGGTATTCACTTGGTCACAATCAAAATAACATGTCAAGTAAATAAGCTTATTCCCATTTTCTGAAGAACTCATCATACCTAAGCCGTAAGCAAACATAGCCCAAAGGAAGTAGCCTTCTCGAAGTTTCTTATTACACAGCCAGTCATACCTGCGACAAAGCACAAAAACTATGGGGGAAAAAAATCTAAAAAAGAGGTACAAAGCTTTTGACTGCTATAATTGTTAGAACTTGCAAGCATTCACCATTTAAATGATAACCTAACATTCAACCTTTCCTTTTAATCTTAAGATTAACTTTCTTTCTTTTTTCTGTTAATGGTAGTGTCCAGGCCAAATTGAGCGCACCTAGATTATATCACCAGGTTAATCTTAAAATTTACTTAAATTGCTCATCTGAAGAAGCAGAAGTGTCCGACATGGAAGCATTTAATTATGCAACAATGAGTCTCACAGAGGCATCAATAGGGGGGTCAATTCCTTCCGTCAAATGTGTTAGAGCCAATGCTTTGAACAGGCTCTTTTTGGAGAATGGAATAATAGTATACTGAAAAAAATTGAAGTCTTCAAGAAATATAGGACTTGATGGAACCATATTAATGGAGAGCAAATACAAGTTTCATTCAGCTCCATGGTCAAACCTTAAGGAAAATGCTACCAGTAAACCTGGTAAAATTATGTCACCAAACCCGATGATACTGTAGCCACCCCAAGGATCAAACATCCGTGGAATTTTCAGTAGCATAGGAATGCCATCTTCTCCACTTTTATCACCGCGTGCAACCTATACAAGAGAAAAGGATCATATTTCCGGAGCAAGTCCTTTGTAGTTAGCAGGGTAAAAAGTACGCAAACGAACATAAAGAAGAATACAAACAAACAAATAAAGAGCTTACCACTATCATCACACTCTTATGGAACAACGGTTTGGAAAGAAACACCCAAAAAAGGTCATACAATAAAGCACAGCTTAGAAGAACTGTTCCCACCTGATAAAGTCAAGGAAATAAGGGATAATGTCAGAATGCCAGTACTTGTGATAATCTTTGGACTTTTCAGCAAGAACTCAAGTCAAGGACTAATAAATCATCAGACTCTTATTCCTGAACCAAACTATTAGCTCTTACTGTTGCTTGTTTATTGTAGTTGTTTGACTGCAGGACAAAAGATATACATGATAAACTGCAGAGAAACCAGCAATAAACCGTTGTTCCGTTAAGAGGAGGAAAAAGAGGGCAACTACAAATGACGAATTCTATAACCCACTATCTCAGCTTTCTAAACATCCTCTGCAAAATCAATGGAGCAGGTTGCTGATATGTTTATCACCCTTTTAGGGGCTCTGTCATGTCCTTAGTTGTTAACTAAGTACACGTGCGGCACTTGACAACTCTCTCACGATTTTGCACAACTTGCTCACGTTCTTGCTATGTCAAGTCAGCCTTACCACACTCAAGATCGCTAAGAGAAGGGTAGAAAGAACACAAGAGAATTGTTAAAGGTAGGGGTGGGCATAATATCCGAAAAAACGAAAAACCGGACCGGACCAAATTAATTCGGTATTTCGGTATCGGTTCTTCGGTACTAATTCGGTATAATTTTTTTAAAAGTTCGGTACTTCGGTACGGTTCTCGGTATTGAAATTTCGATACTTCGGTTAACCGAAATACCGAAATATTTCTGTCAGTTGATGTATTTTGCCTTCTTTGGACATGTAATTCCGGCAATCTTCAGCTCTTCTTAAGTATTATTTTCTGAAACTTTTATTATTTTTTGAGTTAATTGTTGGTTTTTTCTTCTTTCTTACAGTGATTAACTTTTTTATTTTACTTGCGCTTTGCTTCTGCTGCTTGAAACATATAGTTGTTTCTAACTGCTTTAAACTTCTGCTATGGTCGAAGAAAGAAAAGGGCAAACTGATTCTTCCCTAAAGAGCTAGCTGTAAAGTTTTTTTGTTCTCGCCTATAAAAAAATAAGGATCGGTTCCACTGTTTGGTTAATTTAAGATCATGTCTTTGGTGCAGAAACTTTTCTATAGTTATTAGAATAACCTGGTGCTAAAATGAACTAGATTCTGCACTTTGACCATTTAGCTTCTAGCAATGGATAATGTGATTGGAACATATATGTGAAGCCATAAAATCATAATTACAAGTGAGGGACATCGAGCCAGTGGAGAAACTATTTTTTCTTTAAATACCGAACCGTACCGAAACCATACCGAACTACTTTGGTACGGTATTTGGTATGCACAATTGATATACCGAATTACCTAACCGAAATTCTTAAATACCGTACCGAAGTACCGAACGCCCACCCCTAGTTAAAGGAAGCTTTGTATTAAAGAGAACTTGAATTGTTTGCTTGGTGAATTATAAATGGATGGTCCCCTTTATATACTAGTCTCCTAGGAGCTAGAGTGTAAATATAAATTGTTACACAAGTCCTTAATATTTACAAGATCCGGCTTTCTCTAGAATTCTCTACAAGCCTAGAAGATTTCAAGGACTTTCTTAGCAAATCCATAGGCATCTAGGGTCTTCCGAAGGAAATGTCCATACTTCTCTAGAATTTTCTCACAAATACTAGCTTTCCTCCTACGTAAGCTTCCACATGGTATTAATATATGCCAAATGGTGCCTATATGGCATGGTGACGTGGCGGGTCATCACACTCTCCCCCACCTAATGTTGCGACGACCGCGGTGCAATATTGCTGCATAAACTCTCGGATCTTATCTTTGAATTGCCATAAGTCTTCATATCGTTCCCACGTGGCCTCCTCCGAAGATTGCCCCTTCCAACGGACGAGGAACATTGTGGTGGCTTTCTGCCCTTGTTTTCGCCTGGCCTGATAATCAATAATAGCCTCAATCTCCCGGTCATGTGAGGCGGTGATAGTAATAGGCGCTCGACTTGATTGGCTCCTACTCGGATCATCCTTGTCTTCATGATATGGCTTAAGGATGCTGGCATGGAAGACAAGATAGATCTTAAGATACGATGGCATGTCAAGCTTGTATGAGATCTTGCCTACCTTGGAGAAGATCTTAAATGGCCCCTCATACTTGCGAATCAAATTCTGATGCATGCCATGTAGTGCCTTGAATTGTCTTGGGTTAAACTTCACCATTACCATGTCCCCAAATCTATAGTCCGTGGGACACCGCTTACGGTCCGCAAACTTCTTCATCTTCTTAGTTGTCTTATCCAAGTAGGACTTAGCAGTGTCAAGCTGCTCCTCCCATCCTCTGGCCATATGATAAGCCCCCAAACTCTTTCCCTCAAATGCAACTGGTAATGAATGTGGAGTTTGTGGTTGTTGGCCTGTGACTAGCTCAAATGGTGTCCGCCCCATGGACTCACTCCGCAAGTTATAAGAGAATTGGTGATGTCCAGGAGCCTTGCCCAATCTTTCTGATGCGCGCTTATATAATGCCTTAAGTAGCATTCCAGTAAGACATTGACCCGTTCCGTCTGTCCATCCGTCCGTGGGTGGAAACTAGTGGAAAAGTGTAGTTTCGTGCCAAGTATGTCGAATAACTCTTTCCAAAAGTTCTCAGTAAAACGGGGGTCTCGATCACTGACCCAATACTTCACCACGTTCTTAAAAAATAACTTGGCAGCTTCCTTGGCAGTGCAACCTGGTGAGGCGGGCATGAAGGTGGCATATTTAGAAAATCTATCCACGACCACCATAATAGTACCATAACCATCGGACTTCGGTAGACAAGTGATAAAGTCCATAGTCACGCTCTGCGACTGGTAGCGGTTCCAAAAGTCCTCCGAGTTGTTATTGATCAACCTTGTCCGGCTGACAGACAAGACAAGTCTGCACATAACATTCTATGTCATCTCGCATGCGTGGCCAATAGTAGACTGACTCAACCAAGGTCCTAGTGCGACGTTGGCCTGGATGACCAGCCCACATTGTGTCATGACTCTCCTTATGATCCGCCGTATAATGTCTCCAAACTTAGGCACGAAGACCCGCCGACCCGTGGTAAGCAATATGCCGTCTTCTACCCAAAAGCGTCTCGTATTGCCCTGGTTGGCTACCTCGATAAGCTGTTTGGCTACTGGATCATGATGCATGCCTTCTTTTATAGCCTCACGAATGTCCCAACTTGCTAAAGTGATGGCAGCAAGCTCGGCTTTCCGGCTCAAGGCATCGGCTACAACGCTACCTTTGCCCGGCTTGTACTTCAGCACATAATCAAACTCGGCCAAGAAATCCTGCCACCTAGCCTGTTTTGGTGTGAGCTTCTTCTGCGTCTGAAAGTAGCTAGTAGCCACATTGTCAGTCTTGACCACGAACCTCGACCCGAGCAAATAATGTCGCCATGTACAAAGGCAATGCACAATGGCAGTCATTTCCTTCTCTTGCACCGTATAACGCCGCTCCGTCTCATTTAACTTACGGCTCTCAAACGCTATGGGATGCTTATCCTGCATCAGGACACCCTCAATGGCAAAGTCTGAGGCATCTGTGTGCACCTCAAATGTCTTGGCAAAGTCAGGTAGCGCCAAGACTGGCTCCTCTGTTACAGCTGCCTTAAGGCCTTCAAACGCCTTTTGACAATGCTCCGTCCAAACCCATGGCTTGTTCTTCTTTAGAAACTCAGTCAATGGTGTGGCTTTTGTTTAGTAGCCACTGATGAACCGACGATAGTAGTTAACAAGGCCAAGGAAGGATCTCAACTCAGTTACCTTTATAGGTGCCTCCCACTCCTGGATAGCACGTACCTTAGCCTCGTCCATGCGTAGCTCGCCATTGCTAATAACATGGCCTAAGACGTGCACCTTTGATTGTGCAAACTCGCATTTCTCCCTCTTGATGTATAGCTCGTTCTCCCGCAAGACTTGGAAAACCTTCCTTAAGTGCTCCATATGCTCCTCCAAGGTGTTGCTATAGATGACTATGTCGTCTAGGTAGACTACCACAAATTGATCAAGGTAGGGATGAAAAATCTTGTTCATAAGGGTGCAAAATGTGGCCGATGCATTGGTTAAGCCGAAGGGCATCACCAACCACTCAAAGGCTCCATATCTCGTCACACATGTTGTATTCGGCTCATCCCCTTCTGCAATGCGAACCTGGTAGTAGCCCCTGCGAAGATCCACCTTGGAAAAGTACTTGGCTTGCCCAAGTCTATCGAACAAGTCAGCAATGAGCGGGATCGGATACTTATTCTTCACTGTGACCTTATTAAGTGCTCGGTACGCCGAAAAGTACCTTTGATGGGCGAATGTGACCAGCATCTAGCAACTCTTTCAATTGTTTCCTGAGCTCCTCTAGCTCGGGCGGTGCCATACGATATGGGGCAAATGCGGGTGGCTTAGCCCCTGGCTCCGACTCAATCTTGTGATCCACCTCTCGCCTAGGCGGCAAGTGCTTAGATAACTTCTCGGGCATGACATCTTTGTTTTCCTCAAGCAACTTCTCTATGCAAGGCGACAGTATCTCTTGAAAACTCTCGTCTTCCTCCAGACTTGCGATGGTTGCCACGAACGTCGACTCCCCCTTCTTGATCCCCTTGACAACCTGCATAGCTAAAAGTTGTGCTTGGCTCTGTCCGTGTGGCATAGTCACTGTAGGTACCATGCAAGATCCTTCTCGCTCCATAACCAAGAGATGTTGGAGGTAGGGGTCGATCAAAGTATGACAATGTCTAAAGAACTCTTGCCCCAGTATGATGTCAAAGATATCCATAGCGGTTACGGTAAAGTTTGTCATACCTTTCCAAGTTCCCAATTTGACACCAACTCCATTAGCTACCCCATGAGCATTCTGTACCTCGGCATTCACGGTCTTGACGCGAGAGTTGGTTGGAGCAAGCTTCAATTCTAGTCTCTTTGCAGCAGCCTCAGTCACGAAATTATGAGTTGCTCCAGTATCCACCATTGCACGAGCAGGCTTGTTGTTGATGGTGAGATCCACGTACTGATTGCCACTCTCGGTAGGTTGGATAGATTGCTTCGTGACGGCACGCATAATCCGATCATACCCAACTATGCGGTTCCCGAACTCTCTCCTTGCGGCTGCTCCTTCCGTTCACGGACCATGGCGCTGAGTCTCTTTAGGTCGGGACAATTCCTGAAGTTGTGGGGCCCTCTACATATGTAACATCCCTTCTTCTCGGCATAGCCCTGACGGCCACTCGACTTTTTGGAATCTTGAGTCTTTAGTATTATCGTTGTATCTCCTTGTCTTTGCCACGGTCTCCCCCACCTTTAACATTGTTAAACTTTGATTCTTTGCCTTTGACTTTGTCGTGCTTGTCATGCCTGAAATCCATCAATGATTCGGCCTCCACTATGGCTTGGTCTATATCTGCGACTTGCCGGCGTTGCAACTCCTGCTTAGCCCAATTTTGCAACCCGTCCATGAAGTGGAACAACAAGTCATCATTGGTCAGGTTGGGGATTTGAAGCATAAGGATAGTGAACTCCTTGACATAGACATGTATGCTCCCTGTTTGCTTCAACTCCCTAAGCTTACGCCTTGCCTCGTACAAGACATTGTTTGGAAGAACTGTCGCTTGAACTCGACTTTGAACTGATCCCACGTGCTAATAGTACACAGACCTTTATCCACGTCGGCCATCTTCCTTCTCCACCATAACATGGCAGTCTTTGAGAGGTACAACACTGCAGTGTTGATCATGACCTCGTCGTCCCTCACTTTGCCGTGCCTGAAGTAGTTCTCCAAGTGCCAAAGGAAGTTTTCCACTTCTTGTGCATCACGACCACCTTTGAATACCGGGGGTTTGGGAGCCTCGATCTTGGCCTCCCTCGTCACCACAACATTGTTGGCTCCCTCGGTCACGCCAGCACTAGCATGCTCCTCGAGTAACTCTATCTTTGTCTTCATAGCATTGATAGTACTCAAAGCCTCCATGAGTCTGCACTCTAAGGCAGTGATGGCTTGCCTTAATTCCATCTCGGTCTGTGTACGTCCCTCCAAGTCATTTCGGATACTCTCAATCTCTTCAAGAGTGTGCCCCTCAAGAACGCTAAGGGTGCCTTCCACCTTCTCCAAGCGTTGGACAAAGATCTCCACGGCGTCCATCCCCGCGTTCATTTTCATCACCCACTCTTTACTGAGCGAGACGTCCTCGGGCAGGACCTCCACTTCATCCTCGCTCGCCTCAGTGGCAGATGGCTCTTGGGATGTAAGCCCTTCGTTTGACACAACCTCGGGTGGCACCTACTGGCTCTTGTTGGTGGCATTCCTCTTTTTGTTACGGCCACTCTTGCCAGCAGCATCTTGGATGACGTTGGCTTGGGTGTTGGCACCGTTAATTTCTCCGTTGTTCGTCATTCCCTTAGTTGCAACCTTTGCTCTGATACTACGTTTGTCACAACCTTAGTTATTAACTAAGTACACGTGCGGCACTTGACAACTCGCTCACGATCTTGCACAACTTGCTCACGTTCTTGCTATGTCAAGTCAGCCTTACCACACTCAAGATCGTTAAGAGAATGGTAGAAAGAACACAAAAGAATTGTTAAAGGAAGCTTTGTATTAAAGAGAACTTGAATTGTTTGCTTGGTGAATTACAAATGGATGGCCCCCTTTATATATTAGTCTCCTTGGGGCTAGAGTGTAAATATTAATTTTTACACAAGTCCTTAATATTTACAAGATAAGGGCTTTCTCTAGAATTATCTACAAGCCTAGAAGATTCCAAGGACTTTCCTAGCAAATCCATAGGCATCTAGGATCTTCCAAAGGAAATGTCCATACTTCTTTAGAATCTTCTCACAAATACTAGTTTTCCTCCTATGTAAGCTTCCACATGGTATTAATATATGCCAAATTGTGCCTATGTGGCATGGTGACGTGGCAGGTCATCACACTAAACTCTAAAATGAGTTACATTCATAACCATCCGGGAACTCTACATATTTGGTAAGCTTCTTGAGGTTGAGGGAAGATTTAAGTGAAGAAGGGTAATTTGTGATTCCTTAGTGGTAATCCTACGTATTTCTTATTGTATAAATAAAAAAGTCAGTCAAAGGTGATCGGCAACTTTCTCCGCGCTCTCTCCTCCTTTCTTATCAGTTAATGACTATTACAAAGAAAAAATTGATTTTCCACCAAAGTCCAAGGTTGACTTCTACAGTGTTTAGGTTTGTGAGGAGCTCTTATCTACTTACAGTTGATATAAAACGAACAGGTTTACCACATTATGGAAGAATTTGCGCATCAACAATAAAATTTCAAGCAGTTATGGGAGAAGGTTGAGGAATATACCATTTTCCTAAAGCCAAAACAGTACATAAAACTGTCCAGCTATAACGCAATAAAAAACCAGCAGCATGAATTGTTTTACCTTGAGGTTGGGAACTTGCACAATCTGGAGAACGGTGATGATCAATGCAATACCCTAGTAAAGAGAGATTGTCAATCTGTTAACTTGGGTCAATACTAATATGAACAAAAATAGAGCTTCCCAATTTTCAAGTTACTCTCCTTTTCTTTTCTCTTTCAGGTTGGGGATGGGGATGGGGGGTTGAGAGCTTTCTCTAGTGTCTAGATATATAATTATACATATTGAAAGGAATGGTAACCAAAGAATAAAAGTTGATATCCCAACACAAACATATGCCTTACACACCCCTATGTCGCAGGATGAACAAAAAACATATTTCCAAGTGTCTAGAAAAGAATAAAATGTTTAGAGATTTAATTCGTTAAAGTTTTTATGGAAAACAGGAAATTTCAGCTGTACAGTAGTTCCAAAAGAACAAAAAGAGAACAGAACCTGACAACTCAAGGAAAGGTCACCCAAAAAAAGACCCACAAACCAATATTGCTCTTGAAAATCAAAGATGAAAAGAGTCCAAGCTCATAGGTAGGTCAATTCAAGAGCAAAGATGTACCAATATTCTGACAATAGAGCAAGCAGACTTCCCATTTTTCCCTCACAACCACGTCTGTAAAAACATACCTACTGACTTAATCGACAAAAGTACATGTCAACTCTTTTTAAGCATATCATGTCATCCTTAAGGCAACAGGTCAGGGTTGAAACTGAGAGAAAAAGAAGGAAACAAAAGAGAGACAAGCAACTGAGATGATATTAGACGAAGAAAAATTACAATATTGTAATAATGCTTACGAGTATATCTTGACCTATCCAAGCAAAGGAGATATGACGGTAAACTGCCCACAGAACTGCAAAGACTATGCAGAATGGAGAAATCGCCAGCGTCAGATATGAAACAGGCCCAAGAAAAGGAATTTTAATGAAGGACTCTCCAAAACGCTCAAACCATCTGAAACTGTATAAAATGAATGTTAGCTACACTTCTAAGAACCAACTAGCAACCAAAGTCATGGTACGTAAAATGAACTTATACCGTATTTCAAGAAAATAAAAATAAAAATTTAGTAGCAATGACTAACAAAAAACAAAATTGATGACAAGGAGATCATAACGCACCACAATGAAAGAGCACACCCTAGGTTATCTGAAAGAGTGCATGGTGATCTGTACTCTACAGCGAATGATAAAAGAAGAAAAGAAGGATAAACAGCATGTTTGGTATTGCTCTGTATTTTATAGTGTACAGTGAAGGTCTAAGCCACAGTTACTTTCACCAAAGCATGCAAAACTGGAGCCTTACTAACTATTACTCTGGTCTTTTTCAAATAAATCAATTCCTTTGGGACCCTGCAGATCAACTCTTTTTCCTATGAAAAGATCAGCCCCCTAAGCTATGTGTTTTCACATCAAGAATTATTTGCAGATGAAGAGATGTCAAAGGGGCTTCTTACTTCTCAAACAGATCCTCCTACATCTATATATAAACGTTGGTTTATCAAGAATACGAAAGAAGAGCACTTTGAATTGTTGATTTATCGCCTGCCCATGCTGGGTTGAGGATGAGTTACGGGGCGTAAAACAAAAAAAATACAGGGATTGGGCAGTAACGTGTAATGTTGGGGCTTCATATCCACTATTAAAAAAGATTTGAGATCACTCTAACTAATTACGCTTAAGGCCCTGAATCCTAGATATTATTTTAAAGAGACCTAAAATGCTATGGTATAAGTTGATGAAACTTGTATTGGTTTTTCCACACACACCTACCTAGTTATAGATCGATATTGATTCTTGGTCTTACTTGGAGTAAACGTGTCTCGCTGAATTTCTGAAGCCAAAAAGAAGAGTGCAGAGTGCCAGTTGGAAAAGTAAGATTAATGAGCATGCGTATCAAGCAAGAGATGTTTTCCTTTGTTTTCAGTTGGACTATGGATGATGCTCAGTACGAAAATATGCGGTTAGTTATGAAATCAGCCAACCCACTCAAACCTTCACATAATACAAAAGGGGAGATGTTTATGTTTGCTCCATATTTTACCCCTCTAAGCAAACATTTGAAACTACATATTCCAATCTATTCCTCTTCACCCTCAGGTCCATTTGACCATGCAAACGTTTCTGGAAAGCTTTGCAAACTTTTCTAGTTTGTGTGGTGTTTGCTTGGACAGTTTGTCAAAAATGCGTTTGAAATTTATTCTTTTAATTAAATCCAATAGGCAGCAAAAGTTCTATAAAACAATTACCCAAACATCTTTTTTCTTTTTTGAGTTGATAGGTAAAATTATCCAAACATCTTTAGACTTTAGTTCTTTCAGAAACTTTTTCTGCAAAACTTCTTGAAAAAAACTACTCCTAGAAACAGTGCAAACGTGGTTTTGCTTAGTAGAGCATTTGATGCACTGTAGCTATGAAGATAACAGACGAACAACACCAATAAGATACCTACCATGATAGCAAAGCGATCAAACAAGTTTGTAGACCCTGTAAGCACAATGCAAAAAAAGTGTTAGTATGCACTTCAAAAGTTGTCCACATGGAGATAGAATGATCATAACTTCATTCAATCTATTCACGTCTTCTCTACATATGACTAATGTGCCAGAAAGTTCCTAACTCAGCTGGATTAATGAAAGGGATCACCTGAGGATGGAATTGTATTGGAGACAAATATGAAAGATATTGAGAGATAAAAATGAAAATGTTCTGATTTGCCACTTTGCATAAAATCTTTGAATGCTATCCCTGAACCCTCTTTCTTTTGGTTTGACATACCTCAACACCCCCAATGGAGAACAGAACCACTAGAACCTCTATAAACCAGGAGGACATCAATTTGTAAAGCATAATCAAGAAGCAGGATGCAACCACCACGAACAGAACTGCTGATATAATGCTGATTTCCAGCACAACACCGGAACGAGACACCTCTGTGCCATTGCATTCATTTGAGCCATCCTGCGAGATCAAGATACATATTTCAACCAAACTGTTAAGGAAAGATGCAGTGACTTGATTGCTTCAAAATTGCAAAATGCACAGAACACTGCAAAATGAGCAGGAAAAAAAAGGACAGAGAGAGAGAGGTTTGTGACTTTACTTTAAAGAGCTTGTCCTGCTCAATTGCAGCTTCTCTGGCACGCCATGCAGACCAATAAGAAGCACACAATATGGTAGCAACAGCCATAAGCCATAAAAATACTTCAGCTACATCCACTGTTGGGCGCTTTGGAGAGTAAAGCTGCACAGAAACTGAAAGATGGGAAATATTTTAGTCACTGTTTCGGAAACAAATCAACAATAATAGAGATCGTGTCAAACAATGCAGAAGCCACATAATGCAGTCGGACCTACAAAAGAACAAAATGCAACAAGACCCACCAGAAGAGCTGTTTCCAAGAAACTGTATCAGGCTTGTGCCAGCATGTTGTGGGAGCATAACAGCAGGGATACCAATGTCCAGGTCAGGTTCATCGGGTTCACAAACCATCTTGAAGAGCTCTACAGAGCAATGAGAGAACCAAAGTTATATGGAGCCCTCTGCATGTGCATATCAACACACTGTAATGATGTTCCAGGTCAACACCAGAAACGATTACAGAAATTTGATAGTAAGGAAATAGTGTTGACTGTAAAAAAAATTATAAAGTGACTGCAGTTCAACAAATAAATTGTGACTGTTGGTTGGCTAGTTGCAGTTTGCACAAGACCATCAAGAATGAGCCAATTCATATTGGAACATGGAAAACAGTACAGGATAATACTTAGGAAGAGCACTTGAACCTGTTTGGTTGTTTATTATGAGGATAGCTGAAGCACCGGCATCTTCTGCAACGTTTGTTTTGGTAGTGAAACTGCAATTACCTCGGTGCACTAGGATGGCCTCACCAGTGAGCTATCACATATTAGAAACCTAAATGTTGAGTTCGCTATACAAATGACAATTGTCTTGAGGTTTCCAACCAAATATGCTTTGAACAAGAGAAATAAATGTGAACCAACCTTATTCCTAGGTTTGCTACAACAATCCGGAGGATCTGCAAAGGCCAGCCTTGTCTGATTGGCACGCTTCTCCTTTGATTCCAATGTTGGGCCAAATCGAGCCCCAACACCAACAAACTCTGTTACCTCTATACCATCAACCCAAATCGGAATTTTTACCTATTTGAGGAAACACTATTCAGATAATTTTAGATAATATGTCCAATTACTACCATGTAACAAAGAGACTCCAAAACGATAATTACATTAATATCTAAACTGCATTCTGCTTCCACGTGATACTGACAAAACCAACCATAACACTAACTCCTGTTATGCTACGGAGTTGGTCAAACAAGTTTCACTAAGAGGGTCAAACAAGTGTATGGAACAACACTATGACATCCGGGCTTTTTTTTTTTCTTTTGATAAGGAAAATGTCCAAGATATGGTTCAAACCCCCGACCACTGTAAGTAAAACAACCAGCACGCTACAGTGTACTTTTTACTATGACATCTGGGTTATTCATGCCAGTTCGTATAATGATGAAGGAAAATAAATTACGGTCATGCTAATTGCTATACAAGAATATGTAAATTCCTACTCCACCAGAATTCTGCACAACTCGCTGGATTCAATTAAGGTGTACTCTCTCAGTTCAATCCTTTTGAAAGTGTTTTTCATTGGATCTGGTGATAAACTGATACTAGAGAGCATGCCACAGGCGAACTGATGATGGTAAAGATGCCTCGTTTGCTTGGAAAGCTGACTAAATATTAAGGAAACGGCAACAATCATTTTAACTTTTTTACCTCTACTGATCCATCATAGTCTTCAATCCAACTTATCCGTTAGTTAGGCCACCCCTTGGGTGCTAACATCATAGTTCACTTTAATTGTATAGATTCTAATACAATTAAACACATATAGCAGAAGGATAGTTCCTTTGCCTAAACAGAGTAAAATAGAGAGTTAAATTGGCTAATAGCAATTATGTCATTCAATAATTAATGACATAGGACAAAATTCAAGCTCTAAAATATTAAAAAAGCTAACTTGACCTAAGACATGAATAAAACAATGAGTTATACACTGACAAATCATCAGACATAGATACACAACCAATCAACTATGCTTCAATGGGCTCAGCTAATTGAAATTTCTATACCTATTTTACTCTATTAGGTCAATTTCATGTCAGTACTAAATAATGCAAGCACTCGAGAGGGCATATTCCAAACAAATGGAGAAAACCAAAAAATGAACTTTTAGCCAAAAAATAAATTAAAAAACTCAATCTTTGAAAAGTAAAAAACAGCTAAAAGAAAGAACGAGAAGTTACCAGAACAAAATTGTTGTTACAACCAGGGCGACTTGGAGCAACACTATCCTGGTGAACTATATCACCTCCACTGACTAAAGAAGTACACACCAAAAGTACAACAATAACAACACAAATAGAACAGTTGAACTCCATGAAATTCAAGAACCCTAAGAAATTGTACAAATCTTGGAGATCAAATTTGGTAAAGGGTGAAATGGGTGTTGTTCTTTTTTATTATTCCCTTTGTACTTTGTTTTTTTTTTGGTGGAAGATGGGAAGAGACATGGGAAAACAAGAAATGAGAAAAAGAAAGATATACTATTCAATTAAAGTACTGTTTGGTTTTTTTCTTTTTCTTTTTTGTATTATTAAGTAATGAGTTGTTGCTTTTTGCTTTGTAACCGTTAATCTATTCTTTTAGCTTTCTGTCCTTTGTGGGTTTCCCTACTCTCGCCAATGACGCGTGGATAGTACGTTCTTGAAAGTTGTTGACCAATTTAAGACACCTCAATTTTGTAGTGGAATGGAACCTTCCATGTTCTCTGTCGCTAATGGTATATTTATATGGTGTCGTCATTTCTTGATGAAAGGTGACTTTGCTTTTGAGATTTCCAACACCTTCAAGTTCCATCAACTATTTGTTTTAGAAGTGTCAAAGTTTGCTCTCTTTTTTCTTTTGAGTAGAATCTTTTGTAAATAAATTTAATTCTAACTTTTTCGATCAATAACTTACCGTTGGATTAGATTCCAAAAATCGAGTAAGAATAAATGCGACATGTTAAGACAAGATCGGACTATTTAATGGAATGTTTAAGCAATTTCTTCAGATCATCAGAGAGAGACAAAAAAGCCGATACAACAAACTTCTTTGAATTGAAGTAACATATAAAGACATTATTCTGTTTAACTTATTCGTTAAGCGATTCTTAACTGGATATGATTCCAAAAGTAGAATGAGAATAAATGCGACATAAAAATGACAAGAACAGACTATTTAAGGAATGTTTAAGCAAATCCATTAGATTCTTAGGAAGATGAAAAGGCATATAGGACAAGTAAGCGAATTGCAAATAGAGATATAAATAACATAATCTTCTATTTATGTGTTATTTATCTATTTTTATTTTTTAATGTCAAGATTAAACAACCAATAAATTTTTGAAAATAATTTATTTCATTTCCCATGTCAAAGAACTAACAAAAACAAAGGGTATTCGCTTCACAATCCGAGTTACCCCAAGAAATAACCTAATTAATATTTTGATATTCCCATACTTTAAACAACTGGGTGATGACAATCAAGTTACAAATACTTACATGACCTAACTACTACTAGTACTAGCATAAAAAAATTACTCAATTATTGCATTAATAATTTCTGAACAACTTCTGTATCATCTTATACGTGTGTATATCTTTGGTAATTATGTTTAATCCTACATCAAACAAGATACCATAGTTTTCTTTTCTATTTTAGATTGGCAAATCATATGAAAAATTGCAATGAAATAAAATCTCACAAAATACAACAAATAAATTAGAAAATCATTCGTAGTTTCACAATCTGAATTTGTTCATACTTACGCATGTATGGCTTAATCATTGAGACAAGCATATGACTACGGACAGGATCAACTAGATAGCATTCCTCATTGACGTCGGCGTCGCATTAGCATGGCCGACCCAAAAGGCACGTCCAAGTCCAAGACGAGCACGATCGTCATTCGTAAGGAGTATTCTTTGGGCAGATAGGAGCCAATGAAGACCCCATGCCCATTGCATTTACCGAATTCAAGAGTTCGAGCATACTAGTCATGGACCAAGACAATGCACGACGAAGCAAGGATGACGTAGGACACAACTGCAGCTTTTGGTTCACCCCGCACGTGGAATGCGAAGGGCAAAAGGCAACTGATTGTACTTGATAATGCATGGGCATTAGATATGCAACACCGAAAACCGACGCCAGACAAGCCTAATTTGCACTTGTGCCATGACTGAGATTACATGCGGGCTAGGACGTCGCTGCGCAAGCAGGGATTCAACCTAGCGACACAAGCCGAACACCACTCAAATGGCCGTTCATCCTATTTCTAGCACTACACAGAAGACACCAAACAAAGGAAAGAATTGCATGCTGCGCCACTTTAGAAGACATGTATTTCTTAATGAAAATAAGGATATTGACCATCTCTTGTTTAAGTGTGACTATGCAAAATAAGTATGGCCAAAGTTGCTGAAGTGGCAAGGTATCAATAGAAGTGTGAGTGACATGGGCAATTGGTCATGCAAAAGGGAAAACTTCCAATCAGGAGATCTATAAAATTACCCTGGCTGGAGGAGTGTATCACGTTTAGCAAGATAGACATATGCAGCTACTTAATTTCTATCCTTTGAAGCTGTTTGAGGAGTAAGTAGATTTTTGGTTTGTTGGCCAGCAAGTTTGAGACCAAAATGTCCAAACTGCAACGTCATAATTTCGAGTGGTAATATAAAATAGTAGTAGTTAGTTACCAAAAAAATAAATTAGAAAACTGAGTAAAGTGACGTTTAAATGATCGTTTATTTCCTGACAATTAATAATTAGCTTTTCAAAAAGTTTTGTAAGATATACACTTTTGGAAAAAGAAAAAAAAAAGGTTGTTAGATTGAATTACCCTTAAGAAAATGCTTCTTTTATGAAAATTTATTTGTCAAAACATATTTATTATATTATTTTAGTTTTACGGAAAAACATTTTTTATCTTTCAAATACTTCAATTTTTAGGAAAACATTTTCAATAATTTTAAAATTCAGTCTTTCTATTACGTACGCATAGAAACCCTGTGTCTAAATAGCAAAACTGTCGCTATCACATTTTTGTTGTGACAAACTTTTCAACAGAATTATTCTATCCTTTTCTAATATTGGAACTAAAAATTTAGCAATAAGTCATTAAAGCTTCTTTTCCTTTTCGTTTTATGAAAAAAAACTTCTCACTTTATCTCGGATAGCTCAGAGACGTGTAGTATAAGGAAAACGGGAAAAAGTTGAAAGCGCGTATATAAGAAATTAGGGTTACCGGCTACGAATGGAACCGGTAAATTAAAATTTCCGTATAGACCGTACGATAAGAACAGCGCCATAAAGTAATGGGTCTGGGTTTTGGCGATTAGATTCAGGTACCCGGTCTTAATCACCTGTGCTCAACCTCACGTGGCTCACCTTATTCCTTGCTCCCTTATTGGTTCATTATCTTAGTCAACTTCAATGAAAGTTACCTGAATTTTTATTTTCCTGAAAAAAGTTACCTGAATGATATTTTATTGTATTATTATTATAATATATAATATAAAGAAGGAATCAATTTTTTGTAGGATTTGAAGAAGTTGAAAGTCACGTAACGGTTTTTGTGTCACCTAAGTTGAATGGCTATATCAAATGTAAGTCTGTTGCGTAAAAATTGCATGGACGTCCTATTTGGTCGCCCCCTTTTAACTTATACCCGTTTTATTTTTTCGTTTGTATCCATACTTATTTCTTTGTTAAAAGCATTTTAAAAAGATGATTTTGCCCTTCAGGACTATTGACAAAACTGTAAACTCCAGGACAACACTTCAGCATATTTTGGTATGAAATTTTAGCAAATGAACTAAATAACTTAAGCATGTTTAGTCTGAAGTTTTAGCAAATGAACTAAATAACTTCAGCATGCATTAGCAAAAACTCATTAGAAAATTACATATTGCAAGACAAAAACTTAAGCATGTTTAGTCTGAAGTTTTCGCAAATGAACTAAATAACTTCAGCATGCTTAGTCTGAAGTTTTAGCAAATGAACTAAATAACTTCAGCATGTTTAGTCTGAAATTTTAGCAAATGAACTAAATAACTTAAGCATGTTTAGTCTGAAATTTTAGCAAATGAACTAAATAAATTAAGCATGTTTAGTCTGAAGTTTTAGCAAATGAACTAAATAACTTCAGCATGCATTAGCAAAAACTCATTAGAAAATTACATATTGCAAGACAAAAATTTAAGCATGTTTAGTCTGAAATTTTCGCAAATGAACTAAATAACTTCAGCATGTTTAAACTGAAGTTTTAGCAAATGAACTAAATAACTTCAGCATGTTTAGTCTGAAATTTTAGCAAATGAAATAAATAACTTCAGCATGTTTAGACTGAAATTTTGGATAAAACTCATGACAAAACTGTTGACTGCAGGATAAATAATTCCAGCATGCATTAGCATGAAGTTTTAGCTTCAATGTAAAACAACTTCAGCTGCTACTGTAATTGGCTGAAGTTTTACACCATCTCGCATGCTAATGAATAACCCATGGTACTGTAAAACAACATCATCTCCAAATGTTAGCATGCTGCTACGTTGATCAGGGCTTGTTTTACAGTATGCTAATGCGAATGAGGTCATCTCCAAAGTAGCATGCTAATGCTAATACTATCATGGGTGTAATTGTCATATTATTATGGATTTTTTGTCAACTGGCCACCAGATCAATAATTTTTAAAAATAGGGTACAGGTTAAAAGGTGGCACAAATATAGGGTATGGTCGCAAATCCCCCGTCCATTGCTTATAGGTAATTCTTTTGTTATTACTTGCAAATGCTACTAAAAATTGCTTCTTCATAGATAAATAAGCTGAATTTTTATTTTCTCTTCTATGAGTATTTGTTTCTATTTTTTAACTTCTATGTTATTGTCTATATCTATATGTGACAGTTAAAAAGTACATATAGAAAGAGTTAAATTTCACTATTCTTTATGCTTTACATAAAAGGTAACGAGAAAGATTAATCGATTTTTATCTTCTTAATAATTTGGTTTTTATATTTTACCCATAAGTGCAAATGTCATATGCATATGATATTTAAGCCGAACTCTTAATAATGCTTACTTATTGGAAAGATATTTACATCTATAGTTAGTATGAATGCAAATAAAGAAGGCACAATTCCTTTGTCCGAACAAAGTAACAAAGAATTAATTTTGTGTTTCAAAACTGCACAAAAATACCCAAAAAAAATGACTATGAAATTGAAAAGTGTTTCTTTCCTAGCACCTAACTAATTGACATGCAACACTCATGATATTGATAATAATCTTTCACGGTCTCAATTTCTCAATAATAACTGTGACTATCAATTTTCATTTAAGTGATACCTCGCATAAAATGAGATTAAGACAAATTTCCTCCTATTATCATAGAGATACATTATAAAATATACCAACAAAAAGTTTGAGATACATATCTTCTTCTCTCTACTATAATTATAATAATTATGGGTCAAATCCAACCATATTAAATGAGGAAAATTACATTTACACATTTTAGTCTGGATAAGCTAGAAACTTACCCATTGGAAAAACAGGAAAAGGAAATTAAACTCCAAGAATATAAGACAATGATGAGCTAATTAATTGTTTGGAAGTCAAATTGAAAAAGAAAATACAAAGATAGTCAAGCTTCAGCAAAGATCTTGCTAGGTAAAGCCTATCTATAATTTGTAACGTATTTTTTAACTTTTGACTAGTAAGTAACAACCATTCTTATCTTAACGACCTTTCCTCTTTTACAAGAAGTAATCTATTATTTATTGTAAATAAGTCCAGAAAATATCAATAAGTCTCAGTAAAGAAAGATGATCATATACTTATCAGTTATCATTTCGAGTTGATTAAATATTTTTTAGAAACTTTTCTTGTAATGTTCTGTTTCTCGTACATTGCATGTTGTTTAATCAACTCTAGACTAAAAGGCTTTTGACTATCTTTATCATTTTTCCTTCTAGATTGATTATCTAACTTTTAATCTTTAAATAATTGAATTAGTAAAAATTGACAAAACATTTCACAGGTTTTACGAGTTGAAATTCAATAACAGTTAGCACTTGGTATTTTACCACTATAATTAAAAAATGCAATTCAGTAAATACAAGAATACAACAAATGTCGTTAGCTTGTTAAGGTTTTTCTACGATATGCAACTACTTAACATACATTTAATATACAATTTGTTATGCATATCTAGCAATAAAAAAGAACATCAGTAATTCCACGCATGGTTCTTTAGAACAACAAACTTATAGAGGTTTCAATATCGCGTGACACTATTTCAAAGTTCTAAGTTTTGATCTAATTTGTCAAGAAAGGCAAATATGAACATGATTTTGAGCTAAGATATTTTACCTATTTTATCATACCTTCCTTCTCTTCAAACTTTCATTTAGTACAATCTATATACTTGTAAATAAATTTGAAGTAGAAAGACATATGGAAATGTACAAATTAATACACCAACATATTACAATGCATAATTGAGATTTTTACTAGTATGTATTCTTCTAGTTAGTGATATTTTTAAGTTATTGCTCAATCCTTTGAATCAACAGGAGAGATAGAGACACAAGTAGCTGAGTTCCAAATTCAGCATGGAAACAAGTCGATCTGTTCCATTTCATATATGTTTATATAAAACCACTCAGTCCATACTAGACTTTCAACTTCCAGTTTATGCCATTATGTACACAAAACCTGTATAGAAGTATTTTTTTTGTAGTGCTGCTATACAGTAAAACTAGAGCTTAGCATCCATGAAAAGCATATAAAATAGGGGGTGCAATGACTTCTATAGACAATTTCACAAAGCTTGAACACTTTTGTCAATGCTGTTGCAGCCACTCCTGAATTGCAGAACGGAGAGCATGGTTGGGAACAAGATTCGTATTCGACAGTGCAAGGTTTGTCATGGGCGAGGTGTCATGTCCACTGTCCAACCATCCTCTTAACGCTTCTGCTTCGTATGTGAAGCCATCCGCTGCTACTACTGGATCTTGCATAGTTTCCTGTTGGTTTTCACAGCCAGAAATGAAACACGTAATAACATCAATAAATGGCTAGAATTTAACTCATTATGCTTTCTGAAGGGAAGAACAATGAAAACAAAGAGACTATCTTAACTTTCCAAACTTCATTCAGTTGGATGACAACAACCTCATTGACTGGAGTATCAAAACACAAACTTGCATGGAAACTTAAAAATTACTATAATTTTGCAGAACTGAGAAACGAAGGGGAGCCTTGGCCTAACCGATAAAGTTGCTGCCATGTAACCAGGAGGTCACGGGTTCGAGCCGTGGAAACAACCTCTTGCAGAAATGCAGGGTAAGGCTGTGTACAATAGACCACTTGTGGTCCAGCCCTTCCCCGGACCCCGCGCATAGCGGGAGCTTAGTGCGCACCGGGCTGCCCTTTTTTGCAGAACTGAGAAACAACAGAAAAGGATGCTGATTTCTAGTCAAAAGAGGGGGTTTGGGTTCGGGAGAGTGAGAGTGAGGGTATGCTAATTTCTCAACGTGCTAACAACAAACCCAGTGTAATCCCACAAGTGGGGTATGGGGAGGGTATTGTGTACGCAGACCTTACCCCTAACCTTGGGAAGGTAGAGAGATTGTTTCTGATAGACGTAAAATAGAAGAATTTGTCAACATGCTTCAGATGATAATTTGTTATATAACTGGAACACCTACCTCATTTAATCATGTATGATGACTGCTCAATTCAAACTATACGGGACTTATAATGCCGTATGATGCTAGATTTAAAACAAGCAGTATACTAACCTGAAATATTGGACAAATAAAATAGGATGGAATTTCACAACGCTCTTCAGAACTCATCCTAAAAGATGATGCTCCACATGAAGCTCTCATTGGTTCAAGCACCTTCCACACCTCTGAAGAAAGTTCAGGGCGAAGCCTCCTGTTCTTCTCACAACAATTCATAGCTAAGTGAGCCAACTGCTTGGCTTGCACAAACGGCCAGTCTCCAGCAGTTGGATCCAGCAGATCTTTCAAATTTCCTTTATCTAATGCATATTGGACTTCATTGTTTATTCCCAATGCAGGCCTCCCAGTCAACAGCCTAAGTAATATAATCCCAAATGAATAAACATCAGACTTTGGAGTAAGCTCTCCTGTATCGAGGAATTCAGGGTCCAAATATGCAAATGTCCCTTTTGGGTCAGTTCTGTAACAAAGTGAAGTACTTTTTTCCGAAAATTCGTCTTCTGGGAGAACTCGACAAATTCCAAAGTCACTAAGCTTGCTCACAAAGTTTGCATCAAGCAAGATATTTGCTGGTTTTAGATCACCATGAATTATGCCCCGAGCGGTGCAGGAATGGAGGAAGATGAGAGCAGAGCAAAGCTCTGATGCAACACGAATTCTAGTTTGCCACGACAGTGGAGGCGTGTTATCCTTGCAGGTAAGACGATCTTCCAGGCTTCCGTTGGGAAGATACTCGTATACAAGAGCCCATGCTTCTGGACACGCTCCTATAAGTGTGACAATATTTGGATGCCTCAACTTGCTTAAAATATTGACCTATATGAGACCAACAAACCATATCATGAATTGCCAAAAAGCTATCTGTTAATGAATTAAAACTTCGTGGGATATTGATTGAGAGATAAGCATAGCATGAAAAAGCAATATAACAAGGTAAGTAGAGCAGAAAACTGATGAAACAACACACTAGAACACATAAAATTTGATAGGCGTGTAAACCAGTGAGCAGGAAGATATCAGGTGAAGTGACCCTATTGGAGGTTTGTGAGTAAACCGAGTCTTACATGGTAATAAATCTAGCGAAACAAACAAGATAACTGGTATTTTGATATTTCAACATCTAGAAGAGCACTAACCCTTCCGAGATAAACCTATTGGCCTAATAAATATACAACCATTTTTAGCAGATAATCAACCATCTTAAAGAAGATGTGGGAAAGAGCTAAATGGCCTAATCAAACCATAAAAGGATAGTTCTCATCTGGTGAGTGGTAAATGCTCATGATCTAAGTGTAGCTTCAATATGTTGGACACAAAATAAACAAGAAAGTATTTTTACTTCCCACTATATCCATCTGCGCTACCACCATCAATAGATATCAAGCCATTGAGCACTGCTGGTCTTTAGTTCTTTTATTTTCCTATTTTAACTTCTTGCCTTGGGGCTTGGCCGCCCAAAACAGGGCTATAAAGTAGAATCTGGCCAAAACAAGGGGCACGATTGAGAGGACAAATACCAAGACAACAAAGAAATAGAAATTACACAATAATTTAGGAGAGTAGACACAATTTAGGTTCTTCTATGCACAGAGGCAGAAATTCAGCAAAACATAACGAATCTAACCTCCTGTTGGAACTCTGAGGGCCCTTGCGAGCTATGAGGGTGCAGCATCTTTATTGCTACATGAGTGTGGCGAAGGAGGCCTCGGTAAATGCTTCCATAACCGCCTTCTCCAATTTTCAAGGCTGGGTCAAAACGCCGAGTTGCTTCTTCGATTTCATGAAAATAAAATTCAGCAAATAATACAGATGCAGATGTAGTCGAGGACCCGTTTGAGTGCTGTTCCCTCAGCGCCTCAGCTATATTGAGTGCATCGTCACGCTCCACCTGCAGTTCATCTCTCTCCTTCCTGTACTTCTGCAAAAGGTCGACAGCAGAAAACATTTTCTGTTCCAACTCTTGCACCGTTGTGTCAGAATTTAAGAGTTGGCGCTCCAGCGAAGATGTCTGTGCTTGAGCTGCCTGCAGATCTGCCAACATTTTATTTAGCTTTGATTTCATTTGATTAGCTTCTTCCTTGCTTTTTGCAAGTGCTTCCTCTATGTCTCTTCTCTGCCTCAACTCATCGGCATAGATTGTTTCTGATGCTTTTGCCTGAAATGAAACTATTGCAATAAGAATCTCCCCCTTAATAGTAGTGCAGATACTTACAAAAACAATCTCCTTTTCAAAAAGTGGCAGTGTAGGTCTTACTGTCTTAAATCTCAATCAAACTTAAGCTTCTCATCAATCAACAGATGGGAAATTTGGCGCAAATGAGTAATCGTCGCAAACAACCAAGAGAAAGCCAAACTGTAGTTCCATAACATTCAACCATCCAAAGTAAAATTTAAATGAACAAATTTACCCTTCGTCTAGCCTCGATTGCATCCTTCTCTGCTTTCCTACGCTTGATTGATTCTTCAAAAGCTTCTCGCCTTGCATCTTCTGCCTCCGCGACATACTGATCAAGTCTATCCAATAGTTCATCATTCATGCTTCCAGCTGGCTCATCATTTAAACTCTCTGCCTGCTATTTTCCCCCAATCATCAAAAGATTTAAGAAGCATATTAGATCTAATTCTTCAAACAGAAACATTCGCATTACATTAGGAAACAAAAAATGAAGGTATTGCTTATAATTAAGTAATTTAAAGAGACAAGAGAAATAACATGATTTACTTACTATACTTGGAGAAGATGGCTGATGATGACCAAGAATGAAGTGGTGCAGTGTGGATGAGTCAATTGCAGTCTCATTCCCTTCAGTTCTTGCAAGGGAAATTGTTGGTGAATCACCAACCATTTCACCATATGAACTTGATGAAAACCGTGAAGCCACTGAGGGACTTCTATCTGAACTCATGCTTGGAAAATTAGCCCGTAAAGTCCCACCAGAGGGAGGTCCAGAGAAGATTATCCTGTGATTGTCAGAAGCAACTCTCCGATATTCGTTGAAAGGGCCCCTGAGCCCTACTTGTTCGTTGTAACCCTCTGTAACAGATCTTGATCTTAGAACAGTATCATTTTCGGGACTTACTGGAATTGGCGGTGACACACTGTCCGTATTAGGTCTCTCTGACTCACTTTCTCTGCATGACATAATATAGTTACCATTTAGAGTTCCACATGTTTTTTAAGTGACATAAGAGATGAACTCTACCCTACCCCCACGTCTCACGCATCCCAATCCCAAGGAAAGTCAACCTTAGGGAAGAAACGGTAGAAACAAAAATCCATAGCAAAATGATCTTTATAAGAAAACACAGAATTAATCCGCATGTGCACACCACATTTCATCCAAAACAAAGCTTCAAGACAGTAACAGGAATGACAGGATGCATACCTTGTATAAATGAGGTTCCCTTTGCATACAAACCAGATGCAACAGAATGTGGGTGCTTGTAACCGCACATAGATGGCTTTCTTCGACCTAAGGTCAGTCATTTTCCTGAAATTTCATCATAAGAGCTCAATTCCCAGCTTGGTGTGTTACGCAATAAATTGACGTAGATTCCCCCCACCCCAACCCACCCCCTCCCCAGGAAAAAAAAGAAAAAAGAAAGAGGCACTAAATTCCCAGACTTTATTTATTTGATAACGTAAAAACATTGAGTTGTGCTGCTAGGACTCCTTTTCCTTGCTTCAGTGGTTTTAAGTTCTCCTTTTTCCTTTGGGATTTATGTGTTTGGGTGATAGAGGTGGGAGGAAACGGGGCAGAAGGACATTATCCTATTTTTCCTGAAAACAGCAGTGCTGTTTAGATGCACAGAGGAAGTCTGACTTACACTAATGATGGGCCAAGAAGTAAATGAAAGTCAATTCTATTTGCCGTTGCTCAAGAATAGGAAAGTAATTGAAAAAAGATGAAGGGAAAAAACAAGCAAAAGATCAGCATGGTAAACAAATTAAATGAACTATGGCACCGCAGACCATAAGACTCTAGCGGAAGAGGCTACATTATGACACGTTTGGTATGCATGAGAAGAATATTTCCTGTTTCAACTTTCTTGCACTAAATCATTCCAGCGGTCCATTAACCCCCATGCACTGAAAAACTTAAACACAGAGAACTACCAGAAACCTTAGGTTGACCACCAAGTATGTTACCATCATGTTTCACAGATCTTTCTTAGATAATACAGCCATCAAATGAAGTTTGTCAAAGAAGAAAGAGATCAGTATTTTCCTTGATGTGAGTGACTTAAGTGACCTTTTTCCAAATATTCAACCGACATCAACTTTATTAAGGCTAGTACTTCTGTATTTGAAGTGAGAATTAGAAGTTGTAGGATGAACTAAGGAGTCAATTAATGGACTAGACACACATGATGGAGGAGGGGAGGAGATGGGAGACGGATCCATCAAGTCACTTCTTGTTTCTTTTGTTGCTTGAAGACTTAACCCAAACAAGACTACCAAGATATCCAGTTGCCCACCCAATATTTATTGTTAGTGACATTCAAGTAACGGAAAAAGTATATCTTGTTTTTACTTTGAATAGCACTTGTTTGCGGCAGCTCCCATAACAAGCTTCCCTATACCACGCTGCGATACAAGCTCGACTATGCCCGTCTCAATTGAATCCATTTCAACAACTAGTTTATCAGCTCGAACCTGAAATAAGATAGAGACATAATAGAGGAATTACAAAGCATCAGTTCAATCGAGAGTGTAATAAAGGAATATGGAAGTGTAGACTTTCTTATGATAATTAACGGTGTGCAGAATGAAGCTCTGAGTTGAACATCTGATGCATTTATTATTATATCTGAAAAAGGTAATCTAGATTATAACTTCTACTTAATACTCATCCACGCACAATATGGAGAACATGGGGTAAGGGAGAACTTCCATAATGATTGCCACTTGCCAGCCAAAAAGATATTTAATGTATTTAATATTCTTCCAATGAAGCTCTCAAATTACATGCAAACAAAAAGTTTTCAGCTTGCATAATCACCAATATCACGTTCTGCAAAAGACAAAAACCATACCCCAGCTCGTCCACAGATCAGAATGTATTTTTCCAAAATCTTGTGCATGTCTTGCCTTTCCTTCTCATGGTATGCTCTGACTTGATGCACATCCAACTGATCTATGTTAAACTTTGTACCCACTGCAAAAACCATCCAAGAGAAAATGGACACACTTTTAAACGATAATTTTGATAAGACTAACCATCATTACTGTTTAAAAGAAGTTTGATGAAGTTACGGAGAAAAATGACATCTCAAGCAGCACAGTGAAGAAAAGTTTTCCTTCTATTTCTTTTGTACAGAAATTGGGGTGCCGGTACTTAAATTCTGGGAATCATTATGGAAGCAGAAAAAACATCTCATAGTTAAGTAAAGAATTAATTCCCATTCATGAACCATTTGTCTGAAAACTCAACACTAATAGCATTTTCGAAAACTCCAAATGAATGAGTGAGAAAAGTTAACGAAAGCTGTAATTGCAAAAGTAATTTTGTTTTATTCTTTTCTGTTTCTTTGAGAGGTGGGGTGGGATTGGTTTCATGGAGCTATAAGTGAAAGCGCATTAACTACCAAGAGGAATAAAAACTTTTGATAAGTTGTGACCAAATATCCCATTGCCTCTTACTTCTCTTTAAAATAAGCAAACAAGAAACTAACTTCCACCCCCTCTACCCAAACCCCCACCCCACCTCCTCGCCCCGCCCAAATGAAAATAAAAAAGAAGTCTGTGACTGAGATTATTCAACACCACATCATTAGTCTTGAGCCTCATATTAGGGAAATAGAAGGGATTGATAAGCTTAAGTCCACGAACAGCTGCAGAAGAAATTGTAGCATCCTCGAGTTTGAAAGCTTGAAAGAATTGTAGATTAAGAACTGACCTTAGCTGAATTTTGGGCATAAAAATTTTTCAAAAGTAGTTCATTAGGTAGGTATGTTCACTAAAGAATGAAAAAACAGACCTATCATAAAACTCAAGAGTCAAACCAGAGAATAACAACCAACTTTCTCCAGCATAACTAGCAGCTGATGCTAATCAGGTATACAAGTCCAATTAATTTATGCCCCAACAATCAGTAAAATACCAATAATGAAATGAACCACCGTCTGACTTTATAAGGGTAAAACATCAGAAAGTCAGAAAAGAATAACCAAGACAGTTCAACAAATCAAACTAACTCAACACCACCTTTTCCAAAACACCTTATAGCAAGCCAAGATTAAAAAAATCAAAACTTGTGCACCAAGAATCATATCAATTTGGAAAAAATAAAATGGACACAACAAAAAAAGAGTTAATTACTCATGGGTATCTTCTGAGCTGGAGTATGAACATGAAGAATGCAAATTCTCCTTCCACCGGATTTGTGCAAAGCCCACTTCAGAGTAGGTTCGCTCTCCTTCAAGTCTTTCCCGACGGCGACATATATCATATCGTCGGCCACTCTCGCCGGCGGCGTTAATGGACTTTCAATTTCCTCATTCAAATTCAGACCCGACAAATCAACTTCCGGGTACCTTACCGGACTCTGTCGGATTTCGGGTACTGGACTCTCCAATGCCATGGGGGCAATTCAATTGTATAACAATCTAATTCTCTCTGTATACACACAATTACTCGTACAACACAAAACGGTTTTGAGTTAATGTAATGAATGAAAAAACCCTTGTTTTTCCTGGAATTATAGAGGAGTTGGATTGGCCATTTGCTCTAAAGAGGCGATGAAATTGAGGAGGACACAAAATGGAGTAGCAATGAAAGTCTACGGACTTGAGATTATAGTGAAAAGAGGTTGCTTGTCTGGAGTATTTACCAGTATATGGACTACGGTGTTAAAATTAAGCTGATAATTAATTTTTACAACTAATTTACCAACTTATTATGATCATTGGTCAACTTTTCTCTCTCTCTCTCCATTTTTGTACAGTTGCTTATCGTACTCTTTGTCTGTATCCACTCTTCTTCCTTAAAACCGAAGCTTCCCTATGCATTTTGTTGAACAATTTTATTTTATTTCGAACTGATTTAATTAATTAATTAATAATGTGTGCACTGTTAATTTGTCATCACCTCATTGGTTGGAGGTCCTCAAAGTCCAAAGAATGAAAGAATAGACATTTGCTTTTTTTTCTTTTCTTTTTTGGTTGTTTTAAGTTTGCGAATAGAAAAGGAGCATAGATTTAGAGAAGGTCTCTCCTATATTTGCTCGGAGTTTTTATTTTTCTTGTATGTTTTTATTATGGTTTGGTTTGTGTAGTATCTTTGTTTAATGAAAGGCGCTCGTTCTAAAAAAAATGAAGTATTTCTGCTTCTATATAGTTTATATGTTTGTTTGTTTACTGAGCGAAATCATAAAAAGAATAATTAGTAATACTACTTTTCTTCTCCTTTTTTTAGTACAACAAAATAAAAAAGTAAATGTTTGAAAACAAACTTCAATGTGTTCGGGATCTAATAGTAATAATTAAGGAGTAATAAATAGTAATAAGAAATTTCCCGTTTAGTACTAAAAGACCTAGTTTAATTGATTTATTTTTATTTTTGTACCAAAATATATTTGTTAGTCTGGGCATTAATAAAGCCCTCCATTTAAAAAAAACAAGGGGCACGTTACCTAGTTTTATGATGTGTTGTGTGCATATAACAATTATATTTATCAGCAAGAAAGAATTCCTCGTCAAGTAAATTTAGGGAATATGAAAACACTTACATGAACTCGAGTTAGGGCAAGGAAATTCTTGATACTCTTTTCATACTATATTTTAATTCTATAAATATCTACCTCTAAATTATGAAAGACCTGTGTAATAACTCACTCAAACAAAACCCAAATGGTCAAAAAGAGAAGGAAGAAGTAACATTTATTATGAGATAAAAATTGGTAGATTCTTCGTAATCAGATAATCTAGTTACAGCTCAATTTAATGTTGTAGGCTCAATTATAATATCAATTAATTTTTTGTTGTCCAAACACTTTTTATCGTTCATAGTCATAATACCAAAACGAAGTTCAATTTTTTGTTTTTCTATTAAAAGATTATCGAAAAAATTGAAATATTGAATAATATCGTATTATAAATTCATCTAATTATACGATTATACTATTTTATAATTTTATAGATATTCGAATTTTCCTTGTAGCGGTTGTTTTATATAGTTACGGTCTACAGTTATTGCGACATATCATTTGGTTATTATTTTGGTGGAAGTATACGTATATAACATTGCTCGTTTGAAGCTTAATATGACGTTTTCCAGGGTCCATGACATAGACCATTACGTACTCTCTTGCTTGAATTATATAATAATCTTCCTAATAAAAGCTCGAGATAGCTAGACAAATTTTTCAGAAAAATTAACGATTGATATGCTTGTTGGATTGCAATATTTTCAACATAATTTTGTTTGTTTCATACTTTCATTTGTTGAGATACAAGCAAATGCAGATTAGCTACTTGGGCTTCTTCTTTTCTTTCTCTTGTTATTGGGCCCAGAAGCCCATTATATAACCATCTATTTATCTTAGGAGGTGTGTATAAATATACTGGGTCGGCCCATCTACAAAAGAGAGAGAGAGAACAATCAATATTAGATATAGACTCCATCGGGTTCTTTTACGATACAGAACATAATGAAAACCTAGAACATTCCATTTTTTCTCTCAACTTTCTTACAACAAAATCTCAATAGTTTGTGGTTGAATCAAGTTTTAACATGGTATCAGAGCCCAGATCTGGATAGATCGGGTGATTACCTCTCGTCTGATGTTACTCTCGCATTTTTTCATCGGAGTTTTTAGTTTCCGCTGTTCTTTCGTGTTTTGAGTTTTTTTCTCTGCTGAAATTTTCTGAAATTGACGATGAAATCAGTGATCTTCTACTATCGTTTGAATGTTTCTGGTGATTTATCGAATATATGTGGAGTTTTTAGAGTTTTCTGAGGAGTATCTTCATCAACCTAGGGTTTGGTGATTCTCTGCGACTGCACATTCAGCTAGGGTTCGCTTGTCTTCGTTACTGATTTCTTCAAGGCCGTTATTCCTTCCGGTCGCGAAAGGAAGTTTGGTAACCCTAGTCATCTCTTCTCCTTGTTTGATTGTGTGTATATTTTGTTTCTGATTAATTGTGCACAAAAGAAATGTTGAACGATGATGTTTCTTCATCTGCGCTACCAATTGCTCGTCCTGCTATCTCTCATTCTGTTTTTCATGAGGATGATTATACGCATCCATGTCATCCATTTTATGTGCATCCGTCTGATGTTTTAGGGTCTTCATTAGTTTTTGTACTTTTGATGGTAGTTGGAGACGAACCATCCTTGTGGCTTTGTCTGTTAGAAATAAACTGGATTTCATAAATGGATCCTCAGTCAAGCCTCCTGACAGTTCTCCCTTGGCGGGACAATGGCAGAGATGTAATGATTTGATCATCTCTTGGTTAACCAACTCTATATCCAAAGACATCGCACGTAGTGTTGAGTACTCTGAACTTGCCAAAGATATTTGGAGTGAGTTTGAGAAAAGATATGATCAGGCAGATGCTGAAAAGGTATTTGAGCTTAAGAAAGAGTTAGGTCACTTGATATTGCCTCATATTTCAACAAAATCAAACAATTGTGGGTTGGAATTGATGCCTTGTCAATCAGTAAAGTCAGGTCTTGCAGCAACTGTGGTTTCAAATCTGACTATCAGAAAGATGATGATGTTTAAAAGGTGTATCAATTTTTGATGGGTCTCAATGATGTATATGTACAAACTAGAAGCAATATATTCATGATTAAAACATTTCCATCTGTGAGCACTGTATACAGTATACTGTTGTCAGATGGGAAGCAGAGGCAGGTCTCTACCTCTCCTCAGTTTCTCCCTACATCTGCCTCTTTCAATGCTGGTGTGTCTAAACAAGGTTTCCCTTCTAAAGTTAAATTTGATACTCAAAGACCTCTTACATTCAAATATTGTAAGAAATCAGGTCACACCATTGACAAATGCTATAAACTATATGGGTATCCTCCAAACTTCAAGTTCACAAAAGGGCCTGGCAATAGGAAAATTGTAGCTCATGTTGAAGTGAAATCTCATGGTCCTTCTGCTAATGTGAATTCTAATATTGGTGATTCTGCCAATTCATCTGAGTTTGGTAATGTTTTCATGGTCCTTGGTTTGACACAAGATCAATTCTCCCAACTGATGATGTTACTGCAACAGTCCCATGTGTCTGCTGATTCCTCCTCTACTCTCACTCTAATGGCTTCTGCTAACTTTGTTGGTAAGCTGTTATCAGAAAGTATTCTGCTCAAATCACGTATGCTTTCACAAGTAGATAGTTTTATTTGGATCATAGACTCTAGAGCTTCTGATCACATGACCTCTCATAATGATTTACTTTTTAATCTGCAAAACACTACCTGTACCTTGTCTAGTTTCTCTGCCAAATGGGTACAAAGTCAAAGTTCATTTAGTTGGATCTTTGACTTTGTTTCCAAACTTCACAATTCATCATGTTCTCTATGTTCCCTCTTTTCAATACAATCTTATTTCTGTTCATAAGCTATTGGAACAATATAATAGGATTGTCCTGTTTACCAGAACTCTCTGTGCTATACAGGCCCCTTCTCTGAAGATGCCTCTGGTTCTTGGTAAACTGGACCACAATCTCTACAAGCTTTTACTTCCTCATGTTGCTTCTCCCAGTACCACATCTTGTTAATCTTCTAGTGTTACTTCCCCTGTTATTCCCCCTGTTATTTCTCATGTATATGTTTTTCTTAAATACAAGCAAATGTAAAGAATGTTAATGTTGTTGATGCTGATGAAACACATGTAAATACTGATTTCACCCTGAATAATATCAATAAAATAGAAGTGGTTTGGCATTATAGGCTTTGGCATATTCCTTTTTCCATAATGAAACACATCTCCATACTTGGGTCACATTTATCTTCCAAACAGTCTTTTTCCTGCCCAATATGTCCACTAGCCACACAAACAAGATTGCTATTTCATGACAGTAGTATACAAACCACAAAGCCTTTTCAATTGATTCATATTGATACCTGGGGTCCATATCACTCCCCTACCTATACTGGCTCCAAATATTTTATGACTATTGTTGATGATTTTTCAAGAGCCACTTGGACCCACCCAATGGGAGCCAAAAGCAATACTTTTGACCTCTTAAAAGCTTTCATTGCCATGGCTGAAACTCAATTCCAATTGAAAGTCCAAAATGTGAGAAGTGACAATGCCTTAAAGTTGGGATCCAGTACTGTTGGATCAAAGTTTTTCTCTGAGAAAGGGATATTGCATCAAACAACATGCCCTCATACTTCATAATAAATGAAGTTGCGGAAAGGAAGCACAGACATCTTTTGAGCCCTCTTTTTCCAATCTGGTCTTCCTCTTAGATTTTGGGGTGACTGCATACTCACATCCACCTACTTGATAAATAGGTTCCCTTCTCATGTATTAAAGGACAAGAGTCCCTATGAAATCTTATATAACAAACTCCCCACATACTCAAATCTTAAAGCTTTTGGATGTCTATGTTACTCTACTGTCCCAAAACCTCATAGGGACAAACTGCAACCTAGGGCCATCCCTTATGTGTTTATTGGTTATCCTTTTGGGAAGAAAGCCTATAAACCTTATGACTTGCAGAATAAAGCCTGTTTTATCTCCAGAGATATTGTATTTCATGAACATGTATTCCCTTTTATTCAATCTAGATCTACTTCCCCTACTATGTCAAATTTACCATTTTTCTGCTTGTTTTAATCACTCTGTTAAGCATAATTCCTCATTGTTCCATGATTTCTTTTACCTTGCCCCATCATCTACATCTCTTGTTTCACCTCCTCCATCCAACTCTGCTCCTTATGACTCTGAAGTCCTCTGAACAGTTCTCCTACTTCTCATAATCCCTCTTATTCTTTCTCTGAATCTGAATTCCCTCCTTTAAGGAGATCATCTAGACCTCACAACCCTTCTTCTTACATGCAGAATTATGTATGCACTCTACCTAATCATAGATCCAGTTCTGCCAATTCAACTGTTATGTCTACTTCTAGTGAGCATCATGCATTTGAGCCTACTACTTATTCTCAGACAACAGTTATCCCTGAGTGGCAGAATGCTATGACAAAAAAGATTTTAAGGCATAGGAGACTAATGGTACTTGGGACATAGTTGAGTTACCCAAGGGCAAGAAGTCCAATTGGCTGCAAATGGGTATACAAAATTAAGTACAAAGCTGATGGGAGCATAAAAAGATATAAAGCTAGACTTGTGGTAAGGGGTGATACACATGTTGAAGGCATATATTTTCATGAAACCTTTTTACCTGTAGTTAAAATATCTACTATTAAAACTTTAATTGTTGTAAATGTTAAAAGAAATTGGTCATTATTCCAACTAGATGTTAATAATGCTTTCTTGCATGGGGATTTAGATGAAGAAGTTTTTATGAAGCTTCCACCTGGTCTGTCAGTATGTAATGTGCCCCGTGATTCTGCTTCCACTCCTTTGGTCTGTAAACTCAAAAAATCTTTGTATGGATTGAGACAAGCTTCGAGACAATGGTATGCCAAGTTGTCTCAATCTTTGTCTTCTAGAGGCTATGGGCACTATTTTAATAACTATTCCCTTTTCACCAAAGGTTCTGGTGATGCTTTGGTAATCTTAGTGGTGTATGTTGATGGCATTATCATCACTGGGACAGATTTGTATGAGATTGCTGCTGTGAAAACCTTCCTCCATGATCAATTTAAAATTAAAGATTTAGGCCATCTTAGCTATTTTTTCGGTATTGAAATGCTGTATTTTAAGGGTGGGGTGTTGCTGCACCAGAAAAAGTTTTTGTATGATCTTCTCAAAGAGTTCCATTCCTATGATTGTTCTTCAGTGATATCCCTTCTTGAGATACATGATAAATTGCAGACTGATCATGGTGATCCCCTGCCCAATCGTGAGACTTATAGGTGTTTAGTGGGTAAGCTCAATTTCTTAACCCACACCAGGCCTGGCATTTATTTTGCAGTGCAACATTTAAGCCAGTTTATGGAGAAGCCATGCCTTCCTCACATGCAGGCTGCTTTACGTTTGCTCAGGTATCTCAAGGGAACTATTGATTTTGGAATCTTCTATAATAATTCTTCTGATCTTTCTCTCAGTATCTATTGTGATAGTGATTGGGTATCTTGCCCGGATAGTAGGAAGTCCATCAGTGGGTTTTGCCTTTTATTAGGGGAATGTCTAATAGGTTGAAAGTCAAAGAAATAATTTGTGGTATCCTTGTCCTCTCCTGAAGCTGAATATAGGTCTATGAGTAAAGCCACTACTGAAATTACTTGGGTTTGCAGGCTTCTTTCTGATTTTGGTGTTGTTTTCTCTTCTTCTGTGAGTCTATTTTGTGATAACCATGCAGCCATCCACATTGCTAAGAATCATGTCTTCCACGAGCGCACCAAGCACATTGAATTGGACTGCCATTTTGTTCGCACCAAGTTGATTGAAGGTCTGCTTCAGCTACTTCACACTTCCAGTGCTAATCAACTCGCTGATATGTTCACTAAACCTTTGGGGGGGAGTTGTACATCATCTACATCTTCGCAAGTTGGGGGTAATCTCACCCTTCAACTTGTCGGGGGGTGTTGAGATACAAGCAAATGCAGATTAGCTACTTGGAGTTCTTCTTTTCTTTCTCTTGTTATTTAGGAGGTCGTAGGAGCTATGAGTAAGATGAGTAGGGGCAGAGCGATAGGGCCTGACGAGATTCCGGTAGAATTTTAGAAGTGTGTGGGGAGAGCAAGTTTGGAGTGGTTGACTGGGTTGTTCAATGTTATTTTTAAGGCGAAGAGGATGCCAGATGAGTGGAGGTGGAGTAAAGTGGTTCCATTGTATAAGAACAAAGGTGATATCCAGAGTTGCAACAATTATAGGGGTATCAAATTACTGAGTCATACCATGAAAGTGTGGGAGAGGGTGGTTGAAGCGAGGGTGAGGATGTCAGTGTCTGTTTCCAACAACCAGTTCGGGTTTATGCCAGGTCGTTCAACTACAGAAGCTATACACCTTGTTAGGAGGTTGGTGGAACAGTACAGAGATAGGAAGAAGGACCTGCACATGGTTTTTATTGACCTAGAGAAAGCATATGGCAAGGTTCCTAAAGAAGTTCTCTCGAGATGCTTGGAGAAAAAAGGTGTGTCGGTTCCTTACATTATGGCGATTAAGGACATGTATGATGGGGCTAAGACACGGGTAAGGACAGTAGGAGGCGACTCTAAGTATTTTTCTATTGTTATGGGGCTACACCAAGGTTCTGCACTCAGTCCGTTCCTATTCGCCCTGGTGTTGGACACGTTAACACATCATATTCAAGGGGAGGTGCCATGGTGCACGTTATTCGCGGATGACATAGTTCTGATTGATGAAACGCGAGCCGGTGTTAATGAGAGGCTGGAGGTTTGGAGACAGGCTCTTGAGTCTAAGGGTTTCAAGTTGAGCAGGACGAAGACGGAATACTTTGAGTGTAAGTTCAGCGCTGAGCCTGGGGAAGTGGTCGTGGTCGTGAGGCTTGACTCACAGATCATCCCAAATAGAGGTAGCTTCAAGTACCTTGGGTCGGTTATCCAGGGGGTAGAGGAGATCAACGAGGATGTCACACGTCGTATTGGGGTAGGATGGATGAAGTGGAGGTTAGCATCTGGAGTCCTGTGTGACAAGAGAGTGCCACCGATACTCAAAGGTAAATTCTATAAAAAGGTGGTTAGACCGGCCATGATGTACGAGGCTGAGTGTTGGGCTGTTAAGAACTCACATATCCAGAAGATGAAAGTAATAGAAATGAGGATGTTGAGGTGGATGGGCGGGCACACTAGGATGGATAAGATCAGGAATGATGATATTCGGGAGAAGGTGCGCGTGACTCACATTGATGACAAGATGCGGGAAGCGAGACTCAGATGGTTCGGGCATGTGCAAGGGAGGAGCCCAGATGCCCCAGTAAGGAGGTGTGAGCGGCTGGTTGTGGAGGGCACGAGAAGAGGTAGAGGGCGGGCGAAGAAGTATTGGGGAGAGGTGATCAGGTAGTACATGGCGAGGCTTAAGATTTTCGAGGACATGGCACTTGATAGGAAGATGTGGAGGTCGAGTATTAGGGTTGTAGGTTAGGAGGTAGTTGAGTCTTGCCTTAATTCGTACCGTTGTGAGACTAGTCTGGTAGGGTTTTTATCTAAGCTAGCTAGTGGCAATGTCGTGTCTTACTATTATGCGTTTCAGTGCTGGACCTATTTACTAGCTATCGTTTTTGCTTTGCATCTTTCTTCTAGAATTCATATTGTTCCTATTTTTCCTATAATTTCTGTGGTGATACTGATATTGTCTCCTTTTGTCTTTTTGTCCTCTTGAGCCGAGGGTCTTTCGGAAACAACCTCTCTATCTCTTCGGGATAGGGGTAAGGTCTGCGTACACACTACCCTCCCCAGACCCCACTAGTGAGATTTCACTAGATTGTTGTTATTGTTGTTGTTATTGGGCCCAGGAGCCCATTATGTAACCATCTATTTATCTTAGGTAGTGTGTATAGATATATTTGGCCGGCCCATCTGCAGAAGAGAGAGAACAATCAATATTAGATATAGACTCCATCGGGTATTTTTACAATACAGAACATAATGAAAACTTATAACATTCTATTTTTTCTCTCAACTTTCTTACAACAAAATCTCAATAGTTTGTGGTTGAATCAAGTTTTAACATCATTCCATATTTGGTTTGCGTAATTAGCAGGGAGTTGAAACAATATGAATATTTGAAATGTCTTTCATTTGCTAAAATTAATATAGTATGCAAAATTTCGAAAATGGTAGAGGGAATATACTGTAAATTGAATCAAAGTAGATTGTATGTTAATGTAATTAGACTTTGTAGATAATAAATTGTGTCGAGAAAATAATCGACACCGAAAAATATTGCAACAATCGTAGTATTTTATTTTAAATAGTTTGAGTGTACAATCTCCATGAATCATCTGATTCTTCTTTTCAACAGTAAATAAAAGAGTCTTTGAGTTTAATTTTGAATTTTAATTTATTTTAATCCAAGTGCTTGAGGCCTGATCTTGATCTTGACGTATTTTTAATCCAAGGGCTTGCAGCTTGTTCTTGAATCTTCGTCTTGATCTTTTAATCCTTATAACACTTGAATGCTTGTAGCTTTTAGAGAAGTCTGCAGCGTTTGATCCACGAGCTCCTTCTTGCTTCTTGTTATAACTTCTGGTGTCTTTTCTGGGTTATGAAGACCCATATTTATAGTTGTGAGAGGGAAGAGTTATGATAAGAACAAACTCTTTTCGACCAATCAAATTGAAGTGTGACAAGGCTGCATTTGATTGGCCAGAACATCTCACTTGCACACGTGGCGCAGTTTCATTGGCCATTTAATTTGACTTGGCATGCCTTGTCATTTTAACATATGGCACGATCCTATTGGCTCTTCCGTTTGACTTGGCGTGCCACGTCATTTCACGCGTGACAACAAACTGAGCCTCTAGGAAGATGATATCTTAGGCCTGATGAAGTGGGCTCATTACTTGTAGCCCAATTAAATGGGCTAACCTAATGAATTTGGATTTATTTATTAATGCGTATATATTGGACTTATATAACTAATCCAATTATATTAACCCAATAAATTTATTTGAACTAATATATCTTGGATTTAAAATATAGCCCAAATTATTTTATAAATTTAAATCCAATAATTTTTATATGCCTACAAATGCCCCAACTTCAAGATTTGTCAAAATATAAACCTATGAATATTAAAGACATAGCTTGAAGTACGACAATTATACTTTGATAATTCCAGCAAATTACAATTTGCTTATTAAATGTATTAACGCTACCTGACTTTAAACTTTCCAAAAAATTCCTTTTTAAAGAGTTTATATACAGTAGGATAATGTCAAGATTAATTGCCATCACTGTAAATAGGAATTGTTGTCAAAATCTTAGTGCTTTATTTCTCATGGCACAAACGGATACCACATCATAATGCCTTCTTATGCATTTGCATTTTTTTTTTCCTGGCCATGATTCACCTTTTATTTCAAATGCTATTGGGTGCATGAATTATTTCTCATAGTTGTCTTTTGCATATACGAGACAACCAGAACTCAGGAAAATCCACACATTTTTGGACGTGGCACATAGATAATTCAAGTCGCTAAAACTCCAAATTTGACGGAACTTAACTGCTTTAGGAAGTCAGTAAACTTTAAATTGGACACTGCAAATAAGATTCCTTCTTGGAGTAAAATAATGTATGTGCCGCCGCTAACTATGTTCTTCTAGGAGAAATTGAATTAGCTGACTCCCACATCGGTAATATACCATTGCAATCTGTCTATGGAGATCTATATAAACTCATGCACTCTTATTCATTGAGCATCAATTCGCATTATTTGCAAGTTATTTGAGTCTAGTTTTGTGGATTCAGAAACATTGACTTGAAGGTAATCTCCTCTTCTTTACTTGTGCTTTTCTTTCTTTGTTGTCTCTTTTTTTTTTTAGGTCAAATAAGAAAAATTTATTCTTGTTTAACAAGATGATCCATGCATGAAAAAGACAATCATAGTGAGGGGATGGATACTTATTCCTTTCCGAATATCGGAGAGATTACTTTCAAAGTGCCTCGTATATCAGAGAGATTACTTTCAAAGTGCCTCGTATATCAGAGAGATTACTCTCAATGTGGCGTGACTATCGGAGAGATTACTCTCAAAATGACCCAACTATCGAAGAGATTTATTCTCAAAACGACCCGACTATCGAAGAGATTACTCTCAAAACGACTCGACTATCGGAGAGATTACTCTTAATGTGCCCCGACTATCGGAGAGATTACTCTCAATGTGCCTCGATTATCGGAGAGATTACTCTCAATGTGCCTCGACTATCAGAGAGATTTACTCTCAATGTGCCTCGACTATCGGAGAGATTACTCTCAAAACGACTCGATTATCAGAGAGATTACTTTTAATGTGCCCCGACTATCAGAGAGATTACTCTCAATGTGCCTCGACTATCGGAGAGATTACTCTTAATGTGCCCCGACTATCGGAGAGATTGGAAAATATAGTTTCTTTTAAGGACAAACCCACAGAGATGACAACTTAAGGTGCAAAGGAACTTATATGTCTACCTTAAGATTGGAAAGTTATAGTTTCCTTTTAAGGACAAACCCATGAAGAGGCCAACTTAAGGTGCAAAAGGACTTATATGTCCACCTTAAGATTGGAAATTTATAGTTTCCTTTTAAGGACAAACCCACGAAGAGGCCAACTTAAGGTGCAAAGGGACTTATATGTTCACCTTAAGATTGTAAAGTTATAAAGCTTCAACTCGAAGACTGCGTGGACTTGACGACATTTATTTGGAAACTTTGAAGATTTGGCGGACTTTGCAGCCTTCAACTTGAAGAGTGGCGAACGTGAAGACTTCAACTTGAAGACCGACAAACTTGAAGGCCGATGGACTTGAAGACTTCAACTTGGAGACTTGGAGGGTTTAAACATTTTAACTTGAAGAGCAGCAAACTTCAAGACCGGAGGACTTAAAGATTTGGTGAACATGAAGACATAGTAAATCCCTGAACTTCAGTGCAAATACTTGGTAGCCTTCTAAAATACTATAATCGCCTTATTGAAGACACTGGTTTATCATGAAGGCTTTGCCCCATCTAAGTCATATGAGATCCAAAGTTCAAAAGAAGAATGAAATTTCAGCCTAATTTTCAAGTGTTGTTTGAATGAATTACTTCCATCATACTTCATTTGGACAACGACTAGGGCAATATGTATCTTTTGAACTTATGCTACTGAACTCATAATGAAACGCTAAGCTGCCAACGTACCTCGGTGAAGAGGATCAAGTCATACCATAGTTCAAAATGGGTAATTTTTTTTTTTTGATATCCTAACTTTTGCCTAGACCGCCTCTTTCGAGGTTTTCCACCTAGCAGACCTTTTTTTGGTAGTGGGTTGTACACAGTTTAGACTTATGCGGGCCAGGAGTGTAGGAACATGCAGTTTAGGCTCATGCGTCAAAGAGCGTTGCACCTTCAAGGATAAAGAAGCCCCATTTTGAAGCAAACTTCCCTATAGGTTTATGGGAAGTAATTATGGGTCTTCGTACGACAAGGACTTGATCTCCTACTTGAAAGGATCTCGTGCGAACTCTTTTATTGAAGGCGCGAGACAATCGAGCTTGATAACATTAAAGACTCTGTTGAGCTTCCAACCTCTTCTCATCAAGAGCCTCCAACTCTGCTAATAGAAGTCGAGCATTTTCTTCATCAGTGATCCCTTCTTGAATAGCCAATCATAATGAAGGTATTTGACGCTCGAGTGGAAAGACGGCCTCGACTCCATAAACGAGTAAATAATGAGTCACTTTTGTTGGCGTGTGGTGAGTCGTCCTATAAGCCCATAGAGCTTCTTCCATACGGTCATTCCAATCTCCTTTGGATTTGGAGACGACTTTCTTTAACAAGTTGCATAGAGTTTTGTTGAATGCCTCAACTAGACCATTGGCGGCAGCATTGTACATCGAAGAGTTACGTTGCTTGAAGCCAAAGAGATCACAAATCTTGTTCATCAACCTATTATCAAATGGCTTTCCATTATCCGTTATTATGTAACGAGGAATGCCAAAGCGATAGATTATGTTTACTCGGATGAAACTTGTAACATTTTGCTTCTTTACCTCATTAAGAGTAACAACTTCAGCCCATTTTGAGAAGTAGTCAGTTGCAGCCAAGATGTATAGGTGCCCACTAGAGGACTTTGGCAGTGGTCCAACAACATCCAATCCCCAAGCGTCAAATGGCCAGGATGCCATAGTCGGGTGAAACATTTTAGGAGGTTGATGAATAAAATTCGCATGGAATTGACAAGCCTTGCATCTTCGAGCATAATCCAAGCAATCTTTTACCATTGTTGTCCAATAATATCCTATCATTTTATATGAAAGTGGAGCTTTGGTCCAGACTGGTGTGACCCACATACCCCAGAATGTGCCTCTTGCAAAGCTTGGAGTGCTTCTTCTTCCCCTAAGCATCACAAGAGTACTCCCTCGAATGGCCTTCTGTATAGAGTATCTTTGTAGTAAAGGAAGTGAGGTGCACGGCGATGGATTTCAGTCCTTCTCCTCGGATTTTCTGAAAGTATCGCATAACATAAGTAGTCGATAATGGGTTATCGCCTTTTTTCTTTCTCAACTTCAGAAACAACGACAAGATGCTTGAGTTCATTTTCTTCACCTTCAGCCTCATTTGGCGGCAGTGCTACCCATTTTTGGCAGATAGTAACTTGCGCTTGATCAGGCAGGGTTAACGACGAAGCTAGGGCAACTAAAGCATCAGCCTTCTTATTTTCTTTCCTTGGCACATGCTGAATAGTCACATCACCGATCCATCCCATTAATTTTTAGCGTAATCATGACATGGGCGTAGTTCAGTCTTCTTGACCTCGTAACTACCTAGAAGCTGATTGACCACTAGCTGAGAGTCACCAAAGACTTGTAATTGCAACCGCTTCATTTCGACACCCATTTCAAGCCCAAGTATTAGTGCTTGATACTTAGCAACGTTGTTAGAGCAGAGTTGCGTTAACGTAAAAGAGTAGGGCAGAACTTCATCTTGAGAAGTGACAAGTAATACACCAGCACCAGCTTCTCCACGATGTGCAGCACCATTAAAGTACATCTTCTATGGAGGCTGAACTTCAATAACCATTGCGTCATCATCAGGTAGTTCTTTAGTTAGCTCCCAATCATCATGTATAGGGTGATCTTCCAAGAAGTCCGCTAACGCTTGTCCTTTTATAGCCTTTTGAGAGATGTACACGATTTCAAATTGTTGAAACTGGAGGTACCACCTTGCTAGTCGATCACTAAGGACAGGTTTTGACATCACGAACTTGATGGGATTTGCTTTAGAAACCAAACGAACGACATGAGCTTGAAAATAGTGCTTCAACTTTTGGATTGAGAAGACTAGCTCCAAACATAACTTTTTAATTGGTGAATAATTCAGCTCATTTGGTGTCATCATCCTACTCAAGTAGTAAAGGGAGTTTTCTTTCCCTTCACTATTTTCTTGGGTCAACAACGCTCCAACCGACCTTTCTTGTGCTGAAATGTATAATATCAGCGGCTTTCCAAGTATAGGGGCTGCCAAAACTAGAGGCTTCATTAAGTAGGATTTAATGCTCTCAAAAGCATTGCTACACGCTTAGTCCCATTTGAAAGGGACACCTTACTTCATAAGGCGACTGAATGGTTGGCACCTCCCAGCTAGGTTTGAGATGAATCTCCTAAGGTACGTTAACTTTCCTTGCAGACTTTTCAATTCGTGAATATCCCGAGGCTCAGGCATTTTCAAAATGGCATCCACTTTGGCTTGATCAATTTCGATCCTTCTATGTCGGACAATGAAACCAAGGAACTTTCCAGAAGTAACTCCAAAGGCACATTTCAATGGATTTATCCTAAGTTGGTACCTCCAGAGCAACTCGAACACCATTCTCAAGTCTTTCAAGTGGTCGCTCTCCTCTCTCAGGTTCGATGAGTTTGTTAACTTCGGTTTCAATCAAGGGAACCAAGTCCGGCCTAAAGCGCCTTTGGGCTTGTTTAACATGGCGAGCATCATTCTTGACGGCAAGGTGATGGACTGCTACTTTCGGGTCCAAGCCAAGCATCTCTTTGTAGCTCCAAGTAAAGACATCCCTGAACTCCTTGAGTAACTCAATATAAGTGCTTTCTTCATCAACTTCTAGTAAAACACTTAGGTAGGCGGGTCTTGGTTCTTTATCGATGCCAAGGTTAACTTCTTTTAAGGCATCAACTGTAGTCTTCACTCCTTATTCAAGTTCAGGTGAAGCATCTTCCGCATCTTCATCTTCTTGAGGGTCCCCATCGTTGAAGGATATGTGATAACACACTGAAACATCGTCTAATTTCTCGTCATCCTCCATTAGAGATAAAACACCATGCTCGCCTTGTGCAGTAACATGATACGAAAACCCACACTTTCTTCGTCTTCATCACGTTCTTTAGTATAGACCACAGTGTATGGCTTCACCTTCATTACCTCATCACACGAAACCATGACTTTTGTTTGTCGCTTCATTCTAGAAGGAACCAAACTTTGGAAATCTTTAGAGATATTCTGAATTTTTGGCAAAGCGGCTGTTTTTATATTTCGATAATTTCTACGAAACTTATTCCCCTTCTTTATTGGACCCAATCTCTCAAATACAAAAGTTCTCACAGTTGATTTTCCAAGTCAATCAAAGACAGAAGGCCTGTTAGAAGTCACAGATTCGTCTTCTATAGTGATATAATTGTTGCTCACCCTTCTTATGGAGATGCACACTGGTGACGGTTGCTTGTATCCCAAACCTTCACGTGGTTGCCTCATCACATCTTCTGATGGGAGCTTCCCTAACTTTGATGGCTCATTGGGATTGTATCCAGCTTTTGCAAATAACCTGTAAGCATTAGGATCAAAACCTTCATCTGTTCGCTTTGTAGGGAGTGCCACATTCTGTAAACGATTTTAGGCTACAAACCCTGCAAGTGGCTTTGAGGACAACTTTACTGCCTCAATTCGTTTTACCGGAAAAGTTAACTCCTTTAGCATGTTAGTTTGGAGATTAGATGATTCGCCTTCATCTTTCTTTCTTTTAGGGACATATTGGAATGTAGGACTTACTTTCTTGCCATAAGATGCAATATCCCCTCTATGAGATTTATTCGCGTTGGGTTGTACCTCCTCAGTAACAGCTTTGGCTCTACCAACAATCACCTCAGCTCTTTTAGTTGTGGGCTCGTAATTCTTGATTTTCATGCCATCGTCAGCTTTTAGCTCCTTCACAATGCGGTTCTTCAAGTAAAACTTTGCATCAGCGAAGTGTGACTCAGCCTCGGTGAATGGCTCATCATCAGCAACCATCTTCTTCTCGACTTCACCCTCGTAGTACTTCAAACATTGATGGTAGGTAGATGGAACTACTTTATTCTCATGTATCCAAGGCCTTTCGAGCAAGACGTTGTATGAAGTCTTTGCATCGATCACATGCAACCATGCACTTGATTGCATATCTTCAATGGTGCTTCACAACCTGATCGCACCTATGGCTCTTTGCCCCCCTTGGTTGAATCCTTGGATCATCACACGACTTTCTGAGAGTTCGTTTATGGGAATACCAAGTTCTTTCACAATGTGAATTGGCAAAATGTTCACTGAGGATCCTCCATCAACCAAAATTCGATTTACCCTTTCATCATACATATAGCCAACCAGGTACAATGGGCGGTTATGAAGAGTGTCAGCTAGCAGAAGATCGTCATTTGTGAATGTGACTTTTTCCTTACAAGCATTAACTTCTTGAGGAGTGGACTCGATGAGCTTTTACGAAGATGGTGCCAATGGTAGGTCATCACTCTTTTCTTCTCCTTTCGTCAGCATGGCAACAAGAGGCATCAATACCCCCACGGGATATCTTCGTGCGGAACCAACTTGGTAAAAACTCCTCCAAGGTCACTGGATGTCGTGGCTTTTAAGGGTGGTGCGCCACCACTTTTGCTTTCTTTAAGTGCTTAACTGGATTCCATCTCCTTGGTCTTTTTACCATCATTTTCCTTGTTGGTTGTTCTACTGATTCTTTTCGTGGGCTCCTTCTGTTGTGCCTACGACAAGTCACCAACGTCCAACCTTCATCATCCTCAGGTTGATCGTCTTCAACTTTGTTGTTCTCCAGTAATTCTTCATCTTTACTTTCTTTAAAACCACATAATTCATCCGTACTGAATGAGCCAAAGGTGATAGAGACTTGGTTTGCGCTTGCTTTCTCATCTTCAAGCTCGATCTTCTTTTTGCGAGCCAAGTCCATAACTTTGTCCTTGAAGACAAAGCACTTCTCCAGAGGGTGGCTCACAAGTCGATGGTATTTGCAGTAATTTGGGTCATTTGTTTTCCCAGCTTCATTTGGTCGTTTCATTTCCGGAAGCTCAATGAGATTTAACTCGAAGAGTTCTTCAAAAATAGCTGGCACATCAGAATCCAGAAATGGGTACTCTTTCTCTTGCATTTCTTTTAGACTCAACTTTCCACTTGGCTTATCTTGAAAAGAAGTGGATTTCATACCCTGCTTCTTGCTCACTTTCTTCGTGAACTTTACAGGTGATGTGTTGACATTCATAGCTTTTTTGCTTTCAGGTTTGGGTATGAACTTGCCCCACTTCCTGACTTCTTGCTTGTTGTTCCCCTTGCGAGGTTCATAGATGGGCAGCCTTTCATTTCCAGCAGAGGCCATGCTCAATTCCATGTCATGGGCACGAGTTACAAGTTCTTCAAATGTGCTAAGCTTGATACCTTGCAAGATGTAGCGCAATCCCCAATGCATGCCTTGGATGCACATCTCTATGCCAGAAGCTTCACTAAGCGTGTCTTTGCAGTTAAGGCTTGCATTCCTCCAACGATTGATAAAGTCGATAACTGGTTCACCCTTTCGTTGACGAGTATTTGTAAGTTCTATCATACTCACAGTATGTCTCGTGCTATAAAAGCGATTGAGGAATTCTTGCTCTAGTTGATCATAGCTATTAACATATCCAGCCTCGAGGTCCGTGTACCAATCAAAAGCATTTCCTTTTAATGAGAGAACAAACTGCTTGACGAGGTAATCTCCATAAGTCCCAACATTGTTACATGTATTAACGAAGTGCGCCACATGTTACTTTGGATTGACTTTGCCATCGAACTGTTGAAATTTTGGAGGTTGATAGCGAGCAGGCATCTTCAACATATCGATCCTTGAAGTGTACGGCTTTGCGTAGGTAAAGGAGGACTTGGAAGCAACTTCATATTTGTTTTTTTATAGTCCCTTTAATGAACTCCTTTAGTTGATTGATTGGAATCATCCCTTCTGAAGAGACTGGAATTTCCTTAGTGGATGCAACTTGTCGTGGGGGAGGATCAATCTCTTGAACTTCTGGGAGTTTTTCAGGTGCATTGGTGGATTCTTCTTCCATCAAGATTCTCACCCTATCTGTTAGCTTGTCGATTCTAGCATCCTGATTTTGCATGCACTTGGTCAAGCCATCGATTGCTTCCGTCAAGTTTGCCAACTGCTCCTCCACAGATGAAGTGTTTGTCACCATGGCTTGCATGATTGTCGTGGACGATGGAGAGTAGCATGGATTTTCACACAGATTGATCCTTGATTGGCTCACGCTATGTGGTGTAAGTGGGGAGGATCCGGAGAGGTCAAGCAGAGCAAGAGTTTTCTTGATCTTTTCAGCAACATCGATTCCTCCCTCGGGTGCGTTTGTGAAAGATCTTGCTCCTTTTGAGGATGAAGATCCGAAAACAGGGGTTGATGCAGACATTACTTGGGGTGCTTGTTATCCTAACGAGCTTGCTTTGCTCATCGTAACTGGTCCAAAGCTTCCAAAGGTAACATCGATGATGCTTTCCACATCAGCATAGAACCTGAAATTAGCAGCCTTGGTGGAAGTTAAACTGGAGTTGATTTTCTTTGAAGCCATTTCAATATTCTTGAACTTTGATGATTGAAAAGTTGAGATGAGAGGTAGAGATTGTCCCACTAGGCGTGCCAGAATTTGTAGACAATAAATTGTGTCAAGAAAATAATCGATACCGAAAAATATTGCAACAATCGTATTATTTTATTTTAAATAATTTGAGTGTACAATCTCTATGAATCCTCTAATTTTTCTTTTCAACAGTAAATAAAAGAGCCTTTGAGCTTAATCTTGAATTTTAATTTATTTTAATCCAAGTGCTTGAGGCCTAATCTTGATCTTGACGTATTTTTAATCCAAGGGCGTGCAGCTTGTTCTTAAATCTTCGTCTTGATCTTTTAATCCTTAGAACACTTGAATGCTTGTAGCTTTTAGAGAAATCTGCAACGTTTGATCCACAAGCTCCATCTTGCTTCTTGTTATAACTTCTGGTGTCTTTTCTAGGTTATGAAGATTCCTATTTATAGTTGTGAGAGAGAAGAGTTATGATAAGAATAAACTCTTTCCGACCAATCAAATTGAAGTGTGGCAAGGCCGTATTTGATGGGCCAGAACATGTCACCTGCACACATGGTGCAATTTCATTGGCCATTTAATTTGACTTGGCATGCCTTGTCATTTTAACATATGGCACGATCCTATTGGCTCTTCCGTTTGACTTGGCGTACCACGTCATTTCATGCGTGACACCAAACTGGGCCTCTAGGAAGATGATACTTAGGCCTGATAAAGTGGGCTCATTACTTGTAGCCCAATTAAATGGGCTAACCTAATGAATTTGGATTTATATAACTAATCCAATTATATTAGCCAAATAAATTTATTTGAACTAATATATCTTGGATTTAAAATATAGCCCAAATTATTTTATGAATTTAAATCCATTAATTTTTGTATGCCTACATACTTAAAGACAACAAATAAAAGGCCCCGTCAATTTTAAGTTTAGGTCCCAGGAACACACTATGTTGTTACTTTTCTGTTCAATTTCAAGGCAATTCGTTTTTTCCCTCGACCAAAATAATCCTCACTGATTGAAAATATAACAGAGATAAGAGAAGATTACAAGAAAAATGTAAAGGATTTTGTTGGGACGATGTGCCCTCAAAAAGCCTAATTATATAACATTCATTAATATATAACATAATTTCCTTTTCAAGCAAAAAAATAAAAGTTTTTTTATATGACTTACAAATTCAAATACAAGAAACTGACGAAGTATAATTGCTAAAATAAAATAAAAAATCACACATTTTCATCTTTTCACAAATGAGAAGCATACAAATCCTTCTTGATAATGTAGCCGTTGATCTTTGACATTGCTTAAGAAAAAGACAACTATATATAAAACAAGAAGAAATTATATCTCATACATTATGGATTCTTATAATCCACTTCCAATACTTAAAAATATCGATGATAATAAATTAATGGGGTTTTGAATGATTTATGTCATGAATACTTTAACTACTAGGATAGAGAATATGACTTCCCATATCTTATGTTCTGGAGATAGTTTCATTACAAATAAATATTTAAACGGACCATTTATTCGTATTATTAAAATTATAGTCTCAAAACCAACCTTTTCTTTAATATAATTCAAATCGGTCTAGAAGAATGGCCGAGATTGTCAAAAATATAGTGACGAATAATTCATACTACAAAATTATACCCCAAATTCCTAACAATTTCAAGGCAATTAGTTCTTTCCCTCGAGCAATGATTTGACCTTTAATTCTGAGTTGAGGTTGCAACTACAATGGGCAACATGAAAAATGGCTGACTTTGTTAAGGTAAACGCGGAGTATTTGTTCAAAATCATAAGTGCATAATATATTAATGAGTTAAGAAGAACTACAATTTTCTGCTATATTTGTAATTTATAGCGGATATTTTAAATTCATGCTAAGAAAATGCTTTTTTTATGCATAAATGTATAGGATTTTACATTGGCGTGTTCAGAGTATTATTGCGCCCACCTTAAATTAATTATGATAATGATTTTCTATACCACAGAGATATGTTTTGAGTTTAAATAACGAAATGAGTATTTATATAGTCGACTCTAATATATTTGATATTAAGTTATTATTATTATTATTATTATTGTTGTTGTTGTTGTTGTTGTTGTTGTTGTTTTTGTTTATACCACAACTTTTAGACCCCACGATTTCGTTTCGTCAGGCTTTTATTTTTTTGTTAAAGAATTCCTTCATTGTCAATCTCAGCACTATGCCATAAAAACATGGAAATTTTATAAAACTCGAGATTGTAGGACCAAGTGAGTGGATAGAAGGAATATTCCATGAGATACTCGATGATCTTTTTCTCCCCGCTATAAAACTATTTAACTTGTCTCGTCAATGCCACCATAAAATTCAATTATCAACTACAAGTTCTAACCTTATGAGTGTGTACTTGGATTAGGATATTAATTGATTGCCGCGTTCTTGAGTTTGACTAGTATACTAATATGGTCTACCACCAAAGATTACGATGAAGTGATAAATATTTTTCCATCTTTAATTAGAAGTAGTCAGTTCGAGCATTGGGTATGAAATCGTTTTTAGTAAGAAGTTCTATACCTGTCAAAGTGGGATTCTCTGACACGAATCCAAATTCCGAATTAGTCGAGCCCGAAACATATTACATATACTAAACATCGAATATCAGACACCGAATAAAAACAAAAAAAGAAGAAGGTAATAATATATAATCTCAAATTTCACATCTTATATTTAGTTCTCAATCAAAGTCAATCAAATAATGGCTCGTGATCAATCACCAGGCCCACTGGCACTGTAAATATAGTTGCATGATAGTGTATTGCATTAATATGCATATCCAATTCCTTATCCAAATCATGCTTTAGCCCAAACAATTACGATAGGGATATTATGTTTATATTTCAGGGTTACTACTAATGACCAAGTACCAGTACATCTTATTTTGGACTAACAATCTCTGTCGATGTAAATAAATAAATAAATCTTTGCCCATGTTAATATTTATCATAAGTTGGTAACGTCCAACTGCCATATCATAAGAATTTGGAATTTGCCCAAATTGTGAAGCCACAGCGCTAATGCGTATATTTAACTTACCTAATAGTTATGTAACCACAGTCGGACCTACATAGAAATGAGAGGGGTCGCAGGAACTCGCTAGCCTCGGCAAAACGTGTATATATATTATATATATTGATGTGCTCCCTCAAACAATTTTGTTGGTTTTGATGTGCTCCCTCAAACATACAAACTATACTGCTTTGTTGGTTTAACATGTTGCATTTATGTCCTCTTTGATTTTAGTTTTCCTCTTTGAATTCAACATAGTGTAGTATCCTGTATTAAGAGGCGGATCCACGTGGAGGGGCATGGGGCACGTGAACCCATGTTCCCCTCCCTCTAACTATGTATCACAGTAATATTTTTCGGATAAACTACTTAATTTGCCATGTGGGAACCCATGGTCAAAAGAGCATTTGGTGTAATGGCATATTTGTGCACCATTGGCCCCTAGGTCTAGTGTTCGAATCTCAGTTCCCTATCTTTCATCTCTCCGTCCTTTTTCTATTTCTCTTTTTCTTTCTTTTCTATTCAAATCTCATGCCCTACTTTCTTTTCTATTTCTTTTATTTTTCCATCTTTCATCTCTCGACCGTTTTTCTATTTCTCTTTTTCTTTCTTTTCTGTTCAAATCTCATGCCCTATCTTTCTTTTCTATTTTTTTTTTTCATCTTTCATCTCTCAACCGTTTTTCTACTTCTCTTTTTCTTTCTTTTCTGTTCAAATCTCATGTCCTATCTTTTTTTTCTATTTCTTTTTTTTTTCCTATGCATACTTCTGTTTTTGGGTTCACCCTTTGATATATTCTTAAATTAAAATTTTATTTTTATTGGATTCTTTTATGTGATTTTTTTATTCTCTTTTTTGGTTCAATCACTGAGTTTCAAAAACTCTAAAAAATAAAATTTAAATTAATTTGAATTTTTTCAATTTCAAGTTCCATCTTTTTTCATTTACCACTCTCTTTTTGATTAGTTATTTAATTTTAATATATCGAGCTTAGTATTTGTAACTGTAAATAACGATGTTATCATTGATAGTTCTCTAAGGTAAAAAAACTATTTATTGATACTTGTCTATGGAATGATAAGTTTTTGAATAACAATATTGATTGTTCTTTACTTGTCAAGTTGTTGTGAGCTCATGGTAAAATTTTAGACGACCAAATCAAACGGTGGTCGGGTAGTGGTGCACCTATCCTCCTGAAATTTCGGATCCGCCTCTGCCTGTATTTAGTGTTCAACTTGCTTTTTTCTTCTTTATTTTTTCTAGTTAAAGAACAATAATTTAGTACCAGTACATAGAAGGGGATAAGATATTCCATTAGCAAGAAGCCGATCACCTTCTTTATCCTTGTATCTATATTTATATGCATTATTATTTTCTTGACATATATAAAAATAAGTAATTCACCAAAGTTTTTTCCCAAAAACAGTAATAAAAAAATTCTAAAAACCTTTATGCCTTCAAGGATCACTTCGGCAAAGTAGCAAATATTCATCGTTAACGACAGTGAATGAGACTCTGCTTGGATTGCTTGATAGACCTTTAATTTTGATCTTATTTGACTAAGTTTTTTATATTTTGGAACATCCTTTCGTTCACTGACTCATATACATTAAGTTTTTAAGGAGTTAGCGCGCCAAATTTTGTCGTTATTAGCTGACATATCTATGTCAAAAATAGCGATGCCCCTGCTGCGCTCAAATCCTGAGTCCGCCTCTGGGTGTAACTAATAATGGACAATAGTTTCAACGTCTATAACTTATTTTAGTTCAGTTTATATTTTTCAAAAAATTAAATGATATTCGACATGGTCTTGGAACACAAACTATAATTTTGAGTTAATTTTTGAGTTTGATTTTGGAAAGCATTTTTGATAATTAATTATTTATATGCATGTATATATAAATTTGAACAGCTTCTGTTTTCGCTTTCTTGAGAAGATTTCTGAAAAATTGTCTAAACTAAACGGGCCTAATGATCAGGTGAAATGATTGGGCCACGTTTACAGGGCCCAAATGATTTCAGATGTCATAGAATAGGCCCATCTATTACCTTATATAACTCGACACTTTCCCGCTGGATTATCAACGCAGATCACACTTCCTCCAACTGGAGCAAAATCACACAATAGTAACTTCAAAGCGCTCTGAGAATTCAAATTAATTTTCAAATTTCAATCGATATTTTCATCAGTTAGGGTTCCATAAATTTCCGAATTGAAGCTATAAATTCTCGAAGATTTCAAAACTTTTCCAGTGAGTATCGGCAAAATGAAGTTGAAGATTAACAAAGCCTCCGATCTCAGCTCCATCTCTGTTCTTCCTCCTCATGCAAGGTCCAATTCTATCTCAATTTCATCTCTTTTCATTGTTTAGCAGGAAAATTGCCTAACTCTATGTGTTTCTGCATTTTCTTCGAATGCTTTACAAATATTTGAATGTTTTGTGTGCGACACACACGCACAAACGCACACATGAATATATTATATATGGATTGAGCTTTTTCGTGAAGATTTGAGTAGGAATCGAGCGCAATACCTCTCTGTGTTTGCTTTTTCTTCGAATACATTACAGATATCTCGATGTTTTCGTGTGTACACAAAAACATATAAATACGTATGCATTATATGTTTGTACGAATAAAGAGAAGTCGAGAATTTACCATAATATTGAGATATTTGCTGTGATGATTGAGAAGAATGCCAATTGCGATGCCGATTTCTGTTTTGGCCTACGCCTTCGTGTTTCAGAGTTTTTTCCGTATACGTTACAGATATTTCTATGTTACACACACACACATAGCTATATATGTATAAGTACTAGAGAGAGAGAGTGAGAGAGAGAATCTTACCATAATATTGAGCCTTGTTTGATGATATGAGAAGGAGGCCAAGTGCGGTACCAAGTGCAGCAGAGTCTTCCGTCTTCGGGAAAAGCCAAGCGTCACAAGTTCGATCACAGCAGCAATCACAACAATCCTTCTCACAGATTCGGTCACAGCAGCAATCACAACAATCCTTCTCACAGGGATTTTCATCTCAGCAACCGATGTACTCTCAGCTATCGCAGAGCTCTCTGGATGAATTTGCCCCTAATGAGCAAGTAATTCCTCCATCTCGTTCCTATCTCTCAGTTGTACGAATTATAGTTGTTAATGAGATGTCATTTTGGTATACTTCGGCTGCTAACTAATGGTAACATACCAAGGAACTGATTCATTGCGGAAATGATAATGATTGACTTTTAAAAATCGTATGCAACTTCTAGAGAATGCTTTAGATTGTCTAAAATGTGGTTTGATGCATCACAAGACTTGAATCTATTTTATCCTGGATAACTGTTGCCTAGGTTAGTTTTGAGTGTATTTTGCATTTATGCTTTGTGATTCTTAAAATAGATGAATTTAGCTTCTGACTATGATTTACTTTGTTATATGCTGTGTGAGTACATGATACTAACTTTATCTGACGTTTTTATTCAAAATGTTTATTTGATTTATTATTATATTAGTGATAGGTGAAGAAAGCATTAGAGTTAAGTTTTAAATTTGAACAGCTCTGAAAGTTGCATAACAAATGACTGATGTCAATATTATGGAACGTCCTTAAATTGAAAGAGTGTCATATAAAGGTATCATTTACCATCCTTAGTGTATTGGACAGTGGATCATCAATTATGTCAGCCGACTTGTCTGTCAGAATGTTTCTTATTACTACACGACAAAACAGGGGATCGTCACACTGCACTATGAAGTGGTTGTCGGCAGTTAGGTTGTAGAGCTTATCAGAGTTCGTATACAACTAGTTAACTGATGGAGTCTTGTCTTTTATGTTGAACATATGCTTTCTTGGTTTCAATTCTGCCCAGGACACAGAGTTCCACGAAACTTTCCACTTTATACATTGGAAATTTTACTCACCTTATACCAAACAAAATGCTGTTGTGGGAATTTTATATCTCCGAGCGAACAATAAGGTGTTACTATTGATAATTTTAATGCAGAGATTGGGTTCTCAAGAAAGAGAAAATTCAGCAAAGAGGATGAGCTGTTTGCCTCAAATCAACTATACACGAGAAGAGAGTCAAATGCAGCTATCTAAACCTTCAGGCAATTATATGCGCAAGTGGTCAGTTCCTGAAAACAAATGTAAGTCATAATTCCACCTCCACTAAATATATGCTCTCAGCTTCCATTTAAGATCTAAGGAAAATGTAAGTTTGGGGACTAATTTGCAGCTAGAATCATTGGACTAAACATGTTTTGCTGAACAGCCCAGATTACTGAAGAACTTGAACACAAAATTGGAATGGTAGAGACTTCGTTAAGCAGGCTAGGAATGATCTTAGATTCTGTTCAGAGTGATATTATGCAAGTTAACCGGGGAACGAAAGAGATATTGATGGAGAGTGAGTATTCACTGCCTTTTCAATTTACCTGATGTGGCTGAATAGTTAGGAGCTCCAAAGAGCCCATATCATTAGTTGAAGAGTATGGAAATTTGTCTTGAGATGCCTGCTGGCCCTAGTAAATTTTTACTTGCAAATATATCTGCATATGTTGTTGTTGTTGATGTCAACAAATTCTCACGCATTAATTTTCTTCTAAATTTTCTTTCAGTGGAAAGCTTACGGCCGAAGTTAGCAGCTCATGATGAACTGTTGCAATTAATGGTAACTATAGCTTAGCTGTTCTGCTTACGTCCAGATTTGTTTGTATAATATTTCATAATCCATGTGACATGCAATAACCAGAACAAGGGGAGGGAAGATCTGAAAGCTAGCATGGAAGAGACCTTCAAATCCATGTTTGAAGAGCTGAGGGAGAATAAATATCAAGAGAACATCCGGGATCTTTCATCACTGGTTAGAGCTATGCCCAACAAACTGGAGACGTGCATTTTGCAACTGCAAACGGACTTGAGCAAGACCTTGGCTAAAGAGATTCAGGCATGTTGCATATTGAAACTGACTGTTTAAGTTCATATTTAGGCTACCATCTGTAGTTGGGTTTATGCTGCTTCATATATTCCTATTGCTTGCAGACAGCTTCCCTCCCCCCAGATTGTCCCGGACAAAAACATGAAACTGCTCTGGCCGTTCAACCGAAAGTACATTTTCAAGAACTTTATTCTCCGAATTCCTTAAGACCTTTATGAGTATTTAGAGTAATGATAAAAAACTATCACAAATCTTAGTGCATTTGAACATTTGTAGGGTATCAATGATTGTTTCCCTCCCCCTGAAGTGAAGTTTCTCAAGAAGTAAGTTTTCAAGCTTTCTTCCTTTTATCTTTCTTCTCAGTGGCATCACTACAGCCTTAATTTTGAAATCTCTAAGTAGCAACTAGTCAGTAGCTCTCCAGTATACAATTTTCATAATCATTTGATGGCTTCTCTTACTCTTTGCATCATTTATGTGCAATATGCATAAACAGTAATCATTTTACAATTCTTCTTGAGATGTGTGTATTGACACTTGACTACTTGAGAACACTTGCGGCTGGGATACCGGATACACTCTCTATTATCAAGAACTAGTTAGGTGGCAGTTAGTTGTGAAGATTTGTCTCATAGTGTCTTTTAATCCATGTAAAACCAGAAAGTATCCCCATTGAAAGTATCCCCATTTCTCACATTAGCTATACGAAGAAGAAAGTGAAATCAAAGGGAAGCACTCCCCTTCATCCCCAAAAGCTTTAATCCCATCTAGCATTCGTGATAAACTAAATGAATGAAGATAACTCCTAAGAACTTTGCTATAGCTTCAAAAGAAATCTTAAAGATATTTTGTTTACAAAGTTTTGCTTATCTTTCTAAAATTGTGCGATATTCCTTATTGCTGGGAATTGCAAGTCACCAAGCATGTCTTTTCACTTCTAGTTCAACAATGAATATCAAAGATCAGAAAACAACTATGTTGCCGAAGACTGAAACAGGAGGCTGGAAAACAGTGAAACATGACCAAACTTGTGTGAAGCAGAAAATTTCCAGCAGAAGTCACAAACAGAATAAAGCATTTCAACAGGTAATTATCTGATTGCCCATACGCAAACAAATTGCTTGTTGACTTGTGAGCAATAGTGGTTATCATTGTGGCATGAAAACATCCAAAAGAAACAATAGGTTTTGAAATGTTGTATTTGTGATATGTCGTAGTCCACCATCTCTGAGGCCTTGTGTTGAAGTTAACAATAATGCTTTGTTTAGCACATCACATATTTGAAAACTTGAAACTGTATCACCTATATTCTCAGAGCTGACAACTGGCTATCCATTTCAGGAAAGGGAATTTGGAGTTACCATTGAATCTGATGAGGATATTGACACAGGCTTTTCCTGCTTGCTTGAAGAAAATGGATCAGGTAATTGCACTTCTTGCCTCATCATTCATATGAGGATTTCACCATAATGCAATTTGATAAGCAGAGTGATTTATGCATCCTGTAATTAATCAATGTGTTTATTGACCTAAAACTGTATTGTACAGTTGAACTTAACGAATTTAGACAGATCAATTTAGATGTATGTCAAATTATATCCTATATCTCAAGACTCACCACAGACAAGAATGACCTTTGGGTACTTTTAATCAAGCCAAATACCTAAGAATTATAATATGAAAGAAAATAAATAAAGTAACAAGAAAGAACATGTCTAAAAGCTTGAAGCATCTTTATTATACTGCCACACTATTTTTTTTTTTTTTTGATTTGCACCGGGTGTCCGAGTCTCTTTGAGCCCCGACTAATCCCGGGGGTGCACAGGCCCTCGGCAAGGAGTTTCCCGCAAGTGCACCACGGTTAATTCAGGTTTTACCCTGAACGATGGCCCTCAGAAATTGTTTGCACCCAGTGGGTTTCGAACTTGAGACCTTGAAAGGGAGCAAACCCCAAGGCTCAAGTCAATTGCCACCAGGCCAACCCCTGAGGGTTACTGCCACACTATTAAGTTTTTCTCAAACCAAAGAGAAACTGATAATCCTCTCTTCCCTTTGTCAGTTGGGGTAAGGAAGGGAATTGAACCTGTTCTCAGGCGGTGTCCCGAGGGATCTCTCTCTTTCTCTGAAAGCATCACATTTCGAGTCTGTCATGAAATAAGAAATTTTGAGCATCATAACTTCAGCAAGAAGTTTTTGAAGAAAAAAGAAAGACAAACAATCATTCATGTCTTTCTTAAATGTCGTTTGGTATAGATTTGAGTGGTGACAAGAGGGGTTGCTCTGATGGTAAGCAACCTCCACTTCCAACCAAGAGGTTGTGAGTTCGAGTCACCCCAAGAGCAAGGTGGGGAGTTCTTGGAGGGAAGTCTGCGTACACACTACTCTCCCCAGATCCCACTAGTGGGATTATACTGGGTTGTTGTTATAGATTTGAGTGCTTAAACTGTCTTTCTCTTAAAGGCGCTGGGATTTGTCCAATAGAGGATGCAAAGGAAGAGAGTGCACGCATATTAAGGAAAGCAAGGAGGCGAAAGAGAAAGCATCTTAACACTATCATTATAGATTGAAGGTACACAGTGACAATTTATAATCTGCTGAATCAAGGTCCTATGATTTGACAAACAGTATAAATGCATAATTGTTACTTCTATTTTTCCTTAGCCAATATAGGATGTGTTGTTTGCAATTCAATTTTCCATTATTATTATTATTATTATTATTATTAGGATATTCCGGACTGAGCATTACATAGCAAGCAAAATCTGTGTTGTTGCTGCAATACACAAGCATTACACAATCACTCAGTTTGCAAAGTCCTCTTGGACCATCTTTTTGTTTATCCCGTGATACGGGAACCACTAGTAGTAGTTTTAGTTACCCCAAAACCCCCCTATGTAATGACCCCCTAAGTGGTCAACCCCCTAGGTCACTCTCTTTATGTTTACATGCTCCCTGTACTTATCCCCCTTAATATAATATAAAAAGTTATCTTTATAACCCCCCCCAAAAAAAAAGGCAAGCAAAATCTGTGTTGCTGCTGCAATACACAAACATGAGTTGATTGTATTATTTTCCAAGGGAATGTTAGCAGACTCAGCACCCATAAGAATATGTAATGCACTGGGATTACTTAAATAATTACTAGCAAAGAGAGTACGATGTTTTAACTTTTGAATTAAAGTTGGCTAGTTAGATCATTGCATCTTCTGCATACGATGTTTCATTAGCTAATAGGAGTAAATATTATGCTGGTAAATTTTCAGCCTGTGATATTCTACTATGTTAACAGTAAATAATATGGAAAAGTTAATTAATCCATCTCAGCCGTGGTAGAGAACTTAGAAAAACATCAAGTCATCACTTTCAGGATAGAATGAAAGCATGTGAAGCAGGGAGGATAAGGAAGATAGAAGTTTTTTTTAACTAATTGTTGGACTTGGATGGTCAGCTTTTTTCTTGTTTACATCATGCAATACTCCATCGTCAAGATCCTGAAGCCTAATTAAAAAAGCCATTCTCCCCTGGTGGATCTATTCACATCATTTTCTTTATAGCATAAATAAAGTGTGGATGTAGTGCAGTTTGCTCATAAGAAATCCATAGATCATCCGTCATGTTCCTTGCCCGTTAATTCTTGGTTGTTAGTTTCCTAATTGACTTGGTAAAAGTTTGAGTTAGCTAAATAAATAAATAACCTAAAAATAAAAATAAACTTAGTAGAAGTAGCAGGCAACTACTTGCCACATTGCATTGCACTCGTCGTGTATTTTCCTATGTAAAGAATTAAGAAGCATGCTCGCTCTTCGGCACAAATCCTCTAGAAGGGATGGATGCGTGGATTGCTGGGTTTCTTCTCCTTTTTGAATATGATACAGGAATGTGAGCCTTGGAGCAAAGGTAAAGTTGTCTCCGTGTGACCTATAAGTCACGGTTCGAGCTTGCATTAGGGTAGCCTATCTACATTACACTCCTTAGAGTGCGACCCTTTTCCAGATCCTGCATAAATACGGGATGCTTTGTGCATCGGGCCTTTTGAATAATGATCCAAAACTCCAATTGGCCGAAGTAAGTTTCGCAGGCTGTCAAAGGGAATTTCCCTTCCTGCAGTCACCTACTATATGCTTTCTTATATTGCTGGAGAACTCCTTACGTTCAAAATAGTCACTTTCTGCTTTGAAATTTTCTCAGCCACCACTTTTTGATTGAAACAATTGAAGCTTTTAAGCGTCACAATTAATTGTAGCTATGCTAAAACAAAAATTAGTGTCATAATACAGTGGAGTTACTTTTAATATGGTTATTTATTTTACTTTCTCTACTCCCTTTTATCTGACTTGTGACTTAGGCATAACAGGGGACTTTAAGTTAGATTACTTCCCTTTTTGGACGAGACATTAATGTTGACTTTTAAATCATCTTACCGAATTCTTTCCTCGTTAGCCAGCCCATGTTATACTGGGGAGTCATGACTCCTGCCAACTTATCCTTTATCCGTCTCTAATTATTCTCCAGTCTCACTTGAATCATTGTAGGTTGAAATATTGGATTTTTGCCAATTGGTCAATCCTAATTATCCATCTTCTCATTGCAGACGCACGATGAACGACTAGGATTTGATAGTGTTTTACATCTGTTACACATTAAAACCAGACTTTTTAATCTTCAACCCAGAAAACAATTTTCTTAAAACAAACTGTCCAAAACTAAACGGAATAGTTACATTAAACAAAAAGTTATACTTTTCGTCCAAATGGCTAAGAATTTTTTATTTACTATTTGGGGGAGTAAAGGAGATTGGTATTTCATCAGCCATATCTTGTCATCAACGTTTCGGAAAAGAGGGCATTCATCCTGTCACGGGCTCGTGGTTACATTCTGCACGTGCACTGAAATTAAAAGAAATTTATGATGGACGGAGGACCTTAAAACTATCGTGGTTAAACAAATGTTTTCTTAAGGACATATAATAATTGAGTAATAGAAAAGGAAACAATTCACGGAACAAACTTCCCATTTTCCCAAAAGGAATCCCTCGTAAATGTTTTGTACACTGTTATTGATACTTGATATAATATTTTGGAGCAGCTGGAGTTAGCTCGTAAATAGTGGAGGAAGGGAAAGTAGAAGAGATGGGGACTTTTAGTAGTATTGGAACGCGATGGATTTATATAAAGATATATTCAGAATTTGAAGTTTATAGATTTCTACACAAATGTTTCCGAATACCATACGCTACTTATGATTTTTTTTGTCGAGTTAGATAATAGTGGAGGAAAAAAAGAGGGATCAAAAGGAGAAAAGAAGCACCTTTACAAAAGAAGGTTATTAGGTCCAGAAAGGATTGATCCTTTCACTTTTCTAAATTGAATGCTTTTGATCTGTTCTACTGCATCATGCACTTTGGCATATAATCTGCACATGCTTTGCTCCCCATGTGTAATTTTTGTGGCGTGGTGAAATGATAAGTTTGTCTAAACTATTCACGTTTTAATCTTCATTTTTTCTTACCAAAGCATAAGTTTTTTGACAATTACACAAATCTTACCCTTTTTAGATCTATAAAACTCATTTAGGTCTAGAAAGGTGGAAAAAAAGAATAACTTTGTTGGCTCTGAGATTTATCTGCCCATTATGTGGGGTTGGGGAGTGAACTGTGAAGGGTTCCTGTGTTTGTCCTATGCTTATCTTGATAATGATGAGTTATGCAATGTCTCACTTTAAGTATATTAGGGCATTTAATTAGAGATAAAGGTTTTTTTTTCCCTCTTTAGGGATTCTTGTTACTTGTATTTGAAATCACCTTATGAACTAATTAATTCAGATTTGTATTCGGTGAATTTACTAGCATGAAGATAAACACTCCACACCAAGATATTCTATAATTTAAGAGTCGAACTCACAACATGTAGTTAAAAATGAAAGAAACCTAATAATCATACTACATCATGTACGGAATAAATTTAAGTTCTTGTACTATTTTGTCTATTGACTCAATGTTATGGATGCTTGATTTTTTCAATAATGCTATAGTTCGTATATTTCTAAGTCCAAGTAGATACTATAATCATTTAATCAATGAAAATTACGGGATGAATGATTATATTAGAAGAATTTGATTCTGGTGTTTTCCTTAATTCCCTCGAATGTCAACCACCGTGTCCTACTATACTAGGCACACACAAGTTTTTGTCATTTAAAAATGTAATTTGACAATATTATCATCAAACCCTATATAGATAAAGAACCAAAACTCTATGTTTTTTTTTGTTGATTGTTTAATTACGTTCCTTAGCCATGTGTCTTTTTCATTTATCAAATACTACTTTAACATTGGATTCCGTTGCTTAGAAAAATGTATTATAAGTTATTCCTTGGGGAATCAAGTCCCTCTAAAATGTAAAAAAACATGAACAGTTAAGAGAATTTCTATTGGATAGCCCCATTGATCTAATTCTGATTGGCCCTTTCATGATCTTGAGACGAAAATCAAAGACCAAAAAAAATAAAAAATAAAAAATAGGGCACACTTTGTGCGTGGCAGTTGTTAGGCAAAGTTGATTTATTTTATAAGATAACAAATCATCATTCCATTGCATCTTTATACTTCCAACCCATAATATCTACATAAACTATTTTGAACAAGATTACACTTTTGAAATAGTGGGATTGAGGGCTAACTCAGTTTGTAAATTTCAATCTTTCACAATAAAGATGAAGGAATCAAACCATATCAGTAGCGTTTAACATTCCTTTCCCGTTTCTCTCTCCCCCTCCCTCAATGTAATTAAAAAAAAAATCGTACTCATTTTATCCATTTTGACTGTTGTACCACTCGGAGCAATCTCATTTTTCCCAACTAAGTGTGATAAATGCGACCATGTCCTCCAAATAATTAATCAATTAACTATATCTCAATTCTAACGTAGTTCGTGCAGATTACATGTATCTTTTTTTATCTTATTCTTTAAGGCCTATTCCACTCTAACTCTAGATGTATAACCTGTCCGTTCATGTTCTAAATCTCACACTTATTCACTGATAAACAAGTCTTTAAGCAGAATAAAACTATGGTAAACATTAATTGGACTATTGTCATATAACGACAAGTAAAACTTAATCTCAAATATTTGGAGTCACTTATGTTGTTCATGGTCATGGACCAACCCCACCTCAAAAGTATTTTAACAAAATGTCCCAAATGCAATGATATCAGATAGGGCCAATACCTTAACAAAATCGACTAAATGAGAATATCCGACAAAATATTAAAGATATGAAAAAATCCAAAACATTTCTCTTGGAAGAATTAGCCACCCACCCACCCACACTAGTTTGGTTTCGTCACCAAGTTATTTATGATAGTTCCCATTAACATAAATTATGGTTTCTTTTCGTGGAAAACCATTAAAAAATTGGTTGGGAAATAACACAAAGCCAATCCTTGATAACATCATTTGAACAGCTTCCCAACGAAGAATCTGATGCAACGTTACTCACAATAAATAATTAGGTTACATAAATTATTAGAGTGCATCATAATAAGGTCAAAAAACGTGAAACTAGCTAACCAAAAGTTGATTGCAGATCTTGACAATGTACCTCTCTTATTAAATATTTCTGCATTAATATATATATCACCTAATCTGGTAAGCCTCGGGACAATTTAGCTCGTAATCAACCATTAACTAATGCTATCACAATACTAAATATTTAAGCGGGGAATCAAAATTTTAAAGAGCTTGTATTGTGATCGTCTAATAACGACGCTTCAAACGAATGACTTTGATTTAAAATAAAATATATTATTACTTAGTTCTTATAACCGCAAAAATCATATGCACGTTATTTCTAAATGTCAAACTCTTTAATTTTTTATATATTGGCCAAAACAAACTTAATAGAATTTTTGACATTTAGATAAAGTGTTTCAATATACACTAGTACACTGAATTGACCTGTGTGCGGTATCTCTAATATTTTGTATCTTTAATTTGATAGTGGAACATTAGTAAGGAAAATATATACGAAAGAAATCCGAACCTAGATATACACATCTTGAACAAAACCATTTTTTTGTTCTCACCGGGTGTTTGATATCCGCATTGGAGCTCGATTATATCTAAATTTGCGTCGCGTAAGGCCCATTTATGGAGAGATCGGAAACGTTCCCTAACAAGATTTTTTTTCATACCTAGGACTTGAATCCGAGACATGTAGTTAAAGATTGAGGGATCTTATCTATCCCTCTACAATCACATGTTGGTGAGCTAAACCATTAAGTCAATTAAAACTGGCTTGTTAGACTCCCATTTGGTAAATTGAAGTTGCACCAAATTAATCATTTCTTGTAACAAAGCATTGGTTAGAGATGAAATTGCTCAACCAACTGAAAGAATGTCTTAGAGTAGTTCAGCCTTGAAAGTTATAATGATATACTTTTGGATTAACAAGCTATATATTACTAACAAATACATTATTAGTAAATAGTAGCTTAGATTTAAGTTGTACATTTTGACACATAACGAAATTCTACATTAATTGTCGGTGCAATTTTATTGATTGAAGTATGTTATTATTCTGTTTTCTAGATTATCATATCAAATGTATTATTTAGAACAAGTCATTTATATAAATTTAGTACATAATCCGAGCACAAAACTTAAATGTAGCATCTAATGCTCAACATGTGTGCTTGTAGGTGAAAAAAGTTGGGTGTGGAATGATTGAATTGGACATGGGTACGTCAATAGGAACGAGTGGTTTTTGTTGTGGTCCTCTCTCAATTCCACCATTTGCCCCTAACTTTAATTATTTTTGAGTCTCTTCTAGGCCAAGCAACACACAACATCTGATTATTTCTTGGCATATATGGCAGGCGCCAGGCAGTCTCAGCCAAATACTTATTTGCACGGGATATTTATATATATGTTATATGTCTTTACGAATATGGGTATCCCTAAATCATATACTTTATCCGTTTCAATTTATGTGTACTTATTTGATTGAACACGGAGTTTAAAAAAAGAGTGAAGATTTTTGAACTTGTGGTGTAAAATGAGGCACATATATATTCGGGGGCTATAAATCATTACATAAAGGTAAATTGTTTACAAATAAGGAAAGGGATCATTCTTTTTAGTACGGACTAAAAAGAAAATAGATTCACATAAATTGAAACGGATGGAGTATATTTAAGTATTAATCTGCTCGCTTTAGTTTATTATATAACCATAGTAAATTAATATCGTTGAGTGTAAATATGTGATACAGGTAAGTTTTTATCCTGTGCCTCCTCTAAAGTCTAACCGCACCTTTTAAGTTGTCAAATGGGCAGGATGGATTAGAATCTCAAAAACAATTAAGTAACAGTAAGGATCAGGATTAAATTCATCTAAAGACTTAAAAAATATATATATTATAGTTTAGATCGACAAGCAATCGGTGGTAATTTCTTAGCCAGGGATGTGACAATTAAGTCAAAAAGGGGAAAGGGATGGAATAATTAATAACACAGGCCGTCTCTAGTTCCCTACATGTATGCTAATAAAGACTCATTGATAATTTGTAATTTAACTTAAAATGTCGACATTGAACTTTGTCGATGGTCCCTCTATGGTGTCGGGCAATGATTTATTAGCTAATTTTCAGTTAAAACGTTAATCCCTAGCTAAGACAAGAGAACCACGGCAAAGTTAGGGCGGATGACGAGTCATCTGAATTCTCTTTATTGAAAAATTATATTGTTATATAAGATTAAAAAAAAAAATTCGTATGCATATTATATGTTGAATCCTTTAACTTCTTCTTGTTTATTTATTTTTTTTATTTTTGAATGCTTGATAAAAAAAACAAGAAAAAAAAACTATCTCCGCTGCTGAGAATAATCATATTTCCTTTTTTCCTAACAGATTCTCTAAAAAAAAAAGTTTCTTCTTTAAACATAAAGAACACGTAAAGAAGGAAACTTCCGCTAAGTAGTTGTGCTGAGGAAGTTATTGAGTTTGAACACTTAATACAACGAGTTCGATTTTGTCGTCTTCGCAACCGAATATCTTGTTGATATATATATATACTTTTTCTTTCTTTCTTTTTTTGGTTAACGAGATAATATACATTATATAATATTACTACATATCTATCTATATCTATATATATTATATTATTATATTATTTATTATAAAAACACGAATAATTTATCCTAAATGTTGAACGACTAAAATATCCTTGAAATATTAATCGACTTTTATGCCCTTAAATATTTGTATAATTTAAGGATCTAATGGTAAATTATCTAATATAATGGATTTTTTTTTTGATTTAAACTACACAGATGTCCGACCCTACAACATTGATCATGCTTGAACTAGAAAAGTACGTCCATAATTTTCATTCAAAAAGAATTGGTGTTCCTAATTGCAATTCCTTATAACAAGGCACGTACTAAAGGAAAAATTTAGTACTACGCTCTAAAAATATTTATAACATTTTGAACAAAGTGAAAATTCTTTGTATTAGTTCATATAAAGCTAAAACTAAATTAAGTTAGTATCTTTTATGATATATTTTGTGTTCCTAAATATTACGAGTTACTACATAATTTAAATACTTTTAGTTAATTTTTAAAATATAAAATAAAAAGAAAATAATTATATAATAACTTTTTAAAAATATAAATTCTAATTTTAAAGGATAAAAAAATATAGGGGCAAGTTTATATAAATATTTTTCTTTTACACAATAATAAAGTGGTTCTAATTACATATGAGATTGTGCTCTTTAACTTGTTATTTATTTTTACTTCAATATGAGTAATTGATTCCTTTACAAATTCTCAAAACAAATCGACGGATGTTAGATTAGGTTTCCTAGAACAAGTACGTCCAAGTCTCCTATATATTGAAGACTGACAAAATTTTTCGTTGATTGGTTTATTTTCATTAGATGCTCATGTGCCATGAATTGTCTCCAATTCAAGATTTACATCAATTTATATATATTTAACTAAAAAGCAAAATAGTTTAGAATATTATTTTTAATGTAGTACGCGTGATGACTGGTTTAAAAATAATTTAAAGTAACTGGAACACAATGATTGGATCGGCTCTATGACAGAAGTAAAAATATGTTCATATAGAATGTGAAAATCAATTTGAACTTTCCAAACAAATAGGATGTTTGCATAATATAAGGTATTGATTTTACCTTTGTGTATCGTTTGAAGATATTGAGTTTATGAATTTAAGTTTTTTTTTCCAAAAATATCTATCTTTTTCATATTTACCTTATTCTAGATAATAAATATTTATTTTTTAACAAAATAGAAATTTGTATTGTTTAAGGTACTGATTTGGTGAGGAGTACGAATGTTATTTTTAGAGCATTGGAGTAATATAATTCTTTTAAATATATTTATTCTTCACATCCACGTAATTATTGATTATTCTCGATAGTACATATTTAAATAGTGGAAATTTATCCAAAAGTTTTAAAATTATTTTAACTCAAATGACGTGGAATGAATTTCAAAATTATCCTATACTTCTTTGTAATTTTTGATAATATTTTCAAGTAAAAGGTGTGAACTCGACGCAATTATGTGATTCATGTGATTACCATATATTTTATTACTCTTACATATATTAAAAAAATTGTGAAAAAACTTCTCAACAATGTTATGCTATATGTTAAAAAAATCATCTTAATAGGTGCCACATGTAATTATTTTTTTTGCATGGTTGTGGCTATTATTTTTATTATATTTGAGGAGCGGGATGATCATTTTGAGTGAAAAATGTATAAATATTGAAATCCTTTGCAATTTATTAAATAACCATGGAGTATATAATGAATCCACGGCAAAACACAAAATTGATCACTTTACCAAAAATAATTACATTATCTGCTATTATTTTTTAGAATGGTTAAAATAAGTATTTCTCTAAAATCTTTAATCATGTACTTGATTATCAGAACATGTGTATGATTAATATTTTATTGCTTTGAATACGATAAAGCGGTAATAATTTTATTCGGGTTATATACGACATAATTTAAATTCGACATAACTTATAACCCTCACAAATATGTCGAAGTACAATAGTGAAAACGTAATACTTTTTGGAGGTGATTCAAAGAGGAACAACTATATGTTTCACTTTAAGCCAAAGTTATAGAAGGAAACATACACCAAAAACGTCATATATAAAGAAGTATTAGATATGATTCTACCTCACCGAATATCTATATATTATAAATAAGATACTTTCTAACTTAACTAAATTGATCATCTTTATAGGTTAAGCCGATATCATTTTGAATTCAAGTATTCTATTAATGTTATAACATTAGTTTTTAGCATTTAAATAATTTTTATATTTTTATCATGTTAATTACTTTATAATAATCATTTCATCTTGTAAGTAATTTGTTACTAAATTTAGTTAGTTATTCTTTCACATAAAAGTTCTGACTAAAGATTTATGTGCAATGCACGTACATAGTAACTAGTATTATTATAAAAACACGAATATTGAACTATTAAATGTTGAATGACAAAAATATTCCCAAAATATTAATCGATTTTTATACCCTTAATTATTTATTTTAATTTTGACAAGATTTCACAAGGAAAGGACACAAGTGGAAATATTAAATGTTAGGAAGAAGAGTTGTAATAAAATAAGGACTCAACCGTGGAAGAAGTATAGTTATGAATGGAATACGAATTGCTTTTTGAGAAGGTATAAGAATTTGTCGTCAATATATATACAAGGCAACGAGAGTAATTTCAAAACCAAGGACATTATTGATGGATCGATGAGAATTTAGTTACTGTGGTGCAGGTCAAAATAATATCATCTAGAATTATTTTTATAGTATAAGAGAAGAGATCTTGGCGCTGTTCTAGCGCGACTTGACAATCTAATCTAATTCTTGTTTTGATGAAGACAACATGAATCAATATTGGGGGTGATGAAAAAGTTGCTTCTACTACAATTAAGGCACATCTTATATATTCTTGGTCCAAACTCCAAAGTGCTGCAATCTGTTTTAAGATATATAGTTAAATTGCGTAAATTATATATATTTTCGAGAATTTGATTTCAATCCGACTCTACTTATTCTGGTTTTGAATTTATATTTTTGGAAATCTGTTATTGTTGTTGTTATATTCTACCTGTTATTGAAGTTCCAAAGACATAATATTGCTGAGAAATGTTTAAGGTACTTTATGGTATGTAGCGATATATGGCATAATATTATAATGGTATTCTCATTGCACGGGTATTTTATGCTAGATATTGGACTTTAGCTATCTAATTTTGACCTACTGTCAAATTATGCTAACATAAGCACTCAATCTATTTTTGATTTCAAAATTCAACTTTGCACGAGAGTTATGTTCACATGTAAAGATAAATCATTATGAAAAATGTTATGCACGCGTCTTACTAAAAAATTGATGAGCCAACTGGGCAATTATCAAGGTTTGTTAATATACTATGTATGTTATGCAGGTAAAATAGAAGCATGTTAAAGTCGTAGTAAGATGCAATCACATTGCAAATTTCTAAAAACTACAAGTACAAATATTATATATCTAACTAACTAAACTAAATTAATGATTTTTTTTCAGTTTCAGATGATGTTTTTTCAAGTTCAAAGATGACGTCCAATTATTCTTTTCAAGTATTATGATAATGTAAAAACATTAATTTTTTGCATTTAAATAATTCTTTCTTGTGTATATAAATAATTGACTAAACATCTACATATTATTATTTACGTGCAACGTACGTTCGTAGAAACTAGTACTATTATAATTTGCGGCTGTACACCTTTAAAACGTACGATTGCAACTCTATAATTAATAATTAATATTATGCAATACTATTTTCGGATATGTATACGGGTGAAATCGGGCTCATGATGCATCCCGACCTCCGACAAAATAAGTCAAGCTCGAGACATGATGACGGAGGATCGAAGTCAGGGCAAGAGTCTCATCGAGTTATGGTTCAGAATCGGTCCTAACCTTGAACGACTTCGAAGAACATTGTCGGGCAATCTAGCACGACCAACAGAGGGCCGTCAGGTCCTGGACCGGCCGGGTATACCCCTCTTGTTAAGTCCCGAATAGAGCGCTTGCTACCGGAGCCGCCGAGACCACGCCCCCGGATTCGGTTCGAGTTCCGAGACCTCGAAAAGGCATTACCAAACGGTTGCACACGACTAACGAAGGGCCGTGATATTCGCGCCCGACCGTATATCACGACGCGAATCTCGGCCCGTACCGGCAGCAGATCGATGATTGACGAAAAAGAAGATTTTTACCTTTTTTAGAATTGTACTAGGAATGAAACTCTATCACTATATAAAGGAGATGATTTCTATTCATTGGGGACATTGTAACACGCACTCCAAAGCAATATATTATTATTTTCTCTGTTATTAGTTTTTTCTATTATTCATCAGTGCTGGCCATAACGAGTTTGGGTCGAGGGTGAAAATTTCAAACAGTTTGGAACTATCTTCCTCGTGCGGTTTGAATCTATTTTATCTTTATTTGTTCAACTCTATTTAATTTATTGATCTGTATCAAATTAATCCGTGTATCCTTAAAACCATTTACAAATTTAATTATTATCCGTTTTTGAGGGTAAACAGGATATTAAAATAAATGATATCGAAAAATATTACTAAGAACTAAGTACATATTAAGTAAGGCTCTAGATTCAGATCTCAACATTCTATTGTTTGAACTTTGAGCATGAGCATGAGGGGAACAATCATAATTATTACCACCATTATAAAGTTATAATCTTCTAATTAACTATCCAAAATTGTACAAAGTTAGTCAGAAATATCCAGTCCAAAAATAAAAAGGAGAAGGGTGGGGTTAGGGAGAAACAAGAACGAGGGGGTGGGGTGGGAGATAAGCTGTTTGTCTCATATGGGCCTTCAAGATTAGACATTACAAATTTAGCTATCACCGTGGAAGTTGGAAGTAGGGAAATCATGGGGGGTCCAAGTGTTCCAATTAATGTTTGTGGGGGGGCTCTTCTGCAATATTGAAACCTTACCTAACATCACTTCTGAACAAGACTAGAACTGGTTTTGCACTATTATGACATATGGATTAGAACCATTCAAGGATGCGCGGGATTAATGTTTTTGTACTCAAATTTAGAAACAATAGTTTTTTCGTAAAAAGCGCATTATCCCTCTTTACTTATCATATTGGCAGGAATTTCGAATTAATCAAGCTCAATAAGTTTGGAATATCGAATGATTGAAAAAACATATATATAGTATTGTTGTAATACAGAAATTGTATTTTAATTTGTTAATAAGAAAATAATATCTGTTTTATTGAATAATAATGATGATATCATTTAGGAAGATACAGTGTATTTATTAAACTTAGAACCTTCTTATTTCTTTGCTTTATAATAGGTGCACACCGTTTATGGTAGATACTATATTGAATTTGACTTTTGAGATTTTAGGTATTGGTCATTATGCTATCCATTTTTTCCCTTTATTTTGCTGAATTTGATATCATAGAGAGATTGTGAAATGGCCTGCTGGGATTGTTTATACAGCAAGTATTATTATGTCTTAGTTCCAAACTGATTGAGATTCATATTATATAAATCCTATATATGTTGCGTTCCATTATAAAAATCAGCTTTAACATTTCTTGCTTTGTAGTTTTGATCATAAAAATGAAAAAACTTTCTCTCGTATCCATACAGTTTTGGATTATAAAGAAATTTTACTAAGGTCCACTTAGGTGTTTAATTACCCAAAAATCTAAATGTTCATGGCCTCCACTTAAGAGAGGTAAATCAGTTTGAATTCTAAGTTACTCATTCAACATAACTATCATTATCATCATTGCCATATCCAAATCAACTTTATTTAACAACCTTTTTCTTCTCTTTTCCTAGCAAAATGATAAGAAAGGTTGAAAATTAAATAGTATTCTTATCTTTGTTCAATGCAAAATTTCTTTTCCTACTTACGTTTCCTACTTTGCTTGTTTCTAATGCAAAGTGAAATCAATAAGTTCTTTTAATTTTATTTTTACATCAATCAATGCTTTACCAAACTGTCATATAAGTCTTTTATGTAGTAATAATTAATTTTGTCATAAAAATAGTTTGGTGGATTCTCCATAATAATTTGAATGATATATAGAGTCAGTAACAACTCTAGATAAATAAGGGATTTACTAAATATATGATAATATTATATTATGAGAATCTACTACAATTAACTTCATGTACTTATTGTGGAGAATCCACCATACTTATGATAAAATTAATTTACTAAATATATGATAATATTATATTATGAGAATCTACTATAAATAATTTCATTGAATTCACGAAATCCTATCTCGATCTTGCCTGACATGAAATAACATGCAGGATAAATTCAGCTAAATTATTTTTAACAAAGAAGTTAGATATTAACGCGTTCTCGTGGAAAGAAAAAACATCAAATACAAAATCACAAAAGTTAATGCATAAAGTAGTTTAAAATGTTCTTAAATTGATTTCAATAACTAAATAATATGCAGGATAAATTCAGCTAAATTTATGTTTAGCAAAGAAGTTAGATATTAACGCGTTCTCGTGGAAAGAAAAAACATCAAATACAAAATCACAAAAACTAATGCATAAAGTAGTTTAAAATATTCATAAATAAGTTTCTATACATAAATAATATGCAGGATAAATTCAGCTAAATTATTTTTAGTTAAGAAGTTACTAGATATTAATGCATTCTCGTGGAAAGAAAAAATATCAAATCCAAAATTACAAAAATTAATGCATATATCAGTTTTAATACCTAAATACACTCAGTACGAAAATATTAAGTATAGCCGTACTATTAGATTTTAAGATCCAAAATGAACTAAAATCGAGTTTACTGGCGAGAAAAAGAACTTCGATTAAATGTTTATAATCTAAAATAGTAACATAGTTTATTTTTATTTTTTAAAAGTATCAAATCCAAATCCAAGTGGAAATTAATTAAATACATAACACCTGGATCAGATTATTTATTTTGTCTGCTTAAAAAAGAAAATTTAAATGTCAGTCTTGTCCTTGTAATTTTCACATAATTCCACACATATCACCTTTCCCTATCATCCACAGCTACTAGTATAGTACATTAAAACTAGAAGTCAATTTCTACCAAAAAAAGTGTAATAACGCTCACAGTTATTTCTCTTTTTCTTCCCCTCTCTCTTTCAACGCGTATGAATCCAATGCTCATATGTTTTTGTCTGATTACCACATAACTCACAATCAAAATCAAAGCAAAATGCGAAAAAGAAAAACACCAATTTTTGCATAGTGGTGTGAGACAGGTGTGGAGGAGTGGTGTCAGTGATGATGATATCTATATGTTGATGAACGAGCTGAAAATCTGATTTAGGAAAAAGATTGATGAAAAATAAGAACAAGAAAAGAAACAAAAAAAATACAAGTAGCAAAAGAACTTTTCCTATAGTGGGAAGCTCCATTTGTATTGGTCCCACCATTAGAATCCGAGGTGTCAAGAACTCTTCTTCTTCTTCATCAGCTTAATTGTCCACCACCCTAAAGGCCTAAACCCCTTTCTCTTTCTCTCTCTCTCTCTCTCTCTCTCTCTCTCTCTCTCTCTCTCTCTCTCTCTCTCTCTCCACACACACACACAGAGTAGCATCTTTACTTTCCAGTTCCAAGTTCGCTTTTTTTTTCCCTTCTCCAACTTCTTTGGTCTTTAATGGCTGCCCCACGGACCACTGCTAATTTTCTTTGTGTAAATACGTGGGTCGGTGTTTTAGTCATCTGGGGTTCTCTCTTTTTATCTTTTTGGTCGGTATAGATACCCTTATAGCCAAAAGAAAAAAAGTAGTAAAAAAGAAGAGTTCTTAGTAGTGAATTATTGTTAGGTGCTATACTTCCTCTTTCTTTGACCCTCTCTGAGTTGATAAAATCCCTTTCAATATAGTTTTTTTTAATATATTTAGTGTTATAAGAAGAAAAATAAAGATATTTTATTCTGTTCAACGTGCCAAAGGAGAAGAAATTGTCGTTCTGATTGTTACCTGCTTGGTTTACTCTTAATTGCATGATTCATGAGGCAAAAAGTTTCAATCTTGGTGAAAATCTCTTTGTGGGAGTGCCTCTTAATTGATTAAAAAGGTGATTTTTTTCTTTCATTGATAAAAAAAAGGAATTTTGGGTTTTCAAGTTTCTGCCGACAAAAAAGTACAAAGAAGTGATCTTTGAGGTTCTTTATGATTTGCTGATGCCACATTCTGTGTCTGAAACAGTTTTCTCAATAGTTGAAGGGCCATTCTGCTGGCACAGTTGTTGGTTGGAGAAAAATTGAAGCTTTTGCTCGCTGTGTATAAAATGAAGTGCTGAAGTTTTTGTAGTGGAGCCAAATTGCTTTCCATGTAGTATTGTTTTTTGGGGAGATTGTTGGAAGTAGTGTTAAAGATTGTTCTTGAAAAGGGAAAAAGCAAATTTTTGATTCGTTACCAACTAGATAAGTCTACAGTTCCTTTAGCTTTACTCTGTTGGGAAGCTTGTGGAGTTGAAGAGGGAATTGTTTTTGGTTTTCTTGTAAGTACACTTTGCTACATATTTGTTGCCGCCTTCTTTGGTTGGTTCTCAAGGTTCCAAATTTTGGTAAAAGATTTCCATTGTTTCCCTTTATCAAGCCCTTTTCACTACTGCAATTGATATGACCTTGGAAGCATCTCCGGTTTCGCCGTAGTGATATTCCATATTTTGTATATTAGTAGAATTTTCATGATCCTTCCATTCTGTTTGTTGCAAACTTTTTATTGCTTTTATTGGAAGAGATCTGAAGGTTAGTCTATTTAGAAAATGCAACATAGCCTAGACCATTGGAAATAATAATTTGATGTTTCTAGCTAGGATCTTTATTGGCTAGTTAGCTGCATTCATTTGCTACGGAGTCTATGTTGTTTCAATTCCCTTTCCTTGATTCAGAATCTTAGGGAGTTTCCAATTATATGTCCTTAATTTAAGTCCTTTTCTTCTTGACCAGACTTGAGCAGAGAGGTCATCGTAGTATCGACAATTGAATAGAGTGCACTGAAATTTAATAAGTTCCCAAACATGGCAAAGAGATCACAGCGAGCCACTCTGAGATATGAGAAGGATCGAGCGGGTTGCATTTGGGGTTTAATTAGCATCTTTGATTTTCGTCATGGTCGAACCACTAGAAAGTTACTCTCAGATAGAAAGCGAGGAAGCAAACCAGCTGTTGGTAAGATATCTATAATCCTCACTCAGAGAGATGAATCTGTCTCTTTTCTTTGTTTGCAGCTTTCTACCATCTGATGTCAATTCTCCCGTCCCCTCCCCTCCTCCAACAAAATCACATTTTTTTTGTCTTCTGCAGATTCTGCTTGTTCAAGCTCTATACAGGAATTACCAGATCCCACTGACAATAGACTGAATATTGAGGTATGTTATGAGGCAACATTGTGACTGTATATTGAGAATATAATATTTTTGGAACAAAAGGCTTTGAAGACGCTTTAGCATTTACACCGATTTCTAACAGTTTTTGTTTGTACATATGCTGGCATGATAAATTGTATGGTATTAATGATTTTAGGATAATGAAGAAAGTGAGGTAGCAGTACCTGATCCTAAAACAAGTGTAAAGGAGCTGATGGAAGAAGAAATGGTGAATGAGCAAAGCCTGAAAATTCAGGGTAATGGCTCTGAAATAAATGCAGAAGAGTTTAGTTCACAAAAATCATGGCGTGCAAGAAAGAACAGCAGGCGAACACGCAGACCAAGTAATACGCACTTTCATGATTTAGATGATGATGGAAATTTGAGGTCTGAAGCACCTTATCATCAAGATTCCGGAGGGAAGGCCCTCGATGATCTGGACATTGTAATGGAAGAGCTCCGCCAGATTCATCAGAAAAGTCGTAAGTTTGTCGAGGTCCGCCAAGATTTACATAATGATCATAACAAGCAGTCAGAGCAGACTCACCCAGTTGTCGAAGAAAAGGTAAATGCAGCGATTGAGGTGTTTATAAATCAGAGATCAAGAAACAATACACAATTGGGAGAAGATAACAAGACTCTCCAATCAAAAGAGTTTATGGATGCTCTGCAGACACTAAGCTCAAATAAGGAATTTATCTTGACACTCCTACAAGATCCAAATTCAAGGCTGTTAAAGCAAATTGGAAGTTTGGAGGATGCTCAGTTTGAGGAAAAGCAGAAACCTAACTTGATTCCAGAATCTAATATGTCAAAGGAAAACCGAGTTCATGCAAAAACAGATGACGTCATAAACCACAAACAACGCAAATTTTTCAGGAGGAGGAGCAAGTCTCAAGAAATTTACCCCCCAATGGAAGATGAGACACCCCGACCTTCAAGTAAAATCGTTATTTTGAAGCCTGGACCAGCGGGCTTGCAATCACCTAGTGCTCAAACCAATGCTAACGCTCCAGTGCACTCACAATACGCAGAGAAACGTACAATGCCGGGTGAGAGAAACACATCCCAGTTCTCATTCACAGAAATTAAAAGAAAACTCAAGCATGCAATGGGAAAGGATCGTCATGGGATCTCTCATGAAGGAACCATCCGCAGATTTCCATCTGAGCAGCTGAAGTGGAATAACAGTGAAAGAGGGATCTCTGGAGAACATTTAGGATGGAGTTCTCCTAATAGAGACCATTTTTATACTGAAAAATTTGCTAAATCTCCTCTGGGCATCAAGAGAGGGGATAAGATAGTCAAGTCGAAAGGTGTTGAAGCAGTCTCACCGACTGAGGCATCTGATTTTCCCAGGCCAGGAATGTCCAACATCTACATCGAGGCAAAGAAGCACCTTGTGGAGATGCTAGACATTGAAGATGAGACAACAACTGTGAGTAGTGGACAATTGCCTAAATCCTTGGGGAAGATACTTTCATTTCCCGAGTATAACAGTTCACCTAGCTGCAGTCCGAGAGAAAACAGCAAGGATAGTATGCTACCTTCCCAAATGAGGGAGTCTCTTACTGACCCTATACAAGGAACCAATGATGACAGACTTCAGCATGTACGAGAAGACCTCGTTATGGGTCCAAGTCCATCCACCCAAGATTTAGGGATAGAATCTAGCTGTTCTGACAAGTATCCTAATGAGTGCACCAATGTAGAGGTTCCATGTGAAAATGGGAACACAGTGGATGAAGACGTGGCTTCAACTGGTCATACAAGTCCTAAAGGTGTTCATCTCTTGATCATCTCTTGAACTTAGGAACCTTTCATTTGTCAGTTCAATGTTCGCCAATTTCTAAATCTATTGTCATGTAATCAGTCTCCGAATCATTGCAGGAGATCTAACTGAAGAAACTATCAAAAACAGAGGCCTGGAAGAAGGTGTAGTATTGAGTGCTCTTTCTGAATTAGGTAGCTCTCCAATTGACAGAGACATCCGAATTGATGGTGATGCTACCAACGCAGTGGATGATGGAAGTTCTGCTCAGGGATTTGAATTGTCATTTAACTGCTTACAAGAAGTAAGTAGTGACTGCTAAGTACTTCTGTTGCCTACTTTTTGGTATTACTAGTTTGCATCCCTATGCATTGCACATTGTAATAACAACAACAACAACAACAATAACCCAGTATAATCCCACTAGTGGGGTCTGGGGAGGGTAGTGTGTACGCAGACCTTATCCCTACCCTGGGGTAGAGAGGCTGTTTCCGATAGACCCCCGGCTCCCTCCCTCCAAGAACTCCCCACCTTGCTCTTGGGGGACTCGAACTCACAACCTCTTGGTTGGAAGTGGAGGATGCTCACCACTAGAGCAACCCACTCTTGTCCACATTGTAATAACAGAAAATGTAAAATTACATGTTTTATTTTATCAAAAACTTTAACAAAGTAAATCTCAAAAAAAAAAAAAAAAAGTTAACAAAGTATAGATATTCATAAGCTACTCACTGGAATACCACCAGAAAAATGAAGTCTTAGAGCTTTCTTCTCGTACAGTTTTGTTTCCTTCATCCTCTAATCTTCTATTAAATTCTTTTCATTTTACAAAAGGAAAAGTTTGAAATGTATTTTTCATGAGAAGTCTTGTTTTAAAAAAAATCCAGGTCAGTATCCGCAACATATTTCTTTATATGATAAAAATTTATAGTCACAAATAAGATTTAAAAAAGAGATTAAACTACTCAATCTGTGATCTCTTAGGTTTTTTCTTCTGTATCCAGGTCAACAATTTTGATTTTGGTTTCTTACCTTTCTTTGCTTTCTGTGTAATTAGTTTGTATTTTGGGTAATGTTTCTGTCTTCATGTACCTTTGAATGAACTTATCAGTTTTTCAGATTATATGTTGTCTTTCATTTTACAATTTATCACACTGCCTGCTTTAATAACACTACTTAAAACAAAAGCTCAAGTTTTATGAAATCAAATCAATAACAGCTAGATTTAAGAGTGAGAATTCAAAATACGAATATTAACAAATCAATTCAATATTTCCTTTGCAGTATGCTAATATGTAAGTATTTTAATTAAAACAACTTTATCTCATACTCCAAGGATAAAAGAATGTTTGTCCATTTCAGTTTTCCAGGATGTGTGTTAAAAGATTGGAGCACAACTACTGAAACACATTTTTGTGTATAATTATGTCTTGCTAGAAAGTTAATTTAAACTTGTAATGAAATTTGTTCTATCTTTCAAGATGATTTTTTTTATTTTTTTGGGTGAAAGGTTATGATAAGCTCATCGAACACTAGAGTTTTTCCCATTGTTCAATAGAGTTTTGGTACCTGATAAAAAAAAATAACTCATCGAACACTAGTTTGAAAGAATGAGCCCTTTCCTTTGGTGCTACAATATCTATAATCTTCTTCTGCTCTACTTCAGGATCCATCTGGGAAGGATCAAACTCTATCTTCTCCACCAGTTTCACCTGCACGCTCTTCAAGCCCTAGGAAAGCTGAAGATCCTAACAGTGTAGTTGATAGAATGGAGCGACCTAGTCCCGTCTCAGTGCTTGAGCCATTATTTGTGGAGGATGATGTCAGTCCTTCCAGCACTATATGCCGACCAGGTTAAACCTTTTTACTATAGAATTTGCTTAAACCGTGAATCATTTTCTTTTATGCTCACCTAACTGAAATGTCGCACCTAACTGAAATGTCGCTGTTCACATGTGTACAGTTGATACAGAAATTCAACCACGGAAAATCCATTTTGAAGAACCAGTGTCTTCCATCAGTGAACAAGTGTGTCCAACAGTTTGTTTCGAAAATGAAGAATCCGCTTTTGAATACGTAGAAGCTGTTCTTCTAGGTTCAGGATTAAATTGGGATGATCTTCTCCTGAGGTGGCTTTCGTCTGACCAGGTTCTTGACCCATCGTTATTTGACGAGGTAGAGTTATTTTCAAGCCGATCTTCTCATGATCAAAAGCTCCTTTTTGATTGTGCAAATGAAGTTCTTAAGGCAGTCTGTGACCGCTATTTTGGCTGTCACTCCGGAGTGTCACTCGGTAAACATAACATTCGACCTGTTCCAAAAGGGATGGACCTGATAAACGAAGTATGGGAAGGAGTAGAATGGTATCTTCTCCAGTATTCAACTCCTCATTCTTTGGACCAGCTTGTCAAAAAAGACATGGAAAGATCAGGGACATGGATGGATCTCCGGTTGGATCTTGGACATATCGGTGTTGAGATGGAGGAGATTATTCTGGAAGAGTTGGTGGAGGATACAATTTTGAGCATATCTAGTGATACTTTGGAGTGTGAAGAAGTTATTCTCTTCCCAGCCAAGAGTGAAATTGACAGTAGCATGGACTAGTGACCGAACCTCTCTCTCTCTCTGTGCAGGGACTAAGAGAAGGCTTCCCTAGACTCTAGATAACGAAGTAGACCATGCAGCTCTTGCGAGACACTACTTACTTTTATGACACATAACAGACTTCCATGCAAAAGCTAGCAAATAAAGAGAGTGGACACCAGAGATCAGGGAACTCCTCTTTGATTTAACTGCTTTTTAAGATATCAAAAGTTAGTTCCTCCTGGAGAAAATCTCATTATATGATTGAGCTTCAATCCAGTCGTGACCTGGTAATGACCGGGGTTCTAATAGATGTAGAATGTGTGGTTTCTGGTTTTGTTAATGTGTGTTGAACCTACATATTTAGATTTTCTTCTTTTTCTTTTTGCGTGGCAGATTGGTTGTTGAGGTTTTGGGCGTTTGACACAGGGTCATTCCTTTTGGTCCATCTTTTAAATTTTATTCTTCGATAGATTTTTCTCTTGTAAGTACAAAGTGGTTGTAACTGAATAACATTGAAGTAGGAAAAAATAAAGAAGAAATAATAGCTTGACATGGTTGTTTGTATCACTCTACGATAGCCTAAGTATGCTTGAAGCTACTGCTGTCAATTTGTTTCAATTTGGGCAAGTCATATCTTGGTATCTCGAACCCAAAAAATTGCAAAAATATGACACCTTTTGGGGATGGTCTTTTAACTTTTGACTCCCGTTTGTCCGTGACAGAACTTCAAGGTCAAGGGACAACACTTGTTATACTTAGAGTTTTGCCCATGCGCAAGCAAAGACAAAAATTCTGTTTCATTCTTTTAACATGGAAAAAATGAAGATCACTATGGACATTTCTCAGGATTATGGTAATGTAGCACATGACGAGAACATGAATTTCATACAAGCAAGTATTTGCAGCTAGATGAAGAGTATGCTTTAGCATGAGATGGTAAAAAACATGTTCTCTGGGTGCCCCCCCTCCTATTCCAACATCCACAAGCAAGTGTTTACAGCTAGAAAATCAAAGCAAGAGGGTAAAAGTGAAACAGCAAAAAGCAGTAATTAGACTAATTACTCTTTACCTGGTTTTATGCTCACTAGAATAAACTTCGAAGGAGAATTCAAAACACCAAATATCAGGTGCCCTCTTCATGTTTGAGCATGGTGTCAAAAAAGATATCCTTTGCCATTAACCTCAATCAAGAGCAAGAGCAAGAGCAAGAATGAGAGGGTGACATGTTTTCTAAATACATTTGTCACCAAAAGCACAGGCCGGATGCAGAGGAGTGGTGGGAGGGAAGAACATTATTGAGAAATAAACATCACTAATAGAATTTGTTACTCTTACAGAGAACTGAAACTCTAGGTCAGCTACTCAGAACTCAAAAACATTTCTCTTAACTGGAGACTGAGACCTCAAGAGAACTGCACCTTGCAAAATGGCAACAAGAAGATGACGGCTTCGAATAATATACTAGAGGAAAACTATAGCACATCTCGAAGTATTCATTGCTAGATAATGCGAAGTCACTTCTTCTTCTTCTTTGCTTGCAGAGACGAGGGCAAAGCCGCAGGCCTCTTCTTGGTAAACGCTTTCGTTTTGCTTTCTAATTCCTCGTCATCGCTTTCTTCATCAACTTTCCCGTCTTTGGCAGAAATTGTTGATGCTTGAGAGCTCTTCAATTTTTTTCTTTTCTCAGCATCCAATTTAGCACGTAATTTTCTTTCCGCGGGGTCATTTGAGAGTACAGTTTGAGATTGACGTGGAACTGCAGCACCAATTCCAAGCCTACAAGGACCTAAGAAATTAACCCCAGGAATTTCAACAAAATATAGCCATGTCGAAGAAGATTTTACCTAGGTGGACGACTCTCTAGAACCACATTATTTGGCTTAGCATCATCTGAAGAGCCCATATTGTTAACCCATTGCTCAGCCTGCAAATGAATCACATATTCACACCATAGCAACAGTCTATAGTAACGAAAACATGGATAATAGTACAACCAGTCAAAGGTACCTAGACGACTTCAAGAATGTTGCTCCAGTTACTTACATGGGGAAAAGAAAATATGTTGTGGGGAAGTAGTTGAGTAACATGATACGAGTACCAAGTTAACTTGAGGCTATGAAATCATGAACGGTTAGTTAAAAAAAGATGAAAAAGTGCCAAGTTCTCAGCTTTCTTTTGATTTACTAACCCCCTTTTTACAAAAGAATTCTAAGATAAACACCGTTGCCTCATAACCTGATAAAAATCATTGTATCTCCTACTTTAGACCAGTTAAACCAGAACCTTATGTATGCTACAGATCAAAACTTTCTATCTTTAGTGCCTATGCATCTTACACTTGAAGAATTACCGTCCAAAAAGTTAAAACTGGACATATAGCCAATTATACACGTCTGACTTCCATCTTAGATAGTCTAAGAAAAGAACACTTACCAATTTGAATGCCCTGTTCAAAACAACCAATTGAGAACGTGAAGTTTTCTTTGATGCCTCTTCCGAACCGATTGTCATTTTAAACCACCTAATCATCAACCATAATTGCACAGCATTACAACAACTAATTTAAAACTGAGTACTTCTACCTAAACAGGAAGAGGAGAAGGAAACGATACCAGGTAAGATACAACAGTGGAGGCCCTATAAGTTACTTTGCAGTGGGTTCCAGACCACAACCAAAAAAAGCTCCTTTACCTGTAAAAATATGATGACATTCTCAATGAGGAATCAAGCATACTCACAGCAACACTGTCATCACAAAAAAATACATATACGGCAAACATTGAACACCTGCCCCTTCCGTCTCCTCTCCTTCTTAGTGTTGATTTTAATTCTATGCAAAATTTGGGTTTTCTTTGATATATCTGAACTGTCATGCAGCCAAATCCTTAGATCAGAAGTGTTCCCCTAGTTTTATTTGAATCCCAATACAAACGCTTTCTTTGAATCTTGTTTTAGGTGCATCAAAAAGTATGTATCTCCAGACTCTGAGAAGGCAAATGCTGCAGATTTCTATGGTTTATAAAAGAAACAAGAAAGCACAAGAAAGGGACCTTTCTGATAACCATTATTTTCTTTCTTTCCTTTCTATGGTTTATAAAAGAAAAAAGAAAGCACAAGAAAAGAACTTTTCTGATACCAATTATTTAGCAAACGAGAGGAAAGAGCCACTAACAAGAAGGGTGATCCATTTGCCACAGCATGTGAATACCTTTTTTCTTTGATAAGGTAACTCAACTTTATTCATCTAGCATCCAGTAGAAGTGTAGGATCCCTTTTGCATTGATAGAACTAAAGATGTATGGAGCTGAGTAGCAGCTGTATGGACACAAGGGTTTGTCGGACGTGGACGTGAAGACATAAAAATTTAAAATAAAGGGGAATGATACAAGCGGTGTGCAATATCATGTCAAAATTGTAATGCCTAAAAATAAAGAGAATCCGCTAGAAGTGAACTATTATCAAATGGGTGATATTATGTTCCGAAAATACATCACGAGCTTATAAAAGATCAACCTTCATATCTAGATATAAAAATAAGAAGAGAAAAAGAGTGAAGACTCTCAGAGAAACTCAAAAATAAAAAGATCTGGAATCACCAATGAAAAAATCCACTTGCACTCCTAATAGTTGATAAGATATTAAGAAGTAATGACAGCCATTAAGTCTAACATACTCAAGAAGCCTTAAAACTCCGGGGGGGGGTTGTTGGTTATCACGTCAGTCTAAGTTTCCGCCCTTACTAATGAAATTTATTACCCTATCAAAAAAAAAAAAAAAACTTAAACTAACGGATAAGTGAGTAATTAAATCAGTCACCTATGCCATATTCCAAACCAGTTCATGATATGAATTCTCTGCACCCCATTCCGCTTTGTTAAGGCCATGTGGGCACGTTTTAATGAGAACTTTATTCAAATGATAGACTACTTTTACACTGGCTGTGTACCCTTGCAACACTCTCTTATCCGAGCTTGGGATGGATACTTTATGAAGCTCACACAGGGAGATTTCGGGTAAAATACTTAAAAAAGAACAGGTAAAAGAAGAAGTGTGATAGCCAATACCCCTAATTTACTCAGGTTTTCTTTTCTTTCTTTTTTTCCAATCTAGAACAACCAGCAATGCAAGAGAAGATAACAGAAAACGTCAATTGCAGCAGAGATATAACAAAGATAGTGCAGAAACACACTACATGAATGCTTCACAACAAAAGTAACTATAATCTGCTATTTCAGAATCCTTATTCCCTGTACACAAAATAAAACACCAGCTCAAGAATTCTTCACAGGAAAGCTGACAATAATTTGCTTCTTTAGCTATCCCTATGGCTACTAGTCTGACAACTTTCTCATCATTTTTTTTTTAAAGATAAAAATTTGCTTCTTTAGAGTGTGTATGATATCTCAAACAAGAAACTTAACACAGGGTATAAGTGTTACATTTTGGCCTCGAGACATGAAAGAATTAACAAATTGATAAGAGGGCTTTGCTCTTTTTAACCTAATGAGTGAAGAAAGTAAATAATTCGTGGAAAATCAGATGTGAAGAGTTGGTACATACTATATTGAATCAGCTGAAGAACTTGTTAAGCACAAAAATGAGTACTGATCATCTAATCCCCATTTATAAAATTAAAATTCAGGCATCGAAACAGCATGAGTAGTTATTATTGTGTATTTGCTAACCTGTCAAACTATCAATTTTCTTGCTCTTTGGCAGCTGGGGGAGGAGTGATTGGAACCCTTTGGGAATTATGGAACTCTGTTAGAAAACTCCCGCAGATGAGAACAACACACATCAGCGGATATGGTTGCGATTGCGACAGCAACAGCAAGGTGGAGGCGGAGGAAGAGGCGGAAAGAGTTGCAGAGTGAAGCCGGCGCAGAACACTCTTCAATGGTCGACGAAATTTGCGTTTTTAAATTCATATAATACATAAATCGCCTGTAAAAGCGGCTTATAAGCCGCATGATTTATAAGTCGCATTAACATACACGATTTATAAGTTGGATTCAGAAGCGATTTATAATTCGCATTACTTGATTGCGATTTATAAGTCGCAATAGTCAATTGAGATTTATAAGTCGTATTAGATAATTGCGATTTATAAGTAGCATTAGCCATTGAGATTTATACGTTGCATTTGGTGTCCGATTGTCGGGGGCGGCTTATGCCATAGTCACAAGTACTATTTCTTAACAGCTTGTTTGAATGGTTGTTACTTATTATATTGCATCATATTATTACTTTGTTTTGATTGTTAAATTTTATTGTATCGTATCGTTAAATCCGTCGTTAAAAAGTGCCATTTTATGTAACGACTGATTTGGTTTGGTCGCGTCGTTACTTTTTTTTTCTCTCATCTTGTTCTTCCTTATTATTAAAAGATCTTATTCTATCCTTTATCCTACATTTTTATATAATAATTCTACCTCGTACCTTATTTTTTCTTTATAATATTGCAAGTTTATTCTTTATATTATTGGTGCATAACATCACGAAACGATGATAAACAATATAATCTATCCAAACATTGTATACATCAAAACGATAAAGTACAATGTCACCTTCTTTTTACGGGGAAATAAGTTTTTCCAATTAACTTGACATTATTGAAGAGGGATTATTTTATTTTATTATTTTTTAGAGTCGCTGCTTGGAATAATTATTTACGGTGTCCCAAGCCACCATTTATTTTAAATCCAAATTCAAGGAAAGCTTGACTCTGTTCAAGTCTGCGAAACAAAGAAGACAGGGTAAGAAATTCTCCCGGATTCCGTAGTTTTCGCACGGTCGTTTTACGATTAAACTCGGCTTAATTATCAGATTATTACATATTTTAAACCTATGTGCATTTTAACTCTTTACCGCTTTTATTGTATTTTTAAATCATTTTTAGTATTTATGGAATTATTTTAAAACAAGTTACGATGTCATACGCTTGTCGTTTTATATATACCGCAAATCGCACCACGTAAAATGTACCCGCAATTTACAACATATTTATTTTATTATTATTTTGAAGTTATGAGATCAAGGCATGCGAGCGCACACTCGAATTTGGGATTAGGTGTCAAAGTTCTGCCGCAAGAACCGTACCCATAACTATGACAAATTATTAATTAATCGTGCCTACGGCAAGCTACGCATATTCATAAGTTGTTTATCTCTTAATTTTGAGACGTTGTGACAAAGGTCCTGAAGTTATGGAAGAAGTTACACATATTTATATTATTCAAAGGAGTTAGATAAACTCTGTTACTTTCACAAAATAATAAAATAGTTACACCCTCATTAGCCTACTTCTGAAACCCATGTGAATTTGATTAGTCTTAGAGATTGTTCAACTGATCTAAGGCGGGGGTAGTGGTCTGTTTGATGTGAATGGAGGATAAAAAAAAAACAGGTTCCCTCTTATTGCTTCCAGCTATCCATCATACCAAGAGTGTTCTCCTTAAGCCCAAATCGTGATAAACCTTTCTTGCCCCCTAATTCAACACCTCACACTATCTGTTACACACATATTATATCAACACCCACCACACACACAAAGGGGAAATAAACAAAAACAGAGAGGAAAGAAGCGAGAGAGGGGAAAGAAGGACGAAAAACATAACAAAAATGGATCCGAAAAAGAAGCAAAACAAAGGGACGGGAAGGCACAAATTGGAAAACGAAGCAGCCAAATCCCTTTCATCTTCTCTTCTTCCTCATCGTCAATCACCAATTTTTCTTCCATTAAACCATGTAATCTTCTACCATTTTTACTCAAAAACTCACCTCAAAACAGTCATGAAACCCACCTTGAACTACCATGAACGTCCAGCCATGAAAGCTCCATAAAAAACACTTGAAAGAGCTGTGTAAAGCCACCGTACAACAGCTGAAAAAGGCCCCAAACTCCACTGTGAAAAACACCAGCAACAAAAACGCTGAAAACAGCCCCCGTTTCTCACCTCAAAACAGCCCCACAAAACACCCCAACCAGCCCCAAAACAAAGCCATGAACTGACCTTGAAACAACCAGAAACGCAGCAGTCCCGTTTCCAAAAATCGAGTTGCGTCGCACAACATGAACAAACCGAAACAGTTCACCTCCACCACTATCAACACCCAGTTGATGTCTGAGGTCCGTGAGGCTCGTTCGGAGTGAGATTTTTCAGTCAGCCATGTTTCCGGCGAGGTTCCTCTCCGTTTGTGCTTTTCAAAGTTGATAATCAAAAGCAACTTTTACACTAATGACAGAATAGAATATCAAAAGGAAGTGTTCCTTCCTCAATTCATTACACTACTAATTTTACAGCTCAGCCTTCGATACTTCTAAAGCTAGCCATCTACCACAGCTTCAATCAATTTCCAGTAAATATGGAACCAGTAAACTTCAAAATCCTGTAACGAGAACTTGCTGAGCTAAGACATTTTCAAAGACGAATTTAAACAGATTCATTATCTTCAACATCACCTCAAATATGAACCATTATTTAAACAGAGTAGAAATTCCAACAATGAACTATTTATGTAAGCGATAACAAATGAAACATTTAGTTCAAACATAGACACGCACCACAGATTATCAGAGAAGGAATTCTAAGCAGCTTTGATAATTAAATATATAATATCTATTGAATCAGACTTGAATATTACATAGAGAGGTCAGGATTTCATTTATAAATTCAACAAGGACTACAGGTGATCATCAACGTACCTAGTAGAATGAAAACAGCAGGGAAAGACCAGATAAAGGTCTGATAGCCTAGCGATGGAACTCAGCAAACAATTTCCAGCAGAGAAACAGCAGAATTCCAGATCAGATACAAGCTTTTGAAGATGAAATCCATAAAAGGGAAAAGAGCAGCAGCATCTTCAAACAGTTAGAGATTTCTCTCTATCTAGGACCAAATTTGAATTGCAGGATTTTTGCCTTTAGCTTTTTTTTTTGGTGAATGCTGCTCAATTTCAGACTTCTGTATTTTCGTGTGTGTGTCAATGAATAAGAGAGGTGAGAATGATTGTGTGTGTATTCTCGGATTGTGAATGGGTGTGCATATGCGTGTGTTCGAGTGAGGTCAGAATCGATAGGGTATGTATACAGATCCATCGGGATTTGAGAGGAGTTGAGTCGTTTTAGTGAGTGGGGTATAGGAAACGACGACGTTTATGTTCTCTGCAGCGTCGTTTTGAAGGACTGGAGCAGACTGAGCTGTGGACTCCCATTTTGAACTCCACAGCCCTATCTTCTTTTCTTCTTCATTTTTATAATTAGCAACTAATTAACTAACCTAATATGTAAACCTAAAATTGCAAAATTAACCTATTTACTGATTTATCTATCAATTAAGCTAATTAAAGTGTAAATTAACAACTTATCTAACTAGTTGAACCTAGAATTATAGAAAATAAGAAAGATTAAACCATTTTTTATTTTTGTATTTTCTAGAAATGCAATTATAAAATTCTATAAAAATAATTAAAGCTGTTTTGAAATGTTTTAGAAGTAATTTTTATATCGGTCAAAAATTACGTGCTCACATATAATATTATATAATAGGCAAAATACATAGTTTACCCATCCACCTTGCACCCAAATCCTTGTTACACATCTGTTGACCACGGGTTTAACTTTACGCTCCAAACCTTTCAAAAGTGTGTCAATGACACACCACTTTTGACCCATGACATGCGCGTATTTTACATCAAATGCAGGCGAGTGAATAATAAAAAAAAATGTATCTGAAGCCTCATTTTAGCGCCGCATATCTAGTTTTTTTTTCTTCATTTTTTTCTATCATCATATTCATTGTGAGGAACATAAAGAAATAAGCAACAACAATGGTCAAGAAATTACATGAAAAGAAACCAAAAAAAAAAGTCGGAGAATAAAACCCAGCAATGGTTAAGAAATCCATTATCTCGATGTCTTGGCTCGCAAATCCAAATCATCTTGAATTGGGTTGGAGAAAATTGATTCAAAATCAACCTAACAAAGTCACCGATTCTAGGTGAAACGGTAGTTTTTTAGTAAATGTCGGTCTGGTTTTCTTAAACGTCGGAGGAGTTCTCATTTCTGGGATTAAAAGAAGTTAGAGTCTAAATCCATCATCAAAGCTAGTTTGAATGATTTTTTTTTTTGTTTTTTTTAGTGCAATTTTGGGTCTAATTGTGTCTTTTTCTGTCTTTTTCTGATCAATATTTGGTCAAACAAATCTAGACTATAATTCAAAGATCAATTTGAACATTTTTTTCTTTTGTAAAAATTGAACAATTTCAATCCTAACAAATCCAAGAACTAACATAAAATACCAGAAAATCGTTAAATTTAGAGTGTTTAGTTACACTTATAAGGTTGTTCAGTTTGTACGCATTATTTGTCTTATCTGTACGTTTGATATATTTTAAAAGTGTTTAATCAAAAACCAGTCAATCACACAACAACTACTTATTACTAGTTTCAATAAATTTGTATTACTAGTTTCAATAATTTTATCCAAACTCCTAACTATTTATTTGTAAAATACTCCTTTTATGGGAAGTGCCTTTTTAGCACCTCATGTTTATTAGTAAATACTTTCAGCACATGTTTATCAGTTGATGCTTATGTTTATCAGTTGATGCTTTTAATGTCTTCTCTCTTTTTTTTTCCTTCAAAATGTGCAATTTTGATTGAAAATTCCACTCTTTGTGTATTTTTTTGTAAGATTTTTATAAATATGCAAAATGCATTTGCATGCATTCTAAGTTAATTGAGATAAGCTTGGGATATGTCGTTAGAAATTACAGCTTATTTGGATAGTTGTTATGGATCGTTTTATAATGTATCTTTTTGTATTATATAGACAAAATACATAGTTTACCCATCCACCTTGCACCCAAATCTCTGTTACACACCTGTTGACCATGGGTTTAACGTTACAGGCAAAACATTTCAAAAGTGTGTCAATGATACACCACTTTTGATCAGCTTAGTTAATACTCAATGTTGTGTATACACGCGCTTATTTAAATTAAAAACAAACGATTCTTTAATTAAAAATGGACAACCCGACCCAAGCTTAAAACAAACCCCAATTTACAAGCTTTAAAAAAATAAAATAAAGTAGCTACGTGTCTTCCTCAACATCACCCACCCCCTGGGTTTATCCTCTTCCCCAATCCTACCTCCACGCTGGCTCTTCCTCCAGTATCACTTGTACGCCGACTTCCTCCAACCCACCCTCCATCCCTATTATCTTCCTAATAATTTTCAGATCCACCGGTGGCCATAAAACTTATTTCCATCGCTGGATCAAGGACGAGAACAGTGAAAGTTCATCATAGTTTCGAGTTAAAATGCACCCCTTACAATTACAAGATAAGCTCAAGTATGTCCTTACACACATACGGAAAATTATTTTAGTGTAATTAATATTTAAACCCTTGGATTAGTAATTAGGTTCGTCACATCTTTACATCTACCAATTTTAATATCAAACTCAACCTTACCTCTTTTTGATTCACCCTCATCTTGTTATTTTTCGCGTTTGGTCTTATGAATATAGGTATTCACGAGATACACTTACATAATTATATTCAATAGTCACTATGATAGTTTATACGTTTAATTGACAAATCGCTTGCCAAGTTTGAGAGGCTATTAGATATCTTGATCTAATAGTTATCTAATACTAGGCAAATTCTAAATTAATTATCCATTTTCTTCTTTTAAAAAATGAGAAATTGAATCATGGGTTAAGATTGAGATCAACCATACATTGCTAAACGACTAGCACTAAAATGAGCTCCGAGTTAAAAAATAATAATAATTTAATGTATGAATATTTTTTATTGTCAAGTGTTTTTGGCTACTCGATTTAGTACTTGAGAGTTTTTGTTGCCTTTTTTGTTTTTTCTCCCGTAGTTGATAATGCTAGTATCTCTTATTAAAAAATGTGTTACTGTGTAAAACTCCTGTTTACAAGGCTATGTTACAAGCATTATTCTCCATATGAGGAAAAATACAAGGCCAGTATTGTCGAAGGCATGGCAAAAAATTTCAAATTTAGAATATTTAATAAACTGGAAAGGAAATATTTTAATTGTACCCTTCAAATATTAAGTACGGAATCAAGAAAAATATGAATTAATTACTGAAATCATAAATTGAAAAAAGAAACAAAATGGAATGCCAAAAAACAAAAGGCTAAGATACGTCAATGAAGTAAATATTGAAATTCATTTTGAAATGAAAAACTAACTAATTGTTTGGATGGTTGTTACCTATTATATTGTATCGTATTGTTACTTAAAATACAATGTTTATTTTGGTTGTTACTTGAATTTTATTGTATTGTATCGTTAAATCCATCGTTACGTAACGACGAAATGTGCCACTTTATGTAACAACCGATTTGGTGTGGTTGCATCGTTATCTTGTCTTTTTCTCTCATCTCACCCTTCATTATTATTAAATAATTTTATTTTATCATTTGCCTTACCCTTTTATATAATAAATTTACCTTGTATCATATTTTTTTTTTATAATATTGCAAGTTTATTTTTTATATTGTTGGTGCGTGACATCATGAAACAACAGCAAACGATACAATCTATCCAAATATTGTATTCATCAAACGATGCAGTACAATACAATACAATACAATACGATACATTATGAAACGATGTGTAACAACCATCCAAACAAGCTGTAAAGGCAAATGTGACTTTGTTATTGTATGGCGTGACCATTACATTCGTGGTATTAGTTTGTACTGTTATCTATGAACGTGCGTTGCACGTTAATAATGGTACGCGATGGTTTAACCATTTAAATCATCTAAAAGCCAAAAAATATTATTATATTAACATGATATGTGAATTTAAAAAAAAAGAATATCATCAAAACTTACACAACTAGTCAACTTAGTCATGTTAGTTGGATAATTACGTATTATAGTTTAAAAATATTTAATTTGATGGTATTTTACTGAACACTTTTGTTTGTAGATGATTTTTTGTGTATGTTCTGTTCTAATGCTTTGGTTGTTTTGTCATAACCAGAACTCTTGTTGTCGATATTTATATTCCTCTTGAAAGTGCAACATATGATTGTTCGTGCAAGAAAATATATTGTGATAAATATAGTCTAATATTTAGGATGTTTGTCCTCGTGCTTTATTTATTATAATTGCAAAATATAAACATACCGAAAATTATTTTCACAAAAATTTAAAAGGATATTCTTTAGTTTCGGAAGACGGAAGTTGAATTCGGGGGTCAAAATATACTTAGAAGCACATTAACCATTATCATAATTTTGCATGTATGACGTTATTTGTCACACCTCCTTTTTTCGCGAGGGGATAGGGAGTTTTTTCAATTTAAGTGACATTAATCGAAGTGAGATTATTTATTTATTTCAGAGTCACCACTTGGAATAATTTATGGTGTCCCAAGTCACCGGTTTATTTTAAATCCCAAGTCGAGAAAAATGGCTCTATTTTTGGTCTGCAAACACAGAAGATTGGGTAAGGAATTTTGTTAACCCGGGAGAAGGTGTGAGGCACTCCCGAATTCCGTGGTTTTAGCACGGTCGCTTTAATCATACCTGCCTTAATTGTTTACGTGTTTTAGAACCTATGTGTGTTTTGTCTTTTACCGCTTTTAAATTATGGCGTTATGGATTTATCTTTGAAACGGATCACGTGTGCGTGAATCCATTTTATTGGGGGCGCTAAAATCATGTCATATGTATGTGTACACGATTAATCACGCTTTGTTATTCTTAAGGATTGTTTGGCCAAAGTCGCGCGAACGCGTACCTTGATTTATTTTTGGGATCATAACTATGTTACACGAACGTATACATAATCACGATAGTAAATTAAAATCGCGCCTAAAGCAAATTACGATGTTCAAGTTAATTAAAGCTGATCCGAGATTATTGTTAATGGTCTCATAGTTATGGAATGATTCATTGCGGACAAGATATACATTTAATTAGGCTATGATGGAGTTGTTGATTAATTACTAATCGCTGGAAATCAGATTAATTTGGAATTACATAAGGATAATGTTTGAGAATTGTTCTCTTTCAAAAAAGATACGGTCATTTGGTGGTGGACTTAATTAAAATGCTAACAAATCCTACGATAACACTAACACCTTATTGGCCTACTAATATTAAATTCAAACAAAATCAATATTCAATCTACACACTCTGTTATCGAAATATACAAGCATCTAGAATGACTAATCTTCAGCATTTGCATATTACATGATCAACACTTGTGAATACTATCAATCTATAGCTTGGTCGTTCTTCCAAATCCGACTCATATCCTGTAACAATGCGACTATTATTTCAGATTCATCAGACATACATCATGAAGACCCAACATAAAAATAGTACGAGAGATCGGTCCCAAACTTCATCACATTTTTAACTAATTTCAGTAATTGTACCAAAGCACTTCAACCAACCTTTAACATATTACAAATTGCAGGAATATTCTTAACTTGCACTCACTCTTAATTTAATCTTATCATGATAGATTTGTTGATAACAAAGCATTTAACAACAAATCAATAAGTAAACATAGTCTCCAGTGAGAATCCAAGATTCATTATCTTTAGCAAACAAACAAATAGTGCAGGGAAGTTTCGTGTGTGTACCTCTCTACTAAGGCAAATAAAGAGGATGAGCCAAATAAAGGCCAGAACGACAATGGTTGGAGCTCAGTAGTAATGAACAGCATACAACAACAAAACTTGAGTAAAAACAACTGGAAATTCTACGTGTTCTTCTTTGTTCTTTAGAGCTTTTTTTTTAGTTTTCAGATATGGTTTTTTGGGGATTTTTTTTAGATTTATGCAGATGAGTGAAAGTGATGTGAGGGTGAGAGTTTGTTGGGGAAGGAAAAATGAGTGTGTGTATTTTCAGATTTCTTTCTTCCGTTCCTTGAGAGTGAGGGTGGGAGGTTGACTGGGAGGATAAGAGTATTAGGGGAGACTAGGGTTTTCTTTTTAGGAAGGGGGTTTGTTCTTTGTTAGAGAAAGAGAGGTGAAATTAGGGTCCCCTAAGAGAGTGGGGGACATGTGTGTTTTAAGAGAAGAGTACGGGCCATGCTATGGGGTGGATTGAGCTTCTAAAGGGATGGGCTTGAAATAATTACAAAATTAGTCACTTTGGACTCAAATTTTAATTAAAATCAATTTGTGTGGCTAAACTATTATATATATTTTACTCACTAATTGACTAATGACCTAATTAATTAACTAACCCAAGAATGCATTTTTGTTTTGGTTTTAGATATTTATATAATGCATTTAACAATGTAATTAAATCCTAAAATATAATTTAAAATCTAAAATGCTATGAAATTAAGATTTGAACATTTTTATGATTTTTATGATTTACGATATTCCTAACATGCATAAACAATACAAATAAATAAAGAAAAATTTCTAAAATTCATAAAAATAATTAAAATTATTTTTGAATTATTTTTAGGAGTAATTTCCTATGTGGGGCAAAAATTAGGTGCTCACAGCTGCCCCTCCTTGCTCGAAAATATGAATAGTTTTCGGGCAAAGATGAAGTGAGAAATCATGAATAATTTTTGCCCGTTTGATACTCCATGGGAAGCATTTTGAAAAAGTTTGACTGAACATTGTTTCGGAGGTTGCCTACATATCATTGGTTATAAAAGAATCAGGTTAGTGTAGTTCTAGGAATTTTGGTAGCTGGGACTACCGAGAAACTGTGATTTCACTGTTGTTGTTGTTGTTGCTGCTTGTTGAGCTATTTATTACACCAAAGTCAAAAATAAAAAAGAAACTAACTAAGAATATCGGCTATGAGTAACAAGATTCCTATCTATAAGTCTTCTAAAGCTTGATCTTGAGTCTTGAATGGTTCTTCATGCAGACTTTGACAAGAGTCTTTTGGAGGGGAGCCTTTGCATGAATCCTCAAGGCATGTAGACTGTAACAATCGAGTGTGCTGGCCGAATTTACTTTGTGCAACTGAAAAACTGGTAGCAGATTTTAAAATCTTTTCTTATTTGTTTTGACAAGGACCGACTCAAATCGAAAGGACATAATGATGCAAAGAAACAATATTAACAAGAAATGCCCCAGTCGATAAGGAAAGAGGGAAGAGTTTACTTCTTCTTTTTTTCCGGTAACTACCCTTAATGATCATGACATGCATTTTGGACTAAATGGCTTGATCTATCAAACTAATCTAAACCTTCGTTTTTACCATTCCTATGACCTTTGAAGTCGGGCTTATTTATGTCAATTCTTTGCATCAGCTTCACGACTCACTTTCGACTAGTGGTGCCCTTAGAGATTTTAGCCAACAAGTCTCTCTCATTTATTTATCTCTACTTACCGTCGTCTTACAGTGCCCGTGAGGATTTTCACTAGTAAGACTCTCTCATTTTCTTTTGTTTTTCTTTTTCGTTTGCCTTCTTGTGTGAGCAACTTGCCAGTGTTCTATGTCGCGTGACAACCGTTGCTCATTGCATGCTTCTCTTGACATTCTTGAAAGTATATCGGGAGGTTTTTATTTGGAAGATTTTTGGATAGGGTTGGAAAGAAGGGACGACATGAAGGCTCAAAGTAGATTCAATATGAAGGGTTGTAGACTTACAACTCTTGGAATCGACTCTTTCAAAAGCTCAAATAAAATCTTTGCCCCAGTTTTAGATACTAGTTTTTTTTTTTGAATACTTATCTGGTTAGACCGAACTGTGTAAGGCTGCCTACGTATCCTTTTTTTAAAGGAATCAGGTCAAACGTAGTTCAAACATCTGACCTAACTTTTTTTTTATCTTTCGTTCTTTTTCTTTTTCTTTTTCTTTTTCTTTTCAAAACAAGTTGCCGCAGCCTTTATTTTCTGGGGGCATGGACCTTTGACTGTTCTTTTTTTTTTTCACTTGAACTTTCAATGAGTTACCCCAGTTTGTACTCTTAGAGCATGAACTTTTCTTTTTATTTTTTTATTTCATTTTTTTTTTTTGGACTTTTAACTCTAAACTTGATTCCAAAAGAGGGTGGTCAAAGAAAATAATACATGCTCAAAAGGGGTAACAAAGGGTATAAAGTGTTTGGATAGCAGAAAAAGGGCCTCCCAGCCTCGAGAACGCCAAATATAGTATCCTTTCGTGATCACAACATTGATTAACATGTCTGCCTTTTTGATGTGTCGTGGTCAAAAGACACTTTTCATCCATTAATGTCAAAATTTTCACCAAACTTCAATTAATTCTTCCTCAAACCCGATCTTCACAATGATTTGAGGGTAAAGATCATTAAACTCACGGGTATGACTATTCTAGTTCCACGTGAATTTTGCTCAAACTTAATTCCAAAGTGTTTTAGATTCTTTATTCATCCTCAAAAGTGTCTTGTTCTCAGTTATCCAATTCAAGACTAAATCAGTTTTCTAAGATCTGGCCAAAAACTGTGCATGCATGTCATGTCACTAGAACTAGCAGAAAAGGGATTAAGCACAGAATGACACAAAAGTACAAACTGTATTTCATTGAGTAAAGGATGGAAAGGTTTAACAACAAGACAAACAACCTAAAATCCGAGTTACGACCCTAAAATAACCCGGATAATGAAAATAGCAACAGAACAGACAGACAAGACTCACACAAACAAAATAGAGGGATAGAAGAGTTTGACTTAATAAAACAAATAAAATCTGGATCACAACGCTGAAATAACTCGGATAATAGAAAAAATATCAAAACAAGCTTCCAAGATTCCTTCCTAGTGAAGAGGGATGACTTTTCAATTGCTAAGCTTGACATTTAGCCACAAAATTGCTCATCAAAATCACCAGGGCCTTTTCCAATTTCAATATCATTAACTTCAGTCAGCAAGTTCCCGAGAGGATTCTCATACTCCCTGTCACCACGCATCATCCCTACAAAGTGTACATCATCATGTGCAGGTAAAGAATTCTGCGCGATATTATGAGTGTCACTGTCTTGGATCACAATCAGGTTTTCCTGGATCATCCTTTCTTTTTCTATTTTCAAATCCTGACAGCTTTCAACATTGTGCCCCTAGGCATTGGAATGGTATTCACACCTTTTAGAAGGGTCAAAGCTTTTTGCACGTGGGTCCACATGATTTGGAGGAATAAGTGCAATCATGTCATAATGCTTTAATTTCTCAAACAAGCTTGCATAGGGCTCTCCTATTGGTATAAAATTATCTTTCAACCTTTGTTCCCCTTTATACCCCTGGTTTGGATGTGGGTTATAGGGCACTTGAAAATTTTGTGGAGGTGGGTGGAGATTTTGCGGTGCTGGTGCTAGCCTTCTAGGGTGTCTTGGAGATGGACGACATACTAGGTGGAGCAACAGAGTATTGTGGGTTCTGAGGTGGATAGTAGTGCTCAGAGAAATCATCAGAAACCAGACGAGGCTGTCATACCTTCGAGATGTTCTCCTAGCACCTTTTCTCGACCCTGATGTCATCATGGTTTCTTCATCCTTCTCATTCGTGTCACTAAAATTAACATATTCAATCTGGACAGCCTGAGTTGCGGCTTTGAGAACCGCTTGACTTATAATTCTTCCTGTCTTAATGTCACGACCCATACCGATGGGCCGCGACGAGCACCCGGTATCTTACTCAATCGAGTACCAACATAACATATCTTTTCGTATCATACTATCATAGATAACTGAGCCGGAGAGGCAGATGTGAGATAAGTAGAATACAACATGAAATACCAACTTATACACAAGACATAAGACATACGACATATAAGACCGAAATAACCACTCGTACAATAAACATAAGCCGACAAGGCCATACAATCTTTTACGTGCATGATGTCTGTCTACAAGCCTCTAAGAATACATAATTGTCATAAGGTCGGGATAGAGCCCCACCATACCAAACAATACATGTCTAAATCATACTGACCAAACAAGCAACTACGGAGCAAATAGAGCGTACCAATACCTTCCGCTGAGCTGATAGCCTACTTGGAGGACTCTCGACCTGTCTATCGGGACTTGCGGGCATGAAACGCATCCTCCCCAGGCAAAAGGGACATCAGTACCAACAATGTACCGAGTATGTAAGGAATGAAAATCAGTAAACAATAGACATGAGAGAAACATGGAGTAAAAGACTAAACATGTATATCGGAATAGCTATGTGAATCATTTAATATTATAATGTCATGCATATGCGTATAAATGTCATACCATGCATGGGTATATGCATTCATATCATCATCAAGCCTCTGAGGGCATCCCATCATATCATTTCGGCCACTATGGGCAAATCATCAATATATACCAGCTGATCAGGTGGTGGTGCGTATATAACGTCGTAACCTTTTCCATATCCCATATACATATAATATACATATATATGCATATATAATGTCGTCTAGTCATGGGTCAATGTAAATGAATGCAATGCATGAGAAGTACGTCAATAAAATCTTTCAGAGTGTCATAAGACCATTATACATTTTGATTAATATCATGAAATAAACTTTATCAACTTACGTATTTTCTAATACCCATGAACAGAAGATGTAATAATAAGACACGTGGGAATTCAAGAACATAGGCACCTCTAATACTTCTATGAATAAAGTCATTTATGAAAGTTGTGTATTTGTTCGCTTCATTTGTATCATATAGATCATGCCAAAAAGGAAAGAAGGGATAGTCTTAACATACCTGAACCGATTTTCTTGAGAAAGATTGCACTGTATTCCCTTATAATTGTAAAATCTCACAATAGTAACATAAATCCAATGCCTACCAAGTGCTCCATCATGTGTTATTTGGTATTGGGGTAGGAAAATGTTATGATTTCCTTCAATATGTTCTAACGTGAGTTTCTAATAGAAAGAACAGTATACTTGAATCTCTTGAAAATCTAAGAGACCAAATGAAGCAAAATGGTCACAATTCTTTATGTGTGTTTGAATAGGTGTGGGCCCACTTCAAGTGGTGACTAAGCCACTTTAATCTTCCACAATATGACATCTATGCAAGACTTTTAAGAGTCATTTTAATTATAAGGGGGGTGGGCTGCCATGTTTTTGGGCCTCTTAGGCCTTTTCCCAAGGTCTTAATTACCCACTAATGTCTTATTTAACTAATTAATCCCCCATTAATCAACCAATTACTCAAATAATCAAGAATTATCTCAAATTAATAAAAATACTACTCAATTTTAACACACTTTGTACACCTTACTATTATAGTCATATGGTACCTTGTATGATACTAGTCCATAAATACCGGGTATTTTAGCTCGGGTCGTATTTTATCCAAAATGTCAAACTTCGACGAAACTTTAACGTACGAAAATGCGGGATGTAATATCTCATTTTCGAGCTTTCATCAATTTATTTATGGCATACTTTTACCTACGAAAACATGGGGTGTAACATCATTCCCCAATTTGGAACATTCGTCCTCGAATGTTGACGAATGCACTTATCATTCTCATAACCCATAGCTCTTGCGAATACTTTAATACTCTTCTTGCCATTTAGGCAATTGTTCTTTGAATAAATCCAAAGGCCAGGACATTCCCCCCTTTAGGCCTCTTTCTCACACCATGGTTCGTGGTCGGAATTCTTCCAATCTCGTAACTCTTGCTACCTTATGTCATGCAGCATGTACGACTTTTTTCTTGTATGTGCGCCTATGTGACTCTTCTTTCTTTTTTCCTCCAGTTTTTAGCCAATCTCTAGGCCTCACTTTGTAAGCATATACATAGCTTGATAAGATGTCTTTCTGGGCATCTATAGGTATATTGAAGTTCTTTGCTCGATACTTTATTGAACTTACGAATACTGCTATATCTTATTTCATAACCCCGGTTATCCATTCGTATAACTTTACTGCATCTAGGTAGGTCATACTATACCATAACTTTTACTTCGATTTATCGTTACTGAGGTCTGCTACCGAACTCCGAGTTACTTTTGTTGCTCATCCTATATGTATAAATCTAAGTCCGTTAATGCTTCCTCATTACTGTCCATCTTAAGAATGATGGCCTAATCTCATCTCATACTTTGTGACTTTTGTTCGTCCATTGTTGATTCACCTTAATAGTGATCTACAATCTACCACTGGTAACTTGAAATCTCTTACGTAATCACTAGGGCTCACATTGCATCGTGGAATATTTGAAGTGATTTTCCTGATCCACCTGGGGGCGATACGATACTATACTTCCATAATCGTATTTCATAGCATCCCAATGTGATTTACCTTACGTGGGTATTTTAATCCTGTACAACTCATAAAATTATTACTCAATCGAAGGCCTAAACGTCATCCTTTATCTATCATAATTACACCCCTATTCTACTACGAGGCAGCATTCCATCTCTTCTAAATACTATTAGTCTTAGATGTATTGAGTTCATTCCGGCTACACTGAACTTTCTATAACTTAGAGAAACCACTAGCTCTCTTGTTTATATGGGCTTAATCCCGAGGACTTATCCATTCTCGTCACCTTCCCACTCGCCCTTTCTTATCCTTACTCATGTCATAAAACCTTGTCGCTTTACTATACTTTAGCGTGCAACCTATACGTATATATTTATATTATTCGCAACCTTCCTTCAACTTGCTTGCACCATAGATTTCCTTGTGTCATTCTGGAACATCAAGCGAGATATCACATCGTCTCCAAATCTTCTTTATTCTTTTAACTAGACCTCTTGATACATAGAAACCATAGGCCATAAAATATGCCACTGACGATGCCGTTATCATTCCTGGATACTGAGTCTCAGTGTTTTTGGCCTTTTATCTGAAGTATGGACTATTCACAACCTTCTGCATTTGAGTATCTCGTACGTTGTTCACCTTTACCTTACTTACCTTAAAATGTAGCCTCACATCTTCTATCTCTTTTATGACCACCCTTCCACATAGGTACAATTCACATCCACAACTTGAAGCTCTATTATAACACCTGCACCTCTGGTGCATACACAATCCGGTAGGAGCTTTATACTGACTTCTTATAAGGCTGGTGCTCTTCTAATTGGCTTTATCGTAGAGTCGTTATAGAATATGGTTGTTGTACTATCTCTCTTGCACATCTGATATTAAGAGTGATTCTGCTATGTTCTCAATCATGATGTCTAACATTTTTTGGGTCCAATAATCAGACTCCTGATTTGCTTCGTTGATGTAACTCTTTAGTTTCCACTTCATTGCGATCGGCCTTCGTGTAGGCTTAAGCTATCTTCCGATTTGCGGCTCCTGGTATTAGTTATTACTTTAGTCTTTCATAGCCGCTATGGATATCCGTGATACCATCATCTAATAATTCAATCCCTTGTCTATGACCTGGACTCAATTCTTTCTTTTAACTTATACCAGAGTCTTCTACAGTTGTATGATTGTCAACACATATGCTGCATGGATAGTACTCCAAAATCTAAAGTGCATTCATAATGTAACTCACTCTGGGTCACTGATCAAATAATTCTTTTCGTTCCTTTTTAGCTTTCTTTAAATGTAAGCTATTACTTTTCCTGGTCTTTCTACCTCCTTGTTGCGTGCCGGAGTTTTCGTGCAACTCATATGATCTCGAATATTACTTTTGGTTTTACTCCCCCTACTTTCTTATAGAGTGCTTACAATGTTGTTGTGAGACTGTTGTTACAAGACCATTTCCTCTTTCGGTCACTGTGCTTAGGTTGAAGCCTTCTTCCTTATTTCATCAGCTAGTCTTTCATTATAGTACTTAGGGAGGATCCTCTAATTCTTGTAAAGCTGTAAGCTTATTACATTGTATACTAGACGGACCTTTTGATGTCCTTTCCTTGCCTATAATTATCTGTAGTTACTTACCTCCACGTCCATGTGCTTGTATGGTTGCTTCTAAACTTGATATTTGGATGTCTTCCCAGTGGCACTCTCTTTTATTTCCGTAACACTCATATGGTACCTTTAACCACCCCACTCTTATCTGAATATTTCTCAAGTATTACAATGTCATGACTGCGAGGCTGAATTCAGTATATCGGGTTTTACTATGTTCATCTTGCATGATCTACTGATCTGTCTATAACCTCTCATCTAGCCATAACTAGGCTCTTCCTGAATCAACTACTAACTACTCGTTGGCCCATTCTCATATCAATATTCCGCGTAATGTATCTTAGGTAATTTCCTTTGTCTTAACTTACGTCTCGCACTGGCTCCTTATCTATCAATAACATCTCGGGCAGGGACCCTTACTTTCTTTCCTTGACATCGTGTTTGCATAATGTTCTGGAATTGTAGCATATCTGTAGGCTTTGAATATGTGCAATCTCATCCCTTTTTCATTTTTTATCGCATTCTTCCCTTACTATTCCATAATTACTAGAACCACTTAATTATGACTTAATACCACATCACTCTGTATTCCCCCTTTTAGTCGAGTATTGAGAGTTGGAGCTACGATGACCTACCTATAGATGTTTTACCTCTTCATCTTTGGCGTCCTTTCACATCATCGATGACCCTTACTCGCCTTGCAGAAATCCTTCTGTACCAAGGAAAACAAAATTCCTTACTCGCGAGGGTGACACTTAGTATAACTGGCACATACAGTCCCTTAAGCTTAACTTTGCTCACATTGCTTTCTTTAGGAAAGAATCTTCCTGAGTGACCTTTAATAGTTATTGTTCTGTCGTCCATTCTATTATCGTCGGAACGAAATATAAAATTCTCATGATGTCGACTATTATCCAATCACTCATTCCCTAATTCATGTTTAGTTTATCTTATTCACCAGGCCATACTGATTTCTATTATTCTGGGGTCTAACTTTTCCTTTCGGTAGTCGCGTTGGAGTCACGAACTTATTTTTTGAAATGAGGATATGACTTTATGGCCTATACTTTTTTGTTGTCTCAAGGCCTATCACCTCTCGTCTTTTCCTTCAATTGACTATAGACTTTGTAATATTGTCATCTTTTTGATCTACCGTTGTCATCCATGTATTACATCTTACTCATAATGCTTCATTAACTCTCTTCTTATTTCTCGCTAATATTTATGTCTATCACTTTATTTTGAAAACTCGAACAAGACATTCTTTTGCTTTTAGCTCCCCTTTGCTCCATCTAGTAGCTCTTTGAGTTGCTTAACGCTCTCACTCTACTAGGGACGTGAGTCAAACTAAGGTAACATTTATCCCTTCCAGGCTTTCAGTATTCACATCTAATTGTAATATTCTAGAGTGCACCATTTGGGTGTCTCACAAGGAGATCTATTAGCACCTTTGTAATATCCTTCAGAAATGTCAACTAACACAAACAATCCATTCACCATTTTGGGTTACTCTCACCACAGCCGGATCCTGATATCCCGTCCTTTTCTTAAACTACACTTGTTATCCCCCAATAGGGCATAACTGAGATAGGTGTGGCCGATTGTACATACCTCTGTTACTGTTGAAGGTAACTCATAATGCTTATATTTCTCGACCTGAATTGTAAATACTGTTAATCTTCATTAACTGGGTACCTCGTACCCCTCTCTACCTTGCTTATTTTACTTGCTGAAACTTGTGTCTACCTTCCGATTCTCTTATTCCTTTTTACCATAAAAGTAGATAAATATTCTTGCCTTAAAACTCCTTATCAAGAACCTTACACATTTTAGTACACGCATGATCTGCTAAAGACCTCACATTTACTCATCATAAGAATCATGCAAAATCGAGTTCCTCTAACTCAACTCTTCCACAGCTACATCTCTTATCAACCGTCTTTCTGGATATAGGTATCATCATATTATGAATAAGATAGAATTTAGAAAATTGAGTTCTTACAACTGAGCTCTACCACATGATCTAAAATAATAAGAAAGAGTGACAGTCCTATATGCCTTGTGGCCTCCTGCTTATAAGTGTGGTACACAACACACCCATAAACAAGACTCTACTAGATACGATTTGTAGACTCCCTAGGCCAGAACTGCTCTGATACCACTTTTGTCATGACCCAAACCGATGGGCCGCGACGGGCACCCGGTACCTTACTCAACCGAGTACCAACATAACGTATCTTTTCGTATCATACTATCATAGATAACTGAGCTGGAGAGGCAGACGTGAGATAAGTAGAATACAACATGAAATGCCAACTTATATATAAGACATACAACCTATAAGATCGAAATAACCACTCGTACACTGAAAATAGGCCGACAAGGCCATACAATCTTTTACGTACATGACGTCTGTCTACAAGCCTCTAAAAATACATAATTGTCATAAAGGTCGGGACAGAGCCCCGCCATACCAAATAATACACGTCTAAATCATGCTGACTAAACAAGCAACTCCGGAGCAAATGGAGCGCACCAACACCTTCCGCTGAGCTGATAGCCTACTTGGAGGACTCTCAACATGTCTATCGAGACCTGCGGGCATGAAATGCAGCATCCCCAGGCAAAAGGGACGTCAGTACAAATAATGTACCGAGTATGTAAGGAATAAAAATCAGTAAACAATAGACATGAGAGAAACATGGAGTAAAAGACTCAACATGTATATCTGAATAGCTTTGTGAATCATTTAATATTATAATGTCATACCATGCATGGGTATATGCATTCATATCATTATCAAGCCTTTGAGGGTATTCCATCGTATCATTTCGGCCACTGTGAGCAAATCATCAACGTATACCAGCTGATCAGGTGGTGGTGCGTATATAACGTCGTAACCTTTTTCCATATCCCATATACATATAATATACATATATACGCGTATATAACACCGTCTGGTCATGGGTTAATATAAATGAATGCAATGCATGAGAAGTACGTCAATAAAATCTTTCAGAGTGTCATAAGACCATTATACCTTTTGATTAATATCGTGAAATAAACTTCATCAACTTACGTATTTTCTAACACCCATGAACAAAAGATGTAATAATAAGATCCATGGGAATTCAAGAACATAGGCACCTCTAATACTTCTATGAATAGAGTCATTTATGAAAGTTGTGCATTTGCTCGCTTCATTTGTATCGTATAGATCATGTCAAAAAGGAAAGAATGAATAACCTTAACATACCTGAACCGATTTTTTTGAGAAAGATTGCACCGTATTCCCTTATAATTGCAAAATCTCACAATAGTAACATAAATCCAATGCCTACCAAGTGCTCCATCACATGTTATTTGGTATTGGGGTAAGAAAATATTATGATTTCTTTCAATATGTTCTAACATGAGTTTATAATAGAAAGAACAGTATACTTGAATCTCTTGAAAATCTAAGAGACCAAATGAAGCAAAATGGCCACAATTCTTTAAGTGTGTTTGAATGGGTGTGGGCCCACTTTAAGTGGTGACTAGGCCACTTTAATCTTTCACAATATGACATTTGTGCAAGACTTTTAAGAGTCATTTTAATTATGGGGGGGGGGGAGGGAGGGGCTGCCATATTTTTGGGCCTCTTAGGCCTTATCCCAAGGTCTTAATTACCCACTAATATCTTATTTAACTAATTAATTTCCCATTAACTAATAATCAACCAACTACTCAAATAATCAAGAATTATCTCAAATTACTTAAAATACTACTCAATTTTAACACACTCTGTACACCTTACTATTATGGTCATGTGGTACCTTGTATGGTACTAGTCCATAAATACCGGGATTTTTAGCTCGGGTTGTATTTTATCCAAAATGTCAAACTTCGACGAAACTTTAACGTACAAAAATGCGGGATGTAATAACTCATTTCCGAGCTTTCATCAATTTACTTATGGCATACTTTTACGTACAAAAATATGAGGTGTAACACTTAAGGCCATTCTCAACCATTTCCCCGATTGTGATTGCTTCCGAGAAGGATTTGCCAACTGTGGACATCATGTTTTGAAAATAATCTGGCTCTTGAGCTTGAAGGAAGACAATAAGTAGCTCGTGGTCATCCATGGGTGGCTTAACTCTAGCCGTTTGCTCTCTCCATTTAATGGCATATTCCCTGAAACTTTCAGTTGGTTTCTTCTTCATGTTGGAAAGGGAATTGCGGTCTGGGGCGATGTCGATATTGTATTGGAACTGTTTGACAAAGGCCTGGGCCATGTCATCCCAGACATACCAGCGAGATGTGTCTTGATCTATAAACCATTCGGAGGCTACTCCCGTAAGACTCTCCCCAAAATAAGCCATCAATAATTCTCCCTTTCCTTTTGCACCTCTTAGTTGATTGCAATACCTTTTCATGTGGGCTATGGGGTCGCTGTGTCCCTCATACTTTTCAAATTTGGGGATCTTGAAACCAAGTGGCAAACGAATATCGGGGAACATACATATATCCTTGAAGGCAATACTCTTCTGACCTGCCAACTCTTGTATGTTTTTCAACTGTTGTTCTAAGTTATTCTCTCTTTAGGTCATTTCTTCCTGTGCCATATTTCGGACAGGCTTCTCAATCTTTGCAGGAAGATCAAATAAGTACGAGTGGTACTCAGAAGAGTGGTACTGTTCTTACTGGGTAGCACATTGTGATTCATGAGTTTTCCTCTGCACCACCGTCGGTTGTGGGATGGTGAAGACAGGCATAACAATAGTGGTTGTCTGATTGGTTGTTAGTGGCACACTTTGAGAGCGTGCAACAGAAGTTTCAGTTGTAGTCATACAGTTGGGATAAAGACTAAACCCAGGTGGATAGGATTGATCATGCAATGAGACCGAAATGGTAGTAGTCGAAATGGATGTGAACTCTGGAAATCCATGAATAGAAAAAGGCGGTACTTGGCCATTGGCCCATGCTTGACACATTTCAGTCATTTGCTATTTCAGTACGCTATTTTCCTCAACCACAGTAGACTCTTGTTGAACCTTCTGAGCCTGAGCCTCTTGAGCACTCGTAACAAACTCGATGTCAGTTGTCATTTTTCCTTGGATCTTGTGTTGTCAGCTTACCACAAAACCAACCACCTCAACCTTTCTTTACAATTCAAAACAGAGACATGTTAGAATTGACTCAGTCGGTCCTTATTATTATCATCATCATTATTTTTAAATACTTTTTTTATGGTCGATCGAACCTGATGTGGGTTGCCTACCTATCATGTGGGAACATGAATTGGATCTTGCGTAGTTCGGGAAGATCAAGAATAAAGAAAAGAAACAAACTCTTTTTTTTTTTTTGGATTTTGATTTTTTTTAATTTCCGAAAGAAGGATTTATAAAGAAGAAATAAAATATTTTTGGATTTCGACTTCTTTTTTCTTTGGAATTTCGAAAGAAAAACTTCTAAAGAAGAAAGAAAATATTTTTGGATTTTTGAACTTTTATTTTGAATTTATGAAAGAAATACTTCTAAAGAAAAAATAAAATATTTTTGAATCTTAAATTTTTTCTTTTCAACCTTCGAAAGAAGAATGGATATTTTTGGATTTTGAGAAGAAATTAAAAGAAAATATTTTTGTATTTTTAAAAAAATTGGGTTCTAAAAGAAGAACTCTCTAAAGAAGGAAGTAAAGAAAAATATTTTTGGGGGGATTTTTTTTTTTTTTGAAAATTATGGGCCGGAACCGATGAGGTTTGCCTACATATCTCACATCTGGTGAGAATCAGACTCGTATAGTTTGTTAATTTTGACATAACTGGGAGAATATGATGTTGATTCATTTTGAATTTCATTTTTCATTTTTTTTTTCAAAAATTTCGGCAGAGTTTCGGGACACTTTCAAATACCGGGTTTTTCAGAACCGGGTGAATTCTCTCCTACCTCACTCTTGGTTTTCCTCTTGATTTTCTTTCCTTAGTCGATCAACATGCAATCCGAAATAAATAAATACACAAATAGCACGTAATATGCATCAGGATGGTCATTTATTTCGGGTACACTTGTCCTAGACGGACCCAACCCTTATGTTAAGTTCCCAAAGTCAAATGCACGTGATGCAAACAAACGTTCCTACTAGGGATTCGGCATGAGGCTATGTTATTCTAGGTTTAAACCTGGGGGTGTGTTCTAGACATGACTTACCCAAGCGGACAGCTCGAGCCGAGGTGAGGGCAATGTACCGGGAGCACGAAAGTCTACCTAGCCTAGTTGCTGATCCAACCTCGTTCTATTTGGTACGACCTCTAACAAAAAATCGGGCCACGCGTACATGTGCACCATATTTTTAGAAGACTCAGAAAGGAGGCGTAAGAAGACAGTTTAATACAGTTCAAACAATATCAAAGCGGTAAATGAGCGACAATTAACACATTAGGCCCACAAACACAGTAATATCAACAAACAATAAAGCCAAGTACATATTACATTACAAGCTCGAATTCTGAACCTTGAACCAGAGATTATGGGTTCGATCCCCAGCAGAGTCGCCAGAGCTGTCACAACTCCTTTTTCCCGAGGGGATAGGGAGTTTTTTCAATTTAAGTGACATTAATCAAAATGGGATTATTTATTTATTTCATAGTCGCCACTTGAAATAATTTATGGTGTCCCAAGTCACCGGTTTATTTTAAATTCCAAGTCGAGGAAAATGACTCTATTTTTGGTCTGCAAACACAGAAGACCGGGTAAGGAATTCTGTTAACCTGGGAGAAGGTGTGAGACACTCCCGAATTTCGTGATTTTAGTACAGTGGCTTTAATCATACTTGGCTTAATTGTTTACGTGTTTTAGAACCTATGTGCGTTTTGTCTTTTACCACTTTTAAATTATGGCGTTATGGATTTATCTTTAAAACGAATCACGTGTGCGTGAATCCATTTTATTTGGGGCGCTAAAATCATGTCATGCGTACGCGTACACGATTATTCACGCTTTGTTATTCTTAAGGATTGTTTGGCCAAAGTCGCGCGAACACGTACCTTGATTTATTTTTGGGATCATAACTATGTTACACGAACGTATACATAATCACGATAGTAAATTAAAATCGCGCAAGCAAACTACGATGTTCAAGTTAATTAAAGCTAATCCGAGATTATTGTGAATGATCTCATAGTTATGGACTGATTCATTGCGGACATGATATACATTTAATTAGGCTATGCTGGAGTTGTTGATTAATGACTAATCGCTGGAAATCGGATTAATTTGGAATTACATAAGGATAACGTTTGAGAATTATTCTATTTCAAAAAAAGATACGGTCATTTGGTGGTGGACTTAATTAAAATGCTAACAAATCATACGATAACACTAACACCTTATTGGCCTGCTAATATTAAATTCAATCAAAATCAATATTCAATTTACACACTCTGTTATTGAAATATACAAGCATCTAGAATGACTAATCTTCAGCATTTGCATATTACATAATCAACACTTGTGAATACTATCAATCTATAGCTTGGTCTTTCTTCCAAATCCGACTCATATCCTATAACAATGCGACTATTATTTCGGATTCATCAGACATACATCATGAAGACCCAACATAAAAATAGTACGAGAGATTGGTCCCAAACTTCATCATATTTTTAACTAATTTCAGTGATTGTGCCAGAGCACTTAAACCAACATTTAACATATTACAAATTGCAGGAATATCCTTAATTTGCACTCACTCTTATTTTAATTTGATCGTGATAGATTTGTTGAAAAAAAAGCATTTAACAACGAATCAATAAGTAAATATGGTCTCCAGTGAGAATCCAAGATCCATTATCCTTAGCAAACAAACAAATAGTGTAGTGAAGTTTCGAGTGTGTACCTCTCTACTAAGGCAAACAAAGAGGATGAGCCAAATAAAGGCCAGAACGACAATGGTTGGAGCTCAGCAGTAATGAACAACATACAACAACAAAACTTGAGTAAAAACAGCTGGAAATTCTACATGTTCTTCTTTGTTCTTTAGAGCTTTTTTTTAGTTTTCAGATCTGTTTTTTTTTGGGGATTTTTTTTAGATGTATATAGATGAGTGAAAGTGAGGTTAGGGTGAGAGTTTGTTGGGGATGGAAAAATAGGTGTGTGTATTTTCAGATTTCTTTCTTCCGTTCCTTGAGAGTGAGGGTGGGCGGTTGACTGAGAGGATAAGAGTATTAGGGGCAACTAGGGTTTTCTTTTTAGGAAGAGGGTTTGTTCTTTGTTAGAGAAAGAGAGGTGAAATTAGGGTCCGCTAAGAGAGTGGGGGAGATGGGTGTTTTAAGAGAAGCGTATGGGCCAGGCTATGGGGTGGATTGGGCTTCTAAAGGGATAGGCTTGAAACAATTACAAAATTAGTCACTTTGGACTCAAATTTTAATTAAAACCAATTTGTGTGGCTAAACTATTATATATATTTTATTCACTAATTGACTAATGACCTAATTAATTAACTAACCTAAGAATGTATTTTTATTTTTATTTTTAGATATTTATATAATGCATTTAACAATGTAATTAAATCCTAAAATGTAATTTAAAATCTAAAATGCTATGAAATTAAGATTTGAATATTTTTATGATTTTTATGATTTACGATATTCCTAACATGCATAAACAATGCGAATAAATGCAAAATAAATAAAGACAAACTTCTAAAATTCATAAAAATAATTAAAATTATTCTGGGATTACTTTTAGGATTAATTTTCTATGAGGGACAAAAATTAGGTGCTCACATTATTGTCAAAACTTCTATGTACCATCTATATGCTATTACATAAGCTATTCAGGGGATCTAAGTTTTTCATTAGCATGACATGCATAGTTTTTTTCAAAATCAATCTATATGCATTGGAAGATCAATTTTAACTTAGTCTATTACATATAAGGTGACACTAACATACATAAGAAAAAATAAACTTGACAACAAACATGTGTGGTAGAAGACCATTTGGTATTAAAGTATTTAAGTATTCTTTTTGATATTAATTGTTGGTATCATATTCTACTAAATCAAAAACTGAAAAATATCTTATTTTTACCTTAAAATTTTGCAATCAATCTTTTATTTAGTTGATCAACATATTCACTTCTGCTAGCTAAGATAACTTTTTAATTTCTATCATGCAATTTACACAAAATGTGTTTTAATCTATTCATAGAAATATTTTTCTTATTAAATGCACTACTATTATACTTGGGATTTGTAACTACCCGACCGGTCGTTTTGAGCCTTGGTGCGTCATTCAGCGATTCTAGGCCTTGAGTAGCTTCACTTCAGGTATTATGAATTGTACGTGTAGTCAGAATTAAAATTCGGGAAATTCGGAGTTGATTTGGAAAGAAAATTCTCATTTCGGAAGCTTTAAGTTGGAGGAATTTACTAAGGTTGGATTTTTGAGTAAACGATCTCGGAATATGGATTTGAAGGTTCCAATAGGTTCGTATGATGATTTTAGACTTGGACGTATATCCGGATCAGATTTTGAATGACCTGAGAACGTTTCAGCGCCTATTGTGGAAGTTGGCATTTTGGAAGAATTTCATAAATTTGGGTTGAAGTGTATTTCAATGTTATCGATGTCCGTCTGGGATTCCGAGTCTGGGAATAGCTCCGTATGTTAATTTTGGTATTGGGAGCGCGTCCGGAAGTGGATTCGGAGGTCCGTAGGTCATTTTGGGGTCACTTGGCGAAAGTTAGAAATTTGAAGGTTTTTGAGAAGTTTGACCAGAAGTGGACTTTTTTATATCGGGGTCGGATTCCGATTCCGGAAGTTGGAGTAGGTCTGTAATGTGAACGTGACTTGTGTGCAAAAGTTGAGGTCAATCGAACGTGATTTGATAGGTTTCGGCATCGAATATAGAAGTTTGAAGTTTTAAAGCTCATTAAGCTTGAATTGGAGTGTGATTCATGGTTTTAGCATTGTTGGATGTGATTTGAAGGTTCGACTAAGTTCGTAATGTATTTTGGGACGTGTTGGTATGATTGGTGGAGGTCCCGAGGGCCTCGGGTGAAATTTGGATGGTTAACAGATTGAAATTCGACTTGGGGGATCTGCTGAAGTTGCTGTCATGACTGTTGCTGGTTTCCTTATACGCGATCGCGAGTGGAAGTCCGCGATCGCGTAGAGTTGTTTGGGGGCGACTGTGAAATATTCTATGCGGTCGCGATGATGGACCTGCGATCGCGGTGTTGTGGGTAGTTGTGCTACGCGAACGCAGTTGTGGTAACCCGTTCGCGAAAAAGGAATGAGGGATGGCCTGATGCTACGCGTTTGCTCATCGCGATCGCGTGAGGAGGAGTGCGATCGAGAAGTGTTGGGTTACAGAATGTTGCGTTCGCGTGGGCTTGTGTGCGGTCGCGTAGAGGAAAATACGGAGGCTGTGTGCTTAGCCTTCGCGATCGCCAAGGCATTCCCGCGATCGCGAAGAAGGGCGAACCTAGGCTGGGGCAGAATGTTTTAAAAGCGGGGTTTGAGTTTATTTCACCCATTTTTCACACGGTTTGGGTAATTTTTGGAGCTTTTGAAAAGGGAATTTCATCATCAAGCACGGGGTAAGTGATTTCTACTAGTTGTGAGTTACATACAAGGTTTATACATGGATTTAGGCATGAAAATTTATAGAAATTTGGGATTTTGAATAAAAAATTAGAAATTTATATTTTTGGATTTTGACCACAAAATTGGACATGGAATTTGGAATAAATTATATATTTGAGTTCGTGGTGTTATGGGTAAAGTTTATTTTTGAAATTTTTCGGAATCCGGGCACGTGGACCCGAGGGTTCCTTTATCGATTTTTCGAACGGAGTTAGAAATTGTTATAAATTGATTAATTATGAGTATTAGAGTATATTCTGATTGGGTTGCAGCTTATTTGACTAGTTTTGGAGCGTTGGGCATCAGTTTGAGGATTTAGAGAGGCTTTGGAGTCGGTTATGAATTTCGGAGCGAGGTAAGTCTCTTGTCTAACCTTGTAAGAGGGAATTTACCCCATAGGTGATTTAAATTAATAATTGTTTCTAATTGTGGGGGCTACGTACACACGAGGTGACGAGAGTCCGTGCGTAGCTAATAATATTGCTAAAGTCCGGGTAGTTTAGGACTCGGATCATGAATTACTTGTGATAATTGTATCCTTATCTAATTAAAGCAATAGAATTATGTTGCAAATTGTTAGAGGAAATGGTAAAAGATTGAAATCTTACGTACTTGAAATTTTGTTAAGAATATTTAACTGTTGTAGAAATTTGTACATTCTCTTGTGTTAAATCTCAAAAATGTATGTGTGTATATATATATATATCATTCCGAAAGTTCATAAGAAAATGTCCTCCTTTCTTTTGGAGCGGGCCGAACGCCTCGGCAGTATAGATGCATCTATGGATCGTGCCGCACGCCCCTCGGCAGTGTACATGACACTCTAGATCGGGCCATACGACCTCGGCAGAAATCGTGCCTAATAATAATAATTATACTATACCTTGATATTTTAATTGTTGCTTGTAAAGTTAATTGATAAATTGAAAATTTTTGAAATGTAAGAAATCAATTATTTCTGCTTGTTAAGAAAATTATTGTTGTTCGTCTAAAAATCATGTTTAATTCAATATATTCTATTGTAATATTATTGACTCATAGTGAGTGTCAAAGTCGACCTCTCGTCACTATTTCTTCGAGATTAGGCTTGATACTTACTGGGTACACGTTGTTTACGTACTCATGTTATACTTGTTGCACATTTTGTGCAAGTACAGATATGTCTAGCGGCCTTGTGGGCGTAGAGGTGTGGTTATAATGCGGGGACTTAGGTGAGTTGCATTCTATATTACGATCCGCAGCCAACAAAGTCTCCTTCAGAGTTATTTATATTTTTATGTCTAACTTATATTCCGGACAGATGATGTATTTTATTTTACTCTTTAGTTAATGCTCATACACTGGTGACACCGGGTTTTGAGAGTGATTATGGTTTGTTTAGTAATATTAGTTGCAAAAATATTTATCACTTTTTCTATGAGTTCTATCTTTACTATTTAATTGAAGAAAATTTCGATTCAAAAATACTAAATTGATTAATTAAATTAATTAGTAAAGGTTGGCTGGTCTGACATCGGTGTTAGGCGCCATCACGACCTTTAATGGATTTTGGATCGTGACAGGATTGATAACCAGGTGTTCTGGAATAACGAAATCATCGTTTATTAGATGCTCTTCTTCGTTTATGACGCGAAGCAAGAAGTTACTGAATATTGGAGCTATTCTTACTTTATATTTCTTGTCAGTTGAATCGTTTTTATTTGAGGCCATAAGTATGATTTTGGCAACCTAGTTTCTACAGTCTCTACTTTCGTCGATTTTGTAACTATTGATAGTACTCGACATAAGTCACCTTCCAAGCCATTCGTTTTTCACCAAATGGTTCAATGATATTCAATATACCTCCAGGGGAAATTGTTTCGATCATTTAACACTTAGCCATAAGCGCTTCATCCTATATTGTCAACTTTGTTTTCCTTATAAATTTAGCATTGTTGCTCTGCTTTGATGTATCTGTGATGGTTATTTCAGTTGTTTGAAAATGTATATCAAATCTAACGTTAGTGTCCTCATAATAAAATCGTTGTTGGTACACCATTTGTTATTATTGCTAACAATGTCATGCCTCTTGATTTGACATTTGCAAGTAATGCATGGCATAAAGATATTATTTCAATTCCGCTTGAGACATTTAGAAAGGATAATCTCGTTGTAAGAGTCGACTCTTTATAACATATGAAAGCTTGTTCATGATTTAATTTTGATTGTGCTTCAACATACACTTGCGTGGTTGTTTGATTCTTAATACCATAATAATATTTTTTTACTTTGTGTTCTAATTTTTTTAATATCTAACGCTCTTTTTATGGAATAAATTTATGTACCCTAAGATTTTTCTTAACTTGAAAAATAATTTTACTCATATGATAAATTTAAAAAATAATTGAATTGGATTTTCTTGCTAACTAATTAATTGAAAGATTTAACTATTTGGTCTTAACACAAAAAATAATTTATTTTATGCTGATTCGGATTCTTAATATTAGTTCATCTATTGTTTTGAAGATTTAATCTTAATTATAATTTTATCCGCCATAATTTTTTTTTTCAAAGAGTAAAAATATGGATCTCACATTCCACTTTTAGATCATTATGTGTAGAGTCATTAGCGGTATTGACTCTTACCAGCCATTTTTCTTTTTATTTCTCACACATTTATATGTTTGAATATTTTCTTAGTTGTTGTTTAATAATTGGGTATATTTTTTAATATTACACGAAAATTTAATTAAAAATATATTATTTGAGTAGGAAAACAATTAAAATATAACGTAAAAATATATTATGGGATATTTTTTCTCAATTTTAATGGTTTATGCAGTCCATTTAATATTACTTTTATTTTCACTTAGTATTGGATATTATGGAGTGGTAATATACTGTCAATATGGAGGATTCTTATGAAATTGATTTTATTAAACCTTCCTACATATTTTTAATAAGAATTTAATAAAAAAAATTAATTTTAAAATATTAGGTATTAAAAATCAACATAGAGTAATTAGTCCAAAAAACATGTTATTTTATTTATGTTCTTTCCCTATGAGTTCTTCTATTTAATATTTTAGGACTATTTTGGTCTATCAATATTGTATTCGTACTTTTATAATAATATAGGCTCTCCTTTTTCTAAATAAATTTGGACAATATAATACAATCTCAGATTAGATTAGTAATAACACATTATAATACGTTTTCAAATTAAATTAGTAATATAAATTTTTAAGAAGTATATCCTAAAGGTAATAGGATTCCATGACTAAAAATATATCTCTATCCCGAAAGTAATTATACTAATGGAAAACCTAACGTGTTCCTAAAGGTATTAGGTTTACATGCTAATATGTAGTATTATATGTCGATGCTCTAAATTAATTATACTAATAGGATTCCTAACTTGTAGTATTATATTATGTCTAGAATTCCAGTTATGTCCTTTGATTGCGAGTTATTATGCTCAATATTATAAGGTTATTTTTTGTAAATCAATATTCTATTTATGCTTTTATAATATATAATAATAATATAGATATAGATAGATTATTGCCTTTTGATGATATAACTTAACTTAAATTGCTTTTTAATCATATACGATCTACATTCTTTACATTGAGAGCTATCCAATCATATATTGAGATGAATTTTATTTTTAGTGAATGCATCACTGTTAAGTGTACGCTTGAATTTCATGAGACGTAAAAAATGTGAAGTTTCAGGAGTTATATATTTTAGTTATGTTGAAATTTATCTAAGCTTATGAGTTATCACCTACATATCATCTAAAACTCTAACTTGCATAACAAATAACTAAGATTTTATTGTTTAAGGTATAATAATATAGTATAGTTATTTGAATATATTACGAGAAAATGGTGATTTTAAATAAAAATAACCATAAATATATGGTTAGGTAATAAGTGCATTTATTTGAATAGATTACATTAAATAGTGACTCAAAGAAGAAAATATCATAGTATACAATTGATGTAGTTAATCTTAACATAAAAACTCTAACTTAATTAAAAGATTTGAGCGTCCACGCGTCAAAAGTTCAAATGTGTGTTTCGAGGTGAGAATGGCTCCAACTAAGAGAAGTCGAGTTCAATTTTGATAAAATTGAGAATGAATTAATATGCAAATCATTCACAAAAATTATATTTTTACTTTTAGTTACTTTTAGAGTGTTGTTTATCAATTACATGGCCATTTAAAGATGGCATACTATGTTTTAATGGATATCTTTGCTTTATATAATAATTTAAAATATATCCCTCTGAAATAATCAATAAAAATTTCAAAAAATGGATAGTGTTAAAAGTATCAATCCATTTTCTAAAAACATATTTTAAAAATTCATGTAAATGTCATCTTGTGTTATTTAGCTTTTTGAAATTTAATTTGTATACATTTCAATGTTTAGATTGCTAAATTATAACTATTTCAATGCCGTGTGTGTGCATTTTACTTGAGCAAAACCACATTACTTAATTTGCACATAAGACATAAATCAAACTTGACAAATAATATGGGAATTTCTACTTCATGTAGATTAGGCATAATATTAAATTTAGAGGGTCTTATACTCTTCACAAAATCCTATTTTAACTAAAAGCTTATAACTATTAAAAATTAATATGGTAATATTTTTCATATTTTTATGTTTTTAATTAACTTAATTGTCTCGAACTATATCTTCTTGTCTTTCATCTCTTCTTCTAACTATTAAAGATTACGTAATTACGTTAATCTTGAACGTAAAATACATAAGAACATTAGATATCTAAATTTCCTGATCTGGTCATTCTAGGAAGATCAAAACTAAATTATATGTAATTTATCCGAAAAAAATCCTATTTTAAAAATCTTGTTATAGTAATATTCTTGATTTTTTTACGAGTTAAATTCTTAAAATTACCAATAATAGAAGTGCAACAAAGAAAACACAAGTGCACACCATCGTCATCATCAGCAAAACTAAAGAGTCAAAACCCCCACCCCCCACGCTTTCCTCAAATCCAAGAGCCTTCTTTCTTTCTCTCACTAAAACATTTAACTCAAATCTGTTCCTATCTCTCTCTAGACTTTCTCTCTCTATATCTATATATCTATACATCAAACCTATACATACAACAAAAATAGTAGTACATCTATTATACGATTCGTCGATAAAAATTCCTATTCAATCCCTAAATCTTACAAAGCCTTTATCTTTCCACTTGAAATCTGAATCTTTTGCTTCGTAATCTTCGAATTTTCTTTTTTTGTTGAGTTGGGGACCAAAACCCTAGCTTTCACTTTCAGCTTCAAAACCCCATCTTTTTTCAAACCCAAGTAGTTTTGAGAATCAGCAGTGATTGGCTGTGGTAGATTCCACGTTTCTTGGTGTTTCTTTGATTAATTCAGGTGATCTAATTTGCATAATCAAATAACTGATGAAAATTTCAAATTCTTAGAGCTCTGTTTCCGGGAATAGCTAATTGAGTTTGATTCCCCCTCCCCCCCTTCGAAATTATGGAAATTTGTGCATTTTAGTAGATACTTATTTATTCAGCTAATGCTACCTGAAGCTACTTAGAGGATTGGGAATTGATTTTGCCCTCAATAGTTAGTTACTTTTTTTCCCTTTTGGGTTTAAGAGGATTGGTTTTCTTGGGCGTCAGATTACTGTAATATTAGTGGTCCTTTGTAGCACTTGTATGTCACGTGTAATCGTGCCATTTAGAGTTAATTTGCTACTAAAAGATATGGAGTATTATTTAGAGTTGGAATGTAATGTGCCTAAATAGAGTGGTAGATATAAAGGATTCATATAGTCAACCACGATAAAGCCTAGTTGATTGATTAGTTGACATTACTGTAATAGTGGGTAATTATTTTGGTAGTTCTGTTATTTATTTACCATCTTTTGGTATTGAGAGAAAGATTTGATTACTTTGGGAACAAGAGCTTATTAGTGATTTAGAACTTTTGGGGGTTCTTTGCTTTTCTCTAAACCCTTGAAGTAGACTGCTGGTGGATCTAGTTCTTTCTCTTACTTTTGCAGACTGTCATTGTATATCTTTTGACTGGCGTGTTATCAAAGGCGCGCTTAAAGCGCGCTTAAGCCCAGAAGCGAGGCTCAAAACATGTTGAGCGCTTCGCTTCGCTTAGCGGGCGCTTCAGTATTGTCATCAAGGCTCTATGACATACTTTTTTCAATGAGCGTAATCTTAAAGAGGCGACACTAAACAATTGATATTTCACTTTATCGTAAATTTCTTCAATTTCTTTGTCCATATATTTGATATTCATGCTTATAGATATTAGTCTTGGACTACACATACATATTTGTAGCTTTTCTCCATTTGCACCTTTCTTCGTTAAAGCCCACGCTTTATTTGTACTTTGCGCTTAAAGCCCCAACATACCTTAGAGCTTTTTTGCGCTTTTCGCCTTTGATAACACTCTTGACTGCAAGATGTCCAATGTGGATTAGTGGGATTTGTTGCTATCATTGGATTGTTGAGAAATGGTTGAATAACTGTCTTAAGATTAACTCAGCTTGCATCAGTTTTGGGATTTTTTAGTAAGTAGTTTCTTGGACTTCTGGTGGACGAAAATTTTGAATTATTATACTACAAAGTTTCTATTTTAGGAGATCATCAACTAACATTCTTTTAAATTGTTGCGTCAGTATTGGCTATACTAAATTTCCGGTGCATGGTTAAGAAGGCTAACTTACTAGTTGCTGCACTTGCTCCAGTTTCTGCTATCTGTGAACTTTTCTTATAGGCCTAAGCTACTGCACATAACGGCATTGTGCTTTTTTCATTTAAAAATACTTCTAGTGGATTTTCAAATGTTAGTTTCCATTTGAAGCCTCGATTGAAGCCCGTTGCTGAATGCACTGCAATACGTGATTGCTTGTAAATGGTTGTCATCTTGAGTTAAGAACAACAAATATTATTTTTATATGAGTTCCACATCGTTAATTAATTAAGCTAGAGCTATCAGCTTCATTTTTCTCTTGCTACCTTCATATGATACCTGTATATCATGTAGCATTCCAAACTTCTTGACGATGCTATAGGAGTCCTTAGAATTCTATGATGGTTCATTTTGTAGTTTCATATATCTTGCTTTTTACTGTTGGAAAAAAATGTCTGAGTTCAGTTTAATGATTGTAGAGAAGGTCAATTAGGTGGATGTACTTGAACATCGTCTAAGCAGAAACTTCTCAGAGCTACTTCAATCCAAATGACATACTGTTTTGCTGTTCAAGGTTTAGCTTTGCCGTGACATTTTATAGTTAATTAACATGTATTGTTTATAATTGCTTGTTGTCTAGGTTTACTAGTTAAATAATCTTGACTTAGGATGGGGTTTTGAATACCATCACGGAAGTTATTAATCATGTGTTAATTCCTCGTGGAATAAGCATCTCTTCGGGACCTATAAAAGGAAATTGGTGTTCACTTTAAGGTGTAAAGGGTTTTGGAATCACCTGGTGGACCATTGTGTCTATTAGATTTCCAAGTTAAAGTTAGTAACCATGGCAATAAACTTAATCTTGCGGAAGCACATAGAGAAATTTGCAATTCCTTTAACAATGACAAAATTTATGTATGTTCATAGTTATAATAAATCTAGGAACTAGAACTGTTACCTTTCTAAAAAAAAAAATTAAATAAATCTAGGAATTTGAAATCCACGATCTTCTGTCAAAGTGCTCTATATGGTATAAAGATATATAATCAGAAGTAGATGCTCATTTTCTTCTACCAATATACCTTTTATATTGGCAGAAGAAAACTTCTAAATTCTAGATTTGTCATGGAATAGGAGACAAACACTGCTCTTTGTTCCTTGCTTGCCAATGAGACTGACTATTTCATGCTACCATGTTGGAACTCGTGAAAGCAAATTCTCTGAAGGTTGAATTCAATTGTATATAAGGAAAGGGAGCGGGCTGTTCAAAGTGTTCATAGGGAACTGCCAATAATGTAATACACACATATATTTAAGAGTGTGTGTGTGTGTATCACATAACTTAATTGTGTTTTCCTCAACAGTGAATTTGGCCTTATTTGAAATCTAGCTCTAGTTGTTATTATTATATCTTTTGTTAATTTGTGCTGTAATAGTTCTTGCAGTTTGACTAGAATACATTCTATTGTCGTCCGATGCTGGAGGCAGCATGCAGGTGATAGTTTGCAGAGATGCAAAGGTATCATGGTGGCAGCTGCACTAGTGCAGTTAATAACAGCACTATTGGGGGGTCGTCAGCCAGGGATTCATCTCGGGTGGAGTCAGCCTCCCTTCCGCCTAATTTCTCCAGGTAATATCTCTTGTAACGTGGGAATTTTGCAGGAGTAATTTATGGGCATGCTTTTAAAAGCATGCCACATGCTCATTTCACTAGTACGTTTGGAGGAAGTTAGCACGTCTTTCCCTTTTTCCCTAGGCATAACAAGACCAGAAACGAGATTTAGTAATAAAATGATTGTCAGTTTCAACCTGGTCTTGTCAGCCTTACCTGTAAAAGAATTCTGCATGTGTCAGCATTGGACATAAAGATCAACATAAATTTCACCTTATTTTTGCTTATGAATTCATCAAGGCAGGATAAACTGCAGGTGAAGTCAATGAATGCATGATCTTGAATTTGGTCACTTCATTTTTGTCAAAGTATTCACCAAGGTGGGAGGAACAGTAGGTGAAATCAAAGGTAAAGTGGAGCATTTAGTGGGGAATTATAAATCATGGACTGTAGACCGAGATAATTAATAGAAGCCAAAATGTTTGAAGCTTTCTCCTATGTTAAGTCTATCAGTTACTATTTTAAAATGTGCTAGAATGGATCATAGGTGTGAATTGAAGTACCTTTTACCATGCGTACTTGGGATGCAGTGTTTGATTGCATTAATTTCTGTGAATTCAGGGTTCGTATAGTAGAATTTCTATTGTCTCGGCATTATAATCCCGGGAAAATGGAGTATGATGATTGGGTTAGTAGTAGGTTTCCTAGCTATTTTAGCCCGAACAGAAATGTCCTACAATTGGCACACTGGACTAATGAAGGGATCACACCCCCCCCCCCCCAAATCAAATTGTTATTTGATAGTCATTGGACTGTGAAGCTCTAATTTCAACTGTGCAAACTCTACAAGAAAATTTATCTACAGTTGGTTATCTTCCTGCATGAATCAATGTAGACTTAGCTAAAGATAGGAACAATGGAAGAAAAGATCCATATAGGTGATACCTTCTAGTTAGGAATAGGTTTTAGACTTGTTAGAGAACTTTTAATTTTATTATGATTTTATTATACATATATATATATATAAAGCTTATTTTTCACTTTCAGTTTTATTTTATTTTGGTACGTTGAAGAGATGATTTGAGCTTAAAGAAGAAGTGAGGATTCATTTTGCCGACTCCAACTTGCTTGGGACTGAGGCATAGTTGTTGTTAGTTATCATCCCGAATACGATCGCAGTTCGTCAACTTGCTACTTTATGCATCGCAATGGCTAGCATAACAGAGGAAACACAAAGAAATAGTAAAAATATATGAGGCAGTTCTTTTATAACAGATGCAACTAAACTGCCTGTCAAAGAACAAGTAGCAAATAGATATAATTCAAAGACTTCTCCAGCCAAGATTAGGTTGTGGATTGTGGTGGAGGGTTACCGCAATGGAGATGAAGATAGGGAAGGAGATGCAGTGGCCACATTAGGGTTTTGGGGAAGTGAATCGAATGAACCAATGTGTGTACAAAACAGTCTCTTACTATCTGATTTTCTTTTCTATGGGAATATAATATACGAATTACGAAATTAGTAGGATGGTTTGTTGATTTAAAAAACTAATTAGTAGGATGCTTATCCCTATATTATCCAATCCTTTATCAGGTTACCAAATGACCCCCAAATAATCCCCGGAGTCCTTATAATGTGGTAATAAAACGTCAATCCAGTGCGATATTTATCTTTTGACCCTTTTGTATTCAAGGTTGAAGGTTGTGTGGTGCATATACTGTCATGTAGCCACATTTTCCTGCTTTCACTACCTTATCAACAAGTCAGAATTCCTAGAGGGCCGACAGAAAAGTTGAATATCATCGCTTGGTGGCCAGGACGACATCTCGGTGTTCCAGTAATGAAGCAATATTTATGATGATTTTTGTTTCGCTGGACAATTGCTTGAAATATAAGTTTAAAAAACAGACTTTATACTCAAGTCACCTCCTGTTTCATCTGAAATAGGTGTGTTCACAATTCTATGCAATTCTTGGATGTCTTCATCATAATCTTATTCTGTGAAATAATATTTGTTGTTATCTTTTGCTGTGTACTGGCACTACACAACGCGGATATGAAAAAGGAAGAAGTATAGACCGTGTCTATGTAAGACACTAAGACGTAATTTTTTCTTTCATATTTTTGATTTTATGGAATCAATGCATCCCTAGTTCATCTTTGTCTATTGGTTCTTTGAATAGCTTATTTGCACTATTTCATGTTCTAAGCACATAAGAATTGCATTGGACTTTCCAGGAAAGCATGCAATGTGAACTCTTCCTTTTTCTTGCTTAATATTTCCTAAGTGGTACTAAGCTGAGCTGATTTGCTCTTGCAGACGTCCCTTACAACTGACCCCGTACAAATTGAAGTGCGATAAGGAACATCTTAATTCCAGGTAATTTGGCGATTTTGAATTTGATAATTGAATACTGTAAATTTGCTAATTTTTTAGTTTCTTTTCAGACTTGGGCCACCTGATTTTCTTCCTCAGACTCCTAATTGCCCCGAGGAGACATTGACCAAAGAATATGTCCAATCTGGTTACCGGGAGACTGTTGAAGGTCTTGAGGTATTCCTTCTGTACTTTTCAATTTTTTTGGGTCTCTTGCATAAATATATATCTTTCTCCACTCGTTTCTGTATGCTAGTCTTTGTTTAAGCTAACTGCTTTATTATTAAAACATCATCAAGGTGCTTCAGCATGGTAATGTTAGAAGTGATTCACTCCTTCTTCCTGCCTCCCAAATAAATACATATCTGCATTATGGCACTTTCCAGAAATACAAAATTCAGTAACATTTAGGTTTTGGTCCGTCAGTAAAAGGATACATAAGAGTTGTACTGTCTAGTGAATTTGTAATAGTGGGACTACAATGAGGGCATAGCCGTTATGCATGGTAGGGAATAAGAAATATGCCTCCCAATGGTATTATGGTCCACAATTTAACCAGACAACCATGATGAAAAAAGAGCCCCTTGCCTATTTCACGATCAAGCGTTTTACTTTATGTTTTTTTTTTGTGATGAAACAAGCGTTTTACTTTATGTTGACTGATTAATGCGTGATCTGGTTCCGCATCTGGGTAATACTATTGGTAATCGGACTGCCTCTTAGAGGAGAGTTTTGATCTGGTGCTTTATTTCCCTGACTCATCCCCTAACGCTTCTATTAGAAAGCAATGAGCATTTGTCGTAGTAAAGAGTGCTCTTTAATATATACTAGAAACATAATCTAGTTTTTCTTATGAGAATAGGAAAACTATAAGCATCTTTGGTGCAAAGTAGGTGATTAAATATCTAATCAATTTTGCTTTCCTCTATTTTGCTATCAACTGGAAAATCCACACCTTCTTTCACCAGCATCCTCTTCCCTTTCTTCGTTATTGAATTTTCTCCTTGTTCATTTCTTTTCCTACATTTTTCTGTTTCTTTAGCTCTCCTTCTCTATTTTGTGGCCTTATAGCTCTTCTGCTTCCTTGATCTTCCGGATTGGTTGGTTGGTACACTAATTATCTAACTGGTTTTTGCTTGTCATGTTGCCAGGAAGCCAGAGAGATATCGTTATCTCAGGTTCAGGCTTTCACAAAGCCTGTTATATTTAAGTGCAAGGAGGTAAGCTTTTGAGCATATATAATTGGACTGTGGATTTCTTTTTGTGTTCAATTTAGTGACTATTCTAGTTTATATGCCTTTTTTGGTTTTTCATTCCGTTGTTGAAGTTGAGGACACGAGTGGGTTGCTCTAGTGGTGAGCACCCTCCACTTCCAACCAAGAGGTTGTGAGTTCGAGTCACCCCAAGAGCAAGGTGGGGAGTTCTTGGAGGGAGGGAGCCGAGGGTCTATCGGAAACAGCCTCTCTACCTCAGGGTAGAGGTAAGGTCTGCGTACACACTACCCTCCCTAGACCCCACTAGTGGGATTATACTGGGTTGTTGTTGTTGTTGTATTCCGTTGTTGAAGTTGGTATCTCTGCCATTTTTAAATTACTGACTAGCTGTTTCTGTCTCTTTGCAGGCAATTAGAAAATGTCACAGGGCTATCAATGAGTCTCGGGCTCAGAAGCGAAAGGTAATATATCATGTCTTGATGGAATTTATCTTGCTTTGGAGCTTATTCCATCAACCATGAATGAATTATATGGCAATCTTTTACTAGAGATTGGGTTTTTACTTGAATTCTCTTGATTTCTTTGAAACTTTATGAAATAATATTTGTCCTTTCCATATAATGTAACATGTATTTTTCAGAAAGCATGATGCTAACCTGGTGATCACATGAATTTATTCACGTTACAGGCAGGGCAGGTCTATGGAGTTCCTCTTGAGGGCTTACAGTTGACAAAACCTGGTACTTTTCCTGATCAAAGATCATGTGGAGAAGAGTTCAGGAAGAAGTGGATTGAGGTAATCCTTTCACCTCATCAGGAACCCATGAAATGGCTCTCCGACGAAATGAAATGTCCTTATTGGTTATTAAATATGTAGGTGTTCAGCATGGTACAAAAGTGTATGTTGTGTACGTGATGAGGTTATTTAGTACGATTAGCTAAGCAGTTAATGTGTCCTTTTCATTTGTGTGCTTATGGTGTTCCTGTCATATATAAACAATGGAGTTGAGTTCAAGTTCTTGACATGGGTGCTGGTCAATGATCATCTATAGTGGTTGATTGTTGACAAAAACCTAAGGGTGTGTTTGGTTTGATTACAAAGTTGATTTGGACTTTCTATGTTGGATGATTGGTTGAACATGGATAACTACAACAACAACTACTCCGCCTCAATCCTAAACAAGTTTGGTTGGCTGGATGAATCTTCACTGTCCAAGTTGCTCTATTGGTAGAATATGGATGAGTTTCACTAAAACATTTTTTAGCTAATATGTGCCTTTGTCGTATACTGTCCGAGCTGTGTTATGATTGTAAAACTGATTTGCTGAAGCATCTAGATTAATTCAGGTAGATTCAAGCCAAACATGCCCACGATTCAGATTTTGTACACATAGAAAGGGAGGGAGGGTGACCAATAGTTATTTGATCATAGATGTCGTGTTTGTTCTCCTGTGTGTGCTGCATTCTTCCCTCCGGATTATAGAATCTTTACTTCATCTGCTATATCAACTACACCTCAGTCCCGAACTAGTTGAGATCAACATATGGATAGATCTGACCATTCGGCTCTATTTTAGTCCATTTCATTCCAATACTAAGCAATTTGTCCTTATAAGACAAACTAGGGGTTCTCTAAGAGTTAAGGTTCTCTAAAGTGAAAACATGGAGTCTGGATTAGCATCAGATTTAAAACTTTAACTGAATTCTTTTTTAATAAACTGGGTATTAATAAACTGGGTAAATTTCAATGTAAAAGAAAAACTGAATTAAAATTTCCTTCTGATTTCATGGGATTTTATCTCTTGGGAAATTGTGGTCAAGCCCCCTTTTATCCCTTGGAGTATAGTGTAAGTAAGAATTTGAATTATGTTCGATTTTCTTCTGATTTAAGATAGTTCTTAGTTCGGTAGAATATGTGTATGATTGGATTTGGTTCTATGGCCAATCATATTTCCTTATTTCACTTTCATTCTACTTCTTTTTCCTAGGGATTAGAGTTTCTGGGTTTGGAATTCTGAAATATTTCTAGGATTTTTCTTGCTCGAGAAGATCATCCCAACCTATATAGTATCTAATCACATGTAGTCGGCATTCTTTCTCTACTCTATTACGTTTCTCTTTACTGAAGACTGGAAAAGTACATGTTTGTAGCTTTCAGCAGCCAGAGGAAAATACTTAGATTTGAGTCTCTGCTTTGTTGTTCATCATTTTAGATTCGAGTCTCTGCTTTGTTATCCATCATTTTCTTTGTGTGTTCTTCTCCTTCTTCTTTCCGAGCCGAGGGTCTATTGGAAACAACCTCTCTACCTTCATTAGGTAGGGGTAAGGTCTGCGTACAGACTACCCTCCCCAGACCCCACCTGTTGGGAATATACTGGGTATGTTGTTGTTGTTGTTGTGGTTGTTGATGACTTCATTACCTTCTTCCCCATCCTTAGCGTTTAGGCAATATGGTGCAACAATACTTGCTTTCCATTCTTGGCCAAAAAAGGCATGAGTATGTGTGAGATTGCATGTAGATTCATACATTACCAGTCAGGTTAATATTCTATCACTTGCGTTTGCTCATTTTGCTTGATTCCTAGGTTAATGCACCAATCAGAAGTTAATAGCAAAATATTGCTGAAGTCATTGACTTGGATCGTACTCTTAGTTTATGCTTTCTATTGCTGTTATCACGCTTAATATTCAGTTCTACCCTTGCTTATGCAGCCATAGACACTGCCTTTTTTTAAAAAGGATTAGCTTAAAAGGAAAGTGCGTACATTGTTGATGTGGAAGTTCAGTTATTTCTCCTCTTCTAGTTGTTTTGGTTGAAGTTATAGCTTTTATGATATAATGTTTGATGTACTATTTGCACAAACAAACATTTAAAAGTTTGAACTGGAATTGACTATGAAATATTTGCACTTATTCTCAGGGTTTATCCCAACAGCATAAACGGCTAAGGTCTTTGGCTGATCATGTTCCCCACGGTTATAGGAGAAAGTCGCTTTTTGAAGTTCTTATCAGAAATAATGTTCCATTACTAAGAGCGACATGGTTTGTCAAAGTAACTTATCTCAATCAGGTAATGGTCTTCGTTGATAGGTGATACTAGATTCATAAACTAATTTGACTATTTGTACCGCTGGGAAGGATCAGATTGTAGTTTATTCTTGCAGGTTCGTCCTGGCTCTTCCAGTATGTCATCTGGGGTGCCAGACAAAACTCATATTTCCCGCTCTGAGCAGTGGACAAAAGATGTAATTGATTATTTGCAATATTTGTTGGATGAATTTATTTCAAGAAACAGTGTTCATTCTGCTTTGCATATCAGAGATCGGTCGCCACAAATGGGTTATGCAGGATCAATTCAGCTCAAGAGTGATCCAACCTTGGGGACCATCGATTGTGAGGAGCCTTCACTGCATTTTAAATGGTGGTATGTTGTGCGCATTTTGCAATGGCATCAAAGAGAAGGGTTGCTCATTCCATCGCTTATTATTGATTGGGTGCTCAACCAACTACAGGTATTGTCAGCTTAAACACTGTTTCAATCTCAATAAAAATGTTAAATGAATCGCCAGTTAGTTTCTGTCCCTTTTGTTGATGAGATTATTATGCCTCCTATCTTGTTCTTTTCAGGAAAAGGAATTGCTTGGGGTTTTGCAGTTGTTATTGCCTGTAATTTATGGTTTCATAGACACTGTTGTCTTATCTCAGTCCTATGTGCGCACTCTGGTGGGAATAGCTATTCGTTTCATCCAAGAACCTTCTCCTGGTGGATCTGACCTTGTTGATAACTCTCGTAGGGCTTATACTATGGCTGCTCTTGTTGAGATGCTTCGATATCTGATGCTGGCTGTGCCTGATACTTTTGTCGCTTTGGATTGTTTTCCTATGCCACCATGTGTGATGAACAATGTGGTGACTGATGGGAGTCTTTACTCGAAGGTAACTGAGGATGCCCGAAAGGTTAAAAATGGCCCTTTTGAAGTTGCTTACTTTCTTAGAGATAAAGGCCCTGAGGTACGGTCTGATTCTTATTCCATCAGTCGTGTTGTATCTTCAATTCAAAAGCGAGCGCAGAATCTTGCAATGGCTGCAAGACCCGGCCATCCTGGGCAAAATGTTGCCAAAGCTTTACATGCGTTGGATAAGGCTTTGGCACATGGGGATTTGAGAGAGGCATATAAGTTTCTTTTGGAGAATGTTCATGATAGTTCTATTGATGATTGTTGGTTTGCGGAAGTCAGCTCCTGTTTGCGTTCCTCGCTTAAGTATATCCGGGGTGTTACTCTGTCATCTATTTGTTCCGTCTTCTTCATTTGTGAGTGGGCAACTTGTGATTTCAGGGATTTTCGTTATGCACCACCCCATGGAATCAAGTTCACTGGGAGGAAAGATTTTTCTGCTATATATATTGCTGTTAGGCTTCTGAAACTGAAGATGAGAGAGGCAGGACTTTCGTCAAGGCTCAGGGAGCACAAAATTGTAAAGAATGACTATCTTCGAACAGATCCTGGCCAGCTGACTAACTATTCTGGTAGAAGTCCTGGTAGTGGTGCTTCTGAACCTCTTTGTTATAAAAGGCGTGCCAGTGGAAAATGTGGTGATTTCCTAGGCATGTTTGATAGCCCATGCCCTTTGCATGATATTCTTGTGTGCTGGATAGATCAGCATGAAGTGCAAAATACAGAAGGTTTCAAGCGTCTTCAACTACTAATTATCGAACTTATACGAGCTGGAATTTTTTACCCACAAGCATACGTGAGGCAGCTGATTGTTAGTGGACTAATGGATGGGAATGGACCTATTTCCGATCCGATGAAGCAAAAAAGACACTGTAAAATCTTGAAGCACTTACCTGGTCAGTATGTTCAGGATGCTTTAGAAGAAGCTCGAATTGCTGAATCCCATGTACTTTCAGAGGTGATGAATGTCTATTGCAATGAGCGTAAGCTAGTTCTTCATGGGAAGATTGATCCCTACAGCACTACTTGTGGTACTTCTTACCATAAGCATAAGCCTCGTCCTAACTCTGGTGAGAGTCTATCCGCACCCTCCGTTGATCAGTTGAGATCTTCTGAATCTGGATCCTTTCGGTTGTCCAAAGATGCTGGTAGAGGTGCTGAGCTTGAAGAGTTAAAAGGTTCAATTACAACATTGCTGCAACTTCCGAGCTCTTCGTCAACAGATACTGGAGTTGATGAATCTCAAGTAAGTTTTAAGAAGGCTGTTGTTTCTGGTAGCAACGGGATGGATAACAGCGAAGGAACACCTGGGTGTGAAGAATGTAGAAGGGCAAAGAAACTAAAAATAAGCGAAGAGAAAAGCTCTTACAGCCAGATTTATCCACTAAATCCATCAGATGATGAAGAGACTTGGTGGATGCGAAAGGGCCAGAAGTCCATTGAGTCTTTTAGAGCAGAACCACCTCCTAAACCAGCCAAGTCGGCTTCTAGGGGTCGGCAAAAAATTGTCCGTAAAACTCAAAGTCTTGCACAGTTGGCTGCAGCCAGGATTGAAGGTAGTCAGGGAGCATCCACAAGCCATGTTTGTGATAGTAAGATTAGCTGCCCACATCATAGGTCTGGCATTGAAGGCATTGTTCCAAAGTCAGCAGATGGGACCAGAATGCCTAATGGAGATGTTGTTTCGATAGGGAAAGTTTTGAAGCGGCTACGTTTTATGGAGAAAAGGACCATAACTGTGTGGTTGATAGGTATTGTAAAGCAGCTAGTGGAAGAGTCCGAGAAGACTGTGACTAAGGTTGGTCAATATGGTCGACCATTCTCTGCTGCTGATGAACGGGGTTGTGTGCGATGGAAGCTTGGAGAAGATGAATTATCAGCAGTGCTATATCTGATTGATTCTTGTGATGAATTAGTTTTAGCAGCCAGGTTTCTTCTCTGGTTGTTACCTAAGGTTCTTGGCAGCTGCAGTGCTACAGTTCATGGTAGTAGGAACATTCTAACAATTCCTAAGAACGCAGAAAACAATGTATGTGAAGTAGGCGAAGCATATCTTCTATCATCTATGCGGAGGTGAGTTCTATGTTTGTGTCATTTAGGATAGTGACCTTAGTTCTTTATCTGCAGTTGTTTTCTTGTCAGGTTTTGAATATGCTGATTGTTTGTTAGTTGGATTGGTTATTCTATGTATTGTGAAGCCCTGCTGCATCTGGCGTATAGGGTAGAAAATACATTTTCTCAATGTAAAGGGGAAATTAGCAAAACCTGACTGCGATAAGTTAAATCTCTTATGTTCATGTGTATACCGCATTCCAATTCTTTTGGCATTATTATTTATGAAGTTTCTTGAGTATTGGTAGATCAGTTTGGATGGTGGAGTCCAGTATGTACAGATAAAACTTGTTTTCCACTTGTTACATGACTTTGATATGAGATGAATGCATCTTTCTGGATTCTTAGAATGATAAGTTTGTGCCGTCATGTACACCAAAAATCTTGTGGTGCAACTTTGTGTATACTTGAGGCAAAAATATATTTTCTTGTATAGATGCTATATGCGAACCTGAATTAGCATATCTTTTATTCCGCTTTTGTCTGCATTTTTGAAAAGCTTTTTTTCTTCCTTTGTGTTGTATGTCACTTAGGTTGTTTATGCCTTCATATAGTTTACATTCTTCTGTTAGCACTTCTATTTTTTTTTTTGGTTTTTCCCTGTTTCCTGTCGAAGAAACAGAAAGCATATCCCAAATTTGCCCTAATGCCCCGAATGAAGTGGTCTGGCCTTGCACTAGCTTATAGTTTTGTTCTTAATACTTTACGTGTGGATGTTCCATATGCAAATTTGTTTTATTTGGCCGTATTGTGGCTTTTACATGTTATCCATGTTTCTGCCATATAAGCCGACACCTTCTGTAATTATTTAAATAAATAACTATTTTAGTCTGCTTCATTAGCTGTGTTATGAATGAAGTCAGATTTATGGTAAATGTCACAAGATATATGTTTCGTCTTCTGTTATCTGGTTGAATTATTCTGTGGTTTCTGCTGTTTAACCTTACCTCCTATTATGTCTTTGGTTCAGGTATGAAAGCATCATTGTTGCTGCAGACCTTATTCCCGAAACATTGTCAGTGGTAATGCGTCGTGCTCAAGCTATTCTTACATCAAATGGAAGAGTTTCAGGTTCACCAGCCGTAATCTATGCACGATACCTCTTAAAGAAGTATGGCAGTGTCGGGAGTGTTACTGAATGGGAAAAGACTGTCAAGTCAACTTTCGACAAGAGACTTGCTTCTGAAGTTGAATCCGGAAGACTGCTGGATGGAGAGTTTGGATTTCCACTTGGTGTCCCAGTGGGAGTACAGGATCCAGATGATTACTTCCGGCAGAAGATAACTGGTGTTCGGGTATCTAGGGTTGGTTTGAGCATGAGAGACATTGTGCAAAAAAAGGTTGATGAAGCTGTCAATTATTTCTATGGCAAAGACAGAAAGCTTTTTGGGCCCAACTCTGGGAAAATTCCTGGATTCCAAAAATGGGAAGATGTCTATCAGATCGGTCAGCAGATAGTAATGGGATTAATGGATTGCATGAGGCAGACAGGCGGTGCTGCTCAGGAAGGAGACCCAACATTGGTTTCCTCTGCTATATCTGCAATTGTTTGTAATATCGGGCAAGTCATAGCAAAGATACCTGATTTGTCTGCCAGTAATAATCACCTGAGCTTCTCTTCCACTTCTGCTTCATTGCATTTTGCACGGTGCATCTTACGCATTCATGTAATATGTCTTTGTATACTTAAGGAAGCTCTTGGAGAGCGTCAAAGCCGTGTCTTTGAAGTTGCTCTTGCCACAGAAACGTCCTCTGCCCTTGCACCAGTTTTTGCTCCTGGAAAAGCTCCTTGTTCTCAGTTTCAGCTTTCTCCGGAATTGAATGATTCTAATCCGTCCAGTGATATTCTAAACAATTCAAGTAGAGTAGCTCTTGGGCGGGCTGCAAAAATATCTGCAGCTGTGTCTGCACTTGTTATTGGGGCAATTCTTCAGGGAGTTGCTAGCCTAGAGAGGATGGTCTCTCTCTTCAGATTGAAGGATGGTTTGGATGTTGTCCATTTTGTGAGGAGTATGAGGTCCAATTCAAATGGGAATGCACGCTCAGTTGGGACATTAAAGGCAGATAGTTTGGCTGAAGTTTCTGTCCACTGGTTTAGGGTGCTTGTTGGGAACTGTAGAACAGTTTCTGATGGATTTATTGTAGACCTTCTGGGTGAAGCTTCTATTCTGGCCCTATGTAGAATGCAGCGGATGCTACCTTTGAACTTGGTCTTCCCTCCTGCATATTCAATGTTTGCATTTGTTCTGTGGAGGCCATTGATTCTAAATGCAAGTTCTGGGACTCGTGATGAGGTTCAACAATTACATCACTCTTTATTGTTGGCTTTTGGTGATGTTATAAAGCACTTGCCATTTCGTGAAGTATGTTTGAGAGACACACATAGCCTTTATGACCTCATAGCTGCGGATACTGTTGATTCTGATTTTGCATCCCTGTTAGAAGCAAGTGGTGTTGACTTGCGCACGAAGGCTTCTGCCTTTGTGCCACTCCGTGCACGGCTTTTCCTAAATGCCCTTATTGATTGTAGAATACCTCAGCCAATTGTTAAACAGGATGATGGAAATCAGGTGGGAGTACAAGGAGAGTCAAAGTTTCATGGTGCTGAAAATGAGACAAAACTTCTGGATAAGCTCGTATACATTTTGGATACCTTGCAGCCTGCCAAGTTTCATTGGCAATGGATTGAGCTCAGGCTCCTCTTAAACGAGCAAGCTGTAATTGAGAAACTGGAGGGCCATGATCTCTCTTTAGTTGAAGCTTTAAGAGCCCTCTCGCCCAACACTGATAAAGCATCGGTCTCAGAGAACGAGAGTAACATTATTGAAATGATCCTTACCAGGTTGCTTGTTAGACCTGATGCTGCTCCACTTTTTTCTGAAGTTGTACATCTTTTGGGGAGGTCACTTGAGGATTCTATGCTATTACAGGCTAAATGGTTTCTAGGAGGCCATGATGTTCTTTTTGGAAGGAAATCTGTTCGTCAACGGCTCATTAATATTGCTGTAAGTAAAGGTCTTTCAACTAGAGCTCAGTATTGGAAGCCGTGGGGATGGTGTCCTTCCAACTCTGATCCCACAACAAGCAAGGGAGAGAGGTTTAAATCTGAAGTTTCCTCCATAGAAGAAGGAGAAGTGGTGGATGAAGGGACTACCTTGAAACGGCCTGTGAAGGGGTCTGGCCATACTGTTGATGTTGAAGGGTTCCTTGTCCGTCAGCAGCATGTCACTGAGAGAGCTCTTGTTGATTTAATTCTCCCTTGTCTTGATCAAGCCTCAGATGATTCAAGAAGCACATTTGCTAGTGATATGATAAAACAGATGAACCACATTGAACAACAGATTAATGCAGTTACTCGTGAAGCGAGCAAGCCTGCTGGAACAATTGCTTCTGGAATTGAAAGTCCAACAACTAAAAGCAGCCGCAAGGGTACAAGAGGTAGCAGTCCTGGGTTAGCCAGACGAGCCTCTGGTCCGGCAGAAACAGTACCACCTTCACCCGTGGCTTTGCGAGCATCATTGTCATTGCGCTTGCAGTTCATCCTGAGATTATTCCCTATAATATATGCAGATAGGTAAGAATACATTGAGGTTTGAGTTTATGCCGTTGCTCAAAATACCACTATCCGTAATAATATTGTGTCACTCTGTCCTCTGGTTTTCTTCATTGAAAACCTTGCTATATATACTAGTATACATTAATTGCCAATTTTTGAGAATATATCCATTGTGGTGCAGATATTGTCTTTCAAAGTAAGAAGATTTTTGTCTGTACAATGCTAATCGTCATATTTGGCTGTCAGGGAACCATCAGGGCGTAATATGAGATACATGCTTGCCTCAGTTATATTACGTACCCTTGGAAGTAGGATTGTGCATGAAGATGCAAGCCACTTCTTTAATCAAGCTTATAGTTCGAAGAGAGAGTTAGATTCACTTGTGGAGGCTTCTTCTACTGCTTCTGTTGTTATGTCCTTGGAAAGTCTTTTTGATCGTTTATTACTGTTGTTGCATGGTTTGCTGAGTAGCCACCAGCCACGCTGGCTCAAGGGGAAATCTAGCTCTAAATCATCCAGTGAATCTAGCAAGGACTACTCTGCATTTGAGCGTGAGGGAGCTGAGAATCTCCAGGTCTGCTTTTTGTTTGACCTTTAATTGCCGAGTCTGGTAGAATTCAATAATACCTCTATATCTTGAGTTAGATAACCTGATGATGAAGGTAATCTTTGAAATGGAAATATTTTACAAACTGAAAAAACATGTAAATAAAATGTTGTCCTCCTCCATATTAGCCGGCCATTGAAAATATTTTTTAAATAGAACATAGTATAAGTAGTAGTACAACGAGAATTCAGGTGTAAATGAGGACTCCTTTTATCTATGGGGTTTACTAATTGGGACGCTTGTAAAGAACCTTGCATGCAGCCACCACCAGCACATACTTGAAATGGGAACTACTCAAAAAGTAGACTATTATATAAAGGATTTCACTTCTATAGCATATACTATCGGCTAAATGTAATAAAAGATAACTATCCGTAATAAGTGAAATTAGTAAGATGAAAAATAAGGCAAGTAACCTTCTGTATCTGGTCAAATTTCACTGCCTGTGTAAAAATTCATTTACAATTGTTAGTGATTATAAATTAAATTCTTATATAAATTAGAAAGTGAGGTACTTATATCCTCTGCTGTATTGGGGTAGAACTACAAATGACAATACCTGCTGTATAGGGTAGAATTAGAAATGGCAAAACTACCTATCAAGGGAAAAAAAAAGAGACATGACAAAACCCACTCACAGGTTTTCTGGGAGTTTGTTTTTCATGTGCATAACAGAGGGAGAGAGAGGGTCTTAAATCATTTAAATAGTTTTGAGGGTGGCTATAGCGATGGAATGGGATTCTAAAATTGTAGTGTAGGTGAAATAATTTGGATAAAGGCTTGCTAGTCAAAGAATAAAAGATAATTTTGGGTAACAAGTCAGTTGGTTTTGATGCGCTATTTTCACACAACTCCTCTATGGAAAGTGTCTTTAATTGTTGTGTTTTTTGTGATGTGCTTGTAATTTAGAAGTTGATTATGTCACGGGAACAACACTCATTTCTATGGGATTCTCATTGTTGAAATATGGACCACCTTATCTAAAAGTTTAGCTGCTGGAGGGGTTGTTTTTTAAATTTATCTTAGGTCTTCAACACGCCTCCTCACTTGTTGCCCTGATTTGCTTCTGAGGGATCTTAATTTGTATATTTGTGAACCTCTGGCATTAACCTGTCTTCCCGAAGCCCATGTTAGACAGTTATCAATTGCTAGCAATAAAATGGTTAACAATGTCGTGTTTCAAGTACTTCTAGTAACTTCTCTTCTTAAGCAAAGCACTTCTCTTCTCATAGCTCATTGCAGTATCCCATGCTCCCTTTCCGTAGATTCTTGGCTGCACTTGATGCTTTTTACTTATTTTGACTCAATAAATGATTCTTTCAAGTTGGTGAATTTCCTAACAAAACCTTTCCCTGGTTCTTTTGAAATGGACAATTAACCAATGTTTTAGAATGTCTTTATTCTGGATGTTATCCATTCCTTGGCTGGCTCTGATGTATGTTTGTCAATTAGTTACAAGGCAGTGCTCCATTACTATTCTTGATTGGTGCAGAATGAATTGGATCGAATGCAGCTTCCTGAGACAGTCAGATGGCGCATCCAAAGTGCCATGCCAATTCTTTTCCCTTCTGTTCGGTGGTCAATATCTTGTCAGCCCCCATCAGTAGCACCTGCTGCTCTCAGTTCCCTTCTACCCAGCAACCCAATATCTGTATTGCACTCTTCTAATGGTTCGAACCAAACTCAGAGGACTCCAGTTTCTTTATTACGAACTGCCACGAGTGTGTCCGGGAAGGCCAAGCACGTATCATCACAGCAAGAGAATGATCTTGAGGTGGATCCATGGATTCTTTTAGAGGATGGGGCAGGGTCAAGTCAATCATCAAGTAACTCTACCTTAGTTGGTGGGAGTGATAATGCCAATTTGAAGGCATCCAACTGGCTTAAAGGCACTGTAAGGGTTAGAAGGACAGATCTCACGTATATAGGTGCAGTGGATGATGACAGCTGATTTGAGTTACATAATCCCTTTTGAATTGGAGGAGCAAAGCCGAGACAGGTCTTTCATTAACCCTACACTCTTTTTTGGTATCTGGAATCACCATGTCAGAGCATTTCTCCGCTTGCCTTTAGCGGCATATGAAGCTGCTGGGAGGCCCATTCTTTTCTGGGGCATTGGGTTGCAGACAAACCCTGAAGCAGCTTTTCTCTAGCCTGCCCATCCAACTGCTCTAGAACCCAGCTCGACTACTAACTTGTTCATTAAGCCCCTTCGTAGATTGCCCAAATCATGGCGCTGTCCGATGGTTGTTGTACATATTGGAACTATTGTTTCCTTCCGTTGAGCTGATTAGAATATTCAAAGGAACGATAATGTAGCTGTTTCATGATATGCAATGTCATTTTGTATCCTCGAAATCGAGTAAGCTCCTCACAAGCTATCCGTTCTGTATGCTCTCAATAATTGTTCTTGTTCCTCCCAGAGGCAACCCACCCCCCCCCCCCCCCAAAAAAAAAAAAAAAAAAAAAACCAAAAGAAAGCACACACCGGCGCGCACACACGAACACGAAAGAGGGCTTGATGCTGTTGATTTGCATTTGCTTTCCACAATGCAAGTATTATCGTATATATCAAGCCCCAAGTGCTCGTGTAAGTTCACTGTGGCTATGATATTTTGTTTTGTATGCCATGGTTGTCCGAAGAGTCGATACAGCTTGGGGTTTGAGTTTCCTGATTTGCACTTTTACATTAGTTTAGTGCATGACTAACACTATTCTTTGTGCAGATTATGCAGGGTTTCAACTATTAGTTATTGATAAAGATGAATGTGTAAGGGCTGTTGTTTTATCTATTTTATTAATTTGTGATTTCTCTTACTGTTTTTCGTTCTTTTGATGTTTCTGAAAATTGTTGTTTGGGGTTTCATAATTCTGTTGGGTTGCAAGGGAGGAGGGAGAACAACTTTTACCTGTATCTAGTGGCCGTGCCAACCCAATATGAGACATTTCATTCTTTAGTACTTAAAACTTTCATCACTTAACTATAGCTATTTGAAATTTATTTTGCAGATTATTAAGTTAAAAACTAAGTAGACAGACCTTAATGTTGATTACGCTTGTAGTTCATGTATATAACGGCATCACATATTGCTTTTACAAATGTGGAAACTGCTAATTCATAGTAAAGATTCATAACCGAAAGATGTGACAGTTTTAATTCACCTCAATTTGTGATTAAAACTCTTTCTATAGTAAATTATACTTGTTGCATGTACTGTGTGCGGCTAAATTTATTTCTGTCAGCACACTTCTAATATGTACTTAGTTCAGATAAAATAGACTTGCAGAATCAGGTTACAAAATACTGAGGAAGCTGTATCGATCCATAGTTAAGAGATGTGTATATATTTATTTTCTATTTATAATCTTCTCTTAGTTTCCTTTAACTTATTTGAGACAGGCGAAGTCGTCTTTATTGTATATTTTTCTCTTAGGATATAATGTCTCACTTTGGCATGAGCTTTTTCAAAGCGAGTTTCGAGCGGGAACTCATGCTTTTAATTTCTTAAACGTCTGGTCCAAATTTATGTCGCGATTACCTAATTTGAATGATGGTGGTTAAAATTATCTAATTCTTGAGTGTTACAATTAATTTATAGTTTTGTTTTGTTAACAATGCGCTAATAAATGGTCTATAGGGTGATGAAATTGTAGTCCACTTGATGATTTAGGTATAGCATCGATAATTTATTGTGAAGTCTATAACATTACCTCTAGCCTGTTTGACCAACCTTCTAAAAAAAACTTATTCTGAAAAATCTTTTTTTGAAAAAATAATTTTGGTATAAAACAGTTTATATTTGGCTAATTAATTTGAAAAGCACTTCTGAACATCAATTTGTGTTTGGATAAGCTTTTCAAAAATTATTTTTAAGTGTAAAAGTACGAATTAGGACATAAAAGATTTTACTTAATAAGTAGTTAATATTATTGAATAGATAAATAATTCAAAAAACTTATTATGAAAGACTATAATTAAGTTTTTTGTTTTTGTTACGTAAGGTGTGAAAATATAATTGAAAAGTACTTTATTCTTTCAATGTTTTAAGTATATCGAGACATCATTCAATAAATATAAAAGCATTCATCCCCAAAGTCACAATTTATTAAGAAATCTATCCTTAAAAAAAATTACTTATACATTTGGAGAATTGCATTTAGAATAGCTAAATATTGAATTATGTTATCTTGGTATGTATAATTTCTTTCGCCAAGAGAAATTTTTTAAATAGCTTCTGCTTTTGGGAATTTAGCTTCTCAAAAATAGTTTATGTTTATGCGCGAAAACACTTTTTTCTTCTTAAAAGCTTGACAAAACACTAACTTTGAAAAAAAAGAAAGAAAATTAAGTGAAGCTTGGCCAAAACATGCTATATTCGGTAATAATGTAGACATTAACTCAGACTCGTGATGAGGTGGTCATAAGGTTATCCTAACTTATTTGGGTTTCGTTAGGACACCTTTATTTATGTAAATATATAATATCGCACAACTTGTCGAAGTGAAACATAAAAATCGGGAAGTAAGAAATACTAAGAAGAATTTTTCAGTATTTCACAACTCTTGGAGACTATTGAGTTCCATAAGAACTCAAAGATAATCAATTATCATGGCTTCAACAAGTAAGTATTTCTGAGTGTCCAGGGGCGGACCCATATGGTGTCAAGCGGACTGAACCCGCTTCGCTGAGAAATTACACTGTGTATATTAATAAATTATATTTGAAACAGCAAAAATATGTATAGAAATAAAAATTTGAACCCACTTGAAACTAAATGTGGTATCTGTTGAGGCGGTAAAGAGGGTTCAAAATGTAAGGAAAGTGTTGTGTTCGAATCCCTCCTTTTATATATTTTTTTATTTCACTTTATTTTTTTTATTGAAATCAATAAAAGTTATTCTACAGTTTTACCTACTTCAAAAATTAACCTATCTACAAAGTGAATTTTGGTTGTTTCTTTCTTAAATTTTGATAAAACATGAAAGTACATTTGTTTAAATCATTTAAGAACAAAAAAAGTGTTCAAACCCTACTTGTCTTACTCGACACTACTTATATGAATAACACTCATCTTTTACTGAACCCGCTTGTATAAAATCCTGGTATCCTGTCCTAATTTGCATGCAACGATCAGGGGCGGCCCAATGATATTTGGGGCCTAAAGCCATACTTCAACAAGGAGCCTTAAATTTTCGGTATTACAAAAAATAATTTAGTAAAATTTTATTTAAAATTTATTTTTCTAATTTTTTGAGATACAAAATTATTAATATTTTACTTATAATCGATCTTTTTACTATGATCATATATGTTCTAGGATATTATTCCATTCTCTTAGAATTTCCTGATTTTCTGAAAGATTTATGATAAATTTCTCACCAACTTCTTCTTCTTCTTGGATTTCATTATCGTCTAGCTCAATTTTGTTAGTGATTTGTTCACCTACCATAAATTCTTCCATATTTTCTGATTCAAAATTTTTATAGTTCGCTAAAAACTTATCAATAGCTCCTTTTTGAGATAGTATTAAAGTTTTAACTCTTCCCTTTTTTTGGTGTTTTAAATACGCGAATTCATATTTTTCTTCTTGATATATTAAAATTTTAATAAATATATAACACCCCGGAAAATTTCGAAGTACTTGAGCGCTAGTAATGTAATGATCCAACCGGTCATTTTAACTTTTAGAACCCTGTTCCCTAAAATAAAACTTTCCGTATGTACTTTTAATAATTTATGACTTTCGGGGATGGTTGGTTCGGGATTTGGAAGTGTTTGAGTTGAAACCGGAATAGTTGGTTCCTTAAACTAGCCTTAAAATGCTAAGTTTGACTTCGGTCAACATTTTGAGAAAACGACCCCGGAATAGAATTTTGACGATTCCAACAGCTCCGTATGGTGATTTTGGACTTAGGAGCGTGTTCAGAATTTTATTTGAAAATCCATAGTTAAATTAGGCTTGAAATGGCTAAAATAGGAATTAAAGTTTGGAAGTTTGACCGGGGAGTTGACTTTTTGATATAGGAGTCGGAATCCAATTCTGAAAATTCTCATAGCTCCGTTATGTTATTTATGACTTGTATGCAAAATTTGAGGTCAATCGGACTTGAATTGATAGGTTTCGGTACATAATGTAGAAGTTCGAAATCTTAAGTTTCATTAAGCTTGAATTGGGGGATGATTCGTGGTTTTAGCGTTGTTTGGTGTGATTTGAGGGTTCGACTAAGTTCGTATGATATTTTGGGACTTGTTGGTATAATAGGTCGAGGTCCCGAGGGGCTCGGGTGAGTTTCGGACGACTAACAGTTCACTTTTGGCCTTTGAAACACTGCTGATAACTGCTGGTATTTTCTTCTGGTATCCTTATATGCGATCACGTAAGTTGGTCTGCGATCACGTAGAGTAATTTAGGCAGAGGTGGATTTGTTCTACGCGATCGCGTGAATGGGGTTGCGATCGCGTAGGGTTAATTTGGGCAGCTGGGAATTTGTTCACTGCGATCGCGTAGACACGTCCGCGATCGCGTAGGATTGGCCAGTGTGTGTATCGCGATCGCGTGTCATTATTTGCGACCGCGTAGGGGAAATTTGAGAGGAAGCTGGGCCACGCGTTTGTGCTACGCAATCGCGTGAAGAGGGATGCGATCGCGTAGAGTCAGAACCTGGTGCATCGCGATCGCGTGGGACTTGATGCGATCGCGTAGGGTTAATATTTGGGCAGAAAAATTTGTGCTACGTGATCGCATGAGGAAGTTCGCGATCGCGTAGAAGAAATCACTGGGCAGAGAGTTTAAGTTCTCCCATTTTCCATTTTTAATGATTTGGAGCTCGGATTTAGGCGATTTTTGGGAGATTTTCAGTGAAAACAATGGGGTAAGTGTTCTTAACTCAATATTGGTTAAATTACCCGAATCCATCACTATTTTTATCATTTAATTGGTGAATTGAGTTGGAAAAGTTTGAAAACCCTCTTGGATAGATTTGAGGATTTGAGGGCCGAATTGTTATCGCAATTTAGTGATTTTGGTATGGGTAGACTCGTAGTTGAGTGGGTGTTCATATTTCGTAACTTTCGTCGGATTTCGAGATGTGGGTCCCACGGACGAATTTTTAATTAATTTCGGAATTTTTATTAAAAATATAGTATTTTCTTATAGAATGGATTCCTATAATTTTTAGTGATTGTATCAAATTATTTTTGGTTAGATTCGAGCCAGACATAGTTGGATAATCGTGAAAAAGGCCTTCTAGTGGATTAAATTGGAGCAAGACGAGGTAAGTCTCTTGTCTAATCTTGTGAGGGGGAAATTACCTCATAGGTGATTAAAAATTAAATAATTATTGCTAATTGCGGGGGCTGCGTACGCACGAGGTGACGAGAGTCCGTGCGTAGCTACTATTAATGCTAAAGTCCGGGTAGTTTAGGACTCAAAGCATGAATTACTTGTGTAAATTGTA